>NC_135066.1:14715000-15965000 GCF_051401765.1 Calliopsis andreniformis
GTTCGGGGCGGAATGTTTTCAAGGGGTTAGTAACGCGGTTCGAAAAAAAAAATGGCGGCCGATCGAAGGTGGTGGCGTTATGACGCATGCCGCACGGCGACGCTCGGCGTCTCTCGGCGGCGCCACCGTCGACCAACCCCCGCAGTTCGATTGGAGACACCGGCCGGCGTCGACGGCTGTCGCGGAGCTCCTTTCTCATTCGGTTTCGCGTGTGTGTTAAACTTTGTCTGGCCCTCGTATCGTTCCTCCTCTTCGTCCCCGAGCAGCGACCGTGAGACTCCTCCGACAGGTACAAGGACCAAACGAGCCGAGTGCGTTTTAACCGGCTTCAAACCTCTCTCTCTCTTGTCTCTGCCGCTCTGTCTTCCTTCTCTGCACGCCGATACACTTCCGTGCGATCGTTCTTAACGCACAGTTCTCTCGAGGTTAATAACCTTCCTTCGTTTTACTCTTCTTAGTAAATAATCGTAATTAATGTTAACTTCATTGGAATGCTTCAGTAATTCAACTCTGTGTTATATTACTTCGGTGATGGGTATATAACTGTGTGTTTTAATATTCGATATTCCAGTTGCTAATGGTTTTCGAATTGTAGTTGCGGTTTATTAGCGTTGCTTTTGTGGTACAATTATTTTCTCAGTTTGAGCAGTACCATCGCGATCGCGGTGCAAGAAGGAAGGTAGGGTACAGTTAAATTTCGAGCTCATTTTATTCGGTCGTGTCAAGGAACCGCGTCGAATTGAGTTGTTGAATAGTTTTCATTTTGAAATCGCGTTCGTCTTCCACCCGCCACATGTATGAGTATCGAGTTTCTTAATGCCCTCTGTTTCAAGGATTTCTCTTGAGAATACAACGCCGTGGAATCGCGATGTTCGCCACGGATACATGATAGACGAATAACCCCTCGCGTGTCTGTTTTTCTTACGGGAGATTTCGCGATAAAACGTCCAGGAAGCACGGCACACGTTGACTTAGCTACTATAGCGATTCAGAGATTTAAAGACATGCCAGAGGTCTGTATCTTTCTGTAAAGGTTCAGTGTTATCATCTTTTTCCACTTTTCGCGAAACTGCCTCCCTTTGAACCATTTCGTGGCTGAAGTATGCATATGGGTATCGATATGCATATCGTGTCGACTAATTTGCATCGGATATGGGCCGGGAAAATAGAGACCGATCATTGGCCGACGGCTGTCGGGGGTGTTAAATATCGCGAGGTCTCATTACACGCGCAAGTGAATATTAAATTGCAACAAGGGACGTTTCCTCTGAAAAGGGTGAGGGAAGTAACTGTACCTGTTCACACAAAACATCTATCAAATTTTAATATCCCATATACCTCTTCTCACGCGAAATTACATCTCTCATAAAATTCACATATTCCACTCCATTTCAGTCCATTTTCTACGTAACAAATTTTAACTCCACAAATTGTAAAAGCTACTAGCAACCTCCCCAAGCTTCTCTAGATATACCTCCAACTAAATAACAACGTGTACAAACACAAAGGGTGGTTCCATTCTCGAAATACCATTTCCCCCATAAACCACCGTTAAAGAAAATATCTTTCTCTGGCCCCTCGACGGGGGATCGTGACCATTGTGACCACGATTTATCGAGCCTTCCACGTAGACCTACAGTGATACCCTTATATTCGCCTTGTAGGCAGCAGAATCGGCCACTTTTTGTCTCGGCGTTGTTTACGGTGTTCGATAAGGGAGCTCCTTGACACGACCTCTCGCGTGCTTCGTTCCGTCGGCGTTTCGGTCGCACGGTCGCGTGTCGGGACACTCGACCAAGTGCCTTCGCGTTGTTCACAGTTGAGGGAGAGTGTACCACGAGGCGGTCAGTGTCTTTTTTTTCCACGGTGCTCGTTACGCGTTCGTTAAGTGTCCGTCGCTTGGGTCAGTGCCGCGATCTTCCTTGCGATTTTCCCTGCGATCAGCGAGCGCAGCTTCATCTGGGGAGGAGTAATCGTTGATCGAAAAAAAGTTGGCTGGATTCGTCGTGAGATGCGAAAGTGAACACTGTCGGGCAAGGTTGTGCATGTACATCGCGGGACGATGGCGGAACCTCGTGTTTGCTGGCTCCTTGTGATCCTCGCTCACCTGGCGGTTGTGCTGGTGCTTGCTCAGAATCCCATCGAGGAGAAGACCACCTTCGAAGCCGCCTTCCAAGGTAAGCGTTTGAGTTTCTTAGAATCTTTGCGCGGCGCTGCCCGCTTAAGTGTTGTGCAATTAAGCGGGGAAGTGGGTGTGCTAGGAAGTGGCTCGTTTTTGGGTATGTCAGAGGGTCTTATATTTTTGGTTGAGTGTTGAGTGGGAAAGATTTAGCTGAAATATTCTATCCATCTAAAAAATTGAATACAATATAAATAGCAATAATGCTAATGACACTGGTAAATCAAAGTAGGAAATTAACAATATATAAGTTTAAGTATACTGGCGCTATTATTGAGTGAAGTTATGTTGAATTAAGGATAAAATGATGTGAAATTTGTGGGTAAGTAAATTTCTTCATTTGAAAAATTTGATAATTACCAATAGTAGGATAAAAAAGACAATAATATATTAAAAGTAAAAATGAATAGTGTTGAATTAAATTAAATAATTTGTTCGTAGTTAGTCAAGTAAAAGTTGAAGTTGAGAGTAACTGAACCAATTTTATTTTTAATTATACTAATTTGGTGTGATGAGATTCTTTGTTCTCGTGGCAAAGAATTTTAGGATAAATGTTTATTCAGCATAGTGTCTATTATATTTAAGCTAATAATGTTTGAATTAATATATGAATAATAAATACGTATTGATTATTTATAATAATAGGGGTAATTAAGCTGACATTACTGTAGTCATTAAATATTTGAGATATTTGTGGGGGTGGTTGCGAGGGTATATTAACACAATAGAGTCTCGATTATTCGAATTAATTAGAATGTAGGAATCAGACAAAATTCAATAATTCTATTTTTGTGAAAGAGTATAACAGTTATTAATATTAATATTAAAGAAATTTAAATATTTAAAATTTATTTATTCGTGCAGTTTCATATTTGAAATCGAAGAGATGGCAATTTAGTTCAAAACGAATTCAAATATTCAAATTTTCAAACATTCAAATTTTTAAACATTCAAATTTTCAAACATTCAAATTTGCAAACTTTCAAATATTAAAATATTTAAATTTAAAAAATTGTCTCACGAGACAGGTTGTAGCAGATTACACAGTATAAATAAAACTACTGTCAAATAGTAATGTCCTGATAAAGAAGATAACTTTGAAAATTATTACTTATGGGACAACTTAGTACACATATTTGTCAACATATTTGTTTATATGTATAGAATTAGCATTTTTCCATTCGTAATATTGCTCCCAAATATCCTGCATATCTTTGTTTCGGAAATATCAGAATTACCTCAAAACATTCGCAAATATCGATTTCACTACATAAGTTCTCTCTATTGTTCCTGAATTACAAATGGAGCCTGTCGCAAATTCATGCTCATATTCATCACTAATAAACAATAAATAACAATATCACCGTTGCCGTATCGCTCCGTTCTGGTTAATTATTAGAGCAAACGTTTAAGCGCAATAAGCATATTTACGGTATGCCTGAGCCAGTGTTTCGTTTCGACTTCATCGGCCCACTCGTTAAGGGGAAAATGAAAATTTGAACGCCACCATCTCGATTTATATTCGCCAGTTCCGGCATTAGCGTACCATTTGTCATTGGCCCATTCCATATCGTTTAAACATTTTTTGAACGTAAATATATGCGCGTTCGGCCTGCCTCAAATTTTAATTAACGATTGCGTGTTGGCGAACCGTTTATTGGCTCCAAATGAATTTGTATTGACAGGGTAGTGCAGCCGCATGAACTCATTTTCGGGGCTACTTTGAATACGCAAACGCCCTTTATTGTAAAGAGTTGTACTTGAAAAGCGTCTCGTGAATCGTGCATCGCATTCTCGTTATAAATTGACTCATCGTTGCGCGACACACGTCCAGATCGAGTGGATCGCTCGTAGATTCGATATCCATTGGGGAACGATCAGTGGACAGCTCTAGGGACAGCCCTGGTTAATGCGCGACGTTTATCACGTATGAAAAAATACGTGGAGAAAAATTCGATCTCTTGTGTCGTCGACCTTGTCACCGATTTTTCTGTTTTATTGTTGAGGGTGCCTTGCTGGTTAATCGAATTCAATCTTTTCGCTGAGGCTTTTGATTATGGTGTAAAAATGCAATTTTGGTTGAATAAGTAGAAAAATAATTGCGTGGCGAGAGGGATGAAATTAATAAGCGAGTATACACTGGTGTTCAGAGGTTTCGAATGGTTTTCATTGTTGGGATAAAACGAGCTTTTTCTTTCTTATGTAATTGTTTTAGTAGAAATATTTCACTTCTGATTATGTTATCTATATGTATATTGAAAATGAATATTCTTTATAATATTTATCTGTATGTGTTTTCTCAATTTTATGATAGCTGCTGCATTATAAATACAACCATAGTAAACATGAAAAATTACTGGTATTAAGAACCATGGGATTGCTTTTGTGGTAAACATATGTACATTTTTCCCAAATGGCTCGCTATTTCCTTGTGATTTATTGAGGGTAATTTAGAATTATAGAATGAATTGATGAGGGGGTGGTGGACAACAAAATATTTTCTGTGAAATAAACATATTTCTGTTTTCATTTCACATTTACACAACAACCTGGATTTACATAACAAACGAAACCAAAATTTACATTATAAAGCTTTGAAATATTGTGGTTAACGTGGAGCGATCCCCTACAATGTTTACAGGAATAATGTATCTAATATTTTTAACAGAACTCAAAGAGTTTGTATTATGGAATCTTCGCGTGTAATCCAAAATCCAAACATGGACTGGAATCAATTAAAATAACACTTTTGATATATTTATGTTTTTTTAAATCCAATTATGTTATTCATATATATCTGAAGGAATCTAAGTAAAAAAAGTACAAAAAGAGAATGATTAATAAATATCCATTGACATTCATTTCAATTAGGGAGTAGAATACCAGAATTTTCAATCATTCTTTTTTAAACCTAATTTAACATCTGGATGACTCCTTTGTCAGTCAAATTTGTTTGCCTGTGGTGTGAATAAAGTGCACAAACCACCTCTTGTATATGTGCACAAAAGACTAAAAATATCTCTCGCGTTAGCCTATGGGTTCCTTCAAGCAGAAAACATTCTTTCTTAATATTTACTAGTATCTCTTATACAATTGATTTTATTTCTGGACCATGTTATAACTACAGGCTATTCAACAACAGTAGTCAGAAATTGTAAGGGGTGAACTATATACTAAAATAAGCCGAAAATGAAAATAGACATAATTGCGCTTCAGGCTTCGTTTTCAAGCTGTTCGTTTCAAGAAAATACCTAAAATACCTACGTGTAAAATGTGTCTGATTCTAGACTTATTCTACTGACTTCCTTGTCTGTCCTGATTCATGCACGCAGGCAGTAGAATAAGCCCCAAGTCAGACACATATCACATTTCCCAAATGTAGACGTTTCACAACGATTAATAATTCTGAAATGAAACCCCAAATATAATTTCATCATTTACAATTTTCGTCTTATTCTGTCATGTAGAATCGCCTCTTAAAATTCCTGACACTTGTAAAAACCTCTATACACATTATCTTTAGTGAATAGCTAACAATTTGAAATTCTTTATAGAGACAAAAAATTCTCCTTATTCTCAATTTCGTTTACATTAAAGAGATTAGCGTAAATAGCAACCTGCACAGTCTAAACTTTATGCCTCATTGTCAGTGTCTTTTGTGAGCGTTCATAAAAGCTCGCAGACAGTTGGAAAGCTGGAATGGGGTCGGCGAACATGGTGGTGATATAAAGACTTGAAAAACGCGCGAAAATGGGCAGGGAGAACGAGATTAGTCTCGCAGGCTTTCCGTTTAACTTTCGCCGCCGCAATAAACAGTGGAGCCAGGCATTTTCGTTTTCGGTCGCGTGCGTGATTTAAGCGCGAGCACGCGTCATGGTGCTCGCTCCTGGGCCACGTAAGCCAGCATATTGCGTTGCGTTAATGTTAATAGCGAACGACGGTGCGGGACGGTTGCTCCCTTTGCGAGATCTCCGAGGTACCATTCGCTAATAGCTAGAAAGCAATTAATATCACGGTCAGTTGCCACCCCTTAGACTGCAAGGATGCGTACTGAACTGTTTAACAGGGAATAGGCCTCGAGCCAGGAACATTCCGTGTGACAGTGATGGCGTATATTAGGAAGTTTGTGGTGAAGATCAGCTAAGGAACACAGCTTATTTTGCTCATGCATTAGCAGTTTAATTAGCTTCGATGGCGAAGGTGCTTCGCTTGGCCTTTGGAAAATTATTCTTGTCATTTATGGAACGTGTTGGTGGCTGGGTTGATATGTTTGCAAAGTGATTTAGCACTTTCTTTCCCTGTACAGTGATATGGCTATATGTTAGTCGAGGTCAACATTTTAGTGAAGTTCTGCGTTCGTCATAGTTAAGAAATAGCAACGAGTAATATAAGAAGTTGAATGTTTTGAAAATGTTAGTACATATTTGACACGTAAAATGAGGAGAGACTGGAACAAGTTAACTAATTCCTTTTAAGTAGTGTCTATGTATATGGTAGATGATGTTCTTATTCACGATGCTGAAACAAATGAATGTCTGATTGTAGGTTAGATGATGTTAAATATTATAACACTTATAAGATGGGTCTACACTACACGTTATATGATAAAGTTATATAACATTTGTATAACATATGCATAACGTCTCTTTTCTGTTTTCTAAAAAATTATATAACTTTGTTATAAAACATGTAGTGTAGACCCACGTTTAATGCACTATTTAAAGGTGATTAGCTAACTTACTTCATTAGTAAACTAGGGATTTTTATGTATTTATGGAAATTTGAAATATGTAACAAACAGGTTATAGAATGCGTATAATATTCAAAAACATTGAAAATATAAAAAATAGACTGCCAATTATAGTACTTAAAAATTGAAGCAAATTCTTATTTAGTTTCCACTTCCTTAATTGTGTTTATAAAAATAGTTTACTAATTAGTTAACTGGCCTCCATCTCCCCTATCCAAAATATAAATATTATTCTGCAGTCGTCAAATAATGTGGGAAAATAAGGGTTAAGATAAGTCAAAGAATTGGAGATAAAAAAGTTCTTGAGCCACACATTAAAGAAATGTTTTTGACCCCGCATAAATGATGGTGAATCGTACTTCCAATGCGTAAACCAGTTTCGTGAGTCTGTATTCTTCTTCGTGAATTCTGTTCTTCGCCGACTCGCCCAACATTTCCACTGCACC
Source organism: Calliopsis andreniformis (assembly GCF_051401765.1). Lineage (NCBI taxonomy): Eukaryota > Metazoa > Arthropoda > Insecta > Hymenoptera > Andrenidae > Calliopsis > Calliopsis andreniformis. The sequence continues at coordinate 14,722,376 of NC_135066.1, forward strand.
TTTGAGAAGAAACAACATTCTCATAGGATAAAACTCGTGGCGAAACAGGGTCCCAACAAGAACAACGATAACGTCAGTTCAAGAGAGATCCTTGGTCGGCTAAGGCCAGTAGGCAAGAAAAGAAACTGGATTAACGACCGATCGATTTAGTCCCGCAACAAACAGGTGAATTATGTATTTTCGAGTAGGAAAGGCGAGACGTGCCTTCCGCAGAACGAACGAATTTCGTTCGTTCCGCCTTCTTGTTTGCTCGGTTTGCTTTTCCTTCGCTCCTCTCTCTTTTCTCTCAACCTTCCTTTTTTTGTTTTCCGTTTCGCTGTAGCAGGAGGGAAAAAAGACAACTCGAGGCTTCCTAGTCTTGCTTATTTTCTATCCCTTCACGCCAGGAGGCGGGGGTGTCGCTCGTTGAACATGATACCGCCGAGAAGCAATCATCGGTTCGCAAATGCACTCGAGAAGTAGTTTCATCGGCGGTGCCGATAAAATCTCTCGCAAGAGCGGATCGGAGACGCGAGAGTCGCGATAAAAATGCACCGGCAGCGGTGGCGTTGAACCAGTACAGGGAATCTTATATTCTACGTTCCATTTTGATAGAAACGACCGTTCCGCGGGAAAACCGCAGATACTCGCGGAGGATTACGACTGCGGCGTCGATCGAGTGACGATACCACCTGCGAGTGATGCTGTGGTATCTAAGCAGAAGGCAGAAGGCGTGAATTTCTGTTGATAAAATCGGTGGTTTTTGTGAGGGTGACAAAAGTACGGGGTTGCAAGAGTCGGAATATTCCTGAGCTTTTGGATGCTTCTGTAAATTTTGTAGGTACTTGAGAGTCGAAGGTCTCTCGCAAGGAACATTACTTTAGTGTCGTCCTCCGATGTTATTAGTTTTTTGAAAAATTTTATTTTATTTTTAAAAATTATAAAATTGAAAAATATTTGACACGTGTTCTTTTTAGCTGCTGATATTCATGTTTAGCGGGTGAAAACTACTATATTTTCGTAAGCATTTCGAATTTCGTTTACGTTATCTCATTGCTTGTAAAAAACAGGCATTTTGTGTATTTACAATTTTGTTGCTACCTGCATTAGTTTTTGGGATATGCGGGAAAATGTATTTTCCACTCTAATTTTGGGATTGATTTTCATCCCCCAAACATGAATATCAGTGGGTAAAAAGAAATTCATGTCTAATGTTTTTTGAAGCTCTACTCGTGTACCAAGTTTCATCAAAATTAGAAGATGACACTAAAGTGATGTTCATTGTCAGGTTCATTTCTTTTAAAATTAAATTTCATGTGTCATCTTGATGCTTTTTCTTCATAATATTAGGATGACAGGAATTTGCTTGCTCTATGTGACAGATAAAGAAAACTTGACGGTACAAACTACTTTTAACGTTTGTTATACTTATCTGACTTACTTATACTTTTGTAGCTATTTTTCTTCGAGTTTTGTTAGACAACGTATAACTACTAGCTACAAAGACCTGACTATATGTATTAAAATAAAAAGAAAATTGCGTTTCGAGTGTCGTTTCTAAGCCTCTAATTGATATATATTCCCCTTAAATTGTGTCTGACCTGATACTGCATTGACCTATTCCACTAGTAGCGTACTAACCAGATCTTATGCCGCCAGTAGAATAAGTAAGTAGTCAGACACATTTCACGCGCACTTATTTTAGGTATTTTCTTAGTTGCTTTAATAACTTAGAACAAAAACCCTCGAACGTAGATTTATCAGTCTTGATTTTCGTCTTGTTTTATGAGTAATAATAATTTTAAGTTAACACACCTAGACATTAAATTATAAATAGTTCTATAATTTTATAGACTCTTAACAGACTAGCAATAGAGCAAACAGGTCTTAACACAACCTGTAGTGTCTTCTAAAATTTCATTATTATAAAATTGTAAAAATCAAAAATGTTTGTAGTATTATACTTACAATTAGCCAATCTATCTGAATACTTGGTTAAAATCCTAGACCTACTGATGATCTGACACACACTTTCCAGAACACTTGAAAAGATCAAGGTAAGAGTATCAACTTACATGTCTCACTGGTGTGCATCGAGCTGCTGTGTTCCAACACAGCACGCTGTTAATTTCAATGTAGTATCACTGCAAAATAAAGATAGCTGACAGGTAAAATACGTGGTCACATTATCTCTTTTAAGATCGACGGCACAGGGGGTTCATACTTAGCAGACAGAAGTAACGTGAGGGTAATTTTTCTTATCTTCATAAAAGATACATTTAGTATTGCTCGTTCTGCCTGGGATTTCACTTCTTTATGCACGTTTTACGTTATGAAACAAGTGAATAATGGAGCAGGCATCCTGGGTGCAGTTAAATTGCGTCTTGATGGTAGCATCGTTTTGCTTTCTTTGCGAAGCACCTCAAGCAGAATGGCAGAAAATGGATTTTGGGGTGGATTTCAGGTACGGCACTCTAGTGTCTTCAGACCTGGATGGGATCATCAAATACTAAGCATTATGTCCCTACTTCTTACTCTAGATATCAAAAACTAAATATCCTGAAAATTGAGAATTTCAACCTGTCTCAGCGTTTTAAACACCTTGAGTATCTCGACTACTCTAAGTACTCGAAGAACACAAGCACCTCGAATACCTAACTACCTTAAGTACTCTGTCTTCCGAGTACCATAAATATTAAAACTCATCCAACACCAAAGCAGCTAATTCTCAAAACTAGGTACACAGATTAACTCTCGAACGGTGAACGCTGGGTCAAAAGTGACCCTGAGTCCGCTGACTTTCCACATAAATCTGTCAGTCCACTGATCGAGGGTTAAAAATTACTTCGACACATTAAAATAATTCACAAAATGTTAGATCATCGATTGTCTAAAGGCTCTCAGATGATTAATGTGTCTATTCAATTATTTAACGCATCATCTTGGTTCATTTGGGTCTATTTACGATTTAACCATGATTAATGGATTCGCGTCGCAGTTACGTTGGCGGCATATATGGCCCGTATCACAGAAATACCTATTAATCTTGCTAAGGATCACCCATTGTGTCGAGCAGCCAGCACATTTAAGGGAGAAACTAATATTTCGATGCGTTCACCGCGCATGACGGCGATAACATATGGCAATATGTTAACGTTTGCTCACGGCGTGTAGATTGACAGTCAACCGTGTAAACGCAGCACGTGGATGCGAAACACGCTTCGACACACCGCGCGCTGCAGTTGCATCGAATCGAGCGAGGACGTGTGTAGGCAGGACGGACTTAAGGCAACGGTACACAGTTTGTGTTGCTCATATACACAATGCATTGCCGATTCGCAAGCAGTACATGGCGTTCAGATAGTATATATACCTTCTGATTGGCCGACCCACCCACCGCCTACACGAACAGAATCAATTCTGTTACCGCGTTTTGTGGGGGGAGAATCCGGGGTTTATGATACAAACGTCGTCGTTTCTTTGTTTCCAAAGCAAACAAACTTCTTCTGCAGGTTTACTTGCTCGTTAGTGTGCATTCTACCTTCTTGGTCATTTATTACTGAGGGCGACATCAATGATGAGAATTCTCCTAATTAAGAATATTTGTGCATTTATTCGCACAGAACGGTGCGTTTGAGACACCGCAAGTAAATAGTTTAGTGGACTTGTACCAAGTGGACTTTCGTCAACAAACAACGTCTATACTTAAAACTGAGAAGATAGTGAAAAAAGTTGGAAATGTTTGGCTTTTTAGTTATGATTGTGTAACTATGAATGTAAAACGTGTTGCAAAATGATCTCCCTTTCGAGATCAAAATTGCTGAAATAAAAAAAAAAGCTTTTTAGTTATATGATATTTTACATGGCGTAGGGTAGGCCACTTTTTTTAAAGTTGATAACTGTGTGTCAGTCAGTTAAAGGGGTGGAATATCTTTAGGCCTAGTAGGTCCTTAAAGAGAATAGAACATTGTAGGCAAGTAATGGCCAGCGTTTTAGGCAATATTAAATATCATATAACTTAAAAACTAGGCATTTTCGCGCATATGTGCATATGAATTTTTTATCATTATTTTCGTGTCTAGAACTTATCCTCCAAAAATGTCCCATATGTTTGGAAGCTTCCTGTGTACATACACTACCGTGGATAAGTATTTGAGCACTTTCACGTTACTGCAGTGTGTAAAATACACCAACTAAAATTCTATGATATAGTTTTGGCTACAAACCTCACTTTCAGACGATTATACTCGATTATATATAATATAATTATATATATAATTAGAGACGATCAGAGGGTTTACAAATACTAATGAGAATAACACTGTACCTCAGAGCCAGAGTAACACTATGGATTTGCTATAGTATGTAACATGAGTTCACGTGAAGTGATAACAGTGTGCTTGCACCCTACAGAACATTTGATAGCAGTTAGTATAAATAAAAGAGTGTGAGCATTTCATGAATTTCCAATAACTTGAAAGTGTCCAAATACTTGTGCACAGTAGTCTATCTACATGTACATGTATCTAAATATGTATCCTGAGTGCCTGTATACTTGGTATTTCCAATCCTCCGAGAGCACAACCTCCAGTACCATTCATTAGCCAGGAACGAGACGTCATTTGAGTAACGACAGAGATTCCCTTGATCTCGTCAGATTTACGCGAATCGCTGGTTGATCGTTCAGACGTTCTTCAGCGAGCCAGAGGCGAGAGTGCAGCGCGAATTAACCGCGCAATAAAACGCAATCTAATTGGAGATATCTGTCAGCGATAACAGCAGTGCTGTTCACGGTAACGAGCCTCGAATCTCGTTCGAGTGACCGCGTTTTGAATAATTTCACGGCTGTTTTACGTCGATTCTGTTCGAGTAGCGTCGCGTCTGCTCACTCCTGTCCGCTTCTCTTTATTTTACGATGGTGTCGGCGCGCGAGGGGCATCGTCAGCCTCGGCTGGGCAAATTATTTAGTCTCGCAAAGCAAACGTATGGGAGGTAGTGGAACAACAGGGCCTGGCAGCACGATCGTTACAAAATTGATCGCATAGCAATGGACCTCGCCTCTTCGGCCAGCGCCGAGCCGTGTCTCGACGCTTGTAGCGCACGATATTAAACGAAAACGTAACAGCAAAAACCACCCAGCCGATAGTATTTTGCTTTACACAGATTTCATTTCGCGCTGTTTTATCGCGTCGCTATCTGGCTGTTCATTTCAGCGAGATTTGAATAGGCGTGCTTCGGGAGGGACCTCGGCTACGTTTTTTTATGGACTCTTGGAAAGTAATTAAATGTGATCTGTTTGAGATTGTGGGGGATTTGGGGAGCGGTGGTTCACGGTGAGATGGAGGCACTTTGATGGGAGTTTTCTGCTTTTTATTTCACATGCAAGATTGCTGTGTTGAACGAGAAGGTAGCGTACGCGTTAGCATTAGATTTTCAGAGGTAGACAGAATTCTTTAAATTCGACGAATGGTATGCAGGTAAACATTGCCTCGTAGAAATATAATATTTAATCGTAGAGATGAATAGCATCGTTGGTTTTTATGTTTATGAACAAAATATGTGAAGTTGAATCAGTTATTTATTAAAATACGGTCAGTTTTTATTACCTAGCGCTGTTTCGATCTTCTCTTATTTTTTATTATTATGGCTATCGTAATCATTCGTTTTAATAAAGACTGAAAAAAATCAGTAAAGCATGCTATACATATTTTTTCGAAGCTATACTTATATGAAAATCTTAATTCTCCAAATTTTTAAAATTTATATAAAATATTTTGCATTCTTTAGATTTTCTTTAAGTACGTATTTAATGAGTTCAGTTCAAAATATTTAGAAAAAGATAATTCCAAGTATTTACAGTGTGTAGAATTTCTAAAAGTAAATATGATTGAATGTTTTATCAAATAGGAAGTATTTTCTTTTGGTTTCCACGCGAAACTAGTCGAAGCAGATAGGTATGTTTCTGCTCCAGAAATTGAAATTTCGAAATTGATAAAAAGTTTTTGTAAATTAGAAAACTTTAATACTTGAAACTCTGTGTTACTATTGCAAATTGCATCTGTCAATCTTAAGTGTAGAAATATTTCTGTACTATACAATAAGTATCTTAAAGTATCCTAAAGTTCTCCCCATAGCAATTAAATAAAGGGGTAAAATCGAGGGATATACTTTCAGAAATATTTAGTTTAGAGTACTCTTAACCCACCACCTAGCCCTAGTTAGCTTCTTATGCTGAAGGATTCGTTTAATTGTACAGAAAAATGTGTGCGCTTTCTCGTGGAATGAATGGGACTCGACATTTGAGAAAAGTCAGCCGAGAGGCAGCTGTGAAAGGGAAAGGTTACGAGATTTTAAAGAAGAGGAGTTTAGGGTGACCTTTCCAAATTCTACTTCGTTTCTTCTCCTTCCCCACTTCTCTCATTTTCCCCTGTGTCTGGTGTCTACATAGGTATATGAATCCTATACCAATGTCGCTGTATTTTTAACATTTTTATTATTAAATCACGTTTAGCTTTCCTATTTTTCGGAGCGAATTCACGAAATATATACAATTGAAGAATGTGAAGATGAAATATTTAAATAGTCTGTTGCAATAAAAGCAACCGTCTGAAACCTCGTGAAGCGTCTACAAACAGTTGATACTTTTTTCATAAAAATTTGATTGTCCTGTGAATTCTGCTCCCTCTCGCAACGTTTCGCCTAGCCCTCGCGGCGCAGAGTTACACCAAAATTCATGAAAGTAATTTGTAGGAACAGCGCGAACGTGTTGATCGTTTCGTTTTGTAGAGAACGAACGATTTACTGATGTTGTAAAAAATGTAGAACATGCATCGTTCTGCAACGGTTACGCGTGCAACGCAAGGTATCACAAATTCACAGCCATTTTTAGCCTGTACTTTGAAACTACGTCAAACCTGTTTTTATAGGTCCATTAATTTCTCTGAATATTTCATTGGTTGAAAATCGTTTTAAAGAAGGTACTCGACGATTGGTCTGCTCGTTAGGCATACTAAATTTGATAATATCAATTGATAGTCAAGGGCTGCATTAAATTCTCTTTCAAAATGAATACATTATTTAAGGAAGGACAAAGTAGTATACATCCACAGCTAAAAGTATTAGGACACCATTCAACGTACTTCCATTTTGGGATATAAATAGTCAATGATCAGAATATTGTAAGGGATGATTTTACATATCAAAATAAGGTGAGAGTTCGCTATGTCTGACTTGGAACTTATTCTACTGATTTCTTCGTATCTGACTTGGGAGTCCCAATTTTTGGGACATATTTTACTGGTTTCTCCTTACCTGTTTTGGCAGTACCAATTTTAGGAACCTATTATGTAACTATGTCTGACTTGGAACTTATTCCACTGGTTTTACTGTATCTGACTTGGGACTTATACCACTGATTTTACTATGTCTGACTTGAGACATATTCTACTGATTCCATATATGACAGACATATTCTGAGACATATTCTACTGTCTCTCACCAGACCAGTGCATGTCGAGAGTAGAATAAATCAGTCACATTTCAGAGTGCATATTTGTGATGATCAAAACCTCCCTCGAAACCTTGCTGGTAGTTTGCAGGTGGGTTACTCTTCGATCAGAAATGTCTGCTTACGTAGCTCTGACTAGCTATTAAAAAATTATGAAAGGCGAATTGACTCAGTTTATTAATGTTAAATGCTAGAAGTGTACAGGTACCTACATTGATGCTGTATCTGCACGAAAACGTCGTTTCTATTAAATATTGGATTAGTTCTTCTTATCCATTAAATGCATTAATTTTTTACAACTTCCACTGCATTATATAAGCTTCATTTGCCAAATGGATTAACTCTACAGAACAAAAATACTTATATTTATTTTAAATATAAAAAGTTAAGCGTCAGTTAAGCGCTTTAAAATCGAAAAAAACTCAAAAAGTGGAGTTAATTACTTTTGGATGTATCAAAAATTGAAAATGTTTGCCTTGGGACATTTTTCTCGTGAAGATGCGACATGTATTGGTATAACTCCTGTTATAATCACTTCGCTACACACGCTGCAGTTTACCAAACGTATCGGTACCAGAGAAGCGCCTACAACATCATTTTCAGTTAATGGAAAATAATTCAGGATTAAAAGGGTTAATACCTACTTCGCTCAGAAATGGACATCGAAAGATTGATCAGTCGTAATCGCGGTCGACACGCTCTAAAACGTCTTCCAATTCCTTAGAGAAGCGCCCAGTAGTTCCTGTCGCTTTAGCTCGTGGCAGGATCTACTATTTCTTCTGGGTCTCTGTCTTCGTGTCAGCGTCCTTTCCCCCTTTCTCCTGCGGCAATAAACCTCGTCCTCCCGATAGAAGGGAAGAAGGTTCAGTGGTCCTCCTCTTCCTGCCTTTGCCATCGTTCCTTTTTTCGTTTCATTCTCGCCAGGCAAAGCCTCTGTCGCAGCTGGCCCGGAAGAATGAGTCTAAATAAGTAAATAAACGGGCAGGAGTAAGCGACGCGGTGACGTTTTGAGGTAATAAACGTCTGTTCTATTCGTGTTCGGACAGCCGTTTTCTTATCCACGAAATGTCACGGGTCCTATCGCGACAGAAGCAATATTCCATGCTTAATGTGAAAACGATGCTGGTATAATTGAAGAGATAATTTATAATTAAATTTACATACTATACTATATAATATGTATAGCCATTGAGTTGTAGGTGACGAATGGATCCTGTTCTGCATTGGTGTGTTAACTCACACATAACTGGTATTGAACAATAGAGCGTTTTACATTTTTCTCGAGTAACATGTATTCTGGTATGCCAGACAAATTTTTTTACATGATCCGTTTTTAATTTAAGGGTGTCGCTCAAAATAAAAAAAGTGCAGCTGTTGTGTAACGAAATTTGTAAATAGTTGAGGAGGTACAACCCTGGAAATTTATTCAAGCCTGTGATATGAATTTTAATTTTTGATTACCCTTCACTGGATACCCAACGGTTTTCCGATTTTATTCAAGAATATAGAATTGATTGAAATTTCCTGTTATTTACAGCATTTACGGTACAATATAATGTATACAGACTTTTTTAATTAGTAAAAACGTTACGTTCGTGCCGCGAGTGGATTCACATACCTCACAGAAATAACGCTTTAGAAGTGGAATCCACGTCCATCAATCGCAAGCGAGATTTGCTATGGAATAATTTCAGATGGAAAAGCGTCCCCTTTTGAATAATTATTCGTACGTAACCCAATGCACGGCCTTTTCCATATGACGTGTTTTTCCCTGCGGATAAATGTTGCATAATATTCTAATTGGTGACCATTTCGGTGCTCGACGTATGCTCGAATCGAGTCATTCAGTCGATCAGGAATAATAAATGAACGGTAGGAAAAAAACGCAGAGCATCGCAGATTTTCTGATACATCGTATTTCAGCTGGATAATCCATTTCGCTATAGATATGTTTCCCATTACGATTAAATTCTCGAAAAAAAAAAGAAATAATAAAAAAGCAAAAACAAAAATTACGCCAAGTACATGAAAAAGTTCAAGACCAAAATATCATAACAGTACGCCAAAAATACACATAAGAAAGGTATGAAATCAGAATGAGCTATAAGTATGTACATTGAAACGTAGTTTAGAGCTTTTTAAACTTTTTATGTATATCGAACTCCTGACAAAAAAAAAAAAAATCGAGAAATACGTTCTTTGCTATTTGGGTTTTCTCGATCGGTTTCTTTTTCGAATCCAATATCGATTTCGAAGTTAAGACGTTCAGGTAAGCTACAATATCGATACGGATCCGAGGGAATAAGGTGTCTCCAGTCTGGAATAGAATATTACAGCCGTCACGCGGGCTGGAGCGTAGATTTCTTGTCGCGCGATATTAGGGTGTCTCCGTCAGAAGGCGTATCTGCTTTTAAATCTGACGTCGTGAAAACGTTGACGTACAATGTGTACGAAATTCGTGAATCGGAGAATCTGAAATATTCATAAGGTGACAGAGATTTGTGAATGAATTTGTCGCGCAATTCCAGTGTTAAGTTTTGATACCTTTGCCATATTCCATTTAATGAGGCCATGAAAAATTGAGTGAAGAATATCTACACATTCGTTTGGGATATTCGTATGGAGAAGGGATTGTTCCCTCATAAGGTATTCTTGAATTCTGACTAGTCTCCTCGCGCAGAATCCTTGGGGTGGGGCACTTTCGCCACTTTCTAGATGCTAGACACAGGTTGGCAAGTAAAGGGAGTAATATTACTTAACCTTGTCACGTTCTTCCTGAAAATCTTATGAGAAACGATATTTATTACCAGCACGTTATTATGAATGGAGTTAATGAGATTTTAGTACATGATGTTCGATAACAGGGGGCAGAAATTTTAAGGAGTGATTCTATGTGGTAAAATAAGAGCAAAATGAAGATAGACGAAATGATACTTGGAGCTTTTGTGTCAGAGTTATTAATTAATAAGAAGACGCCTGAAGTATCTATGAAATGTGTCTGACTCGAGAGGGACATATTCTACTGAGCCCACTGTGTCTGACTTGGGACTTATTCTACTGTCTTCTCTGGATCTTAACTTGAATAATGCAGGATAATGCCAGAAGTAGAGTTAGTCTCTAGTCAGACATACTTGATGTGTATTTTAGGCGTTTTATTAGCAATTAATAATTTAAAAATAAAACCCCAAACACAATTTTGGTCGATCTTCATTTTCGTCTCATTTCAGCATGCAGAATCACCCTACAAATTTTTTTACACTTGTTGAATATCCTCTATGCTATCAAGAAAGCAGAATCAATAATTAGTGTTTTATATTCTTTTCAAAATTAAGAAAGTTGTTAAAGTGTTTGGAAGGAATGAAAAAATCAGAATTGCGCAACTATTTTTCATGTAGTAGCGAAAAAAGTTGCGTTTAGGTTTCTAAAAGAAGTCCGTGAAAGTAATTTGTGTCGTACCGCAATGGCCCTGAAGTTTTAATTCTTCTCTCCTAAAGTGTATTTTAAGAGTTCTGTATCTGTTAGTGTTCTATACTGCAGATATCAAAACTGTCTTTCATGTTTTCCTTTAAGGCAGAATTCATGTAGGAAGACAGATAATTTAACTTTTTGAAAACGTACAGTTTTTAAACTTTCTCATCTTTTCTTATTCTTTGTAAAGAAATCGTATTATGTGATCAAATATCATAACTGTTTGGAGTAACTTGGGAGACAGTTAACAAAATTTTATGAGTATAATAAAAGGCTTATAGAGTCAGTTGAAGTAATAATTCGAAGTTATAAATAACAAGAAAAATTCTCCTCTACAGTTAGCTAAACAACAACTTGCACTCAAAAATAAAACTCAATCCTAGAACCAAAGTGTCTTAAGTCACACAAAAATTAAGTGGACTCAATACACTCTGTTTTTTTTTTTATTCTATCCTCCACTTAATTCACAATTTATTTCGTAATACATTCTGCTTCTAGGGCCCAGATTCTAGGACCATTGCTAGTGTCATAGTAGTTTACCATTTATTCCAGGTTTTTCTTTCAGTTCTACGATCACCCTTGCCCTTACATTAGAGTGTCAGCTACTTTGTGGTCGATTTGCTCGTACTAAAAACTTCACACACTTCAACCACGAGTGACAAACTCCATCAAATGATATCCAAATGATCTTATTTCAACGCTTGTCTACAGTCTAAGAGTACCTACCTCTAAAGAAGGAATTAAACTAGACTTTAAGGAGGGAATTAATGCATACCAAAGGCAAAAATTATGAGTGCACGTTCAAGTGATCCCTACTCAAAGGGAGCGCTCGTTTCCTCTGTTAAACGACTTCTCCGTTCGTTAATTATTATTTAGGTTACCCTTCCTCCCGCCGTCTTCTTTTCTCATTATGTATCATAATTCCGCGCTGGGAATTGAATTTCGTTTAATTTCCCCAACGCACCGTTTTAGCGGAACGATTTAATAATCCACACTTCCTTTATCGTCGGTGAAATAATGAATCGTCGAACGTGGCTGTGTGTATTCGCAGTGAAATCGCGATTGAATTCCATCGCTCACTCGACCGATCATTTACGGTTTCCTATTTGAAAAAGAGGGGTAATTCCAGGACAAGAAACCCTATTTGGCCAGGAGGGGAGGGAGCAACCCTCCCTTTGGTTCTCTTTTTCGCAGCAGCAAGATGAATCGATCGCCCCCGCACACGTAAGAAGCTAATGATGAGCCGAGTCGATGACCGACTTCATTTCTCATTTGTGTCGCGACGGGACGAGTCTCTCGTGGAGCTTGCTTAACTCGATCGGCCGAAACTAATAGAAATTCGATGCCTCTCGAGGATAAGAAAGGAGGGAGTGGGGAGTTCTAGGCTACTTTCTCGCCGATCTAATGAACCGTATGCTGAAGACAGAATCTGTTGTTTCATTGTCAGTCTGATATTTTCTCATCGTTTCTGAAGAATTTGTATTTGACCATTTGTTTCAGTCTCGTTAGAGAAGAGCTTAGCGAAGACTATGTACTAATTATTATTTATCAACGTGGTCCTTTATTTATTTATTTATTCGGCATACATGGGGTACACCCTTTAATACACATGAAAAAATAAAGTAATGTAGTCTTGGAGAGGACTGTACGAAGTAGACTGTTCTTGGGTCTTGGAGGGGTCATTGTTAACCTTTTGCCATACTTAGACGAGTCTGGTTCGTGTACTTTTTACAGTATCTTCGCTGGCGAATACGCATGGTATTATATATAATTTTTCCCAAGTCACCGATCACGCACCATCGCGTGAGGGATCTATGTTTGTTCAATGGAAGCTCCATTGTTGGCAGTTTGGGATAGGCAGCGAAGGTGATAACATTACGAATGAAAATTGTGCGGGAGTGGGTAAAGTAATTTGTGGAATTAAAAATGAATGGACTAAGGAGCATGAAGTTTATTGTAAACTTTGTTCATGTTCAGAGAAAGCACAGTGGAATTTTTTTGTCGACGAAATAAGTCACCTTTTCAGAAAATTGAGTTTGTAACTTGATTGAGGTCTGCGAGGTAGAATTTATATTTTTGATAGAAGCCAATCGAGTTAAAGGAACTTTTTTCTGAAAGGGCGAGATTACAATAAGATGCAAGTTCATAATACAGATTTGAGGTTCAACACATTGAATCTTAATCAATTATCTCGAATATAGAATTATGTGATTTGCGTCGTTTTGGCTTACAGTCACTGAACTGTTATTTTATTACATATTGGTTGCAGTGTATCACTCTCTTTCATTGTCACGATTCATCTTACTGTATTTACCTAAGACAGAAAAATCAAGGATGATTGTAATTTATAGACTCATTTATTACTACATTTTTTCAATTTACAAATATGGTTCTATGGGAGGTCTGGTAGATAGACATGAGAAATATATGAAATATATTTCATCGCTGAAATATATTTTAGTATTGCTTGAAAAAGGCTGTCAACGTTATTGTAAATATTCGGGTAGTTTATGACTTTAACGCGAGTATTCGTGTTGCAACGTTATAGCATCCCTCGGCTATTTTTTAGGGTCAATAATGACTCTTGAATTGGTTGCCCTGTAGGTACAATTACATTTACGTGAAATATTGATCAAACGTTTGAGGGAAATATTCATGTGTATCATGTATCATGTGCATCGTGTGCAAAACTCTTGTGAAAGATATCAGTTAACAAACAGAACGTTTTTAGAACCACTCATTATATTAAGGGGTTTGCTATTGGCGAGTACTAACTTTCTGTAACATGAATACTTTGGAACAGGAACATAAAAACGCAATTCATCGACAACTTCGAACTAGAATTGTTTAAGTTTCTTAATTGATTAACTGAATTTGGAAGTTTTGCACGAGAAGTGCCTTGGAAATGTTCGACAATGACGACGGAAATTTTCTCCTAAATACAGAGAAATTAAGTGAAGACCGTGTTCCAGAAGTGGGAATATTTATTAAAGTTGATAAAGTTTAAGTCGATACTTGTTTGTAAAATTCGATTTCTCAAACGTAATTTATTTTGAATGTTACTGAAATTTGTATAGGATAAATTGTGATACAAATTCTTCAAATTTATTGTTGCTTTTTGATGACCTGCATCGGTTTCAAAATTTTTGTGTTTTGACGATAGTTTGTATCACTTGCAACTCTTGTGCATACTAAGACCTTTTCAATGATCGATAACATTTAAAAAATAGTAGCTTTAAAGTAGCTCACGAATAAAGTCCTGTAACAAACTCATATCAGAGTTTGCTCATAAGACAAATTTCAAAGTATTTATTACTATACATAATTAAGACGGGAAAATGGTCTCCAGTTAATTTACTTTAGGTTGCTCCTCTATGATAACGTTTTCCATTATCCTAAGAATGCAAATACGCTGGTATTTCATATTCAAGCAACAGTAGGCAATTCATATTCAAAATGCAGTACTTTCAAAGCATCAGAATATCAAGGTGCTCGAACAGTCATTCCAGCCCCACTTTATACTCCACAGGAAAGCGAACTGCAGGTTAGTCATTGGGTATCCATCGCATTTGAGCAAACTGGAGCTTTATATGGCCAATGAAAAGCCTTAAATTCGAGAGTTTCACGAACACTGGACGAGATGCTCTCAGGACTGATAGAAAATCTACCAATCCTACTTGTCGGTTATCCAATCCCTTCGACCAGTTTGCTAGGATTAATTGAAAAAAAGAAGGATGACGGACGTTCGAGGAATGTCAGATGTAAAAAGGTCACCAGTCCTCGAATAATTCGGTTCAGTCGACCAGGAGGGACAATTAATTACTGTAGTCTTACGGGTTATTACGAATTTTTATTTAGCTAACGAAATTGATTCCTGGAAATTGTCTCTCAGGGAGAAAACTTTTATTTTATCTTTTCTTCGAGCTCTGTTATCGAGACATTATTGAAATTTTTGTTAATGAAAACCTCGTGTTAATAGTGGAATTATCGAAGTAGTAGTAAATTGATGGGAAATTTTTTAAGAAAATTAGAGATATTTAGTTTTAGTTGGGGTTGAATAAAAGTGTGTATAGGTACCTATGTTAATTCCTATTTGGTAGGTTTAGCAGTAGGTTTCCGCAGAGTGTTTAAGATCATGGGGAATTAGAGATGAGAAATTTTCAATTAGAAGTTGGGAATGTTTTGCAACAATTGCCGCGTTACATGTTCCACTAGATTTCCCAGGGGTACGTACATGTTGTTTCCTTGTTAGCAGATGGTAACTTTTACTGTAAACTTAATATATTATATTAAAATGGTAGAAAGGGTGTTGCAAAAGTAATCCCTTTCCTCTCGTGTTCATAAACTGTTTTCATATTTTACTTTTTCAAACCCTCTTCTTCCAAAAATGTTGCTTTACCATATTATCGTATAAGAATTAAATTTAAAATAAATACAGAAATAGTTAAAAATAGTTTGAATAGTTAAAAATTGAAATATTTCTACACATGTCTATGGGTTTGAAGAATCAAAAATTCGGATATTTGAATATTTAACGATTTTTATCTATATCTGAATATCTAGATATTAATATAAATATTGATACATATCTGGATGTTTCTAAAATAAAAATTTCAGTTCTAAACATCACCTGTCGTTGCTTAAATGTGAAATAGAGAGGACTATGTTGATACCAGAGAAATTGATTGCAGATTTTTCCTTCTTAGCTGCAGCTCTCTCTTAAATTCCTTCCTCCGAGTAAACCTCAAATGACGTACATTAGTTTCTATTAAGTCTCGAGCACTCGAAACCACAAATAGAGGAGCTCATTCAAGGGAGTCGGGGGATACAGAAAATTGCTCTCGCCGCTTCAGCTCCAGCTGCGGTTTAGCTACCAACCAGAAAACTAAAAGATTCCAAAAGTCTCTGATACACTCGCCAATAGCGAGACACACCTCGTGCACTCTCTCGTTCGGTTTACACTGTGACGCGTTTCGCGCTGTCCAATTACGAGCGTAAAGGCTGTGGAACAGGATCGTTTCGAAGTGCGACTGGAAGATGGCCCCCCCGATGACGATCCAGAGCTCTGCTCTCTGAAAGCCTCGCTGGCGTGGATAAAGCAATAAACCCGCGGTAATGTCGCGCACCTACGAAGCCTTTGGCTTGTCGCAGCTTGTCGAAAGTGGATTATAAACGAGGGGTCTCGGATCGGGAGACGCGGGCGGCGGTTATTTCCACGACTATTGCGAACGTTATTGGATAATAAAATGATTCCCCTTCGTTTTCAAGCGTCGAGGATGCGTTTAAGTGAGCCTCGAGGTTTGGTAAACGAACGACTTGCTCGGACGGGGCGTATTCTAACGTTGTTCTATTTGATTGCGAGTCCCGTCTCGAGTTTGCTGATAGAACCGATTCGACAAGGATCGGTTAATTGGAATATTACATTCCTCTTGGATCTCTCGTGTAGCTCAAGTGTTTTGCATTTTATGGAACACGATTCGAGATTATATAGACTGGTTTTAGTAACTGGGGAGAACTATAAATTTATTCCCATTAAAATTAGAAGATAATTGGGGAGGAAAATTTTGTACTGATTAATGAACTCTATTATTCTGTGGTACAATTTTTTTTACATGTACAGACGTAGTTGTAAAGTACAATTACACTTTTTTTCTTAAATGGAACTTAATCGTTTGATTCTTTTTTAAGATATTTCACTTTTTTTGACAATTCATAAGAAATATTCGAATGCAGTGTATCTCTAAAAAAAATTGTACGTAAGGTACATGTCTTAGTATCCATGTCTCAATAGCAGAACTCTAACGCTGATTTTATTTCACTTTAAGCTTAGATTTTAATTTAAAAAAACAGTGCTACATACAAAAATAGCATCATAAAATAGTACGTATATTATTCAGTTCTTGAGGTTCAATTTAAATATCGAAATATGCATTTTTCGGTTATCCACTTATTGGAACATTCAGCATCTTAAACGTCTGGATATTGAGACATTTACCTTAGGATCTCAGGATGATGGGAGTTCACCAAGAAGTGGAAAATATTTCTGTATGATTTTCAATTACCTGCTCAATTAGGTTCCAGCGATTCTTATAATTCATAATTTCAAACCAGTTCATATTTTAAATCCCTCGAATTTTCCCTCGAAAGACGTTATTACAGGGAATAAGAGACGACATTACTTGAACTTAAAAACCAGGTTTCCAGATCACCAACGAAGAAAACGTTAAAGGACCTTGATCCATCCCTCCACTCTTCAGCGTTCTTTTCCGCTCGAACCAGGTCGCCTTTTAACGCAGTGCCGCGGCGCAACATACTCGCGATAAATTCGAATTAATGGATGTAAAAGAGTCTTTATCTTATGCATCAGTCATACACGCTGTATCTTACCAGCAACGTTTGCATAGCTCGTTAGGAACCACTGACCTAGAAGGGAAAGGAATTCGGTTACTCGACTGGTATTAATATTTACGATATCTCCAGGCCAGCTCGTTCGTTTTTTTTCCCCCATCCGTCCCTTATTTCCCTCTTCTAACAATCACGAGAGAGCCTCGGCTCCCTATTCTCGCCGTGCCCCTGTTATTCTAATTTCACCGCGAGGTTTAAAGGCAGCGATATTCAAATGATAACGAACCCCGTCGCGGGTCTTTATGCAACAGCGCGCCACGACACGGTTGGAATTTTAATGCCCGAGTTTCTTTATTTATATTCGCGACCCAGTTCGATTTATACGCCATCCAGACCTGGGATCCCACAGCGTTCATCCCAGTCATTAGCGTTAGGTAATTAGACGCGAGCCATGGTTCGCGGCGAGGATAAGTGGCGAACGTTTCCACGGGGTTGAAAAAGAAGCAAACAGCTTTCGCAAATCGTCTGTTGCGAACGCTCGGGAGATTCTAAAATTGCGAACAGCGAGTGTACTTTATCTCCTTTCAAAATTATTAGACGTGGTATTAAACAAGGGTGGCTGAAACTAACGCAGGGTTGTGTGCTTGGTGGACCGAGGAAGGGATGCTTGGTCGACTTGCTTTCGTTGCTGAACGTGACTCGTTGATATTTCGTGATTGTTATTATTATAATTAGGCTGCGGATTTTTTAGGTATTTATGGAAATTTGAAATGTGTACAAAGTTACAGAATGCATGTAATATTTAAAACCATTGAAAATATAAAATATAGACTGCAAATTGTAGTATTTAGAAATTGAAGCAAAATTTTTATTGAAGTTTTATTTTTTTAATTGTGTTTATAAAAATATGAAATTGCATAAAAATCCGCGGTTTAATTATGATACAGGGTGTTTTTGAACAGCACGACATAACTTTGTAGGGTAAATGTTCTAATTACTGTCAGTGTCCCTATAACAGGGTGGAAGTATTGCTGTGTGTTAAATTTTGACTCTCAACCTCCCCAGTTTTCTGTATTTATCGATTCTTTGGGAACCCTTAAGTTCAAAGAAGTCAAAAGATTGATGACTAAATTCTGGATTTATGGATGTGTGTCTCTGTATGTATGTATGTATATTGGTGTATATTTTGCTGTATAGCTTTTTATTGAGTTATCAGAACCCGACGAAATTTGGTGTGGTAGTTTTTGTATATGGATCACTGATGCTGTTAGAGTTGAAAAAGATTTGGTTAAGAGGGAAGGGGGGTTTACCTGAACATGTATGTACAGGATGATCAGTTTAATTGGAAATTACTGATCACTTACAATGCTACACCATTTATAATAAATGCTACCAACACTCAGAGGGTTTGTAGTTAAACTGATCATCCTGTATGTTGGGGATCTATTTTGCATATCTCTGGACTGTGTTATTGGAATATTATAGAGTATTTTGTTTTATCGAGTTTTTAGCACATTATAAAATAATATTATTGATAAGGGTTATTCTCAAATACCCCACCTCACCCACAAAAATAAAAATGTTATATTTTGATAATAAGCCACTTGTCTGATGTCGGGAAAGTATCGAAACCGTGTTACCAATTTTTTTTGCTTTAAAGATACAATGTTTTTGGATGATAATGAGTAATAGTTTTTATTGTTAATGCGTTCTGGACACTGGCAGGAGGTATGTGTATACAATTATGATTATGTACTGTTATTTAAATAGGAATAGGTTTCTACTAAAAATTAGAGATACTATTGTTTGAGATTTTTCATGTAAAAGTATTATAATTTCAGTTTGTATTGATTCAGTACTTTGATAAACTGTTTAGATTTATTTTTATAAAAATAAGTATCTACTCTTCCAGAGGTTGTTTTTTCTTATTTAAAATTGAGAAGATATAATTAGTAAATAAATAGCTTCAGAGAAAAATCTGGTAAGAAAAGAAAGTGTATGTTTATCAGTTTTGCATGTTGTTCGTATAATTTATGAAAATATTTGACGATAATTTATCATCTTTGTTCACAATTCTGATACTACATATTTCTCTGCATAGTGAAATGCTATTTAATTGGTGGCACTAAAAGTGAATTAATATTTATTTCGAATATTGAGCGCAACCACTGAAGCAAGCATTTATTAATGAATTTCTGCTCCATATGCAGGATTATTAATAAATGATAAACAAAATATATTTTGAAGTTAGTTGCATTTTAACGGTGCTAGTAAATTTGAATATGTGAACTAATTCCTTGAAATTGTATTTTTCCTTCGTTTATATCCGTTTAATCGATATCTAATGAAATAAATTTAATGAAACCTTGTATGTTAAATTCTATGAAAATACTGAGAGGAATTTTGCTTCATACTTAATGAAGGAATTTGAAAAATCGTACCTATATTTGGAAAACATAAAAATGATCATTCATTACTTTTCGATCAACCTATTAAACAGCATGTAGCTTTTGTCTTAAATTTTATTTAGCATTAATAGTAGAATTACTATTCTAAGTATGACTAAATGCTTCAGTGGTTTAGAAGAAAACGATTCCAAAGCTCAGAAATTTCGTATGTGTATGTACAAAATTGAGACGCGAGTCTTTTAATATAATCCTTGGTCACTCCAGACATTTCATTATTTTCTAAATAACAAAACGTCGCGACCAACTCACTCTTCGAGGTTCTTCATACAATTCTATGAATACTCCAACCTAAAAGTCTTAGAATCCCTCTTTTCCAACACTTCGTTTTTAAAATACTTATACCAACAGATCGAGTCACCCATCTGCTCTTTAAATCGAAAATGATGGGTCTGAATGAAGCCAACGGTGCTCGAGCCAAGGGGTGTCCTGATCGAATTAAAAGGAAACTGTATCCTAATTGCAGCTCGTCTCGCGATTCATTGCAGAGGCTGTACGATTGGCGTAATTGATTATGATAATATTTGACTACCTGCGCAGTAGAATTGCTTGTCTACCCCTACCCACGTGCCCCTACACTTATAATTAGAGGAGATATTTACTGAAACTCGATGGTTGCCGATTGCTTCGTCGACGCGTGAAAACGATTTTAATTAGTCACAGAGTTCAAACACGGTCCCGCTTAATTTTGTCCTCCACTTAACGTCAAAATTGACCAACGAGCCCCTGACATCCTGCGTCAGTTGGGGCGCTCATTAAGAGGACCCAGATTGCAGCCTTCTTTGCCCATGGCCTCCCCCTTCGCACAATGTGTCGTTCAACGAAACTCGTAGCTCTTTCCTTCCATTTCGTTTGTTTAGATAGCTGTCTATTGCTCTTTTTAACGCTGATGACAGTGTTTCGAAACGGCTGTCTAGATCGCGAGAAAAATTACAATTCGTATTCATTTTCGATTATCTAATTTTTGGTACCATGAAGTTTCCAAATTTCTCCATGACCCTTATTTGGAATGTTATTGTCCATAAAAGTTGTTTAAATATAGCGATAATTACGCAAGTAACTTAAGTAAAATATCTAATAAAAATTCAATCTATTACTTATTTAGTGTTGCATCGATTTACATTGCGAAATAAGCGGTAAATTTCATTTCTCTACATTTTTTTATTGAGATCTCTCTCATAATTAGGAGCACAAATAGGTCAATTTTTAATAATCCAGTCTTTGCTTTGATTATTCCTCATTTTTTCAAAAAAGAAAAAAGATTGTAGCAAATTTTGATCGTTAATAAATCAATTAGTTCTCAGTGATTTGTATATAATACTTTGAAAGGTGAAATTTAATTTCTCCCCTTAAATACTTGAGTTTGTCCCTTTCAGACATTTGAAGAGCATACCCTGTGCGAAATCTCTTCACTTATATTCGTGAACTATAGTCTCGGGACACTTACGGGATAACATTGATCAAGTGGACAGGTTTACATATTTTTTCGTGTTGGAAGGGTTAAACATAATCGCGTGCCATGGCAAGTATCGTTCTCGTTTGATGACGAGTAGACGGTGAATGGAATGTGCCACTGTGTAGTCGGTCGCATTACAAGTGGAATAGGTCGGTAGGCGGCCAGACCTCGAGTGGAATGAACTAGAACGCATTCGGGCGATAGTTGTAGAGAGATGTAAAGCGTGGCAAGGACATAAATCTTGGACCCAGTTTGGTCAGTGCTATAGTGTGAATACATATTGGGACAGAAAACACGTCCAGTGAATTGTAGCGTTACCAATAGGGACAGAATACTGACAGAGTGTGAAACAAAAAGTAGAGGGGAACGCATTTAATGTCGCTTCTTTTATTTTATAATTTATGGTCTGTGTGACACACTAGAATGTAAAGAATAACAAATTAAATAACAGTGGAGTGACTAGGTTCTTCCTGATAATTAATGATCTTCCTAATAATAAATAATTGAATAGTTACAATTTTTTTTAATTATTCACATTGATTATATAAATTTGTAAATATTAATTTTATTGGAAATAGTATTGAATGAAAATTGTATAAAGTGATGAAATGCAAATATTCGAGTTTTGTTCTCTTGTATTTAGTGATACAGAAAAGTTACAAACTTCGAATTGGAAAAGTTTCATCTTACCACAGCTTTAGTGTAGTAGATGTGGAGCAAATAAAAATTTCTACCATTCTTTTATTATTCGCTATACTTTTTGTCTCTCGATTACTGTTAACATCTTCGAATGATTCAATTTCATGTTTCTCAATTTCCCTCCTCGCTGTGTAACAAACGCCTCGTGGTTTCCCGCGGCAATATGACGATCCAGGTGCAACTGAAATTTCTAGTGAAATCGTTTCGAAGCGCTGAATAGCACGAAGTACATTCGAAATTGGTCTGTTGAAGAGGAAATCGTGGAAGTTACACTCATAATAAGGTTTCCAATCTGGCATCCATGCCCTTTTTGCGACATCTGTACACACGATCTTCTTTTTTCTATTGTTATATTACTTTTTATTCAAATTCTATGCACATAATACCGCCCATATATGTGTATGAATACAAGCACCCTGAAGTGTTCATTTCACCGCTGTCCATTGTATTCTTTCCCCACTGAAAACCAACCACTATGTATTATTTTCTTTTCAGACAAGGCGGTGCTCTACTTTGATGGATGAAAAAAGAAGAGTACTTTAACAAATTAAAAAAAAGAAAGAAATGGATTTTGTACCAGTTTTGTATACTTTTACAAAAAATTCTCATTGCAAACGTATTGGACATTATTTTTACTGGCTGTAAAATTACACACAAAAATTCGATTCGATTTATGTTTATTTAGTTATATGTACTCCGAACCACAGATTAAATATTGAAAAATTGAAAATTCAGAAAAATTGAGAATGTTGTCATATTTAGAATGTATTAAAATGTATATATTATGTAGATTATATCAACTTTTTTTGAAAAATTTCGTAAAAATTTCTCCTTGGGAAACTGTTTACTATCAATAGATACTACTTGAAACAGATATGAAGTAAACAAAATTCTTTTCAGGTCAAAGCCAAATACTAACATAAACCAGAAACTAAACATAAACTAACAAATTCAAGAATATACATTGCCGTATTTTTCACTCATCAAAAATTGAGTTTCCCATCCATTTCAAAGTAGAGTACACCTATTTCCGACTAAAACTACCGTCGTTTACCAGGGAAGCCTGACGTTATAGAAAATCAATTACCCTCTTTTCCCATTGGCGCTTCTGAAACGAGACGAAAAAAATTTCGGCAATTATCGCTCCGAGGAATGCGGTGTTTCAGTTCCAGCTAGAACTCGGAGCGCTATTTTAACTTTTTAAATATTCACTAAAATAAAAGGGTACTGTGAAAAATAATGTTTATTTATATTGTTTGCATTTGTCACACATAACATGAAACTGTGCCTTTTATCTACATTCTCTGTTTAGTTATTTCTTTCTCAATTTTCAACAAAGAGGGTATTTCAGAGATACACGTCAATATGTCAGGAGCAGAATCTATACACTAAAATAAATAAAAACCATTATATGAACATATATGTCTTACATACCTTACATTTCGAGTTATTGATGATTAAAGAAAATTTTCAAAAGTGTTCGTCATTCAATAGATTTTTCCCTTCGGGGCCATTTATGATTTATTGAATATTCAATGCAAGTGAATAATGTGAATGAACAGCAACAAAGGATACAAAATGGATTTTAAACTACTCGAGGAACACCTGATATTTTCAAGCTACAAATATACAGCAAAATTCAATGCTAATTGTAAGCATCAATTCAAGCAATTAAGCAATTTTCTTTCGTAATGTGTTCACCTCCGCTGCCGATCTAAAACGGATAACTATCCCAAACTGCCAACGAAAGAGTTCCCATTGAGCGAACACAGATCCCTCACGCGATGGTGCGTGATCGGTTACTTTCGAAAAGTCCTCGTCACGCATTATCGCGTAATCAGCAGCGAGGGTACTGTAAAAACTGCAGGAGTCAGACTCGTCAAACTATATCAAGTGGTTAAGGTACATTCTTTAATCATCCATAACTCAACTATTAAACTATACAGGACATACGTGCACATAACATTTTTTGCTTATGCTTATGTGTAAATTCAGCTTTCGAAGTATTCACATGTATTCCTGAAACTCCCTGTATAGGTATTTCATCGATCTACGTATTCACTGTTCGAACGTACGACTAACCACGTAAAGGGTTAAAGGTTCGGGGGGCTCTGTTCATCCGTGCGTTGTGGAATCGTTCGGGCCATTAGCGCGAGGTAATTAGTCGACACGACCTTCTACATTGCGAAGAATAACCGTCTACAGATTAGTCGGGCGCGGGATTGTCGCGTCGGGGGTGAAGTAGGGGCGTATGTCGGAAGGACGAGAAACAGGAGGGTGGGTCGTGTGTGGTTGTGCAGGAGACGGTGTGTTGCACCGTGGTTAACGATATAACGGCCGAGCAAGTTTATAATGGAGCACAGGGAGACCTATAGGATGGTATCGTTGGGTGGCCACCTATAGCCTGCGGCTAGTACAACTAACAAATGAGACCCTGGCCCGTGATGCAAGCATTTCCCGATAGTTTGCCCGCTGAGAAGCTGGGAGAGAGGCTAGAAACGCTGAAGTGACAAAGGGAGGAAGCGACAAAGCAGAAGGGGTGTGAGTGCATAAGTAATTGCGTTTCTTTGTTTGCAGAGGAAGGTGTTAATTTTTCTTGTTGTTTTGGGTTTTATTTGCTTTCCTGCCTGGAGTTTATTTTAATTAGTATTATAGCGATTTGTACTTTTTTTAGAGCGATTTCTGTTTATTTATTCTACTGTCGAGGAACACTAGTCTGGTCAGACATAACGAAGTTAGTAGAGTAAGTCTCAAGTCAGACATATTCTTAGTAAGCCTTTCGTCTTATTTTGACTCATGGAGTCGTGATTTAAAATATTTGACACCTGTTGTTGAATACCCTGTAGATACTAAAAATAAGGATGCACTCAGTTTATTATTTATTATTACTATACTACCACTAATTCTAATACTAATGAAATTTGCAGTGTAGGCAATCTTAAAACTGATTCAAAGATTCCTTCATATACAGGGTGGTCTGCCTAAAGCAGGCCGCTTAAATATCTCTTCCTGTTGTGGAGATATAAGAAATATTTTGAATGTAATTTGAATGGTATCAGGAGACTAATATGTTGCAACAAATACATTTTTGGGGTCATTTTTTCAGAAGATCGATCTCCTGGTACCATTCAAATTGCATATAAAATATTTCTTGTACCTCCACAATAGGAAGAGATACTTAGGTGGTTCGGTTTGGGTATTTTTTCTTTCATACACATTTCACTTGCACCTTGACGTTTAATTCTAACTCAATACTCTTGATTTTAATATAAAAGATAAACTATTAAAATAAAAGATAAACATACAAACTTAATATTTCTTAGCGAACAAATTCATAACTCAGTGTAATCATCAATTCGTAAATAAAGCTAGAAATTTAGCGTGGATTTAAATAACAGGTGGACACGTATTTACTAGTAGATTCTTTAATACAATTTACACAAGCAGTTTTCGCTTACAGTAAAGAAAAAGAGATGTATTTTTCTTTTACTTTATAATACTGAACAGAAAAGCACTTGTTTTTATCGCTTCAACAATTTGCATTTTATGCACGTACAAAACATTTCACGGAGCTCATGGCTCTTGTTATATTTCTACTACTACCGCCACTGTCACACTCACACAGACACACACACACACAGAAACTAAAAAAGCTCAAGAGTTTGAGCTTGCCGCACAAGCTCAAATCACTCGCATATTTTTACCAAAATGATTAGTAAAGTAACGTCATGGGGCGACACATCGACGAGTCAATTGGTCTCGCAGAGGTGTTATTTTCCAGTCGTTCTATTCATGGCGATTTGTACGGAATCGCAGCTGACAGCGTCGTAAAAAATGGCCCGTACAGGGCGACTGATGAGCGGAGGCTCGTTAAAACGCGAACCAGAGCCAACAGTTTCGTTTCCACCCGCGGAGAGATCAAGATTAATGAATTCCATTGGATTCGGATAAGGTATCACTTAACGCACGGCCGAAGTTGCCCTCGTATATCCTTGTAATCGACCGCGGAGACCTGGCGAATCGATACGAGGTTCCCTCCGACTCATGCACGACCTTTGCACGCAACCAGAAACCGCAGCTAAACGAATTCCATGATTCATCGTGCTCCAATTAAGCGTTCTCCTCGACCGCGAATCGTGTCTGGCTGTACTTCGCGACACTTTTGCCTGTTTAGGGATGTGGACGCTGTTCCTCTGTTCCTAATTTTAAAACACCAGCGAGCTCGCTGCTTCCGGAAACGAGGACACTGAGAGACGGTTAGACGAACATCCATTGTGTGCCCCTGATGCGACGTCAATCTCGGCCGTCCAATTTCGTTCACCCCTCCTCGGCAACTTTTCACTTTTCTCGATGAGATCTTCGCTAGCTCATACCCGAATTTCTGTGTCTTTGCTCTCGAACTCTGGTGTTGTGGGGCCATGTCCTCGTTTCGAGTTGCTTCGCGGGGAAACGCAATCTCCTGGAGAGCTTGGACACGTCTTTTGTCTTCTTAGTGCTCTTTTTGTTTGCGTTATTCTTCTTCTGTGGTCTGGCTTTGTTATTGAGCAAGTGTATAAATAATTTTAAGATCTGAAGAGTTTGGATGCGAATCAAATGAAGTTTTTTTCCTTCTGGAGATCGCGAACCTACACAACTTCGATGTTTGAAGTGATGGTTGGGTTCGTTATTTTTAATTATGTTATTCGAAAATATGGGAAATATCTATTTATTTGAAGTAACAGCAATTTTATATAATTAGTTGATATTATGTAGATGCAGATCTCTGTATTTTATCGATTTAAAGCCTGAAAAGGAAATATTCATTAACCTTTGGAAGGCGAATGGTTTTCAACGAAAACGGAAGACGAATGCAGGGGCATATTGACTCATAATAGAGTTTCTATTGCAAACTATTTTTAAGGAAGAACTATATATAAAAATGTAGTTTGATTTCATATACCTT
The DNA here is from genome assembly GCF_051401765.1 of Calliopsis andreniformis. Classification (NCBI taxonomy): domain Eukaryota; kingdom Metazoa; phylum Arthropoda; class Insecta; order Hymenoptera; family Andrenidae; genus Calliopsis; species Calliopsis andreniformis. Next base: position 14,749,237 of record NC_135066.1, read on the forward strand.
ATTTTTGTTAGTTTACTGTAGACCTGATACATGAAATAAGAGTATTTTTTGTATGGTTCTTATAAATAAATTTGTTACAGTTTTGACATCTTGTACTATATTCAAGGTCAAAGGGTATGCTACAAATTTAGTTCTAATATACAATCTTTGAATAGTGGATCATTCCACATGCCAAACTAATTGTTTTAAAAAGTACTTTCTTAAATAAAATTATAACAAAAAATACTGCGTTACATGGAATATAATAGTATTTATCTGAATTCGAATTTCTCTTGGAATAACCTTGAAGTGACCCTGAATTGTCTCTAGAATACCCTCGAAATACCCTCAAGGTATCTTTAAAATATCCGTGAATCTTTCTTGTATCGTTTCTTGAGCATTCTCCAAATACCCTCCAAATGTCCTTTAAGTACCCTTGAGCTGTCTTTCAAGGGTCCATCAAGCACGCTTGAAACGTCCATAGTATTTCCATCCATCGAATTTTTCCCCAAAATTCTACTAAACTCTTCGACCAACCGCAAGCCTCACATTTGCCTTTGTGTATTTTTTTTTTTTTTAAGTTTAGCATACATTTCAAAACGCATCCATTTGTAGATTAAAAATAGGACACTCTGGCTGCACACTGTATGTATTAAAGGCTACTCGCGTAACAGGCAAAACGGCTCGTGAAAAAAAGAATATTCGCTCAAAAGGACCAGGTGCAAAAGGTATTTACATGGCAGCAGAATAATCCGAACAATGTCTCTGTTCCATGGTTCTGTTACACGTATTTCTTTTTCTAACTGAACCGTGTCGCGCACTTCTCTGGACGAAAGTAGCACGCGTATCGTTACGTTCGCTACACGAAAGTTGAAAAGAACGGCAGGACCGTGGCGGGTTGCTTTCACAAGTATTTGTTAACTCGGGACCATTTGCCCTATAAAACTTTCGCAAACAGAATCTATAGTGCAGCCGTCCCGTCTACGTGCACCATCCCTACTGTCGTGATAAGTCGACCCGCGACGTCAATTCGTGTTTTCTGTTTCATTCGTTCGACGCTAGTTCATCCACCGTATTTTACTCCGCTGCTGCGGAAGATCTTCCTTTTCGATCACCTGTGTGAGCGCGTTTCGCGCTCAATTTTTAGGAATTGGTATTGGATCTATGGTAGCTCGATAGGTGTTGGTGAAATTCGGTTATCTTATGTCAGTCCTTTATACTCGATTGTATTAAAATGGTATTAAAAGCGAAGTGTGATCGAAACTGTGATGGTACTTAGAAATCCCAATTTTTAAAGATATTGTATGAAGTATTAATATTCAACACTAGTAATTGATTTTAATATTATTGTTGATTTAAAATATTAACATATCTAGAAAATCACATATCCAAAAAGTCAAATATTTGAGAAACATTGATATCTGAGATATGTGAACAGCTTTCGTATATCTAAAATAAAGGTAACGCCAAGTGAAGCTAAAAATGATAGTAAAACATGTAATGTCTATTTTAAAGATCTTTGGTTGCTTATTTCGATACTTGCACAGTCTTCGAGACTTGTCTGCACCCCGAATCTCTATCTTTACAATAATAAAACTATCGACTCAGTTCAGATTTGACCAATCAAAGTACTATTATCTCATAAAATTCAACTTTCGTCCATTAGAACCCATAAACAATACAAAAATTCCTTTACATTACCTCCCATTCTATCCTCCACCCCCAAGCTCGCCAACAAAATCCCTTCGTACAGCCTCAGCTCCCCTCAGAACTCCACCCCATAGCCCATTCAGGATTCGTTCCAGCGAGAAGCAATCACATAAATCGCGTCTCGCGGTTCGAAATCACGGCCAGCAAGGATCGTTACCGCAACACTCCCCGCGTTTACGTATTCAGGTGTGCTCGCTGGCGACGGTGGTAATAAATTCGGCAAACAATAAGTGCAGTCACGTGCGAGTCGTTATCAGCGCTATCGATACTTTCGCGGCGCAGCTTCGTTGAAGCTGCAGGATCTGGGTCGCGTTCTCTGAGTCGCTGTCGGCATCGTGGATGCACAGAGCGTGCCCGCGACACGGCGACGACACGACGAAAATAATAGCAGCCTTTTTCGAGGCCGAGTCTGACGCCGATGAACCAATTTTTCCCAGTCCTCTGTGTATGAAACACGAGGGCGGCGCGATATGTCGTTGCCCCGGATATTGGAATTTTTCAGCGCTCGTGTCCAGCGGCAACGATGAACAGCCATGAAAGAACAGGGGATCGGGGTGCAACGAACCGCGTGATCCGCTTCTGGTGATGACCCAGCCCTTCGCGGGCCGAGGATCGCGTTTCGCAGCGAGCTGAAGAGGAGACGATACGCGATTACGGATCGATGCCAGATTTTATCGGCGTGCTCTTGTCCGAGGCGCTCCGAGTTATTCTTTCCTTGCTCCTTTCTGTATTTCCTCCCTCGGTATCTCTGCTGCTCGATGGGGATGGACGTTATTGCAGTCCTCGAGCTTCTGTAGAATGGATCGAGTTGCACGGTTAATTTCGAATTGGGTTTTGTAGTCTCTGCTTCTGGAGGGGTTGTGCGAGGGTACCTTGAGAATGTGAGTGAGATTTATCTGTTGCATTTTGCGAGGAGGTCAGGGTGGATGTGATTGTTCGGGAATGGGAGAGAATAGAATAGGTAGAAGCGAAAGGAAATTTTGGTTTTTAATCTTAGAATCACACCTTTCTATTAAAATAATAATTATTATTTTTGAAAATTCTTTTGCCATTCTTCCTTGGGAATTTTAGAAGAAATAGTTGTACTGTTGGGAGGTCAGAAATTGTCGTTGGATCTGATTGGCTCCGTAGAAAAATACATAGAGATGTCACACACGCATTTCTCCTATTGGCCGAATTGGTCACACCTATTACTACTATTTTCAGCGAACTGAGCACTCCTGTTGTCCTTCTCTCACTGATAACTTCTGAGCTCCCAACAGTACAGCCTGATTTCTGTCTACAGGAAGAACAAGAAATTCTTAAATTATTTAGAAGCGCATGTTAAATGAATATTAAAGTTTTAAATTTTGCGAAGTCGTCAGTAATCCCAGAAGGACGTTTCAGAGTTAAGTAATGTTTTTAGATGAATCTAATCTAATTTTTGCTTATCCTTGCGTTGTGATTTAAATATCTTTAATTTTATTTTTGATGTTCCATGACATTTCGATTTATGCTTTGCAGTTTGCAGTCAAGGCACGTTCAACATGCGTTTCGGTAGGTGACAGGGGCGGAAATATTGTAATATAAGGAAAGCTGCGGATAATGCACTGCGCATATCTTTCAGGTAGTGTCGCTTCTCGGTCAATAAATGTATTTTGATAAGAACTAACAAGTTATTTTCTTACAAACTTATGAAGAATGACTATTCCTAAATCCAATAAGTTAAACATTGCTCAACTGTATTCTACTCATCATATCATTCAGTAGATATGAGGTACTATTTATTTCTCTGTTTTAAAAAACTGAGCTAGAGTGTTTGGAGCATTTGGAGTGTTATCTACTTGAAGCCTTTCCAACCTCAACCACAAAAATACTAATAAGTAGTTCGAACTACTCAACATACCCTTGCCACCCATTACATCATCTCACAATTAGGCCAACCTACACGTTACACCAGCAACACCAAATGATACCAAGTAATCGTGCCACTCAAGTATCCACGTATCGTCTTTCATCAATACCGCGGTTACGGTCTTGCATGACAGTATGCAAATGACATAACCATTTTTCTTCCACCCTAGTATACCAGGTTCCCCATTACAGTCCACAGACTCTGCAACGCCACGAACTCGTCTTGTTTCGATACACCTTTCTCCCCGACAGCTCCCAGAGGTCATCGTTGACCTGGATTCCCCTCGACGTTCACATCCGCAGTTGACCCAGGATCGCAGAAGACCTCTGGGATCATCGTCGTGCCAGGATCGCGATCTTGTAATCCAGATTACGTGCTCTGACGAATTTCGTCACGAGCCCTTGTCGATTCCATTAATCTATCGAACGTTCTAAAGCGCCAATAAATATTTACGTATCGTTGACCCTTAGTCGCCGTTCCAGGCTGTCGTTTTATCATCGACAAACTCAGCGAGCCCAAGGCTCCACGTGCTCATGTGGGCGGATTTCCATCAAGTCTGCTCGTGCCTAGGGCTTTGTGCTCGAGCAGGCTGAAAGGATCATCGAATATCGTTATTAATGAGAGCAGTTAAGAAGTTAATTTGTATTGGCTTGTAAGCGCGAATATATGCCAGCGAACTAGTGAGCGATACTATTTTAAAGTTAATTATGACTTTATTGGATCTTTAAGCTTTCGTGTGAATTTTATAGCTTGACTTGTTGTTCAATTGGAATAGACTTGAGGGCTTTCGCGAGATTGTTGCTGCTGAAGGTATAACGTTCTATGGTTGTGCTCCAGTTCAACTCTGCTGATGAAACTTTCTTTTTTGTTCTTTTGATGGTAGTGCAGCGATGGAGTGATTCTGTTGGTTTTGATACAGAAACGTTATCGGGTAATTTAAACGATGGCTTATGTACCCTTATACACCTGTTTCGTGATTGCAATGTAGTTGTAATTTGAAACGATTTGGTGAGGCTTTTAATGGGAATTATTAACAAAAATGATTAACTGTAATACAAATTTATATAAATACAAAGACATGGTGTTCGAAAGCAGGTGTCAGAAATTTAAAGAAATGATTCTACTTATATGCCAGAATGAGAGGAAGATCAAGAATATTGAAATTGCATTTGAGGTTTTGTTTCCAAGTTCTAGTTGTGGAGAAAACGTCTAAAATAGATATGAAATGTCTGACTTAAGGCTCATTCTACTGATATCGCTGCGTCTGACCTAACTACACTGGCAATAGAATAAGTCACAAGCCAGAGACAACTAACACGCATTTTAGGATTTCTCTATCTCTGATTCGGAACTTATTCTACTGACTTCGCTATGCCTGTCTGACCAGCGCGCATCATCAGTAGAATAAGTCCCAAATCAGACACATTTCGCGCATATTTTAAGCGTTTCCTTAACAACTAATAACCCAGAAACAAAGCTCTAAACGAAATTTCGTTATTCCTACTTTTCGTCTTATTTTAGCATCTAGAATCGCTCTTTATAATTGTTGACACCTGTTGTCGAACATTCTGCATATAAGCGAATAAAATGAACTAAGAGGTTACAACATTTAGAGCTGCTTTTCATAATATTTAGAGCTCGATTTAAGGCAAAGCAGGTTTTATTTTACCTTTCATTTCTTTCACTGCGTTCATAAACAATGAATTTATATAAATACTCCCAATCCATTAGTAAAAATATATAATCTATAATCTATAATAAAATCCTTGAATAATAATAAAGAAAATGAAGAAGGTTCCTTGTCCTTAAAGCAACTTTTTCACTTCAGCACTTCAGTGCTCTACATTCCAAATCTTCATTTCCTATCCACCCAGCACGCGCATTCCTGAAGCCAGCAAAATTTAATCGAATCTGCTGCCAATTCCTCTCGTTTTCCCAGCGGCATTTAATCGATCGCCACTGTACCCACCCACCGCTGAAAATTACAAACGACCGCGCTCAATGAAGTCGATTATCGGTTAATTGTCCCCCAGTCGACTCTTTAATTCGCTAAGCTCGTTCCTTGATCGCGGTTCCAGTTCCTGCGAAGCGTCGAGATACTCGACCGGTCAATCTCGTTTTTCGTATGGTCGGTGACTCGGATCTTCTTCCATCAGACGCAAGGAGCTGCCTCGACTCGTCGGCGCAACAAGTTTCGGGCAACTTCCGTTTCACCGCGCCGACGATGAAAAGGAAAACGACTGCCAGACACTACTTTACACGCGGCTAAACTTATTCAATTGCCAGGACCGCTCGTCTGCTTGCTGTTCTACGAGATTCATTCATCCTCGTTGTGGCAGGATTTTTTTCGTTAGTCGAGGAGATTGTAATAGAAGTTGTCTTTTCTGTATGTACTGCGATTCTTTCTGATTGGAACCAGGGAAGGAGGTCGAGATTCTTGTGGTCGAGTGTAGTTTTCGTTTAGAGCAGTGCTTCTCAAGTTTTTTCGAATTACTATCCCAAGTCTCACTGGTTTCTCTTAGTTCTATAAAATCGTCCCTGGCACCTCCTGCGTTATATATACAGGACTTATTTAAATTAGTTGACAGTCGAGTTACTGAAAATGTAATTTAGAAGTGTCGTGACACTTAAAAAATAAAATATTTAATTTGATATTTTGTTGTAGGAAAAAGTATGGGGCAATTGCAAGAATATTCTTGTATCTACTTTATTAGATGGAATATTAGGACTTTTTTAGACGTTGTTAAGTAACAGTTTAATTTACTCTTGTGTACCATTTATTGTTTGAAATTACAACATGAAGGAACTATACAATATTATCTACCATCATGTCTGATCAGGCAATATATGTCGTAGAACCTGTGGATCAGTTTACATCGACACCTATAAAACACTTTGCACCATCTTGACCCTACAAATAACTACCTCGTCCCGAGACATTGGAAGACTGGATTCCTTCTTCTCTCAATTTGAATTTTTATGGAGATCTACTCCACTCGAGTCACTCTCTTCATTCTGAGATTCAACGTCTGCCAAAGTCTGTCATTCTCAGAGAACAGTTCCCCCTACACATAGCCTTTTCATTGCTTACCACCCCGCAACTTTTTCTTTTTCTCGGTGGAGAATCTTCTCTGACAGTATGCCACCCTTCGAGTCACGTTTCGAGAAGGGGGACAGCTTGCTACCTCTCAGAAATGTCCACTAGCAAACTCGGTGAGAACGATAGCCAGAAGATTGGTGTCTTTAATGGCTACTAGAACTTTATCCCCGATAAAGTGAGAATACACGACGTGTTTCGTCTGCTTAATGTCGATCGATAGTCGGTCTGAAAGTGTCCTTCGTGTGGTGGCTATTTTATGCTCTGTTCTTTACCTAGCAAAATCAATCCACGAACAATTAATCGTGTTCATAGTCATTGGATTCGCAAGGATGTGAGCTGCTTTCTATAAAAATGTTAAGAAACTTTAGGTGGGAAAATATATCGTCGATACTTAATTGAGAGATGGGCGTGGAGATAGCACATTTTAATATACAAATTTACTATAAAATAAAATTTAATATACAAGTAGAATTATCTAGATGTTTATCTAGTATCCATAGATAATATCTAGTATCTAGATAATGATTATCTACATTCTTATGTGTGGACTTATATTCTCATGATAATGTATAATAATAATAATAATAATAATAATAACGTCAAATGGTAAATATAATATAAACTACAATATAAAATAATATAAAAAAAATATAATATAAAATACGTCAAATGGCAATTTGACGTATTTGTCCCATAAATTGAAATGATTAAACAAATGTTGCAAGATCTACAAATTCAAATTTTAGGATATTTGAAATGTTCAGAATCGAATAAATTTCGAAATAACAAATTAGAATATTCGTATATTAAAAAAATAAAGCTTTTGTCACGTAAATGTTGCAATTAAAGTTATGTAATTATTTTCATTATAGCTGTTCTTTTATGAAGCAAATTGAACTTTATCGAAACTGCAGTAGATTCACAGTTTTACAAGAATAATGATTGAGCGTGAAAATGGGCCGTCACGGGAAGGGAACATTATAACTTCATAAAGAGTACGACGTCCGAAGTAAAATTCTAATTTTAATGACAGTAGCTGTCATAAAAGCTCTTTAATAAGTTCGAGTTTGATACTTGCACTCTGTTCACATAATGCAATACTTAGTACTTTACGATTCGGTTATTTCCCTTCAACATCGAAACGCAAATTACTGTTAGCACCTGCGTTTTATAAATCTTGCTTTATGCCCCTCGACGCGTTTATCGTTGATAAATTCAATGTCCCTAAACTGTCTGCCTAATCCCATAGCACGTATCGTGGCTGGCGCGTGCCATAAGCTACAGATTACACCGTGCACGTAATTAAAAATTAATTATCCACGAAAGGGATTTAGCCTCGACTTCGGGGGGTTTTCGTCGGATCAACAATCTCGTCGCTACTTTCATCTCTCTCACTGATGCACTTGTGTAATTCAATATCGCCCTCGCAAGAAACGCCTTCATCTCGTTCGCGGAACAAATTATACTACTTCCTTTTATTTTCTTTTGAGATTTTCTCTTGAAATTCGTATCTCTTAACACTGAATCTCTCGTTGTATTTAATCCCGCATTCTATCGTTTGATCTTTCTTTTTGTTGAATTGAATTTATGAAAATATATTTACTGTGCAGAATGTCCAAGCTGAAACAGGCAACCTAAATATCTCCTCTGGTTTTAATCGTATAAAGATCTAAAAAAATTATCCTACACAAAAGATTGTTCTTCTATGATATTTCTCCTTCGAAACCATTCAAATTATGCCATGGACGATTTTCGTGTCATTAGAAACAGAAAAAGTGTTTAAGTGACCTGCTTCAGCTTGGATACCTTGTATAGTACTTTCCTTATTTTTCGCTAGGATATATGGTCTATTTTCTTTTTTAGCAGAAATAGCAAGTATCTATAAAACTGCTATTTCTAAATTGAATATATTTCTATACCACTTGCTGCAACAATATTTATTTCCTTTAGTCTTTAACCATATTTTCTGTTTCTTGAACAATTTAACTAATCTTCTGAAGTAAAAAATCATGGGTTACATATTTCAAGTTTAATTAGTTCGAGAAGTATACAAAGGTTAAAAAGTACTTCCTGCAGAACAAACTTTTAATCATGGAATTTCTTCCAAAAGGAAACGTGTTTCCCTAGAACCAAATATCAACGCGACTCGTGATGTCAAGTGAATGGAATTCAAGACCGTGGAGATTAAAGGAGCTCTGGAGGAATCCGTCGTGTTTATAAGCGAATCTACGTTGAGGGGGTTGATACGTGAAAGGGGGTTGGGATTCGCCGATAAGACCTTATCGGGCGATAAATCGAAGCGCGGAGACACGCGCAGGAATGCGTGCTGCGTGGAAATCTAAAGATTGGATTGCACGGCTGCTTCCCTCTCTAATTTATTTTCTCGGGACCAGAAGGGTCGCGGGGATGAGTGGCAACGATATACCGCCCTTGATACATGCATGGAACTTCCTTCCTTTTTTTCTTTGCGCCATAAATTCTGGCGAAGAGTCGAGCATAGTTTCTGGACGATGTTATGAGGTCACTGCGGGCTAATGTAAATGTTAGAAAATTATGCAGAGAAGAATGAATTCAGAGAACCATGAGTTCGAAAATGTTGGGAAAACGTTAGCTGATTAATGAGTAATAAAGTGGTGACTTTTTCAAGCATACATTATTTTGTATAATTGAATCGATATTATCATGACACCAGCTAAGAATCGAGCACAGGAATCCAGTATGAAATGTCAATACTTTTTGTTCATTAGGTATTCCCTGACAGTAAATAATTGCCTATTGTTTATTGCTTTCTTAAATCATTCAGCGTATCTTATTGTCAATACAATTCATGACTCATATTGTGGTTTCTCATTTGGAGCCAGTGGGCAAGTTAATCTTAAGCTTTGCTCACGACGTCTGGGTATTCTATCGATTGTTAATTCGACGACACTCTCTGACAAAGTGTACACAGTCCAGTTGCAACGAACTTGTCAAGATTGGACGTGTCAATTTATCGTGCGAACGATACGCGACGTGTACACGTCAAAACAATTATCTGCGCTGAAACATACAGGGCACCTGACAAAATTAAACAGTTTAATTTATACGAACCGCGCATACTCGTCGACCGTGAATGCAATTTGCCTATCCCCGATCGCGTTTCTGTCGATCGCTTGGAAATCCAAACAGTATAGTGTACTGTTAATACCCTATCAAATATTCCATTATTCGAACCACTAGAAAACTCTTTTCCACTGAACGAGTTTTTTCGCGCACAGTGAATTCGGGAAATAGTAGCAATTATTTTGTGCAGGTTTATAGAATACAGGATGAATGCTATAGAATAGAGTATTGTCTGATATATATTTTTACATATCTTGGAGAGGTATAAAAATTCTATGAAATATTAGTGCAGGGTTTATAGAGTATTCAATATTGCAAATTCCAAAACACTCAAAAAGTTCTTTGTTCAAATACATTAAACCCTTCTCAAAATCGAAATCCAGTGCCTAGTCTCACCCAAAATAACGAAATATTTTATTTAAATATTTTATGAATTGATAATTTCATTTTCTCTCGTTTTTCAATAATACAGCCACGACTGTTCGAATATTTTATAAGTAGATATTCAAGTGTTACTATTTTATAGAGAGTGTTTGATAACAGGTGCCAGATATCCTAAGCAATGATTCTTCATTTCGAAATAGGACAAAAATCCAGAATGACAAAATTGTGTTCAAGATTCTGCCTCAGAGTTATTAGGTATTAAGAAAATGTCTAAAATATGCGTGAAATATGTCTTACTCGTGACTTATTCTACTGCTGACACGCACTAGCCAGGTCAGACAGAGTAAAGTCAGTAGAAAAAGTCCCAAGTCAGACACAGCGAGATCAGTAGAATAAGTCGCGAGTCAGACACAGCGAGATCAGTAGAATAAGTCCTAAGCCAGGCATAGCAAAATCAGTAGAATAAGCTTCAAGTCAGATACAGTAAAGTCAGTAGAATAAGCCTCAAGTCAGACACAAAAAGGGTAGTAGAGTATGCCCTATGTCAGACGCAGAAGAGTTAGTAGAGTAAATCCCAAGCCATGCACAGGAAATTCAGAAGAATAACTCCTGAGTTAGACACATTTGATGTGAATTTTATGCAGTTCCTCAACAGTTAATAACTCTGAAACGGAGTCTTAACTCCACTTTCATCCTTCTCAACTTTTGTATCAGTTTAACATGTAAAATTGTCCCTTAAAGTTTCTGACCCTAGTCGCGGAACACTCTGTGTAATAATTAAATATATTATTTAGACATTCATGATATTCATACAGTACTGCATATTTTATAAATCGAGCTCATTAAGTTCATTAAATTTTCTGAACTTTAACATCATTTCACATGTGGTACCACCAACATTCGCATATTCAAGTATACCTATACCACTCAAATACGTCATATTTCTCAAACAACAAGCTTGAAAAAACAAACCGAATCGAAAGTACACACTCCATTCATATCCATCAAATAATCCAGACCACGAATAAATTCCTACATCCACGTACATATTCGACTACAAAAAAAAATTGTCAAATAATCCCATCCCTCTTCCACATTTTCCTCCCTAATCGTAATGGATTCCCAGCAAAATCATTTCCTCGGCAGGTGCACGCGAAAGGCAGCAGTGTCTCGCAGCGTTGGGAATAAGAGGCACGCTACAGAGGGGGAAAAAACTGGGAAAGAAGAGTCGATTCATCGGTCCTTCGACACCCGTGGGAAATGTGAAATCGTAGCAGAGAAGGTGGGCGATGTTAACCGAGATTCATTCAACGTTCACCTATCCACAGCGCGAAGTAGGGCATGACGGTGGACGACGATAGACCGATTTTCCAGCGAAAACCGCAGCCGACCCGATTCTGACGCGTACGAGCCGAACCTGGTGCAATATTCAGCCCGCGGCCGCCTTGCTGGCGGAAACTGTTTCGCGTACGCGGACGACCGCGGTTACAGCGATCCCCTTCGCAATTAACGCGCGCTAATGTGACTTGTCGCGACCGTAAATCATTCTCCTTGGCTGTGCGGATAATTTCGGGTCGACCGAGGAGCAGCACCGCGAGAACGTCTCCGCTATCAAGCTGCACTTTCGCTCTGCTGTTTTGCGTAAGATGTAGGGTACATGTCCCAGTAGTTCACCATGCCCCGATACTTAAATAGTAACGTTAATGTTATTTATACTTAGGCATTAATTCTGATGTATTAAGTATATGTAATTGAAAATAAAAAGTAGTGTCATAAAATGGTATCCTGAATTTCTGGGACCTCAGAATTAGAGTATGGGGACGTACAGTTTTAGGTTGTTTACACTTACCGAGACATTTGACATCTTAAGCGCTTAGGCATTAGGACATTTGCCTTAGTTTCCGCGCGACGCTTGCAATAATCCGCCGTGTCACGCGGAATGTTATGACGACTCGTAATCGGCTAGCGGAAATTATTCACGAGAGGAGCGTTGGATGAGAATTGTCGAGTCTGCATTTGGGACTGGTAAACGGGTGATCCCATTTGCAGTGGACACTCTGAGGGGAGTTTTGGGATAGAGATTAAGGGGCTAGAAATTGTGCAGTTTTTTGGTGCAGCGGGTTTGACGACAGTGTGAGAGATTTTAATGGGTGATTCTATATGCTAAAATGAAACAGAAGTGAAGATAGAGAGAATTGTATTTTTGGAGCTTCGTTTTAGAGGTATTGATTATTGTAGAAACGTCTACAGTTTAATTAAAATAATAAGAAAATTGTCTGACTTGAGTTTTATTCTACTGACGGTGTGGAGTAGTCAGGTCAGACATGACGTAGTTAGTAGAATATGTCCCAAGTCAGGCACAGCAGAGCTAGTAAAATAAGGCCTATGGCAGACGTAGCAAAATCAGTAGAATATGTCCCTAGTCAGACACACTTCACCAGTATTTTTGGCGTCGTCTCAATAATGAATAACTCAGACACAAAGCTTCAAACACAAATTTGTCCTGAGTTAGGCATGGAAAAAGTAGTAGAATAAACCTTGAGCCAGACACAGAAAAGTTAGTACAAAAAAATCTCAAGCCATGTACAGGCAAGTAAGTAGAAGAAGTCCTGAGTCAGACACATTTCACGCCTATTTTAGTTGTCTTTTTTAGCAATTAATAACTCTGCAACGAAGTCTTAGAGACAATTATGTCATTCTTGATATAATTTCTCTTTTAATATGTAGAATCACCCTTTAAAATTTCTGACAGCTCTTGTCGAGCTCCCTGTATATGTTTTCGCATAGATATCTGTGTTCATCTTTTAGGAGATCACAGTGAAACTTTTAGGCAACTATATCTTGTGCTAGTGCTGGTACCTCAGTGATGGCCTGTGTATGTTGTACGAATTACCATTTTCTTAGATGTCACTATTAAAATCATATAGCATGTAATGCGACGTGTATTCTATTTAGCAGAATATTTTTAAATAATTCTTCAAATATGAAACGCGTATAACAAGATGTTGTATAACATGTTTCGTTTTATTTGTTTAACGTGTTATATAACAATGTTATGTTATAAGACCCAGCTTCCAGTTATATGTTATCTATAATTGGTGTTGCAGCATTCATTAAAATAGAAATATTAATTTACAGAAATATGGGTTGTCTTTCTACTGCATATTCCCTAGCCAACAGAATACAGTAATTGGTCTACATACAGCATATCAGAAAAATATGAATTTTCATTACTTTTATCATTATCCCTCAGCGTGAAATCCGCTAAAAGAGCAGCATAAGGGGATGAAAAAAAAAAACGGGGCAATTACGTTCGAATGATAACACGGTTCCATTCAAAGTTTAATTGGCTTACCCTCTCGCAGGATTCGTCTAAGAGCAAATAATAAGAGAGGAAAATGTTTGTTCTTTTATATCCCCTTCTCCTCCCTTATCTTTTCTTGCTGGATCGATAGGGGGTTGAAGAAGTCACCGTGATTTCGTCGTAGTTTCGCCGAGGGCTCCGCGCATGCAAATGATTTCTCATTGAAAGTACTTTTCAGAAAAAATTCTGCAGCTCCTTTTAATAATGCCGCTCCTTGCAGGAACGAGTAACGGGAAATAGTAGGGGATTCCATTAATTATTCCAGCTGCTTTATAAGCGAATATAATTGACTCGTTCTCGCGGTATTTCCTCGCGTAATTTTGTTGCAGGGAACCTGGCCAAGGCGGAGGAGAGAAATGGGAGGTAGAAAAAAAGCAGGAGGAAAATAGCAGAGAGTTTAAACGTATTTTTCCTTCTTAATTTATCTCTTATATGAATGGATGTTTAGAATCCACTTAATGCAAATTGCGAACGGAAATCGTCTTTTCAGATGGTAGTACATCTTCGAGCTATTTCGTTATTCATCGAATTTCTCGTTATAGAAATTCGATATTTGGAAATGCCAATGAAAAAACGGTAGTAGGGACATCCAATGATCTCAACACATCAATAATGGCCATTCGCTGAAACAGGTTTATCGTTTCGTCAAATAATCATCGTGAGAGCAAATAACTGTGACAGGAAAATGTTTGTTCCTCTTTTGGAAAGCACCAGCGGGCTTCCTTCTGTCGGATCAATATCCGGTTAAAGGCATTCCCCTTGTTCTTTTCCTGGTTATTGAGACTGTTTATCCCATAAATACCTCAGTTTTTTTAATTGAGTTTACTTGCGCAAGGATTATACTCATCACGAGTCAATTATCTTTTTGATTGAGACATACTGTACGCTAGAGGAAGTTGTACATGTTTATTGCTTCAGTATTTCCTCGATGTAGGCTCGCTGCTCACTGTCAAATCTATAGCTTGGGACTCATTTTGATAGAAAACTCATGCTCGTACAATCCCACTTTTCACCAAATGGTGAATGACACTGCTCACCAATGAAGATCTTCCACTTTAAATAATTTACTTTAAATAACTATGAGGCTATAATGAGGAAATACTATGCTATGTTAAATTAGTAGATTCAAGTATTTAATATTAGGAATTTGAAAATGGTACAGTCTTATTTACGATGATAAATAATAAGAGCTTGATATTTACAGTTTATGTAGGTTGGGGTTAGTTAAAGCAAACTTCTTTTTTTCACATTCAATTAATTATTAGTAATCACTGCATTTATGTGATATCAAAAATAATATAAAAAATTATATAGAAATTTTCAATTATATTCTAAAACTGAAAAGAAAATTTCTGTTTCAGCTAAATGAAACTACTCAAGTATCTACTTTATTTGTTGTATGAAAAAACATCTCAGAACAAAATTGCACTGTTTTAAATAGAATCAATCACTCAAGATAGAACGATTAAAGTGATATAGTTTCGTGGTCATTAAATTCGTTTTTTCACGCTCTACAAGGATATCCAAAGAAAAATAACTAAATAAAAAAATATTGATAACTTTGAAATTTCCTAAAAAAATATTCTTGACAAAACATCCTTTCCATGATTACATGTGCTTCTTAAAACAATGCAACTTTATCCTAAAATGTTTTTTTAATACAGCAATAAATAAAGCAGACATATAGGTGATCCCATTTACCTGACACACCCTCTATAGACTCATCCCCTAAACCTGAATATACACCAGCGAACAGTTCGTGAACAGTGTTCACGATCAATATCTGCAAACAGTTCACAAACTTTTTGTCACCCTTACTTTTTCCACGAACACTAAGAACAGTAAGCGAACAGACAATTTCTAAAAAATTGATTGTCTTTCTGGTGTATTTGCACCTTAAGGTTTCGACCTCTGTTCCTGAGCACCTTCCGTAATAACTACGCTCCACGAAAAGATAGCGAGAGCATGCAAAAGCGTGACGAGCAAGGATTCCCTCTTTGCATAATGAATAAAGGCGAAACGACAGGCTACCAGTCGCTCTCGGAGCACTGTTTCCAGACGGTCACGAGCGGCCAGGAGGGCGGGGGGATGGGGCAGAGGCAATCGAGCAGGAAACGAGGTTCCAAGTCAGACACAGCGAGATCCGAACGTCACACACGGCGTTGCTGACACAGCCACAGGGCCGAATGTTTGTTTTAGAACCTCAGATCGTTAATCCCAGAGCCCCAAAGGCGTGGGCGATTAACGGCTCGCCGGATCAACGATTCGCCACGAAGGATTTGTTCCTGGAATTTGTGCAAACTCGGCCCAGCGCGAGATAACTCTCGTGTTAAACCGATCGTCAAAAATTCGCAGCGAACAAGCCCGTTCCTGGTGTCCCGTTGCGTTGAATTTATTCGAGGAGCTTCCGTAACTGACTTTGCACACCTACGCGCTGCCACCACAGGGAGGAAATATTGTTTCGGACTGATTTAACTTCTATCGTGGGTTTGGGGACGATGTGGCTTCGGGGGATTTTGGGGCGAAGATGATTTAATGCCTGTGAATACATGTATAATTGAGTCCATTGCCACGTGGGGTAACATCGGTTTTAGTGGGGGAGTTGGTTGGGAGAGAGAGACTATGGAGAATTGGTTAGCATCTTTTTTAGCTGGTTTTAGTATCGTAGAGTATTTAGTGGTTAGAGATTCTCGAGGATTTTTGTTTATATTAAGTTTGGAATTTGCTTCGTTGTGTTTGAGTCTTTGAAAGGACTGAACAGTTGCACTTTGTGGGAAATTTTTTATTTTATCACTGAAGTATGTGATTACTCGCTGGTTTTTTAAAGTAAACAGGCTTGTTAATAGATTTATGATGTTGATTTAGGTGCATGGAATGAGAGTTGTTGAACTAGGAACGAGTTATAAATTTAGGAGGCACTTTAGCTGCTTTTAAGATTTATGGAAAGCCGACAGACGAGTGCTTGAAGGATGAATTTTTGAAGTGGACGCCTGGTGCACCTCATTTTTAACTTCCTGCTTAGGCTATATCAGCTCACTTTAAATAGAAGCAGGACTTCTAAATTGGAATACAAAGTTAATTAATTGTATTAACTTTGAATTATCTATCATTAGCTATTCAACAGTTCTATAGTTTCTTCATTTATGCAAAATTCGACAATGTAGCGTATGTTCTAATATCAGAAATACAGTTCCTCTCACGAGCATAACTCTTCACATAGGTAAGGATTATTCAAACGAGATTATAAATTAATCAATTTAAACCACAAAAGGTACCCTGAAATAAAAATCTCTTTATCAAAAAATCCTATTTTAAACAATTCATATTACATTCCAACTTCAGCTCGCTTACTCATTGCAAAAGAAATTATAACAAAAATTTCATACAATCAAAATCTGAGTTACCAAAAATAAAATAGAAACAGTTTGCAAGTTCAAACATTTCATATTTCCACTTGCATTCCCCAATTCATGTTAAATTAGAGCCTCACTTCAGTTCCGAGCTACCAAAAACGAAATTATAGCAACGAATTGAAACAAATGAAATCTGAACTAGAACAGGAAACTGAACACACGCTGACATGCCTTAAAAGGAAAATCAAATGAAAAATCTACACTTTTCAACGTTTCATAGTTGAATTTGAATTCCCCTATATCAAACAGGCCGAGGGAGAATCGGTCTCAATTAATTTCCTCGTAGACCAACACACAGTGTCCAGCATCGCAAACTGCGATGGGTACAGTTGGGCACACGAATTCCTCGTCATTTCAGCCAACTACTGTCTGCTATTATTCCCCGTCCGGATATTATTGTACGCATGGCCCGCGATCGATTTCCATCGCGACGTATCCCGCATGTGCAACACGGCACGCACGTGCGTGCGCAAATAACTGTGACCGAAACACACGGATCGCGAGAAATCGCAATAGGATCGTGAAAAATTCATGCTCGTCTAAACATTGAATCACTCTGTGCCTGGACCTCGCCGAACGGGTCAAACAACTAAAAACAATCGATAGAAAAAAAAAACATACGACGCTGTGAAGCCAAAACGAGGACTGCGCGTCTGCAGGATCGATGGACACCTTTTTGCCAGGGGAAGTTTGTCACTGTGGCAAGTTTGGTTGTGATGGCCTAAGAGCACACCTATGTATAATCGGTGATCGACAAAGTTGTTGGTCTAAATGTTGATTACAGACTGAAGAATCATTCTCTTTTTATGTAATGTATAAGAAGACAATCGATATTTAAAATTTGTAATCTGCCTTTAGTCGATTATGAATAGTTGATGTGTGCTAGGGTTAGGCATAGTCTAGACACACATGTAGTTGGTGTGTGCTTAGGCATGGTCTAGGAAAACAATCAATAAAAAAAAGCACCCGACGCTGTGAAGTTATAACAAGGACTACACGTCTGCTGGATCGACGGACACCTTTTTGCTAGGGGAAAGTTTGCCACTGTGGCAAGTCTGACACGCTGTTGACGACGGTTCTTGCATAGTGCTGGAACTTGGGGGTGTTGGCGAAACATCAGATCGCGGAATAGTAATGAAGGCGATGCAGGAGGGTTGACTGTGAGGAGACTTTGAGAGCAGGGGTAGAATTTGGGTTAAAGGGTTGTTGCAGTATAGTGTCTTAACTAGGTATCGCTGCTTTATTTGAGATTTCTTTTTTATTTGTTTGAAGAAGTGAAAGAGTAATACAGTATATCTTAACAGCACAGGAGAGTCTTTCGTATCTGAACCCTCATTATCCTAACACTCTAATTCTTTAATATCTGAACATTCTATTAGAACATAGTGTCTTCTAAGAATTCTGACAAATTTTTTTCGAGAGTGATTTTACAGTAAATTTCAGGCTTGAGGTCTCCCCTTTCCAACAAGACCTAAAAAATTGATCTATGATTTTTTTTGGTCGAAATATCGCGATCTCAGTGAAAAGAGGGTCGCCAATTTGATTCCTGCTTGAGTGACTGAAGTTTATCCTTCTCTATCCAACAATTTATGCACACCCATATCACTCTACGCTTACAACAAGCCTTCTCACTATTCTATTACAACCCGACACACCTCTCAGCATAGAGCATCCGCCTGAAACCTTTCAATAAAGGCGTCAGAAGACTCTTCCTCGCCCAGCCCGACTTCGACTCAAGGAACGACGATTTGGTGCGCACAGGGCTCGTTTCGAACAGCGAGGCTCAACAAGTGCGAGGCAGCTCGTCAGCGATGAAGACGCTGCGATGTCGTACGAAACGGCTTCTGCTCTTTTGATGTTCGAGTCGAGGGTCCAGAGTGGACCCAGCCCAAGGAGCGTTGGTGAAGCCGTCTGGAGAGGCCAGACAGACCTCCAGCCAGCTGGCCTCGCAGACGCGCTCAATTCCCGCGATCGTGCACACGGTCAAACCGAGCTGCCGCCTTTGCACCGGGCTAATTAACCGTTTATTTTAATTACGGACCCGCCCGAATGACGGTGGCGACGACGGGGTGGCAAAAAGGTCGAGAGAATCGCCGACGAGGCGAATCCGCTGGGAACGAGCGAGCCAACTGTGGAAGAATCGCAAGACCGCTCGGTGGAAATCGTTCGCGCGGAATTGCACAGGGAAACTTTGCGAACTCGCCGCGAAAACGATAATTAAAGCCAAATCTGAACGGGGAGACGGCTGGAGGCTGCGGAAAGGAGGGATTAAATTGATAATAAGGCGCGAGCGGGGCCTGCGTTGAGGGACTGCGAGAGCTGAATGACGTTGTCATTCGGTGGTCAATTGTGCTAATTATTCTACGGGAGTAGGTAAATGTTATCGAGTGGGAGGGATTAACAAGTGATAATTGGATGAAAGTCATTAACGGTTGCTTTGTGAGAATATGTAAATTATATGCGGTTATTATTTAATCAGCGGCTGGGAATACAACTGAAATCTCTTGGTAGCTATTTTTAAGGTAAAATTTCGTAAATATGTACTTTTATGTTATGACATGAATTATGTGGTTATTCATTTTGGACTAAACATTTTTTATGAATATTTGTTTTGCGGAATCATTATTGGATCGTTTGCAGTTTTAATTATTTAATACTTCGTGCAAAGTATTTACATAAAATCTGAGTTCAACTGTTTAATCGTTATTAAAATTGTTAAGCTTTCTGCTCGAACGATTTGGATCGAATAAGGGGCTTAATTTTAATACAATTTAATTCAGCGGTCATAACAATAAAAAGGTTCATAGGTACATTTGTATGCATAAAATTATATCTTGAAATTTACTGGTAATTTATTTTTATCTTTGCTGACATTTTATTGCTAACGTTTTTAATGAAAATTTTTTCATTGATTTTTTTTAATGAGGAGTTAAGCTCTTGTTTATTGAGTAAAATTGAATCTCGTTTTAGGTTTCTGTTTGACTTTAATTATTCTCAGTTGTCCTCCCAGAGATTTGGTTTTGATCTAATCTCTCGATAAAACTCAATTTTCTACAAATACTCAATTAAATTAAATGTGTGTTCTACATTGTTAGATTGGCTTGAATTTGCGACGTTTCTAGATCGCCTGGAGTTTCTCAAAGTTTTCAGATCGCCCTGAACTCCTCTTTAAACTTCTAACTTGTACACCCTCCTTTAAAATTCCTTATCAAGTAAAATTCCTAAAATATTCAAGTCGTCTGCGATGCGACCTTTTTTTTATACATTTTCCATCCACCGAATTCATAGCAAAAGCCAATATTGCACATTTTTGTCAAACGTAGAAGTAATAGAAAATTTAAAAGAAGGATTTAATTTAAAAAAGAATGTTTGAAATTCACCACCAGTTTCATATAGATTATCATATCTATTCATTTTTGCTTTGTGACGCATTTGCTGCGGAAATTTATTTTATATCTTTTCCCAATTTTACGTTGATATAATAATGAAAATAAAAAGTAATGAAAGTATATGAAAGCTAAAATTAAAAGTAATACGTAATTGAGCAATTGATTGACAATTTTTAAGAGAAATGCAATATTTTATCATATAGTTACTATTTGCTGCAAAGAGAATTGTGAATGAATTCACATGAAATGTTAGTATTGTATCTCTCTAAGTGTCACTTCTTGGATATTATTTTATCACGACAATGGTAGGGAGATCGAGTTTCTTATTGATGCATTTTCTGAACTTTAGAGCACATTGAACTACTGCCATTTTCAGATTCCTGAATTATTACTCACATTCAATCTGTGGACACAGAGCCTGTGTTATTGAGACCTCATACAATAGCTACGATCGTGGATTTGGTTTTTAATACTTTATGACTTCGGACAAGCAAATCAATCTGGTAGTCCCTGACAGAAACGATAGCTGAATAGCTGAGTAGTCAAGACGTGTCTAAATAAGTGTAGGCGTAGGTATTTAACGAAGCCTCAAACTTGATTGTCTGAAAAACAGAGCTCAGTATTAACAAATTTTGTTCTATACCATCGACTTATTTTTCCACAAAGAATCACCTTTTCTGTATCACAATTTCAAAATCTCACTCGGTATCCATAAATACTATAGTACTTATACTATTTTATAGAAAAAAAACTACTGTCAGATCGTGAAGGATTAGAAACTTGTATTCTTCCGCTTCACTTCGCCTTCCCACACTTCCCCAAAATACGCCACAACCTAACCCTCTTTTCCCCTCAAACACTTCCAAAGCCCAAAACAGCCGAAGGTGCGACTGTCGGCAGCGATTCGAACTTTTCCACTGTGGCCGCGGTAATCAGCTTATCGGCAAAGGTGAAATTTCCTAGAAGGCTTCTCTATTTAACCGCCGATCGATATCGCCCGTCTCCAATGGGCCTCGTGACTGTCCAGCCCCGTGTCCGCAGCCAGAACGCTGCTTCGTTGCCCGTGACTTCGCGAAGGCGAGATCGATCACTCGAAGCTGGCGATTAACCCTGGAAAGGAAGCAAACCTCTCGATCCAGGATTCCGAGATCGGAGCGTGCTCGATTCAGGGCTAGACGACGTGTCCGAGAGAGTGGCGCGTTGCTATAGAAACCCACCCCCTGCTTTTGGTGTGGGCGCTGGGGTCCAGGGGTTCTCAAAACACGCGGACCGCCATGGAATCGAGGCCAGCCGAGATCAAGCTCGACCTGGGGTCAACCAGAGAGACGTAGTCGCGTATTGGGCAAGGAGAGACGCGACGAAGGTCAGCGACGAACGACAGAGGGCGGGGATAATGAAATGGAAAAGACGCGAAAGGACGAAAAGGAACGATTTGAACGTCGTGGGAAAGGAGGGATATCTCTTTTATCAGGACGGCTGAGCGATGATTTATGAAGCTTTTGTCTCGTTTGCATAAAGCGTGCGGTGGTAGGGAGTTGCGTGATGAATTAGGATTTTGTTGTCTGCCTGTTTTTCCGAGCGATGAGATATGCTGGCCGTGGGAAGCTGGAGCATACGATCTACGCGCGTTGTTGCAGAGGTTATTGAACTTTGAAATCCACCGTAAGGGTGGGTATATGCCTCTGCATTGGATCTCTGCGTCTCGCCTTTATTTTTCGTCCGTTTGCTCTTGCGTCTGATTCCATTTCTGCGGATGCGGGGGATGGGTCAATGGGAACTGAGGTACCGGAAATTTTACTGGTGGTTAATTAAAATTAATTAATATGTATTTTTGGGACAGGAGATATGTTGTTTGGCGTTTTCCTACTGGTTTTTGTGATGAGTCTGTGTGTATCTGTTAATGTTAATTCGCATCGTTATATGGTGGAATCATGACTAAAAAGGGAATGGATTTTTTATGCTGTGTGCTCGTCGCTATTTGAGGATTTTGAACCTGTTTTATGCTGACAGTGTAAACTGTGGTAATTACACGACTTTTTCAGCACTGTTCTGTGATCTTCTATTCCTTTTTGATTTCGTATCATATAAGATGAATGGCGCAGTGGTTGACCTTGTCTCGATACTTAAACGATAACATTAATTTTATTCAAGACTTAATTCTTTTAGGATTTTATTTTAGGCTTAAATTCTAATGTATTAGGTATTCCTAATCAAATATAAAAACTAGTGCTGTAAGATAGTCCTCTTAATTTCTAGGACCTCATAATTAAAGCTTTGGGACATACAGTCTTAGGTTATTCATTTACTGAGACTTTTGACGTTTCAAGCGTTTATATGTTGGAACACTTACCCTAAGACCTTTTTTCGAAGTTGTTCAAAACTTAGTCAGATGAGTGTGCATGGTTAGTATAATCTTCGTCTAACGTACATCATTCTATTATAGATTTCATCTTATAGAAGAAACTAAACACTGGTATATATTTATACCAGAAACCTACATATTCTACATATTTCATCAGGACTGATATTTAAATAATAGAATATTCAGATGAAAGACCTCCAAACAGTAGAAAGTTTGAAATAACAGGTGTTCGATTAACAGAAACTCACTACACCACCCAAACTCACAATCAATCTCATTCCAACATTTTATGCGACCAATCCACTTACCGAACCTCACCCGAAATTCCCCGAGCGACTGATCCTCAAAAAGCTCTACGTCCCCCAACGCAAAAAGTTTCAACACTGAACGTCCCAAAAAGTGGGACAAACTGCTCGAAGATTCAGCTAGAAAGAGCCATCCCAATGTTCGGAAGCTACCCGCTCTAAATTCAATGTTGCACCATTGGAACCTCCCTCGACGCATTTCCAACACGAGTGCATAGGACATTCATGAAAGGGGGTATCCTTCGTATTCTCCACTCGGATCCCTAAAAATTTGTCGGCTGAGATGCATCCTGGGAAATGATCCGTCTTTTCATCGTCGATAGACTAAGAGCACACCTATTGATAATAATCAGTAACTGAAATAGCTGTTGGTCTAAAGGTTCTTTACAGACTAACAAGTACTTCTTTTTTTATCCAATACATAAGAAGGCAATCGATATACAAAATTTGTAATCTGGCTTTGGTATAGTCTAGGCACACATATAGTTGCTGTGTGCTAGGCTTAGACATAGCTTAGGTACACATATAGTTGGTGTATGCTTAGGCATACCCTAGGCACACATATAGTTGTTGTGTGCTAGGCTTAGACATAGCCTAGGCACATATACAGTTGGTGTGTGTTTAAGCATAACCTAGGCACACATACAGTTGGTGTGTACTAGGCTTATGCATAGCCTAGGCACACATATAGTTGGTGTGTGTTTAAGCATAACCTAAGCACACATATAGTTGATGTCTGCTTAGGTATAGTCTAGGCACACACATGTTTGATGTGTCCTTACACATAGCCTAGAAAACCGACAATTTCATCGATCTAACTCAAGACTAACTACAGCCTCAACAGAACTTTATCTATCGATTGCCTTCTTATCCATTAGATAAAAAGAGCAAGACTGTTCAGTCTCTAATCATCCTTTAATCAAACTGACAAAATTGTCACTCGTGTGCACCTAGACATGTTTGGGCTATTTGTGGAAGGAGTTGGTACCTCGCTCTTGAAGCTCTTGGACAAGCGGATCGACGAAGTTCCTTGGACGATTTCCCTGGAAACCTATTGCCAGCCAATCTAGATGGTAGACCAGGACGTGCTCGAGTTCCTGGATCGCGGACTTATTGTTACGGGATGGCTTTTGACCCTGCGGCAACTTCGTGTATGACGATAAAGCCCGGAGATGGAAATCGGAACCCGTATTTACGGACGCTTGGTCACCCTGCGAATTTGTTCCCTCGTAAAGCGCGCAAACAGCTCGATCGACTACTTGCCACGACTGTGGCCGGGCCAGGGCTCCACTGTGCGTCCCATGGACTGTCAGGACTACGCTGCGTGCAGCGAGAGCGTTGTTTCTTTGCCTTTTGTGGGGATACATACACGCGTGATGGTGTATGCTCTTCAGTTGTGGCAGATAAATTGGTTAAGTTCCGAGTGTGTGGAACGTTGGGGCAGAGGGTGCGGGATTTAGGACTGGGGCGGGCCATAGGTTGCCCTCTGAGGATTTTTGGTTGGCTGTGGGATTCGTGAGAGCTTGTCTAGGAAGATTCTTTTAGGATGATCTGAGTGAAGAAATTTGGGAGGTGAAAATGTGGAAGAAAAAGCGTATTTGATGAAGAAGTAAGATGTTACAGTTTTTTCGTATTCATGTATGTAGAGATTCGTGGGTGGGTGAGGATACTGGTAGTGGTAAAGTTTTTACAGGGTTACAGTCTTATTGTCTACCCATATCCTATGTGGATTAGAGGAATTTGAACAGTGGTTTATGGTGATTTTTGTAAGTATCTGATTCTTGCTACATTTCTGGCGAAATGTTAATCAAGTAATCCAAAAATTTGATATGGCATAGCTCCTTTTTGAGCTTCCTACCAAAAGCTACCATTAATTGTATCTGTAATTAATCCACCTAATTTTAGATTTCTCCTTTACCAGTAATTATTTGAAATTCAAATATTATCCCGCTAAAATGGTAATTTAAAAAGAATGATTTTATTAAATAATGACCGCAGGAGTTGAATTTTGTTAAAAATATATCCAAATCTATTTACACATCTAACATTTTAAAATTCGGTTATTAAGAAATATTTTAACTAGTAGCCTCTTTTTATAAAATAGTAACTACGCGTTCCACCAAATCAGACTCTATATGTATCTCAAAATTACATTAACGAAACTTAGGGAATTACGTAATTCCCTTTCTTAAACCATTCTGGTATAACAAAGTGGATTTGGGAGTTACATTTTTATGTTAAAAAGTTATTTAGGAGCCAACAGGTAGTGTAAGAAGAAATAGCCCCTTTACTTGCCAGATGTTAGCGATTCACCCTTATTTCCCTAACAAAACCCATGTAAATATGTGATTATTCTTCCCTTGCCAACATTTCCAGAGATTACTCCCTTAAATTTCTCGCTCCGCCGTGTCACGCTATTCTTTTGTTCCACGACTTTGAACGTTTCCTCTTCGTATCGTTACTTCATATCGCATTATTCTTCTCGCGTTTCTAGGACGAGGCTTCATTCTTTCTCACCTGTGACATCGAATTACGATTGCTTAACCACTGACACGATAGCTCGTGAAGATTTCAACTTAAGATCTGTAGAAATTATTTTTCTCTCTAGTGCTTATTAAAGCGAAGTACATTGTTGTTCTAGGGCTCGTGAAAGAAGTTTAGATATAGCGCGTAGATGTGTTTTTGAAGTCGATTCGTATACTGATGAATTAAATAATTTTTATTTTTTTTTATACTTGTAGAGTAATAGTTTATCTTTATGTAGGAAAATAGATTATTATTATTATTCTATTGTTTAGTATTTGAATACCACAATGATTAATAATTCTAATTTTGTACATTTCATTTGCCCATTTTCTTCTTTCTTTATAGATAAACTGTTTTACTAAAAAGATGCAAATAAATAATTCGAAATTTATCAGATCATGGTAACAGTTTAATTAAACAGTAACCAATGTAAGTATCACAGAAATGTTTTAAATTACAAATTATGTTTTTTAAATCTCTTTCATGAAAAAGTGTATGAATTTCATACTGAATACAATGGTAAACGTCATAAGTGTTCCAACAAGTTATTTAAACTTCTAAAGTCAATATTTCATTATTTTTATGTCATATACAGAAACACTTGTTTAATTTCTACATTGGCTCACATATTTATCGCTTTAACTTCTCGATTATGTATTCAATTAAAGCACCAAAATTCAAAATTCAGCCTGAACTTTTAAAATTTTTAATACAAATATAAATCCATAGCAAATAACAATCCCCTTTTAAATCCCAGTCGCGTCCAGACAGCTTACTTTAATTAACAGTGCCGACATGTCTCTACCAAAAAGTTCACAATTCACAGTACACCCATTATACGTACCATCGCCCCAGCTATTTGTATAACGAATCCCATACGGTGTGCATTGAAACAGTAAACAATTCGCGATTGTTGCAAATGGAAGAGGGAAAAGGTTCCCAAGTCTCACAGTGTTGCACAGTGATTCTAGGTCGACGTTGGGGAAGGGGCTCGGTTCCATTTTGCAGGGATAATTTTCTCGATTGGATATGGGATGGTTCCCATTCGTTAGGATAATTAACATAAGCGATGTTGTCTTTGCTGTCGCGCGAACTATTTCATTGTACTCACGTGCGAGAGATTCCACGTTCCGGATACGCCCTGAAACTTCCCCCAGCCTTCGTGTACATTCGTGACCCGCATTTCGTGTTCCCGATCGCGGAAACGGACATGTGGAAGAAGTTCCTGTATTACACAAGATGCTACCGAGCGTTCTTGCGAAAGTGGAAAAGTTTGCACTCTTCCGATAGCTCTATAGTCGCTAAGGATTCAAGTTCTGGCCCTTGTTAGAAATAACGAAGCTGCAATCTTGCTTTCCTTGTGTTATTTTTCCTGGGTAGGTATTGTTATGGTAGAAAATGTTTGATAGGATTGAGACATATTAATACTAATTGGTACGCTTTAGTTAGAAATGACAAAGTTATTCGAACTATTTTGTTAGAAATAACGAAGCTACAGTCTTGTTTTTCTTGTATTATTTTTCCTGGGGATGTATTGTTAACGTAGAAAACGTTTAATAGGGTTGAGATGTGTTAATGCTATTTGAGATTTTAGTAGGAGTTTGCTGTCACGTTATCTGAAGGCATGACGTATTTTTGAAAAATTGATATTTTGTTACTCTGAAAGGATGATTCAATAATCTTCAATTCTAACTTTAAATTCTGTTCTGTCTTCGTTGATTAGTGACCTCCTGTGATAGGTCGTGCATGATAGGTCGCTGGTCGTGCAGCACAGACCGACAAGTGCAATGGATCTCCCGATTAACCTACATTAACCGAGAGTCACACGTGTAAACCGTACTGAACTATGAGGTCTAACTCGTAATGAGACGTCCTCAGTAAGTAGGAATTCGATTAATGGGGTCACAAGCACAGTACACGTTGTGCAGACAAAGCTTTCATTCCTCTCATGGTAACAATGTTCCACTAAATACTTAATAGTTATGCTCGAACGAAACCTACCTGCAATTCTAAGCAGATAACATTTGAAATAGATGAAATATAATTATGAGATTATTTAGCCTTTCAGAACTTTCACTCTTGCAAAATGTTTCAATTTATTAATGAATCATGCAACTAGTGATTAATGTGATTAGAGATCAAGTAACTGGTACAGTTTTATTTCAATAGTTAAAATTAATCTGCATTATTATATGTACAAAATGATACAAAAATTGTGTGTCTATTGTTTATGTCTTTTAAGTAAGGTTTAGTTCTACATATTTCCAAACTCATTCTGATGGAACTTTTTTTATAAATTTTAAAATATTAATAAT
Organism: Calliopsis andreniformis; assembly: GCF_051401765.1. Taxonomy (NCBI): domain Eukaryota; kingdom Metazoa; phylum Arthropoda; class Insecta; order Hymenoptera; family Andrenidae; genus Calliopsis; species Calliopsis andreniformis. Next base: position 14,777,080 of record NC_135066.1, read on the forward strand.
GTTAGGTATCCAGCAAAATTCACACGTTTTTGTATAATAAAAATTCAATTCTGTGGTTACCTAATATTTATATCATTATCAATTTTTGCTGCTTCTCATTTTATGAAGTCAAGCAGCTTGGTCTCCAAACCATAAACAGAGTTGGACGACATCGACCAATGTTAAAGACCTAATAACTATTAATAGATACACATTTCTGATTCATCAGTTACTTCGAAATTGCATTGTTTAATATTTATCGACATAGAAGAATTGAATAACGTGGATCAATGTTCAAGCCCCAGTAACACCGTGATAGATGCCTCCGATCCATCAGACATCGGAAAAATTGTATTGTTTAGCATTCATCGACGCGAAAGGATTGGAGAACGTTGACTAATATTGGGTTGACGTTAATTCGACTATGGTGGATACACTCAATCCATCAGCTACTAGGACCACTGTGTATTGTTTGATGGTCATCATCGCGGAAGAATTGGATAACGTTAGCTAAAACCTGGAATTTCAGTAACAGGACTTTTCACAGTGTCCCTGATCCGATCAAACTCGAGTTGCGAGCAAAGTCGAAACACAGTCCCACGATTCTCCCATTCGTGACTGTAGAAGGATACCGACGAGAGGGTCTTTCAATCTTCTAAATGGCTTAGCATCACGACGAATCAATCCTGCGAGCCATTGTGCCGCGAGAATCGGGGCTACAACAAATTCCAGTATCTATTCTCAACGATCATCTCAGCACTGACACGACCCCTTCGATCTCCATAATTCCGCGAGGAAATGAAAAGCAAATCGCCGCGAAAAGCTTCGCAAATCCTTTTGTGCCCCTCGACGTTAAACGTCGGGCGAGCAGTGCTTTTCCCCCCTCTTTCCCTTTTGGAAAACAATTCTCCGCGGAGGCAGAAACGAGTAGCAAGGGAAATACCGCTGGGAAGCGACGATTTGCTAGCAAAACACGGTGAAGAGAGTCGATATTATTTACAATCCATCAAACGGAAATCCAGAGGAAAAAAGGGGAGCAAATACTTGGGTGCACGCGATGGTGGTGATCGTGTAGCCGCGATATACGTACACTGTCACACGATCGTTCGAGTCGATTCTTTATGCCAGATTTATGACTGCCGTGTCGTGCCTTTGAGACTTCAGTTTTGCGGATTTCTACTTTTATGGGGTACTTAGTGGTTTCTGCATATGTTGTTAAAATGGGAAATGAGGATGGACTGAGGCTTTATAGAGTACTATACTTAAATTCTTCGTTATTCAAATACTTGAAAAAAAGTTTGAGATTGATGTTTTTTAAAGTAACATTTCTTGATGGTTTTTAAGAGGAGCTCAGGGTTCTGCAAGTTAAGACTATTGATAGTCAGTAATAAAATTATTAAATGTAAACGAAATTAATTCTGCATTTATCTTGAAGGTTATTAGCAAATACTATTGGTCAAAGTGAACTTTGCATTAGGGTAATAAATGTATTTATTAATAATTGGCTGTTATAGTGTCCATATAAATATTATAGCACAATTCAGAATTTAGAGTGAATAATCATGATAATCATACTGACTACTAAAGAAACCATAGAAATTAGGTACAGAATGATTCTTTAAACATTTACAATAGTATTTTAAACAAAATTTGTCCTTTCTTTTCACTGAGGCGATAGGCCTGTAAATAATGATGCATATATAACACTTCACTCACTTTATTGTAAAAATAACAGTGCAGTACAAGAGGTCCAATGTAATTTAGAAGTTCGTGTAGGAATGAATATCCTCCACTCGCTTTCCTTCAGCCGTCAATAAGTAAAAGAAGAGGAAGAAAAGGCATTGTGAAGAGAAGACAGAAGAAACTCAAAAGGAAAGAGGGAAACAGAAAACAGAGAAAAGTACACAGAAAGCGCGAACAAAGACTGTTCTCCAGATCTACCCAAGTCTAGTCCCCTACCTGACGATGACCAGGCCTGTACAAACCTTGAAAAAGGATAAAGAACAGACAGGAAATTGGACATCTAGAAAAGTGAAAGTTAGAAAACGAACATAGAAAATGAAGTGCACGATTGAAAATATAAATGAAGTACATAGTGGCAATCCTGGAGTGACATCACCTTTCCCATATTTTACTCCTGAATTAGGCGTTACTTGAACGAACTTCCGTTCTTGGCACACGATTCTCGAAAGTTGAATGACACGTCTCGCGACAGGTCGAGCTCGAATAAAGAACACATCCAGTCGCGAATCACTGACGTAATCAATCGATACTCACACATTTATCACTTCCCGATCGACGGCCAGAGCACGCTGAATTATTTCGCTGCCGCAGGAGGCTATAAATAACGCTGCGAGGCGGGTTGCTCGTGTATGCTCGTTCCTTGGAGGCGATGGCTGCTTCCAAGGTGGATACTCGCTGCTGGTTTATCATTATTTATTACTCTAACAGCGCGTAAGACGCGGCATGGCTTTCACGAGGGGCTGGCGAAGTTATTCCAACAACGGACCGTAAAAACGCGCGCGCAGCGCGGCAGAGGGACACGTTGGCCCCGACTTTCGTCGAGTTGGCAAATGATCCATTTTTCTTCACTTCCCGGATTTATGGCGCGTTCACGTGGCCAAGAGTTTTCGAGTAAATTCACCTGCGGCTCGCAGCGGAGCCAGCGGAGCCATCGCTGATCCATGGAAACAATGTTTTCCCGTGCAAACTGAATTCGCCGCGGAGCCGCGATGAATTTCGATTCGTGACCGATGCCTTGGAGAACTTACGGAAAGAAGGATTCATGAGGTAATTTAGTTCTTGATGCGAAAGAATGGGTAACTTTGGAGCTTGGAGGAAAGAAGGTGGAAGTTATAGACGGTCTTCGAGTTCGCAAGGTCTTTCATATTACAGCTTTGCTCTGGAAGTAGGTCTTAATTGGCTGTAGAATAACCGATGTAAATCGGGGCAGAGTTTATATCATAATGATGTGTTTAAATATTGAAATTATTTCCATATACTTTTATGTCTTTTTTTTATGTATTTTATTTACACACAGTTTTAGTTTATCATTGTTTTTAAGCTGTCGTTGAATTTTTTTATGCTCTACAAGGCTATTGAAAAAAATACTCATTATAAAAAGTACTGATGAGCTTGAAATCTCGAAAAAAAAAAAAAAAACAAAGAAAATGACCTGAAAAAATGTGATTTTCTATTAGTGTATGCATACATCTTTTCAGATAGTGAAATTTTCTGTTAAGAATTTTTTTAACACAACCATAAATAGCGGACATATTTAGGAGTCCTGTTTCTTGTGATTCACCCTGTATGCAAGGTGTTTCTAAACATGTGAGACATTTTTAGAGGGCAGATTTTAGGCACGAAGACACTGAAGAATGTTTCTGTGCATATATATTAAGAAACAGTGTTTTTGTTACATACTATTTTATATTGCGTACAGTGTCATACTTCCTTTAAGGCCTATCACTGTGTACTATTCTTTCAAGGGTCTGAAGTATCCCTGGGTCTAGTAGGATTTTACGGAGGATAGTACACCGTGCCTGCAAGAAGTGGGCTAACATTTTACGTAATATAAAATAGCATGTAATTAAAGAACTATGCATTTTCTGCTGTATGTACATTTGAACTTTATTCATTGTGTATGTCAGTAGTACCTACCTAGTATTCTCCAAAAATGTCCCACATGTTTAGAAACACCCTGTAGAAACTCAGTCTATTTATTAATACCTAAAAAGCAGTGCTACTTACCCAATAAAACATACAATTAGTAAAGAAAAATAATATTTAACGAGGGAGTGAAATTCAGTTTAATTAGACCTGATGTTTATATGTATTTCTCCTTAACATCTTTCGAGATCATATCGAGTAAAGACCGTATCTCCAAAGAAATAAGCTAGCAATAACTCAGTACCTGAGAGCCAACATGACCCAAGTTCTTTTTTATTATATTTCAAAAGAGCAGAAAAACAAACACGATTATCCAGTTCTTAACATAGTACTTGAAGTAGTTTATATATTTTTATTAATATAATTCTATCAATTTTTATCATTTAAGTTTCATAAATACAAAATTTAATAGTACAAATTACTGTATCCTATTTTCTAACAACAGAATAATAGAATAATTATAGTAATAGAATACTACTATTCTAACAAAATCAACAGAAAGTAACAAGAACCTGTAAAAACCTTACCCTAAAAGAAGTGAACCTGTGTTAGTCTGACTCCCAGGTACAGAACTTCCGTCGTTCCACCTAAGATTGATCAAATCGCAGGCCGAACGATTTTCCCTCCCGTCCCAGATAAATCTCTCGGTTTTTAACCGCGCCTCACCGAACCACGGGCGAAAACGTTCTCCATTTATCCGTGAATTATTCCACGAGCTCGCTCGTCAGAACGCTGGCTCAGCGTCGCTCCTTTCGCGCGCGCCTTCAGGATCTCGCGGCGTTGGTCGATCGACAAAGCGACCGCCTCGTTCGTCGGAATAATTCACACCTAACCGCGAACTTCCTCCAGGATTACAATTTCCTGGTCGTCGTAACGGCACGCTCTATATCCTCTTACCATCCGACCGTTCCCCCGAGCCTGATTGCCTCCGGCAGTTTCCCCGACGGTGATAGTGACCGTCTTTAAAGCCGATCCCGATTTTCTGTCGCCGTACAACCGACCCGTGAATTCTGGCCCCGAGGCTGAATTCAATTCGACAGAATCCAGACCCGTCGTCCAAGGAATGGGATTAACGTGATCCCTGCGCGACGACGGCGTCCACGACGTCGATTGTTTAGGGGAGTTTTCTTAAGGGAATGGGGCAGAGGCGTTGCTCGAGAAGCAGGGACGAGGTCGAGCTTGGTTTAGACTTGTGAATCTGAGTGAATTTCAGCTGACATGTTTCATTTCGTTGGTTTCGAAGAGTACTTAGGAAGATTGGCAAGGATAATGGTAATTATACAGAGTGCTTCATCGCGTGTGGGATCCATTTAAAATTTATTGTATACGCAACGTCGATTTAAAATGTTGATATATTATGAAATAGAATGGAGCAAGGCGTTCAATAAATTCGAGGAACGTCAGAAATGATAGAGAGAGTAATTGAATCGATGACGAGACGAGTGCAGGCTTGTTTTCAGATGTAAGGTGGTCATTTTGAGCATCTTTTGTAAAGATGATTGAGATAGAAAATTTATTGTATCTTATAGGCGAAGAGAGATAGGGCATGTGTTTATATGATTCTTTTTTCAATGTGCTTTGGATTATAGTCAACTCTCGAAGTGGGTCCTACATGTTATGAAACACCCTCTATATGGGGGTGGAAGAGTGTGCTTATCAGTGATTTTGATGGGTTTGATATGTGTTGTCAAAGGCAATGTCTAGAGTAATTTGTACTTGTACCTATACATATATCGCTTATTTGATGCAGTTATGATATGGCTCAAATAATAACTGTTTTTGAGATGTTAGTAGGTATTAAAAGAACTGGCACCTTTTTGATTATGAACACTGCTTATTTTTCGAGATATACGCAAAAGAATATTCAATACCATGAAGTATATGTATTGTTTTAGGTCTTCTATTAAGTATAGGTTACCTAAAAAGGAAGTAATTACATCTTATATTAAACTGTATAGTATATTATTATTATTATGAAAATCTCTTTTTGTTTCATTTAAGTCATCTGCTACTACTTTATATTTTCCTAGTAATTCTTTAAAACTCCTTTTAGTAAACGTGTTTATATTTCTTCTCTCGTGAATTCTCATGTAGCAAGGTTTCTCGTAGTGCCTCGTCATAAAAAAGTTTCATTTTTGTAAATTCTCTGCTCTCGTAAAACATATATGCAATTCAGGAAAAACGAACACGAGTAAGTTTTACGCTTGAAAAGGGTTTTTATTTTTCCACGCGTAACGAACGAACCTCTTTTTCTAATTTCCTTTTTTCTTTCTTCCTTTTTTCGGTTCGGGCAAATTGGTCTGGAAAATCTTGGAAAAAAATGAAGTCGAATCAGTTTACGGTTTCTGAGGCAAACGTGAAGTTTCTCCTTAGCATTTCACAACGAAATAATTGTACATATTTTTTATCTTTTATTCAAGGTAAATTACTACTCTCCAGAATTTACTTCAATTTTATTAAATTCCTATTTACTCATTTTTTAAAAGAAAAATAAGGAAATCCTGTTTACATAAGTTTGCAGTTTTCAAATCCTATTTAGCCAAGAAGTTACTCCAATGCATCTCATTTTTTATTCATTGAGTAATAGTATAATAAGAATAGAAATTCATTAAAATTCAAAAAACTGCAAAACAGGCGCCTACTTTTTCTTTTACTACTAGAGGTTTCATTTATTTTGCTACCTTCACTACTGATTCGTATCAACTCCTCATCTCACTTAATTCAACTAAAAACTAAAAAGTTACTCACCTACTTAACTTCTCCAAACGCAACAAAAATATTTTATTTAAATCACTTCACACCTTACAAATTTAAACTAAATTTTACATAGCCAAAAGAAGCAAAAATCTAGATATTACAACCCCAAAGAATTCAAAGCACAGCATCACTCACTTCCATTGCAATAATCTCCAAAAAAGTGACAAAGGCACATAGCAAAAAAAATTCGCTAATCCCTAAAAATTTAATCTTGGAAACCAGAGTTAGTTGCTAACATTGTTCTCGCAAAAAGCAGTGGGGCTGCAAGACTCAGACTTTGGGTCACGAGAACTAGTCTACCCCAGCGTCCGCGAAAAATTCCATTTCCGAGTCGCGGAAAATTACGTTCTGTCGCTGCAAGTGGTTAAGGAAATGTCTTACCTTTATAATAGCTATGGTAACTGAAACACTTTGAGTCGTTTCGAATCTATACATATATATGACGAAAAATTCGAATCACTTTGAAGCTTAGAACTCCTGAAAGTTTTGATAAGTCTTGAAACTTGAATTTTGATAGATCTTGAGTCTTGAAGGTCTTGAAAGTTTTGGTGTCTTCGAAGCTTTGGTAGCTTTAAAAGTTTTGAGAAATTTAATAGGTTGTGAGAGCTGGGTAATAATTCAATATCTTAGAAGCAACTCCACTATATATTTTTGTCTAAGCAGTACTACTAATATAGAGTACTTTAACTAACCCCTCAAGGAGTTATGTCGTACATGTATATCATGACCAAAGTCAATCCATAGCGGAAATGACATTTAAATTTGAGATTAAATTTAAGGTACACAAATTATTGTATCTGATTCTTGTGTATGTGTCTTCTTCTAAAACTACAGAATGTGCTTTCTATGATAGTTACAACATACGAGCTAATTCTGAATATTGGTTATAACACATACATGTATACCATACTGGTGAAAAATTCATCCCTCTGTAGAGTAGATTTCTAGTGATGAACCATGACCCTCGAGGTGTTAATTAAAGAAAGTTTGAAAAATTCGCGTTGCCTTTCGAAACCTTCAAGAATGTTGCTATGAATCATGTTTAAAGTGATTCGAGTCCTTTCGAACTTCAGCTACCTGCTAGCCTCGCTGTGCCATTATTACAAATCAACTTCTCACGAACAAAATTGTTTGCATTTGCAGGAAGATGCGGACATGGGTCGCCCTGTGAGCAGCTCTGCTACGAGCTTCACGATGGGATGTACGAGTGCGACTGCAGGGACGGCTACATTCTTCATAAAAATGGATACAGCTGTGCCGGTGAGTTGACCACCAAACTTCTGGTTATCCTCATTTACGATCCTCGCGAAGATACAAGGATCCGCGCTCCTAAACCTTCGATCTCCCTGCAGACAATCTGCTTAGACGATCGCTGGATTCTGGAATATTCAGTGGTTGCTTGAGAACTTGAGATTGTTCTGGAACTGGTTCTCGTAACTCGTTCGCGTTTTACGTGCGAGGATCTTGCTCATTTGGCACTGCGCGGCGGGTAGGAGCGGTTTGTGACGTTAGGGGGCTCAGTGGGAAAGGAGCACGTGCCACATCAAGTCACTGTTATAAATTAGTCTTCATTTCATCAGGTTTTAGGACTGTGGCGTGCATCTTTTCCTGAGGAGGTACATGTTAACCTTTGCGCTTGAGGTACTCCTCTCAAGCACAGACAGTATTTGGTGTTTCACTTGAAGCGTGTCTTTCAGCCACTCGAATATACTGCAATAAAGAAGAAGCCTTGATATAATAAGATTCAGGTAAAAAAAGCTCGAGTGGGAGGGAGGGGAATTCTTTGACAGTGAAAATAAAGAAATACACGGTAATTAGATGTAATTAGAATACTTGTGACAAGGGGACAGATTTTAGGAAACAGAATTTTTTGAGGAAGTTTTGCACTAAGTTGCAATTATTTCAAGTGATAAATGAAGCAGGAATTTTCTGTGTAATTAGATCAGAAAAGGGGAATTATTTCGATGACGAGTTATTTTTTTTTCATTCTGAATCAGAGGTTCTAGGGGGTTGGAAAAGTTTAAAAGAGAAAAGTTTGCTAACGTTACGTGACTTAAGGAGATTATTGATATCTCTCTTGGTCAGTGACGCAGTGTATAACAAACAGAAAGTTCTAGCGAGGATTTCACTTTGTATGCATGGAAAGCATGAAAGATGAATATTACTAGAATTAATAACTCTATTTAGCCCCGTGCACCAGGCAGAAAAATACTGTGCGTCACGTAGGGTATTATTCCATGCATAAAGTGAAGAATATTTCAAAATTTATTCAATTCGAGTATCTGTATTTCAGCTGTGATTTATAGAATTTATGTGAATTATCTATCTAATAACAAACTTTTATCATTTTCATTATTTTAACAAAAACTATAAAACACCAAATTGAATCTTGCATTATTATACATTTTATGTATACTATTATCCTATTATCAATTATGATATATATTTTATTATCATATTAGCACTAAGCTAATTATTACTATTTCCTCAAAAACTTACTTTTAAAATGCCGTCACGATGAACAGTTTCAGACGCCAGATTTTTTAGATACATTCTTATTTCTAGAGTGCTACATTGAAATATGCAACGTGGAAACTGATATTCTAGAGCTTCTAAAATTTCTAGGGCTCAAAATGCACGTGTCAAAAAATAAAAAAATCTCCTGAGCGTGCCTTTCCATGCGAGACTAGGATAGATGAAACGTCCCATACACGACGACTACCCGTCATAAAAAATTTCCTCTCGCTAGAGGCGAAGTCCTTCAGCCGAGGTACGATCAAAATGTCCGTAGCACGTATGGGATGGCTGGTGCGATATAGCGAGAAATAGAACGCGAAGGGTGAAGGTTGCGTGGAAACTCGTACGAGGAAAATCCTATCGCGAGCTCTTCACGACCGGCGAATTTCTCGACGTTCGCTTTTTGCGCATCACGATTCCGTCGTTGACGACTTCCTCATGACCGCTGCAGGCAACAGAATAGCTAACTGGTCCATGGAGAAGGGGGAACTGACTATAGCGTCCGTTCGAGCGCGATAAACGCGCGATCTGTCGTTCAATTTCGACCAGCGAGCCGTCTAGAGACATTTTCCCCCTGTTCCACATTTTTTCACGCTTGTCCCAACCCTTGGCTGGAATTCAATCTTAGCCAAGCGCCACGTCGACTCCGTCAAAATTGCAGTGTTCCTGGGGCTGGAGCTTCGATTAAATGGGCTGCTTCGTTTCGGAAATCGACTTTCAATGGATTTCGATTCGAGATTTTCAGGGCTGAGGATAATTGGGGGTGCTGTTCAGGGGACAGTCGAGCAATTTGTGGGTTGATAGTGGCTTTGATGGGGAAGAACAGTAAGGGATGTGTTTACTGTAGCTTAATTTGAGTTATTTTAGGAGACAAAGTTGTTAATAATACTTATGATAATGTATAGGGTGTTTCACAAGACGTGTCAGAAATGCTGAGGGATGATACATAGATACCAAAATAAAGCAACGTGAAGACGATGATATTATATCCAAGGTTTTATCTTGAGTAACTGTTTGCTACGATATTGACTAAAATGTGGCTGACTTATTCTATTATTGTTACAGTGTCTAAATTCGCTAAAGCACGCTGCCAGTAGAACAAGTCACCATGCCAGACGCATTTTATACACCCTTTAAGCAATTAATAATAACTCACAATTAGGAACAAAGCCTTTTCGTCAGTCCTAATTTTTACCTTATTTTGGTGTATACATATACAATCGTTCTGTAGAATTTCTAATTTCTTTAGTAACACAGTTCTTTGCTCTATGCAAAATTCTGTGCGGAAGAAATTCTGCTAGAATCACAGTTAAAAAATTCGAAAGGTCCTCTATATTTCATAGGAATAGATAAACTAGCGCAGCTGGCTAAAAGCTAGAGCAGTACATAAAACATAAATAAGCCTCTCACCGTCGCACACATAAACCATGACTCCAAGCTCATTTTTAATTCACCTCCGAAACGGTTCCAGCTCCGCCAGTTATTAATAATAACGAGCCTCTGCACGCTCGGCACTCGACAGTCCTTAAACGTCGCCTCTCGTTACGCGTAATTTTCGCAATCTTAACCTCGCACAAAGGGTCGGTTGCTTACAAAGTAAATCGTAAATGAAGCTTAATAGCATTCGCCGATGCAAAAACGCCTCGTCTGGGGCGGAGGAATAGTCGAGTGTTGCTCTGTGTTTCCTCTAGCCACTGTCCTTCGCGGAACCGGATGAGAGGTTCTTGCCGCGGGAAACGAATCAAAGGAACGTTACTTTCGTGTGCAGCATCAGAGCGAAAGTTCGATGGAAGCTTGTTGGCGCGTAAACTGCATTGAGTTGCCGCGTGAACCGTTTCGCTCGTAGTTGCAGAGACCACGAGAAGGACGCCGCTGTTCGACTCGTTGCGCTTGGGGGACTCTGGAACTTATTGGAACTAGTTCCACATAGAACGTCATCGACATCTTTGGCGAACAGAGGCGGAGAAATAGAGACAGAAGTGGTGATCACTCGAATAAAAAGCAGGAGTGTTACCCTGCACGTAGATGGCGACAGGTTTGCAGGAAGTTTCGTCGGGTCAAGTCCCTGGACAAGGTTCACCAGGCTGGAAATAAGTAACCGAGTTTTGAGGAACTGTTACAGTTCGAGAACCGTCTGGCTATGGGAAAACTCGCGGGGTATTGTTGAAAAAGCGAGCTATTTAACTTTACAGTACGCCGAAGTTCGAGGAGCTTTGCTGCGAGAACTTTGCTTCGACTCTGGCTCTGTGGAATTTCCAAGTTCCGTTTTTACGGTTTCGATTAGCGGCGAGGCGACGGTGGAAGGAGTTTCCATGGGCCGAGGCGAATTGTTGGTGGGTCGTTTGCGAGCAGGCTTCGCAGATGTTAATTCTTATATTTTGTGTTCATTCCTTTATGGTATTTCAAAGTGCAAATTATGAGTTCCTTGAGGGATACGTGGACATTTCTCGATAAGTCAGTGAGGTCTCGCTATAGGAGAAGGGTGATAACTAGCTTCTAGAGATCAGGGTTCTTACACATTCCCTTAAGTACCATATAGGTGGACCTTAACTCTCTTACCCTAGGATGTTTGAGAGAGTATGAGACGTGTGGCGGATTCGCTTTAGGGCATAGGTCTCAATATAGCCACATGGGTCAAGCTATGCACCTGGTAGTGGATCGAGTGTTTTCTGATATGTATAGTACAATTATATACTATTTAATTATAAAAATAATATGTATAATATTAAGTTTTAATCATAAACCTTGTCTTTGGCATTTCAAAAATTATGATTATTCTTGCCATGAATTGAAGCACAAAATCCTTTGTTTCCAATCGCCATTTTTGAAATCTGGACATGTTAGGTAAATTTTTTCAATTTTTTTTTTAAACAGAATTTTGGTCGATTTAAATTTTGCACTAAGAGTGGACACAGATCCTTAGTTTTAGGTATCATGGCCTTTCAATTGAGGTACCCTCAAGCGATCAGTGGTCATGCCCTGTTCAGTATCTATACGCCCATCTACATGCCCATCGTCTCTCTATAAACGTTCTACAAACTATTCCAACTATCCACGCCTTTTCACGATCCATCAATTAATTCGAGATTCCTCACATAGCGGCCAGCAGAATGTCATAACTTCGATACGCTGCTGGTTCCATTCAAACACCAGCCTTCCTCGCTACGGTTACTCGTTCCAGTTCTCGCCTCACGCTCGTTTCTTCAAAGTTCGCGAACTCTGTCGTTCAGACGACCAGGTACGTAAAAGCGTCCGCGTGTCGGCTTGAGAACGTTCGCCACCCAGTGAGAGGGTGGAAAGATGGATCATATTTACAGGGTCGCCGAAAAGGCATTCGAATCCATCTTGCGTGTAGCACGCGGCGTCACGCTTTGACAGGGAATCGTTTCAGCTCAAAATGCACACCGAGCTCGCACACTTGTCGACCCTTTCGCTCGCTTCGACTACATTTCGCCCGTTCATCGCGCCAGCCCATTGAAATGGCCGTGCATCAGCCGTTTACACGACGAGAGATTATACGATATGACGTTGGAGTCCGTATGCAGTGGTAAGATTATCGGAAAAGCATTTGTCAGGTGCAGGAGAAGCAGACAACTCATGTTATCGTGAGAAAACTGGAATGGAGTCTTGTTCTTTGATTCATTAGCTTGCAACAGAAGGAGCATTGAGGGGACTGTAGCTGGGTCGTTTAGATTATTCTAGATCAGCGATGCTCGAGTACTGCGGCTGTTTCATGAGTAGTCCCTTGGAAGAAATGCAGGTCGTATTGGCCAGCGTGGAAAGAGCACGCCTCATCTCACATGCATTTTCAGCTGTAGCGTATTATTGGCCAAAACGGTCACACATACTAGCTCGATTGAGAGGCTGGCGGAAAGAGCGAGAGACTCTTCTCGCCCCTGTGCCATCTCGAGGGACTTGTCATGGGACAGCTATAATACCTACGAGGCGAGCGCGGCCGAAAATGCCCGAAATCGTTCGCAAGCAGTTTCAAGGCCGACTTCAGCAGCAGAGAGGGGAGTCGTCGAAACTATTCTAAGGCAGTTCCTCAAGGAGGGGGAGAGCTGTGCGAGCTAGGCTGCTCGCTTGCGATTTTGGGCATTGCCAGGTGCCTGCAGACACACTTTCTGAGCGTCACTGCTCTAGATGAGATAGATATTTTGGGTCTTCCGAGGGATATGGTCAGAAGTTTGCATTATGAAGATGAGAAGATTAAGAACTGTTGTAAAGCTAGACAGTAGAAAACAGTTAAAAATTTAGGAAACTTTGGGCAACCTATAAAGTAGAATTTTTTTACTGGTAGCAAAAGGATGTTGACACGGAAGAATGTTCATCTTAAAAGCCGAGAATATAATAAAACGTGAATTCCATAAAGCTATGTCTACATTAAGCATTTTCTGGTCGGGTAACCGAGTTGATCAACGTAAAGTCGATCAAACTTCTCGTTTCAACTTGGTTGAAATGGGATTTACATGGACAACCTTAATCAATTTAAGGTTAATCAACTCGGTTGTCCGACCAAAACTTCCTAATGTAAACGTAGCTTAACAAGGAACTAAAATTCTAACTTCATCTGCCAATATCTCGAAAACAAGAATATGCGACTTAAGCTTTTATCTTACAAAGCTACCTCAGAGTCACCAGCACCATGCCTGAAAGCCTTTAATTCGTTGCTCAGCGAACAAGAATCGTCACAAAGCGGTTATTGAACGAAACGAGGGTGCCGACAATGGGACACTTACCATTCACGATTCCAGACGTCGTTTTTAAGCGTGATAGTAACGAAACTGTCTTAGGGGAGGTGGCGTGTCGAGAGACAGAGATCTCTGAAAAGTTCAAAGGTCGATTCTAAGCATGCTTGGCCCGTTGACTTGCGCCGTTTGGCTGACGCCGCGCGAACAATCGCGAGACGAAGCTCGACGAGGGGAACATCGCCAGTGGACGAAAATGAGGAATTGCAACTGGGATAGCTGCTAATGAGAGCACGTTGCCTCGATGTTGCGCTACGCTTCGCTAAACCGCTTCACGTCGCGGTTGTTGCTACACGGTGTAGTAGGAACGCCCACGCAATGCTAATGTCCAGATCAATCGCTGGCACAGTTTATGGTGCGGTCGCTGAGCATTGTTTTTAAGCTGCGAAATTTTAGTCTCTAATTGGTATATTTTTTAGCTGTAAAATATGTCCCAGTGATTTGAAGAACAGTACAAGTCCAAAAACTACGTTTCGAGGTATGCCTCAACGTGTAGGTCTACCTGTGTATTTTACATATTTGGATCGTAGAGCTAGAGTGTATTAAATCTACTTGCTTTCTGTGTTACTTAATATAATTTGGCTCTGAGGTCCAGAAATACATAGTATTGAGATTATTTGAAAGTTGCAGATTTTGGACCTGTAGTGTTCTTCAACTCGCTGATTTAATTAAAGGCTATTAGAGGCATTCTGAAACTTCCAGCTCCTTTTGCTCTTAGTGTCAAAAACGTGCCATAATTCACCAGATTCTCGAAAGGTAGATTAGAGTGTCTTTTCCAGAAACTTATATTTAGCATACAGATGTGTTACTTGGAGCAAAGATTCTCTCCATTCCTCTCAGTACCAAAGATGTCAATCTCCTGCCTGGTTAAGAAAAATCCATTATGGTCTCAATGGCCTCTAACCTACTGATTGGTTGGTAATTGTTAACGAAAGTAACCAATCCGTGGTCACTTTAGGAAGCAATGAGACTTTATATAGTATATTTAGTTAAACGTGAAAGCAGTCAGAAAGCAGAACTAAATCAGCGTCAGAAATTAGTGAAAAGATTAGTTTCAGAAAAGCAATCAGACTCTGAAAAGCTTAGTTATAACTTATAAGACACACTGGTCCCAAGTCAGCAATCTTGGATGGTCCTTCGAGGATTAGTAAGCGGTACGTAATCAAAGTGCAATAGTCAAGCATACATAAGCGAGTAGTAGTAGCTCTAACCCTTTAGACTAAAGTAACATGACTAATATTAACGAGACTCAGAATTTCTAGCAATAAATGAATCTGTGCAGTAAGTAATTATTGTGAATATTACGATTGAAACCAATTCAGATTTACATATTTGACGATTACTAATATTAGTAATATTACAAAACGAATTAGAAGCTTCAGATTCTTCTTCGTGGTGTGCCCTTTCACAAATTAGACTCCTGTATTCGCGAGTCACGTTCCTGTGCAGACAGAAACTTTCCTGACATACCTTAAATATGTCTAATTCATCCACTAACCCCTCGAGAGAATAATTTAGCCCTAAACTGAGGTCCAAGTCTGGCACGAACTAAAGTCGGCCTCGAAGCTTTGCAGGTTTATCACCGGCAACCCATGGGCATAATTTCGAAACGGCTTTCGAAGGACGTAACCCAGCACGAGCCCTCTAATTTCGTTGGTTACAGCTTAATCTAGATCGATTCATGGCGCGGCTTCGAGTTCGCGAAGTTTTGTCCAAATATCACGAGGGAACCTTCTAATGTCCCATAGTCTGCATGAATGATTTAACAAGTCAGCATTATGGATCGTGTTTACTACCAAGGAGGAATAAAATCGATCATGTTCCATAAATCTTTGTGTCCATATCCATATTCTATTTTGGTATGTTAAATTACAAAATTAAATACCCCACAGATTCCCTGTGACTATTATCATATTGAAATTGAACAGAATTTCTTTTTCTTTTTCTTCTGAACAGTAACAAATGAATTTACTTATAATTTTTCCAACTGTTTTGCTTATAATCATAGAAAATGAATTTCACATATAAGATATATGAAAATACTTCTACGATAAGCTGACAGAAATAATGTGTTCCCTGCTCCAGTTTCCAAATCGATCTGTCAAAGTAGAACAGTCCATTTGAAGTCAGACATCAGTAACGTCGCTTCACGTCAACAAGGAAATCCGAAATAAGATTTAAATGGGTTAATTGGGTTGGCCTTTGAGAAGGAATTCTCGAAGAAATTCGAGAAATTTCTCTGATCGTCTTCATCAGAGTGTTAATTAAGTCGAATTTCAATGAGAAAGAAACCCTCACCCGAGTTGCTATTTTGGAATTCAATAACTTGGCGCGATTGGAGTTTGAAGGAAGTTCAGAACGCGTGGGATTTGACATGATTGAATTTAGGGAGGGGCGAATTGAAGTCGACGAAGGAAAGCGCAACAAGAGGCACTTCAACAATTGAACATCGCTGCCGTCTGTACATGGTTCAAATTCTAGGCGTATGCTTGCCAAGTCGGAGACTTCAACTTTGATACACGACGAGATTGGATTTTCTTTATTAGATTATATTATACTGGGGACTTGGTTATCGTTTGATATTGTTAGGATTCCTATTTATTGGTCGAGCAGGAGCAAGTTGGGAATTGCCAAATTGGATTGAACTTTTTAAATAACCCTTCATACAATTTTCTTCAATGTAGAATTGAGTTTATACATTACAGAGATTGGAATACCTGTACAAGCTGTCAAATCTGAGAAAGTAATTTTGTAATAGTTTCGCTGAGCAACAGGACTAAATTATTGTTTTTACGAAAAATAATAATTAAGCAAACTGAATCTTTGTTAACTTTTCTGTCGTACAGTTGATCAATACTTGACCATGTCTGTCCACAAATTGAATCTTCCATCTTTCTCAAAGTTTCATCCAGCTTAGTTTTGCCACATGCCGAGCCAACTTGTCATCCAGTGACGTCATAGAGTAGAATAGTGAGGCTATCACAAGTAGTGCAGTCAAATCCATGTGGTACCCCCACTTTCCTGCTCTATGTCGTTACTGGAAGACATTTTGTCCCGGTATATGGTAATACTGATCCAGCTTCTTAAGGTGGGTCTACAGTACATGTTACGTAATAATTATACAACTTTTTAGAGAACTTTTTAGAGAACATTTTAGAGAACTTTTTAGAGAACTTTTATCATATAACTTTGTTATATAACATGTAGTGTAGACCCACCTTTAGATAACAAAAATTTAGATTGAAAAGTTGATCCTCAAGAAGACGTCAAAGCTAAGGTCATTTCTTCTCATAAGTTTTTCCTTTTTCTTACTGAACTTGCTTCGTAATTATTATAATGCACGTATTTCCTTGCATTTCCATCCATTATTACTAGTGCTCGAGATCCTGATGACCTCGTGCACGGCAGTTCGTGCAACCCAAAAGAGAGGTCTCGTGCGAGCCAGGGGAATCGCTGTACAGATGGTATCATGGGAATAGTCTGTCTTACTCGTTTCCACTGTTCCATTTCTTTGACGCGATTCAAGTATCGAAAGAAGAGCCCGCGGTGGGCGGAAATGAACACTCGCCGGCGTTTCCTCCAGGGCTCGATCCCCTATTACTCGCGGAAGCAGTGCGGCCAGGCGTCTCCATTCGCCAGGTTCGATTAATTTTAAACTTTATTTATTGCTGGGGACTTTGTCTTAATCTGTGCACGTAAACACCTCACACAGATTTTCTACTTTAGAGACAAAGTCTTTACTTTGTAGAGGTGAAACTAGGATTCGATTTTAGTGAAGCATCTCTGGTTAACACTAGAACTACAAATGTTACTCTATATCTATTTTTAACGGTGTGCTAGTATTAAAAATGAGTGTAAAAATATATAATTGAGAAAAGAATGCTTTTTTTTAGTTTTAGTTTTATTCAGCATTCAGAACAAAATAAGGTTGGTGAAGAGTAAAATGTGTGTAATAATTGTACTAGTTGTTTTAACTGTTCTGGTAGTTTCAGTATTGAATTCGAGTTTTAGTTAAACTAGTAGCTTTACTCAGATTCTCAGCACTTTTTTACTCTTCAGCGTGAATAATTTCTGAATTCTCAAAATTTGAAATGTTCAAATACTCAAGGATTACACTGAGTCATTAGAATTATTAAAAAAGGATATATAGCATTCGAAAGAGAAAGATATTTAATTTTAGCTGTAATAACAATCTAGGGGTTGTCTAGAATTTTTTGTATGCAAACTTATTAATATAAATTAGTCTATGATTTAATACGAGGCAAATGAACTTACAATTAGATAGGTATAGGTCTCAGATTTAAGCTGTTTACTCCTCATATCTATATTTCATTTTTTCGTCATTATTATAATTTGCACATGTTTCAGAAACAAATGGACAGTCGCCATAATGCCTACTATGCATTACCTACACTCGTATTCTATTTTAGCTTTCTTAAATCAAAAATTGCATCAATTAACTATAATTTCAGAACCCTGGAATATCAACGTAAATTCCAATTATCTCCACTAATAAATAACATACTATTTCTAAAGCATGATCCTTTAATCCGACTTGCAAAGTAAACTGCTGAAAGATGTTTCAGGCGATGTTATTCTGGCCCGGTCAGATTAAACCGATACCATCTGTTTAATTAATAGAGACTCGAGCTTCCGTTTATCTAATCCGCGTTCGGGATCAGACGCCACTGGCAATAACTTTTATCCCTGTATTCGAAACGAGCCCCATTATTCTCGCCTTTGCTGTTTAATTACCCTGTCTGCGCCTGTTCGATCGCGTTCTCTGTCTCTTTCATCCCTTCCCATGTTTTCGGTCATTTTGCATGGCGGTCCTTTTATTTTGTCTGTGATACATTCTCCATGGAGCCTCAGGCTTATTCATCCTGACCCTCGGAGAGGAAACTCGATTAGCTGTTGATTAATCTTGCCGTATCGCGACTTCTGCTCGGATTCACTGGCTGCGTTCGCGCTTTTCACAAGAATCACCACTGAGCGATGAAAGTTATTGTTTAGGTTCTTGTGCGGTATGAGAAATTTATAGGTGAAAATTAGGAGAATAGTGTTGGTGGAAGCTGTATTTTAGTTCTGTTTTAAATATCATTTATAGTGGATAAATTGATATTATTTATTTTTAATTGATGTATGTATATTTATCGTACTTTATTTTGCTGCGTTTTTGTGCAGGAAAACTGTGGAGTTTCATTTTTGTAGATATGAAGAACAGATTTCATCTGAACATATAATTACGAGGAAGAAAATTATTACTGTCATATCTAACACTGTCAAATAGAGTAAAAAAATGTAAAACAGAATTGGTCTGTAAAACAGAATCATGTGCCTGTGCCAGTGATAGCGACCGTGTTAATTAACGACGACTGGAAGAATATAAAAAGCGCAAAAAAGTTACAATTTATTTTATCCAAGAGTAATATATAACAGCGTCGTTTCACGTAATTTCATTGGATTGCACGAACCTCATTCTCAGTGCAAATAAATTATAGGCACCGTTATATTGAATTGGATCCATGTAAAAAGTTTTTTTTTAAATTACTTGGGCTTCTGAACGATTCCAAGATTACTTCAGTATCTATGTCTATTATAGAAATCAACATTTTATTCTCAAGAGGAAAATGTCAGACAAACGATTTTAGAGTACATAATTAATTCCATACAATTTTTAAAAATTAAATCAACCGATCCTCGGCTAAGAAATTGAATTAACATTAAGGACGTCAGAAATTTAGCGGAGCAAAATCTGAGTTCCAAAGAATTCCTCTAATCTCAGTTGCAGCAGTGATCTCTCTGAGCATCCTCTATCAAGGAAGTTTATTGGAAAAGTTGAACCTCGGATATCTATGTGTGACAGATCGATCCTCGCGCTACTGAGATTAGAAGAACTTGCTGCAATTTTATGTGAGGGAGGAATCTGTAACTCGTTCTAGAGATCGTCGTTCAGCTTTAATCCCATCCTATTGACATCGCTAGAATTTATCATAAATTTTGATAGGTAATACTTAAAATACTTTTTTGATAGATAATACTTAAAACTACTTAAAATACCCTGAACAATAAATATACTTCTAAATACTTGAAAAATTGTTTCAACTTCAGTGATTTTAGTACCATATTATAGGAATATTCTGCAAAGTTTAAAGGATCGTAGTTTTAGTCTCTGTTTGCCCTCAGCTTGAAGTCTTCCATTATTGCAATCATATTTGTGGATATCGAGTGGTCCTGCGTGTCGCCTAAATATAACCCAGTTTGCATTCATTGATTAACCAATTAGGTCCAAGGGTCGACCGATAAATATTTGCCAGTGCAGAAGTGGCAGTGTTTCGACCGACAGGTTTAGCATTAATCACCTGACGATATTTGCATACCGTTGCACTAGCAAAGGCGTATTTCAGCCTCCCTCTGGCACTTTCGGGCTTCCACAGAACTAGGGAATAAATTACACTGAAGCAAACGCTGGAAGAAAAATGAAGATCAACATTGCTAAACCAATTCGAACATAAGACACTATTAAATGCACCTTCCGTACAATTTGTTCGAAGCACTTAAGGTGGGTTTATACTACATTTTATAAAACTTTGTTGTATAAAATGGAGTATATTTCATATAACTTTATATAACTATAAAATGTATATTTTATATAACTTTATATAACTATAAAATGTAGTATATTTTATATAACTTTATATAACTATAAAATGTAGTATATTTTATATAACAAAGTTTTATAAAATGTATATAAATATATATAACGTTCTATGACTTCTATAACTTTAAAGTAGACTTACATATATATAACATCTCTCTTTCTGTTTTCTAAGAAACATATATGCAACACCACTCTTTTCTGTTTTCGAAAAAGTTATATAACAAAATTACTTAAACTTATATGACTTTTTTTCATTGTTTTGAAGCATACAATTAACTATCAAAGTGGGTCCTACAAGTTACGAAACATGTAGTGTCGACCCACCTTTACCTATTTAATTTTGCTAATTCGAATCTCATTGACTTCTTTCGATGTCTTATCGCGATTGCCTTGGCGATAGAAAGGATTTCAAGTAATATTAATACTAAAGGACTCGATTCGAATGGCGTGGCGTTACCGTCGAGCCATTGGGACAACTGTAAATGAGAAATGCCATCGACCGCGTTCCTTTTTAATAACGAAACTGCGAGCAGTCGTGGAATCCGTTCTGCTATGAGCATCATTTCTAAATCGACCCAGGGAATTACATTCCAATCGAAATTGCCGGAGCGTCCTGCATTCTCGCTCGGTTGCCAAGATCGTCACCGCGGGGTTCGGAAACTTTTGAATGTATTCATCGCGAGGTCGTCGTGTTTCGAGTGTGCCGACTGTAATTGCAAAATGATTTACGTTGGAACTGGTGCGTTTAAAATTCTGTGAATTATTCGGATACAAATTTGATCTTAAGAATTAAACGGTTGCGAGTCCATCACTTTGGAACCATTTAGTCTTGCTGAGATTGTAAGTATTCGTTTTTGGTACTCAGTTACTAGGAAAATACTTTATAGCACATCATGATGCTTGTATAAATTTGTCACGTTCTTTATTAAATCTCTTGAAAAGTGTGTAAAATATTCAATGCCACCTTTTGCATATTTTTTTCAAGTTATTCTAAACACTGTACACTTGGTCATAAAAGTATCCATCCATCTGACGTAATGGAAGACATTTTATCTATTTATTATTATTCCTATTAGTCACAATATGTAGTTAAAAATAATTACTTCATTTAAATACTCATTAAATATTTGTTAAAGATAGATTTCAAGTTATTTTTCCTCTTTACTCGTGTATGTATCATTTTTTGTAATATCTACTTTGTTCTACCGAATACTTGTCATGGTTGGATATTTTTGTGAGCACCTGCATATGTGTCACTGTATATGTATTAAGAATTGGGAAGAAAGTCCAAGTCCTCAAGGTTTTTTTAATTACAATTTTTTAATTTCTTTGGCTGTGGCTAATGAATAAAAAACTTTTAATCAAATGTGCAGAAAACAGAGTCCCCAAAAGCAGCACTGTAATATTGAGAAGATCATAAACCGATTCTTGAAATAATCCATAACAATATCTATTGGGAGTGCATCTGATGATTTGAATAATTGTGTGTGCATCATCCAATGCATATTTTTTTTACAATATCCACAACGAAACATCACAATAAAAGGGATTGTATTTATTTAGAATTATTGGAACAATTCTGGTTCAATATTTCACGCGCCAGCAGTGTACGATATATTCGAAATTCGATAAAATGTCCATAAAATCGGCCATAGAAATTTAATAACATGTTAACGACAATGAAACATGCGTATGTTTTATGTTACTATTAAATGCACGAATTACAGCACAAAATACGTCACCCGGAGTGACAAATGAGTAATGAATAATGAGCTAGATGGTTATAAACGTTCGATCGCCTCTATCGTGTGTAAACGTATGCATATGCAAATTCAATTAACGCAAATGAAAATAAAAGAGTAATTTCTAATAACTCTAGATGAACGATGGATATTTATTTACTTTTAAGAAGATTAAATATTTCTTCCAGTATATTCCATTACTTATTTAATGGAATACTAATTACCTCCATTCAAATGAATGAAATTCACAATATGAATCTCATATTATGTTTAAAATTCTTAGCCTTTAATTGACAAGTTACCATTATCAGGAAGTAGAGATTTGTATTGGTGCAATTTTCTTGTAGGTATTTATAATATGATTTTATTTATGAAGAATGCAACATTTATTTTTGAAAGTAATAGAATACTGTAGTTTGTAAAAAAATTGATATCAAAGATTTGTATTATATACCAAAAGAACATTTTACTACTCCTGGCAAAAAATATTTGATCAAACGCAACAATTCAAAATATTTCAAAGTATTGTAGTTTTTGAAAACGTATAACAATACCGTACCAAAGCCATTTAACATTCCCATGTTTTATATTTTCTATTTTAAAAACTTCAACATTTTTTGATAACTCCATGTTGTTGCGTTTGATTGAAAACTTTTTGCCAGGGATAGCATAACAATGCATCCAGTCTCAAAAGCAGACTTCATTAAAAGTTTTCATTGAAACTCCAATTCAGTTACTTAAAATTTCTCATTCAAAGACTACATTGTTCACTCAAATTTATCCAATACCGTGCATATTTAACCCTGTAATAGGTCATCCCGAGTGAGACTCGATTTCAATATTCAATATTCACTTCAATAAAAAATAAGACACGTTTCCTTTTACAGTTGTTACAATATACAGAAGTATTTTAAATAACAAAAAACCATATATATTTTCACTAAAATTTGGAATTTCATTAAACAGTCCAAAGATTAATAACAAACCCTGCCACTTTCCAAACCTCCCCTAGCAAAAGGTCGAGGACCCCATCAACCAGAAATCCAGCGATATCAATTCCCCTAAAACCGGAGGATCCGCGAATTGTCGTCCACATTGCGACCGTAACCGTGAAGATACGAATTTATAAAAAAAAAAACGATAACCGACGCCATTCCTTTCGCCAGTGGAGCGACCGATTTCCCGCGAGAAATCGACCAAACCGTAGCCGAAATTTCTACGAGGTTGGCCGTCGTTTGATAGTGACGGCAGTCGGAGCGATTTTGCTTCCACGCCGTTGCGACGTCGACGGAGATCAGCATATGGAACGGTAATGGCGCAAACTTGCCTCGAAAAAGGGAGAAAAGGGAAATATTTCTCCCTCGCGCGAGCCATTCGAACGCCCGATGCTCGTGCACGGCCTCGCGACCGATGGAACAGGGAGGGAAGGGAACAAAGGGAGGGAATAGTGCGTGGGGTGGGCAGAGCACGCGGGGGAACGACTATATTGTTATTTCGAGAGGAGGAAGTCCGACGTGAGCGAAAACTTGCCCTATAAATTCCGTGCTCCCACCCCGCCGTGGCGGTGCAGCGAGGGAGCGCGATAAGGGCCGCGTGCGGGGGCGAGAAAAAGTACCGGGAAAGCAGCGGAGAAGACAGAGCGTCGAAAGTCACTTTAGGCGGACAGCGAAAGTCCAGTGGCTGGAACAAGCTAGAGGGAACTTTTTATCTCTTGGCGAATGGGGTAGAATTAATTAGTGGCGGTTCTAGCGGAGTTCGCGAGACTCTATTATTTGGCAATCGGGTTCTTGGAATGTTTGATGTGTAGTTACTGTTGGGACACGCAAAATGTGGATTTTGTTTTGTGTCATTCTTTAGCTTCTCAGACTTTTTCAAAGTGTGATTTTTGTTTTTTTGTTTTATAGGTAAAGGTATCTACATTGTTTGAAGTAGAAGTAGACTGCTGTATGTCTTGAATCTAAGGTAACAGTGCTAGTTAGTAATGCTAAGTGGTTAGGGTCTAGGGTAAGAATGTGCTGATGGATTACTGTGCCCTCGTTTTATTTTTATATACAAGGTATTTGATAGCAGGGGTCAGAAATTTTAAGGGATGATTGTAGATGCTAAAATAAGACGAGAATGAAGATAGACGAAATTGTGTTTGAGGTGAAATGTGTCTGAGTAGGGACTTATTCTACTGCACACGTGCATTAGTTAAGTCAGGCACATAGAATTAGTAGAATATGTTCTGAACCAGACACAGAAACGCTAGTAGAATAAGTTTGAAGTCAGACATGATGAAGTCAGTATAATAAGTCCCAAGTCAGAAACAGCAGAGCCAGCGAAATAAGGCCCACGTCAGACATAGCAAAATCAGTAGAATAAGTCCCTAGTCAGACACACCAGAGCTAGTAAAATAAAACTCAAGTCATGCACAGTAAAATTAGTGGAATATGTTTCTAGTTAGACACATTTTACGAGTATTTTGGGCGTCTTCTCAACAATTAGTAACTCAGAAACAAAGCTCTAAACAAACATTTGCCTACCTTCCTTTTCGTCTTATTTTAGCATGCAGAAGCACCTCTTAAGACTTCTAACACCAGTTATCGAACACTCTGTATAACAAGTTGCAGTAACATTCTTAAACTGAAAATCTGTCTTTCTTTATTTTTATTTTTTAAATAAAATCAAATGTATGCAGTACACAGTAACTGATATCCTTATCGTATAGGAGTTCTGTAAATATCGTTGTAACTTGATTAAGAAAACAAAATTATCATGAATATTAATTTCTCTATTAATCGAGTATCATGTTACGATCGAAAATCCACTATAATAAGGTTTGTGGAATGTATTGGGAAACTACGATTTGGTGATCGAAAGCCACGCGTATGGGTCTAATCGTCCCACGGATTTAATTTAATTCCGCGACAGAAATTTGGCCGCGAAGCGAATCGAACTTGATTACCAAACTCGTTCGCGCGAAACGTTTTACGAACCGCTTCTAATCCTTTCACCCTCGGGGCGCGTCGAATGAATTCACCGATCCGTACATGCAACAGCATACCAACCACCATTTCATACTCCAATTAAACTTATAACGCGTGGCTACGTAACTTCCCAGATTTGTGAGTGCTCAACAGAAAGAGATCGAATTTCCTACTTTTTGCAACCTTCTCGTGGGTGTTTTTCATTGTGTATCGTTTTCAATTAAACGAGATCTTCAAATTACCTTGTCTGTTGTTTATTTCATGTATTAGCTTTTTGGAGCGTAGTGGGACGAAGAGTTTCCTACCTTTTTAGTATTTATGGATTGTGTACAGTGAGATGTTTTTCATTCTAGCTTCAAGTTTCAAGATGGAAAACCTGAAGTACAGTAGTCTACAATATAGAGTATTCAACGACTGGTGTCAGAAATTTTAAGGAGTGATTGTATATGTTGAAATAGAATGAAAATTAAGAATAACAAAATTTTACGTTTAAGGCTACGAAAGTGGATAAAATTTGAGTGAAATGAGTCTGACTTAGGACTTATTCTACTGGAGGCTTACAGTAGCTATATCGGATAGAGTAGGATAGTCCAATCTCAAGACCGACTTCGTTAGAATAAGTAATTCCCGAGCCAAACACGAAAAAGTCAGTAGAATAAGTCAATCACAAGTCAGACATATCGAACAGAGTAGACTAAAAAGACAGTCCTAAATCTAAGTCTAGAAGACTAAATCTTTAAATCTAAGTACACAATGTTAAGTTATAGCGAATAGAGAGTGGGCCACCTAACATGGCCATCTTAATTATTTTCAATATTAGCAGTCCAGTCGAAATTTTTTATTGCAGAAATGTATTCCTCATTTTCTCGTTTTAGAATCATTTATACCTACTGTTTTAGTCTATTACAGTACCTACATTAATTTCATTTGCTGGAAACGGTATCTATTTTCCATTATACATAAATGGCCATCCATTTATTCTATTACAGATAAATGACCAATCACTAAGTAATGACATCGAAAATAGTTAACACCTTCCAGTTCGTGAAGCTTTGTCTCCGATAGCAAGGATTCGATTTGATCTCAATTTTGGAACTAAGTTAATCTCGATGGACGCGCAAATCCTGTTCAATCATGTCTTCGAAGGACACTAAATCGTGAGCCGGGTCAATCCCTGAAGTATCAAGAACAATTCAACTTGGAGAATTAACGGCGTTGACTGTTCTGAAGTCGACCACTTTGATTAAAACGAGACGATATTTACCTTCGGCCTCAATGTCTGGGACATGGAGCAGTAAGCCGATCTTGGTGATCCGTTTCATCAAGCACCTATTACAGTATTTCGTACCTATATAGACTCACAAGTCACTACCAATGAGTTTATAGGGAACACTTTTTATCTCTGCAATCAACTTATTAATTAAATGGACATTTAATTCCACATCTAGGTACTATATCTGTTTTATCATTCTGTCACTGCTTCTATAATTCTGGGTATTCAGGCTATTAAGTCATTTTCATATTGTGTCGGATGTTATATTTTCTCCTTGTTCTTTCATAATTTACTAGAATTATTATAAACTGTTCTGAAATGTCAAAAGAAACATTTAATAATTTTAAAGACTCAAAGAACTACCTACAGTAAATTATTCATATCTGTATAGCTATATCTGTGTGTTATTTCAAATATGCTATACATGTATTATAGGGTTACGAGATGTTGACTCACTACCTACAAACTGAAACAGCGGGGAGGAAAGGAGAATTATCCACTGGCATCGCAGACGAAAAACTATGACGAACCGATCACATGGTAGAAGTCTTCTAACCAATACATCAAAATCGGTGCGTCACAGTTATTTCTCTGCAATGTGAATAAACGATCCACCCTTCCCCTCGACAGTTTCAATTTTGTAAGTACTAAGCCAACATCTCGTAACCCTACAGTACTTGCAACGGAAATACTAAAAACAACCGCGATTTAATATTCACAATCTCCACGAAGGCACACTCAATCGAAAGTGGTAAGTGTCCCAATATATATTACCACCAATACCTACTATGATCTCCACACACATTCTGTCCTCATCCTCCACCACACCTGTCCAAACAATAATCTCGCTGGCGATACCCTCTATTCATTACCGAAAAACACAGAGGATTAAAACGCTTTTGGTGGCAGCGTTGCCCCAAGATCCCATTTCATGACATTGTCGGACACTAAACTAATTTTCGAAGCGACGAGGCCTTTATGAGCCCGTATACACCTACCGCTTAATTTGCGACCCGGTCAGGCGGTCGTGTCGCTTCATTTTCCTGCACCCTCCCCAGAAGATTTAATCGAACAGCAGGGAAGAGGAAGCAGCGTTATCGAGGCGGCTGGATATACCGAGCGATATTCAGCGTGGGCGTATAACGCGACGCGTGTCGGACGCGCGCGCCAAGCGTCAAACTCATTTGCGGGCACGCGTGTGCTCGTTCCATGGCGGAGCCCGTGAACCGCGTAACACGACCGCGAGCCCATCGGACCGATTAGCTTGACCCGCAGAATCAGATGGACAGAGGGGCGAACGGAAGACGCAAGCGATTTCCTCTTGCAAATGACGCGGTGGCGAGTGTCGGGTGACGAATGTTGGGTACAGATGAAAAGAGGGACGCGTGGGAAATGTGTCGGTGGATGGGGGTGGGAAAGAGAGAAAGGGAAAAGGGAAAGGAGAGTGTTTCGTTCTGGGTCTGATAGCGAGGTGACTAGACTCATTAATGAGAGCAGATAGCAGACCCTGTCTTAGATGTGGAGATGGTCAGGTTAGAAGGAGTGTTTCTATGGAAGGATGGTTAAGGGACTGTTTTTGGGAAAGCGGTAGATAGGAGAGAGTTCCTTTAATGGAGAAGAATTTGGGGAGGTGTTGTAGGAATTTGATAATACGCGGTGGTTAATAAAGTGTGAGTTCAGTGGAGTTTTTGGGTGACAGGGTGGATGGATGTTTGAGGGTTCTGTTTTGTGAAGGGTAGTAAATGGTGAATGTAAGTGATGAATGTAAATATTGAAGAGGTGTTGATAAGGTGGTTTGAAGATCGGCAGTAGATGATAGATTTTTAGTACTTGCTTAATTGAAAAAGTATAGTGATCCAGGAATTTGGTGAGGATAAGGTAATTAAGGTTGTAAGTTCGAATCTAAGGGCATCGTGTTTTTTTATGTCAAAATTAAGGACATTGGATTGGAATTAGGTGTTTAAATATACAGTGTATTCGATAACAGGTGTCAGAAACTATGTAGGGTGATTGTATACTCTAAAATAAGAAAAAAGTCAAGAACGATAAAAATGCGCCTGAGATCTCGTAGCAGAGTTATTAAATGTTGAGAAGACGCTTAAAATTCGCGTGAAATGTGTCTGATCGATTACCTACTTATTCTACTGTTGACATGGCCTGGTCAGATTGGACACGAGATCAGTAGAATAAGTAGGTTATAAGTCAGACACATATTCTACTGGTTTTTGCTAAGTCTGAGTTGAAACATACTCTACAGTGTTTGACTTGAGACTTATTCTACTGACTTCACTGTGTCTTGTCTGGCTAGTGCATGTCAGTAGTAGAATAAGTTCCAAGTCAGACCCATTTCACGCATATTTTAAGCCTTTCCTCAACAATTAATAACTCCGAAACAAAGCCACGAATATAATTTTGTCATTCTTCATTTTTTTCCTATTTTTACATGTAGAACCACCCTTTAAAATTTCTGACCCCAGCTATTGAACATTCTGTAGATATGTCTGTCTGAATAACGAATCATGAATTTTACTTGAATGTTACTTATACTTGAACTTTTCAAGAGTACTCAAGTGTTGTATGATTCAACAAACTATTAAATATGCAAAGGAAAATTTCAATGTTTTCCATAATTTTTCATTAAAACAAGGCACTTCCCCGTATTTACATTCCATAAGAAAGAATTATACCTCTCAGAAGCGCCACTCCACATTTCCAAAACCAGGAAGCTATCACAGTATCACTAGAACGATATTATCATAAATATGAATAGTTAATTCCTCTGAAACATCCAAGATCCCAATTCCGCTTAGAGACCTCCATTTTCAACTAGAAACATTTCCACCTCGGAACCCTCCAACGCAGAAGATTACCTTCGAGAATGGCCTCTCAGCCACAGCCAGAGTCGAGCATCGTGATTAACTTTCTACAGTAACTCGAACATTAATATTATGACACAGCGTTACAATACCGTGCGCGAAGCTGCAACACCTGCCAAAGAGCCGACCCAAAGCGCGGGCTCTCGTCGCGGGGCATTCAAAAACGTTCCATTAAAGTCAGGGAGGCATTTAGCTCGCGCTCGAGCGCCGACCAGTTTTGTACCGGCGTTGAAACACAATCCTGCTGGTAAATTTACTCGTAAGCGGGCCGCGCTGTCGGTTAATTGTTTCAGCTTCAGTTTCTGGATATAATACATTCATTCGGGCCAAAGTAACTTTCGCGAATAGACGAGCTGACGCAAATATCGCTGGTAAAACGGACGCGCGACCGCCGCTGCCCACGAAATTACGCGGATTCGTTCGTGCACATTTTCTGCGTGGGATCGCAAAATAGACTGATCCGAAAACAGGGAGATCAAGTGGAGATTACAGGTGATTGAAGTTCCATCAGGGGAACAAGCATAAACATTTATGGAACGATTGATGTTTTACGAAAAGCTTGTGGATCTTGTTGAATTGTTCTCGTTTTTGAGGTAGGTAGTTTTTTGGAACATTATCTGAAGTTTCGAGGTTTTAATTGACAGTGATTATTGGCAGGCAGTAAGTCGAAATTTGTTTTAAAATCTGAACTGAATGTCGGATGAAAATTAAGAATAACGACATTGCATTTGGGGATTTATTTCAGAGTTATTAATAGTTGCAAAGACGTCTAAAGTTCGCGTGAAATGTGTCTGATTTAGGATTTATTCTACTACCAGTGCGCACTAGTCAAGATAGACACAGTAAAATCAGAAAAACAAGTCTTGAGTCGGACACGTTTCACGCATATTTTAAGCGGTTTTCAATAATTAATAACTCTTATTTTAAAATGTAGAACCACTTCTTGCGGACACCTGTCGCTGACTGTTCTGCATAATGGATAGAATCCAATATCGACTAGTTCCAACTCACAAAATTCGATATCCGCTCGTATCTGACCTAAATCTAGTTGTAGAAGCTAATGGTAGAACTCAATAATACCTATTCCAATTTATTAATCCTGACATTAAAAATTTATATTCGTAATGTCTCATTCATGGAAGACAGTAACTGTTATTACTGATAGTAATCCCGCGGGTGTTAAACCCAATATTGACTATCCTCCACATCTGTGCGATCGAGTGGGACAACCTCAGTGTTGCGAGGACCTGATATTCAGAAATGTATAATCGTAGATACCTGATACAAGAACCCCCAAATTGTATTCCTGGATCACGACAGTACCTGTGGGTAACGAGATTCTACAGTAATGACCTCATAGTTGCGATATCGATTGTCACGACTCGTAGTCGTTAGTATTCACGTCCCTTGACTGTAGGGTCCTGTATATTCTGAACCGATAATCGAACTTTCCCACTGTAGACCAGCAGAACTCCAAATATCCGACAGGTGTAAGACCCCCAATTTCGATCTTATTCCAACCACAAATATCTTGTAATTGAAACAGCCATAACAGAGCGAAGAAAAAATTTCTTTCAATATCTTAGCTATGCTTTTCTACCACTTATTTAGGAACTGATTTGAAGAAACAGAATAACAAATTTTAGGTTCACTAAGTGTGGGTGATAGTAGAGTGAAGAAAAAATTTCTTTTAATATTTTAGCTATGCTTTTCTACCACTTATTTAGGAACTGATTTGAAGAAACAGAATAACAAATTTTAAGTTCACTGAGTGTGGGCGATAGTAGAGCTACTTTAGCATTCGATGTGGATAATTACTTGAACTTGTAAGCAATTTTGAGGAATCTATCGATACATGGAAGCGAGTAAGGAATTTTTGGATAGCTGCATCTTAAGATAAAATTCTTTGTCAGCTAGGAGGGTAAGGAAAGTCCTCCGAACCTCCTCTAATGGTTCTTTTATGGATAAGGGGTAATTCATCTTCGCTGGAACACTTGATGGTGGTGGCTTCTAGGGCTATACATCTCTGAAGTATCCTTTAACCTCTCGAGAGAGGAATTTTTTTAAAAGCCAAATAGAATAACTGTACTTTATTCTGAAGATGTAAGTACACAAACCAATCAAAAAATTTCATTTAAGATATAAGTATTCAAACGAATCAAAAGATTTAAAAAACATAGGGAATTTCCTTTGAATACCTACCCCAAAGAGTTTTCACTTCATCATCCATAATTACGTGCAAATGTAAGAAAATCTAAACGCACTCAAATCTATGTATACTCCAGCCATCTTTAATAGCTTTTAATAAGCACTCAGTTACTTGCAAAAAGCTGTATGACCTTCAGCCGCCCTGCTACAGTCCCTCAATGGTTACCCAACTAAAAAAGTGTTTTTCTCTATTTTCTTAACTCTGCAAGGCAGGGAAGTCCCTAAAGAACCGAAAAGTTAACCTCGATCCCATTCTGATCCCACTGCCGCCAAGAAGTCCGCCGCGCAGCGCAATCCAACGTTATCGTTGCCTCGCCGATTGGCGTTCATCGTCGACTCGTCCTCGGGGGCATGCGATAAAGTGGTTCGTCGACGAGGCGTTTTATCTGCGAACAGGGGGGGTGCGATTTACTGTCGGGCGAGAATGTGCGGCAACGTGAAATTACGCGCGCCACTCGTTTCAGTATCGAGGTTGACGTATGGCACGCGTCTATTTTCGCCTTCCTCTCCAAGCTAAATTGTAAATTTCCCCGTAAGCAACGGAAGCGCTAAATCTAGCAGATAAGTGCGCCTATCCAGGCTGACGCGTCCTTTACCCCTTTGAAATACAACCAGCGAAGGAAGACGTAGCGCTGGCCTCGCTGGCGTCGCTTCCATAAACGTTTCAATTGAAAGTGAAGCATCGCTGACTGCGAAAATGCGTGTGATCGTGGGACAAGCAAATGCATCCACGACTCGGTTCTGGACGTGTCGCCGTTGGGATTTGAGGATCTGGAAGGATTTAGGTTACGTGGAAAGGTTGGTCAAAGTCGGGTGAAAATAATGGAGTCCCTCAGAAGGCGAAGTATTCGACTTTACTTCTGTGTTTTTCTTAATGGGGTCTTTTAGTTTGAAATGAAGTAAGTCTTAAAGGTCGTACTTCTGTGGGAGAAGAAGTTTTGAACCTTGGGAAGAAGTGAAGTACCTTGGGACAAATTGGAAACCGTAGAAGGAAATTAGGTGAAATTAGATTTGAAGATTTTAGGTAATAATGAAAATTTAATTAAGTATTCTCTATTGTTTAGAACAGTTTGAGTTTTTGCTTATAAAGTCTTTTTTATGAGAATTCAATTTACATAAATTTCAAAGATTGTTGATGATAGTATTTACTCAAAGTGTTCAGGCTTATGTAAGAACTATAGTTAAAAAGTAATTAAGAAGTAATTAACGATGAAAATGGGAAAAGGTGTGAAATTCAAAGATACAAGATTTTTAAATTTTATTTTTAATTTAACGGTATTTAATAGCTGTAATTGTATAAAGTAAGTTGTATTATACTTCGAATGTCAGCGATTTGTCCTAGTTCCTACTTTACACAGTAAAGTAGCTTTTACGAGTCTCAGTTGCTAGTAAAATTAAGCAAAGTATATGAAGTCATATTTCATTAAACTTCCCCTGATTTACGATACAATTAACAATATACTACCCAATAAACGCAGGGACTAAACGGAGGATTAAAACTTCACCGAGAAGAGGAATAAGACGATATTCATTCAAGACTCGTTTCATAATCCAGAAGAACAAAGAACGGAGGAATTAAAAACAGTGGTAACAGCTGACAGACCCCAAAAGGAAATTCAAAATTCCGTCCTGTGAGTTGCGATGAATCACGAAAAGATGATTACAAAGGGGTGTTGGACAATGGAGATCGAGGAAGGAGAGGAGTGATAAAGGGTGAAAAGTCTGGGGAAAAGGTAGCCGCAAGGTGATTTCGTCGAAACGAGAAGTTAAAAAGAGACAAAAAGAAGTGACTAGGAGTCTTCGTTGCATCTCTGTCTCTCGTGCCACTTCATAAAAGGGTGCGGAAAACTCATGCAAATTTTACGGGGGCGGCTAAATGCGCCCAGCTGGATTAGCAGGACGTTGGGATAAATGTCGGCTTATGAGTAGGATCAGGGCTTTTTCAAACCCTCGAAGATTATCCTCGGACCATTTCCAAATCGGAAAGTTCTCCATGTGCTGCGTTTGGCTTCATCCATCAGAGATTTCTTCTACTGTGTGTCTGACCAGTCATTGGTTTTTCTACTTTCTGAGGGCTTGCGTATACTCATCGTAGCGGGGCGTAATTAATTGCTCGTGGCCCTGGGATCGTTAATGAGAAGTTAGCGAACAGAGGAGTATACTTTGAAGTTTGTTTATTGAGAAAGTGGAGATAAATTATTCGTTATTAATGTGATCAGTAGCTTAATAAACTTTTTTGTTCTTTCGTGTTTTAACAGATTGACTTGTTTTAGGAGGTACACATCTGCATTAGGAAGTAAAAAATACTTAATATTATTTAACAGTAATATACATACGCGTGAATTAAAATGGTAAACCTGAACATATAATAAGAAAAAAATTATTATATATACTAAAATAGATAATGAAAGATTCTTTACTTTGTGCTCTGCTGTATTTCTTGTTTCATCGAACCCACACGTGATACGTGATAAAATATTTTTGTGCACTAATGTATGTGAACCTAAATAGAATGCACAAGCAGGTTTCAAAGTATATTCACTAACGAAAGGAGCATAGTAGATGAGTCACGGCAATCAATAATCCTTTCACCGAATACTATACGAACCTTGAAATCCTCCTTCGTCTGATCAGTGATGGATCTTTCCACTTGCCAGCAGAAGTTAAATTCCCTCGCGTGTGATCAATGACACGTTTTACTTCTCATTTTCTATTCAATCAAGCATATCCTCCCATGCACGCCCGCATTGGAAACGTTATAATAGAAATTTTTAGTACAGGGGAAGTTCGGGTATAAAAGCGCCACCCTTTGCAGTATACACACATCATTGATGCAGTATCGAGGCAATTTCGATTCAGCCTGATTTCCAGCCATTAAAATGGTAATGACTCGTGCGATCCCATGAAAGGGAATAATGATTCGTCTAACGAACGATAAAAGAACGGTTCAGTGCGGCAACATTAAGCGATTCATGGTCGCGCGCGCGGCCGCGGTTCGCGCGCGTGTGTGGCGAGGCAAAGAAAAGCAGTAGCGGTATTATTTTCAAGAACCATTCATTACGAACGATAAAGCGCAGAGCGTCGAATCGGGCTCAGAGGAACCGTCGCTCGCGGGGATCGATTCCCGTTCATCAGCGAGCAGGTTGAAAGTGCGACGATAAAAAAGGGTTTTGCACTCGATTCGCGATCCGACGAGCCCAGAAACAGCATTTCTCATAGCGCGCGGTTTTTTTCCTCAACGATGATCCGTCGTTCGTGCAAGATAATGGATTAAATTAATTCGCAGCGTCTGTCGGGATAAACGCGTTGCAAATTGAAAAATAACAATCTGTTTTTAATTAACGTGTCTGTCGCTGGCCGACCCTCTTGTTAATTCAACGACAGGCCGCCGCTCCCCTTCTGCGCTTTATTTATCGAAATTAAAACCACGGTTTCATTAAACACCCCCACAGTTATAATCCGCGTTACCCTTTCCGTTTTCAGAGTGCTGAGAGGTTTACAGTTTTCAAGCAGCCGCTTTGTGATAATGTGGGGACCGAATGTTACTGATATTGCTTATTAAGTATTCATGAAGTGCCTCGGGTTATTATGAACTGTGTTATTGCGATATACTCGCGGCGTTGCCGAAAGAAAAATTCTCAAATTCGTATAAATGAATTTCTTTTAATAATTACTGCTAAAGAACAGATTTTGGGGAAATGTTATTTAACCTTTAACTACTATACGTAGTTATTATTACGTTATTATTGATATAAATGTAGCAAATAGAAAATCAAAGTCAATTGTTTTTGCTTTGCACATCAATGGTGAAGGAAAGGAAGTAGATATAAATAAGTAATTACAGACCGACTCACAGACAGACAGTAGTAGTTAAGGGTTATGGTTCCTAGCCGATAGTGGTGCAAGAAGGAAAATTGAAGGAGTTTAAAAGGTTAATCTTAGAGAAACTAAGAAGAGTAAAAAATGTCTACAAATTATAAAATAAACTTTAATATCCTTTAGTCGTTGCAGAAGCAATTTTAATCATTGGTATCTTGTAAATGATTCATTATATGTTCCTAAAAGAGGTTCTAGACTTCTAGATGAGTCCTACAAGCTGACAAAAGACTCATTAAAATACGAAGCAAAATCTATTCTATTGAAAGGCCCTCGTTTTTAGATTTTTTAAGAAAATTCAATTTGAAAAAAAATTGATGTCTTGTAGGGATGTCTTGTAGATGTCTATTTTATTCCCATTTTATGCCTGGTCGTGTTACGACATAATTTGGACGCCTTAAAAACATTCCAAAGTGTACGTCTTAAAGATTTACGAAACTTATGTTCGTAAAATGTTTTAAAGACACATTACATGAACGTGTTAGAGAGGTTTATTTTTTATCCGAATGTCTTGTAGGCGTAACTTGAATGTCTTTTAAGACGTCCTAAAGATATACTGATTTGTAACTCCAGACGTTTTATACACGTCTTTTAGACCCTTTTAGGATTTTACTGGATGTCTTTAAAACGTTTCTAAGATGCCTCTGTGCTGTATGGGAAGCAATTGAAATTAAAACAAATTTTTCTATAATAGTAATTTCTAAATATAACTCCACAAAAATCCAGAAAAACACACAAAGAAATATTACCCACGAATATTTGCTGAAGGAATCAGAATCACCCATCTACAACCACTGCAACCAACCACTATCAACGAACCATCTACTCTACGAAATGAAAAAAATACGAAACACAGAAACACAAATAGAAACTACACCTAATTACAAGCACGTTGAAAACACCTAGATTATTTAAAAGATACCCAGCTGTACCACAAAACTTAGAAATTAATAAAGACAGTCGCTAAAGTCTCGTTCAGATTAGTCAAGTCACTTGCATTCAAATACTTTAATGTCAAATTTATGTTCACACAAGTCAAGTTGCTTGAATTCAAGTCACTAAGATTCAAGTAGCTTGGTGTCAAGCTTGTATTCACACAAGTTAAGTTACTTGGATTCAAGTTTTTTGAATTTAAATGTAACTTGGGTTCAAGCTGTCATGCAGAAATAATAAAAATGACGTCAGAAGAAGTGATACATACTGATTATGCATCATTTGTTTGTGTAGTTTCCAAACGAGATTATAATCAATTAGTGTATATTTCAAGGCAAGGAAAAGTTGAAAAGACGTCAACTTCACTTGCATTCAAGCCACCTGAATTCAACTAACTCGACTCACCTGAACGTACCTAGACGAAATAGAAACTCGAAGATATATCCAAGTCAATTAAAATAACAGATTCACAGTGGTCAAGTTGCCTCGAATCCCTCACATTCAGTCTGCTTGAATTCCAGTAACTCGACTAACCTGAACAAAGCTTAAATAACCATGCTGTCGCCGCGACATTAATCCCAGAAAGAAAAAGAAAATCCAGGACAACCATAGCCATTTTCTGACATTCCCTTTAACAACGTCACCGTCAATCGTACCTCTAGTTCAGTCGTCAGTCGAGATCCCCGCGAAATTTATATTCACCATTCCTCTCGTTCCATCCCCGTCCTCCCTCCGCATCGCTTTCTCTTCCATCAACCACTCGACGTTCTGTTCGATCGCGAGCCAATCGAGGATCCTCGGCGATTTCGACGTCGAGTAGCCTTTAAAATGATTCTTTCCCGAGACGAGCCGAGACGGTACGATTGTAGCAATTAGCGCTTAATTGCCGCTGCTTCGGGGCCAGCGAAACGCTCCGAGCCTCGAACGCCCCTCGAGCGTCCCTTTCTTTTCCCGCGGCGTCTCTTGTGCGCTGCTTTCCCGTCGATTTATCATGCACAATATAGACGACGGGTCTGCCAGCGGGTCCGAGAGAGCAGCGGGGACAAGGACGATAAGCCGACCACTCAAAATTTAATAAGCCTGTGTCGGCAGACGCGGCCTTTGCCCAAAGAGGGTTATTAATTTTCCCTGCGCTGAAACTGAGCTCTGTTGCCGCTTTAATCCTTCCTGCGCGCGGATTGGATCTTTCCGAATTCAGGTCCGTTTTTAATTATGGGACACTTAAGAAGCATTTCTTTGGGCTTGAATAGCGGAGTAGGGCAGAATTGAATGATAGGATTAAAATGGAGAATGTAGAGATGTAGGTGAAATATCCATGTACTGAAATTGTAAGAGTATGAAGTATCTAAGTAAAGCTGTGACAGGCTGTTCTCTGAGATTTTTCGGGATTTTATTTTGTGATATATTTCTTTGATAGACTTATAGTACTAGAGCTGATAGAGTATGCTGTAGCAACATATGTAAATATTATTTTTCATAGAAATGAGTTTTTCAGAAGGGATTCTAATTAACTCTACGTTTTATAAAAATTTAAATTTTGTCGCTGCAGCATATGCCAAAAGCTAGTAGCTGGATAGTCTACTTTTCACAAAATCGAAAAATCTACGTACGTTAATTATGTATACGTACTGTCATAAAATACTAAAATTATGTATGGTTGGTAAATAACATGTAATATATTTCTAAAGCTAGTTTAACGAATTGTAATTTCTTTTTCAATAATTAAAAGTAAGGTATTCGTAAAATTGTTGATCCATATACAATGATAGACCCTCCTTTTAAAAAAGCATTAAATATACCCATCACATTTACCCACTTTTCCAGGAAAAGGGTCAGTCATTGTATGGATGTCAAGAGCTGCATACGTTCCCCCTTCCAGCTATAAAACTAATCTCTTAAACAATTTACTATTCTATACCACTAAATACATTATTTTGTACCTGAGATCTAACCTGACTCAAGTTCGTTTTTCTACTTTTTCAAGTGAGCCAAAAAACAAATGCGATTACCCATCCCTTAACATAGTATCTCAAATAATCTATACTATTAAGTTTCCTTCACTCATATTGTAACTTTATTCTAATATTCTAATAAAATGAAAAAAAAGCAATAAGATCCTGTAGAAAACTTAATTTTTAACACAGTAGACTTGAGTTAGTCTGACTCTGAGATACAGTATTCAGTATTCATCGTATCGTTTTTTTTCTTAAATAGAGTTTAGAGTCGCATCGACATCAAGACCATTATCAATATATCATTATTCATCTTCACTTTTTCCTTCATACAGTTAATCAGTTTACCATCTCAGCGACTGAAGTACAGTGTCAACTCGTTAAATATTCGACTACTCCACGGAATGACACAAAATCCAGCCAATGAACCAAATTGTGGAACGCAACGCTCGTTGGTAGGTTAAAACGGACCGCGATTCCACGCCCTCGAGACTTTCGAATCCATTAACGAACTTTCGCATAATCGCGGGGGAACACGAGTCGAGGCATGATTGCATTTTATCACGCTGACTGGTTGGTTCGCGCGCTCGCGAGCGCCCCGATTCTGCGGTTTCTAACCCCGCGATTTTTCGATCGAATTTCCGGGTCTCGTGTTTCACTCTGCGCCAATTAGCGAAACTCGATCGCTGGCCCGCTTCATCCAGCCGCGCGCTTCGGTTCAGTTTTCGCCGCGGATGAAACTGTCGATAGGAAGTTGGTCACGTCGCGTTACATATCAGCGTGCCTAGCTGTTAAGTCTCGTTCACACTAGTCAAGTTACTTCGATTCATGTAGCTTGTAACGATTTTGGTCCTCTATTTTTAACTCACCCAGCTAAGACTCGCCACAAACATAAAAATAAGGAAGACGAACTTACAAAATTTTATTTAATAAAATTAGAATTTCTAGAAGTACGTCTGATCATACTGCAAGTATGGAGATTTCCATTACTATTTTCTCATCGTTGTGACATTATTCACAGGTGGAGAATTGAAGGAATATAGGCTTCTTTATTTCAGAAACATCCTTGGGAGTGGTCGTCTTTCCTTTTTTTTAATATTTTTCCATTCCTTTGTCGATTCAGTTACAATGGGACGAGTAGCCATTATCAGAGTCGATGAGTCTGTTCTCTTCGATGGTTGATTGAATTCTCTTTCGATCGTAGGGCTGAAGATTCTAGATTTTGATTCGCGATACATGGCGTCGCCCACGTACACGTTAACGTGTCGTCAGAACTTTATAAGTTTGACGTCAAGTTTGTGTTCACGTAAGTCATGTTATGTGGATTCAAGTGCTTTGAATTCAAATGTAAATTGAATTCAAGCTATCCGTCAGAAATAATAAAAATGGCATCGCAAGAGGTGTTTCATGCTGGTCATTTGACTATGTACTTTCCAAACGAGACATAATTATTCATTCACTTGAAGTTTGTTCTCCATGGTACAGTATACATTATAGTATAGATCAAGTAATGTGTATTTCAAGGTAAAGAGAAGTCGAAAGGCCATCAACTTCACTCGAAGCTTGAAAGGATATTTCATATTGATCAAATTGCCCCAAATCACTCGTATTCAAGCCACTTGAATTCAACTAACTTGACTGACCTGAACGTGCCTAGACCTAATAGAAACTTAAAGGGATATTTCAAGTCAAGTAAAATAACAGGTTCACATTAGTCAAGTTGCTTCAAATCACTTACATTCAAGCTGCTTGAATTCCAGTAACTTGTCTAATCTGATCAAGACTTTACCAATGTATTAGGTCGTTGGAAGGTTGTTCCTTGCTCGTAAATCAGCCCCGCGATTGCTGGGAATTAAGTTGCTATTGGAGCAATAGAATACTTCTTTGCCACTTGAGTGCGTGTCGGAAGATACCTCGAGAGTCTTCGTTCCATTTGTTCTTGGTATTGTTCTTGGTATTGTTCTTGGAGTTCTCGAGACTCGTGTACTTTTGAGAACTTTGAGGAGGTTGTATTGTGTAGGTATTATATGGCTCGTTTGACTCTGGTTTAATTTGTAGATTAACGAGCGTGCAAAAGTGTGGGACTACATATATATCAAAATAAGACAAAAATAAAAGTGACGAAATTTTGTTTAAGATTTTACGTCTGTGATGTCAGTTCTTCAAAAGGTGTTTAAAATGCATGTAAAATTATGTCTGACACGCAGGCTTACTCTACTGCCACCAGCCACTACTGTACCTAATCTTTTTAACGTACGTCAGTAGTAGAATATCTACAGTAGATGCATTATCTATCTGAATCTACAATCAGACCTGTATATTCATAAATACAATACTTGCAAAACGATTATTCAAGATCGAATCAATTCTGTGCAATGTTCTTTAGAACTTCCTTCTGTTCCAGAGTTGAATTCAACATCCCCGTCGACCAGCGAGCTGGGTGAATTAGTCGAGGAAATCGAGAACGACGAATTAATTAAAGACACAGACGACGATGACGCAGTCGAGGACATCCTTTACATGCGAGGCGCATCTTTTACGATACATCTGGATCCACAACCAGAGAACACGACCACGAATTCGACCAAAACGAACGAGGAAACTAGTCCCCCTCTCGACCGAGTTGAGCTACGGGCGACGTCTCAGGTGTGTAGATATTACTCTCCTAAAATATCCTCGCAAGATAAAGATACAGGGTCTCACGAAGGAGTGCACTTTTACGATCCTCTGAAGTATCAGTTCATATTTGAACTGGCTTTCAAGAGCAACAATAGATCAGCTGCTTTAATCTGAAGTATGATTTGATGTTTGGACTAGCTTTTAAGAGCAACAATAGATCAGTTGTTTTAACTCGAAAGCTAAGGCATATGTACTGTGCAGAGCTGGTAATGTGGCACCAGAGACATATTTTGACATGGTAATTTTCTATGTCAATAGGAGATACGTCAATTCAGTTAGTAGTTATGATTAGTTGAACTAATAATACACTGTGTCTGAAGGTACATGTGAAATCAGGCGGTCCTATTTACTGGAACGAAATAGATCCACAGTTTTTCCGGATGCAACCTTATCAACTCTGTTCAATAAATACTTCAAAAGTAATTAACTTTTGAGATTTTCGAGTTATAACTATGAATCAGTTTAGTAAATACACCTCTATTCATTATAAAAATTTCTAGGCATGTAAATAGTATTTATACATTTTTTTTGTATTTTTTTGTTCCCGAAAGACATACTTTTTCAAGTTCTATCAGTTTTGAAATACCTGTGCAATATGTTCATATGAAGTTTTTTACTTACTTCACTGTGCAGATTCATTATCTGAAGTATTGATTTGCTCTTATAAATCAGCCCATATTTGATGGTTTTCGATTTTGCTGAAAACAATCGTACGCAATTTCGGTCATCACTTTTTTTTATTATTCTTTTTCACTCGATTGAGCCTCGTTTATTTACTCTTTTTTCCCCTCTCTCGAGCGTGCTTTAACTCTAAACGCGTGTTAAAGTATCATACAGTTCAAAAGTTATTGGGATAATTGGAAAATTGTTGAAGTTATTCGTCGGATGCAATTTCAATCTCGATTTCAGTTTCTGTGTAATACTACGCCGATAGAAATGCGAGGATGCGAGCGAGTTAGCATATCGTTTCCCTCTGATTTTACTGTTCGTTCCTATGTACATCTCTGTTCGTTGCACATCAGCTAACAAAAAATCATATTTGTCGGTCATTTTTTGCATTGAAAATTCTGTTCAAAAGCCTGGGACAAAATAATGCAGGCAGCTTACTAGAATGGAAATATTACAAATGAAAAAGTACATATCTACGTAATTGTTTCCATCGTAGATTGAAAAACTATTTGATTTCAAATGCTTTTGATATACACCGTTCAATTTAAAATCTCATTTTATTTTGGAATCCAGTGATGTTAAAAATTGAAATCTGACGAATGGATGTTTTCTACTCACGTTAATAAGCTATAAAGATATGAAACAAAAATAGAATTTATTTTTGGGTATTCTATTTTATGTATTTAAATTTCCCACAAATAATGATTTGCTAAACATTGATAAGAAACCAGTACTGTAGTCAAACGCATTGAAAACGTCAATTTAACAAATACTTTAATATGTTCTTATAAGAAAGTGTCAGAAGCATTTTCGTAGTAAAAAATTAATCCAAGAAATTGAATTTTTCTTTGAAAGGGAAAGCTTCCACAGTATTTTTCATCTACTTATGTTCAGCGAAATTATGGAGTCCATTAAATCCTGCGTATACTTTCATACAAACTGCGGTCGTCTTTGAAAACCGTCCGCTTCCACGCAACCTGTGCTCCATCCGCCCTTATCAAAAGGTCTTCCGGATAAAAACGTCGCGACGCGAGCAACAGGTCCGTGGTCGAGCGTCTGTTCGTTCTTCGGCCGCCCTGAGCCTCGTTATTTCTTTCAAATTCGCGATAACTCTGCAAGAACTATCGATTCGTCAATACTATTCGAAGCGTACGTCTTCCTTTGCTCAGAAAATTACGATCCTCTACTGAAGTTGTCATTAGTCTTGTCGGTTGTCAATGTGTCAGCCTGAAAATGAATTATTACTGTGCCAGGTCGACACAGAATAATTCGAGAGATATATCGTTGTTGTAAAATTAGCTCGAAGAATACTGTATTTTCTCGTTATAGGCTCTCGACTCACGTTTAGAATGAGAGGCAAGGATTTAATTTTAACTTATGTGGTAGATGAATGTGAAAGGGAAACACATTTACTTTAATTGATTTAAATTATAATGAATATAGTACTTATTTAATGAGCTTATAATAAGAGTAGTGTATTTATTTTAGTGAAAATATTAATTGCTACTCTATTAGAATAATACAAGAATTTTACCAAATTAATGGAATATTTGAAAATAGATTTCTTATTGTTACTAACACAAAATTTGTAAGGTTTCTTCTGTATTATAAAAGCAACCCTGTTCGTTACATACTTTTTTTCGAACAGAGAAACACATCACTATAATAATTATTTTGTTATCTTTCTTTTTACAATAAATAACAAAATAAAAGAAACATTTTTAGAAATCGCAAAAGACATGTAACATGTTTAGCGACACGTGTCACATATTTTAAAGAATGACCCTATATGTAAACTAAGACAATAATTGGGAATGATTAAATTATGTTTGAAACATCATTTTCGAGTTATTAAAAAACATACATGTTCTCATATTTTCTCAACAAAAACGAAATTGGATGAATTTTTCTCTCCTTTTTTTGGTACAGAATATTCGAGCAGCTTGCCATACCCCAAGAGATTTGTCGCCCAGTGTCAAACTTTACCAGATTAAATACAATTTTGAAAAACAACGTCCAAATATTAAAACAAATATCTTTACATTTCGTTCTACCTTATTGTTCACCCTCAACCCTAACAAATCTACTCCCATTATTTCCAAAATGTCAAAGCACTCTTTATACAGAACAGTGTCACATAGCCCCCAAGAGGAACAGCCTCGCCAGTTTCCAAGACCGATGAAGTAACGTTGATTGCAGGGCCCGAATTTGGAACAGAAGCTTCCCTCGACGATGGAAAGTATAGTGAGCACGGAGCCAGCCTGCTCACTGGACTGCGGGCCAGCTGGAAATTGCTACATCGAGCAGTCTCGAGGCGACGACGTCGAGCTGGTCGTCGACGAAACCGAGAACGCAGACGGCGACGCCTCGATGGCGATGGATCTCGAAGGGAACGACGTCGCCCCGAGACGGAGGCAAGGGTCCTTCAGGCAGAGGTGTCAATGTCCCCTTGGCAGAGGCGGCGATCGATGTCAGCTCGGTGAGTGATTTTCATTTAGCCGCGTATTATTCAGAGCTGAAAAGAACTCTCGCGAGAGGTACAAGCATTTTCTTTGTTTTCTTCTTCCTTGGTTGGGACACGCTGTTCCTGAGAACACTTGGCTTCCTTATCGACAGCTCAGAGACCTATTCTTTGGTAGTATCTATTTTCAAGAAATAAAGATCTATTCTTCCTTTTATTCATTTTTTTTTTATATAGAAAAGTCAGTTCTTGAATGGAAAAGAAATTTTTTAGTTCTTTTACAATACATGAAATATCTCACCCGAAGTTAATTCAGGGTATGAGGTCGCAACTGGGTCAAA
The DNA here is from genome assembly GCF_051401765.1 of Calliopsis andreniformis. Taxonomy (NCBI): domain Eukaryota; kingdom Metazoa; phylum Arthropoda; class Insecta; order Hymenoptera; family Andrenidae; genus Calliopsis; species Calliopsis andreniformis. The sequence continues at coordinate 14,821,390 of NC_135066.1, forward strand.
ATTTCGTGACGTAACAAGGATCAATCGGATGTGTGGGTACAGGCGCCAGCTTTTCAGCTCTGAATAGTAAATTCTGGCTCCTCGTGTATTTCGTGTCTGACTTCGGTTCAGAGAAATCGGGGTAAAAGTACCTTGTGAAGGAGTCGCTTGGCGTCATCGACCATCCCTTAAAGGGGTGGATCTTCGCGGTTGGATGAGAGCCAAGGTTCGAGTCGCGCTGGAATCCAACACAGATGCTCGAGAGTTTCATCGAACTAGATCCGATAGGTATTTAATTAGAGTTCGATTTTTGGTGACTCATTGGAGTGGTTGAAGGCGAAAGTGGGTGCTAGACTACTGCGTGCAATGGGTGATCGTTTTCGATAATATCAAGTTCTTTAATAGGGTAACGTCAGATCTGAGAAAGTTTGAAATATTACTTCAAGAAACGTATTATTTTATTTATTTTTGATTGCAATACAATTGCTTTATTCTATTTCAGGAAATAATTTTGTGAATAATCATTTCATAAAATCAAATAGCTAAGTAATCAAATCATTTATACTGTAACTAGATTTGCCAAAGGAACTGGAATTATTTTGGTAGTTATTTCTGCTTTTGGTTGTGAAACTAATAAAGTGTAGTGTATTTAACTTTTTGAACAAATTTTCAAATAACACGAAATCGAAGTAACGAATTTCAATGGTATTTCAAATAATTCTTTTACCAGATGTAATCTGAGTGAATTGAAATTAAATCTCCATGCCTCTTTCTATAACTTTTTCGAGAATTTTTAAAGTTTTCAATATTGCACATTTTTTGACTGTGTAACAATATATAACAATTATGGTCTATGGACTGTTGCGAAAGAATATTTCAAAAAGTTATTTGAAATTTAATGGAACGAATTCTTGTTGCGAATTCATGGATCAATCAGGTAAAACTATTTCTCCAATATTGTCAAAAAAAATTTCCTAACAAAATTACGTTTTTAAACTCATTACTTCTTTTTCTACCGAATATTTATCGCATAAAAAGTAAAATTCTGTCCATAGAATTATTGTCGACCATCCTCTTTTAGTCACCTTTATTTTTCCATTTCGTTATCATAAATGCAGCAAATTTAGAATTTCGTGAAAACAGCGCAGCGTCCAGTGAAGCGTTTAGCACCAGCCATTGAAATGTAAATGAATTCGATAGCTATCATTTCTTTGTCGAACTGATTCGGATTACACGTTGCGCGTAGTAATTTCATTACAATCAGTTTTTCGTTGCGCTATTGTAATCTAGATTTCAGCCTCATCTATATTCGATTACAGCCATTTATGTTCTTGTTTTTCACATTTTATCGCATCATGACTTCTGTTTACGTGAAACATAAACATTATTCAATCTATTCTCTTCTAGATATTCTTTATTTCCTTTTTTGCTAGTAGTAAAAAATTTGCAATCTTTGTCACATCATTGATGTCATCCATGTTACAAAAACCCCTCGATTCGTTCGAAATCCATAACGCGCAACGACAGCCATCAACGAGCAGTATTTGTCCACGTCGAAATGCTAGGTGTCCATAAACAAATGGAAAATCGTCTGCCAGTTTCAATACGCGTACGCTGCCTCTTCCAATCGTTATCGCAGACGCTGTCTTCTTTACAGTTTATATGGTACCTTTTGCAAAAAATATTATCTCTTACTGTCGCGAATATGGAGCATACAGTATTACAGGATGTCTTTCCAGGAATTACTAGGAACAGGTAGTGACAAATCTTCTTGATTTGTTCGTTCGTAAGAAACTTCATTTACCTCGAATATTGGAACAAGTATTACGTCAGAATTAAAATTATTATTTTAATTCTTTGCTCAAAATCCTCGAATTTTTATATAAATGCTGTTAAGAAATTGATGAAGTAGCACTAAATGGAATTATTGCAAATTCTGTAGCCAGGAAATTTCCAGCACCCTCTCTCATAACTTTTCACTGACAAAAATAATGGAGACCATTCTGCTTCCCTTAATAGTTGACCTCTCCACCGAACAATTTTTCTCCGTTACACTTCTCATTACTAATTCAATCAAATCCCATATATTCTACAGAGTAATTCCCACTGTGCGCGTTCTGTTGATCATCCCTGTACGTCACGATATTTTCAAAGCTGTTGTACAAATCGATCGTTGAATTTTCCATGAGAAGCACGCGGCCAGAGGGAAATCCTGATTCGCCTATCAGTTATTTACTTCGTACTCGGCCCGTCCATTTTCGCGGTCGCGAAACACCAGATAAACATAGGAACGCATTGGAAAAGTTGGATAAGAGCAACACTAGAGAATTGGGGATAATCTGCAGAGGAAGCGCGAGATCCTTTCAGTTTTACCTGACACGAAACACGCTTAATATAAAGCCTGGATTTTCGTTACCCTTTCGGTGATTATTAGAGAGGTATGCAGCTTCAATTAACACACTCGATTTTAAACATAGGTTCAGTATGAAAAACATTTAAAAATCTGTAATAACAAACACTTAACAAATTATGTAAACGAGGTGGTTCATAAACGAGGAGTAAGCAAGAGCCAAAAAAGCAAGAGAAAGTACATTTTCGACAGTTCAGTTAGTTCTTCTATTTTCTCTTGTGCTTTTTTCCACGAAACCTCTATTTCTCCTTCTTAAGAGCGAATTTTAGTGGAAGGGAGAGCAGAGAACCAGTGTCGAAATAGTTTACATTCCCATCCTTCGGTACGTCGTGTGGTAGGGAAATACAACCAACGTGTGCATGACCTGAGTCTCACCCCAGGACTCCAAGAGCCACCAGGGTCTTCACGTGCGCCTACTCAGGGGACTTAGAACACGTCAATCGTTATTGAGTGCCAGGAATAAAACCAAGGATTCCGTGTCCTGTTTGGGATTTGGAGCTTTTCCTATTTACGACGTTAAATATTAAACAGCTGCAATAATTATGCAGAGACGAAATTCTTAAGCTTAAAAATAGCGAAGAAGTAACGTACGCATCATAAATCCTATTATGAATTTTATACAATTAGTTAGTTTTCAATAAAACTTTATTATAAGTATAAGAAGACGCTGGTATGATAGTTTCTCGTTAGAGTTCGAAAGAGATCTGCCTGTCGTTGCGGGAGACTTGAGCAAACTTACCCTATGGTTAAATACTATTGGTTCAAGACGTTTGCAGGCAGATGGGCTAAGAAACTTTCTGTTGGTGAAGTTTCAATAAATGTAGACGGTGACGATAATAATATATGCAATTGGAAATGTTTATGGAGAAGGAGAAAGTAAACTAACAGATTTCTGAACATCACAGAAATTTCGTTTTCTAAAGCGTGTTCCCTTGACATCTGGGGTACAGTTGTCCAACAGCACTGCACTCTTGATAAATTTATGATCACTTGGACAACCCTTCTCTGACAATACGCTAAGCTAACAATAGACAGGATCTGATAATTATCGTACATGACACAATCTGTATCAGGTATTATCGTTGCACTGCACACTACGATTTACGAATAAATGAGTAAATAAGAGAGAGTGTTTCCTCCTTTTTTCCCAATATCTGCTAGTCTTGGGTCTTCCGTGTCGCTCGAGTGTCTTGGCGTTTACGCTGAATCGTATCGAGTGGAATTTATTTATTAGCTCAGAGTGTGCCGAGGGATCGAAGTCCGCGTGGTGCAATCCCTGCGTCGAGGATCGATGCTCCATGGGACTCGAGAGCATCGTCACGTACCGAGGATTTGTGTTTCGTTATCCCTCGTGTTGGCTCATGGAATATTCCCGATCGCTTGAAAAATAAATTTGCGACGAGCTGTAATGGTTACTCAGTGATTCGTCTTTGGGTTATGTGGCATTGGCTGGTTTAAACTGAGTGTTTTAAGTAGCCACGGTAATCTGCTTTCTTGAGAAGTTTGTGGATACTTGGAAATTTGAAATTGTTAATTGGAAAATGGCGAATCAGATTTTTTGAGATCTTTGTATTTTCTTCGATATTAGAATTTAGAGATAAATCAAATGATCTGTTTTTGAGTTTCTGGATTGAGTTTGTGGTACCTTTTCTAGAAATATTTATTCAGTATATTTATGTGAGAGATCTAAGAGTTAGACTAATATAAGCTTAATTCATTCGACTTGAAATAAAAATTTTTAAAATTACTCTACTTTTTTTTTCCTTGATACAAACTGCTCAAAACTAATCAACATATTTATCTAATACTTGTCTCATTTGACTAGTTAATTAACGTACTGGTCCTGTTAAAAACGAGCAAGAAGACAAGCAAATATGACGGTACGTAAGCACAGTCGAAGATTACCTTTCCATCGAGGCGCATCTCGCCGTTGTGTGTTCGGTAAACATCAATAAATTGGAAACGTCAATTAGAAATGTTTGATTCCATTCCGAAGTTCACCCCTGAAGTTCATACGACTAACCTTCGTCAAATATTTACCTGGCGAGTTGTCACGCAGTCGCTGCAACAGTTCAGCGCAAATAAATTGTAGTTTCGTTAAATCCAGGGACTAACTTCGTCGTGGATCTCGGAACAGATCTCGCCATAGGCCAGTTAAAGGATATCGACAGGCTTTGCTTCACCATTTTGCTTCTCTAGCCAAATATCAGCTATTCGATGCTCAAAGTCAGCCAATAGGGGTCAATAAACCGCGCTTTGTCGGTCAACAGAAATATCTGCATTCCGCTTAGCAATGTAAGCCAATGTTGGTGCGAGCAATTCGCCGCGTAAAGGTTTACCTTTCCTCTTTGTGAGCACTAAGTTCACGGAGCCACTTGAACGATGCGTTGAGTCAATTTAAGCTTCCTTCGGGCCAATTTTTCTTTGAGAGTCTGTTCCCACTGTCAGAGATTGCGGGCCATGTGCTGCAGATTTGTTCCAGTCGACGACATGAAACAGTGCTTTTGTTACGCGTGTCTCCACTATTTTGTGTCTTTGCTTTCTCAGCGCATTTTGAAGTTCCGAGATTTTGAGATTTCCCTGATTTTCGGAACCTTTAATCTCTTGGCATATAAAAATGTCTGGGTTACGTTATTTACTTACGTAACTTATTAAGTTATTTATGTTATTGTAAATATTGATATCTTTGAAATGACAAGGATTTCAGGGAGACTAAAATCATTTTTGGAAATCATTTTAAGAAATTATTTCTTAAATGTATCTTTACTCAAATAACATTAAGTATGACAGACAAAAGGAGAATGAAATGTAAGATACAACTTTTATTTAAACAATTATTTAAATAAACTACAGACAAATTTGTAGCATAAAATCAGACATGAGTCTAAAAGCAAAATACAGAAATATTTCTCGAAGTAAAATGTCTTTCCAGATGTTCAAAATATCAGCTGCGAATGACATTTGAAAAATTATAATATTTCCTCATACCTAAGTACAGTAGGACACTTGTCCATCTTTCTCTGCCTATACCTACTTCTGCGCCTTTGAATTGAAATCATTTTTTAACAAAATTCGCAATTGAGCAAAAGTGCAATGCTTTCTTTAATCTTGTTAATAAGTGAACTTGAATAAAAAAACACAATTCCTCAGTTTATTTATAAAAATTCTGCTTTCACAAATGACTTCAATCGCAGGCTCAGAATTACAGGCACAGAAATCTGGACAAGCACCTTATCTCCGAATCGACCAGTTAAAACGCCATGTCAGACAATTTCCAAAAAGCGACTACGTTTCGAAATTTCGCCAGCGAACTCCCGAAGCCGAAACGTAGCCCATCTCTGAACCCGTAACGCTCTGACATGTGCAGGCCTGGCACGTCGAGCTGCACAAGCTTCAACTGCAAATTCCACGAGGCATTGGCGCGCGAATCGCGTTACACCGCTGAAGAGAAGCATTATCGTCTCGCGTGTAATCCCCCGTCGACGAATTGTATCGTCCGTCTTAAAACGCGATATCGCGAAATTAACAGGGTCGAGCAGCGAGAGAGAACGTCTTGACTGGCAGCACGGCTTTCCAGCGAGCTGAGGGCTTAAACCTGACGCATGGTAGGATAGAACGTATAGTCGAGCGATGACAGACCGTCGTGCCAGTCACGGGGATTACGCGAACATCGCCTCGCGTTGTTCCGCCTTTATCGTGATTCAGTTTCTCAAATTCGCGCTCCTACCGCTCGCCCACGCTCCTACATTAATCAAATGAGCCGTCGAAAGCTCTGAGAATAGTTTATGATGCACGCTGACTGCGCGACTTTTTCCATTTTCGAATCGTTCTGTGGAAAATGTGTGGCGAGGAGAAAAAGAATTATGAGTGTTTTAAATGAGGTAGGAGAGAAATAATATAAAGAGGATTTATTCTTTTGGGTCTGTTTAGTTAATTTTTAGAGTGTATTATTGTGGTATTTAATGTAGTAACTTTGTTATACAAAGTTTTTGGTAACAGGTGTTAGAAATTTTAACGCCTACGCTGTATTCGAGTATAGTGAAACGTGTACAATACATGTATACATGTATACTACCAGACAAACTACAATTTCAAACGCAGAAAAAATTATAGACCATTTTTCGTCTAGGATTGATACCTCGCAAGAATCTTTCGAAAATTTAAATGGTAGTGTAAGCATTAAGAGGTGTTTGCAACTTTTTATATCTCAAAATAGGACAAAAATCGAGAATGAAAAAGTTGTGTTTAAGACTCTGTTCCAAAGTTGTTAATTACTGAGAAGACGCCCAAAATTCACGAGAGATGTGGCTGACTTATTACTTACTTATTCTACTGATTTAGGACTGTCTTGTGTGGCTGGTCCATGCCTTAAGTAGAATAAGTACGTAACATTCCAGACATATATTTCGTGTATTTCAGGCGTTTGTTAAAAATTAATAACCCTGAATAGAAGCTTTAAACACATTTTTGTCTCATTTCAGCGTGTAGACATACCCTTAACTGGTAAGATACCAGTATTATAGTAGGATATAGTAGAGTTTCTACAATATCTTTATCCAAAATGAAATTTTAATAACAGGCTATAGAAAAATCACATTTTTTCAGTTCATTATTACAAATAAGTAATTCACTGATGTATTCAAAAAATGTTAACACTAGGGTAGCATAAATGCTGTGATTCCACCACACCACCTAAGAGTGAATATTTTCCAGTAGCATACGTTCACCGTCAACTCTGTATAAAAAGGAAGGGATGAGAGGGTAGAGCCGCCTATCACGAGCAATTAATCTCTTTTTTCCGCGTAGAGGTCTGCGTGGCCCCTTCGAGGGTAAGCCAAGGGCTGAAGTAAGCCCTGGTCTTCGGGCAGCCGGACAAAGATTAAAAAGATCGCATCGCGTAAGTTTCTTCCTCCTTTGTTCGCTCCTCGGGAGAAGTTTCCCTGATCATCGAGGTACACAATCCCTCGACATCGAGAGTCTAGTCGCTCGTCTCGGCAGTGTTGCACCACCACGAGCAGGTTCTCTCGTCGGAAGTCTCGCCACTGGTTTCTGGCTTGTACTTCCTCTTGCTGGAACAGACTTTCGCCCGCTTCGCCACAAGCTGCTGACCAACTTGATCAAAAGGCCACGTAATTGCGCTCCTTAAACTTCCACGAGACAGAGCTCGTAACCGCGGTCCCGATTCGATGACTTCGACGAAACTTCCACAGTCGCCTTTGCAATTCTTTTTATTGACATTCCGCTGGAAACAAATGGACGCCCAGTATGCTTTGGCTGGGATCGCTGTCTTTCGTCTTCTGTGCATTAAGGCGAATTTAAGCTTCTCACTATGGGTGATCGTCGCGGATGGTTCATCCACAGTGAAAAGTATAAATTCACTTTTACTCAGGGCTGAGTTAGCTGAATGAATGAGAACCATAAATTTAGGCGTATTTGGAACGAAGGACGATGCAGTGCAGGGTAGTATTTTGTGAACAGCGAAAGCAATGTAAGGCCTGACTTTATGGAAAGAAAAAACTGCAATACCAGGCAATTATTATTCGATTCAGTTCAATATTCAATATTCAGAGCATCACTAGCTTGTAGAAATTACCATGGTATATGTATTTTAATTTTACAGAATTTTACAAAATGTAAAACATTTACATGAACAAATTTCTAATTCACTGTAAGGACTGACTACATGTGATACATTCAGATTTTTTAGGGACTGAAATATTCCTAGGTTGACTCAGAAGTCTATTGAATTTAAGGGAATCGCAATCCTTTGCATCCTCGAAATTCTGTATATCTCTAAAGCTTTTCAGACTTCTTAGACTCTTGTAAGACCCTTACATCGCGGAGTTGCTGAATTGGAACCCGAAATTTGAATACCATCGCGTTGTCCTAATTTAATTTTCAAAGATCCAGTCCGCTTGCAGAATTAACATCGAGAATTCCAATGGAACAGATTAAATTTCTGGATCCAGGAGTCCTTGGATTTCTTTCAATTTTAAATCCTCTCTTCCTAAATCTCTTCGACTTCCGCGGAGACTGGATTCATCCCCATGAAAATCACGGGCGCGTATTTGCATGAAAACTGCCATTTACTTCGCAAGACTTAACGCACATTCGCCAGAAGGACGAAGTTCGATCGATCTTCCAACTGAATGGCATTGTTGCGAGCAGATGCCCGCGAACTTACTGAACGCGTAAGAAGCGGTATTCAAAGCACATCTGAAACTCGATCTGCATCGTCATGAGTAAAAGCCGAGCTTCTGAACTTTTCCTGCGACTCTTTGCGTTCGAAGTTTGCAGCAACTGCTACATGGGAATATCAAACTCCAACTGCGAAAAATCGGAGTCCAAAAATTTGCTCAGTTGTTTTCCTTCTACTTCAGTAGACCATAAATAATCCCATTCTCGTGGGAGCAGTGCCCCAACGCAAACGAGAACGAACAGTAAGGTGCTCGAGTAATGCAATATTCAGTTCGTTGAAGCTACTATTACTAACAGTCAAGAGATTAACCAGATACTCTGCAAAAGATAATCCCAATTCTCACAGAACCACTAGTGTACCATTGGTGCAGTGTTCTAAGTAACGTAAGCCTCGCTCCAGCCATGGAATATCCTTATTATTGTATTGATCACGACTAATTATCAAACTGAGCGATCTCATCCACCTGCAGCAACTAGTTGAATCCATCCATTTGTCGGCTAGAGCTTCATTCAGCTAACGTATAATATAATCCTTAAATCCTGCGAGGTGAAAGTCGTCGAGGACTAACATTGAAGCGTCATTAAACGCACTTGGAAAACAAGATATTCTCTCTTTGTACAGTCTCCATTTTCGAGAAGAAAACTAACGAGAACGTAGCAGTAAGGATAGTAATTAATCTTCCCGTCGTGTCGCGTACCTTCGCGAGGGAAACCTTGGATGGTTTTGTCCTGGACGCGTCGGAAACACTGCTGGCTAAAAACGGAGAAGTTCTCTACGGGCTTGTCGCTTTTGGAAACTGGATAAAATTTTTGCCGACAACTCGGGCTAACTTTTTGCTCGTCCTTTTCTACGAAGAGAGAAACTTGTCGAGGATCGAGAGCAGAGTATCTCTAAAGTGTCCTCATCCGCGTGGCGACTTCGTTTTAATCAGAGAAGTCATCTCGATCTTATTGCACGTTCGGCCCTTTACGCGATCAGGTGCAATTAGGGACGATTAGGTGAAAAGAGAGTAGTGGAGGAGGTTTGCAAGTTTAGGGTTAAATGTACAGGGTGTTCTAGGAGGAAGCTAAATGAGTTTACTAGTTAACATACTAGCTAACATAACTAGTGTTTCATAGGTTGTTGTAAATGAGAAAGGTCACCTCCTCTACTTTTGACACTTAGATATTTATATGTGTAGTACGTGTAATGCTTTTACTTATTTTAGTGGAAAGTTTCACCTTCTGAAATGTGGACATACATTTATGATTTATCCTGTCTAGTCTTTTTAATTCAGAATGGCTTACCAAATATGTTGGTAAAGTTAATCGATTTTCTTTTGAGATGCATTGTATAGGCATATCATTGTTTTATTTGAAGGAAGAAGATACTTTCCTAAGTGCACAAGAATATAAAATAAAGATCTTTTCCATTATTTGAGCCTTTAATGGGCAAGCCTGTATCTTGCACAGACACTTTTTATAGTGTTACAAAAAAGCAACTCCTAGGAAGATAATTCCAGATTTTAACATCAAGACTAGTACATGTGGCTCACATAAACAGTATCTACTTTAGCAAACACTTATAGTTTAGAACCAGGTTCTACAGTGTTCAGCAATTTATATACACGTAGAAACATGTTGTCTTGAATATTTTAAAAACTTTAAATATCTAGAAAGTATTGAATATTTTAAAAATCTTAGAAATCTTGACAGCCTTAAATACCTGAACAATTTTTAATATCCTGATAGTATTATTGGCAATTTTAGAAATCTTGGAAGTCCTAGATATTTCCATAAAATTATCCTGGAAGTTTTTACTCTGAAGTTATTTGGTAATAGAAAATGTCTTGCATAACACATGGTAAAACTTTGTGCTCTGCAAAGCTTGTTTCGTTTAAATATAAATAAATTTTATTTCACTGTCGCCTAAAGAATTCATTTTACACTTAAACCAATTGATCTAAGGGATGTGGGCCAAGAAAGTCGAAACAGTGCACCAAGTAAATACCCAACATTTAACTTTACGCCCTTAGGGAGTGAACCTCCGAGTTTCGCTGGGATACTGTCAGACATTCTCGCCTTTTGCTTCTTTTAATAAAATTAAACTCGTTTCCCCGCGGTTCCTTTAAAGGCAAGCGTCAGAGAAAGGTAAGGTGGACAAGCAACGTCAACGAAAATCAGTCTCTTTTAATCAGTCACTGAGGTTCCTTTGACCAACCCTGGATGCATTTAAAAAAAAATCGAAGCAGAGATCGAGCAGGTTCTTTGAAGGAAATGGAAATTTCATAAGAAAGAGCCAGCCTCTGGTATCTGACAACTTTCTACATTATTAAGCAGCTGCATTGTTCTGGTTGAATGTGGCTACTTGCTGAGAAGTCACTGCTACTTTGTCACTTTTAATTGTGCTTTTATACCGACTGGAAACTTTGAGCTTGCGTTCAGCTAGGAATTATCCAGCAGTTGTAGATCCCCTTTTAATTGCTCCTCCTCAGTGCTTTTTTAGAATCAGCTATGGAAGTTAGGATAAGGGGGAACTTCCCTTGGACTTTTCCCGATTCCCTTGAAACAGGTTGGAGGAACTTGTTACTGGATGGAGGTGATTGCCTCTTCTTGAGAATGTGCATATGGATTATAATCAAAATGTAAATTTAATTACAATTTTGCACGCATAGGAAGGATCAATGTATAAATTATAATGCTAGGTTCCAGCGAGATTTCGATTCTCAGATTAACTGTACAATTTACAATTCTTATAAGCTTGGAATATTTAATAAAATTAGTTCATTATTGAGAAGATTATACACAATCACATAAAAATTAGGTATTGGCTAACTAATATTGGCCTACCATTTTTGAAAGGCAAAGTGACAATAAAATGAGGGAATTGGCAATGCCACAATGTCGGGCACAAGTGACACCTTTGCTTGGTAACAACGATCAATTTAGCGTCAACAGATCTCGCGTCTATTGCGGTTTCTGAAAAATCGGTTCCATTAGGCACCAACTGGTCAGGAGGGCAGATTCTGACGCGATGGCGTCACTTGCGGTTGTTTCATTTGCGGTTTTAGGTCAAAGCGCTATTTGCGTGCATGGAGCTCCCCTTCAACCTGATTTTCGGCTTTGAATGTTCCTCTCTATAATCCTGTGTTGGTCTTCGAGGTCAGCTTAGGGCATCCACAATTTTTTCATATTTGCATAACTGCATATCTAAAACATGATATCATATTCAAGTTTTTCAAACGTGATCTCACTAAGTTGATGCATACAAAATTAGTGTTTACAGGTGGTGTCATATTTACTTTTTCCGTATTAAAAATACCTTTTGATATAATGTCATAAATTATTTATCATATTTATTAGTGTCTCTTCGTTATAGGTTCATTGTTATACAGTGTATTAAAAATCGCGTTTCTGAGGTCAACTCATAAACTAGTGACAGTGTATAAGCACAACTAGTCTCTCTTAAATAATCTCAAGATATAGTAAATATATCAGCAATCTCTCAACGAGGAAATACTGTAGTCATTAGAAACTGTGTGCTCAAGCATCAGTTAATTATTACAACTAAATTAGTTTAACATCCTCAGCGATATTTCTCATTTCCACTCCTTTAACTTTATTCCTCGAATTAGTTATCTTTATGAAACACACATCCAAATATGGAAGTTCGAAGAATTTCACGGCCCCTCGATTCCAGACGACCCAACTTGCCACAGAAAAAGTTCCTCTGTTCCATCCAGAATCCCTTTATCTCCCTCGAATGAGTACCGCCATCTGGAACTTTCTCTAATCGTCCTTTCGTCGTTGGAGCAACTTCTGAAACACGTCCTGCCATAAATGACCCAGGCTGGTCAAAACGATGTCTCCCAATAAGTCTAACTCGCCAGCTTGGTTTTGGGAAGCCGTTATACAGATCAGTATGTATAGATCAGTTTGTCTCTTCCGTCAGCGGCTAAACTTGATTCGAAGTTGGCACAACGTCTAACTTTGGCGCACCAGGGGGCCAACTTTCAGCGAGCCATTTAATAGGGCGACGCTAAGCGATATTTTAACTGCTCCGCGAATCACCCTCCATCTCTGTCCTGTCGTTTGGCCCTGGAATTCGTGGACCCCTTGGGCGCCATCGATAACGATTAAAAGTCCGTATTTCAGCGTACTTCTCTAGGGCAGTGGCGAAGGGAAGACAAAGGAGTGTAGTATCCTTCGTCGAAGACAAAGGAAAGGGCTCTTGCTGCTTTGTAAAGACGAAGTTACAAGAACTTTGTTTCGTTTACTGGGGGAAGCGTTTTTGGTATAGTCGAAAGGCTTCGTGAACGCTGCTGCCACGGTACTTACTGAACAGCGCTTTGTCCAGCGAGAGTAAAGTGGAACGAAGTGTAGAATGGAAAAATATCTTAAGAGGATTCCCAGATCGAGGACAGGGGAAACTTTCTTTCAGATATAATACACCAGAAACTTCTTCGCCTCGAAGGGCTAGTATGGACCCATTGCATGGCCAGCAGATGTAAACAGATCAATAAACGAGAAGCGTTCAGGGGAGTACTATTATTGTTGAGCAAGCTGACTACCTTTTTCCTTATTTAAATAATCTGTTTAGTGTTCTTACTGAATAATAGCAGCGGAGATCTCAAAATAATTTGACATGCGGTTATTTGATAAGAAGCACATAGGCTGTCACTCTGTGACAGAGGTTCTGAAATTATTCCACTTCAGACTATTTTTGCGTATATTTCGATGTTAATTTGGCATTTACTGTGGTCTTATTTTATTAGCGTTTTAGGAGAAGAGGAAAAGTATTTTAACCATTTTTGGGATGAACTCGAACCTCTAGTAACTAATCTTAACTATGACAGAATTTTCCTTATACCAATTTTTCCTCTTCTAAATATAATATTTTGCTGGTAGACAGTTGTTTCAGAATATTGTACAATTCTACATAGTACACAGTATTCGACAACAGGTGCAAGAAACTTTTAAGAATGATTCTACAAGCGAAAGTAGGGCGAATATCAAGAATAATATAATTGCATTTGAAGCTTCGGTTCCGAGTTATTAATTATGGAAAGTACGCCTAAAATACGTCTGAAGTATCTATTCCTTGGAGACTCATTCTACTTTTAGAGCGTACACTGCTCATACGCGATGACATAAGTCGAACATTTTATTTAATAAGAAAGTAGAACATTTTTAATCAGACACGATTTACGGGATTTTCAGCGGTCTGTCAACTATTAACCCTTTGGACTCGGTTATCCTTTCTAAGGGGACAAAATGCATGGAAAATCAGAACCATCCTGAAGAAAATCAGTGTAAAGGATTAATATCTCGAATGTGAAGCCTTACACGCAATTTCACCATTCCTTACTTCCACAGGTAAAATCATCCCTTAAAATTTTCAACATCTGTTTTTCAACACTCTATATAGACTTTGTGATCAATTAACTGGGGTTCACGATTTATTCTGTAACATAAACTTAATCAATAATATCGTTTCAATAACGATGAAAAACGAGCTTCTTCCATGGGTCCCAGAAAGGGGAAGCGAAATTTAGACAAAAGCGATATGGAGAGATGTATGGGGCTAGATATAACAGTAGTGCATGTAAAATTTACTTATTACTTACTTATTCTACTGATTTCGGACTGCCTTGGATGACTGGCTCATGTCTTAAGTAGAATAAATACATAATGTGTCAGCCACCTTTTTCACATATTTCAGGCGTTTTCTAAAAATGAATAACTCTGGTAGGAAGTTTCAAACGCATTTTCGTCATATTTAATTTTCATCTTATTCTAGCGTGTAGCATACCCTTAGCTTACCAATTATTGGTACTAGTATTGTAACAATGTGTCAGAATTCCTGTAATTTCTTTATTCAGAATGATCAACAAGATGCCACAGAAAATTCACATCTTTTCGATTCATTATTTCTTATTAATAAGAAACATCGTTTAAATAACAATGAAGAACGAGCTTCTTCCACGGGTCTCAGAAAGAGGCGAAATTTAGACAGAAGTGATATGGAGAGATGCATGGGGCTAGATATAACAGTGGCGCAACAGTCTCGCTGGGGATCGCGGTAAAACTTTTGTAACGAGTTCCGTGAACGTCGAATCCCCGATCTCGCGAGTCTCTATCCTACCCTCCTTCCACCCCCGTACAAACCGTACAGTTCTCACAGTATTGCGCTAACACCTAGAGGCAGCGAAGGAGAGGAAGTTTCTGCGGCACGCGGCGCGAAACATCCCCCTTTCGCGAGGAGGAAGACGGAGGCTGAGTTTTACGGGGAATAATCCCCGTCGCAAAACTTCGTAAATAAAGCAGCGCGAAAAATACGTCGGAATAAGAAACGGACGAGAGAATTGTTTCGCGAAGGAGGCTATTCGTCCTGAACTTGGGGGAAGTACTGCTATCGCATTTTGAAAATTGCTTTCGCTGTATGTAGTCGGATGTGCAATCATTTCTTTCGATTATTTTTGAGAAGCAACGGTGAGAGATACTTAAAAAGGACAATAGTATGTTCTTTAGGACTACTGGTTTTTTAAAGAATATACACCCCCGTTTGAAAGTAGTAGACTGTCTTCCATAAACTTCCAATTTACGTTGTCTGACTTGGAATATATTCTATAGATTCTTCTGTGTCTTGATTAAGTTTTATTGTACTGATTTTTCTGTATCTGACTTGAGACTTATTCTACTGATTTCTCTATGTCTGACTTGGGACTTATTTGCCATGCAGACCGAGCTACAAGATCGTCAGTGTTACTAATCACTTAGGCCTTCAGAAATTCCTAACATCTTGATACATCTCCATATTAAATTCAACAAATTACTCCCCATGGAGATCTCTGATTTAAGACATATCTAAACTCTGCCCTAAGATTCACCTAACCATCTCTCGAAGCTAATCCCCTCTCATGAACATTCTCGACAATGAACACACCATATTCTATACTACTGAAACCCGATTCACTATCGTTGAATCGAGTCTTAATGAAACCTAAATCCCCTCGAGTCTCTGACCACCTTCGATTGCTCCACACTCAAATAACTACATAAGACTACACTATTCCATAACATTCGATTCCCCAATCAAAACTGAACCCATTCCCTAACCACAACCAAAGGCACGACTGTACAAGCCCACGTGAACTAAAAAGCGCAAATCACCTTCAGAGGATTACCACATAGACTTCAGACATTTGCTGCCAACCGCCAGACGAGTGGTTCGCGCAATCAAGGGTTCCACATCACAGGGCTTTTCCGATAAATTAGCAAACATCGAAGATCAACATTAATAGCGGCAAGATAACGTTGGCGCGGTTATCGATTGGTTCGACCAGTGTCCGTGGCACTGGGTTCCGAGGCATCGTGTTAAGGTCCCATAGTAGGGCAGCGTGTCGCCGCCAGTCCTCGCCTGCGCTCGCGTCCCCTCGAAATTGAGTTACCGCGAAGACGTACGAGGACACAGGCGAATGGCCAGTCGGTTACAGCAACAAATCGCTCGTCGGAAGCTGTCCCGCTCGGGACACTTCCGTGACGTTTTCTCTCGAAGGCTGAATGGACGCCTGGGACGGTAATGGATAGATGGATCCGTCCAGAGACGTTCCAAGCGAGGCTACGATTCGCCTTGAAGCTCGCGGAAACCTTCGCAACAGAGATTGGATCGAGGAGAGATTCGATTGTGTCCCTGAAAGCCTGTGGTGAGGTATTAGAACTGCGTGCTGAAGCCAAGATGGATGGATGGAGATATAAACGAAATATGTAGCTACATCTCTTTCATGTCCCTTTGAACGTAAGGCGCATGCGTTAGAAAAGAGACAGAAATATACACCTTCGTTCAAAAATATTAGAGCACCTACTATCTTCGATGAATTTCTATTTTATAATACAGGTCGTCAATGATCAGAAATTTTAAGGTTCGTTCTAAAAGGGTGATGCTCTAATATGAGGAGATTTTGCTGTGTCTGATTTGAGGCCTATTTTATTCGTCTTGAGAAACATTATTAGATGCTAAACATAAAAATGTAGAATGCCATTTGGAGAAACAGAAGTAATCTTCACATGTCTTCAGCGACTCCACCTACAAAGAAGTGGACATGACCATACAATTTACAATTACCCCTTCGATGTCAAAAAATTTTTATTTAAGAAATTTTTCTATTACTCTTACAGTTTAAAAAATAACCAAGGTGGCAATTTTTACTGGGACGTTCATCAGAAATATACTCAATACTCCATATACTCATACATATATGCTAAAAAAAGAGGACCTGGCTGACGCCATTTTCGCAGACAGTAGGAGCAGGAAGTTACGATGGAACACTGCAGGTGCGACCGCTGGGTCTTCTAATTATGTTTTTCGTCTGAGAGGTCGGAAGGGGATCCTTTTTATGGCGGGAAGATTGGCCGGAGATTGACGGCTGTCCCATAATGGCAGCTGGAATTTTCGATGAGCATGGAAATGAGAAAGGGCTTCGGGAACTTTGATGGCTCGACCTGGAACGCCAGAGCATCTGATGACTCATGCAGTCGGCGATGAGTTTCTGCGTCTGTTCTCTAGGTCCATTTTGTTGGTTCAACGGGGATAGTGTGCGATAAATTAGGGAAAGAAGTTAATGGCAAGGAGGAACAGTGGTATCGATTTTGGGTTGAGTCGGTTCTTCAAGTTGAGAGAAAGTGTAGACAAGATGTTAAAATAAATTGTGTAGGGGGAGGAAATGAGGGGACGGCGATGGAATTTGAACCCGCGAGGCTTTCGTCTGCGGAGTGGCCAGCTGTGTCCTTATACTGGAAACTAACACGATTCTATTATAGAAATAATTGTTTCAAAGTTTTGTACTCACGAAGACTTTAAATGAAGTAGCTATTAAGAACTTTTATACCGAATAATTGCTATAAAGGAATGAAATTTCTATGTTTCTTTCGATTATGGTCTATATGTTGGTTGACAGTAATTGAAATCACTAGATATTGTAACCCTTATATCTGTATGATTGTTAATATCATGTATTTGTAACATAAAAGTACAAATAGAGTAGTATTAGGTGAATGAATAATAGAGTACATAATTAAATTAAAAAGAAAGAAAATAATTTATAAAAACTTATTATAATAGGTAGAAAAAATTTGATACAGTACAAAAATATTATACACAGTATTTCTAGGGGTGATTCTACATGCGAAAATAAGACGAAAATAAAGAATGCCGAAATTGTATTATTAACTCGGTTCCTAAGGTATCAATTCTTAATAGAACTCTTGAAATACCTGCGAAATGTATCTCACTTACCTTATTTTACTGACGTGGCTGCACCTGACTTGTAGTGGAATAAGTCTTTGAGTCAGACACACTTCTCGGGATTGTAGATGTACCATTAATAAAACTCCTTTAACTCGATTAATTTTTGCTGAAAATGCAAATTCTACCTTAGAAATTTCATTTAAATTAAAAACTCAAATTTTTTGAAAATATTTCCTACGTCGTTTAGACTTACAGCTGCAGATATAATCCTCTGTAAAAGCGTTACAATCCCTTTAACATACAAAAAATTCACGCGTTCCTTTTCGTTAATCTTTGTACATAATATGTTTCATACGAACTATTAATATTTGAATTAAGCTGTGATCCGATTATACGAATTAAGAGTTAAAATTTAAATATGTGAATTTAGTACTACTTCACAAGTTATTATATACTACGAATAAAACTGCCAGTAATATTTATTAGAAATTGTTAACAACAACGTTTGCGAACCTACAGTGTAATATTAATCATGCAAAAGACATGAATGTGAATGCAAAGGCATGCAAAAGGCCAGCAAAAACTGATGCTTGCAAGGAATACTCACAACTTAAAAGATACACGTGTATTAAGTAGCCACATCTTGTCGGGCATGGATAAGAGTCGCTGAAGCAGCTTACGCTCTTATTATAACAAGATTTCCAGCTAGGAAAATGTTTCCTCTTTTATGCACGGTACAAGGTATGCTATTTGTACGTAATCAAACATAATAATCGCGACCTAATTCCGCTGATTTATCACGGTGTGTCAGGCTCGTGGCACTCTGCACTTCTCGTACGTCTTCGTAGCTGCACTCTGTCGCTGGAAACACGATAATAACTCAACTTCACTCCAGTTTTTCTCCAGCTGGTAATGAAACTGTAACTTTAACCGCGTAATTTTTTTTCGTCCAAGCTCTTTTCACCGTCGACAATTATTTACTTGGCCCTGGCTAACGCTCAGTGCAACCCCCTGTCGAAGGCACGCCATTTCCAGGGGATAATGAATCGTTCGAATCGCTTTTCGGAAGGGAGCCAATATTGACGCGCCGGCGGTGCGAATTTCATCGTGACTTTTATTGCAACGCAAGTTGTGAGGCAAGCAGAAAATGCTTTCAAATAGCCAATCATAAGTACTATAGTTTTCGTATAAGATTTTAAGTTGTAATTGAGGGGCGAGAGAGAAAGAGTGAGATACTAAGAAGAGATATTAATGACTGTCATGTTCTGGTTTGTTGTTTCACTTGACGTATCACAGGGTTTTTGAAATAACCATAAATTTCCAGAGTAGGTATTGTTGAACAGATTTTGAAATATTCAATTTTTCAAATATTCAAATTCTGCATTCAAATATTCAAATCTTTAAATTATCAAGCATCCAAATATTCGAATTTTTAAGTTATTAAGCATTCAAATATTCATATCTAAACATTAAAAACATTCAGTATTTGAAGTGTATTAGTATTTTCTTTGGGGATCTTCTACATTAATACTGTATTATTAAATTGTATACCTTTGATGCTTTTTTGTATTAAAAATTATTCAATAACATAAGCCCCTAAATTCTAATTGGTAATAAAGGTTTTACCAAATATATGTCAAAACTGAAGGTATTGAAGCTACAATTTTCTTATCAGTCATCATGAGCAATGTCTTCGAAATCTTCTCAAAACAGAGAAGCACTGCCTCTCGCTGTTCATCGTTTTCCACTTATCATACAAACCAGGGAGGATCGAGTACACCCAGCCTGTAATGGCGAGGGTTGCATCTCAGCTTGGTGTCTGGCCAGCCGGCGTAAATAATCGAAAACGGCTGACGAAGCCAATGCAATAAGACGCGAGGAAGCCAAGAAAGCAGGGCCAGCAATTTATTCAGACACGATTCGTCGGTTCCTCTTTTCACCCATCCTAGTGAGTCATCGTCTTTCTAGTTTTCCTAGCTCGTCGTTGTTACCCCTCGGGTTTACCCTTTGCATTTCGTTCGACTGATACCTCCAATGAAAAGCCACAACGAGTCTTTGCTTTCTGTTTTATGTTCTCCCTCGTTTGTGTTCCTTTTCGTTTGCCTCTAATTCGACTTCGTTGCTGTCTTCTTCGTTTTCGACCACGCTTTTTCCGAACTTTGGACATCGTTTGCTCGAATCTGTTACCTTTCATCTCGCTTTGAAGAAACAAACATTCCTGTTTGCATTGAGTGACGTTTATTATCTGAAAGGAATGTGTGTGGACCATGGTCAATGGCATGCCTTTTAGTGCTGGAGCTCGAGAGATTTTTCTGGCCTTTATAGAGGACTTGAACTTTCAAATCATTGGTCAGTATTCGAATTCTCTTGTTTGCCTGGATTTTTTAATTATTTAAATTTTTGAATGAGTTATTATTGTTAATATACTTACAAGGATTCAAATATTCATTTTACGTCTTCGTATACTCTTGTTTCTCAAGAGAACACTTATTTCACTTAAAATTCTTTCTATCAAAAATGCAAATTCTATTTCGTATACTTTAATTAGACCATAAACTAAAATGTGTTAAAAATCAGACTTGCGTCGTTACTGCATTACTGGTACACGTATACGACTACAAATTAAACTGGCAAAACATCTTAATGGAAAGGCATTATTAAATGAATGAAATGATCCATTAAAAACAGTTTTATTTGATGTTCACTGTGTAAAAGCTGATAAACATCGCATGAATGCAGCATGCCATTAAAAAGAACCAGTTTATTGCAGTCCATACTCTCAACGTAAGAATCTACATTAACTGAGCAGATATATATTAATGGACTTTAAAATGAATATTCAATTCCAGCTGCAAATTGCACTGCAAAATTGAAGGAACTCACAAAGAACGAAAATGGAATGAAATTTAAGGAATGCTCGTCTTTTTCTATCATCACTTCTAATTACTCCACGAGGAAAAATGCAGTGCCTATATTTCTACATTTAAATAACCAACCGAAATTATTAACGTGTTGGAAGCCCCTCTGTCTACAAGGGAACGTCCATTTACCGAATTACTGCTGCACAATGATTATTTTCGTCCCTCGAAACGTCTCCCAACTAAATTTGGTCGACATTAAATCGTTATCCCAGCTTTACTGAAATTTCTCGCGGATCTTACGGAAGTTATTATTCACTTTTTTCCATCTGGTTTTATTATTCGCGTTAACCAGCGTATGGTACTCTAGTCTTCTTCCTTCTCCCCTTTTTTTCCTTCTTTTAACATTCTCTCATCTCTAGATTCATTTTAATACAGGATCTTTCGTTTCATCGGTGACCAACTTTCATCGCATAGTAGTAGTAGGAGGAGTTATAATAACGTGAAGGCAATAAACATAGTTTATTGCTACCCTTATTATGACCCTCGCAGAGAAAAAGTACAGCACAATGGCCTCCGCGATATGGAAATACGGTTTGCAGTCGGCCACGTTTCGTTTCGCGAAGAAACGCGCTCTCTAACTAGTCTTTGCCGTGCAAACACAAAAATTCAACGGAGCATTGGTAACGGTGTAATAAAATATGATTAATGAATGCAAACAAGGTCGTGAATATTATGAAGCACGGGAAACGTAACGATACCGACTACTGAGTGAACTCATAATCAGTTGCTTTCGTCAATGCATGCACACAGTGTTCTGTTTCATTCGTTAACTACCCCAGAAAATGAAAAACTTTAATTCTGCAAGCGTTCAGAATGAAAACAGATTAATTTTACCGACGTTAGAATTTGATTTAACTAAATCATAAATTTATAATATTTATCACCATTCATGAAAGCTTTTTTCAATGAAGAGACATCTTCCTCGTAAGTAATTTTGTCACATCGTATCAAATATATAAAAACACAAAGTATACGCAACAAAGGATTAATCATAATATTTTTAGTCGACGCTAATAGTAACACAGTCCTCGTTGCCTATAACAGTAATTAACATGAACCAACGAAATTTCTCTCAAAATCTGCAGACATCTAGAACGTAGCCCTCCATCAGTGCCAATCAACTAATTCTTCCAAACGAAAGAATTCTCTCTAATTTTCCCGATCCCCCCAAGCGATCGACGTTACGATTGCTATCGAAGCTGCTCCCGAAGCAACACGAAAGCACGCTGTTACGAATTCTCCGAGCACAATCTCCGCAGAGCAGTCACGGTGCAAGGAAACCATGCTAGGAGCAACATTTTAAGTCCCCATCAAAGCTGACGTCTCCCAACAACGCTTTTATTTCCTCAGCCCGAACAAACGTGTGTCTTTGCCCACGGCTTTTCGTCCGTAGGAAGAGGAACAGTCTCGATGTTGTCCAGCGTGAACCAGACCGATAACATTGCCCTATTAAAGGACCATGAACTCCTGAGGAGCTAGCTGAGCATTCCGTATTACCAAGAATGACCAGGTTGCCTGGCATTGTGCCAAAATGTTGACCCACACGGTAGATTAAGTGGATTAACCGCGCTTTGCTTTGGCGGACCGTACGTCTATCGCATACCGTGGACCAATGTGGTCTGAATATCGTTAAACTTGGCTTGTTTGCCGATAAAACGGTGTAGTATCGACCCTAGATCGATAGATGGGGATTAGGGGATCGTTATTCCTTGAAGAGTTATAAGGTATGCTTGGGGTTCATGTTTAAGAGTGGAATAGGGTGCCTGTGGCACTTGGAAGAGTTTTAGGTGGATATGATAGTATAGCTAAGAGCTTTAGGTGGTTATGATAATATAGTTATGAATCCACTATAAAAACTAATCCTATGAGAACCAATCCCCTGCAAAAGATTACTGGTAAAAGCAATTTAGGATAAATTATTAGAAAACGCCAAGTGCATTAATTCAACCATTTACTAAAATTGTGTGAATATTGTAGTCCCAACAAATATCATTTTCAATCTTATTTTTACAGCTACAGTGTACCTTATATAAAAAATATTTTTCGCCCTTCTTTGTACGTGATCTACGAAATTTATTTCTGCTATGAGAATATAGCTATGAATACGAGTATGCTATGTAAGTTTGTACTCAAATAAGTCCCAGAAAATGCAATGTAATTATATTTCATCAGCAAAACAGAGAAATTCTATAACTACATATTTTCCCAGCTCACGCACACAATTTTTTACGATATTTCTTCGTGTACCCAAATTTTCTACCATCTTCCCTGCAATTAACCAGAGAACGTTTTCACAAGGATCGATTACAGCCGTGCTTCCGGTTATGGAAACAGAATCTACGAATCCATCGCAGTTCTCAAACATCGCAAGACTGATAATTGCCTCACTCGGCGGAATTTGATAAGCGAGGAGGATCGCGATTAAATCGAACGAGATTTCCCGTTTTTAACGAGGACCCTCGCTCCTGCCACGATGCTCCTCGTCAAGTTTAAACGTTAGTAATTGCTCGTTGTTTGTCGATAAATCCAATCCTGTCGGCGGTTTAATTGGTCGTGGCGAGTCTTCCGCGCGTCGTTTGCTCCCTCTCTGGGAAACGCTCGGCGTCACGACGCCCCGTAATGACCAGCAACGACAAACGACGTTTTTCCATTATTCCCTCGTTCGCCATCCCCCCACCCCTTGTCCATCTGTTTCCGACTTTCTCTCTCCTTGCCTCCGTCCCTCTGGTGCTTTCCACGCCCCCGCTGACCGTTTCCTTCCGCCACGTCGGACGGGAAACTACGTCCGAGCTGCAACAGGCTATTTCGATCCATAAATGCAACGCCCTGGCCATTCTTCTACCCGCGTCAAACGCACTCGCGAACCCCTACAGAGCCGCAGAGTTGCTACAGTGTGAAGTGCTTCAGATCGCGAGCTTTCACTTTTTTCAAGTGGTTGGAACAGGTTTCTGCGATAGATGAGGGTGATCAAGGTCTCGGCGATGTTACGAATAAGATGTATGCGTCGGTTGGATTTATTGCATGAAATTCAGAAGGCTTTGGGAACTTGAACACTGTGGTGATTTTTTATAGTGGTCTCTTCTTACCATGGCTAGAATATGCACTGTATAGTTTTCTTATACAGAAGTTTTTAGATTGAATGTGGGAGAGTGTTCAGTATAAGGTTCTTCGAGTAGTCTCTTTTAAAGTTAATTGATACGTGATCAAAGATGGTATGAAACCTGCTGTCCAGGTAGTGTCTCGTCTTGCCATGTCTTGAATATGTTGGTATTGTATGGTTTTGTTATAAAGAAATTTTTAGATTCTATCGAGAGAGTGTTGAGGTCCTTCAAGTAGTAAACATATTTAATCAGAGATAGTATGAAACCTGTTTTGCAGATAGTGGTCTCATCTTGCCATGTCTAGAACTTGCTAGTACTGTATAGTTCTGTTATAATGAAATTTTTAGATCCTATCTGAAAAGTGTTCAGTATAAGTTTCTTCGAGTAGTCTCTCTCAAAGCTTAATTCAGACGTAATCAAAGATAGTATGAAACCTACTGTCTAATTTTTCTAAATTGTGTCTGTTTTGGGACTCCTACTACTGGCGTCTATTAGTCACGTCACTGTCAAATACAACCAAGTTAGTAGAATAAGTCCCGAGTCAGACCCCTGTCATATGTACTTTAAACGTTTTTTCAACAATTAGTAATTTAAGCCTATGACCTAGCAAAAGCCTATTAACGTAGTAAAATAAGCCTATAACAATTTCGTCGTATTTTAGTGTACAGGACCAGCCCTTCAATTTTCTGACACCTGTCGTCAAACAGCTTTTATAATATTCTATAATACTCTTCTATTCATATACTTACTATTATTTTATGCATTAAGTATATTAATTATAAACGCCTTTTAATGTATGAACATCTCCTCTTTACAATGTTGAGGCATCAACATGTGCTAAAACTGCATCACTAGATCCGCAATACCAAAAGAGAGTGTAATAAAGGAGCCCTGCCACGAAACAGGCTAATTTCGTCAAAGTTACGAGCTGATAACGCGACAGCTGTACAACGCGTGTACTGTTCGCGTTCGCTAGTAGCTTAACAGAGACGACGCGGGAGGAAGCGTATTCTGTATGCAAAATACATAGATACGTCTAGTGATTTGCGTGCAGGCGATTACATCCTTACAGGATATCGCGAAGTTTCTATCCTGTCGACGGTTCTTGTCCTTACTTTTCGTTCGTCCTCAGCGCTTAACTTATGAAAATGTAAATTACACGGTCGTCGCTGACAGAAACGACCCTATAAATTGTCGTAGCAGCTTCATCCCTTGTAGCGAGGTGTAACGTTACGAAAGAAGAAAACAAGGGATGGTCGCCTGGTCGGAGTAATTGTTTGAGTAAATTGTACTCTGTTGAACATCGTCTATGGTAATTCTGAGATAATGATAATGTATAGCGAACGTAGCAAGTGTTTCTGGAACATGTTACTTCTATGTGCTGATGAACTTGAATGCGCAAGGGGACATAAAACAGGTGGTGCAAGTAAAGAGGCGGTGGTTCCATGTGAAAAGGTCGAAAAAATGCAATAACTGGGTTCAATATCGTGCTTCGTTTTCAGAGAAATTGAGTTTCAAACTTGATTGGATACGTGAATAGTGAGGTATAGAGTTAGGTGTTTCGAGTACATGGAGATAATGGAACGCTTCAAGCTTATAGTAGATACAGTCCGTGGCCACTTTTTTTTGAAAAAGAAAAACGCAATGTCGAAATATTCTTTTGTTTATTTTTCCAATCAGAATCACTAGTTTCCTATTTATATTTCCATTTTTTTAGATACGTTTTTATATCAAAATGTTCCATTAATTACTGTTATTCCATATGAGAGCAATCGAGTGATCTCTCAGGCAAAATAGTAAATTTGTTCCTGTAAATTTGTCTCTGTAACCAGAGAACGAGCTTTAAACTATGACAATGAAAATAAAAGTGAGAACTAGCCTACTCCAACCTATTCCAACGTACTCTAAACTGTTCTAACCTATTTCAACGTATTCTCTCATATGACCTAAATGTATCTAACATCATTAATTAATATTGCTAACAGAGAGTCATGTTACTAAATCATTAAACAACTAATTACTAATTAATTAATTAGCAAACATCAAATCAGCAAATGGCGAATTGAGAATTATACGTGATATGAATTACAATTTCACAGGTTTAAATCAATACTGTTCCATTTGATGACTTCTAGTGCTTCAGCAACTGCAACTCTATTTTCTCTAAACAGTCTACACTCTCCTAAACTTCTAAATCCTACTTTCTCTGCAAGTGTATTTATCTTTAAGATTCAAAGTTCATTTCAAATCTCCATTCCAATGTAACTACTTTTTCCACACTCTCAAGCCGAAATGAACATCCCACAATACACACTGCAAAGCTCTACATTGACTGCAACGCGTCGTCGCGTAAATTCCACAACCCTAGTGAACAAGCAAAAAAGGCGAATTTTCTGCGAGAATGGTTGTATCAAAAAAGGTGCTTGAATATTCAACAGCTCTTTGAAACAGATCCCCTTAAAAAACGAGCAGCTCGTATAATCTTCGTGGCGAACAAAAATGGCCCCGAATTACCTGGTTCACGGCGAAGCAGTCTGTTCGGAAAGAACCGCGCTGGCCAATCATCGCAGCATCCTGTAATGGAGAGCATGTTGCGAGAAACGTAACGGCGGGCTTTTTGCGCGAAGGCATTCGTGGCTCTTCGCCGACCATGTGGAGTCCCCGATATTCCAGCGACGCGGGGAACGTAGTTCGTTAGGTCAGTGGATAATTAGACCCGGCACTTTGCCTTCGGGCTATGGGGACGTTCTTGCTCTACGAGCATAGACGAGAGGCGTGCAAAGTTGCCGTGGAACCTCGCGTCGCGAGGCTTTCGGTGTGTTCAGACGGTCTCGACTTTTTATGTACCAGCTTCATACTTTCTTCCGCCGCCTCGCCCCGTTTTACGTTCGTGCGCTCGCTAAAAGTTCTCTCTCGGACAAGAATCGCTTCCAGTGTCAGGAAACTTGAACTCGTCACGGCTGGGAGGAACGTCATGTGAACTGATAGTCATGAGCGATTTTTAGAACGAGCGTGACTGTTTTTGGAGAGCTGTTCTACTAATGCTTGGTATTTGTACCATGTTTGCAGACCGTGTAAATTGTAAATGAATAGTTGAACATTTTGTCGATGTTCAAGTGGTGTTAAAAAAATTGTTTTAGATGTTAGAATTTTTGTGTAACAGAGTTTCTTTAATTGGTTTGAAAGGGAAGTACATTTTGAAGAGCTGTTGTAACGACAGGTCAAGTAGACCATGTAATAGTGGCAAACGACCAGCTTCGAATCTTGTTAAAATTGTTTCCTTTTTTTTTTACTTTTTTTCATTGCGCAATTAACTTGATGTCTGGCGATAAAGGGATTCAATAATAAAGTTTCCTGTTGGATGAAATAAAAAATAACTGTAAATGTCTCTCAAAAGCTCTCATAGTTCTAGTGGCAGTCGTGGAATTTTTGGAGAAGAGGGAACCGAGAGTACTTTTAAAAATCCTGAATTTTAGTCAGAATTGTCAGGAAGAAACTCTTTAAAAACTGTCGAAAATGGAATTCTTTCGTTCAAAACTGAATAGAGTGTCTTCCGACAGTTTCCAATTTTATCGTTTATTATCGTTTTTTAATTACTAAAGCTAAGCTAATTTATCTCACATTGAATTAGCGAAAAATCCCTCAATTTTCGACTCTCCTCGAGTCCTGCTACACTCCTCATTCCTTTAGCGTACGTATACGTATTTCAATCTAGGGTAACGGTACCAATTACTGTACAGAGGTGGCAAGGTTGCATCTCGAGAAAAATGCGAATCTCTATGATTATAGTACTTAGGTAGGATTTCACACCTGATTTCACACACACTTTCAGTCGTACCATATTATTGGCCTAATTGAATCGACGTATCCCCTACACAAGAAAATTACTACCATATCGAGATTCGTCTCACGTACACCCTTACTAGCTCTGCACAGTACTATCCTCCTTTCGCCTCCTCCCACAAGAAAATGTCGCAGTATCAACCTAACAACACTTCCATACTTTTATCAAAATAAAACATTTCCAAATTAGTAGTAGTACACCTTGTTACACGTGAAAATAAAATGCAGGGCACACTAATTGGTCAACACACATTGACACTCCTACCCTCTGCCACAACGAACCCTGCTCTGAAACCAATTAGTTCGTTCTATCACTCCCTGCCCCACTCCATCGCATAAAAGCATACGTAATCTGTCTACATACCTCGTTTCTCATCCATTACGAGCGATAGCCTCTGAACACCCAATTCACAAGCAATATCCTCCCATTCGCGAGTTCCCCCGCGATCGAAATCGCCTCCGTCGTTCATCGTCGCCTTCTTCGAGCTCCCCGTTCCGCGATCGAGCACAATGGGCCATGCACGACCGTGAAACGAGCGCTATTCACGATTCATCGCGACCTGGCGCTGGTTCGCTCGTCAGATAACGCTTCGGGGGTAACGAGCCCGTGGAAAATGCGCCCGATACGCGACCCACCAGCGAGACAATGGCCCGAATGCGCGAATCTCATTGTATCCGGTCCTCGAGCGCGCGCAATATCGGCTCGTAACCTGTCCTCGCGCTACGCCCGACCAGCCGCGCGGCTGTACTACTTGGATCGTGTAATTGTCCCAGGCGAAAAAGGTCGACGCGAAACGGTTGCAGCGGCGCGAGGTCGTTGATCTCCGCTGCCCTCTCGCCTGTTCTCGCGGACGAGAGGTTTTCCTTCGCGCAACGAGCCGAAAGCCGCCCCCTTCACTGTTCCCTGGGGTCGTCTAGACGCGCGGACGAGGCGCGGGACAGCGAGTGCCGCGGACAGAGCCAATGAAAACGCGGCCGCGAGATCACAATGCGTTGATAAGCGGCTCGCGGAGTGCTTGAACTGTGAGCTGCTTTGGGGGATAGAGATAATGTTGGGAAGTACTCGCTGGATGGAGTGTTTTAGCGACTTGGTCTGAGTGGGTATTGTTCTTACTCGGTTATTTACCCGCGCTTCGAGAATCGTGTTAGATAGGTGATTTTTATCTATGAGGAAGATGTTTAGGTTCGTGTGTTGGGAGATAGGTGATTTTTATCTATGAGGAAGATGTTTAGGTTCGTGTGTTGGGTTGCAAAGGTGGTTAGTGGGGAAAGGGTCGACCTCGGTTTGAGTAGCCTTGAGTGAACGTTTCATGTCAAGGTCAGTGTCCTGAGGAAATTTTGATTGTACCTGGGGGTGTAGGGCAAAATCACCTAATTCACGTGCTTTTGTTTTTGGTATTGTCTTAAGATGGGTCTACACTCCTTGTTGTAAAACAGAGTTATATAACTTTTTAGAGAATAGGAAAAAGACATATGTATTATACCTCTCTTTTCTGTTTTCTAGAAAGTTAGGTAACTTTGTTAGATAACATGGAGTGTAAACCCACTTTTAGGCATTTCTCTCTTTTTAAACCCTTATTTTTCAGTGGAAAAATTTTTTTAATGCCTTTTCTTCTTCCCGAAAATATACAATTTATATTCTAAACCTCAGTTAAGGTATCAACTCGAACTTTCTGAAAAAATGACACACCTACAGTATTGTCATATGCTGAAATAAAATGTCTTCCAGTGACGTCATAGAGTAAAGAGTGGTGGTACCATACATTATTTGATTGCATGGTGTCACTTGCTGACATTTGATTATGACGTCACTGGAAGACATTTTATCTCCATATATCGCGATACTCATCCTGTCTTACAGTCATAGATACACCCACCACTCGATGTTAGTTATCACGGTACATGTATACAAAGAGTGGTCAACTATAAGTAGAAAAAAAATTTATAGAAAAAAAGAAAGCAATTGAACAATTCCATATTATCAATCATTCCCATTCTAGACCTCAAAATACTTTTAAAAAAAATTCATTCTAAAACAAACCCAATCACATGTCTCACTAGAGTCACCTGTAGCAATTAAAAACGTAAGTACTCATATAAATAAATCTGCGTCACAAGTAACTACTGTCACAAGAAAGACAGTTTCTGTAACTTAAACTAATCCATCCCCGAGCTTTGACAAGCCTTCCGTGTCGACGTAATAATTTTGGAAAATAGGCTTTGGGGAAATTGCACGTCATCTAGTACAGCGTCGTTCTCCTGTGCGAAGAAGCAATATGTCTGGGAAGTCTCAGAAGAATGGCCGGTAATTTTGGAAGATTTCACGGTGGAAGGGGAGAGCGTCTGGCGCGATGACAAGGAAATATCACGATAATTTTATGAAGGGGACGAACACGTAGGTGGAATAAACAGCTCTTCGAGCCGTGTCCGTTCTCGTTGTCGTCGCGAACTGAGAAAAACTGATGGCGGTTTATAAAGAGACTTCAATTCCCGCGATGACGCCTTTGTTCCTCTAGATGCTTCTTCAGATTACGATTTATTCTTATGGCAGAGGTTCCCTCTCGCCGCGGCTTCGAGTTTCCCGCGAAACGCTACGAATAGGGGTGGATCGGACGCTCGTTGAAAATTCTATGGCGAGAAGGAACGTGACGTGGAACTCTACGCTGCTTACGCGACTTTACATATTCAATTTGAACGGAAGGAACGTGGATGAGGTAGGAGGTATAAATAGAAAGATCTTTCAGCGAAATGGAGGTCGATGAGAGGAATCGAAAAGCGTGAAAATAATTCTGTACACTCTCGAGTTCCCTTTAAAATCGAAAACTAATATTGCTATTTTTCATGAACTCTTTTGAAGTCAATACAAATTTTTTAATTTTCGAGCGCTTTGAGAGTAGCACTTTAACGATCGTTTGACCATTCTTGAAAAAAGTTTTTTGAAGAAAAAACGTATGTTTGATCCTCTGGGAAATATTCGACCTGCCACAGTAGAAATTTTTGCTTTGAACGACCTAGATTCTTTTTGAACGACATAGCAATTTGAAGAGTACATCCTAGTGAAAGACACATTGATATGACATCTGTCTGCACACTTGATTATCAAAAGAGAGAAATTTTTGAACGAGTAAAAGCTAGTATCTGGGAGTTTCAGGGTGGAAAAACAGTACAGGAAATAGAATTTTTCGAGTTCTGCCATCTCTTACTACAGGTTGAAATCCAAATTGCGATACCTTTGCCAGACACTTCCATCAATATCTAGAATACTATAGAAATATCAACTCTCATATGTCCTACCAATCCAGGAATACCAATTAGAGGAAACCATACTAATTATTCAGGAACAGTAATAATAATTTATACTACTATGTATTTTCAGACAACGATCTATCTTTCATCATATCTTTCACATAGTTATTTTTCTAATTTTATAGATGTTGCTTCTCATTTACTATCACCTTAAGTTTTATCAGAACAAAGTGCAACGATTATTCTTATTTTTCGTTAATTACGATGCAAAATCTTGCCAAAATGGGGAACCTTAGTTTCTAATCAGCCCCCGTGTGTACATGAGAATTCACTCAAGAGTAGAAACCATATAAAACCCCATGGAGGAATTTGAAGCGTAACAATAGCTGAAACGAAGGTCGTGGCTGAACCTGGTGCCGAAAACAATGCAGCGGGCGACGGCGACAAGAACAGGTCTGGTCTCATTCGCGCCACACACTAGCCTTCCACTCCTGTTCTTCCAGCGTTACACGTGTAAGTCCTATCGGTGTATATCGCGACGTATGCACATGCTCCCTGTCGCTTGTAAGTGTTTGCCCACTGGCAGGAGGCGTGTTTGTCATTTTCATAACTCAGTACCGTTTCTTTCGCTCGGAATAACTGTTGAGTCTCGCTGCGCGAGAATGCTCGTGACTCTGACGACGTACTGCTGTTGTTCAGCTGCGTCGCGACGATGGTGTCTGACGACGCCTGGAGGATTTAGGTAATGGGTTCTCGTAGTTTTTGGTCTAATAGAGACTTTCTACTAAAAGTAGAAAGTTAACGTATGAGTGGATAGTAACTCACAAATATGTTCTCCAAAAAATATTAGTATTATAATATAAGGATACTCTGCGTGGCTGGAATCCAGTCTTGCAGAATGACAGAAGAGCAAGAGAGATCCTTCAATTTGATTAACTTTTTCGATAGGATCAGGCGAAAATTGTGCCGTCAGGCTGTCATTGGATTTTTCTAAATATCCAACTTTGCAAATGTTATGTGAAGACATATTGTGAAGTTAAGGCTCGATACAAACGAACGATATTTTCCTGCACGATCTTGTTGCGATCATATATCTGTCTTCGTTGTTTATAATTGGGAAAATAAAGAAAAACGTTAGATGGCCACGAAATCGTACGTGAAAATATCGCTCGTGTGCATTGGCCCTAAACCTAAAACCTATAAAATGGAAGACTGAAATCCCACAGCTCCCAACCGAGTTACCTGGCGTTTTTAATAATTCAAACTCCCTCGAAGTAGATTCATGTCGCTGTTCTCAATCTGACAGTTTCGGTCTTCGATCTAGAGGCGAGGCCAGCATGAAATCTCGACGGCCTGGAACTTAATAAATTCAAAGAGCTGAGGGAAGCGTTCCGTTCATCATCTGAGAATGGCTCGAGAGGAACGTGGGGACCGTAGACGAGAAGTCGTTCGCCACGGTAACAACGTGCCTTTCTTATTCCCTGCCTCGAAACAATGTTCCCTTTTTGCGGCCTGAGAAAGCGGAAAGCAGCGCAACAGCAATTTCCGTAGGTCCTTGTACGCGCAGGCTGTTCCCTTGGCGGAAACGAAACGAGCTTTCCGCGGACCTCGATGTATGTATTCTCTCAGATATATCTCTCGTGTGCTACAAATTCTATCGTTGAAATTCTACTTTCTTCACCGACAAGCACGGTCGAGACTTTAGTACCTTTCAACTGCTGTCGATTATATTTCTGCGGGCGTTTATGCGATTTTAAGAAAATGTGAATGTGATTCGTCTTCGTTGTGACTACTTGATATATTTTTGTGAATAATTAATTTCGTAGATGTGACGAAACCTACGATTTTAATATTTTTTGGACCGAATCATTTTTTCGGTATTTTTTATTCTTATTGTTTTTATTAACTACTAGGCTTCCAACAGTATTCTAGATATACTAACAGAAAAGAATAAGTTGTATATGTATGTATACGTATGTAGTAATTATGAAAGGGTTAAGCTTGTCAATTTTTTTCGTGAATAATTAATTTCGTAGAAGTGACGAAATCTATAATTTTAATATTTTTGTGATTGAATCCTTTTTTTGTATTTTCTATTCTTATTTTTTTTTGTCAACTGGGTTTCCAACAGTATTCTACATGTGCCAGCAGGAAAAAATGAGTGGAACATACAGGGTAACGCATTTGAAGTCTCTCAGGTAATTATCTCCTACACTACAGCTCGTTTCAAAAAACGTTTTAAATAAAGCTTACCCTGTTTTGAGGGTGATATCTTGATGGTCAAAAATCTTCTGTAGGTGGATATTTTATTTAAAATATATTTTGAACCGACCTATAGTTTAGGAAATATTTACATGTGAAACTTCAAATGGGTCATACTGTATATATTTTACATATCTACTAATTACGAAAAGATTAAGCTTGCCAATTTATAATGTTAAAAACAGCTGTCAGTGTTAGTCCATTATTAACAAACTCCACTAACTGTCGATTTGGCTTCTCAGATAATTGTCCATAGCAAATTATCTCTGAATTTATAATACTTTACAAACACTCCCACTTCTTCAACGAATTCAAGCCGATCTTTGTTCCAGGAAATTGAAGTCGAAATAGGTTCTCCCAAACTGCAGGGAAGCGGGAAAAAATTCAAAGTCACTGATGCTATCAGGCTTCATTCTCCATAGCGGTTGATTCTTCGCCGCAGCACAATGCAGGTGGCATTGTCTTTCGTCTGAAAAAGGCAGACGAAGCCTTCTCGTTCGGGCGCATTGTCACAGCCGCGTGTCTTCTCCTTTTTCGGTGTCACCTTACCACTTGCCGTTATTCTCTGCGGAGCCCTCGATTATTTTCTATTCAAACCCGGCGCCAGTCGTTCCGTCGAGTGTCATATCGTTCCACGCCCCAAACTTCCTCTTCTTTTCAGTCTTTCTCCGTGCGCTCCCTTGAATCCCGACAATCTTGCCACACGTTGCCACTGGCTCGTTTCGAATGTCTCTCAAAACAGCGATACAAATTTTTTCCCCGCCTCTCCCCTTTCGCACCATTGACCCACATACGCGCGAGGAATTCAACGAAGATCCTTTCCACATGATCCTACTTGCATTGTTATGCTTTTCTCTGTCGACAGGATGGTCGACCATCGATTTTTCCAATAGTTCTGCACTTCTCCTGGGTTCTCGCCCTGTTGTAGTATCCTGGATCTTGGAGAGATCGTGGGGATATATTGTTCCACTGTTGAGTGTTGAATGGAGGGATGCACCTTGGTGTCGTAGAAAGATACGATCTTGGTTCGGGGAATCGTTTGTCAGCGTTTCTGGTGATGAAAAATGGGTCACAAATGGGGAACGTTGTGTGTAGAGCTGATGGAGCTTATGTTCAACACTCTAGTTAGATTCTTGTGTTATAGGGATCTTAGGGTTGGGTAATTGAGACACAAGAGATAGAGACACGTAGAAACTATAGAAATGCTTAGAAATCTAACAGTTTAATATTAATGGTTTTAAACTTGTGATGGAACTTGTTTTGAAGAAACATGAAGACCTATTTTTTTTTGTTCACTAATAGGTGTCTGAGAATGACACTTCTGTTTCTAAACATATGAAATTGGTTAACCCTTAAATGGCAGGAGTGCTTCAAAGGCCCTATAAAATTCTTGAACGAAAGAGAATCTCATCAACGCAGACAAACTTGTAATTACATTTTAATTGTAATTACATTTGTAATTACATTTTAATAATCACTCTCTAGCTTCTGAAAACAGTTTGATTTATCGAAAGCCAGGATGCTTTGTGAATATAATTATATCAAACGTCAATATTTGAATTTAGTTCATTCTAACTTATGAACAAATAATAAATTATGTACATTTATGTTACTTAAGGATACGTGTTCACTTGACAGTAAAATTATCGCTAGTTGCTCTCGAGAGTACTCTGAGATACTGTATTCATGTCAGATAGTTTTTCTCAGTTACTCTAAACGCAGTGTCTGATAGTAAATACACTATCTGAGAATACTCTCGAGAGCAATTTATAACAGTTTCACTCTCCAGTGGACACGTACCCTAATATATTAAAACTGAAATATTAATATAATATGCAATCTTCTCATCAGGGAACATGTATCTAACAAAAAACATCGCAAATAATTATCAGATAAAACAAAGCGAATAGTACCTCATAAAAGTTAAAGCAACTCTATTCCAAGCCAGAAGATTATCCTTCACAGTACATCTAACCCAACCAGAGTCTCCAGCTTCCCAACCCAGAAATCATCTCGCATAAAGACTGTCAACCCTCTCAACGAACCTTCTACTACTCAACCCTTCCATATACCCCCCACTGCCAACTTCTATGATCCCCATAACCCCAAAATTTATCCTCTCAGGGATCGATACACGACCCTAAGAAGCTGGATCATTCGTTCCACACATAGAAACGCTCCATTTCGAGGCTCCGCTTCCCCTGGAACTATCCTCGTCCCAGAAGCTTTTTCCATCCGCGGTGTAACGACGTAACTTCGCCTGCGAGGCGTGCGCGCGTGCCTAACGAGCAAGCAAGTTCGACGAGAGAGGCTCGTTTCGCTCGAGGAACTCGTGGCGTGTCCACGGGCGGCGACGCCACGACGCGAGGGTAATTCGGCGAACAAGTTGGCAGGCGTGCGCCAAGGAGAGGCAGAGGATCGTCGGTATAATTGCGCGACACCGTTTTTCCAGCTACGGCCTTCGCCGACTTTCGACCGTTTCGACCGCGGAAACGAGGCCCAGGAAGCGTTGCACCCACGCCAAAGGCTGCCAGAGGAGTTACGTAACGCCCTCCTCTGTAACAGCTTGAAGTAAGTTGCCGAGAGGGTCTTCTCGCAAGCCCGCGATCCGCTGCGAGGACCGAGAGAATAACGAGAGCGCTTTATGAGGATTTCGACGATTTCATCCGGGGTGCGTGGACGTCCGTGAAAATCGCTGCTGACTCGACTGGAACCTGGGCACGGGGAAGAGGATTTGAAGCTTGTTTGCTCTCCCGAGCGGAATTTGCAGGAGAGATAGACGAATCTTTAAAATAAAAGTGAATAGAAAAGAGGGTTTGGAGTTCTGGGTGTTATGAATGAGATTAGACGTAGGGTGAAGAGGCTCGTTAAAAAAAGATAGTCTTTGGGAAAGGAAGGTAGTTTCCTGAAAAAGTCTCTTTCATCGAATCATCGCCTTAAAACTTGTAGACTACAATTTTCACAGTTCATAAGCTCGTGACTGACTCCACTGTTTCTATTTTATTCTAACAATTATGTTCATCTTTTTTCAGCTTTATCTTTCATATGTGTTATGGGTAAACCAATTAATGTCAAATATTGCACGAAAGTGTCATCTGATTCAGGTCTGTTGAAATGATTGATATGAGCTTTGGTTAATAATTATGTTTAATAAAGTGAAGAAGTTGTTTACAGGCTGAGATATCTATAGATCGTTCTCACCTGAAGATTCTAATACTAATCAATCTCTGATCCATGTTTGAACTCCTTTCTACTTCATGCTGAGTGCACTTTTTTGGAGCAGGTGCAGGACAGTGGATTTGGACTGTGACCCAAGAATGGCCAAAATTCCCAGTATCAGGCGTTCAGAAGTTTACGCTATGACCTGGCGCAGGGTTGCCACACAAATTCCCTCCTTGAGTATAGTATAGGATATTAGGAGGTGGGGGAAAAAATAAGGGGTGTCCTATTGTATTGTGTTGTTAAAATCTTGCTTGGATCTAGAGCCTA
This sequence comes from Calliopsis andreniformis, assembly GCF_051401765.1. NCBI lineage: Eukaryota > Metazoa > Arthropoda > Insecta > Hymenoptera > Andrenidae > Calliopsis > Calliopsis andreniformis. Next base: position 14,858,065 of record NC_135066.1, read on the forward strand.
GAGCTCTATCTATAGGACACCCATTGCTTTTTTCCTTGCTATAGCCTCCCAATTTCTCTCGTTATTATATCTTGGGAGAGAATTTGTGGGAGATCCAGTCGTCCAAGGTGTTTCCTGCGTTTTCACTGAGCACTTGAATCTGAGGTCACAGGAAACCATCCCTCAGTCCTGCTTATTCTAACAATATGTACACATCAGCCACAAACGTTTCGCACACAAATTATCTGCAGTAGCGCACGTTGTAGGCTGTGGTTCCAATGGAAGCGTTTTCTCACGAACTGATGTGATGTGATCTCCCGACTATTTATCATACAACCGAGACAAGTTGAAACATATTCGGGAGAACATCAGTTCGTCAAAAAACGCATCCACTAAGCTCAATTTATACTACTTTTAAGGTCCATTTAAGGTCCAAATGATAAAACACTATTAATTCCACAAAACTTAATAGTATCCACAATATAAGTAACACAAAAATTAGGATTACCAAGAATTACCATTGGTACTATATGAATACAAATACTGCAGTAGTCCATATACTTCACTCAACCAAAATGCATGAAGAACACAGGAGAACAAATAACACATTTCCTTCCTAAAACACGAGCTTCCGCTCACATGAAATTTTTGCATTAACCTCCAAGGCTCGAATGCGATATTCACCTCTCAGGTAGTTATCTCTTCAGATTTCCACCTCTGAGCCAAAAAACGCCAGGTCGCCCTCTCGGAGTTCGCGTTGTTTTTCCTCGTTACGCATAACGAAGCGGGAAAACGGCGCAACCCGACCGCTGCAACAGTTACCCAGCTCGAAAGGAAAAAGAGCTAAAGCGGAACTTTCGAACAGCTCCCTTCCCCGCGCCCTTCCGCGAACCAGCCGCGCAAACTTGTCCAGAGAGAGAAAGAGAATGGAATAGCGAACGACGCAACTGGTGCAGTTTCTTCAGTGCAATACGTGTCGAGAACGAGCTGCAACAACATCCTGAGAACGGTTATGCGACTCTGCAACGAAATTAGCGTTCTTCCTTAAACGGAAGGAAAGTTTGAAAACGAAATAAGTTGTTCCATATCGCGGGGAGCAGCGTTGCTGAATTTCATGGGATGTCTTTGTTGGTTTTTGATGCAACGCTCACAAGACTGGCAATGACTTCATGGTCCACTTGGGATGGAATATTGTAAAGTGTATTATTATATGAAGCTGAATACATGGTACTTGAGCCTGGTTAGCTTTGAGAAAATGCATGTACAAGTGGTACACAAGTATTTTTCTTATTGGCCAAGTTGGTCGTATAATGGAAATTTCCTCCTTGGGTGTAATGAGGAATATTCAGAGATGGGAAAGAAATAGTACCTGTCTTATTGTATTCTGTTACTAATATATTGCTCGGGTCTAGGGTCTACGATCTATACCAATAGAACTCCCTTTATTTCTTCTCTCACCTCTCAATTTCATCCACTATACTTAAGAAGGGAATTCGTATGGCAACTCTGCATCTATCTACTACTCGAGTAGTAACTCGATAAAGTAACTCTTCGTGTCCTGGTGCTATCCCAAGTGCCAACTTCTCAGCTTCCAAAAGTACTGTGTAGAACCAAAAAGAAATCACCTGAGATAAGACGGAAGCAAGAGGAGTACTTCACTGCCTCTGTGTGGTTTTATCTGTATAGCCTTACCTACACATGAAAGGGATTCAAGAAAAGGTAGATGTCAGGGAGGAGATTATACTAGGGCCAATCGGTTCGATTGATCTGGATTAGGTCCATTACTTCCAAGCAACTCTTTTCCAGCTTTACCATAGGACATCTCTCATTCAGACTAGTATTAGTGGATCAGTTTTGTTAAGTCTAGGATCGTTAATTCCTGATTCCTGAAATAAAAAGGAGATTTTGCGCCTGATGCAAGTATTACAGTGAATTTGGGAGGCACAAAGGCTCCACATACTTCTCAGACAACTTAATACCTATTAGGGATACTGCAGAGAGATTTACCTCCATTTACCCAAGTGCCACCACTATCAAGCGAGTAAACAAAGACGAGTTATCCCTCATCCCAAAAACGGATCACAAGGGTATACAAGTGAACTCAGGACTAATTCTCCTTGACGCTCTTTGGCAAACAGACATCGTCAGTTCTTGCGTTTCCCTTCTTTTTCGTGAACTTCTGACGTTTTACCACAGTCGTTACCACGAGCGCTATTTATTTCGAAATGAGGGAAGTAGACGGTGCTTAGGGTGAGAATTGTTACAACGAAGGTAATTTTAAAATGGATGTCGGTTTCTAGAAGCTGGAGAAAAAACGTGGGGAAGTGTTTTCTAATGAAGAATGAACTAGTTGCAAGATTTTTAACAGCAATTGAATATCTTTTGCCTGTGGCAGACTGTTGACAAGATTTTACTTGGTTCAAGAAGAATATGCTAACGTATCTAATTTAAGATTTCAATATTATTTAAATCACCCTAACTATAGTGACAATATTATTATAGCTATTTCTCTAATTTTGAACATTGGTGAGTACTCACAGAGACTAAGTTTAGGCATTTTTATAAGAAAATATGTAGCAAATAGAACACAAGTTACATTTTATCCTTGCCTAAACTGTGTTAATTCGTAGAATCCCTCTGAACGCAAAGTGACAGAGGACAGTGCAGAACTGCGTGGCGTTTAAGACTGCAGTTACAGTTGATAGGTTTTCTGACGAACTAATGTTCTGACGAATATATCCAAACTATTTATGATACGAGCAAGACAAGTTCAGACATAGTCATCAGAGTATCAGTTCGTCAGAAAATACATCCATTGTAACCACAACCTAAGAAGCAACACAATGCAATAATGTGCGACGCAGTATTATTTTTCTCTGTACACAATACTGCTGTCACCCTATTCTAAAGGGTAGTGATCTGAAAAAGTTCGAAAAGCACTGTGTTACAGCCAGCTTTCCAGGAAAAAATGTTGAATCCAGCCTCCTGGGAGACGAAAGAAATAAAGGAAGACATGAAGGGTATGCAGCGATCAACGACACAGTTAGGTATTATGCCACGGCATAATGCATCGGACTCGTGCAAACACAATTTGTCGCGTCACAGCGGATAGTCAATCGATTAGGTACGTGATGCAGGGTGCGCCACAGGTGCATGTGGAGCACACGCGGCCCACGGATTATGCCTGTCCCGCTCCCAGTCTCTCCCATAATTCCGACGCCTAACGAGTCGACGCCGTCCCAATTAGACGCTATCGCGGACGATACGTTCTGCGTATCAATTTCACCCGCTTTGAGAGCCAGACGGCTGGAAATTCCATCTCTCCAGCGACTACGCCTCGATTTTTCACATCAACGCTGACCCCGTTTCTCCTCGGGCGACAGTTTCCTGGAGCCTCGAGTCGATTGCAGTGTTTCAGGTACAATATGATCGACGCGAGGAGGTTTAAGGGAATGCAATTGTCGCCTGGGGTTAGGGTGGTCTTGCAAATTGAGCAGTAGTAAGGAGATTGCGGGTCATTATACATTTATGAGGAATTTCAATATGCAGAAGAGAGTAGAGAGGAGAAAAGAATGGAATATAAAAATGTATAAAATGTTGACAGTAAAATAGAGTTTATGGTAGGAGAGACTGGGGATAGTTGACTAATGGAGTAAGTTGATTAATCCTCTTTAAATAGTGCATTGTATGGTAGATGATGCTTTTATTCACGACACTGATATAAATGAATGTCTAGCTCGCCATGAAGGTGTCGCCACGTCAGAAATCGACATAATGTAACACTTAATGTACTGTTTAAAGAGGGTTAGTCGGCATACCCCATTAGTCAACTGGAGGGTGAAATACATCTTGAATTAGTTTCCATTTCTCTACATGTGGTTATGAATACAAGAATTTGTACATATGTATAGAATACATATCTAGACTCTAGAACCAGAGTATATAAAATCCACTTAGTTTATGCATGACTCAATACAGTTCTTCCTCGTCCAATCAGCTAACATAAAACTTCATACTCATTAAAATTAGTAAGGCGTGTCCTATTTTAAACACTTCGTTCCCAAATATCCTGTTACACATTTATTAAGCTTCAGGGTGAATTACAAAATACCTGATACCACCCTCGACGATTAATAAGCCTCTAGGGGAGTGGTGTGGGCGTTCTACCACTTTGAGAAACACTGCTGTAACGAGATAACTCGTTCCCCGAGCCGTAGGGTCATTCCAAAGAAATACGAGACGACGCACAGGGGAGAAGGATACGTGATCGCGTGCAACCTGGTATAACGAGGAGAAGCGTTCGCGATCGTGTTGCGTAACGAGAAGTCGCGCGCTTCTGTTTGACTTTGCTCGAGAGGGGCTATCGTCGGGTGGTGCGTGTTGAAAAGTTAGAAAGGCGTCGTCGGAGCGTTTGAGGCTCTTTTCTCTTATTCTTTTGATAGATCACGAGAGAGTGTGATGGTAGATGGAAGGTAGTTGGAGTCTGCGGCTTTTCGTTTGACTTTGTTGCGCCGCTCGAAGAGAGGAGCTTTTGTTTGGAAATGAATATGCGAGTATTTGTGAAAAGTGGTTTAATTTTCTCTGTTGTTTGAGCTGATTGTGACGAGGCAAGCACAAGGGAGGTTCTAAAATCTTGTGCAATGCGCATGGCAAAGCATTCGTGACCATGTTAGGAGAGAGATTAGTTGAGGGGTTGAAAGCTTTGGGTTTGATTTGTGGAGAGAAGGGAGGCAGTTCTGGAACTCAGTATGTGGGAACAGAAGTTTTCTTGTGGCGATAGAACTAAGATGTGTACATGCAAGACTAGCAAACTTGTATTTTTATCAGTATTAAGTTATTTGAAATAATCATAAGGCGAGTTAGTATGAATTTAAAAAAAGGAGCTGTAAAATAAAAAAAAAGTTTGTACATTATTTTTTTTGACATACTTCCCTTAACTAGAATCCATTTGTTACATGAAACGTCTAGATGGTAATAAGTTCTGCAGATTACGACAAGATAAGTTATGACGTCCTGACCCTCGAACGATCGACCCTGGGTCAGATTTTATTTCAGTATTTAGTGTATAGGAACACTGTGTAAGAATACTCTTCTGTATTTTGGATTCGTGTTAGTGTCTAACCATGCTTTATATGTACAGCAACATATGTATAATTTTTGCAGAGAAACTACTTTTAAAGTATATTTCCTATGGGTCCTAAAAGACTCAGGGTCGACTTCTTACATCGTAACCAAAGGTCACCAATTCTAGGGTTAATATTTACAACTACTTAATACAACTAAAATTCATATATCAACCTACCAATATACTAAACTATAATTAAGCTATTAAGCTTATAACTTCATATAAAGACCTACTGTAAATTTACACTAAATATTAAATGTATCAAAAACCCATCACATCATTCTTCTATGAGCAGCCCCGAACCTTAAACAAGAATTTCTTTTACGAACAAAGCTCCCCATAAAAAGCTCAGAGACCATTAAACAAACCTCGTGGCTCGTAACTCCATTACTGGACGCGCCATTACTCACGGAGGAATATGTAACATCGAAATGGGCAAGGCCAGTGAAAAAGGATTCCCAGAAATCGCGTGACTCGGGTGGTCGACGCTTTCGAAGTTATCGACGAAACGATTATCGTTTACGTACACACGTAAGTGCATGCACGCGCATGAGTACTCGGTTGCACGTTTCACGAGGGTCGTGGCGTAGGGTCGAGACAGCTGCTCGTAATAATTGCCCTATAGTGGATGGCGGGCTTCTCTGCCACGGCAGCTCGGGGAACATGCCTCTGCAGACGCAGAGACTCAGGCTCCGCGGAAGTGATAAATATCAGGACGCTCGGCATCAGGAGAGGCGTCTCCTCGACGACCCTCTTCATTTCGCTAATATGCATACCTTTGTCGTTTCTGCTTCTTCCTGCCCTTCTAGCGCTCGAGTGCCTTGAATAATTAGGCCGTCCCTCGCGAATGGTTCGGATTCTGATGTACCAAGAGGAGCAGAAATGAAATGTCACAATTAAATAGGGAGTAACTAGGAATCGCTGAATGCACTATTTATAAGTTAAGAGAACGATGTTGGATTCTATCGAGGAATGAATCCCTCGTTCCTGGAATTTTATTCGTGTTTTGGGGAGACTAGAGTGAGGTAAGGGCATCTCAGCTGGTTTCAGAAGCGTATTTTTCGTCGCGAATTTATTGGCAGAATGTGCAACGACAGAATACTATAGTTGCGAATGGTAGAACTGGATTGCACCTATGAAAGTTACGACTTTGCTACAACTATAACTTGGAATTATATAGAACACATCAATTTTGATTCTTATGCAAACTTAAAAACACTTTAATATCTGGACGCAAGAGCTAAAGTGTTTTAAATTACACAAACTCGTAAGGAATAAAAGAAGTAGACTTAATACACTCTGGCTCCGAGTTCCAGATATAGATATAACTTGTACACTTTACAACATGAATAAATAACTTCCTCAAATTGTATTAAGGAAGACAGATAGGACACGCGTTTATGTGACTTTTCTTCATTATTTTTAAGCATATAATTAATTCCCGAAGTGAGTCTCACATGTTATGAAACACCCTGTATCCTGTTTCAGCGAAAACCTTGTATTATCCATTAAAAAAGTTACACTATAATATTTCTTTCAACGTTTAAGTAAAGCTAAGTCCATATATCCGAGCTGAATAGAGCTTCAATAGTGACACGGCGTATATAAAGTGAACGCCGAACGATGCGCTGTTAGGTTGCATTAGGCTGCGGCCAGAAGCGCTTCGCACGCGCGCACGTCCTCCAATCTTCACGCCATTATTCTCTTACGTGCACTCATCCAGAATAGAAGGCTGTAGAACAGTAGAACGAGCTGGCTGCCGACCCGTTCGCGTTTCTCCAAATTGAGTTAGTACCGGCTGAAGCGTCACTTAATATCGTTTTTCTTAGCTTTAGTCACGTTTCCGGCAAATTGAGTTTACTCACGGCTCGTTCGCCACACTGTGTATAAATAATAGGGCCGCTGTCATCTTGCACCTTGTAAAATTACGGTGAAAGGGGATCCTTTGCAAGGGATATACCATTCTGTATACGATCAGTGCAAACCCCATAGATTCTTTGCATTTCTTTCATTTTTTTTGGAATAATTTTTTCATGCAGGTATTTTTTGTAAGATCCTTTTCAAGCTACATTCGATTCTGAATACTCATAGATTTCTTCTATTTCTATCATCTCTTTGGAACAATTATTTAAGGTAGATGTCTTTTTTAATTTTGGATCTTCTTAGGGTATGTTCCATTTTGTATACGATAATTATAAACCTTATAGATTTCTTCTATTTTTATTATCGCTTTAGAAACATTTTTTAAGGTAGATATTTTTTTTTAATGTTGGATCCTTTTCAGGGTGTGTTCCATTTTATATACAATGACTACAAACTCCACAGATTCCTTCCAAAATTTTTAATGTAGATATTTTGTATTTAATGAGGTACCCTCATCAAGGGATATTCCATTCTGTATACGATGATTACAAATCTCATAGATTTCTTCCATTTTTATCATCTTTTTAGAAACATTTTTTAAAGTAGATATTTTTTCATACTGTTGGATCCTTTTCAGAGTATGTTCTATTCTGTATACAATGACTACAAACTCCACAAACTCCTTCCATTTCTGTCATCTTTTTTAAACAAATTTTTTAATGTAGATATTTTGTATTGAATGAAGTATCCTCGTCAAGGGATATTCCATTCTGTATACGATGATTACAAACCTCATAGATTCCTTCCATTTCTACCATTTTGTTGGAAAAATGTTTTAATATAGGTATTTTGATCATTTTCAAGCTCTTCTTATTACTTCTTTGGATTTGAATCGAGAAACGTAGAAATAAAGCACGACTTCAATAGTATAGTTTTTTAAATACTCCATGAATAGAAAAATAAATTGTTAATTAGTATACAGACTTTGGTATACAACTGTAACACTATAATTACCTATATAGTATTATTAGAAAAGTAGATTGAACAAAATAAAATAAGAACCTATTAATACATATATTTAATACAATTGTTATTTACAGTACTGCAGAGTAAAACGCAACACGAAGTGCCAAGATTGCCAGATATTAAAAATATTATGAAATTTTCACGCAGGAACAGTATCAAAACATTTAGAAGCCATATGGAAAACCAATCCACTCCGATTCCCCCAAATTACACAGCCTTGTCAACATCGTATTTGAAGCGCGAACGGAATTTCAGAGTTGTCTGGCTAACAACCGACCAATTCTACTTTCCCGTCGCGCAACACTTCCCCGTGGCGTTCGAAATATTCCGGGAACGATGTACATCGGCGAATGCCCGTGTGAAAAAGTTTCGTCGTTAGCTTTTGCCGTGAAAACGCTGTTACAAAAAAAGCGAGTAACGAAAAAATTCAACTTTTCACTGCATTATAGTTCCTCGTTGGAGGAAACACGGCCCTACCACGTTCTTTCGCGGCCATCGTCGACACTGTCGATGCCGAGAATAATGAAGCGTCAGTTGCCAGCGTAGGCGGAAGTCGTGGAATGTATACAGCGGGCGAGATTAACGAAGGTTGTGTGAACGGGAAGTGGTGGCTCTCTGAAAGGGTCTACAGAGGAAGGGAAATGCTAACGAAAAGCGCCCTTCGTTACGTATTGAAAGTCTCTGCAGCGGCGCCCAAGTTTACAGACGTTCGGATAGCTTTCAACGCTGAAGATTATTGTATCGACGCTGTTACATCGATACAGCTTCCCTTACTTTTCCTGTCGTTTTCGATTACCTTCGAAATCAAAATATGTGTACAGTGGAAGGTTGATTACGAAGGGCATTGCAATTTAATGCAAGAATATTCGTTAGAGAATATTATTGATAAAAATTGGGATTCTTTGACTTTGGTATGAATACTTGAATTTTTTTGAATGAGTAGTTTGGAGTTCATGAAGCCCTTTATAAAATTCTCATTATTGTAAAAAGATTTCTACAGTAAGAAAGAGTGAGGTAAACAATAGATTCCTTGCAACTAATTTTCAGTTTTCGTAAGCCCTTTTTCTTTCATAAGGATTGACTTCTAAATTAATATACTTCATTAACAACGATATTCTGTGTGTTTAATAATATTAATGAGATTAGAGTTTAAGGTATAGATTTGTTTTTTAGGAGTTTATTACGGTTTTCTAAGTAATCCTTTAATGTAAGAGCAATATCAGAATTAATCTTATATTTTCGCCTTACTCAAATTATGCAGAAGTCACTAAAAATATCTTAAAGCAAAAAACACCTTATCTTGTAAAACTTCAAACGTCATTGCAAAGCTTAGGTGTTCAACGACACTCATTTTGGGAAACACTGTAGTTACAAAATAACTAGTAAGTAACCCTCTGATATAAGAACAATATCAGAATTAATCTTATACTTTCGCCTTGCTCAAATTATGTAGAAGTCCCTAAACATATTTTAAAGCAAAAAACACCTTATCTTGTAAAACTTCAAACGTCATTGCAAAGTGTAGGTGTTCTACGACAGTCATTTTGGGAAACACTGTAGTTACAAAATAACTTCGAGGCTCGTTCCACGTACAGAGAAAACGAACAAAATCGAAGCACTCGAGAGTTGAATGGGAGGCTAAAGCTCTCGCGGGGATTTCCGCGATAACGACGAAACTGCTGATAAGCCAGCCCAGAAGGCCAGCTCGCGTGGTGCGTGCCGTATCGCTGTTTTCGATGGAAATGGTAATAAGCTGGCGAGTCAGACATTGTTGGCGTCGGGGCAATAGCGTGCTGGACACGCGAACTGCTGAAATCCCTTTAGTCACGGAATCCGCGGCCCTTCGATCCAGCCCTGCCCTCGTCCTCCACACCCCTTTCCCCCCCACCCCTCCACGCCACCCTTTTTCCACCTACGTGTAATTCCATGCACGTAATTCCATCCACCTTTAGAATGGCGCCTTTATACGAGCGACGGGGGCTTCGAGACATCGTTCGAGGAACGTTCACGGGGCCATTACGGGATATCGTGCGCGAGATCATCAGAGGGCTTTCAGAAGCCATCAGCAATTTTTGTTTGCGCGGGGCATTCAACCAACAGCGTCCTCGTCAAACGTCGGTGTAAATGGAAAATCGCTCGGGGGAATGGATGCGTCGCGGAAATTAAACATACGGGCATCGCGTCAGCAAAGGCGCCACGCGATGTGGAATAGATTGCTGCAGATTACGTCAGGACTATAGGAACTTAATTTCAGAATGGAAGAGTCGTTTGCTGATTGAGTGTCCGTAAATGAAATTACTCGATCGAAGTTGCGTTGTGGAGTTGATGGTTGCGAGGGGAAATAGAATAATATGTATCAACGTTTCTATATTCGAGAAATTGAAGCTTAATTTTGTGTTATGGACTTTGTTTCCTGTTTTATGGTTTTGTTTATGGTTTATGGTTTTGTTTATGGTCGGACAAAGTTCTTTTTATTTGGAAGAAAATTCTATGATATGGCGACGAATATGTAAGTTTATTTGTATTTTTCAGAGAAACATGTGAAAGTAGTTTTACAAAATTAGATAAGAACTCATGATTTAAAAATTATTATTTCTGAATAATTTTACTGTACTTAGAATTTTGTTTAGCTATTTTTGCATCCCATTAAGTATCATTTACGTTACAATCAACTTAAAATAAAAGTTATGTAACATTCCGTCAAGGACCCAATTGCTGATTAGTACAGAATTCCTAATCAATGTAATTTTTAAATGCATACACATTTATTTCGATGAAAATTTGTTCCCAGAAATTAGTAAGTAGTTGTTCCCTATTTTGATATTTATATGTGATATTTAATGGCCCCTAAGGAAATATAATTTAAGTGACCAGCTATTGCTCTCATTATATTTTAATTTAAGAACTAAATTATGATTCAATTATTATTATTTTCGAGCTTTTATCAATAACAAACTGAAAATGATATATAGATTTCCACGAATAAGAAGAAATTTTTTGTATTTGGTTTGTTTCTTCACTAATACGTCAGGAAAATTGTGCTTCTTACTCTTACGTGATCAGAAATTGGATCTTTGACGGATCTCATCAATACTATACTTTTCATTATACGTCTAACTTCCAGTTCCACTATACTTTCAACCACCAACATTTCACAAACTCTAACACCTACATTTCTTCCTTCCCTTAACTGAATACAATTAAAAAAAAATAAAACAGAGAGAAGAAGTCCTCTAAAATACAAAACCTACAACTATTTCGCTAAAAATGTCTACCTCACATTCCTTCCGAAAACCCATAAAGCTAAACAAAACGGTATTACGTAACTTTCCTTAGGGAACTTCGAACTCCGCAAGAAGCAGAAGTAAATCGTTGAATACCAGCAACGACGGACTCGTTCGTTATCACGAGGCGCTCGTAAACGTCGCTCGGCAGAAAAAATACCAAGGGGGCGCAAGAGTTACACGGCCGCCAACCCTTCGCGCTCCTCAGCCCCGATACTTAGCCCCTGACTTTGTACGTCTTCCACAGTGCAGGGGAGGAAAGGAAGGAAAATACGAGGCTGCACGTAGCGCGCTGTTGTAAAACACGCGACGGGCATGTTTTTTCCGCGACGTTTCGCGCGATGAAAGTGGCTCGAGACCGTCCGAGGGGGAACGCGAGATACATCTATGGCCTTCGAGCGGAAAATTGAAAGGACTGGCCTCGGCCTCTCTTCTTCACACAGCCACTCGCGCGTTTTTGACACTCACGACGCGCGATTAATTTTAATGCGAGCTCGCGCCAGCGCAGCGTCGTGAAGGAGGCTGATTTTATGACGAAGTTTGGGTCTCTGTGATCTTCACTTGTAAGAGTCGATGCAGTTATAGCAAGAGAATTATTAAGTATAAAGGTCTGTTTATGTGAAGCCTCGTTCAGATTAATTAACTTTCTTGAATTCTGGTCACTTGTGTTCGTGTAGCTTGATGACAAGCTTATGTTCACACGAGTTGAGGGACTTGAATTCAAGTGAGTTGTGTCCAAAAATAACTTGAATTCAAGTTATCACATAAAAACGTGACCTCTGTGACCTCTTTGTTCATTCAAAATAAAAATGTACCAATTAAAAAACAGAATGTTAAATTCATTACAATTTCATTTAAGTACAAGCAATCACACAATACAGTAAGTAAGTACGTTCTATTTAACTGATACATTGTTCAGGAAAATTTGTAGTTGACCTGAATCTTAATTTTAAATTTTAATACTTTTTCCATAGGATCTTGATTCACATAAAATTCGCTGGCATTTAATTATAACACTCTAAACTCTAAATATACATCCCTCTTATGAAAATACATTTTGCACTGTTTAACTCGATGAAGATAAATTGCGTTACTCTTGTACGCGATAGTTATTTGGACAGTTAACGAAACTGGATTAACATACCGACGCTTATAACCGTTACATCAATTCCTATTTGGCAGCTCTTGTGTACCATCGATGTAATGACAATTTACTGCGTTAGAAACGTGGATTTTGTAATACGACTGGGGAATAGGAAAATTACACGTGTTTCGCGACTCGCCCGATCCTCCAATGCAATTATCATCTCGGATGTAGTTTTTGCGACCTGTCAGGCATGACGAGAAGGATGGACATGTCCACACGTCAAACGAGAATATTAATCAACGATACGGCTCGATAATTCCCGACGTGATAACTCTCTGGAGAAAACGGCCCGCAACGACGTGTGTTTCTAATGGACCATCGATTTAGCATACGATTATTGGCGGTGTTCGTGTCAGGGGCCACTGCCAACCAGTCTGTTAATTGTCAGAGACAAGTGGAACTAATTATGAGCCACTCTCAATCGTGGATAGGAGAGAACGTAATCGTCTTCGCCTTGCATACGACATTTTAGGATTAAAGCCTGGATTAAAGCTTCCATTAATCTCGGTCATGGTGCTGGCTGGTAAATCCAATTACGGATGATCTAAATTGTCGTGCGGATCAAAAAGTCGTACGTGCTAACGGGGGAAAGAGTAATCGAAGGATTTAAACTGGAGTTTCATCGGTAGTTTCATGTGACAAGATCTTGGCAGACGGCCAGATTAGAGATGGATCACTTTTTAGTTGATTCGATGCTAGTGAAGATTTTCATTGGAACAATTGACGTTTATTTGGAGAAAGGAACGTATTAGTTCGCGTTGAATCGTGGAACTTGTAATTACATTTTTGAAACCACTCAGGCACTCATTTTAGGTATCAAAAGCAAATTACGAAAGCTGTCTGCCAAACCTCGCTCGAAAACTAGCTCAAAATCATTACAAGTGTATTAACCTTGATTTCATGACTCATCACTATAAATTACATCTATAAATGAGCTTGACTCTTACCCAACAAGAGTATAGATTATAGGATAAACGTATAGTAGTGACTATTAAAACTGCAACACTCGCTAAAAATATTATTTGTTCAATATGTAAGTAATTATTTATGAACCTGACATCCAAATTATTATACGAGTCAAAATTTCAAATAATAGACGTAATTAGACCTTTAATCACAGATAACACATACGATTACTTCTCGTGTGACAATTAACATCACACAACTACCAAACCTTTCAAAATGGCTTGTATTATTATTCCTTATACACATTTTATCCTTTACAATTTACAACAAACTTTATTTTTTCCCCAGTTAATGCTGAATAATACAAAAGAAGCATATGAATAAACGTATTATTTCTGTAAATTACATACCTTTTCAGATATTTGTAATTATGACATATTATTAAAAATAGACATAGATTAAGCGCTGTAGTTCTAATGTTAAACCAAAAGCATTAATATTGTTGCGTTGCATAGCACGAATCATGCACATATAATGTAGTGGGCCTTCAGGTTCAAGAGTTTTGAACGACTGTTAACCAAATCTAACCCCTGGTATGAAGACTGACAGTGTCCAAGTCTCCACTAAGAAGGGCTTTCAAGAAGGTCAGCAAAACCGTTTCCTCTTTCTTTTTACCTCCATAAAACTGAAGCTTAGAATGACCACTTCAATTGTCACCATTTCGGACGAAACAGTGCCACTGTTCACATCGCATTGGTTATTTTAATAAACGTATCAAACACAAAATATTTCGTTTCTAAGTCGACAACACGTCAATCGAACAACACACACTTGAATAACATTTGCTCGGCTTTCGCGGACGTAACAAATATTTTTCACGTGATGCAATTTCAGTGATCGCTGCTGCAACGCACGAAACATCTCGATACATTCTATTCCAATACTTCCTCTGAGAGACTACAATCACGAGTACACGATCCCTCGTATCAAAGTGTTAAATTACCCTGACGAGCTGCACCCCCAAAATTACCATCGAAACTCGAGAGCCAGAGGTCGTAGAAATTCGCCATCCTTCGCGAGCGTCCTGCATCGATCTCGGCCGCAGAACCGAAGGGGTCCAGGTGTCAATTAAGGGCGCCTCGTCCGCGGGAGAAAGTGCACTTTTCCCCTGCGAAGGGGCGGACAGGGGCTCGAAGGGGAATCGTGTTCAAAACCATTATGCCCTGGCGAAATTGCGCTGGGGTGGCATTAATGGAACGGCGGCTGGCCCGCGACCCTTCGCCGCTGTAAATATATCCGACGCTCTTTTTCCGCCGCTGCATTTTTCATCGTCCCCCCTGAACATGCGAACACGCGTGTGCGCGAGCGCCAGGCAGCTTTCCCTCCAGCTGCCGCGCCACTCGCGGACCTCCTCCACCGCGTTTGAAACGCGAGACCCTCCTCTTTTCTCGTCCCCCCTTTCGCTTACGCGACCCACCCTTGTTCGTGTTTTATCGTCATGAAACGATGCACTTTCACCCGCCGCTGAAGCTCCACCATCCAGCCCCATCCTGCTGGCCCAGCTTGTGGTTTCGTTTCCTTATGGTCCTCGATGCGAGCGTTTGTCACACCCTTTGTTATTGGTGAGCGTGATTTGTTGAGACGGATTGAGGGGAAGGGGTCTGTGTCGCTTTGAGAGTGAGAAATTGGATGTCTGCTTTAGTGTGTTGAATCTTGGATTTCGGGAAGGGGCAGGGGTTTTTATTTTATCTGACTATTAACAACGAGGTAATGGAGGAAATGTATTTCTGTTGGTCGAATTTTGACCCCCTCTTTTTTCAGTTTCTTGAATTTCTCAATATTTTGGAGTCCTTTGAGGCCAAATATATTAAAAAGAAAAAAACAATGACTAGATTTTGGGTGAAGAGAGGGGAAGTGACATTTTTGTGCATGTTATTGCTATTTTCTGCTGAAATTTGGAACTACTTTTTTAATATCTTTTCAAGCTTCTTTACCCGATGTTTTTGTGAAGGGATATCACCCTTTGTCTTAGGATTTTCCTTTGACTGTATGGATCACAGTTGATTGAAGCACAGAAAAAGTATATGAAGTGTCTAGTTACTACGTAAATGGATATTACGAGAAAATGATTAGCTACTGAGAAATTATACGAATCAGAATAGTGCACCTAGCACATCGCTTCTTTTAGAATTTAAAATTGTCAAGAGGCTCAAAAACTGATATTCTTTACATAAACATAAATTCCAATTAAGGTTTACCAAAAAGTACCATTTTTAATACATCTCAACTAAAACAGAACGAGGCCTCCTAAACTTTTAAAATGATCTAGTATGGTCCTTAATTAATAAAAAATGAGGACAGTCCCCTTTAAAAGAATACACAACAGCATTACACTTTTTCCTCGAAACTTAATACAATCATCCCTCTTCCTTTTTACGACCTCCCCCTGCTAGAGAATATTACCTGGACAAAAGAAACGATGCAGAGCTAATGAAGACGAGATAATCTGAATCGGTGGAGACAAAAGCGTGTGTGCAAAAACGACAGACACATTGTTTAAATTAAATTGAGCAAAACAGGGGCCATGGAGGGTGACCAGATCCCCGAATAAAAGAAAGAAATCGGCTTTATTTACAGCTACACTTTCGGGAACGCGGAACACTGTTCTCTCCCATTTATTTTGCACGGCCCACCTTTGCACGCGCGCCACCCACGCTTTTTTTCGCCACTTTACATGCCACCCTCTTCCTGCCCCTTTATAATTAATTCTTCCGGATTTTCTTGATTTACATCGAATTACTCGTCCCTTTTATAACATCGCTGCGTTTGCAGCCACATTCGCAGCGATACAAACGTCAGATCCTTTTTGAACATAATTAACCATTGCCCAAAGTAAAGTGTAAAAGGGAAATTATTTAGCGCAAGTTAATAGCGATTGCAATTGAATTGGCTATTTGTGGTATTAAAATGACAAATGTATATTGATCTGCTCGTATAGAATTATTAATGGTGCTGTTCGCTTTTCGATAATTTTGTCCTGAACAGCTTCGATAATCTTTCGAACGTATACGTAAAATTACTCAGGATGTAGGATACACATGTCTTGAAAATGAAACCGATCAGAAGTCGTTGAAATCTCAACGTCAATTTAATTAGTGAGAGTAAAGAAAGAGTGTCTTCATTATTAACGAGACGTGTGTGCCAATTACTGCATTTGACATTCATGAAGGCATTTGAATATTTCTCAGTTGCTGTAAATAGACCTTGATATACAAGAAAAGTTATTTTATTTTGGTTTCCTAACAATATATCCATCAAAATTGATTAACTCTATTCATAGGTCAGTAACCCATTTTTTTATAGAAACAATGCTTAAATATCTTTCAAATTGAATTGATAGTAAGTAAAGACAGAAGAATATTATTTTCAGTAATCGATTTTCTGCTATATGAAACGTTTCTTATCATGCAGTGAAACCTATTCCTTCGCTATCGATAATGAAGCAGAATCACGTTAAGCTCGTATTTCTATGTAAAGTATACGTCCCACAGTCGCACGTCACAGGTAGTAATTTAAGGATAAATCGTTCTCTAATTCGACGTGGCTGGATCAGATTAAATCGAGAAAGCTCAATATCTCGCATTTTGCATAATTACAGAATACACTAAACAGATGTTTTCTCATTTACACCGATATTTCTTGACATACTACTTGTTAACATTATTCATGTTTCCTAAAAATTCGATCTAATTTATCCTCTATCTTTATCCTTTGAACTAAAAATAAAGAAACAAGAAACAGAAAATTAACGCTATGCTGAATAGAAATTCCAGAAAATCTATCAAACAGTGTGGAAAATGCACCCTTTCGTCCCCCACAAATGTAATCGATTTAGTTGCAAATTTTCGTCTCCGAACCTAATTTTCCTCCTCCAGCATTTCATCCCCTTTTCACCAGAAATTTCAAATTGCTACCCAAATGTTCCAGGATCGTAGAGCCCTTTAATTTCCCAAAAAGAAGACGAGAATTCGTCGCACCGCTGCTCGCGTTCAACCGATATTTTACCCAGAAAGTAAGGAAAAATCGCGCGGTCAAATTATCATCATATTTTCCAGCAGAAAGCCGCCCTGAAAGCAGAATACGTGGCGAAGTATTTCCGCCAGCCAGTATTACGTAGATATTTTTTAAATGTATGCATCGGTGGCCATTCGCGAAGCCCAGAAAATTTTCGAGTTCAACGGCAGTTTAAAAACCGCCGAATGAAAGAATCGTCAGGTTCTCCACGCTCTTGGTGGCTTTGTTCGAACTATGGGTAAGAGCAGGGGGAGGGGGCAGATTTTATATCGGATTAGCCGAGGAGAAAGGAGAATACCATAGAGGGAGACAATTTCGAAAGAAACGAGTCAGGAAAAATGAAAAAGAAAGGTGCACTATAAAAGAGTGAAAATACGATTTGCGGAGATCGAAATTCGAGAGTTAAAAAGAGAATACACGACAAAAGGAGTACAAGTGTGTAATATATTAAACAAAATTGAAGATAGAGACATACATTCAAGAAAAGGTAGCGAGAGAATAAAAGAAGACACGAAGAAAAGAAACTAGAGAGTGAAAAAAGAAAATGAAAGGAAATAAAGAAAAGGCTCGAATGTGATATGCAAGAAGGCTGGATTAACAGTAAAAACTCGAGGATATATTAAAAAGGTGGGACAAAGGGAGCATAGAGCAGTGGCAAAGGAAATGCTGAACCACGAAAACATAAATACTGGATGTACTTTCGGAAGCAGGAAACCAGAAAGTAGAGTTCTCTGTAAGAAAAATACAGGGATCGAAAAAGAAGAAGAGAGGAGATAAAAGGTGACCGCGGCAGAGAAGCGAGGATACTAGAAGGCTCATTAGCCATTCGCGTTGTAGGACGTCGCGTAAGCAGCCAGTTTGCGAAGAGCCCACGAGGAGGGCGACACCAGAGGCCTTTTGATCCTGCTAATTTGCATAAAGGCACGGAGGCGAATGGTAAAACGATCAATCAAGTCAGGGTGGCGAACGAGCAACGTCGCCTAGGATCGTCCACCTCGGGAGCTCGTGGAAGCTCCTTAGTTTAGCTCCGATCGACCGCAACCCTCCCCCTCCCTCTCGAGTCAGAGTTCTCGTACGCCTCGGTGAATCTTAAATTGACCGCGCTTTCTCGCTAGAATCATATTAACCGGTTAGAGCTTCCGCTTTTATGCGCTCCCGCCGTATA
Source organism: Calliopsis andreniformis (assembly GCF_051401765.1). Classification (NCBI taxonomy): domain Eukaryota; kingdom Metazoa; phylum Arthropoda; class Insecta; order Hymenoptera; family Andrenidae; genus Calliopsis; species Calliopsis andreniformis. The sequence continues at coordinate 14,876,634 of NC_135066.1, forward strand.
ACGGGGCCGCGTTTGTTGGCCACTTTGCATGCAAATAGAAGCCCGCGGTTCGCCGACCGAATTCTTCTTTTTCCTTGCCCAGCCACTGGGGACCACTCGGACATCGGGACCGCGAATTTCAGAATTTCACTGGGTTTCACTACGTGTGCTCGTTAGCTGGTAACGCTGCGCGTGGAAACCTTCGTCCTCGCTGAACTTTTCAGAGAATTGTTCCTGGCAGATGAAGTGGTTAAATAAGGATGAAAATGAGAGGAATGTATCGGGGAGCTGGAAAGACTCGTGGAAATTAAACGTGTGGACTAATTTTTATGAAATATGTTATTCGGTAAGAGATATATCTGGATAATTAAATTCGTAACCTTTTGTTTCGTGACTTCTTTTTTCTTCATTATGCATAGCAACTTCACCTGTTGCTTTTTTATCTCCCATCATTTGCAGGCTGTTCATTTTGCGACTTCATGTTTGGTACATGAATTTGTTATTTTATGTGGGTATATTGGTTCAGTTTGTGTTTAAAATGAATGTTACTAATATCACGATGATAATAATAATTGTACAGAGTGAGTTACGTAACTGTATCACCTGAATTTTCTTGTAAACTGTTTATTGCATCGAGAGCATGCTCTTCTGGATATCAAACAATTTTCATTTGAAACATTTTTTCATGGAGTAAATAATTTAGAAGAAAATTCAGGTGATAGAGTGACGTGACTCACCTGTATACACTGAAGTGTACATATTTCAATAATTTGGATCATTGTCTTAGTGTCCACAGCAGTTCTAAAAAATATCCTAAAAAATACCCTCCAGGTTTTTAGACAGTATGCACACATTTAAATATAAAAGTGCAAAGTGTAGAAGAAGTATTGTTAACCCTCGAAAAATATCCTCCATATTTTTACACGCTCTCTAGACGTACACCTAAGCATAAGAATGCAAAGTATAGAAGAGGCGTTGGCTTGTCCGATTTCACAGTAGAAATGAGAGTTCATCGAACGATTCACGAGATTCTATCAAACTTTCGGAATGGACTTGGTCAACCACAACAGCATGGGACCGTGACTGTGTGCCACTGTGTGGAAACTTGTCGTTTGCAACACTCTTCTATTCGGCGTGGCTTGCAAATCTTCGTGCGCGATAAATCGCCCTCCTGGCCCCAGAGCAACTCAAGTGGTTAATTGAGGCACCCAGCGAGGAACTGGTCCTGGCGACCAGCCAAAACGACTGATTATACACGTGAAATGGAGAGACGAAGGTTACTGATCCCATTTGCATGACAACTCATATAGTCCTGTCAAAAGATCGTGACTGAAGCGATTGACTCTTACACACTCCAACTTTGCTTTACTTACTTCTAAGACCTTAATCCTTTAGAAAGCAATCACGCTCAACTATCATCGCCGATCGACTGCCACCAACCAAATTTCAAACACAGAAATGACAGGTTTAATACAGTAATTATATCTAAGAAATAACACATAATAGATAATTTGCTAGGAATAGTATTATTTCTTAGATATAATTGCTATATTGAGCCTGTTATTTCTACGTTTGGTCAGTGGTTGTCGATCGGTGGTAATGGTTAAGCGTGACTGTTCCCTTATGCTTGAACTTTAAGCTGTTTTGGGAAAACAGTTGAATGAAAGAATAGGAACTTTCAAAATTTACATTTAATAAATATTTAAATATTGTTCCCTAGTTTGATCTCAATATAAATATTGAATATAAATATCGAATAAATTCAATTTGATTCATATAGAGAATGTTCCACAACGAATGTCAAGAAATTTAAGGGGTAGTTCTATACACTAAAGTAAGACGAAAATGAAGATAGACAAAACTGAGTTTTAGACTTCATTTCAGAACTATGAATTTTGAAGGAATACCTGAAAAACACATGAAATGTGTCTGACTTGGGACTTGACTTATTCTACTGACTCAGTAGAATATATCCCTAATCGAATACATTTCATGCAAATTTTAGATATCTCTGACCTTTTCAAATTTCTGATACCTGTTACAAACACTTTATATATTCATATATGTATTAACATTTTACATTCTTCTTCACATATTCCATGAATGATGAATAAGAAGCTTGTAAACGGAAAGATTTCTCGACAGAAAAATAAAACAATTCTTTTACAATAGTATTCTACATACACATATGTAACTTTAAAAAAAAACGAAAAAATTCTTACTCTTTGTAAATCAACAAAGTGTCACATCACCTTAAGAATCTTAACTTTTTACTTCTTGTTTCGATAAAAGTGTATAAATACAAGACTCAGACATTTCAACCTGCTATGCACTTCCGAAATTACCTAATAAGGAATCAGGGACACCTGACTAATCACCACACTAAAACCCCCGAAATGGCAACCCAACTTGATTCCTCTCTATACTCAGCTCCAACTGAAGTCCCCATTTATGTACCAGTCTCCGCAAAGAGGCCACTGTTTCCCTTATTTCACGCAGACTTGGCGCATCCGACATTGCAGTTTACTTTCACGGACGACAGCCATTTCGTACGCGAGCCTCCGGGAATTAAGGCAATCCTGATTCGAATCCCTGTCGAGCGAACCGATCCGCCAATTCTTCCCCCTCCTCCCCCGACGCGACGTACTTTGCAAGTTAATTCGGATAAACGGTGAAACCGACGGTGTATCCCGTCGCGTCGCGTTAATCCATTGTATAAATCCGCGCGCGGCGAGCAAATCCATCGCGTCCATTTCGTCGAGAGGGGCTACGATAAAAATGCGACGTCACGGATGGAACTGAGCTCTACATTTCAATTTGACCACTGGTCCTGCACCTCGTTCGATTTGGTTCCCCGATAGACCTACGTAATTTGTGTGGAATTAATATTTGAAACAGGTTTATTAATAATGAATAACAATATAATGATTGGCTTATTACGACTTATGTCTAGATCAGGCCTGCAGAAAGTTTCAGCTTTTCGGTATATTTTCGAGAGTGTGGTCTACTGCTGCTCGTTACTCGAATCGTGGCAGTGTGTTGGCTCCTCGCGGGGACTTAAGACGATTGGAGCTCAGGGGCGACTAGTTAACAATTGTATAGGTGGCTTCTGTCACAAATGAATAAAAGAAACAATCAGGCAGTGTATATTAAACTTGAGTATACTATGAGAATATATTTCATCATCCTGGAGGTACCATTGTCGATGCGATTTTTTAAAACACTGCTCGATCGTTTCCCTTATTCTATGTGCCAAAAGTCATCCATATGAGTTTTACCTAATTGCTCTTGAACTCCAATCGTCTTACGTTCCCGCGAGGAGACAATATACTGCGAAACGATTCGAGTGACGAGCAACAGCAGGTCCTTCTCCCAGAAGTATAGCGAAAAGTTGAAATTCTTCACAAGAGAACTTGATCTAGATTCTAAGACTACGATACCACATTTAGAATTAACGTGATGCTCAGTTCTGATCGTTTTCAGGGGTCCTCCCCTGATGCGATTAAAAACGCGACGATATTCGAGCCACGAACGCGAAATTCTGATTCGCAATTGCCAGCCGTAACGAAGAGTGGCCGAAACGGAGAAAGAGGAATGCTGGCACGAGGAAATGATGCAGCTGATTTTTTGCTCCGCTGGAATACAAACAATCCGATTTTCTGGTTCGTTACGCGCCGCGTTGCGCATACACGGTGGACCTAAACTGTCTGACCAGACTCTAGCTGGAATATTCTAGGATCCAGACGAGAGACTTTGCCCGTTCAAGGTCGCTTATTTGACAATGAATGGCGCCGTTTTTGCTGGCATGTTGGCTACGCTGTTTGGCGCTTAGGAGATAATGTGCTTAGTTTCTGTGTTTTTGGGAGGTGGAATGAAATGGGGAGATGGGCAACTGACAATGAGTTGCAAGTTGCGATATTCTGTCTGTGAATGCAGCAGTGGAGAAACGCTCGTTAGTAGTGATGGGTTAAAGAGGATTTAATTTTTAAAACCTCTCTCTCGTTTTTAGATACAATTATACGAATTCTTTTTTATGAATTAGAAAACAGCTGGATTATGATTATGATCTTTATAATTTCTTTTTGATTCCTGAGAACGAGTAATTTAAATTTGTCAATTTTTAAACATTCCAAATTGAAAATATTTCTATATTAAAGTTTTTCAGTTCTTTTAGTATTCAGATTGAAGCTTTTTCTCACTGTCTGAATTTCAACTGCAGGAACAATATTACCTATGCATCACTTGTGAATAGAATAACGTGTGAACCCGAAAAACAGAACTATATCTGGTTAAATTATTTCGAATGGAAAAATCGATTACCAGATGAAAGTGAGGGAGATTAAAGCAAAATACATTCGATGTATGACATGACTTTCAATTTAGAGATTTTAAATTCAGTGAGAAATTTGAAATGAAATTTAATTCGATGGATAGATTCAAAAATTCCATTATAAAGACAATTGTCAGGTAATCTTTTAGGAAAATCCGTGTGTAGCATTTTAAAATTTTTCACGTAGATTTTTTTATATTGCTGATATAAATGTTTAAATGTGCAGAAATGGGTTTTTCATTCTCAATTTTGAGAGCTATTTTCACCACCTACAGGAACGAATATTAAAAACCAACATATGTGTCCAATATTTTTCGATGCTTCACATCTATATGATATATCATTACATATTATCATATTTATCCCTTTTTTCAGTAAAATAAAATCTATGTATTACATAGATAACTGTTATTTAGTACCTTCGTATTCTGAAAACAATATACCTACTACTATGACGCATCATTTTTCAATTTTGATATAAAAATACAACTGAAAATTTCACGAAAAAAGAAATTGTCAGATAAATACCTAGATTTTAAAAAATATCAAGTAGTAAAAACACTCAACTAGATCGAAGAATTCAGACGATTCTTTTAGGTATGCAGGAACTTCGATCCTTCTAATATTACATAGAATGTCTTCACTACAAGTGCAAGGTTCCCTAAAGAACGAGAAGAAAGGAAAAAAAGTTTCTAAAGAATGTAGGCAAGCATGATTCATAAACTTTGTATAGTCATGGTATCTCTTCATTTCCTTAATTTCTCTCTTCCTCTCTGCTTATTTTTTCCCTTCTTCCGCAAACACAAGGCGCGTTGCGGCTCATCAAGCAACGTTTTATTATGAGTCCAGCCGTGAAGATCAAGAGAAGTTTCCCCATTTCCGTGTTCCTCGGCCGCAAGTTTTTCCATTCCCTTTGTCGAGCTGATATATCGGGGTCCTTACACTCGCGTGTACTACGAGCAACATCCCTTTTCTGCTGTGTACCACACTCTTCCCTTGACTGATAGTCGGCTTCGTATCGCCCGGAGGTAAAGGATGTTCCTTAAGCCTCGCACGTCCCTAGAATTCTCGATTCTCAGCTTCCTGTCTGCCCCTCTACCGTCCCCTTGACTTTAACCATATTTCTTCGTTTCCTCGGATGCTCGAGGGAGAAGCGTGGCAACACTCTCGTGAAGGGGTTCTAGGCGACTCGTGATTGGCTGAGAGTGTGGTAATTAAAGGGATTTAGGTAATGCAATGTATGTTCACTGCTGTTCAAGAAGACGAGGAAAATTGTGATTTCCACTTCTATGTAGTCTTTGCTCTTTCTCCTATCATATTAGCGCGTAGATATTAATTATAAGTTAAAATCTGTCAGATTAGTACATTTTTATGAAACAGAGGTTTCATTCTAGAAATTCAAAGGACAGAAAAATTTATTCATCTATTCATATCCATGTGATTAAAAAAATTCAGGAAGGTTTCATGCGAAATAAAAATAAAAAGTAAATATCTGAAAGAATATTTAAATTCGTTCATTTTAATCATGTCATTTGAAAACATGAAAAAATGTCGACTTATTGGAACTGACAGCAATTTCAAATAACAATTCAGACATCTCATTATTTTCACGTTTCAAAAGCAGAGAAAGAAACATTCATCAAAAGGATTCCATTTCACGTGGCAAATTTAATTACAGTGCGGAATCTTTCACAAAACAGAATGATAATTTCATAAATTACTTCTCGAAAGAAAAACTGCGACTGTATTTCAGAACCCCTAGTCTATTATTACATATTTTAGACCGTGACACGAAAATTTCCATACAGAATGGGTATCACACTCTTAACGACGCTGTACCTGAAAAGAAGTGACATTATCAAGGAAAAGAAAAAATTGTTCTCTCAACTGACGCGCAGTATAAATTACAATTTATCTACAGAGCATCTTGAAACCGCTCGAAGAACAGGTCCCGCAACTTTTACGTCGCATTAATGGGGCTAGTTTATCAGAGAAGGCTGAATTGCTGTTAAATTACGGCGCGAGCGTTGATAACATCGTGAAAGGCCGAGCTGGTGTCGCGCGAATAATCCACGACGAATTGTACCATTTATCGGGCGCGTTTGCTCGGCCCTCCAACGCGTGTCACGCTCGATGTAAAACGACGATAATAATAATAATAACAATAACGAGTCTCTCCTGCCCTCTAACGATGGTAATTTTTGCTTGCAGAGGCTGAAGTGAGATCACCCCGTTTCACGGGCTCAGGCTGGCTGGCGTTCCCTGCTTTAAAGGCTGCTTACAAGCACGTCCAATTAGAACTGGAATTCCGCCCCGAGGCGTGGGATGGAATTTTGCTTCTTGCAGGAGAAAGGGACGATCTACAGGGTGACTTCATGGCCTTGATACTGCATCACGGCTTTATCGAATTCAGGTAACGATGTAACGTCCATAAATGTTCTGCCTGTTAGAGGGGCGATAATTGTGCAGTGAAACTGGAACGACGTTCCGAAATTTCTTAAAGAGTATGTCGTGGAATTTGAGGGGGTGAATTGGTTTACGTTCATTAGATGCTATTGTCGATAATGCCTCTTGAAAAATGGAGAATAGTAGAAGGTATAGAGGGTATCCAAGCTGAAGCAGGTCATCGAAATATTTCCTCTTTTTTAATAACACGAAAATCATACGTGGCATCACTTTAATGGTTTCGAAGGGAGGATATCGTGGAAGAACAATCTTTTGTGTAGAATCACTTTTTTTTTAGTTTCATAGATTTCTGTGTTATTAAAAGCAGAGGAGATATTGATGGGCTGCTTCAGCTTGAACACTTTCTATAGAATATTAAGAAGTATATTAATTTGAATGATAGAAAACTTATTATCTAAATAATTTTGTATTTATTACTTAACTAGAGAAAAATGCGAGTATAAAATATCGAGAAGGAAAATTAACTGTTATAATGACATTATTATCAACGTTAAATTAATAAATTCTAGCCAACATTTATTATATTTACACACAATTCTCAATTACTAGACAAATTTGCCCGAAATTAGTATCACATTTCTACATTCTACCCACAATTTTAAAAAGTCAATCTAAAAGTTGCATTCACTAACACGAAAATAGAAGAAATATCGTCAAGTATCCAGCGATTCATTTTTCGCCAGCTGATTATTCCTAATAAATCCCCGTCTAATTTTCTACGCCTTATAATTAAGGCTTTCATCACGAAACTTATTGCATATTCATTGCAACTTAAACAAACTTCCCTTTAACAAAGTGATCACAAGCTCTTGAAACTTGTACAGCCTACCGCGCTATTAAATCATTACGAGAGAGCAAATCGTACACGAGCTAACCACCTGATAAGCGTGTTCCTCGATAAAATCGGGGGCGATGTTCGAAGTCGATCGATTGGAACGATATAACGAGGCCGATGTTCTGTGCAAGCCAAGCTTCGTCACGAGCATGCATCAGCGAATTATGCTTGACAACTTTGCTCAACTCGGAAGCAATAGCCCAAGTTTCGCTGAAACTTCATTGCCCTATTAGCGGCAGGACATCAAAGGATTCGCGCGAGACCGCGATTTACTTCGATTTACCGCGAAACACGTCCCGCTTTGTCGAGTGGGTGGCAAAGGAGATCGAGCACGCGATCGGTAAACTTGGGAGGATCTCGTCTCGAAGACGCGCCATCCCATTCTCTTCGCTCATCTTCACACGAATGAAAGCTAATATCCATCGACAAAGGCCAGGATCTCATTCTGTGTTTGCTAGAGTATGCGATGTTGTTCAATTTTGGTCGATATTCCACGTGGATCTCTATTTCTGTCACTATCTGTTGGTTTATATGGATGCTAGTTTAAAGAGATTTTTAAAGATAGTTGTTCACTTATTTAATTGATATTCCTTTCTTGGATAACGAAAAGAATTTTCTCAAAGTTTTATAATATTCATTATTTCGTAAGTTTGTGTGTAGACATTTTTAGATTACTTCTTAGAAGAATTCTTTCTTCTTGAAAATTTCTTTTAGAATTATTAGACTCACAAAACACTATCCCATGTTTGTAAGTCATACTGGTTAATAGAAGTCTGTACGTCATGACTGGGTACATCATAGAGTTGCACTACTTGTTAGGGGATTCCAGCCACAAAGGAGATTATAACTACTTATAATCTGTATTGCAAGACCAACTCCGTACGAGATTGTTCTACTTAAGGGTCTAACCGCATCCAAAATTTTATTGTTTGCGTGTCTGGTCACATACGGGGCCACACTACTTATTCGGCTCCTATGGATAATAGGACTTAACATGAAGAAATAATATATGGTATTCTGTAAAGATTAAACTGTGTATAGAGTATATAACAATCACTACGTCCTTCAGCTATACTACTTATTGGAGGATTTTGTCCAAACTCGAGGTTATACTACTTATTCTCTTACTACAGATCGTACAATTAATATGAGGAAACATAACACGAAAAACTGAATGTCATATGCAAACCATACTATTCAAAGAAAGATTGTCTACGTCTTACAGCTAGACTATTCGTAATTAGAGAATTCTGACTACAATTAAGATCATGCCATTTATATTCTTCACTATACGTCTAATTACGACTGAGACATTTTCTTTATAGTACTTCTAAACATGCTTACCAATGATTCTACTTTTTTGTCTGGCCATATACTGAGCCATACTACTTATTTCTCTTGTATTCATAATACGATTATAGGAAAACATAAAAAAATAAATAGTAAGTCTCTACGATGTTCATCTCAATTCAAATCCAGTCATAATCCCCATTCGCTGTGTAAATAAATTTCAGCCCACGTCTCGTGCAAACTGTCCTGAAAGCAAGATACTGCGCAGGTGTACCTCGTCGACGATACTCTTTGCCACCGCTGGTGTACGAAAACGACGAAGTCTACCGAAGAACTTTTACTGGAGACTTTATTTCTCTAACGTACCAGCGAGAGTTTGACGTGGTCATTAATTAAGAATTCCAGCCAGGAGCTAATTTTTCGTTTACAGCTTAACAACCCGTGACTGCCAGCGAACTAGCGATTTATGAATCTGTGAGCCTCCTCGTTGGAGCGAAAGCTTCGCCGTTAACATTTTCAACGTAGACTGTAGCTCGTTTTGCTAATAGATGTTATTCGCTGAACTTTCCACTGGACGCGAGCGTAAAAGATATTTTGATGAAGTCTCGTCGACGACCATATAGCGGAATTTTTTTCAGGAAAGTCAATTTTATGGGAATTTAAATAGTATGAAATTAACATTGGAGAAGGTTGTTTGGAATATATGTAGGTAAAATTTATACTAAATATAGAGACCTTTCAGAGTGGTAAATTATTTCTAGTTAATATACGTGTGATGGTTAGTCTTTCAGTATATAAAATATTGCGCGTAGCAAGTGAAATTTAATTTAATATTTGAGAATCTTGTTTGCTTACTAAAATTGTAGTACCTACTAAATTCAACACTGAATATTAAAATGAAAGAGTTTAGATGAAATTTCGTAGTCAACATATGGACTACTAAGCATGATAGTACGAATTATGCGCCATCTTTAAAAATAAAAAAGAAAGAAAGTGTAATTATAGTGTTATGATATATATTTTTATTCGCAGACAATCATGGAAAGAATTTTTTCAACCATCTACTAACCCTAAGCTTCTGACTAACAATCTAACAATTTTATGTATTCTAGTAACTGTCAATGTATTGAATAACTTTCATTAGCACCTCTATGAAATTTTAATATTCATTGACTTTTCTGGGTATGATTTGATTCTCCGAGACAAATTGGGTAATGGGACAAATCGATACGAAAGTGAACGATTGCATTTGTATCAAAATTAACAAAACGAGAAATTTGAACAGTGTTCTTACTTAATTATCGAAATATTCTGCTTGAGACGACCGAAACACGGTTTCCATGGAAATTCTCGATTCGAGCTGTTCCCGTAATTTATTCAATACTGACCGAGATAATTGCTCATTGTTCCTCACTCTCGTTCCCATAATTCATTGATCGAACGATTTATCGTTTCATCGATCGATTACGCATCAACGCGGAAAAGTCATACGTTAACGAGCCGAAGATCTGTGAAATAGAACAAAAGCTTCGTTACGATTCAAAACTGCAGCAAAAACTAATTGAACCTTGATAAAGAGCTTATACCAGAAAAGCAAAGAATAAGCATCAATTCTACAAATAACGGTAAAAAATGTATCTTCGTTGTGAAACAACATCCACTATGCAACGTTGTCAAAAGGAACGAGCAGTCCCATTGTCTCTCCCTGGAGACACGTCAATCATTCTTTGCGAAAGAAAGAAATTTCGTTCAGTTTCCGCTGTTGTCACTAAATCGAATAACGCTTAAAAATATTTAAAATAACAAATCACTCGTATATATCCATGACGTGTTCGAGCATCGAATAATCTGTAAATCAAATTTGGCTGTTGCGATGAGATTGCAGGGAAGCCGATTAGCAGGCTGCAGATATGCGACACCGGAAATCATGAAACGGAAATTCAATTCCAGGCATTGTTATCGTACACGTATGCGAGGCTAATGCTTCTTAAAGTTCCCGACAGAGATCAAGTAGAGCAATGTACAGAGATTAGCCATCTTCCGTTCGAAAGTCGTTTAGGCTCGCTTAAAAGATCCCCTAGCAAGAGGAGAGCCAAGAAAATAATTAAGGACTAGCCGGAGGCGTGCAGCGAGGTCGTGACCCTGACCTTCTTCGGTCTACGCTTTTTCGTAATTCATCACCCTTCTGCGAAGACCGCACTTGACATTTTCACCGCTGCAGTATGAGACTATGAAAAAGTCACGTTCAGAAGTGACTGGTGATTTTGAGTGCAGTAATCTGTAGCGATTATAAGTATGGCAAATTAGTTGTTAACTCTTCTTTAGCAATAATTTTTTTTACTAACACTGTCAACAATCTGATTCGCTTATATCCGCCACGATTTTTTAATATTCTAGGCTTTTAAAAAATGTATAAAAAATTGTGTGTTAATTTTTACAATTTGTATTTCTAGGATATCGTTTAGATTTTCGTTAATAAATGCTACACAGTTTTTCTTTTAGTTTCTTTTTAGTTTCCACAAAGAACAGCATTATTTTCAAGTTTTGAAATGTGTCAATTATTGTAGAATTTTTCGGTCTTTAGAATCCTAGGACCTTAAAATTTAAAAATTCTAAGCTCATAAGATTCTGAAATATTATAAGCCTAAGATTTTGGTACCAAAATAAATCTTTGAATTTTAAGATTGATTCTGAGATTGCGTGACGCTGAATCCTCCAATCCTGAGATCTTAATACTTCTGAATTCTTGAAATTTTAATATTTTTGAATCTAGGATCTCGAAATTTAGAATTCTAAACTCATAAGGCTCTGAAATCTTATAAGCCTCACTTTTTAATATCATATGTGTTTGTAGCTATTTAAATCTTCGAATTGTAAGATTGATTCTAAGACTATATGTATAATACCTAATCCTCCAATCCTGAGACCTCAATATCTCCAAAATCATAGACTTCCAAGACCTCAAAATATATCCCAATGTTCTCCCCAAAAAAAGCATCCCATCATATTCCTCCTACAGCAACATTCAAGGGACACCCAGAAAAGGAACGAGGAAATCTAAAGCCCCAGCTCCCAATTTCCGACGGCTCCAATCGCGCTGCAAGAGGTCATCGGTTAAACGATTTCAGCTCTCGATACACTGGGCTCCGTCGCGCGAGCGGAAAGGCGTAAGAGAAAACAAGAAGACAGGGCGTGGGTGCGCGTCAGACAGCACGGTTCCTTTAGCAGAATCTTTTGGCCACCTTCCAGGACCCAATTTCTATTTTTGTCCGATCCCCCGTTTCTAGGATATTACTTCCGTTTCGAACACGACGCCCATCCGCGCGTGGGGTGGCCCATGTAACCGTAATGCGCGCATCCGTGTACGTGAAAGTGATTCTTTGAGCTCTCGACGCGCTGGATCCGCCTCGAAAGACATCTCTCCCCAGCGCCAGCCATCCTCCCTACACTGCAACGAGATACGTGTACGCGGCTTAACCGAAGAAAAGGCTACTTGGATTGGAGATAGGTAAGCCCGGAAACTCGGTCGGCGAGATTTCGTACCGTTCGCTTTCAGCGAACAGTAACTACATACGCCTCTAGGATAACGCTGAAGCCTCCTTTCAAGGTAGACTCGTTCGCACAGAAATTCCATTTTGAGCGGAATCTTCGGTATTTTCGGTGGAGAACGTGACCTACGCGTGCGCGGGACCGATGATCATTCCTGGCTTGAATTATGGTTATTTGGAGCGGAATCGCTGATAAGGTTTAGGCTTTGTGTAGAATAAATTGAGGAACTGACTTTATGGAAAATACCGTGGTTTTGTTGTGTACTCTTTGCTGCAAGATGGTGACTCTAGGAATCTTATTTAACCTTAGTTGGAGAAGTTGGCAGGAAGTTAAGACTGTTGGAAAAGTTTATAAAGCTCTTAAAAATTGTAGCTTTTTCCTTGAATGCGGAAGCAGGAAGCTGAAGAAAGGATTAAAAGATGTTTCTCCCGTTTCATTGTAGCGTTGTTTTATATTATTCTATGGAAACTTTTTTCAGTCTGTGATTCTAAATCGGTAGTATTTACTAAATTTTCAATAATGAAATATTCAAACCTTCAAGTTATAAATTAACAAACTTTCCAATATTCAAAAATCTGTATTTCTACACACATGAGTGTGTAGAAACATTTGGTAAACCAAGTCCATTTCTAGGCCCAAGGGCTGAAATTAATAAATATATATACATAATACTATAAACTACTTCGAATACTATGTTAAAAAATGAATAATCGTAATTTCTTTGTTAGTTCACCTAAAAAAAAATAACAAAAAAGGATTTGGAGTAGTCTGGCTCTCAGACACAAAACTCCACTGTACCTGAACCTCGAGTTAACTTCAAATAAAACGTAACTGAGGGTGCAGAAATCAGCCATAAGCGATTTCTTAACATCTCTAATATCTCTTCTATATTACAAAATGCTTGGCAGTCCACAGACTGCTCCAAAGATCGCAGACACAACCACCCAGCGATACTTAGAAGAATACCAGGAGAGCTCGCAGAAGAACTCACGAGCGTCGTGACTCCGCGCCTAGGAACTCGCGGCGCGCTATTAATTACGCATGTACTTCGGTCGCGCAGAATTTACAGCGCGCTCGGCGTAACTCGTTAAAATTTCTCGTTCCCATGTCGTTTACCCCCGACGGTGATAATTACCGCAACTTGGAATTCAACACTCGGCTCGTGAGCACGCTCTGCGAGGAACTTTCCGTCTTTGCGTACAGCCCGCGCGGAATGGAACCGAGGACGATGGGAAACACGCCGAAGAAGGAGAACAAACGACGAGGTGGATGACTAATAGCTTGTGTATAAATTAATGGAAATCGATGAGACGTCGGCCGCTCGTAGCGCTGGTACTCGTGTCGCGAAGAACTGACGGATCGAAGTGTTGGCTAGTAAATTAAGTGCGCGTAATTGCGATGATCGTTGCTTAATGGCGGGCGAAAGTTAGTCGGTTGCATGACAACGTGATAAACTGGAATCCTTGGACGATGGCAGCGACCACTTCCCTGGATTTAGCCGAGTGCTCTTAATCATAGGCGAAGTAATTAGGCAGGATAAGTCTCGAGAGAGGAAATTTAAAACTTCCCTTAATGTTTTTATGACTACAGTGACGTAGCACTGCGCCCTGCAGGTTGTAGTTGGCAATTGCGCGTTTACCTATCATCCATCTTATCGCGGAGGGTGGAGACTGCGATGAGAAAAAGTCTGTGTTGCTGCTTAATGGGGACAATTGTTTTTTTTTTTTTTTCATGATCTTGTTATGAGAAGTCTCTTCGGACTGCACAGTAGCAAATGAATCTAACTTAAATACGCCTGCGTCACTTTTACAGATAAATGAGTTATGCTGGTACTGTATCATTTTTTATTGGGTTTATAGTTAATGGATGTTAGCAAGTTTTAGGACAGTTAAAATTAAAAGACCGTGGAGGGAAATAAATATACAGGGTGCCCAAGCTAAAGCAGTCTATGTAAATATCTCTTCTGCTTTTAATAACACAAAGTTTAAAAAACTAAGAAAAATAATTCTTTCATGACATTCCTTCTTCAAAACCATTTAGATTATGCAGTGGCATTAAAAAAAGAAGAGACATTTAGGTGGCCTGCTTCAGCTTAGACACTTCGTATAAATATTCTCCGACGAGTACTCTCCCTGGTCTGAGAACCAGAATTTTAAAAAATCATATTTCTTTTAATATTTTTTCAGTATTGAGATATTAAAAATTCAAGATTAAAAGAATTATATTTCAGTGTTATTAATAAATATAAATCTGTATCCTAACTACCCTTAATCTTTATCTTATGAAGTTTGAACTATTTCATAAATTAATTCTTCGAATTGTTAAAAGTAGCAGTACTTTTAGTATCCATATCATAAATCTCGGTCTTTTAACCTTTGAGAACTTATCGAAAAAATGTTCCAAACCCTCTCGAGTCTGCCCACGAAAAGCTCTATTATACCAAAGAACGACATCGACGTAATCGTTCTATTTGTTCATAGGTTCGATTGCGGTAGCGGAGTTGGTACCGTCAGAAGCACGCAAACGGTGAGGTTGAACGAATGGAACACCCTGACCGTCTACAGGCACAGATGGGACGCTTGGATTCAGCTGAATCAAGAGAAACGTGTGGAGGGAAGATCGAAGGTAAGGGCACTTCACTCCTTTGACGTTCTTCAATCCTAGGATGACGTGTGGGTGTTTGAAGCTGCAGGAGAAATCTAGCCTCAATAAAATCGAGTTTCGAAATAGATTCTTCAAACTGGATAATGAAAAATTCAGTAGTATATTCTTAGAACGAAATTATTGAAATTTGTCGGAAAGTAGAATTTAAGAAAAATTTCTAATATATTAGGTTCTGCTATATGATGTTTCTTATAGGAACTTCAATTTTTGGATTTTATTATTGTCTTATTAAATATATTAATAACGATTGGTCCTCAAAATAAGACCAACCTTGAAACGTCTCAAGTGCGTCTGAATTTGGACTTATTCTACTAACTTCACTATGTCTGACCTAGCCAGTGTATGTCGCGTCAGTAGAATAAGTCCCAAGTCAGACACACTTCAAGCTCATTTTAAACATTTCTTAAAAACAGATAATAACTAAAAAACGAAGCCTCAACACAGAATTTTGTCTTCTCTTAGTACGTAGAATTATCTTTTAAAATTGTTGACACATCCTCGAACACCCTGTACTTGAAGAAACACTTAATTTCTAAACGACTCACATTGCTTTCCCTAATTCTAAAAAGAAAGTAGAAATAAGCAGTACTCTCTACAATCTCTTCCACTCAAAAATTCTTATATTGCTTGGTCAACTCCATTCTCAAACTCCTCACAAATCAAAATCCCCACCGCCCCATCTCTCCATCAACATCTCACAATAAATTCCTCCCCGCCAGAGACAGACTCCTAAAAACATATTCGAAACGTTCGTGCTCTAATTTCATGAGTGTCTTTAAGTCCCAATTTCTCAGGCAGAGAAAGATACTCGACTCGCGGGGGGCGACGGGAGTAGCATTCATGGCGAATTCGTTTCCCTTGACAGTAATTTTCTGGCAGCGCTGCTGTTGGAAAAAAAGGAGGCATCGTCGTCGACGGACGGTTCCCTTTAAAGCCCCAGGCCAGCTCGCGTCTTTAGAGACGGGGCGAATCTTTTCACGAACGGTTCGCGTATATTCTTGCCTCGGTGCACGTCGACGTCATCGTTATTCACCTGCATGCAATTCCGTCCGCGATACGCGTTTCTGGAGGAAACGTTATTTTCCGAGGAAATCGTCCGTTTAATGACGAGTACGAACGAGAGTCTGGCCTGTGATTATATTTTCCCGCGACACTGACGCGACGGAACGAATTTCACCGCGTTAATTGCCGCTCTGCTCTCCGGCGACATAGATTCTTTTAATTCGATTAGAAAGGCATTCCCGCTACCATCGCGTCGACGATGAATTTTTCCATCGCGCCGTCGAACCGGAACCGCTCGAGGGGACGAGCCGAGTACCTATTAAACAGAGTCGTAAAGAGAAAGATATTTTTCCGATAATGCTTCGTATCCGTTTTACGATTTTCTACGGTAGACAGATTTTGCGACCGATAAGACGATTTGTTGCATCGTTCGCGAACGAATTGATGGATCCACTTTGTTTTTCATTTTGTCGCACAGGGAGGGGCGAACTGTTTGCGCGGAGTTCATCTGTCGGGCTACAGGTTGCCAGGGTGCAGTGAAGGGGATAGAGAGACGGTGTTTATTGTTATTGGTGGTTCGGTTATTCGTAAATCGATTAAAATGCTGACGGTGATTAGGAATCAGGAAAAATTGATTTACCCTAAGTATTAAGTGAAACAAAAGAATGGCTAATGGCCGATTTCTTCACTTCCAGTTACCTTCTAGTTACCTTTCAGTTACCTCCCAGTTACCTTCTAGTTACCTTTCAGTTACCTCCCAGTTACCTTCCAGTTACATTTAACTGGAGGTTTAAGTGCAGTGAGTCTCATCGGTTGGTGATTCTTTATTAGGCTAGTTACGTTACATTGCTTAAAATAACAATATTAAATTGCTGCACCAAAATCGAATTGATAGATTTTTGAAGAATAATCATTTAAGGTAATTGACTCAGTAGTTGGTCACTTCAATAAACAATAAGATAGCGTTACTTGAATTTTCTCAAAGTGATCACACAATAAATTTAAATATCTCATTATATCATATAGTAAATAAGTACCTTAAAATCATTATTTATTGAAGTAATCGACTACTGGGTATTGATCGAATATCGAGTCAACTATCTTCAATATAACTACTAAGTTCTTTTTTATCAATAAATATTATTAATTTAAATGGTGTAAATTTCTTTCTCTTCAGTTCAGCTACCTTATTAGCTAATATTCATAATTTTTGCTTTGAAGCAAACTTAACTTTCATATTTTTAAGATGTAACTAGCTTAGAGAATTGCGAGTCGATGAGACTCATAGCATCTAAACCTCCAGTTAACTTTAACTAGAGGTGAAGGGATCGGTCATAAATCTTCGTTGCGTCTCGTTTGTTAAATGAGAAGAAAAAAGGGCAAAAGCGAAGGAGGACAAATACAACGTCGACACGTGCGTCGTTAAAACTGTCTGCTAGCCTAGAATAAAACCGAGACAAGTGGCAGCGTGATTAAAACAGAGCGCAGCGCAGTTAACAATAGGATCTTGTGCATGTGTTTGTTGGTGAAAAAAGATCTAGCTTTGCTAAGCCACGGGAAACGCGTGCCAGAAAATTTCCAATACTCGCGTTGGAAAATGAGATATTATACTTTTAAATTTGACAGATCTAACTTCTGTGTTACATTTCACCTGGAACCTGCAGTTTGATTTAGAAATTATCAAAATAGGATGACTTGATTTACCATACCCATTCTAATTGTAAGATAAAATAACATAAGTCGTATATTTATATTTCCAAGATATCAACGTTCCAAATTCTGAATTTTAATTCAATATTTTTATTATTTGCAAGAGAAGAATTTCAAAATATGAATTCTATTTCGTTGCCTTCAGTTGCAGCAAAAATTCCAATTTTTCAAAGTATGATTTATATCCTTTTGCCTTACGACCACAGACATAATGTTCGAAATCATTTCACTGGAATCACGAAGGATCTCCAGTTAAAGCTCATTTCCCTTCGTGTCAACCACAATTGTTAATTTTACAATCCCACAGAAGCCAGCATTGAAACGCCACATGAACTTCATTTATCCAGCAGACTTTCGTTCCAGCCACGTTGGACAAACGGACGAATTTAATTTCATTGCCCAATGCGCGCACGTACAGGCCTGAAGACGCTCACGCCCCCAGAAACGTCACTCTCCAGCGCATTCGAGACAGCTTCGCTACGTAGCCTAGTGGTAGCGTGACTTAATGCGCTTTCATCCGTCCACGTTTATAGCCCACGGCCAGACGTATAAAGACAGATGGCCAGCGTTGAAAGTGATGAATAATCGAGCCACGCCCGCGTGGAACCGACCGCGTCAGCCGATGTGTAATCAGTGAAATGAACCTCGTAAAAGTAGCCCGATAGCTCGATCAAGGAAAATTTCGCCGTGTCTCACGACATCGCGCCACGTTGTTCATCGATTTTCCCCTTTTGACGCCCCTTCCACAGAGAGCTAATTCAACCCTAATTTACGCGCGTCGTCGCAGAGTATGTAGGTCGAGCCATGACATTCGTCCCCTGTGTGTGATTTTATTAAAATTTTCGCGATACCTGCATATTTCGCGCGACGGGAGCCCTTAGTTAATTAAGGCCCCGCGGATTAATACGGCTGGCACGTTACAGAATGGACGGCGAAATTTGCTTAATACAGTTTACATGACCCACTAATTACGGCGATGCGAAGAGGGATGCGCTTTTATGTTGTTAATGAAGCTTTCTTAGCATTCTAATACCCTTTGGTAGGTAGTTTCCCTTGTTCGGTAGCTGAAATTTCATTGTGCTACTTATTTAAGGGAAAAACGATAGATTTCACGTTTTGAGATGGATAAATTATGGTTAGTCAGCGTGATTTCATTATTATTTAATGAATTTTGCTCGGCAGGCGATTTCATAATGCGTTTGGGGTAGCCGTTAATGAAATACTCCAGCGACTAGATCCATTGTGCATAGTTAATGGCTACCAAAACTGTTTACCTAGATGTATTCATCGTTATTGTTAAATTAAAGGTTCAAGCTTTTAGCATATTACGTTAGCGCATTAACATATCTATACGTTAGATCAATGGATTAATTTAACTTACTACTTGCTACATATATTTGCATAACTTAGTATAACGAACTATATTGTTGGGCATCAATACAGCAAAAGGTCCTCAACATATTGTGCTATATCTTGTATGATATATTATATAATTTTAGATAATGTAATTCTTTAAATACCCACGATGTTTCTAGAAATAGCTTACTTCACAGATCTGTGGAGTGTTCGGTCAAAAACTCTGACCTACTGGTAACCTGTCCTGTTCGCTACAGTGACAAATGCACTGTCTATGAGAGTCTTAAGGGGCTTCCAAGCCACACACACATTCTCGAACAGCTGGAAAGCCCAGGTCAACCACCTATTTCAATGTATCTGTCTCACCGATATACACAAGTTATTTTCCATCCTAAAATTGTACTGTTAACTTTAAATGCATTAATGCAGATTAAGAATTTTATCCAAATCATTTTTACGTTCCATTTAGACTTCCCTACGATCTCCTAGAATATTTCAACGCAAGTATATTTCTTAATATTTGTACATTACATAACCTCACTAGTTCAAGTTCTGGGACAAGTTGACAGTAATTAAGCGCGTTTTATTACAGCGCAACGTCGTTTTCTTTAAATTACACCGAGGAACTGGCCGGCGTTTCGTTCTCGAATTAAAACTCTTTAAAATCTCCCTACTTTGCCAAACCTCTCGCTGTCCCTCTTAGTTGCCACCATTTCCCTCTTCCTCTCGCCCTTTTTCGTTCCGCTCGCGCTTTCTTCCTCAGCCTCTCTCATAAGACTTGCAAATTGTTTCGGAATAAGTTAGCACGCCGCCTGGGAAGAAGGAGAAAGAGGCGCTACTTCCTTAGGAGGAAGGGGAGGAGTGCTTTCGAGTGGTTCTTTAAAAACAGCTAAGTTCGTCCACGAGCAAGTTCCGCGAAACAATCGGAGCGGATATTGTCTGTCGCGACGTGGAATAGGGGAAAGAAATCTTAAACTCGGCCGAGAAACCGCAATTTTCCGCGTGCTGCTGAGGGGACACTTATCAGCTGATAATTGACCTTTCTGCCGAGACAGCAACCATCAGTTCCTGAATATCAAGTCAATGCTGCACGAAACGACCATCTAGATTCCATTTTTTGCTATTTCTTGACGAAATATTCGAGAAATTATTTTTCTTTTTTGTAATATTATTTTCCTTTCCTTTTTGCTTTCAGTTTCGTTGTTAGTAAGAATGAACTGAACACTATTTATAAAGTTATAGAGCTGATAATGAGGGCCAGGATCGACGAAGTTTTCTTCTGTTATTTTTCAATAGGAAAATAACTGTGATAGGAAATTTCTTAAGAAAGAAAAGTCAGTAAACTGACATAACTTAATGTTGAGAAAAATGGACCTGAAATAGTTTGACTCTTAAGTAGTGACTTTTTAGTGTATGGAAACACTTTTGAAATTAACAATTTTCAAATCTTATATAATTTATAACAAATTCAACTACTCCTGGCATAAAACTATTTGCCAAAAGTCAGAGGTAGCAACTTTATATAGAATAAAGTAATCGTATAGGTACATTTAAATTCAATCCATCTCCTTTCTCCAAAAACCCAAGTTTACTCAAAATGAATACTAGAACCCGTAGACTATCAACAAAAGTACATACTTGTAATAGAAGAAAGAATTACAGTGAATTCATAAAACAATACATTATACCAACAACTGAGTTCCTACAAATCTGAAGCACAATAAATTCTTTAAGTAATAAATTTTTCCTGCAGCACTGAGGTTTCAATTATAATTCGTAACTGTGTACGAAGAAAGCCAGAGAATGTGACAAATAAGTTTTTCAGACTTCGAACCTACTTTATATAATAAAGCAAAGTATAATAAGGAAGGGAGTTGCTCGGGATACAAAGCACGTTCCTGCACTATCTAATTTTCTCGACTTTGTAACGGGTCAGAGGATAACCAGTACTCTTTGCAGCTGCTTCAATACATTTCTTTATTTTTGCATCAAGTCAACGTGGGAAAGAAAATAAATTCATTAAAAAATCCGCTACTCCAACAATTTAAATAAAAAGTACGCCGTTACGTTCTATATCACGGAAATTATTGTATATTCTATGGAAATGGACAAAGAAGTATTTTTCCAAACAATGCTTTGGTCCAGGCCAAACACCCTTTATTAATATTTAATTAATTATTCAATACGCTCTACATTCACTCATTCGTATCGTTTATTCCCTCTTTATCCGATCGTCTCATTTGTTTCGTTCGCTTCAATACGTTTCATTTATTTCACTCCTTCCACTGGTGTCATACGTTTCATTTATTCCATTTTCATTTGACTTCATTTGATACGTTCAGTTAACCCTTTGGTATGTGAATAAGCGGTGAAAGAAATACTGTGTGTGATAGTAAAGTAAACGATTGCAACGTGAAGCGAGAGTAATTGATATTAAAAGACGATTTATATACCATACGCGTAAGAATTATTTTATTAAAAGTGCCGATCGAAATAATGAAGATAACAGTGTAAGCTATTTAATCGTATGAACTGTCTCTGACTTTACTTATTCTATTGACTTATTCTACTGACATTACTGAGTCTGGCTACTGCACGCCAGCAGTAGAATATGTCCTTAGTCAGACACATTGTACGTGATCTTTAGACGTTTTTGCACCATTTAATAATTCTGAAATAAAACCTCAAACGCTATTTTGTCTTGATTAATATTTATCTTATATATTCTTGATTTTCTTTCTACTATTTTGGCATGTAGAATCACTCCTTAAAATTTCTTTCACTTGCTCATTTTATTATTTTGACGTGTGAATTCACTCCTTAAAATTTGTGTCACTTGTTGAACACTATGTTTGTGTATATAGTGTGTTTCAAAACAGGTGATGTAAATGAAAGAAAGATAGTTTTATATTTGTTAAAAACTTTAAGGGTGCATAGAGTGAATGGAACACTTCCAGTTCACAGTAGATAAAGTCACTGGTTAGACAACGAATATTTTTCTTCTATCCTATACCCCTTAAGTACTCAAAATTATCCCTTTGAATATTTGTACCCAATAAAAATTCAAATTCAATCTTCTCAAAAATGTAACTCGATGCAGAAGAATTTATTATACATTTCATATTATCCTCTTCTACTTCCAATTACCGGTTTTGAAACACGTTTCATATGTTGCACAAAGAAATAACCGTGTTCTATATTTTACTATCTTTCGAATTTTATTTTACTAATCAAACGTGAAATAATAAAAACCACGTAACAGCCAAGCTCCCTTCACAAAGCACAATCAATCCAATCAAAGGGTTATCCGCAGACAGCTAAAATTTCACAGCACAGTGATACATATTTGCTTTTCCTCTCTAAAAAACTAAATCCATAATTTCTGCGCCAACGAGTAGCACGTGCCCCAAGCGACTGTTACGACGTTCGTATCGTGAATACGCCCGAATCATCCCCTTTCGCGAAAGGAGACATCGATGCTCCGCGTTGACAATGGAGAAGATCCTCTGTTAGAAGAAAAAGGATGAGAAAGCAAATATCCTCTCGTTGAAGCGAATAGCGCGTGGAGAAACCGAGGGAAGGAAACATTCATTAAAAAGTAAGTCTCGTTGTCCCCGTTTTACCGCGGGATCTATAAACCCCCGATGTCGTAGAAAATTAGTCTCCACTTAGACAGGGGGAGCAGATTAACTGCATCTGACGGCTGATCGTAACGTTGGCTCGCTCTACGTCGAGTGTCCTCGTTGACGAAGCATCGGTAATCTGATTGTATTGTGACGCCTTCTAAAATCGTCTACAAATGTTGGATTATCCTACATTCATTCCTCTTCGTTCCTCGAGGTTTTGCTGCCAACGAGTGGAAAGATACTCGCCATTTCCTGCGGGAGATGGATTGACGGTGTGACGTATGCTGGGATAAGAAATAAATCACGCGTACGACAAATTGTATGCGCGGATCTTTCGACGTTTCGGTAAAGGATATGAATTTGAATGAATTTTTGAAACGTTACTTTTTTGGTAGTTTTGTGAGGTGAAAGATTATTTGTGATTTATGAGGTGAGTGGAAATTCTTGTTAGGAGATTGACAGGTTTTATATATTGGTAAAGACTCGTTAAAAGGCGACTGTTACGTTTATGTAGGAAGTCCTTTTTGAGAAACAGTAATAGAGAATCTGCCAGTAATGAAATACAATTATCAATATTAATGTTTTCAGAATTAAAATAGATTTAATGGGATGACCTAGATTTATGACTACTGTTGACATAATTATATCTACTGAACCCCTTTTGAAATTTGAATCCAAATTTCAATTTAGAAGTCTTCATAGAAATTATATTCGCTAAAGGGTCACGAAATGAAATAACAAGATCACTATTAATTAAAATGAATTGTACAACAAATAATTGTAGTATTTCATGCTGAATTTCTGTGTTCTAATTAAAAGTTAAAAAAAAAGAATCCTTGATAAAATCTCCCGATATCACGTAAACTATTTCCAACAAACGTCTCTA
The DNA here is from genome assembly GCF_051401765.1 of Calliopsis andreniformis. Lineage (NCBI taxonomy): Eukaryota > Metazoa > Arthropoda > Insecta > Hymenoptera > Andrenidae > Calliopsis > Calliopsis andreniformis. The sequence goes on from NC_135066.1 coordinate 14,900,327, forward strand.
TCCCATACGATCGAACAATAAATCAGTTTCGTTTCAAATCGTTAAAATTTCAAATAACATGGCAAAGTCTCTCAGGAAAAAAAAATCGCAGCATCCTGGCGCATCCACCAGCCGCGCATTTAATTGCCAAAGTTTATAACAATGCGACTCGGGTGCAAATTTCACAGAAAATAATGCCCCAGCCGAAAGATTCATGGAACGTTTTGCAATTAATTAACAAAGTTCCATATAATCCACAGTGATCCACGAGAACGCGACCACTGTTTCCAAAAAACGAATCAGCCTATTCACAATGAACAATTGATATCGATTCGACTCACAATTGCCAATTTCCAATCGCCCATACAGTGCCACGAAGGATCTCACATAATTACGAAATGAATTTCTCTCGTGTAGGCAGATTGCTGAGCCTTCGACGCGGCTAAGATCAACAGAGAAGAGGTTAAATTTGAGTCCTTAACAGAGCGTGGATCTTTTGATAACCATCCCCTGGGGGAATCTCATTTGCGCTGATATTTAGAGTATACTCGTTGCATCTCGAATGTTAATCGCGCTCGTTTCGCTTCTCGTTACACACGAATTCGCAAGGACTCGCGGGGATCTCCCGCGATATTTTCGTAATGGCTTTCCACGAGCCCTATATACTGTCGGTGTCGGATCAAAAGATTTACCTCATCCATTTCGACGAGCCTGTAAAAGTTCCGTGAAAGTTTCATAGGGTACGGCAGCAGGGAAGCATCGATCGTTTAAACTTTATACAATTACGAATGGCCCCTCTCGGAAGTTCATTCATCGGCAGTCGCGTTTCCGGCTGTACGTTTTGTCGCTTTTAATGGGGAAAGCTTGTTATCGCGATGGCCATGGATTAGTTGGAAATAGGACGTAATTTCAGAGGACTCTGCTTTTAGTCTTTGCGCCTCTATATTTTTAATCCTCCCTGCACTCTCCCCGCAGTGTCTTTATATTTTGGAGAATTTCTCCGACCTCCTCTTATTCTCTGTGACTGCTTCCACCCTTACTGCCATTCCTTTTAATTTTTTAAAGCTTTGCACCTCTCTGCGAGTATATTTTGGCTTAAGATAACTACCCGACATTTCAGCGTGTTACAAAGTGGATTATGTTAATTGTCAAAGAGGCTGTTTGTCTTTTAATATCGTTGCACTTTTGTGGAATGAAGTTGTGATTTATGACATGGAAAGTCTCTTTTATTCTGGTTTCAAATTATCTCTTGTTTGGATGTGCACTATCGTGCATACGTATTTAAACACTTTTATATTATTAAATATGCATGAAGTATATATCAAACGTTATTCTCAACAATATTTGTAAACCTTAGCAATAAACGTTTGAGATAATGTTTGTATCCAAAACTAAAGAGTGGTCCACTAAAGTAAGGCCATCTCAATATCTCTTTTTCTAATTGTGGTGCCACAAAAAATATTTTACAGGCAATTTCAGTGGTATTAAGGGACCAGTATACTGCAAGGAATGTTTTTCTAAAGTTTCAAATAAAATATTTACAATTGGAATAGACACATAGGTGGCCTTATTTAAAAAGATCACCCTGTATATCAGAAAATTTTAGTTGAAGTATACTTTATTCATTTCCTATAATATGAAAGTGTCCAAATACTTAAGCACAGTATTTTAGGTACAGTACGAATCCAAACATTTGACTTATACTAACTTTTCAACTGTACAAATTTAAGTAACCAATAAAATTAGCTACTGAGTCATTCCAAACAAAAAATGATTTCTTAGTTTTGGAAAATAATGTGATATCGCCAACTGTAAAAAATTCCTTTTCCAATATTTTCGAGAGACCAATTTGATTTTCTGATTCAAATATCATTACTTTGTTAATTTTCACATTCACCCAGCTAATTTCGAAAACGAAACAGTCAGTCTTAAATAGCTCCCTGAAAAAAATCTAGAACACCGAGGACCAATTTTCAACCGTGTCCCAAAAACATTTAACTGCCTCAGCGTCGTTAAGACAGGTCGATTCTTCGTTCGTAACGACGATAGTTGTAGTTTCGAAGTAAAACAACGCTTGTTCAGTCTTAAAATCGTTAACGTGAACTCCTCGCGGGGTAGGGGCCGCGTGGACCAGTTACGGGCGTTGCTTGAATGAAATTAAAACTCGAAAGTCAATTACAACTTATCATTAGCTCGCAAGTAATCACGGGAAAGAATCCTGCCCCCTATTTAGCTTCACGTAAAGCAAGCGTGCTCCTCTCGAGTGCCATTTGCGCGCATGTTCGAGGGAGGTTACTCAGCGGCGTGCTTCCTCGGAACACAAGACATTTCCATATTTATTAAACAAAGCGCGAAACTTTTATTTTTGCGTAACGCTATTACAGAATGCTCCGAAACGAACCAGACGAAACAGTCCGAAAAACCTGGCCTTCGTAGCTAGTCGACCAAAAAAGGAACATAAAGGGAGAACAGGGGGAGAAAAAAAATTGGAAACGAAGCTTCGCAACTGCCGGCAGCGTATTCTGGATCGAAATTATTTTCCGTCTCGATCGAGAGTCGAAAGGTCTCGATGCAAGTTTCCAGCGGGCCTGGAAGTTTTTCACCTCGGGAGAGGCCGATGCACCCCAACCGTGGAAACTTTCGAGACTTTTGTAAGTGCATTAACTTCGAAACAGCGAGGTCGTCGACAGGATCCGAGCGTGGGTGTGCCCCTTCACCCTCGATGCGGGGGTGTGTTTGATACGTACACAGGAGCTCGCTGGGACGCGGATACAAGAAACTCTCGTCGCTACACTTAGACGTCGGCTAGGCAAATATGGGCCACCTCGGATGCATAATCCACGTAAATTGCTGCCATCTCCAACTGCATTTTCCTCGAGCCCCGCGATGCCTGCCAGCCTCGGCGTTATATCCGCGCGCATAATGGTTATTTTTGGCGTCGGGCGAATGCATAATCGAGATTGACTACAGCCAGGCTATTTCGGAGCCGGGGATTCGCGGGTTACTTGAAAACGGGCCTCCTCTTGGGAAGCCATTCAAACTGGGAACTAGGTGATCTTCTAATTATTCTGAATGACGTGTAGCTGGGGGATGGAAGGATGGAAGTGGTTGCGATGTGGTGCTGATTGCGGAGGCGTATCCATTGTGATATACACCCCTGTAGAAAAGTATTACGACATTTACTCGATGACATTATATGTATTTGGAAACAATTTTAAGATCAGTAAGGTGATGCATTTAAGACACCTAAAATTTTTGTGAAACGTGTCTGACTCAGAACTTATTCTACTGTCGAGGTACAATAGCCTGTCAGACACAGCGAAATCAGTAGAATAAGATCAGATATGGTAAAATCAGTAGAATGAGTTATAAGTCAGACATAATGAAATTAGTAAAATGAGTCCTAAGTCAGATATAATAAAACGAATAGAATGAGTGTCAAGTTAATCCTGTAGAAATCAGTAGAATAAACCAGATACAGAGAAATCAGTAGAATAAGGCTCAAATCAGGCACACAGAAACCAGTAGAATAGGTTTCAAGTTAAGTACAGAAAAATAAGTAGAATAAATCCCAAGTCAGATAAATAGAAATCTCTTCTTATTTTAACGCGTATCATCCTTTAAAATTTCTAATTATATTGTGCAATGGAAGTTCATTGAAGATAATAGATGTCCTAACACTTTGTTCACGAAATGACTTTCAAGTGTATTGTAGTGTTTTTGTTACTGAGTTATTCCACAAATAATGTCTCAAACAGAATATTTTATTACTCAAAAAATTAGTATTTGTGATTATAAGTAGTCATAACGATTAATTGTTATTTTATTATTTTCCACAATTTTTTAAATTATTTTTCAACTCTTGTCCTAAACTTGTTTCTGCACCAATTAAAATACAGATTACCATATTTTGAGGGTGAAACAAACTTGTATAATATTTAAGTTTTATTATTATACATATACATGATGTATAGAAAAATGTGCTTTGCATAATGTATGTGATTTGCATAAGCATTTGCAGTTAAAGCATATAACCTAATTAACTTTAGCGAGTAAAGTATAATACAGGAATTTAGATAACACGAGAAGGTATAAAAAGTAATGTATGAATGAAATGAAAGGATGAAATGAATAAATGAGTTTAATGTTCTAACAGAAAAAGTTGATCGCTCTAAGTATCACTTAAATACATATATTTAATGCAAAATTGTTGAGATTCAAATGCTATTACGCAGTAAAAATATTTAATAAATAATGAGTTCAATTTTGCTTTGGTTGTTCTGGTTGAAATTAATTAATTGTAATGCATCAATAGTTGGAAATTGGAAATTGCAAGGCTTTACTGTACGTATGTGTATGAATATGTTATAGTTTAGAAAATATTGCTTAATTTCGAGAAATGAAATCAACAAAGTTATCAAAATATGCGATAATGAATTTGAAAATCAAAACAATTTTATTCGTCGTGCCAATTCCACGCGATTTATGAGAACGTGGTATTTGCGAGAGACGGATTTAACAGAAGGCGTTTGACTGTGAAATTCACTGAGTTATTACAAAATCGACTATTCCGCGTCGATATCAACGCGCGTCTCGTGCAACGTTAACAGAATTCCTCCGTAATTACTTGTCCTGGAAATAATTTTCATACCAGCGGAGCAAGTATGCGATCTGCGGTAACTACAATACATTGTGCTGAACAGAACACGTGTTCTCGTCGACGTAAAATTATGGGGGTGCCTGCGGTAAGGAAGATGCTTCGCAAATTTGCTTTCAGAAGTTTATTTCTCGTTAGATGTGCTGTGATTATTCGTATCATTTACTGGCACGATTAAGTGCAATTTATTTTCGAAAAATGTGTTTGAAATTGCTTCGTGGAAAATATTTCAGTCACTGAGACATGAGCAGGAGAATAATGGTCTAACTTTTAATCAACAGAATGCTTGGGAATTTCATATTTTATTAGCTGCAGTAACGAAATTCAGAGTTTAAGTAATTAGTACAGTAATTAATCTTTAATTATACATATTCTATCTTATGACTTTTTGATTTTCCACTTTTCACACTCCCTTATTTAATTTCGAATATTCCAGTTCTGAATTCTCGACTCACGATTACCTACTTTTCAATTCTGTGCCTCGTAGCCAGCTTAACCCAAGTCCATTTTTTTTAACTTTTTTTACAGAACCTGCTATTGCTTTCTCTTCATTTTATTAGAATAATAGGAATTTAGAAGCGAAGGAAATTCAATACTATAACCCATTTCAAATACTTTGTTAAGAAATAGGTAGCTAATCGCATTTATCTCTCGCATCTCTCTACATAAACAAAAAAAAGGACTTAGATCATGCTGCCCCTCAGGTACAAAATTAATTTACAGTTTCTGATTACCCGATCCACTGATCATCAGCTATTAATGCTACATTTTATATTATCAATCTAATTAGTTCCAACTCTCATTTTCATACTATATACAAATACTATATACAAATTTCAATACTATAAACCATTTTAAATACTTTGGTAAGAAGTAGGTAGCTAATCGCTTTTATCTCTCGCATCTCTCTACATAAATAAAAAAGACTTAGATCATGCTGCCCCTCAGGTACACAATTAATTTACAGTTTCTGATTACCCGATCCACTGATCATCAGCTATTAATGCTACATTCTGTATTATCAATCTAATCAGTTCCAATTCTCATTTTCATACCTTCTACCATCAATATTTAACCCTCCCCTTCTACATTTCAACTCACGAAACACTCGTAGTCAAGAAAATTATAGCACAGCCCATAAAATCTGGCAAAGCGTATTGTCAGGAATAATTGAAGAGACAATTGCACCGTTGCGGCGCAGCGCGAATTATACAAAGAGCTTTATACAGGGACGTAAACCGGACAATTCTGTGTTTGATTGCAGGGCTTGTTTGCGAGGATTACCTTCCGTGAGCCGCTCTTCGTCGGCGGACCCGGAAATACAACCGGCCTCGAGCGACTTCCGGTGAGGACCGGATTTAAAGGCTGCGTCCGGCATCTGGAAGCCAATGAACATCGCTATCGTTTCCCCCTCGCGCCACAGGGGGATGCAGCGAATGGTTTCGACGTTGGTGAGTGCAACTTGCTAATTAAACGTTAACGCGGCTCTTGCTCTTTCTGCGGCTAATTCATTCTCTCGACCGTTTATACGGAATTAAGCATACATGAAATTCGCTGTCAGTAATTCGCTATTTGTTAGCTATTAAAAGTACCGAATAATCTACACATTTCATATTGTGCACGCTTAGTTCTCAATGGTGCTGAAATCCTTTGTGCAAGATAATTGTCCTAATATCTAGATACTTAAGGGCCAGTGCACGCGAGCGATATTTTGACGCAAGATTTCATTGCGATCGTATGTTTTTCTTTGTTTTCTCAATTACAAATAACGAAGACAGATATATAATCGTAACGAGATCGTGCGTCAAAAGATTGCTTGTCTGCGTCGAGCCTAAGATGTCGAATGTCCCAATAAGTGGACAAGCTAGAAATGAATGTCTCGACACTTGAATTGTGTCCCAGTGGCTGAATATTATAGTATTATTTGAGGATACCATTCTTTGTGTTTTATTAAGTACCCCCAGCTGAGACGAATCTGACCGCATTGATACTCTCTATCTCTTTTTTACACAGGAGTCATTGAATAAGAGAAAGGAAGATAGAAAATAGAAAGATAAAAACTGGTGTATTTATATCAGTTTAAAGTGCCATAATTGAATAAGTTTGTAGAAGAATATCGCAAACTAGTGCAAATATTAGGTTGATATTTATCACTGCAGCTTGGCTATGGATGGATCATCTATTTGTTTCATCAAATGTGGAGCGAGGTTCTATTTCCTTCACTGTTCACTTTCATTGCTCACTTTGGATGAAATTACCGATGAAACAACGTTGTCAGACAAATAATAAAATAGCAATTTCAATCTTCCCAACAATTCAGAAATTACCTTTGCACCTGAGAGCCAGCGTGACCCAAATCCTTTTTTGTTACTTGTCAAGATAGTCGACAAACAAATGGGATCACCCATTCCTTAACAGAGTATTTGAAATAGTTTATACTACTTCCTTTCCTTCACTATAATAACGTAACTGAACAAAATTCCTATTATTCTAATAATATAAAAAAGCGCCAAGATCCTGTAAAAAACTTAATTTTGAAAAAAAAATGAGTTTGTGTTAGTCTGACTATAAGGTACAAATTTTATTGTCTCTCACTTTGCTTGGTTAATTCTGCTAAAACAAATTGCTGAAATACCTACACCTGTACTCAGGAATTCGACGTTCAGCCTAGTGCCCCAAATATTTCATCTCACCCTAATCTTCAGATCCCATTGATAATGCTCTCAGAGGAGCGCCTCTATCGCCAAAAGACTTAAGCGAAAAATCTTCCTATACCCTCTAACTGCTCTCTATAGCAGTAATTCCGAATCACTCTGTAGAATAATTCCGTTGAAGGTAAAACTGGATCGTCGCGAGAGAACCATTAAAAGCAAAGCACCGATTGAGGCTCGTACGTCCCCTTATCGCGGAACGCTGAGAACGCGTCCCAAAACGGGTCTATCGACTACCAAATCTCCATTGAATGGTTCAAGGAGATACGTATAATCCTTCGAAGCGTAACCTCTTTGGAGGATAGCTTTTAAGGGCATTCTCGGTTTCTCTACGGACGATAGATGTCCAGACCACTTGCTTCGCCGTGTATATCTCCATTCTCGGGGGCCACAGTGCACAATACATCAAAGGGGCGCATTCCCGAGACCAATGCATTTTTTGGTCGTCGAGTGTCCGCGTACTCGCTGCTCCTCGCAACGAAGACGTGCTGTGACAGTGAACACGATCCAAAGGGGAACCCTCCAAACGAGATATCAAAGTAAATCGCCTGTAGCTTTCTATCTCTCTTCTCTCCCTCCCCCTCTCTCGCTCTCTCTCTTTTTCTCTCTCTTTCTCTCTCACCCTACTCATCGTGACTCTGTTTTACGAATACTCTATGGAGAATTTCGCTTTTCTCGCTGGCCATCGTACACGGAGAAAATAAGTCGTCATCTTCTCTTTCATTGTGTTCACAATTTTCCGCTGGAATCTCGTGAATGTCCCCGATCTCGTGGAAAATCGTACTTGATCGTTCCTCGCAATGCATGAAATGTAAAATCGTCGATGCCCCTTTCGTTTCTGTTTACTCTTCTCCTGTTGCACGTGCTCGAAGAGAGAGGAATGTTTCTAATGAAAATAATTTCCTTTAGTGGAGTTCCCATATTATTGGAAAATAAGCACAGGAATGTATTGGGTTATCTTGAAAGTACTATTGTTTTCGAATATTATTTTATATGTAGTCATGTTTTGATAATTCTGACTATATAATATTTTAGTGTCAGCTTCATTTTTAACATCTGTGTTTAAATCATATCCAGCTTCCTTAAATTGAACATAACATGTAAAACGTAAGATCTTGAACTTGGGAATTTAGTAACCTTTAGTGTACAATTTATTAATTAATCATCGTTCACACACGCATAACAATTTCACAATTTCTTCTTTCAAATGCCCTCGTCGAAACGAGGAACGACATTGTTTGTGAAATATTGATGTTTACACTGTCAGTAATTCTTGAAATTAGTCGCAGCAATTAGTGCAGTACCGTTGAAAAGAAGAGTTTGCCATCAGAGGGAAAATCAATTCTGGAAAGCAAACTCGTTCACAGTACAATCGCAGAGACAAAAGCGTAATAAAAACAGAATTACTTGGCCTGGGTGAATCGCGCGAGTTCAGCGATTCCAGTCCACAATAATGGCCACGATAAAACAGCACGATCCATAATTAGACGTTTTACAGTTACATTTTGTTTGGAGGCGGAGGAAGCCGCGCTATATCGGTCGCTCGAATTAACTCCTGTATCGCGCATACAACAGGTGTCACATGAATTTACCCAGGAAACTCTACAGCGTTTGCTATACTCGCTCTCGATATGCAGCAAACGTTTTCTTCACTGTGTTCCAAGTTTTTCATACGAGCAAGACGGATCTCGTTACTGAAGGGTTGAAAATGAATCATTAGCCCTTGAAATATATTCAATACAACTGCTACAGCAAGCAGCAACTATTTGCTCTAAATAATTTCAAGATACACTGAATAAAGCAATTACCCTCTAACAACAGAACATTTATATGTTAGAAACTTTTCTAAATTGATTCCTCGTTCAAGGTTCTGGGGTAAGTGCCGTGTCCCTTGACACAGTCCTCTTGCCAGAGAGTCAAAAGACTCTCCCCACTCCGTGGCCAGATCCTTCAGGAACAAAGTCCCAATTCTTTAGCTACGCGGCGTCAGGCCGCTTGCTATTTCCAAACTCTCTGTCTCTTCACATAAACATTCAATCCCTCAACACCCGATAGCTGGGAGACCCAACGTGGTCATCAGCCATCGCCTGGCGTCGAGGCTGTTTAGTCTCACGCACCCTCATTCAAGGCCACATAGCCTAAGTCCCATACATAAAACCCTCGAAGGCAAGACGGCATGGAACCGTTCACCCTCAACTCGCTTTTAAAATACATTGACGCTAACATATATTTTCTCTCACTCTCACCTTTAATAAGCAGAATGACTTATCAACTCGCTGCTAACAAAACATGAACTTACACCCAAAAAAGTCTACTTTCCTACAGGATCTGTTTCTTATATTCCCATATTTGATTCTATCGTTCTATTAACCTCCAGTTCACCGAACTATGTAAATCACATTACCCAACATCCCACGGGATTCAGGATTAGAACCTCCTCGCTAGGAGCCACTAAAATATTCAAAGACGTATCCGAAAGAAGAGCAGGCTCTACTTCCGGTTGAAGGGTCGTATTCTTCTGTTCTGGCCATTAATCAACGTGACACCACCCAAAGTGGCAGGGTCCATCGTGTGAGTGGGTTAAATGAAATTCTGCACGGAAGCGCGTTTTCGCGCCGGGGTAATTAGCTAACGATCAAAGTCGACCAGCGAGCGTGGCTAATCGCGCGCGGCGCTGCATCAAGACCAGCGTAAATCGTCGGGCGTTAATCAATTATCGGGGAACGTCATCGTCCTATGCTGTGTCGAAATTCCTTCTCGTCGAACGCGCTGAATCGCCTGTCTGTCCAGCCAGTTTTTACTTCCCCCGTGTTACGAGTCAAATAGACCTCGAACAACGCGGCGTCATCGCGTGGGGTTCATTATCGAGACGGGATAATTAACCAGCCATGTTTCGTAGGTATTTACAGACTTGTTGCTTATTCGTTTGTTCAGTCAGGAAAGTGAGGAGCATTGGAAATGTGTAAGGGTTGATGTTATTGTTAGGAGGAGGATGTAAATGTGTTTCTGGATGTACGTGCCCAGCTTTCTTTTATTTTCTTTTGCTTTCGTAGGTCCATATTCTGAAACTTTCAAACAAATCGTATTTCCATAATGAGGAGTCGCGGTAATTTAATAACGGTAAGCTTGTAACAACAAATTTCTGTGTTTGATTATTTATGTATGTAGATTACAAAAATTTGTAAGAACTAAAAACTATGATTAAATATTTTCTAATTTTATAAACATAGTTCTGATAAAATTCTCTGAAAAAGATTTTAACAAGGAATTAGAACTTTATTTAACTTGGGTTTGAAGAACAGAAATAGCAACTGCGATTGGTAATAAAAAGAAACAGGGTTAACGTGACTCGAGTCAACTACGTAATAATAAATGACCCAGACGATTCTTAAAAAACTCTTTCCTTGGGTCGAGGTTATTCGATTCGTTGGGGGTCGGTGAACTCGAAAGGAACCGAAATCGCTGGTTCGAAGTTTTCCAATTTACCGAAGTGTCACTTCTTTTTCCTTGAAACGAAGTTTCTTATGCATTAGTAAAGGCACGCAAATAAAGTTGGCTCCAAAAGCTGTCAGAGTTCGGGTGATTAGTTATCATCGACAGAGGCTAAAACGCGCGCGTTAAATTTATAATAGACGAGATAACGAAAGAGATAGAAGGATCTTTCCTAAAATCTTCTGTTCTATTTCTGTAATCGTCGATATCTAGCTGCAAGTAGAGCACCTCTGATGAGACATTCCTAAATAATTAACATAAAATACTGTTACAGACACAATAAATAGATAATGGTAATAAAATTAGTCTGTTATAAAACTGCTATCATACCGACTCTTCTGTACATTCTATACGTAGTCGTTTTTAAGGATTTATAGATATAATTTTTATTAAGACTAAGAAAAAATAGCAAAGGAAGGAACAGAAAGAAATAGATCCACGTCACAAGAGATGTAACTGCGAAAGTCCTTTTTACAGTGTGAGTTCTCAACGTCGATCGCGAATCACGGATAATAATCCAGTTGAATGAACAATTTTTTATTCCCCCGACGCGTCTCAAGAAATTCCATGTGAAAGTTCGAAGGCGTTATTAAACGAACCTGCGAAGATAAAGGATACGTCTGAGAGAAGAAAGTAACCTGAACTTCTCAAAGAATTCTTTATCGACCACGACTTAAGTAGATTTACGAAGAAGTGGATGCCGGTAGAAACTCAAGCTTATCTCAGACCGAACATAAAAGAAAAAAACGACTGCCTAAGAAAAAGCATTGAAAAATAAACCCAGAAGTATAGAATCTTTTTGCCTACTCTCATATTTTACTAAAAAAGTTACTTTCCTGTTTATAATTTTCAGTCCTTCGTTAAATAATGATTTAAGTTACACAAGGTATTCGACGGCAGGTTTCATAAATTTTGAAGTGATTCTACATGTCAAAATAAGATGACAATTAAGAATGACGAAAATGCATTTGATGCTTCGTTTCAGAGTTATTAATCACTGAGAAAATACCTAAAATTCGCATGAGAAGTGTCTGACTTAGGACTTGCATATTCTACTGGCAGCGTGCACTAGCCAGATCAGACACAGTTAAGTCAGTAGAATAAGTCTCAAATCAGACACATTTCACGTGCGTTTTCTCAGCAATTTATTAGTCTGCTGTTTTGACGTCTAGAATCATCCCTTAACATTTCTAATATGTATCTATTGTCGAATATTCTGTATAGTGAAGCATTAATCATAGAATTAAAAACTCCTCATTATTCGTTTGAGATCGTCATCGATCCTAATTTTACATACGTAAATACCTATTTTTATATGTGGAAGAATGTAAGAAATATAAAATAATTACTTGCCTGCAAATATACTAGGACAATAGGAGTTACTAATCATTATGTAGGCATGTGTATATTCTCTAATCGATTTATATCCACTCTCTTCCACCATGTTTCGAAAACTGCTCCTTACGTATGATCTGATATAATAATTTTCCATCTCGATATAAAAAAGAAACAATATCCACAGCAAAAAGGCCATTTTACCCACTTAAATAAACTCCCAAATAATTTCCAAAAAGATCGCCCCTTCACCAAAGAATCGCAACTCATTTCGTTTTCCAGACTCTCTGTCTAAACTTCATAACTTCCAGCGAAACGCATCGTTAGCTCCATAGAACTCTCTGGAAAAGCGTCGAACGAAATCGCTGGGACAAAGAACGTTTCATAGGGAAAGAAAGTAACTCGGGACCCTCGAAGAATTCTCTATCGATCTCGACTTAACTAGATTCACGGGGGACGCAGCGCGGACGTGGAGAACAGGTTAAAAGCAGCGAGAGAAGTAGCTTTCGAAAGCGAACCGTTTCGAGTGCGCCGAGCTTACCTTGACTCATATTGATCGCTCTACCTTAAGGAGGACCGAATTGAAGAGCTACTTGCAACGATGCTCGCCAGAACTCCGCGGCCAGAGCTTACCTTTAATTTCTGCCAGGGAATCGCGTTGTTTCGAACAGAATCGTTTCTGTGCTGCTGCGCCCACTGACTCTCCCCTTTAGATAGACGCGATATATCGAACGACTTCTTATCCTCCCCACTGGATTTCTTCGTGTTTCTATCTGCTCCAGAGGGGGGGATTACTTTTATATCTCTGATAACCGATGACGTATCGTCGCGAATCGGTATCGGTTCTTTCGACCATTTCCATATTTCTGGGTTCAGGTTGCCGAAGTTTTCTGTCAGCTTTTCCTGAATCAGCAAGGAAAGGATTTTAGGGATATACCTGACTCGATGTTCCATATAAGTCACTTTGAATATTTTTTAAGAAATTCCATTGATTTATAATGATTGTTCTTCATGTTTCTATCTGCTTCAGAGGGGTGCATTACTATCTTTGTATCTCTGATCGCCAAGGACGTATTATCGCGAAGTAGTATCGGTTTTTTTGACCATTTCCATATTTCTGAATTTAGGTAGCCGAAGTTTTCTTTCAGCTATGTCTCACTAAGTCAGAGGAGGATTTTGGTGATATACCTAACTCGATATTCCATACAAGTTACTTTGAATATTTTTTAATATTCTCAATATTTTCATTAATTTGTCATGATTGTTCTATTGCATTAAAATCAAATTAACTTAAAGATTATTAACTCATATAATATACAGGGTCTTCGGACTTGGGTAGGGAAAAATTTAGAAGATGAATATAAACATGAAAATAAAACGAAAATCAAGAATAACGTACGTGATCGAGTCTTCGTTTGTTAATTGTATTATAAGGGTTTCAAGATTGCAGTGACTATCGTACTCACTTGTCGGTCTCGGAATTAGCTTATTTATTCTTAGCAATGATTGTGACGCTTATTTCGCCATTTTTAAATTGTAATCGTTCTATGATATTTCTGACTAAATTGCGTGAAATTATTTACAGTTAATAATTTCTATTGTTAGAAACTGCTTCGGATATTTTGCCAATAAAAATGTGGTTATAAAATATGATTAACTGCTCGGATGTGTCCATCGATAAGCGTTCCAGTTTCTTTATTTTCGTGGTGAGTAATTAAATTTTTCTTCAGCTGAACGTTCGATGTTCGACGCGATGAAATTTTATTGAGTTGAACGCGACACGTACAAACAACGGAAATTTTTAATCGTATTTCTTCGTTTTTTTTTTTTAATCAAGCGTCAGTAAGCAGCGTGATGAAAATTCTCGCCCTGTTCCGAAAACATCGGTGCGAAGCGTTATTATAAATTAAATTTCACAAATGAGAAGAAACAGCTTCGCGCCTCTGCACTATGAAGCAAAAATTCCTCGTTGGTAACGTTGTAGCCTCTCGAGAACAACTTTCCATTGTTCGCTTCAAAATTTGTCGAATTATCTAGAGCATTTACAATTTAAAACACTTTCTCTGTGAATAAGTTTCTTTTGAGATACAATAACTAAAAACTTTTTATTTTAGATCTACGAGATCAAGAGAATTATAAAAAATATTATAGAACCAAGTTGACTTCGGTACTAAAGTAATTCACATTAACACTCCTAGAGCTATCAATAAAAAGAGTCTTTTTAGACTCTGGTTTTTCTATGTTAATATTTCCTTTTTCATTCCTGAATAATTAACTGATATATACATTGTAATGTTCTAATTTTTCTATTTCTTAAAATTTTACATTAAAAACACTTATTAAAAACGAGTTAGGTGATAAAATTTGAATTCCTGGGTATAAAAAGACCCGCCAATAGCTCTGCGAGTGTTAATTTTTAAACTACAAAATTTATAGCTTTCGTAAAATTCCCACTGAAATTTGAATTGAAATGACTTTTAACTCCTATTCCTTTCCAAATTCTTTATTTTCTAGAATATCGTCACGGAGAAACAAATATCAACTGAAAACGATCTCGGATCGGGACTGAATTAATTAAAAAACCGTAGGGGTTTAAAAAAATGTCGGTCAGTCCGCAACAGAAATACACACGTCGCTTTCGGCAAGAGTATCGATTCTCCAGGCTTTCGCCTATCAAAAAACCCACCGAGTGTGGCGTCGGTTTTTCGAGGCTCTCGTTCGCGAACAGCACGGCAACTAAATGCTAGATCTCGTCATGAAAAAAGAAGGAAACGAATCCCATCCACTTCGCCCGTCAGAAATTCCCGATAAAGCCAAGCGAGCTGGTGAATAATAATTCCGCAGGCATCTCGTCAATTTCCGCGGGGGGAAGGGGAGAACGAAAGCTGCCGTATTTTCGTCAAATATATCGAACTGCAGCGAATTGTAGGAAGCTAAAGAACCACCCGATATTTCTCGCCCAGTTGATTCTTATGGATCCTATATACTCAGAAATTTTTGTTCATCGTCACGACTGAAATAAGGCCGCCGCGAAGAAGCATGTCAATAATTTGTCATTCATGTTGCAGAGGAATGCACCGCGGACAGGTGCAGCAAGGTGCCCTGCTCTCATGGCGGAAAGTGTTTGACTACTGGTGGTGACACAGCTGTTTGCCTCTGCCCGCTTGGATACACTGGTGATCTGTGCGAAACTAGAGTGGATTTACAGGTAAATATTCGCAAATGTTTATTAAATTCTGTTCAGAGAAGAGGACAGCGAGTGATAGCGAGTCGTGCATTCTGAATGTAGGATTGTGTAAATTTGTGACACGGTTGTCCCTTGACGAAATCAATGAACGAAAGTTTTACAACGATTGGATTAAAGTGATCGTCTCCTGAAGAAAGTTGCTTGAGATGCATACTATAAACCAGTCCACAAAACGAGCCTACTAATATTAAATCTTTGAACTTTGTTGTTCCTTCCAAGCAGACAAAATGAGTAGAAATTTAGAATCCTTTGAGTTCACAATGTTAAAAAATCCTACTTTTATAAATCTAAAATCCTACTACATTTCCAAGTGTCCCAATCTCAACACCTACCATTAATATAAACATTCCATTGCCATATGCCATTTATCGATAACATAAAATAGAAAATAAAATATGCAGGAAAGCCTGAAGATACAAGAGAGAAAATTTACTGAGAAGAAATAGCCAGAGTAGAGAATAATAAAGTTCCCCACCTTAAGAGGTAAAAACCATGGTGTCGAGAGGATGATTGAATCTATGGAGGATAGCTCTCAAAGGTCTGAAAAATTTTATGAGTTGCGCCAGGACCTCGGGCGACACCTTGCTTGGGTGCTTATGATCCCCGACGCATCGTTGCCTTGCTCTACTTTCTTCCTAGCGAAAGCAACATCCCAGTGATAAGCTGATCCCACAGGTTTGTGCAGGAAAGTGACCTCATATTATGCGAAAGACCACCAGCACGAAAGATCCCGCGAGAGAAAGCATTTTCTACTGGCATCAACGTTTTAGCTACAAGCAAGATGCTTCGTTTCGCTTATCGTTTTTCCTACTATCCGACAAGCAATCCCCTTGCAATCTGGATCTTATCTTTTTCAGGCAATGAAGAGATCGTTGCTTGCGTAGACAAATTGGGATGAATATTGTTTATGCTACAGGGTAAAGTCGACTGGAATGTCTCTGATAAAGAAAAATTGAGTTCAGTTTATGGTGTTGGTAAAAACGACATTTGAATTGGAGAAGTAAATATGTGTGTAATTGTGGTGAAAGAGGAAATATGAGAACAAAAGTGAATAACGTGGTTGGTTATTCGTATTCAATTATACGTATTGATTATGTTCTAATTGCTACAACACTGTACCCCTTTTATCTTTGAACATAAAGGATATTAAATTTGACAACAGGTGTCAGATATTTTATACAGTGATTTTGTGTACTAAAAGAATACGAAAATCAGAAATTACGATATGCCATTTGAGACTTCGATGTTGAGTAATTAATTATTGAAAAACGCCTGACTGTCGGATATGGAGACTTATTCTACTGATAAGTGAATGAAGGTTAGAATATTTTGAGAATATTGAAGTTATCTAAATAACTTTACGCAGAATTAGTAATAAACAGTAATTCCTCATAACATCAAAACGTTGAACAATCGAGTAAAATTATTTGTTGTCCTATACATGGCTTTACACTTGAAACCAGATTCAGTGTTCGTGACTGATTAAATCATGGCTGAGCGCGTAGTGTGTCTGCGTTTGATGCTTTATCTCGAAGTGAGAGAGCTGTTACGAGGTCCACGAGCTTTTGAAGAGCCAGTCGTTAAAGGCTTTCAGAAAATTCGATCGAATAATCGAGGCTGTATATTAGACAGAATTAAAGAAGGTAAGCGGGTAAATCAGAGTTCGAAAACGAGTTTGAGTTTCGAGTGACACTTATTAACTCTACGACCGTTCGTGGCTGTTTGTCGGGAGAGTTTAAAGGAAGTTCCGGTTCAGCGGGAAACACGGTTATCTGAAATACGTAGTAGGAGCTCTTTGCCCACGGGCAACCATTGATCGGCTTTCTGCGGGAAATTTTGTAGAAAGTCCCTCCTTGTGCAAATCAAAAAAGGGGACCCTCAGTTTCAAAGGAATCGAGATTATTCTATTTTTCTATGAAATCTAAAACTTTGATTCAATGAAGAGCAATATATTATTTAACTATATACAGGGTGTAAAAAATATAGTCATCGATATTTTAAGAGATGGTAGGAGATTCAAATTGATGCACAAAATGTCCTATCATGTACCAATCTGCTTTCATTTTATAATAATAATACCTGAAAGTTAATTAACAATCAAAGGATTCTCTAATTTTACAGATATTTAGAAAGGTAGAAATGGAGCAAAAAAGTGTTAATACATTTTGTTGTATCTCTTATGGTTCATTTTTTATAAAGCTTTAAAGATCCGCGATTCATTTTCAATAAACATTTCGGAATTTAAAGCTTTATAAAAGTTAAGCCATAAAAATTACAACCAAATCTATTAGGACTTTTTTGTTCTGTTTCTACTCCTTAATGTATCTGCAAAATTACAGAATTCTCTGATCGTTAGTTTAGAATATAGGTGTATTAACTTCAAAGCATTATTTTTGCGCAATGAAGGCAGATTGGACATTAATTGTCCTATGGAACACTTTATGTTTCATTTTAAATCTTCCTGTATTGGTATTACTTAAATCAGAAATACTACATAAATGGAATTCATAAAGACACAAAAATGTAGTTAACAAGACAATTATTTAGATAACAAAGTGAATTGAAAAATGAAATCGTGTATACCCTACAATCCAATAAGGGAGAAAGTAGTATAGGTCAATGGTTTGTCAGACGCGCAGGTTTCTCCGCTTAACAATATTTGTACATACAAAATAAGAAAAAACTTGATTCTGTCAGGGCATAATTAACCCTTTTGCTACAAAAAATGTGTGCGTATACACACTTGATAGAAATAATTCAACCATCTCCAGACATTCATGGCAAGGCAAACAGACTCCAAGGAAGGATATTACAGGGTTATGAATCCAGATATTTCCAGAGACGCCCGTAAACCAGTCGAACTGCTGAAATCACATGGAATACTATATAATACATAGAACCAACTGGTGTCACGGTCAGCACGATTTCTCCGATTTCTGCCGATAAAAATGTTCGATCCTCCTTTTCTCCCCTGGAGGAGTTCGAGCGTTTCAAGCGGGACACGTAGGTATAATGCCGATCAATTTGTCCTCTCATCCGCAGACGGCACTCCACATGTGTGCACGAACGTGTGCCAGCGAAATATACGGCGGATTATGCGACGATATCGATTATAACACTGGCGGAAGCATTAAAGGCCACGTAGACGCGTGGAAGCGCGATAAAATTGCTATCGGCTTGTCGGCCGATATTACTTCCGGGACACTCGCGGAGTAATTTTAATACCAATGGGTATATGCTTGAAATTGATACTCCCCGTTCCTTGCCTCCTTCGATCCCTCTGCTCCTTTTTCTCTTACCCCTCTCCACTTTCATTTTCCCTTACACACTCGACCGTTATCTCTTACGATCCATCTTTTGAATTCCCCCTTGTGCTCCTCCCACTCCTGCACGACCTTTACGATCGTCTTCGGTCTCTTGCTTCCTTTTTAATTTAACTTCGCTTCTCGACGCGTCCTCTTACTCGGTTAGCTCCTTTGTGCTCCCTTTCACATTTTACCTTTTACATAACCCCTCTTAATTTTTATTCTTACCGACTCCCTTTCTTAATTTGCTCCTTTTTGTGTTCCCTGTTTCTCCTTGTTGTTTTATGGTGTACAGATTTTCAGGGGGATAAGTTTTTGGCGTGCTTTGTGTTTTCTCAAGTCAGCCTTTTGAAGAAGGAATTAAAATTTGTTTACTTTTTAATTTTTTGTGCGATTAAAACATTAGGGTATTCTGGCATGTATCTGATATTTGCTTTGATTTAAGGCTCGTTTTTTGTATATTCTTTATTTTTTCTTATAAATTGAAGCAATTTCCTTCGCCCTTACTTTTGTCTTCATTTTCAGTATAATCGTCATGTAACAGTAAACTTCAAAATTTCAAAAGTTACAAAAGTTCTAAATCTTCAAATTTCTCACCTTTAAATTCTCAAATATTTAAATCTCCCAATCTTGAAAGACGTTTCATTTACTTCAATTTTTTGCAACTGTAACTAAGCTCCTCTGTACTTTATAATAATTTATTACATGAACAGTAGATATTGGGATTTAAAAAACTGAATTTCGTTGAATGTTATCTCTGAAATGGTTCATAGTGCGAGAATTCCACTTCCTCTTTCCCAGAACAAGAAATGGATTTTTATTTTCACCATACCAAGCGTATTGTATTAGCCCATCCTTAGTTTGCGGCAAGAAGGTGCTATCTGTTTCCTCAACGCTGATGCTTCATGCGCGGCAAGGATATACTGCAAGGCACACGCGATCCCAGGAACCTCCTGGCTTTAATTTAGCGGCCTGTATCTCCGACGGTAAACTGCTTGCTCGCGAAACGGTCTTCCTGTTCGGTAACTACGTCATTTCGGAAATTGACGCCGCGAGATAACGGGGAAAAATAAATAAGGGCCGAGGAAGCGTCGTGAAATAACGTCCTTGCCAGGCGTCTTCTCCAGCCCCGTCGAAGAAGAAAATGAAGATGTTGGAACTCGAGATGGTCGTCGCGTAACTGCGATTTTTCTCCTTTCTTCGTGAAAAATTAGCCGATTTATGACGCGCTACAGCGTAACGTTTACTAGGTAGCTATGAGAGACTTGATCATTTGTAACAGTAATAATTACAATATTTTTATATTCTTTATACAAGGGCGTTTGACAGTAGATGTCAGAAAAGACGGTCCTACGTGATAAAATAGGACGAAAATCAAGAGTGACAGAATTGAGTTTAAGACATCGTTTCAGAGTTGGTAAAGGCTGAGAAGATTTCTAAAATTCGATATTTGAAGTGTGTCTGGCTTTGGGACCTATTCTACTGCTGATATGCTGTAGCTAGGTCAGACACAGGGAAATCAGTAGAATAAGTCCCAAGTCAGACACATTTCAGACGAATTTCAGGCATTTTCTCAACAGGTAATAACTTTCTTCAAATTTCTGACATCCTCTACAGCTTACTTTCTTCTGGTTCAGTCACAAAAGCAAATTAATCAGTGTTAACAACTGAATGAAAAATAACTGAAACGAGACCTTAAACACATTTCTACTATTCTTAACTTTCTTCTTATCTCAGCGTGTAGAATCACGCCTTAAATGTTCTAACACTATGCAATAATACTCATACTATCCAACCATGTACAGAGACAGTAACTACAGAGAAATATGAAATTGAGTTTTTGCACCTTCGAATAATGTTCACCATTTTATGTCTTCTTTTAGCGCAAAATAGCAGTAAAATATTTTTAGTAGTTACTGTTTCCCTCCACAGTGGAGCGGTACAGTGTAAGAGCATTCTTCGAGAATCTACACAGACAAATACTCCCATCTAAAACCAAACAGCTTTCTCATGCTATTCCCACCTCCTCTATTTTTCATCCCTTCCCACGCGATCTAACCACCTTCCCAAATCAATCATGCCCTTTCCTCCGAAACGAAAATAAAATCAAGATCTCCCTCTTAACCGAATCCCTCCGTCTTTTTACACGCAATTTTCCTCGGTAAGACCCACAATTCCAGGAGATAATCGTATCCAATTGATTCCCCGTCTGCAGGTGCCGTCGTTCAACGGCTCCTCTTATCTGCGCTACCCTGGATTGGCGGACACATCGCTATCTTGGTTGGAATTGGCTGTCACGTTAAAACCGACCACAGCAGACGGCGTTATACTTTACAACGGGCACCACAGCGACGCCACTGGAGACTTCATCGCCCTGTACCTTTCGTCGGGGCACGTTCAGTTCACCTTCGACCTGGGCACTGGGCCCGCGACTTTGAGGTAAGTCGATTCCATCGATGATCGACGTTTTCCGCGTTCAGTGTTCGACACGCTCCCTCTTCCGCCCACTCTCCAGCAGTTCCTTTCAATTTCCTCGTTCCTCCTTTAGGACTACCCCTAATCGAGTCGTTTACATGCTGTCCTCTGCTGGCCCGATTAAGGCAGCCGAACGGATATTGTAATTTTATTGGGAACGTGCAAGCGGGGCTAACTGAGAATCAGAAAGGGAAATGGATTGGGTATGGGTCTTAACGAAATATTTGCTACGTGGGTTTGGTTGTTTTAATTTGTTGCGAGGGCGCTTACATCGATGGTGTATTGCGTAGGAAAGTAGAATCTCAGGAGCAGGGCACGTTTTCGGTGTTTCGAGTAGATTCGGAAGAGGATATTGCTGGGGTTTAGTATCGCATTTTGTGATTAGTATGAATTGTTAGAAATTGAATTTGGATAGTTTTTACTGGATTACAAGTTTTTGGTGGAATGAACTGAAGTTCTATATTGAATATTAGGAAAATAAAACATTTTTGAAAGTACTAACTTCCAATCGGCATTACTTTGCTATATGTGCACAGTACAACTTCAATAAAAATTAACCAATGATTAAAATGTCTGATTGGTGGTACAAAGGGAGATGTTAGAAGTCTCAGAGTGATTCTATAATATATCGAATCTGAACGAAAATCAGGGATGACAAAATTGCGTTAAGGACTTCGTTTCAGAGTTGGTAATTGTTGAGAAAACATGTAAAAATTCGAAATATGAAGTGTATCCGACTTTAGGACTTATTCTACTGCCGATGTGCACTAGCCAAATCAGGCCCAAAGATGTTAGTAAAATAAGTCCTAAGTCAGACACATTTAAGACATATTTTAAACATTTTCTTAGCAAAATTAATAATTCTGAAACATAGTCTGGAACGCAATTTCGTGGTTCTTGATTTTCATCTTAATTTAATACACTACCGTGCACAAGTATTTGGACACTTTCACGTTACTGGAAATTTATGCAATACCTACATTATTTTATTTATACTAACTGCTGTCAAATGTTTTATCAATATTTATAAACCTCATATAATCTGAGATGAGGTTTATACCCAAAACTATATCATAGAATTTTACTTGATATATTTTATACACAGAGTGAGTCATGCAACTGTATCACTTGAATCTTCCTGTAAACTATTTATTCCATGAAAAAATATTTCAAATAAAAATTATTTAGTATCGAGACTATGTACTCCTCGCGAGACCAAACAACTTTCGTTTAAACCACTTTTTCATGCAACAAATAGTTAACAAAAAAAGAATTCAGACAATACAGTTGCGTAACTAACCCTCTACTGCAATAACGTGTAAGTATCCAAATACTTATGCATGATAATGTACATAGAATCACCCTTTAAATTTTGTACAGGCTAACAGCTATCGTCGAACACCCCGTACGTAGTATCGAGCAAACTTTAAATGTTCCACCGCGAGTTAATTTCTAAATGGAGCGTCGTGTCGATTTCACGAAAGTAGAAGATTCACGAGAGATTGGGAAGTGGCGTTAAAGTAACACGAGACGCTAATCCATAGACTTAGGACGAGTTGTTTGGATAGGGTCGAATCGCGCGATTACGCGAGAGATCGCGGTGATTGCGTCGCGCTTGTAACGCGGTCTAACGAGTTTATGCGCGATGCGATCGATTAACGAAGCTCGACGTAGGTGTCGAAAGAACCAGCCGATCGTTTAATCCATCCTGCCACCGGTAACGATGTATCGGCGTCGATCGGCCTCATCGAGAGTTAAGCTGCTGAATATTCATGACGGAGAATCAGTACGCGCGTCCTCCAAGGGACAGGGTCTACTGGGAATATCAGATCCGGGCTTCGCTTTTTCCCTATTTTCATTACGCACGGATTAACCTCTCCTCCATCCCTGAAAATCCGTACACTGGCGGCAGCAATGGCAGAGGAATTATTAAAAAATCGTATAACACGCTTTCCTTCCCTCCTTAATGAGTATTTCGTTTAACTGAATACTTTTAATCGTGCTCCTTTTTCCTTCTTCGCGTATTATGCGTTTCAAGCATTTAATTTCGTATTTATTTGAGAGAGTCTGGAAACGTTCCTTCGCGAAGGATTTGTTAATTCGTGGAATATATGATGGTATGCGCAGAAATTTATTTCGAGAATACTGTTAGGAGTAGTTACTGCTTTCTTTTAATTATGGAACTGTAATTTATGATTAGTGGGTTTTATGCATAATACGCGACACGAGGAGAGAAATTGGAGGCTATTAAGGACAATATTGAATTTTCACTCCTCTTGGCCTCAATAGCAAAGATGTGTCGTTAAACCTGGGTTTTTAAGGGTTCAGAGTTTAGAGGAGAATGGTGACAGAAACCTATACTTGGATAGTAATAATTGATCTCTGTGTGATTACCTTTGTAATCGATTATTAAAAATAATCGCAGCAATTACAATCATTAATCGAGAATATCGTTACTAAAAGAGCACTCAAGGCTCCATTTACTTATTGTTACAATCACTAGTTGCAGGCCAGCAAAGCTTATTGTTAGATGGTCCATCAAAAAGTTAAAACCCTAATAAAAATATTATTCGTGCATTCTTAAACTACTTGGGTAAGAAATATAAAAATTTTTGTTAAGCAGAACAGAGCTCTCCAAAGTGAATAATTTAGATACGCTAATGTAATAAAATAACTTAGAGATTTATAACTGCGAGAACGAGTATAGAACCAGGGAATGAATGGCACTTCAGAATAATGTTAACTGGAGCCGCGTTAAAATGAAGCGAAGAGGAAAAGAATGGCGCAGAGTAAAGACGTGGGAAGTGAAAGGTGGTAATTGCCAGAAAATGTCGAATGTGAAAACATAAAAACGCAAGGAGAGAGCGTAGAGTGAAGAGAAAAGATTTTAAACGTTTCTCTTAGTTATGAGAACTCAGAATTCCATTAGCAATAAAGTATCGTTTTTTCGAATATTATAAGCGAAGATGTAATAAAATCTCACTCCCTCATTTTATCGCAAAGTTTATATAACCGCTCCTCCCTTAACTCGCAATTACAATTGCAGAACAATGTTAATTCCTGTTCGAGAAACATTGTACTTTAGAATAATTTATATCGAGAAACACAGCATTGATTCCCGAAGTTACAATATGTTCATTTGCCCAAGCTTCGAAATTTATTGATCAGACTTAATTAAATCTCCATTTACGACAATGAGGCATTGTTATGTCTCCTGTTATAATGTCTGCCCTTCCGCTCGGGAACACGGCCATGCAACAGAAAAATATTTCTCGTTAATTAATCTTGATTCATTTAACTGGCACCCCAGTTGTGTTTCTACGTTCGCGAAAATTAAACATCGTTTCGTATTACACGCGGAGGAAAATGAGCAGAGTTTGCTCGTTTTATGAAACTCTTCGATAAACATCCTTTTTATCCCCAGCTGGATTCTCGAAAAGGGAAGAGCACAAAGTAATATCCGTGAGTAAACTTCATTCGCATTCGTCATGTTGGAGGACGAAACGATTTCGCCATTATTTTCATCCTTACAACTCTAGTAATCCCCGAAAACCCTCTCGACCTGTCGTGGTCGATATTAACCAGAAGTACCACAGGGAACGATAGAAATCTCGACGACTACGCGGAATTCCATAAAGCATCGACTGGTTTCTCTAGAGAAGACCTCGATGGTCGATGCATTTGCACAGCGATAAACGCTGTAAATGTATCTACGTTCGATGAACAAATATAAAATGCGATTGACAATGACTTGGCAATCAGTTCTGCCAGTACTACCCATTTTTACCCAGTTGAACCTATATTACATATTTTATTGCCTCTTTTATTTAACTTTTTTCCCTGCTGCAAAGTTTTTCTCCACGTTACCCAATTCTAAGCAATTGCATCTATTTTCCTATATTGTCAGTGGATTGTAAAATATCCACTTTTGCATTATTCGTCTTTTCTTTTGTCCTCTAATGAGATCGAGATTGAGATTAAGATTATCATGTTCCAGTACAGATTATTGTCAAAACGCTAGAAACATGTACTCTTAATCTCCTTCAGTATGTGTCTGTGCAGTCTATTGTTTTGTTCTCAAGGAATGATCTGTTTTTCTGTCGTGTCAGAGGCTATATCCCTATCTATTCAAAAGATGACTTCAGCACTCTCTGCGACCCTTGAACCTGGTCCCTCTGCAGCTACTTCAGCGAAATATTATCTAAGAGCAAACTTCATTCGCATTCATGGCGTTCGACTGGAGTCACGCTAGCTAAGCCCCATTCTGTTCAGCTTCTACCTGCTACGGATTTCCGCGATCCTTGTCGCAATTCATGCAGGTTTTATCGCAAGGACGCGTTGCGTTATCGATCCCTAACCAGTGAACCCGAAAATTCTCTCTTCAATCACAACTAAACCGTTTCTTTCTATATGTCTCGACAAGGCAACTCTTATCTCGAGTGCGCTCCAATTTAAGAGACATCAACTTGACATCGAAAACTCACAGCTTTTCCAATACGTTCCGCACATACCACACGCCATTCACTCACATCAATTAAAATAGTAGACGCCACTTTGTGGAAAATCGATTTGATCAGACATTCCGAGGGACCCCAAATTCCCGAAATAGAAAAATATGCACGAGTATTTTAGATAATTATTAAAACTGCATTCAAACAATATTTAATTTATATTGATGCAGAAAAACAGATGTACGAGTCACAAGAGGAGATGCTTAATAATTCAAGTTTTCTGAATCTTATTAAAGTTTCAATCGGTCTAAATCAATCTGATATTAATAAAACTGTGTTTTCAATGGGTCTTCAGACTGAATATGTTTTTCTCACCTTGTTAAAATACATTAAAAAATGTCATTTTCATTAGACCAGTTATTCCCTCAATTTTGATAAACCTTCATTGATTTATCAACACTTCCCTCTATTAATAAATATTTGTTCATATTATTGTGCCAATAGATTAGCCAATAAAATTACTAAATACCTACTAGTGTATAATGTTGAATTATTCCTCAACTTATCAATCTATTCTCCTGTTTTCCTCAGACTTTCCAACTGCACACAATATTATACATTAACTATATCTTTAAAAAATGGAATACAACAAAGCAGCCAAACTACAAAAGTAAAGAGGGGATTTCCTTCTATCACTTTTATAGTCTGGCCACTTTGTTGCATTTCACTTGCTTAAAGACATAGCTAAGGTCTAGTATTAGATGCCTTCCAGTATTAGGTACACTTACTCTATTTCTCTTATAAATCTATCAAGTTTTTCACCTTCTCAACTCCAGCATATTAAATCACCCACCTTTAGTTACCAGAAAAGTGTCAAGACTTCCTGTTATCTCCACATGTTTTCGAATTTGCGTGGTTAAGTGCTAATGCTATCGATCGGCATTGCAGAAGCGAGAATCCAGTTCGACTTGGCGAGTGGGTGGAGGTGCGTGTCTCGAGAACCGGACGCTTGGCATCCCTCGAGGTTGAGGAGGATCCCCCACAGGAAATCCTGGCACCGGGTGCCTTCACCCAGCTCTCTCTGCCGCTTAATCTCTACTTGGGCGGCGCACCGTCTACAGACATGTACTCGCCAAAGATGAAGACGACGGTCAGCTTCGTTGGATGCATTCAGACTGTCATTCTGAATCGTCGTGAGGTAAGGAGCTTCGTGATTACTCTCAGTTTGTCATGAGAGCGTCGATTCGAATGTTAGGTTTATTGGACAGGTGTATCATGTGTTAAATCGTTTTATGATTATTATCTCTCAAGGTTATTTCACTTGTACAAAAATTAATGCTTCATTATGACCATTTTTCATTTTCAGAATTATATTTTAAACCCCCTTGCAAGAAGTTTCTGCCCTTTTGAAATTAAATGTGGCAGATCACAATATTAGATAAATGACAATTAACAAATTAGCGAACGAAAAATTATTCTTTTTTAACTACATACTATAGATCCACATCTGAACAACTAACCAAGTTTTCATTTTACACTTCTTATTTTCATTTTAAACTTTACATATTTAATCTGTGTTTTTAAACATTTCTGATTTGCTCATCGTTAGTCTTCCTTAGAAAATTCTCTTCTATCTTGAAATTCGATTCTTAGATCCTACGTTTTTATAGAAAACATTATTCGAGAATTTCAAGGGTAGACTACTTTATCTTCTTTACAAAGCCCTTTACCATTATCATAACCAACTTCGAATAACGATTTACATCTAGAATCCTCGAACAGTGTCCTCCATTTCAATCGATTTATCCCAGGGACAGTTCCTCCTCCGCATATTAAATGTTCAGAATGTTGAACCAAGGGTGGGAATGATACTTATTAAAGGCTTATATGGCTCCACTCTGAAGGAAATTATCTTGCAAGCGGTGTGCGTAAGTATTTGTATAGCATTAAACAGTGTGAATGCACACATTCTGCGCGTTTAGTTGTTTTTCCCAACGAGTTCGGTACGCTAAATCCCCTGAGGACGGCGGAGCCGCAGGTTGCGCTTTTAATGCGGCAAAGTGCACCGACTTGCGTTCCCCTTTGTCTGGGAGGAACAGTTCTGCAACTTATAAATTTACGAACATTAAGCGCGAGCATTGCTTGAGGATTTCCATACAGAGAACAATCGTGCCTGGATATTGGACACTGTATTCTCATGGAAATATTCTTCTTTGGGGGTTCTCGTTTTTTGAACATTTCTTTGCTAGTGAAATGACAATATAACGTGCAAAGTATGTGTAATAAATGATTAATAAAAAGTTATACTTGAAAATCGATAGTTTTGTGAGACTATTCATTGTAAAAATATCAATGTTTTACGATTAATAGCTCATTGAATATTCTCATGAGCACTCAGGGAGTTCTGTAACTCGATTCTATTGTTTCCGCGCCATAAATCTAAAGCAGTCTAAACTAAGTTTGACTCGTGCCCAATGTTTACCTCTATATAGGATAAACACGTAATCACGAGTAAACTCCATTAAATCCCTCCAAAGAGCAATAAAGTCGATCCAACAAGAGTAGGTACACTGTTCTATTCAAAGAGACGAGTGAAGTATTTTATTACTCGTGGAAAATCATTTCTTAAACTTTCTCCCATTTCCTAGAAATTCGTCTTTAATAGTTTCATAAACCATTCCATGTACTTAAATCAACACACCACATGAAATAATTGATTAGGACTAGGATAAAACGACCCATGTATTAAATTAAAAGCAGTAGAACAAGATTTATATCTTAAATTAATGGAAGACGTGAATTTTTCCCACACAGATTGGAATTCTCGCGGAAGCCCTTGGTGGAGTCAACGTGGGGAACTGTGGACACGCGTGCGAGGCAAGACCCTGTGGAGATGCAGAGTGTCGTCCTCTTCGAGACCGATTCACCTGTCGCTGTCGACCTGGCATGCCGCATCCATGCCCAGCACCAGACGACAACACGATTCTCGGTGCCTCCCCGACGAAATCGAACATCGGCACGCGATACGAAAGATCTGTACCGAGTTTCTCTGGCAGCGAGAGCTACCTCCACTACAACGACGCTGATACGATGAAAAGGTACAGTTTCTATCACCCAACACATTATGTGGGCTGATTGACAGCGATTATTATTAATCGAAAGAGAAGTACTCTTATTTGTCAGATGAGAAGAAAATGAATTGCTTTCTTTTGGGATTTTACGAATTTTGTAAAGAAATAGGCGACTTATCGTATACACCAGACACGTTGAACGCGATCTGTTTGAAACAATACTTTTTATGAAGACAGAAATTATATCTCTGAAACTAATTGACACATTGCCTTGAATTTTTAACAATTTTCCATGCATATGTTTCTTTAGGTATGGTACTAAAATTAACTGAAAATATGAAATACTTTTTTCATGTTATGAAAATGGTCTGCATCTTTCCAGAAATTTTAGTGTCCTAATTTTTAGAGATCACCATTTTTAATCTTTTTGTCATACCATATGTACCTGACATCTCATCTCAATATATTCATATTAAACAAAAACATACTTGAAATTATCATTTCTAATGAATTAGAGTCAAGATATTAATTCCATTAGAATTCTTAACATATTATAACAATATCTACTTTGGTATTCTAAATAGTCGACTATACTCCATTACTGAGAAGAAAGAATATCAAAATACAGTAAACATATTGCACAAACTTGTATTAAGACTTCAAAGTCTTCACTCATCTAAGTCAAACTTCTGTAGATACCTTTATGAAAACATAAATTTGCATAGACAACCGCAATGTATCCATTCTAGACCCTCTTTCTCTCCCCTACAACCTGCGCTGTCAATTTCAAGCAACTTCTTTCCCCAGCCTTCGCTCAGAGAACAAAATTGCCGTTTTGCAGGATAATAAGCTACAGGGTAGACATCAATATGAGATTCAGAGCGAGCAGCAGCAGCGGTTTGCTGCTGTGGAGCGGGCGACAGGCGGATCCGCAGGAACAAAGGGACGAGAACGACGATTTCCTTGCTCTCGGCTTGGATCGCGGTTATCTGACTTTAGCTTATAATCTTGGCTCCGGGGAAGCCGTTTTGCGGTACAATTTAACGAGACTGGACGATGATCTATGGCACCGTGTGCGGGCAGTCAGGTAACCGCGTTAGGAAGTTGCGATCAGTAACCGTATCAGAGAAGTTTTAATTCAATGAAGAGTTTTTAATCGAGTTCCGATGTTCTGAAATTGACTGATGCTTCTTTAGGAACGAACAGTGGGCCTCGCTGGTCGTCGACAGCGGTACAGGGGTCTCGGCGTCGTCGCCGGGACAGTTGAGACAGTTGAACACTGACACGGGTCTTTACGTTGGTAAGCGGAGTATTTTAATACAAAATTTATGAACCTTCTCAGAGACGAATTTAAGGAAGTTGGAGAGAACTGATATCATTCTACTTTCTATTAGACTTGGTTGATGCAATGGTATTTCTGCTACTTTTAATGGGGAATTTCAATTGAAAATTGTTAACCTGGGTCTACGCTACGTGTTATGTAACAAAGTTATATAACTTTTTAGAAAAGAGAAATGTTGCATATGTCTTTTTTCTGTTCCCTGAAAAGTTATATTAGTTTATTATATAACAAGTAGTGTAGACTCAGCTTTCGATATTGCCAAGTGTGTTCGTATTAACTGGATTTTCACTTTTCATTAACAATGGTGTAGCATATTAAGTTAATAGAACAGTATATTTATATGTGGTGTCTTTTGAGAAAATTAGAAAATAACGAAGTTTCATTACTTTTTATGCGTATCTAATACATTAGTGTGAAAAATGTATTTTCTTAGTTTATAAGTGTTTTTGTAAAATGACGATTTCATAAATTTTATTCTGCTATGTCATAGAGATCGATAGTTTAAATAGGTAAAAATTAAAGTCTCTTAAGAATAATTGAATAGGAATAACTTTTATCTTGAAACTCTTCAGTTAAAAATAAGAGTAAGCGGTGTATGAATACCCCAGTATCTTAAAGCGCACGTGCCATAAATTAACCGCCAGTAAGTTACACCTGAACCGTCCTGTACAATGGTGTTTAGCTGTCTTTGAGTTATTAACAAAATTACTAAGTGGGTCACCCCCAACAGGAGAGTCACGAATTTAACGAAACTTTTACCAAGTTATTCAACTACTTATTGTTGATAAAGAAAGGGTTTGACACAGTACTAAACTCAGAAAGATGTACACCAAATTGTAGTGTTCTAGGAAACAGGGTATACACGATTCAATTTATTGCGGAAAACACCACGAAATGTTATCTGCACCCCAATTGTATATGTATATTCCTCCCTCCCTAATTCACTCCAAATTTATAACACTAGTATCTACTGTTGGGAGCTCAGAAGATGTCAATGGGACGGCACAAAAGTAAGCGTAGCAGAAAGGGCTCGCTACACGAAGAGAAATGATCACACAGATTTTGTAAACGTCTTCTAAGTAGATTTAAGCAGGGTAGACTTTTATAAGATCTGTTATGGACCTTCATAACAAAAGTAGCTAGATCAACTTCGTTAAATCTACAAAGTCGACTCTTACTGACTCTATTATACTCAAGCCTGTTAGAGTACTTTGGTAAATTCTATAAGAGGCTGCCATAACTACAGCTTGACATTCTTTTACGTGTACAAGTAGTAGTAATAGGTATGACCAATTCAGCCAATAAGGCAAATGCACGTGTGCCCTCTTAATGTATTTTTCCGCGAAGCCAATTAGACCCACTGACATCTTCTGAACTTTCGACAGTACTTCTACTTTTCCCTACACACCCTGCTTCAAAACTCGCTGAGAACTAGTAACAAGTAAATATCATACGAGATTAAAGATTCTTTTGAGAATGTGTTCTGAGAGTACCTGTGTCATTCCAGGCGGTGCACCAGACATCGTGAGGACAACAGGAGGCAGATACACGAAAGGCATCGTCGGCTGCATCAGCGACCTTGTTCTGGACTCGGACTTCTCCGTGGCCCTGTCGTCACCGGAACAAGCCACCAACACGCACTCGTGCATCCCCTGAAAGACACCCGTACCGTCCAACAGTTAGATGGTTAGGTCCTCGCGGGCCATCGACTAATTCATGAGGATACATCTCGACGAACACGCTGGCGAAGCCAGACGGTGCAACGCATTCAAGGTGAACGGCGGTGCCTGGGACCCCTTGAACGCTTTGTCACGCGTACGCACTTCGCCGTGGCGATTTCATAAACCGATCCCACGGTCCTCGTCATTTTTGTACAGACATTCATCAGCGACGAACTTCTCCCGAAGAGAACGAAGAGGATTAAGAGAAACACTGAAAGCGTGGAAAATAGGAAAGAAAGAACATAAGAAAGAGGGGGACTACGTCGTGCGTGGGCAGTTGAATTAAGTAGACAAGCTTAACTGTAAATATTAAACGAATGGTAATGAATATCGCGGTAATCGGAGTTCTGTGTGTGGCAACTTCCCGTCTGCGCCGAATTTCGTAGTCGAGTAGCCGGTCGAACCTAGTCGAGGACGAAATTCACCCGCGCAGAGGCAAGGGGAACGAACAATTTTTCATGCTTCTTCTTCTATCCGACTCGAATTCGGTGTGCTCCTCCAGTCGAGGCTCTCCCGCTGACTTTCTTTCCGAGTTCCTACGCGTTGGACGGAAGTTGTTGCGCGAGGAACGCGTATCTAGTCACAGACGACAGTGTCTCCTGCCGGATTAAGAACTCGACGGAGCGCGTCTCGAGGACGGCTTTCGGCCTAATAAGATTACAAACTACGTAGAAAGTGCACAACCCCTCCGCGTCAATTTTTATTAACGCCCTTCGACCGGCTGTCGCGCGAACCGCGCCCCCTTCGATCGCAGGGCACTGTGTCAGCCTCGATCCACGCTGAGAAACAGAGGGATCGAGAAACAGACGGCTCGAGAACCGATCCAGGCGCACCTTATTCATACGTCCAAGACACTTCACGGCACCTCCTGCGCTCTGAATCGTCTCAAGAGTTTTCTATCATCGCGATACTTTCGGTAGCCGTGACGAGCTAACGTGTATTGTACATAACAGCTGGTCTTCGGCGTCGTTTCTTCGGATTGCTCGAGCGGAGGTAGCCAACGCTCGGCGGGGAGGAACGGATCGTGAACAGTGAATTTAAATCAATTACGAAAGGTACAAGAAGGACCAAAAGCAATCTGACATCCTGATCGATGCAAAAGTAGTTGGAATCTTCATCGTGGAAACTGAGACACCGTACGGAGAGTATCTTTCATTTTGTGGCAGTGCTGGCCAATTCAGTGTTTTGTATGTAGGAAGAGATAGAGTGGGTCTCGTTCATGTACAGTGCTACTTCATAGTAGGTGCTCTGCAGGTTCTACAGGGTGATCAGTTTAACTGGAAACCCATAAAGTGTTGGCAGCATTTATTGTAAATGCTGTTAGCATTGTAAGTGCTGCCAATACTCATTAGAGGGTTTCCAGTTAAGCTGATCATCCTGTACTCGCTTCTCCCACTCTGTTTCTGCTACTGTAGACATGGAAACGAATATGGTACTGTCTCGTTATAGGCTTACGACTTGGAAGCAATTAGGAAGTTACAGAATGTAAGAGACTCGTTTCTAAGACCAGTTTATGTAATAGCAACTTGAATTTGCCTTCTCAGAGACAAGGACCAGATGAAGTGAAAGAGTAGTTCCAAGAAAACATAAGTGGACTGTCGAGCTTGTATCGAGGCAACACTGGGAAGTGAGCTGTGTCCCACAGAAACAAAATACAGTTTATAGAGGAAAAATCAAGACCCGCTTGTGAGCAGCACTGCTTTATAGTCTCTATCGTTAGCTCACTTAATCCTGCGATGAATGCTAGGACATTGGCGCTGAAATACTTTTAAAAGATCAATCTTTGAAACTTTCCGAAAAACGTAGTGGAGAATCGTGGCTATCGATGGAAAATGAAGATACTCTCTTTGTAGGCAGTCGTTGATTTTTATAAATTCTCGTTGCTTTTGCGCCAGTGATCGACAGGCACGCGAGAAGAGGATCATCAGTAGCGTGCTGAAGATCAACGCGTTCGTGTTTACGAGAACCATTATTGCTTGGTAACCGTACTTCCGTTACTGGCAGTGCACGCTCCTCGACGTTTCCGCTTAAGAAGCACGAGCTGCACCTTCTAATGTTTAAATATCTGTATAAAATAGAACTAGCAACTTAATCACGGAGATATCCCTGCATATTTTCTTAACTCGATAGGACAGTTTCAAGCGACCTTGAACGAACAAGTCTGATACACGTGTTAACCCCTTCAACACGATGTTCAACCCCTTTGACTTCAAACTAAAAATTACATTAAATAATATTAAAACTTCAATTAAGATTGCTCGTCTCACTTTCAAAAGTACATAATTGATCTTTGATAAATCTAAGTGATAAATCTGTTTTTATTTACAAAATCAAAATGTATTATATTAAATAAAACCTTGAAAGTCAGCGACAGCTTTGTTGCACCATAGTATAGAAGTTATAGAAAAATAAAATCAATTAGCAAAAAAAGACTTTGTACAAAAAAAAAACTGGAGTATCATTGACTGCTCCATTTGGGATTTAATCCTTTATTATAGTTGCATTAGGGTTGCTATTTTTTAAAGTGGATTATAAAGAAAAATGTATTTTACACGTAAGACTACAAACTTATGAATTGTCATATTGAGGGGGTTAAAATGGAACCGAAACGAATCAACCAGGTCAATACGTCTACACACATACCATATCGAGAATGAAGAAGCGGAAGAGCAGAAGTGAAATGAGCATAGAAAGGATACGAAGGTGTACACTTTAGTTTCTCCGTTTTGTACGGGACTGATTTGAACGGATGACCGAAACGAACACATCATAATAAAAGCAATCGGCTGTAGTCAATTTTGTACGAATGTTATTTTCTTGAAAATTATAGGATGGAAATATCAAATGATGAATGGTAGTTACGTAGAAAGTACAATATACATATATGATATAAAACGATTCTATTCGTGAAGTCTAGCGATATGTACAGCGGAATATTTTGGCCTGTCTCGAGGGCACCCTATCCCCTCCCCAAAACCCTTTTGGTACTATGTAAGTACTTCTCTGTGCACAATCTATTCGCAACGTCCGTGTGTGTATCAATCCCTTGAGCGATTCTTCGAGCTTGTACGCGTGTGTGAATTCTAAGCAGAGATAATTTTACGTAGCGTTCGTACGAAGGTCTTATCACCTGCAATATTTCTAATTTTGTTCAATTCTGCATTCTTTTTATAGTGTTCGCGCTCGAAATAAGGTTCCTGAACAATTTTCGCTGTTGTGCGTATAGTAAACAATAGTAAACTTTGTTTCTTAAATTAATGTATTTTCTGACTAATTTTTAAAAGATATTTTCTTTGCAATATTTTTCTCATACCAATGCACTGAGACGCTTTTAAATACTATTCGTGCAACATGTAACGTTTGAGACACTAATTTTAATCAATAGCGTTTCCATTGTACTGTATCAACAAACGTTTATATAGTATCACGATTATAATTTGTTTCCTATTTAAAATAGAAATGAAATAGCTTAACTTATGAACTACTCGTATGGAATCCAAGAAACATCTTTATATAACTTCTCAAATGATAATTAAAGATGCATCAAGCTGTATTTAACTTCAATAACTTACGAATTCTTTGTGACTGGTATGGAAAAATTTATAGCAATATTCTTTCGCTTAAACGTCTGATTAATTACTTTCACAATTTGCCTGAAGTAAATATGGTCGTAGAATCTTTTCAAACACGCACGATCAAGCATCGAAAATACCCTTTCCTCCTGGTTTATCACGTTTCTCGAGCAGTTCAAAGAGAAGCAGATATAATTGTTTCTATAATCAACGCGCACATTGCGTGAACGACCAAGATTTGGTTGTTGTGTCAACATGTCGCGTACAAAATATGCCTGATATTCCACGACGATTTAGTATCTGAATAAGGCTGAAATGAACCGTACTCTCGTATCGTACACCCACGATTGAATTAAAAAAAGAATGAAAAAAAAAACAGACAGAAGAAACAAAAAGAAAAAGTTTAATCGCTGGATATCACACCTTGAACAAAAGCGAGAATTAAAAGAAAAAGGGAACGCTATATTGAAAACGAAAAAAAATATCATATACATATTAATATATAATAGATATTATATTATTACTGAATATTATATTAATATATGATGCTATATATTAAATATTTCTATTATGTCCGTCTGCAAAGTCTATTAGAAGAGTCTATCCTGTCGAACCTATTCTTGCGACCCATGTGAGTCTCCTCGAATATATATGTATATACATATATATAAGTGTGTGTATGCATGTATGTATGCATATAGGATGGTCGAAAATGAACTTTTTCATATTTCGATGCTGCAAAAGACGAGCACACATCATAAAACGACGAGAAGTTTCGCATCGGAAGCGAATGTGAATAATTCTATCTCGTTTTCACCTCAAATTATTATTATTATTATTATTATTATCGACCGTGTATGCGATTTAATGGTTAATTGTGCAAAGGAGCTTATCAGATTTGAAAGATATCATGCGATCGCATATGGGGAATAAGTTGATATTTTGGTTCGAATTTCATTGGAAAAGAATTATCTTTTTAATTAACTGAACCTCGCAAATTATTTAGTATTATTTCAAATACATATATTTTTTACTGTTGTCTGTGTTTTTCCTTTCAAATGTTTTATCAAATGTTTCCTTATGAAAAATTGATGTTTATTTCTTTATTAATTAAGTTTCGAATTTAAACGATAGACGAGAATGCTTAAATGTTAATACAATTTCAATAATTTTATTGAGAATTGATCGATTATATCTATTGCGTTCGTCGTTTGTTATACCTATTAAAACTGTGGAATTGTAAGGAGCTTACGTGTAACTAGGATTTTCCGGAAGGATACGTTTCGTACTAATCCTCATATCGAAACTACACGATTCTAAATTAATCTATTTCTTGGATCTAGGTGCCGCGCGATGCAATAATTTAACGAGTTGTGTATGTATATGTTGGAACACGCAGTGGTATAAATTCATATGAGCAAATGTGTGTGTCTCAGCCCATGTTGTCAAAGCATCAATAAAAAAGAGATTTTGTAAATCAGGTGATTTCCTCCCATTTTGCGTCTTTAATTCCCGCTTTATTTCAATCTTTCTTTTGCTGCAATATTTTACAATAGTCGAAAGCTGTTACATTATAGAGAATATATCAAAGAATATATAAAATTTTGCGACAACTGAAGCCTTTTTTTAATAGTCCTCAAATATATTACTACAATTGAAAAACGAAAAGCATACATTTTTCAACCAAGAATTAGCCACTAAACTTATCAAAATTAGGGTAAATGTTCCATTAATTGTGAAGTAATACGTTAAAATAAATGATATATACCTTGATAAATAATCAGGAACTGTCAGAAACAGGATAGAATAAGTTTAATACGACGAAAGATGCAAACGTCTGATCCTCTGGACGCTCAAGAACGGAATGACGACGCGCGCAATTTAAATATACAAATATGTCTGCCGGATGCGGCAGTAATGGCGGGAAAAATGAGAATTTGATCAAGTATAACCCTGGAAGAAACGAGTACGGTCAAACAGTTTATATTACTAGCAATGCATTTATAATATAATATCTTTTATAACTATAATAACAATTATTTCTCAATTATGAATTTATTTAAATAATACTCTAATAATAATAGTTTTATCCTATACCTCACCGGTGGAATAAGTTATGCAAATTTCAAAAATGTAAACTTTCTGATACTTTCAATTGAACATTTTAATTCATGAATATTGCCGCCAGATGACTGTAGTATTGTGTGTTCATAAACTAAGCCAATTTTTCCAATACCTATTGTAACAAATAAATAACGTACTTTGCATCATACATTTCAAAATCTACGTATTTCTATTACTGTATACTATGTAGGAACTAAATTATAGACATATATTAAATAATAAATAAAATTATTCTTTACACATAGTTTTTTCAGAAACACCAAATTATGAGAAGAATAAAGTCCCTATATACACGTATGCACATTCAAATATCAATAATTATAAAAAAATCTTAGTTTTCCTCAACAAAAAAAAAAAAGAAAGAAAGAACTGAATGAAGACTTTTATGTATCCTTTGAAAAAGCTTATTATAAATACTAATTCACGAGCTAGTGTCTAACCACAATTACAATACTAATGTTCGTAAATTTATCATACCGCGGCTGCCAAGTAGTATTTTTATGCGTCGTGTTTAATAGTGTCATCCAGTACCAACTACTCTACGAAAAATGCTCAAGCCTCGTGGCCCCCTTTTTTTACATCCGTTTAATATCTAATTTGAATAATACGTCTGTGATTGAAAAAAGAATCAAGGATGAGGAAACTAAGTTTCTGCCCCTGAACTCTCCTGTTGTATAAATTTACATGCATGTGGGTTGTACATACATTGTTCTTTAAAAGAAATTAATCACCTTTTGTTAATTGTCATGAGATCGTTACAACGTAACAATATTCTCAATGAAAAACTTTGTACACATAACAATCATCAGAAGTGATCGTATATTTATCCGTGACTGTTTTATGACTGTTTTTAATGACAGACACAATTTGAGGGGAAATCAACAGTGTTCTTCACTGATTAGTGTCCATGGTATGTATTTATTTTTCCTTTACGTAAAATTAAATTGTGGTCCAATCCTGTGTTGTCAGTACATATTGGCCTGTCAGATTAACGAGGAAGTCATTGCACAAAACAATCTGTTGAATAACATAAATGATCGTCAAACTCTATTTTAATTATTTCAAATAGATGTGCATATCATGTACTGGAACGAATGGCACAGAAATTGCGTTTTAGAAACAGTGAATCGTATGACAGATTGTTTTTTTACTTCCAGCCCTTGTTTACATTTAATTATTGTAATGAAAAAGTGAAAGCAATATTTGACGAATATAATTATTGTATATGTTATGCGATGCTTCTTTGTTAAACGCGAAACAAACAGTGTTATTGTTCATAGTTCAAACAAGTGTCAAAATATTAAAAGTCTTAACAATTGCATTTTATTTAAGCCATTGTTAAGAATGATGTGCATTGTGTTAAGAATAATATATAACAAAAATATTAAAAATATCTGTTGACTAGTGAATATTAAATAATAATTCTTTAAAAATATAATATTTAAAATATGTAAAATATAATTGCAAGTATTTTTTTATGATATATTTGTATCTTCAACTAACTTTTGCCCAAATATTTACAATATCCAAAATTTATAGCAACATTTATAACATGTTCTAGGCTTTACGTATGATGTCAGCAATAGTGCCAAGCACAAATAATATAAATGATGCTAATCAGGCTTGTGATCATATAGCAGAACGACAGAAACTGTTGGAAGACTTATTGGCTGCTGCAAAAAAATGTCACATCAGATTTGGTGGGCGGACTGAATTAGCTACTGAATCAGATATCTGTGTGACACAATTATGTCATATCCTTGAATCAATCTTCAGTCATGGTCTACATACAAACTGCATTGAAAAAATCAATTCAGCTCTAAGGTACTAAAATAATTGACATTATCAAGAATAAAAATATAATTTGTTGTTCTGCTAATAAAATTAATTGGTTAATTTTTAATTCCTATGCATATAATAAAAATCTTTGTTTACGTTAAATGTTGATTAGTATGTGTAACTGCTATCATAGCATTGATACCATGTGGATGATAATATGCATAGTAATTTCCTATATTTTATTCATTATCGCTTGTGTAAGTTATCAGCTGATGAGTGTTCTACAGATAATACAGAAGCTGACTAATGCTTTACCAACTCCTTCATTGTGTTTATTTGTGTTGCTTTTATAGGCACGTGTCAGACATAGTGTCTGGTGGAAGTACAAAATCATGCAATACATCGGATGTTCCATTTTGGCCATGCATAAAAGAACAATTGACATGGCACGAACAAGAACGTTTTAGTGTATTGAAGAGAGTTCATACCGATTATGGTCGGGGTAGAGCATGGCTAAGAGCCGTTTTAAATGAACGTTCCTTAGAACGTCATTTACATGCTATAATTGATCCCAACGTGCTGTCTCCTTTTTATGAAGATTGGGCATTTTTACTTGATCAAGAACGAAGTGCAGTACTACCAAATGTGGCTGCAGGTATAGAAACACTATCTTTATACTTTATTATTTCACTTATTTTGACAAATTAAATACAATTTTTAACTATTAGGACTAGGTAGCATTTTATTTGCAATTAGGATAGATAATGAGGAATTGGATAATAGTTTAAAAAGAAAAGAAATGGAGAAACAAAAAGTATCATTATCTGAGCCAGTTATATCATCTGCAATACCAGGTAATTAAATATTCTAATTTTTATTATGAAAGATTAAAAGCTATTTGTGTGTTTCATTGATGATGTTTACATTAAAATTAGGACCCACTGCAAAGCAACAAAAGCAAAGGAAAAGGATACCAACTCATATAATTTCTTTTGATGATGAAGATGATGAACAAGAGTCTTCAGAAGCTACTGCCTCAATTAGTGCACCTCCAACCTGCCTCAGTTCTCCTACGGTAGCTTCTGCTAAAGACACAGTGTCGCCTTCATTGGCAGAGTCGCAGTCGCAAGCAGAATCAAATGAAATTAATAAAACTAATGAAACTAATGAAATTAGTAAAACTAGTGAAACTAATGAAATTAATGAAACTAGTGAAATTAATGAAATTAGTGAAACTAATGAAACAAATGAGAAAGAAACTTCAAAATACGAAAAATGGTAAATACACATTACTTTATTGAAATTTTTATCGTTGTTAAATTATAAAACTTTTCTATATTTTCAGTGAATCGTTTGAAGAAGAAAAAGTCTTAACGCCAGTTACAGATTCTGGTAATATGGGTGGACTTGTTCCAGTGTCACCTTTAGATCAAATGCTAGATGACATGTTGATAGCATTGCCAAACTATTTAGATGTACGTATATTAAAGTTGAGCTAATTATAAAAAAACTACGAAACTGATAATTTATTTCACTTTATACAGGATTCTTTAGAAGTTACAGAAGCTGCAGTGGAAGCTACTGAACCACTTGCAGGCTTAAATATTCACGCAAATACGGAAGATCTAGATACAGAGACATTAAGAATAAAACTTGTAGCTATGAATGAAATATTAGAACAAGCTAAAGAAGATGCTATGACTAGTAGATTGCAACTAGCCCGTTTACAGAGACAACATCAAAATTATCTCGAAAGACATGAACTACAAATACAAACTCTAAATAGGTAAAACTTATGGTTAGATATTTGTTTCCAATATGAATAAAGAATTAATAAATATAACAATGATTAATAATAGGGAAAATGAATTATTGAGACAACAATTGCGTAAATACGTAACAGCAGTACAAATGTTAAGAAGAGATTCTGATTCCACTACAGTCTCTGAAGAGGATCCATCATTAGATTACCATTATGAAGCTCAACAATATGAAGAAAAATTAATTCAGGTCGCAGACATGCACGCGGAATTAATGGAATTTAATGCTAGATTAACTCTTCAATTAACTAATAGGTATAATTGCTATGTTTTTGATTATTAATAATCGATATATTAAATCAAAATTTATGAAAATTATAGGAATAGATTAGTTAAATTATTACAAGCAGAACTAGAGTGCCTTCGCGGCCCATTAAATGAAGATGATCTACCAACGGAACCTCCTTGTCTCATTCACATATGGATTCCATCTGCTTTCCTTACTGGCCAGCCCTCTGACGTTCATCATGTATACCAGGTAAATAAACACGGAAGTTCTAAGTATACATTTATATAATTAATATAATTAATTTGTTCCTATGATCACATGTAATTTGTATTATTTTCTTGTAGATATATATACGAATTAGGGACACTGAATGGAATATATACAGGAGGTACGCGCAATTTTATGCACTTTATAGAGAATTAAAAAAACACGACGCGATTGTTACTACTTTTGAATTCCCGCCAAAAAAGACAATAGGAAATAAGGTATGCATCTATGATCCAAGATATTTAAAGAAAAGGATAGTAAATTACTTTGTATTCATTTAATTTTTCTTATTTTTAGGATGCTAAGTTTGTAGAAGAAAGACGCCAGAAATTACAGTACTGGTTAAGACGAGTTGTTGGAAGATTAGCACAATGTTCTCCTGCATTTGCATCTCGACCAAGCAGGCAGACGCTCATATCCCTAATGCCTTTCTTTGGGTAATTTATTTCATTACTATCCTAGATGATTTTCAATTCGTTTTAAACGTGAAAAAAGCTTGTAGGAAAATATTGTGCATAGTAATTAGTAATTTACATTTTTATTGTCTCGCTAACATTATCTTTCGTTTCAGCGATAACCCTAATGCTGAGGATTCGAGGAAAAATAACTCTACAAGAAACACGTTTTCTTCTTCCCCTCAATACATGGGTTTATAATTATTAATGTTTTTATAGACAATTTGTACATACATGGAACCTTTTTAATTTAAATGTATAAAATAATTGTTTCCCTGTATATGTATATATAGGGAATAGTTATATATATGTATATTGTTGACAATTGAGGAGATGGAGAGCATATGCCTGTATGTATACAATCACTACCATACATTCACACATATGCTGTTTATATATTATATGATAATATGTATAAAATTAATGTGTAGTCAAAATAATTAAAAATTAATCTTTTTTTTACAAAAGTATGTATTATTTTTTACAAATGTCTATATAATTGTTTAAGAATCTAATTCATATTCAGAGAGAAATTCTAATCCTATTTCCGATCTTTTAATCAGATAAAAAAATATATATTTCTTATACGCCATATAAATTTGTTGTATATATATATTGCATATATATATATATACACACACATATATATGTATATATAATATACTTTATAATGAAAGTGTTAAAAATATTTTTTAATGTAGTTTATAAAATAAAAGATGCGTTTAACTAAAAAATACATATAAAAAATGATTATTTAACACATATGCGAATAAAGGTAGATTAAAAAGAGCTACAGACTATCGAAAGAATTATAAGGAAAAGTATCGTACGTCGTTTATCATTAAATTATACAGTATCGAGTTGAATCTCATTTTCTAAAAATTTTATTCATGTAAGGCGCCTTAACAGTAATATAAAAAGGTACACTTTTCCATTTATACTTTATGATAAAAATAAAAGTGCATGTTGTTATTGGAACAAGTACATACAGTATTATGCTGGTAAATAATACAACTAATCGCATATAAGATTCACAGATTTAACAAGTTTTGCTTAGGAGTCTCACTATGGAGAGGTAACGGTAAGAAAATTTCTCTGAACCAATTGTCGAGCTAAGAACACGTTTAGCGTGTAGATTTCTCTTCCACGCTTGTTTTCAAACAATTAATACATATCTCAACAAGACATTTCAAGCGTGAATCCGAATCGATACATTTGTACTGAGCGATACAGATTGTTGTGTTTCATTTACCTTTCCATATTGAGATATTAAAGTTTCTTGTAATAGCAAAGTTTATCGAGTCATCATTAATATAATCATGATTAATACCTTGACCGCCCTGTGTGGAACCGTAATGTATTTTTGTTACAAAGGAACCAACGGTACGCTCGTACATTATTATTGTTACATTATAGTATATTCGACGACGCTGCGACAGGAGCTTTATTGTTTCGTTGCTCGAGAAAGCAACAGAATAAACGACAAACATCGGTAGACGTTCGCCCGCTTCTCAGGGTTCAAATCCCTTAATATTTATATTCGATACCCGTACGTATCGAAGAAGTAAGACTGTGTGTGGCAGTCAATGTATTAATTGTAATTACATACGCATTAAACGAATCTATGGAATCTATGTTTGTAGCGCATCGCAATCATAGCATCATAATCATAGTAAGTTTTGTAACGTAACGATACACGATTACATTACATATAAAATTGATTACAAATCAGACACATTCATTTCAGAACCGTTTATCATACAATACAATGTTCTGTTTTGAGAGAGGGGAGAAAGAATGAATTAAACAAATTGATACATAAGTTTCTATAGATATGAACAAAGTTTCAATATAAATCTTTTAACAAAAATACGTACAAAAGAGAACATTCGAGATTGAAAGTAATTAAAATATCTCTAAGTATATGCATTATTAAAACTTCGTATATCAAATATAAATAACATAAAATAATGACAAAATACTCGAAAATAAGGCAATAATAGTCTTTTATGTACTAAATCTTATACGTTAATTCGCTTTTATATTTTAAAATTTGTTGAAAAATACAAATAATTTATCGTTTAAAGAGTATTTTATTTCGTGGAAAATATATGAGTTTATCTATGTAACGTTTCGCGAAAATTGATCAGGTCGAAAGGAAAAAGTTGGGTAGAAAAATGAATCCTGATCATGAAAAACTAAGATATTACACAATACTGATACGCGCGGCATTCAAAAAGTGATAAACGATATTTATTAAAATATATCGATATTCGCGATTTACAGAGATACATGTAGATTACATATCGTTCAAATTTAATCTTATATTGTTAAAATAAAAAAAAAAAAAAAAAAGAACCAAGCGAAGTATGATGATAAAAAACATATCTAGTAAAAAAGAATCACGAGATTTGTAAGATTTTTATCGAATATTCGATAAATTAAAAAATTGTCGATATTAATAATTTGAAATGAATATTATTTACAAAAAATAGTAATAATTAGCGTTTACTATGATTTTGATAATTGCATTGTGCCGTTTGGAAAAAGGAATCTATCAGTTGACTATGGACAGCCCAGTGTGTGGTAATTCTTTTTCTTTTATACACATTAAGAGTTCACATTGATCCGCAAGTTTTTTGTTCAACGAACTTTCGCGAGACGTATTGAAAAGTACAGAATTCGTTGGCCTTAGTCACTACGTTCCGTACAAAGGTTGCATCGTAAACGGCTTTAAATTATTATTTACATTCACTAGCTCTCTTCGCTGACTAATTTTGATTTAGCCCTAGGACAGATTCGAGAGTCGATAGATCCTTATGTATACATACGTTTATTGATTTTCGATGTACCGTTGCAAATCTATCAATGTTAGGTTCCTATCGCGATAACTGTAAGATACTCTTTATACATTGTCAAATG
Organism: Calliopsis andreniformis; assembly: GCF_051401765.1. Classification (NCBI taxonomy): domain Eukaryota; kingdom Metazoa; phylum Arthropoda; class Insecta; order Hymenoptera; family Andrenidae; genus Calliopsis; species Calliopsis andreniformis. Next base: position 14,945,281 of record NC_135066.1, read on the forward strand.
CAACCACTTCCCGAAAAGTCAATTAATCAAAATCAATCTTATTTTTTGTAACATGCCAAATTATACACAAAAAATAGAAAACAATTGAACTCTACAACTATACAATTTTTAATAATTATATTCAACATAACAATAAAAAAAATGTTTTGTGTCTCTGTACTTAGAATAAAATAACAATAAATAATATTTTATGTATTCATTAGAAAACAACGAGTAGAAGTTGTATGTAACTTCTCCAAATATATAACAGTTTTTTTATGATATTCCTTTACAACACGCAAGTTTTAGACATAATTTTGAGCACCTTACAAATTATAATGCATGTTCAACAATCATTGTTGATCTGTTTTACTCGTTTTATTCTGTTTTTGCGCCAGATGCTACAACGATACGTCTGAACAGTCCTAGGGATAAATGAATTCGTAATTGACATAATCATTTTGCCATTCTGAAACCTGCTCAGATTTAGATATGTAGAAAGAATGTACCGAACAGTAGTCACGTAAGGATCATCGTTTAGTAACGAATCATAAAGAATATCTCTATATCGTTCCATAATTGAAGAAAATTTGAGCCTAATTTAATTTAATTTTAAATTTAGATATATCCAAACAACAGGTAATCTTTAGTTTAGCAGTCTTTACACACGTTCCTCTGTTTCATGAAATTGACAACAAAAGCTAACAATGATGATAACACATTATGCAAGTACATGAAGGTTAAAAAGTGGAGCCTTATGAGTGTAATAAAAAATAATAAGGCTAGCCTTTTTTTCTTCCTAAAGTAATTTCCTTCTCTGCTTATTAGTAAAAGTATGAAACTTTTTATTCACTATGATTAATACAATGTGTTGTTACGTTAAAACATTTTTTCCTTTCATCCTTCGTTTAAGTGAAAATATGCCAACAGATGAAATATGCGATCGATGAGTCTTTTTTTTTTTCGTTTCTTTCTGGAGCGCTTACAAACGTCGACGTTCACATTCACGTATCCTTACAGCGATGGGATAATGTCATTTAGGTCCATAGCGAAAATAAATAAAAGAAAATCTTCTTAAGCTAGTAGATAGCAGATTAGTTTTGTATTGTATACTTGTTAACTAGCCAGTGCATTTTTATATATAATCCTGACTCTCTGATTAACCTTCCTGTCTATTTAGCACACTTTGCCACGCATTCTAAGGCATGAACTTCCTAGTGAGCTGGATAAAAGAGAGCATAGACCAGTGTGCCAGGTACTTTATGTGTTAACATTTTTCACTGTTGTAGCTAGATACATTATAATATTAGAAAGTACATTACTATTGTATTTAAAAAACTGTTCTTCCCTGCTCTCGATCTTATACTTTAGTAAGATCCTTATTCCTCAGACCATAACTATAAAATCGTTTGCAAAACGTTCTGTATTAGAAAGCAAAAAATAAATTGAACTTCTTGAGTGGCTATGTCTGCATATACTAAATAATAAGTTAACCCATCTCACGAATAACTCTTGATCTTTTTATATAGAGTACATTAGTTCATATCAAAATATGTTTGATATTTGATATTCCTTTGATTATTCTTACCATAAAATAAATTTAATAGGAATAGAAATAACTTTTAACTATAAACATTTAATATAACGAAATTTTGCCACAGGCCACGTATTAAAAATCTCCTAAAATACTAGTATATAAATAAACTTTAAAACATTTCAATTACTTATATTCATACAAAATCTTCCGTTGATAGTACGATAAGTTTCAATGTTATTCGTGGATGGTTTAATCAGGATTCTAATATTACAACACATGCATACTGTTATTTGTATAGAACGCAGATTATAAACTTTTTTTTACTACGATCCGCGTTTATACAAGAACCTACAGTCACACCAATACCGTACCAAGTTAGGGAGCCCATTTGTATGCACATCTGATACCACACTGGCTTAAAGCACGTGTCGTTACTTGTTACTTCAATCAATGTTTAATTATACCACTCGCCGTATCTTTACTCATTACATTTCCACCTTGTTTCATTAGGTTCATTCTATCATACATCCGTCAACCTGTCATTACATATTGTATTGGTTGTACATATTCAGATAGTAAGCTAACATAATACACGTTAAACCAAAAATTATGTAGCCCTATGGTATATATAGTATATAGTTTATAAGAATAAAATATATTCTTGCTATTAACTTAAGTTCCATAAGTTGCTTTATGACACTGAACACCATAGTTGACCGAAGTGTTTGCTTTACTTCCAAGGTAAAAAAGACTTACACCTACAAAATTATAAAAAAGAATCTATGCAAGTGCACGTTTGTACACATAATACAAAATAAACTATCCATGACGATTAATTTATCTTACATACGCGACATTAAAACATAAAGAATGTGTACGTGTATAAATCTAGAGAATATAATTTAAAAAAAAAAGAAAAAAATAATGTACCATAGGGATACACTATTTTCGAGCTCTTCATATAATCATACTGAATATTTCCAGCGTACAAGTAATAATACAAAACGATACAAAATTCTAACAAGTGTTTTGCTTTTTGTTTCGTTTCACTATGCAATCAAATTAATCAAAGTGATAAAGATCTAATGAGAATATTATTAAAGGGGTACCGATGTACATATCCAGGCACACGTACCCATTTTGTATCCGTATAATTTTGCTTTTTTTCCCAACAATCAAATTTAATACTTTTTGACATTTTGAATATTTATCCCTGTATACAAAACTAAAGTTGTTTAGCACATTTTAGCACTAAATTTAGAATACACAATTTTATTAGTCTTTTTCCCTGTAGAACACAATGTTTATTCCTAAATGTTGTTTTTTAGTTATCACAAATTATTGTTCCTCGTATTATTATTGTTTCAAACATTAACGGAGCTCAGATGCTTTTCAGTATTTTGTATCAATGCAATTATAACTTTTCTTTTTTTTTAATTACACAATCACGATGCCCGAACGAAGGGTCGCACTGGAAATAGGCTGTTTTTCGGTAACTTTTCTCTTTGTTGGTATATGCTTTCGTGTCAAAGTAAACCACTTTCTTCTACCCGTGAGGTCGTTGAAAAAAAAATATATATATATACCAATTGGGTTTAAAAACATTACACCATAAGGTAAAGAGCAGGACTATGGATTTGGAGGAGGTGTAGTTGGTGTTGTATGCGAAGAGGGTGATGCACTTGCAACCATCGTTGGACTGGCTGGCTGTTGTAATGGCAGGAACGCTGATCCCAAGCTAGGTTTTAACTGGAATGCTACACACGGCTTTGGGCAATAGTCTAGTTTGCTCAAGTCTATCATGGGTCGCCTATACATAGAAATATAATCACGCTCAAGTACTTGTATAGGAATTCGTATCATATTTTAAGTCTTTTAATCATGTTTCAAACTCCTGAGGAACATTGATTCAATTTCTCATAATGTAGATTATTTTGCCAGTGTAATATATATGCACTCAATGTGACTTTTGCAACATTGTTCATTATGGATGGACAAAATCCATAATATCATGACGATGAAATAAGAATATATATGACGAAATACTTTAATTCTAAAAAAACATGCAATTTGGGATTACCTGGCATCCTCCACAAATTTGAGATTGACTTTCTCACAGCCATCAGGTGGTTCTCTTGCTAGGAACCTGTTAATGTGAGGAGAGGTGCCGAGACGTCCTTCTCTATCTTGTTCAGGGGTTGAACCACGACTTCCACCTTAAAGATAAATTAAAATATTTGAATTACTAAGAATGTATTTAAAAGTAATACACAGGTATACCATATACACCAATTAAGAAGCAAACATAGTTCATGCTATTAACAACATAAACCACTTAATGCCTATGTATATAGAATATGTATTTACACAAAACATAAACAGCTTTACATGCCCAAATTAGAGTTCATTCCACTGTACTAATAATATATATGTATTTGTAAGTGTAAAAATGAGCAAATATCCTTCATAGAAGAATAACGTATGCATAACAACGCCATATATGTGGAAAATAAAGATTAAAATATGTTTACTACAAAATAAATATTTTAAGTTAATAAAAGTAAGAAATTTCATAACATTCTTTCATCATGCAACTGTATAATTACTATATTTCAATATCTACTACGATATTGTCTTCAGCATACAAGACACGTTTAAAATTTTAATAAACAGTCTGCTATTACATCTTTATTCAATAATAATCTATATTGCATATAATCTTAAACATTAATGTATAAAAAATATGTATGATAATGTGTATAAAACACAAAGTATTTCATGCAAGCGCTAGCACAATTATAAATGATACTGTAAATATATTTTAAATGATTAAAAATGGAATTGTTTACCATATAATATCATAATGTGTTCTGTACATTCAATTTGGCATTTATTATTCCATGAAAAGACGTGAAATCTTTTAGTCAATACGATAAACTGTAACTGACTGTGTAAAATAAAAAAGTAATTCTAGATATAATATTGGTCATCATTATTTTGACGTCCTATAAAATATACGTATTTATGTACTTAAAGACCAAATAATTCGTGCAAATAGTTCAGAATTAAGATATGTATGCATATTTATGTATATACATATATGTTTACGAAACAGTAAAATATTTCCAGATAAATATATAAAATCCCATTAACTATCTGTATAAAGAACATTCAAAATAAAAATAAAAATGAATAAATTCGATCGAAGGAATGTCAAAAACGAAAACAGAAGGAACTTTTCCGCAAATATGCGCCAACCTTGTAAGAGATCGCTAGGCGGACGGGAGGCATCCATAACACCAGGAATCAGCGGAGACTCAGAATTCCTAGATGGAGGGCCTGTCTCAACAGGCACACACCATAGTTAGTCTGTTATTTATAGTGTCACCAATAACCAGAAATAGTTCACAGAGTTTTGTACACATTCCCAAAAATATGTCATTTGTTATATTCTTTAGTTATTAAAAAAATATTGCATTTTAAATATTATACAAACGTGTAGTTAAGAAATAGCTAATACTAACATTGTGATTAGAATGTTCCCATAATTTTAATACAACAAATTATGCTATATATCTAAATATTATTAATGAGTATTAAACAAAAATCAGAAATTATATTTACCTGAAGAATAAGAACTGGAGGGAAGGTCTGTAGCTGGTGTTTGCGTGTTGACGCTGCGAGTAGCCCTCAATAAATCTGCTAATGGTGCACGATGTCCTTCGGGTGTTATTTGTTCACGATATCGTGCATACTATAACATTCAAATTAAAATTGATTTCTGTGAATTCAGTTACAGTATATTAAACAAATTACTGAACATGAATATGACTTACTTTGTCTTCCACTGGATGATCGGGATCACTAGGGTTAGTTGCAGATTTGAGGACGAGTCCTTCAATTTCTTGATTCAATCCTTCGATAGAAGAACGCATTGGAGGCCTCATTGGTTTCATAGGGATATTCATGGGACTTGCCTTTGTACTCAAACTAAATTGGTTGTCTAATGAAGTGATAAAAATAATGTATGTAAATACATAAATTTACATAAAAAGAAAAATAATTTATCGAAGAAACTTACGTATAGATGTCTGTGAAGCAATACTGGGTAGAAGTACATTGTGATCTGCAGGAAAGGCTGGTGGTGGTCCACCAGGCATTATAAGTCCGAATGCAGCTGTCCGCTCTCTACTACTAGTACCTTCCTTATTTGTACGTTGTAATCTATAACATATTGCTTTTTGTAGTACAGTGGCATATACATATAAGTTTTATAATAGTAGAAGTATATATAATTGCATGAAAACCCAAGTAAAATTCTTGAAAACTATATTAAAGATATAAAAAACATAATTTTATAGATTTCTACATACCTATGCCTGACGTACTTTTCCCATTTTTCATCTGTGGTAGTTTGTTCTGTCGGATGGCGAGTATGTAATTTCCTTGGTTCATTGGACCATTCTTCTGTCTATAAAAAAATTATTAAATGAATTTTTATACAACACAGACATAATAAAACTAATAAATGATTGTAAATATTGTTCAACATGTTTTTAGCAAAAAAACAAACTTACCTGAGTAGATTTATCAACCAAAAGACTGGAATGAATGAAGTACGAATCACGAGGCCACTGTCCTTTTAAGTAGATAGTATCTAATGATGCTGTCCTTCGAATATTTTGGTTTCCACTTAAACTGTCGCTGCACCTTCCACTTAGTGTTTTTGATTTTGCTATATATAACAAAAATTTTCGATGGGTATTTGTAACTTTTCACAAAACACAGCTAATATATTCAAACACAAACCAGAACCGGACTATCAAGAATATATTCGGTTACTGGGTAAAAGAAACAAAAATATAAATAAAATTATAACAGAAATGGAATGAAGGGATGAAGGACAAAGTAACAAATTTTACAGTTGCTTGTCATGGAACCGATCTAACTAGTATATATTCGGTTGCCCAATCAATTAATTTAGATAACATTACAAGTATTTAAAAGAAGATACAAGAAGAATAAGGAAGCTGGCTGACAGCTTCCATTGTTATATTTATTTACTTATTCAATATACTAAAGCAACTATATACAATTTGCATTTACTATGATTCTTTAACAGCATGATTAAACGTGCTGAAATACACTAACAAACTTTGAGCATAATATAACGTGTATGTATAAGTTATACAGAGTCACAGAAACAAATATTCAATATATACACAAAACTGTCTTCATACTTTGACTCTTACCATGATCACAACATTTACATTTGACAAATATATAACATCTACTTTACATGTAGAAGCAACAAAAACACTGACTCGAAAAGGATCAGGCACTGTCTATAATCAAACCTACATCAAACTTCTCCACAAGAAGGACAACACTTCAAATACTCTGAAATGACAAAACTGACAATGACAGTCGCAAACACATGACAGATCACAAGATTTATCTCAACCGTTCGGGAGCACGACGAACGTCTGAAAGTTAGTACGAAAAAGGGAGACAAATCGGTGAGACAAGAGACAAGCGTACATGATCGGAGGTTTCGGATGCGGGGTTCAGGAAAACGTAAAATGACAAACACAACACAAAGAAGTCGATCGAAAGATAACAGTGTGTAGTGAGTGTAAGTACAACGGCATGTACAGACAGGAGAAAGGGAGGAGAGCGGGAAGGAAGGGGCGGAGGGGGGCAGAGCGGAGGAGTAGTAGTAGTAGTAGTAGTAGGAAGAGAGGGTACGGGGCAGGGAGGAGGGAGGAGGGCATGTAAACGCGACATGTACACAGAGAGGAGGGCATAAGCGGCATAATACCTTTGTAAGAGAGAGAACCGGGGCTCCGTTGTCCCGAGGAAGAGGTCTCCGGCGAGATGCGGGCCCGCCACGCACTCGCGTTCGTCGGCGACACAGTGGGACTGTTGCTGTTGCTCTTCCTGAGGCTGCTGCCCTGCCGGCCCTGCCGCAGCAGCGAGCTCACGGGCAGAGTCGCGCGCATTGGGCCCTGCTTCGACGTCGAGCATGGCGAGGACTTTCGCATCCGCTGTGACCCCGACATTTTGTCATGTAGCAGACAGATGCCGGCGGGGCCTATCAGAGGCTGTTCCGTGTTCGGCGCGCTGTCGTGTCGCAGGATTATGTTGCACTAAGGACGGGGCGCCGCGGGCACCGTTCAGGGCACGAGGCCTCCGAGCACCCGCGACTTCGACGTCGCGCACACGCGCCGACAGCAGCGGTGGTAGTAGCGCCGACACCGAGGGACACCGAATCCGGGACTCGTTTTTAGGACGCACGGGTCGTTGGCGGGCGAGAACTCATCGACGGCTGGGGCTGCGACGACGCCGGCGACGCGACGTATCCACGAACGGCGACGACAGAAACGGTGGCAGCGGCGGCGCGACGACAATGCCCTACGCGTCTTGTCATTTGCAATGTTCTGCTGCTGGCTCGGCACGCACGTCACGTGACCGCCCGTCCCGGCTGGTCATTGGTGCAACGCTAGCCCGTGCGGAGCGTCGTACTACGCTCACCCGTGGGGGCCGCGTTCCATTCACTAACACCGTAGCACCGTACCTAGCGTCCTATCGCTCTCTCCCTCGCTCCTCTTCGCGCTTGTGCAGTGACACTCAAATTCACCCTTTCCCGACCACCTCGATGCCCCGCGATGCGAAAACCTTGTTTATCGGACTCCCTGGGACCGCCGTGCGCCGTCTTTTCCACGGTCGAACGTCGACCGACTGCCTGCACTCGACGAAAGCCAAGGGGATCGTCTCCTACGCGGACTCCTCGTACGCTCCTCGCGAAATCACGCTCCGAAAGGATGTTTTGGTGTACGTGTGCCACGAACTCGTGCGCAACTCTGCTTTATGTACAACTGGTACACGACACACGTACAGGGGCCAGTATGTAGCGTCTTACGTTTCGCGTTATGTACGTAATGGAGGAGCAGCAAGCCGATGAATAGCGTGTGTGAATAAGTTTCGTGTACGGGGGCACGTACTAGCACAGGCGTAGTATCCGAGCTTACGTTTTTCACCCACGGCGCGTGCACGCTACGTTCATTCGATACTCTCGCTGGGAGAGATCTCGAGTAATCGGTTGGATTCGCTGTGATCGAGTCAATATTACGCGCGAGCTTCATTTCGATTACGTCCAAGATATTGAATTTTTATGATCGTTCCGATTGCGAAACTGATATTTTAGTGGATTTTGGGGGCTTAGAAATAATCTTTTCAAACAGAACTTGAATCGAATGTTAAGTAGAAAGAGTAGCTTAGCATGTGAGAATGTTAGAAAATAAAGAACACTTTGAAACTACTTTGTCTTGTCTTTTTAAATAATTCAGCACAAAAGGTTTATTTATATGAATCGAACTCGTATATTTATTTACAATGTAGTTTACATTACGCTATTGATATCATTATATTATTTTATTAAATATCACTACTGATAAGTATAATACGTGACTAGATTAAACAATGTCAAAAGTAAAATATGAACATCAAGTTGAATGTTCAATGCTTCTACCAGTTGATAAAAGCGTGGACTAACAAGTAGTGTACTTAAAAGAAGTTTAATTGCACTTAATTCTTTTTTGGCATACTCTGCTTATGAAAATGGAGCCAAAACTAGCTTTGCTTAGGTATAGAGTGTCATTAACATGAAGCAAAAAAAGTAAGAACTTTGATGCAATTATTGCCAAGTTTTACAATGTCAAATTTTATATGCATATACATGATTATAAGAGGTACATTGCATGAAAAAGTTGTTTAATAAAGGCACTGCCATGCTTTTTGCTAAAGACTAATCTGTTAATATGCTTATAATAATAATAATTCTAGTCTCATTTATTATTCATGCATGTGCATATGTATGTACATATATGACATTTTTTTAAGTTTGTTAATAATTCAGTGAAGTTCTAAGGAATGTTGCACATCAGTTCTAAAAAGAAAAATATTTAAAATTATATATTTTTTTTTAAATTAATTCATTGATGTCCAAAGATGGAGATTAGACAATTATTAAAGAAAAGTATTTTTTAAGATATTTTATACATTAAAGTTAATGTATAAAATGAAACTCAAGCATGTGTATAATAAATATAATACTATCAGATTGGTCAGAAAAAAATTGTGTACTTAGTGCGGGCATTTACACGATATATCATTTTAAAATGTATTATAATGTTGTTTTTTATACTACAATTCTTCATGTTTTAACCATTAAAAATGAACACAATATATCCTGATTCTTACACTTCCTATGAACTTGAATTTCATAGATAAATGTAGATATAGTATGTACCAAAATACATTTATATGTACATTATTAATTACATAATAAGTCAGGTGGAAATATCATAATAAATTAAAAGTTTTTAACAATCAATTGAAACTTTACTACTAAATATCCATTAAATTTCTTATTCCTCATCTGTTCTGTAATAAGACTTCATAATATTATTTATCTATGTTGTACTACTACAAATTAAATAATAAGCAAAGTGTTAACAAAAAAGAATGAATTATTATTTATAATAATTATAAATGATACATAAATAAATAAATATATATTACTTATATATATATTCATTTATTTATATAAACAAAGTATATTATTATTTCAATCCATAATAATACTGGAAAAATATTTAGCACACATTTTATTTTCATTGATCTATCTCTATTTACAGTACTCTAGTAATTTTTTGCGTTGATCAATAAAAAATTATGTTGTAATAAATTCAAAAAATAAATGAATAATGTAGTGGAAATACAAAATGCTTTGTATGACAAACTACGTTCATTTACGCAATAAATTTGTTTCCTAAATTATGAAGGGTATTAATATATAAATTTTCATAAAAAGCACTTTGAATTATTCCAGGAGTGAAAAAGAACATACAAGTAAGTTTCATCAGTTTAATGACCACAAAATAAGATTCTTATGCTTTACTATAAAAAAGCATTAAAATACCACAAAATAGACATGAAATGCAAAAATACGGTGTAATATAAATTAACTAAGCACATTTGTCAATAAAAAATAAGCTATATGTACAGAAGAACCTAAAATAACTGTTTTGAGTAAAATTCCTTTGGCCAGTTTAGTTAAATGATTTTTTTGCAAAACAGTTTTTATATAATTTGATTCTATCATCAGAATTGAATGTAGTTCTTGTATGTATGATAAATATTTATAATATAAAAAATAATTACAAAGTTTTATTAAGTCTTTCAGTAATTAGGAATCTAGTCTTTTCTACTATTTTCAATAAAAAAATGATAATATTCATAAACATGAAGTGATCTACTTAAGTCGAATTAAATGTTAGATGACAAAAATTGATCTATTATGAAATTCATAACATGCTAAGTAGTTAGGTCTTGCAAATAAATGGAACTTTGTCACTCAATATCTAATTAATGTCTCACCATAAAAATAGTTTCTTATATCTAAATTTTTAGTCTATCATTACATTTATACACGTACACTTTTATGAAATATGTAGATTTTCGTGACAATTGTAAATTTGATATACCGAACTATGGCAGTGTGAACCATATATTACTGTACATTCAAACGTTAGATTAAAATATTCAAAGATCGAAAAAATTCACTTCTTTTGTTTTGATGTAAATAAATTAAATTAACACGTATTATGACATAAAATACTATAAATTACACTATATTAATCAAGTCTCTTCCATTGTAGGAATGCGACATATGTATGCCGCAATTTAACACATAAATAATTTTACATCACACTTTAACGTAAGTATTACATATAAGCGTATATGTAATACTCATTAAATATGATTAATATTTTTTTTTTTACATCGACAAAATGATTTTGATTTACCTAAGTTCATAATAGTTAAAAATTACATACAAAAATTGATACAAACGTAAGCACTACAGTTAAAATTGTGTGTAGGATTATAAAACAAAAATTTTACAAAAGCAATTTCAGTTAAACACATATTTGGTATATATCTCTGTAATGCAAATCGTTTTCATTGAACAAAGATAAATTTTATAGTTCAAAATCAACTGTTTTACCAATATCTGTACTTTTTTATACAATCATTTCCCAAATCTACAACCACCAAATGATTGTTAGGTAATATTGCAATACCTGAAGGACGACGTAGTTTCGAACTATGCGAATTAATTTCGGTTAAAAGATTACCTCCTCCTAATCTTAATACTTGGATTATACTGCGTCCTTTGTCGGTACGAGTGCCAAGTATTCTACCTTCTGAATCAACAGCTAAGCCTCCGTAAGTCCCTTTTCCTACAAGATAAATTGTAAATATATTAAAATACATACTTAAACATGATATAATATTACAAGACTAAAGTTCACCTTTGCCTTCTGGATAGATTTCTTCAGAAAAATCCCCTTTAGCAGAAAATACTTGTATTCGGCTATCAGCGACCACAATTTCGCTACTAGGCCCAACAGTAACAGAACTAATTAATTTAAATGTACTTCTTTTTCCAACCTGTTAATATTATAACAAATATAATATAAATAATTGCGTTTATATTAACAAACAAACTTTAAAGAATAGATATTGTCCAACCTGAAACAAAATTTTGCCCTCAGAATCAAACACAAAAACACAACTTTGGCCATTATCGGCAACGAGTATATGTCCATAACTTTTATCCACTGCAACATCAATTGGTTCCTAAGCAGACAATGTGTGAATGCAATTTATAAATTAGAAAGGCGGTATTGATTCTATATAAACCATTTAAATGAAAAATATACTAACTTGAAATGCATTATGTGAAAATGATTTAATAGTGTCACCTAAAGAATTCATTTCTGTTACTGTTCGCGTCCTCCAATTTACAACAACAAGTCCTTGTTGAGAAATACTAATTCCTGTACAACTGTTATATACAAGACCTTCATTTTTTATATGCCTTTGAAATTCAAAATCACAATTAAGTACCTGAAAAGTATAACAATTTTATGGAAATATTGTCAATGCTATTTTAATTTTACAATTTTAGATAGATATATTATACCTTTATACGAGAATTTCCAGTATCTAAAACGTATATCATGCCATCGTCATCAACAGCAACTCCAACAGGTTGATAAAATTCATCTTTCCCAGACCCTTGTTTTCCATATATTTTAATTGGTTCATTATGTTCAGTTGCGTCAAAAAATAGAGGATAATCTTTAATAGGCCGCTCGAAAACTGACAATTTTAAAACGTAACGACTTGCGGATGGAGGTCGAAATAGTACTTCGTATGTACCATTATCCAAGTCTATAACTTCTGTATCAATACTGGAACTTTGGTTTTCTGAGTGGATACTATCGGCTAAACTTAATTCTGCAGTGATAAGATCTCCTCCAGTGTTTCTAGGATGTCCATGATAATCAACAGTCTCTACTACTACAGTAGCTTGTAACTTAACTATAGCAGGATCTTTTAACCTGGCTCTGCACAGACCTATTATGAAATACATGATTAAATAATATTCTTCTCTCGTAATTGTAATGCTGCATGAATATAAAGCAACAACGCTTGTGTAATGATTAATAACAATCTTGAAGCAGGTACTTTACTGTATTATCAATCCTCAGGATACCTGGCAATGTTGTACTAGAACGTATTCTTCCCAAGTTACTAAGAGCTTCCTCTAATTGAGAAAGAGCATTATTGTGATTAAATTCAAACGTAATAAAGGCATTTTCTTTAGGTTCACTAAGTGCTGATGCCGCGTCAAGTTGATCAGATAAACTACCAATCCTTTGTGTGATATTTCGTACTTCAACCTTTAAACATAAATTTTAAATGTAATCTAATATATATGTTCAATGCATATATGAATTTTAAAAATTCAGTAACTATGTCATACTTGATATTGTAATCCTTCGCATTCCCGTTGTACTTTATTTTTTTCAGCTTCTATAAGAGCATGTTGTTCTTCTAGTACATGCTTCTTATCTCTTGCAGCAGCAGTAACAGCAGCTTGCAATTCCGAACGTCTCCTCTCAATTTTTGCAATAATGTCTGCAAATTCATTATTCACAGCAGTCAAACATCTTTCTGTAGAAGCTTCCAAACGTTGTAATTCTGTACTGACAGAATCTTGAGCTTGGGTTAACTGAAATTGGTAATTCAATTCTAAATTCATAGATATATAAACTTATATTCAAAAAAAGTTTTGATTTCATAAATAAAAATAATCGATTTGTTACCTTAGATATACATTCATTAGCTTTATAGAGTAAAATTTCAGACATTCTTTTTATAGCAATGCTGAAAGGTATAATTGTGTGTTCAATACTTCCTGGTGATGTTCCTGTGTGATTACCACCTGTACACACTGTACAAAACACAGTGTCACAAGTTTCACAAAATAATAATTCCTGGTTTATGTGAACTGAACATTTTGGAATAACCTGCAACAATGAAAAAAGACCCTTGTATTGTATATGGCATTTAATGGCATAGGTAACAGAATTACAGAAAAAGTACTGTTTCAAACCTCTCGTCTTTGTCTAGACATAAGATCAAGAAGTTGGTTCACAAGGAAACTAGGTGGTAGGGCAGGAACTCCTCCACGAGGAATTGTTATTAATTCTCTACAAATTGGACATCGAAAGGCACCAGTCTCACGAGTCTGAGATGCGGCAATTTTTGTTAAACAATGTAAACACACCTATACAAAAAAATATGTAAAGTAGAAATACTAATTTTCATGTTGCAAATAACTATTACTATACTTACAGTGTGGGAACATGGTAATAACTTAGGGGTATGCTCTCCACCATCATAAACACAAAGACAAGTACCACATGTTAAAAAACTTTCATTAAAATCTTCATAATTTATGCTGACTGTCTCCACGAGCATAGAGCTCATGCTGACCATCCTCTCCCCTAGCCGTGTCCTAGAAAAAATCAAATAACAATAAAACAGCTCAATTTATGCCATATACTACATAATTTAAATCCTATAAATTCTTACTATAAAAATTTTATTGATAAGCATTTCTAATTTAGTAATTTAATGATACAATGCTAAGAGACATAATAATAAATTAATAACATTATTAAAAAAAGCTGATGAATTTATTCATTAATACAGAAAACATCTTATAAACAATATAAAATATTTATTATTTATTTCAATAACATTTTTAAACATCAAATACTATCCAAAATGATATATGTTACTGTCATTATTTTTATTATAAATATTGAAATGTAAACACTGCATATGTACAGTGTATAGCAAAAATATCGATCTTTCAATCGCGATCGAATAAACGTGTTTTGACATTCATAATCCACTTCGATCTCCTGGAGTGTAACAAGTGAATGAATATTAAATTTATCCTACGATATAATATCATGCACATTAAACAGACATCTCCTAACAATATTCATTTCTCAATTAATAAACTCACTGTATAGCCAAACGTAATGCCTCCATAGTGGAGTTAGCCCCGTCGTCGTTGTTTTAAGAAATGCATATATCCGTTACATTGTACACGTTTTAGCGGGGTATCTACGCGGTCTTATATTATACCTCGTTTCTTTCGCATAAATTTTCATCGCGGAGTACACTGGTCGAAGTCAAAACTAACGAGCTTATCGTAAAACCCGCGTCTAAATCACATTTTCCAACTTCATCTCAATCTCAGAATAAAACTAAACACAACTGCCAAAATATATCGCTACATAACAATCAAAACACTGGCTTCTCAAGCATCATAGAAACAAGACGCTTTCTATGCGCATACAATTCCTTTTCCACGTTTACAATATCTGTAAATAAAGTAACTCCATACATTTCTCCCTCAGCGTCACTCTAAAAGGAGCAAAAGATTCACCCGAAAGCTCTCGTGCTCCGAAAATGCAGCACTCTCAGAATTTTCGTCGCGAGGAAGCCACCGGACACAAAGCATATGCCGACGAGAGCTCTTTGTCCCTTCTTTCCCTATCACCCTCGGCCTAACAACAATCGCTAGGACGAATCCAAGTATCTCAGCATCACCGAGCGCAGTTCTCGCATCGCGTTACAGAATAAACGCGTGAGAAACAATCTAATCTCGATCGTGCAAGATTCTCTCCCATTTCACTCTCGCGGTTTTACTCGCGAATCTTTCGTGTCATTTTTCGAGTGCACGCGAGTTAAGGTGCCACTATCACTCGCGATACGAGGGCCGATTCCCCTGTGTGCGTACCCCTTCAACACGGCACCGATGACAGTGTCGAAATTCGCAGCAGCCGTGTCGCATTTTCCCCAAAACAAAACACTGGCACGGATCACGAGACGAACCGCATCAGCTGCGGAGCGCAGCGACTCACGTTTTACAGCTGCGCACGTTCTCGCCTGCATCCGCAGCCGGCACCACTGCCAGGGACGAAGCGATAGGTGCGCTATACGCGGGTGCCACGATCCCAACCACGCAACCTCCCTTCGTCAGTTTACCATTTCCCCGTGGAATCGCTATAGACCGATACGCACTCGCGTCGATTTTCCCTCGACCATTCAAAAGCGCGATTTCGCTCGCGGCGCCACGATGTTTACACGTTCGCCTAGATAAGCACATTTTTCTGCGCAACACGTGAATAGATAACAGTGTTAAACGCGTCACGCTGCACATTTGAGCTTCTGTTATGCTTTTGGATCGCGCGGAACGAGCGAACGTGACGCTGTTATCGGGATGACGATGTATGTAGGATTGTTTGTTAGGAGTTCGTTTTAAACGAGGGTTTCCTTGGACAGTGGGATAGAGATGCAACAGTTCTCTGTGAAATCGAATGCTACGTCCCTGAGTATTGGCGCACCGTCAAGAGTTTACCACGAGAGTGAGAGGGAGTGCATGGGAGAAAGCGGTGATGAAGAAAGAGGGACGGACGCGTCTGCCGAAGGGTAAGGAGACGAACAGCAACGGTGGGTACAAAGACGGAGAAATGCCTGGATTGCCTGGTATGCTTGTGCGATGTGCACAGCCATATAGACGGCTGAATTGTCTACTGCGCAGTCGCCCGTTAAAAGGTGTAGCGGCTGATGTGTGCATGCTTTTGCTTACTTGCATGCACTTGCCGCAACCGGCCCCTCGGACAGATGTATTATTTTCTAGAGTCACGAATTTCATGTTTTCGTCCAACCCCTCTCATCTGTATGTAGCACTACGCTCACTTCTTGACTGTACGTAGTGTCTCCTTTAAACGAGCTATGTATTCGAATACAAAAGCTGTCCTACCTTACATGCTCATATAGCATAGAGACGTCTTACAGAGACAGTCTTAAAGACATCCAGGAAGGTTCCAAAAATGTCCAAAAGACGTTTCAGACGTTCGAAGTTACGAATCAGTATGGTATGTCTTTAAGATGTCTTGAAGGACATTTGTAAGACGTCTTGAAGACATCCAAAAGCGTAAGCCTTTAAGACGTCCATGCAGTGTGTCTTTAAAATAGCTTATGGACGTAAATTTTAGAAGTCTTTAAAATGTACACTGTTGGATGTTTACCCCTTCGCATATAATTTTCTTTCGTAGTGTTATCACCTTCGTTACCGATCTGAAACAGGTAACTATCCCAAACTGCCAACTACAGGGCTCCCATTGAGCGAACATAGACCCCTCACGCGATGGTGCGTGATCGGTAAAAAAGTGTACGAGTCAGAGTAAAGTATAGTAAGGTGTTAAAATCGTAAGATGTTCAGGTATAAAATGAATATGAAAGAGATATCTTGAAGACGTCCTGTTTCCTGTGTTACCTGGGTGATCAGTGAAACTTGTATGAATATTTTCGTTAAATTAAGAGTTCAAATAAAAAACATTCAACTTTAAATCACAGTTTTTTATATTAATTTCCAATGTCAGGAGAACTGAGAAATATCAGTCCCAAGATCTAGTACAAATACGTACGTTCTTCATTGCTTTTATCAACCCCTAAAATGCGCGTCACGTATCACCATCTAAATTGTGTGAACCCTATTATGATGTACAACTGTACATGAGCTGTCTCTTAGGAAAGCTTGTCACATACTTACATGAATGGACAGCAGCTCATGAAGCTTCCCTTGATAAAGTCAGATGATAATTTATTTTTATATGTGCAATGTATCGGCACGGTATATTATTTATGGCGTCACAAGGATCTTGCACGGCCGTGATGTGCACACTAACAAAGCACCATGATGCAGCGATACGAGCGTAGGATCCACGGCACAGCAGGGTTGCTCATAACAGCATTTTCCAGGAAATCGCGTTCAAATGGCGATCTGGTGTTTTGTCACGGGCCAGTGGTATCGACGCATGACAAAGGTGCGTAAAAATGCCCACATCAGCCGCGGGCAGCGTCTCTCTTACTTAATGGTCGCCGGCCACAATTCGCGAATGTAAACAATAGATTCGACAGAGCAAGCGCATCCCCGATACGTGTCATGAACTGAAACCGTATCGGTGTTCGTATCGCGCTAACGTCGAACAGCGCGTTTATCAGTGCGTTAACCCTCGTCGATTTTACGCTCAATACGCGTTGCGATTCGGTGGTTGTCTTCAGATACGCGAACTTTAATCCACATACGCAACGTTATTATTCTGTATCGTGATGGGTTATTCAATTATTCCGTTGGTATTGTGTCGAGGCGAAAGAAGAGTTTGGTGGTTGGTCGTTTCCGCGATAGAAATTCGAGAGAGACAGTGACGGGTCGGTCCTCGTTATTTTCTCGGGCAACGTACGCACAAAAGGTTTACACCACTATCTTAATATAATCCCTCGTGTACAGTTTCCATTGCGCTCATATTTCTCCCGTGCGAGCTGCTCTAGAGTGACACTGTGCAGAGGAGGGACAAGGATGGCGATATCGATTTCAGACGATGCGCGTTAAGCTCCAGCAGGTGGCACGTCCACCCGTCCTCGTCTTTTACGACACGCCGTTTTTCCTCGGAAATTCGCACAGGCAGACACGGCACGGTGAATTTCGCGAGCGACACAAGAAGCAGGGGATGAAAACACCCTCGAAACTGTCCTTGCCCGTCGGCGCATGCGCGCCACGATTTAGGTCATACGTTGACAGATGCATACCGAGTATACATTGCAGGGTTTTCCTTGCTCTATTGCGGCAGAATTGAAATTGTTTCCTATCGAATTATCGAAAATGTCGCGTTGATAAGGTTCTAGTTTTGAATGCTAATGCGATTTCGATGCTGGCGATCGATCATAGAGCAGACCAGGTTTTTAGACGTTGACGAGGTCGGGGTAGCAGTGCGCATCCTTGGCCCCGATGTTGGCAATCTTTGAATAAGCGCTATCAGTGGTGTAGCTAGAGGGGTTAGAACAGGTGCAAGATTTCAATTTTCTTAGACATTTTTTAATATGGCGATCGATTGTGCTGGTTTTATAAGAAATTACTTCTTATCGTTTTTATTTTAAGTTTATGATTTCCTAGCGATTTTGTAGGATCACTATGTACAGAGTCTTTCTTACACTTGAAATGATTTTCGATGTGTGCAACTAGGGCATGCGCCAACAATTCAGGTCATTCGGTACTTAACCGAAATCGAGATTCAAGATTTCTGGCCTCATTTAGGACTAAGGGTCTCTTTCATTGTTCTCAGCTTTTATCTATACACGTACTAAAGCCATTAATCGGAAAAGATAAGCGTATATTAATAATGTCAATTGTTAGTTTTTTATACAGAACTACAGAATGCAAGGTTTGTTAAATGTATAATTGCATTGTTGCCAACAATAACGATGTGCGATGTGTACTCGTTACGCACAATTGCGTGTTCGTTTATGATAGGTCCAGCTTTTTGTCGAGATAATATTACGCACCACCTAAATGTTCTATCTAATTCAATGTGTTAGATACGTGTGACACTAATTCGTGCACTCGAGACGTATGTAAAATTGGTGTCACCTTAAAACACATTTACATAAGCGTAGGATTGTACATACCTTATGTAATTAAACATTAATAACAAATGAGTTCATAGGCTTAAGTGAATAACTCTATTTTTTAAACTATTTAAAATTTTAGTATCAAAGCATTTGATTGATGCTTAACTTTTTATATTTAAAATAAATATTTTTATTTTACATTGTTAATCGATTTGGCTAATGAGCGGCTTAAATATACGTTCAATTCATGAAATAGGTAAAAATACACCATGTTCTGTTCTTTTGTTGATTTTTACGAATGAAACAATGCAATTCTGTTGATTACAAGCTTTAAGCACGTTCGTTTAGTGTTTGGTCGAGCGTACAATTTCATTTCTACAAGTTTGCTTTACCTTAATGTTCTCTTCGATCTGTGATCAGGACGAGGAAGTTTAATTGACGTCTTTCGCCGACTAATTTATTTTTACGCGCTTTATTATACGTTTTTGTACACTTATATAATAACAAAACTATCGTGTGCATATTTGATAAAATAATGTTTTTATTAAATATTTAAATAATACAGTGAGGATCTTTTACAGTATTTAAAGTGTTTTTAAGTGATAAGAATAATAATAATATTGTTACGCGTAGCTATACTGCAGTATGATTAGAATTGGAAATTACTGACTGAGAAATCAATTTCATTATACGAATACATGAATAATAAGAGATCTTCTAGCTTTCAGCTTCAACATGCTTCAGTATCCATTCTTTGTAACTGTAAACGCGGGTGAAGACATCTGGACGTCCTCTCGCGCATGGTATCCCCCAGGATACAACTCCAATCTGTTCGTTGTCCGCAACCAAAGGACCACCAGAATCTCCCTATATCAAAAGTAATAAATTAAAAAAAAAATATTTACAATTACCTATACTCTAAACTTCCGAATGAAATAATATTATATTAACATGTCGCTACTATCGTCAAATTCATAGTTTTTTTTATATAAGAACACAAAAAGAAACAAAC
Organism: Calliopsis andreniformis; assembly: GCF_051401765.1. Taxonomy (NCBI): domain Eukaryota; kingdom Metazoa; phylum Arthropoda; class Insecta; order Hymenoptera; family Andrenidae; genus Calliopsis; species Calliopsis andreniformis. Next base: position 14,965,716 of record NC_135066.1, read on the forward strand.
TATTATATATTGTGAAGTTCTGTCTACTAATTTATCAGCAAACACAGTTAGGAGTTTCACTCTGTTGAACGAAAGAGTTAGGGGCGCGGGATAGATGCAAATTGAAGAAAATGATTCTTTGGAAATATATATATAAGTAAATGAAGTTCAATGGTCCTCACTGTTACACACTCATCAACGAGGTTTTTGCGACGAGCTACAAATAAGAAAGAAAAAAAGGTGCCGCTTTAGTTGAGGGATCTTTTGACACGAAAGGGCCCTTCTCTTCTCGAGTACTCGACTAGACATGAATGCACTTACGTGACAAGCGCCTTCACCCCTCTTGTTAAGTGTGCAGATATTGTCGTTGGTGACACGAAAGCTGGCGCTTAAACATTGGTTTTGGTCGATCACGCTCAACTTGATGTGGTACAATTCGTTCGGCGTTTCTCCAGGATACTTCATACCGTTCGCGTATGATTCGTAATTAGGGTTCAGTTGATGGAAGGGCCAGCGGTGCATGCACAAAGAAATTAAACGCATACATAGGTTTAAATACAAAGGATACGTTAATGCTATTGAAACTGTTGGCACTGAAGAATTATACTCACGCTGGTGGTCCCCCAACCAGATAATACAGCAGGATAATCAGCCTTACTGAAGTTTTCATTCGGTAAAGCGATGGGCTTCACTTTATCTCCGAAAGTGATGTCTTTGTTCAATTTAATCAGTCCAATATCGTTCCTGATCAGTGCAGAGCTGTACCTCGGGTGACTAATCACTTTTACAGATTGATACTCGTCGCCACCCTTGTCCAAAGTGTTGGTACCCAACACGACTGTTATTCCCGTGTCGTTGAAACTAGAATAAATTGTAGTTGTAAACGCTAGTGAATAAATGGTATGTTTTTAGATATAAAATGGATTAAAGTCAACCTCGATAAACAGTGAGCAGCAGTTAATATCCATCTCTTATTTAACACTGATCCTCCACAGAAATGACGGTTTTTGTATCGTAGAGAAGCTTGATAAGGGAACTGTCCATCCTCCGCCATAGAACCACCGACGATTTTTGGAACTTCGTTTATACTTGCTGCTGTATTTCATGATTAATTAAATTGTGGTTACTGTCTAATAATTTAATTAAATTTTCATATTTTCTCAATTTTTAAATTTTCCTTAGACTTTACAAAATTAAAAATTGTTGTGTAGAGCTTTTAATGAACTTGTCAATGAGAAAGAAATAGTTACCAGAGGCTTCGAATACCGCGACTAGGGCAAAAACGTAGAGGAGCGCAATCATTTTGAGAGCCTTCGTTTTTCGGTGGCAATGATAACAAGTGAAATGTCAATCTGACATTCCCGAGACGTTTGAACAGTATTTATACCAAGTATGTTCTTAATGTCCGTGGGAATTAAATGTACACCTGGCCACTATTTAAATTTAGGTCAGATATTACCTACGAAAACGTTCATTCTGATGTATCTCACGTGCACCACGATAGAAAAATAGAGAAACCATGGCGGAGCGAGTAGGTACTCTTATCGTTCTAGAAGAAAACGATTCTAGACTAATAATATAAACGTATCTAATTATTTCCCAATGACAATTTCGTAATAGGCGTGATATGAAATTTTGATTTTTGATTGATTGAAGTATCTTTTTATTCGAACGTGATAATGATTCATGTCTGTTACGCGAATGGCTGAATGATATCGAAAAGATTAAAGTGCAGTGCAACGATTGCAAATCGTTTAATTTGAGAATGAGTAAGTGATTATTGGGTTTGTCTGATTCGCGTCTCTTTCACGATCAATCAGTCAAAAGAGATTATTTAGAGGCCTCATTAAATGAGGGCGCAGGACAATTTAAAAAGGCACAAAGCTGCACAATTTGTCCCATTATGACATGACTCACCCTGATTATGTCTCATTCAGAGCCAGTGGCTGGGTGATTGGCCTCATTCAAATTGTATAGTAGTGGTAAGGGTCTAATTCCGTCTTTATATGTATATACTTGGATGCTCGGCGCTTTCTGATACTACTCTTAAATATTACCATTGACGATCGCGATGAATAGAAATTTATTATACGATAGTAAATGGAGAATGAATTCCTCGAACAACTTAATAGGAAATGCAGATACAATCTCCTTAATATACATTTAAATCCGTCATAAAAACAAGTTTTCTCTTTTAATCATCTTACGTGATTTCAATTACGAAAGGAAGTACTTAATAGGATCAATATTTAATTATAATTGATAAACACGATTGCATTACTCGTGTCGTAACACAACGGTCAATTATGAAGTAAGGGAAGGGTGAAGGTCTGGCATGAGACGAATAGAAAAACGAACATCAAAGTAGTACAATTTGAACTTTCTTTATTTAAATGAATAAGAGGCAATATGAACCGTCGGTGCAGTGATGCTTGTACAAAGTCAAAGTCAATCTTGTCATTCGTTTCTTCCCTCCCGTTGATTCTCGGCCATTATCAACGGGATTTATCTGAGAAGCACGAACCGCTGCGTATTATTCTAATTAATCAGAACTTGGACGATGACAAGCGCATGAGTTTCGCAACCGCTCATACTCCCCATACCGTGTACGTATAAAATGTTCATGTTCTCACAACCAGAAGTGGGTAATAGCCAGAAAATTATATCGCCTCTCCCGTGCGTACAGTAAATAAATAAACATAAAAAAAAAAAAAAAAGAAAAAGAAAGAAAGCTCGGTCGCAGGCTCTAATCTCTACTTCACCCTTTCGCCATTTCGTTGAGTATCAGAGCTAATTCTATTTTTATAACGTATAAATCGTCCGTACCCTTATGCGTATAAGTATTTATCGTTTACAAAAGCTACTGTTTCAGTATCACTTGCCGCTGGCCACGCTCTGATGCACGCCCGTTTTAAGTAACCTTGTGAAAGTAAATGCGCCCGATATAATAATTTCAAGACACGCGTGGATCCTTGGCTCGCTTTTATCTTGCGTACGCTCTAATATGTATTTATAAGTAATCACCTTGTACCGTATATCGAACTGATAAAACTTTATGATTGTCTAATACTCTGGATAATTGTATTATGTATATAAACTATGTTTTACAATTCAAATGGGGCCCCGTGTCGACAGTGCGACAAAAGCGGTAGAGTATTCTTCGTACGGTGTATCCTCTCGCAACACCCGATTATACAAAGCATAACGATGATAGTACTAAAAAATATAAACATTCTTGTTTTTACTTGAAATCATACAATTATAGTTTAATCGCTAGAGAGTACGTACAAAATCAAATGCCAGCACCCCATTTAAGACGACGGAGAACTTGAAAAAATATTTCTTTTTTATGTCGTTTGAACGTAAATGAAAATACTTTTGATTGCCAGAATGTTTCTCATAGAAAACATGAACACGTAAAAAAATATATTTAGTTTGAAAATGTTCAACTGATTGTAGAAGATGTATCATATGCTTTCTCATTTAACTGAACGATAAGAAGAAGAAAGAACGCAAAAGTTTAGATGATATATAATTTGTGCATGTAATATGAAAGATGGAAGTGAAATGTATCTTAAAGCTCGCTGGCAGCCACTTCGTTACTTTCCTTGCCTTAGTTGAACGATTACAAGATATTTCAAAACGCGCAGAATACTTTCGTGACATATTGTAAATGCAAGTTTAACTCAATCATCTGTCTAACTCTAAGCATTTTAAACAGTCAACCACTCTTGGATCAGTCAAGATAAATAAATAAGAATATGTAATACCGTTTTATACATCCATGCAAATTTATTCATAGACTCCTCTTGCATCTGATAAAGTGTTCAAGATTTTTCATGTAAATGCTATAGAAAATACGTATACAGAACTTTAGTACCCAGGATTAGAAATTAATTTAAATGGTCAGTAACTTAAAGTCATAATATCACATGGTGCTGCCATCCAATATTGTAACTACGGAAGTGTGTACAGAAAGATGGCTATGTTACATTCTAGGCCACAGAACTCCGTCACTTATTTGCTATGAAATATTTAAGTATATTGTTCGGTTTTGGTTTACTGGTGGTCGGCCAAGAACGGGTCACTTCTCTTTGTATGTCGATGGGTAAAGATTTAAGAACCGCCGCGTCAATTTTCGGAGAAAGCTGCATAGGTGACGAAGGACTGAGCCTAAGGTCTGCCATTTCGTTGCTCGGAGATTCTCTACGCCCGCTTAACCACACTTCCAATCTGGTCTTTTTCGGTAGAGGCTCTATCTCATTTAACAGATCATCCTCTCCACACTGACTGTTAGCACCTATTGGTTTAGATATCGGAGATGAAGTGGTGCTCATCGCAGAACCATCGTTGCTATCTTGATTTATACTCATTGGTGATCCGAGGCTGACATCAGAAATACCTTCTTCCGAGCTTATGTCCAAAACAGATTGAACAGCGACCTGTTTTCGCAGAAAAGACGTAATACTATTTTTACCGGAAGATCTCTCTTCGAACTTGGTGAATGCAACTCCCAGCAGTGTTAAGTGGAATGGTTTAGAGACGTCGACAGTACGATGGAAAAGTTTCATCGCCAAAGTTAACATCTTAGCGTGATCATAAACACCTGATTTCGTAGAAGGTAACAAATGTTTCGGTAAAGCACACTGCCGAGTTTCTCTTTTACCCGAAGTTGGTTTATTAAAATCATGTTTCCTAACTGTTATTCTCATAGCAAGAGGAATTCTTCCATCCTCCATGGCTAATTCTGTCAACCTTCTTAAGAGTGCTCCCAGTCGCGATTCCACTTCAGCCACCAAAGAAACGCTTTTAAAACCGTCTTCTAAACCTATAGATTGTTTTTTGCCTGTTGGTTTCACACCAGTCTCGTCAATACCTTCTGCATTATCTTTTAATTTTCTTGCCAAATCGATACCAATTTTCATTTCCAAATTTTCCAAAGGCGTTTTACGCACATCATCAACCGTTTTTATATTATTGGATATTAACAGCTGTGTAGTTTTTTGTCCAACACCTGGTATTTTGGACACAGATCCTATTGTTGATAACAACATTGGTCCGCTACATGGAAATATCAACGTCTGTTGATTTGGTTTATGCAATGACCCCACCAATTTTGCTAGAAGTTTGTTGTGTGCAATTCCAGCGCTACACGTGAGGCGTAATTCTTTATAGATTCGCTGTCTAATCTCTGATGCAATTTTGGAAGCAACAATTAATCGATCATGGCAACCACACGGGCATTCTTCTTCAGACGGGCCAAATACTTTGCCAATTGGATTTTTGTCTTCCATGGAGATACTTATATTTAATTCAGAATCATTTCCAGAATTTATATATTTTTGTACGATAGATGTTACATCCATGAAGTTATCATCGAAACCTAATCTTTCAACTAAAGGAGTAAACTGTTGTAGTATCTCCAATATTTTTGCAGAAAAGTGACGATAATTTGTTAAGTCTTCCCCATTTACCAGGGCCAGCCCTGGGCATTTTTGCAATGCTTCTTGTACAGACATACATTTTTTAATTCCATATTCCCGTGCCAAATAATTGCTTGTTACTACCAAATTTTTTTGTTGCACTCCCAATGGTTTGCCTTCTAGCTCCGGATGTCTTAACATTTCCACTTGAGCATAAAAGCAGTCGACATCTATGTGAATTATGGTTCTTGGATGTCGTATAATTGCTTCAAAGTCAATGGAATCCATTGAGGTCAATTTATAAATAATGCAATATAGTATTATACATAGAATCTTTATTACATATGTTGTCTTCTTTAATGCTTTAACATATTAAAATCTGAAATCATAATACATTTGTAATAATTTACATGTTGTTTACATCTAAATTTATATACTCAAATAAATATTAAAATAGCAATTATCAGAGTTTATTTATTACCTTCCTAGAAAACAGATTTAATTAAAACTGTATTTCCAAATGTATCATTTTAGTTCAACCAATGACACATTAACACGTTATAATTTTCGTCCAATCGATACAAATTTCAATGAAAATTTTTAAAGATCATAAATATACAAATATGTATGTTTGTTGGTATGTTCAACTATGGATATATATCTGGAAAATAGGTTAAGTTAATCATATCAAATATATTAGTAGTATATTATTTATGTACATTAGTTTATGGTTATACAACTAATCGCAATGTTTATCACTGAATACATAAACATCATACACACTCATTAACTTAATTCTATTCATCATCGTTTACTTTAATTATCTCCATATTATGAAGTAAGGTTACCATTATTTAGTATTCATTCAGGAAATATGTTGTCGCGCAGTCATGTAGAATATTTGTGCACAGTTATATTTTTATTATACAGGAATCTGTTAGATTATTATATACACGTAAAAAATGTATCAGTAATTTTAAAAATCACGCACGTTTCACCCGAGAAATACGCGCCAACTCTTCATAACTTTTATTGCAGATATATGTTTTCCGCGAATGATGCGTTTCGCTGGCACCACGAAATAAAATTATCGTAAAAACTAAACAGAAACTTGTCTATAAACTGTAATGCGACAAATTTATTTTTCACATGGTAGCCATGTTTTTGAATTGTCATAGATATTTTCCTATGTATATATTTGTAATTACATACTAAATTTTGGTGCATATTAAACGTTTTATGAGATAGATGCACGCATAGTTATTTTATGAGATAAGTGTACTTTTCCACTAAAAGATAACTTATAGATAGGTTTTGGTACGTTTTCATGAAAGCCACAAAGATGACAACCAATGAGATTTGAGATAAAATAGGGGAATTATACCTTGTAGTAGATTTAAATCTAAGATAAAATGCATTATTTCCCTAGATATTTTCCAATCACATTATAGAACGACTAGTAGAAATGCATTTTAGATATGTTAAAGATGATCTACTATAAAGATGAGTTCTCCAAAAATTGTGTAGGTTTTATATTATGTAGACTGTATATTCATGTTTCCAATGTACGATAGTGCCTCGTTATTGCATCGTGTATTTAAATAAGAATATATTTATCGTAAAATAGTTCAACATTATTTTGTATCTTCAGAAGTGAACTTAACAAAAAATTACATAATACTCGGGTTAGCTTTCCGTAACATATTGCTAGTTAAAGATGTTCTGTTAAATTGCTCGTTGGATATTCGCGATCTAATATGTAGATGAAACATAACCAGTAAATGCATCTAAAGATTTTCCTTGTCGTATACGTTCGTTAGAAATTTAATGAGATAAGGGAGCTTTAAATTTACGACATTGATGTGAAATGTGAGTATCTCGTCCATCGCTTTTTTCCTTTTCTTAAGAACATCACGTCGCCGAACAGTTTATCTCGGTTTCATAAATTCATCGAAACACTTTAATTCATGTTAGGCTGCGAATCAACTGTAAGCAGCCATTTTGGAAAATCCGTTTTCGCATTTCGAATGAACGAAGTGTCAAATATCGATAATTGGTTTATCTTACCCGACTTGCCTGAAAATTTTCACAAGAACTGAGCTTTCCACGGAAAGCCAGACTTTTTCAGAGCAAACTCAAAATTATTACGTAGAAATTAATTTCGCGCCACTGAACAGTATTATTCAATAGCTCCATTTAAGAGCAAGAAAAATATAGAGACGAGTTGCGATACGAAACAAATCGAATAAGAAAGGGGGTAGGAGAATTTTTCTATCAAAAGTTGGAAAATAATATAGACAAAACGGCTTCGCAAAAAAAATCGTCTAAGAAGATGGCGGAGACCAAAGAATTAGAGGTGAGTGAAGTATTAAAAGTGGTGGTGTGCAGTTAGATATACGTGCAAAATTTTAGCGAAACGTCGGCAGCTCTGCGTTGTGAATTTGTCGTGGTTATATCCGGGTTATTAACGATTTATGGTTTACGTTAGTGAACCATATCACTAGACATTTAAATGTATTGTTGTGCGAGTTCTTACGCCGTTTTTTTTAAACCACTTTTTTTTTTTAAGTAAACAGTTACACTTTAGTCGATGATACTTTTCCGTTAGTCATATTGTACTTATCAAAATGTCGCATCTACCGTACAATACTTATGGAATGCAGGACAATTATTATTATTACTATGGGTAACCTTAATTTTTCTTAATTTATTAAACAATTTTAAGTACTTTGAATCTTTCTAAATATTATAACAGTAAATGTATTGCTGTATGAGTAACATTAGTAGTAGTTATCAAAATAAAATTTGTTTTGCTGTTATAACTTTTTCTTCATATAATATGGGCATTATAATGCAAAAATATTGAATTTGTTAGAGTGGAACACTTGAAGTATGATTTTTATGCCTAGTATTTTAAATTCTATTTAATAGTTCTGCAATTAAGTTCACGAAAACCAAAGCTTAAGAAGATGTTCATCAATTGACAAAGTGAAACTATTTAATAATGAATTATAGTACGAACTCCCCTTTAATTGATAATTTTATTTCTTTTCGCAAACCAATATATTTTTCAATTACTAATTTTAGGATAAGTGCACACACAACATTTAAAGTACATGAATATTATAATTTTGTGATTGCAGAATATGGTATTGAGTTTTCGAGTATCTGAACTTCAGATGCTTCTTGGTTTTGCTGGTAGAAATAAATCAGGTAGAAAAAACGAGTTACAAGCGCGTGCACTAGAATTATTGCGTTTGAGATCCCATCCGGTACAGCTCAAAATACGTGAACTATATAAAACCATACAGTGAGTATATTGCTATTGTCTGTATGAATACGCGTATCTGATTTATATGAAAACATGACAGTGACTGATATCATCTTCTAGATCTTCAAATGTTTTATTTCTTTATCTTCCTTTCTCTATAGTATTGAAAAATATGTTTTTTTCTTTTTATCTACTATGGCATATTATTATACTTTAAGTATTGTAATTATTAATATTCTGTAAACTAAGTAAAGCATTGGCTTCATAGTTTATCCACAAATTTTGTTTAGAGCTGATCAGTTGGCCGCACACCAGATGTATGGTCAAACAGGTGGTTCGGGAGAACCACAGATTGATCAAAATATGCATCCTAGAAACTATTTTACAAGGTATAATATAAGATAACGAAATCTATAAGATGTAAAGACAATATTAGGAAATACTTGTAATATTATTGTTTGTTTTTATTTTACACAAAGACAAACTATCAATCAGCAACAACAGTCACAATCCGCAGTTTCAAGTGGAAAAGAACTGCCACCAGCACATCAAGCATCTCTACCTCAAGCACCTAGACCTAATCCAGTATATCAATCCACGGGATATACTAGTGTGACACCACAGGTGAAATCAAGGATTTCTAAATGGAATATTTAGAAATTGTCATGTAAAAGGAATCACTTTCCTAAATGTGCACATTGTTTCAGCAGACCACAAGTGCAACATATAATCCATACCCATATCCACAAAAGGTTTTACCACCTCCACTACAAATACAGCCTAGGAGTCAGTATCCTGTCCATCCAGATGTTAGACTTAAAAAATTACCTTTTTTCGATCTGCTGGCCGAATTACTGAAGCCATCTAGTCTAATGCCACAAGGATCTATGAGGCTACAGGAGAACACATTCATGTTTCATTTAACTCCACAACAATCAACCGATATAGCTAGCTCACGAGACTGTCGTGCAGGCAGTAAAATGGATTATACTGTACAGGTATATTCAATTAATTCAACAGCCTTTTAAAGCACTGTTAAGTGTTTGTGTTTAGTTGATGAATGTCTATAATTTATCTTGTGGATATAGGTGCAAATGCGATTTTGTTTGCAAGAGACTTCATGTGAACAAGAAGACTGTTTCCCTCCTAGTATTGCTGTAAAAGTTAATGGAAAATTGTGTCCTTTACCTGTAAGTAAATATATTTTTTTTCTTTCTATAGAAACTAAAATAATGTTTGATTTCTGTATTATTATCATTGACGTGTATTTTGTTTTCTTCTTCCAGAATCCAATACCTACGAACAAACCAGGAGTAGAACCAAAGAGGCCACCACGGCCTGTGAATATTAGTCCTTTAGTTAAGTTATCTCCTACTGTAGGTAATCAAATTCATGTTACATGGGCGGCGGACTATGGTAGACGATACGCAATCGCGATATATTTAGTTAGAAAATTGTCAAGTGCAGAATTACTATCGCGGTTAAAAAATAGAGGTGTTCGACATTCGGACTATACGAGAGGTTTAAGTAAGTAGCTGTAATCCATCTCTAGAACTACGAAATTTAATGACTATGATTAAATTAATTTTATTCATAGTTAAGGAAAAGCTCAATGAAGACGCAGATAGTGAAATAGCGACCACATCGCTTAGAGTATCATTAGCCTGTCCATTAGGAAAGATGCGAATGACTACACCGTGCCGTGCATCAACGTGTTCGCATTTGCAGTGCTTTGACGCATCGTTGTTCCTTCAAATGAATGAAAGGAAACCAACGTGGAACTGTCCGGTTTGTGATAAACCAGCACTGTACGACAATCTTGTTATCGATGGATATTTCCAAGAAGTTTTAAACTCGAAAAAGTTACTACCAGATGTAAATGAAATTCAGTTACTGCAAGATGGATCGTGGGAGAACTTGGTTTTGAAGAAAGAGAAAGATAAAGACAAAAGTGAAACAAAAGTGATTACGAATTCGCAAGATCGCAAAATTGATGTGGACACTGTTGATCTAGGTAAGATTTTATTTCATTTCATTTTATTTCGTTTCGTTTTATAACGTGTAGTACCAAATTGCTGACGAAGTTTACATTGAATTAGTTTTTTTATGCTTGTTGATAAAGTAATAGTATATACTTCTGTATAAACATAGCATCGTATCCTTGTTTAGATGAAGGTAATCCATCGCCTCCAAAGGAGAAGAAACGAGCTGTTGTTATAGATTTAATATCAGATAGTGAGGATGATGATGAAAATACTACACCCGTACAAAGTCTAAAGAAAGTAGCTAGTAGTACTCCTTCTCCGAAAAAATCACAATCCAGTTCTGTTAGTGGAACAAGTGAATCGCCAGAGTTAATGATAATTGACTTAGAGTAATTTTTTTTACATGCGTTGCTATTAAAATTGCCAAATTTTCTAAAAAATATGTAAGTCTTGTACAGAACAAAAAACCAAAAGTTTCTCAGTTCTGCGATAATTGCAGTGAACATTTATTGTAAGAATTAATATAAGCAAATTCATGGTGTTTTTACTTTTGGTACTTAAAAACAGAGAAAAAATGAACAAGAAAATATGTTAATTTCCTTCAATTATAGTAATATAAGATTTGTATGTGTACTGTCACTGTGTGTACAGTCTATTTGCTATTAATATTCATTAAAATAAAAGATAGTTAAGGTTATTAAGCTAAACTTAGACTGAATAAATATAAAAAAATATTTTTCTGGTATAATAGTAAAATTATTGCGTAAGTTTTTTGATAATAATGAAACCATCATTTATTTTGTAGTATAAGCTTTTTATTAACCTTGATATGTAAGTGAGCGAGCGTAAATTTAAAGCACTTATAATATTCCTACAAATTTTCTTCGGGCGATTTAGGAGTATTATGAAGTACTAGATATAAATATTTTTTCAAAAAGTTGAGCTTTTATTGAAATTTTCTAACTGATCAGGGTTAATAAAATTGCTTAGACTGCATTTATTACGGATATTCTTTCATATAAAAGTCAACGATTCTATAGTAAGAAATAAAACAAGGAAAATTGATACAAATAGAATATATAACAATGTGACACTTTTGTATCGTCTTTTAAATGTTTTAGTGAGGCATTCAGTGCCTCTCAAATTATTCTTCTTGCACGACCTCGTCTAAATTTGGATACATATAATTGCGAAGTGATATTCCAGAGAGTTGTTGGTCCACAGGTTCTCTTGTATCGTATAAACTTGGAGCTTGAAATATTATACCAAGTGTACCTCCAATACACGCTAATGTAAATACCCAAAGAAATAATCTGTCTAAAACCATGGCCACGAATTTCCAATCTTCTATAACCTAAGGATAAAAAAGATGTAGTATGAAAGTAGTTTACTTTTTTTGAATAGTAATAATCTAAAAGTGTCTTACTCGTTAACACGTTAAGCGTGGCGTCGATTTTGCTAAGTTTCACTGCCAGTCCCTAGAGACTTTCCCTAGGGCGCGCTCAACGTGTTAATAGTGAAATCAAAACGTTCACTATACTATTGAAAAAAGTATCAAAAGTAAAACAAATGAATATTAGAAATAGTAGAATATCAAACTCACTTCATTATCTTTATCTGCATTTTTTATATGTTGAGCAATAAAGCGTACGCCCTTAAGAGCAGATATGACATCCGGGGACAAGTGTCTCGGCATTGTGTTTTCGCTATCAGTGACTGTAATAATATTTTATTGTTAAATGGATAACTTAAGACGTCTCGTATGATTTTTTTAAATAATATTATATATAGACACTGTATGGTTTCACGAGATACAGGGTCACTATTAATTACAATACGTGTTCATTCATATTAATTACATTGTCTCGTGATACACCATACGTTTCGTACCTTTCTAACGAAAAAACATTGCAAACTCACAGTATCATTTATGAGAATTCCTGCGAATATTGTGATGTAATATACCTACATGCATATATATAGTATATGGTGAATAAAATTAATGATGAATAACAAGAATTTACCAGATGCATGTGGAATATGTCTTGCATCGTCTTCTCTTATATTTTTGTATTGAGAGGTAACGCTTTCAAACCCATCCGGGCTTCCTTTTAGTTCCAGCGGGTAGTCGCTAACACTGTTAAGAATAATTGACAGTGTGAAAACATGTTTCCTTTTCTTTTTGTTTTGACGTACTGTAGTACAAAACTGAACTATTTTAAGTATTTTTCATAAGTTGTACTAAATATTTAAGTTACCTAAAATCGATTTCATTAGTATATCCACTATCCATGTATGTATCATCGTATTCTGGAGTAGAATAGGGCGTTCGTCGCATCATCAACATCCGAGGCATCCAATTTAAAAATACTTGCCTAACCCACGGCGACATATTATGCGTCGATGGGGATCTGTATAAGACAATTAATAAGAATTTCATAAGAAATATAATATCCTAGTTGCGTACATTTCATCGAGCCTACCGAAAGTGAACATTTAAAACGCATACGGTGATCCAGATCGATAAAGTGACCAAGATCATAGTAAATAACAAATATTTTCCTAGAAGTGGTATAGCCAGTGACGTCGGTGGTATAATTTCGGCTAACAATAAAAAGAATACAGTTAACGACAGAAGAATGGACGAACACAGTGATACCTGTAGAAAATATAGTTTGTATGAAATATGACGGATGGAAATGCAGTAGAAAATTCTATTATTTTATGTCTAGCGTTCACTTACTTTTTCGCCTGAATCACTTGGCAAGTAGAAAACGAGCACCGTAAGAAATGTGATACCCACGCAAGGAATGATTAAGTTGACTGTGTAAAATAACGTTTTCCTTCGCATTGTAATGTTGAATGTGATATCTACGTAACATGTGACAAAATATATGTGTATGTTTTGCGTTGCTATTATTATCCCATATAGCACAGAGACATCTTAAAAACGCCTTAAAGACGTCTAGTGAAGTCTTAAACATGTCCAAAAGACATCTTTGAGACGTTCGAAGTTACAAATCAGTATGTTTTTAGGACGTCCATAAAATAGACATAAAATAGACGTTTTCGAGACGTCATGTGCTACATGTCAGTAACATTGCAAGGGACTCACCTGAATAGGGTTCCGAGCAACAAGGATAATATTCCTCATTTCTGGCTGCTGGGACTTCAAGAATGTCCCATTCTACTGACAAGTAGAAATCGCTCAAATCTATCCCCACCGCGACTAAATTGCTGCCAGGTTCTTGCTTCATGTGCTTCAGATCTACCTATGGGTAAAAGTCTTTACAAAGCATATTTTCGAGAAACAAATCTTGGAATGATTTGTCTCCGATGCTATTTATTCGAATGAAGTGTCATTGGCAGAAGATTAATTTCGGATTTATAAACCTGATTGCCGTTGTAAGTCCACGAGCCGAATTTCATTATGCAGGATTGCTCGTCGAATGGAAAATACTCCACGTTGATCTCGCAAGACGATTTATAAATCGCTGGCGGTTTCCAAGACACCTCGCCTGTATATTTCAATGTAGCTTTTGTCATGAGCGTTACTTCGTAATTACCATCTGCACTGTAAGAGCAATGTGCGAATGTTTATTATTGTATTCGGTTTTTTATGTATACGTATAATAGTTATAACGCTTTTTCTAAATAGTTTTGAAGACTTATATGAGTCAATTTTTTGAATTCAAATAAAAAGTAGTATATATTAAAAGCTGATGAGATGAATTTCTCGTTCGTAGCTTTCTGTGTATATTTACTTATTGTACAGTACGATGTCTGGCAGCCAAATATTCTCGGAAGGCACGTAAAGCATTTCGACACCACCGTATTCCTCTGGATCCCATCGTAATTTGTAATCGAACCATTTCTAAAAAAAAATGCAATAAAAAAGTATTACTTACTTGATTATGTCAATTTAACTTTTATATAAATATCTGAAGAGAAGAGACTTCTCAGTAGATTGTACCTGTTCCACCCAGACGTTTGTTGTCATCACCTGATTCTTCAGATTCTGCAATAAACAGAAAGTTATTCGTATCAATAATCACTTATTAATGGAAAGTAGAAACGAATTTCAATTTTATACCATTTCGATGAGTTGTGACAGCTTTAGGCCGAGCCAGACTGTTAACGTTTCGGTATTATTAATAACAGGGCGTATGAGCCTGTTATAATTCGATAGTAAGTCATCGTAAAGTCTCTTGGTATCGGGATTCGCTTCATAGATTTTCAATGCCGCGCCACCTAAACAAACACGCATTTTCTATCAAAATTTCCAACGTTCACGCGTGAAAACAACTAGGTGTGCTGCATCGAGGGACAAGCCAAGGGAACGACCCAATGAACTATCCTAAAGGTGTTGGCGAATTCAAGGGAAAATTTGCAGCCTCCTTTAATTCAATGTAAGATATCAGACTCACCGTATATGATATTGAGAGTATTAAAAAAAATACTGAGCGTTGATATTCGCATTTTAAGCGTAACTATTTACAAGTTAATACAGGGACGAGATGGTCACGACCACTCCCAGTAAAAAAAGGGCGGACGTTCACCTGCTGACACCATACACGACGGTTTTTCAACTCGACATCGTCGAACGTGAATGAGAACTGTCGAAAAGTTGACTATTTTCCTTACTGAGAGAAAGTGGGAAACACGATTAGGGGAATACGAGCGTTCTGCATCCCACTGGACCAAAATCGATATCCGAAGTTAGCGCCATCGTGCATGCTCCAGCTCGTTTCGACGATAGTTTGTTGTGACTTCGTCTACGCATGCGCTAGAACGACGCGCGCACTTGGATTTTCAAATCGCGCTTAGTTCGTGAAGTCGCCGATTTGCGCGGGCGTATTTTGCGTGCTGTCTTCGCAGCTACAATTTTTGCTGATTTTTGGAAGTTTAAACCGCGCAGTCTGTCTTCAAACCATAGTCAAAAGGTAATTAAGCAGACCATTAACAGTTTTTGCTATGGTGTTTCGATTAATTCGCAAATATTGATTTGTTTTAGGTGTTTGAAAAGTGAAGCTTCTCGAAGGGAAGCAGAGACATTTTACCGACGCGTTGAGATCCTCGATAGCTAGCGCCCTCTGTGCAAGTTTGCACTTCCACGAACGCCTCGAGAAATAATTTTCGCCGCTTCTTTAGAAGGAAAAAGGTAATTTATTCAAGTATTTAACTATTTTCCTGGCGAGGAAACTATTTCGTAAAGGTTAAGGAATTTACTGTGTAATATTGATCTTTGCTTTATTTTGGATTAATGTAATATTCAGTAGTCATTAATGTCATAGAAAGTTGTTAGAGAATTTGGCGCGTCTTTTTACAATATGAAAGTACCCCATAAGCGACTTGTAAAATATTTCTTGTTGCATATTGTTTGGAGATTTTTTTACGATATTCTATCTATTGAATTAAGAGGGGTGCATGTTATTATAAAATTTGAAGAAAAGTGTCTTTTGCAATAATTTGGCGAATACTTAGATATGTATAATTTTGGATTTAACTATACTGCGGAGTTAAAAATGATTAAGTCGAGAATAACAAAATTTTGGTCACCATCTTTTTGTGAGGTTATTTGTAAAGAATTTGGTTATTTTAAAAGTGTTTTAGTGAAGACTAGATTCTGTTACTAATTTTATTATTATTATTAGGTAATAATAAAAAAATTAAAATTCAATATTATATTTAGTCCTTTACGTCAAGTACCATCTTTATAACTTTAATAATTTTACGCGTGCATTTGAATTGATATATTGCAAAACGTTATACAATCTTTGCCATATTTATTGAATAAAACTGAACATTTAAAGATAGCCTACTTAACGCTCCCTTTGTAAAGAATTAATTAAAAACATAGCGTGTCAATCGATAACAAGCGGGGAAGGGTCAAGCCTCGATGCATGAGAGAAAAATAAATATATATGTATAAAAAAAATTATCATGAAAAATTTTAAAATCAATCAAAGCCATTTATAAAATTCAATAATAAACTTAAAATTCATTTTGAAACTGAATTCAGAAAGATAAAAAGTTTGTCACTTTCTTTTTCACTTTATTTGTCTTAAAGCCTTATTATTATTAAAATCACATGTAACATAATCTTTTGATTCACTTTTTAGAGTATACAAGTAGAAGAAATACTTATATCAGTGTACGGTGAAAGATACAGAATAATAAGAAAAAATAATATACAAATTATATTAAACATATCTTATCCTATGTTTAGGATAGTACAACTAAATCTTTCGCATCGAACAACAGGCAGGACTGTAGATTTCGCCTCAGCACCGCCAAAGAACCTCGTAATTATATCAAGTGACCAGCAGCCGAAGTGTAAAGCACGCCGGTAGTTTACATCCTAGAACAGAACCGAAACGAAGATATGTACTGAAAAGTAGAGTGGGTGATGATGGTGTAGGTAATCGATCCGTGTCCCCCGTACGATTATCGATCAATGGTATACATAGCATGTACATGTAAGCATGCGCGCACACGCTGCGACTCGGGCCACTTAGCGTATGTTTGTTTAGTACCTTTTACGACTATATCGTTGGGGGCATGTGTTGGGTTACGAAGGAGCAGCCAGTGTCTGGCGCACGGCTGAGGGTTGGGTGGCGCGGCGCCGTGCTTCGAGAGGGTCATTTATAACTGTTATCGTGAGACTTACTAGCCCACTTACTACCTCCACTGTCTATCCCCTGTACCACCCTGCCTCACACACCTCTTCTATTCTGTTCTCTAAGAAACGCAGTTGCAGAGGTCCACAGATCCTCCTGGTCATTCTATCACGGCCTTTCTATCCTTTGCTTTGTCTTGTATTGCGCCCAAAGACATCCCTTTGAGTAACGACGCCTCTGGAACCAATAGATTCGAGAGAACTGCGCGTTTTCGCGGTCACTGACGCTCAGGCACTGTTCTTTCAACGGAATTTCTTGTTCTGAAATCTGTTCTATATGCTTTGAGATTGAATTTCTTTTTATTTCTGTTTTAGGATGAATCGAGAAGAAGATATTTTAGAAGTTGTACCTTCTATTAAAGAATTTGATCGGATTTCAACTTTCAAAATCGTAATGAGACTAAGGAATGTTTTGATGCATCTTTCAAATTCATGGTACATAAACTGGTCCAAGGTATATTCCTAAATAGTTCAGAATTTTTACGTTTCAAAATAGAAGTTTAAATTCTGTGAAAAATGAATAAGTTAGAAGTCTCTAAGGACCATAAGCTAAAATGGTTAAATAGGATTTAAAAATTTATTATAATGGACTTTAAAAATATTGTCATTAGTCTACTTGGAAGAGTAGTTCTGTTTGAGGATATAATCGTGTGTTTGATCCAACTTTGAACACAAGTACTATTAGAGATTTTTAACATGGTTTATCGTAGTGGTTGCTCGGCCAGACACAATACTGCTCATAGTGGCGAAACTATGGGAGAACAGGGAAAGTTATTTCACGTAAAACATATAATTGCCGTGCCGCCAATTACAATTCTGTTTTCATTAGCTTTAGGACTTGTAACTGTAATAGCCGTACACACAGTTCTAATCCTTTGTTCTCGGAAAGCCACTTTGAGCAGAGAACTGACTGAACTGAACTGCGAACTCTAGGCACACTCTGTTTACGGGACGGTAATATGGTGGCATTACATAAATCTATGCGATAACTAGGGGTGAACTTCTATCTTTAATACTATAAACGAGCTGCATTTCACTAGAGGATGATAATAAGCAGAAGTAAACTATATATACCCTTCTATTCACAAATAGTTTCTAGTTCTGTTAGTTTCAAGAACTTATCTCTTCACAAATATTGTACTACATATGCGTACATATTATTTAGACGAATTTTAAGCTTTCAGTTCTATCTTAAGAACGACAAAAATGTATATTTGGATCATTTGAAAGAATTTTAAGTAGTAAATATTAATTCTATCCCACACAATAGAATTTTATTTTTTAAGTGTTATAAATATTAAGTACCTTGCAATAGTACATTGCTTATTTTAAAATTCTTTTCACTTTTGGTGTGTACTTACAAAAATGAATGTATTTTCGTGTAGATACGATTTTCAACAAATGCACAGGGTGTAGAACAAGAAAATTGTATTTATCGCAGGGAATTCGACGATAAACGCGACAGTGTCACGACAGTGTTAAAACCTACGAGTTTGTCGCCTTACTAAGGGGCATTACTCTCCGCGTTTTTGTCGTTCAAAGGGCAGCACTTAATTCTAATATGAAGATATGTCGCGTCATCCGCAAGCCGACGATTAATGCGAATAAATCGATTTTTGGCGTAGGTGTACCGAGGACTGGTTGCCGCGAAATCCTGGAAGCCACGCCAAGTGGCGGAAACACGAGAATTCCATCTGGATTTACTAAGATCAGTGCCATTTAATGTGGAGCTCGATAAATCCCTTAAAAGCTGCCAAGCCCGCAAGAAGACGGCGCATTACAATTTTCCACGATGGAGGATGGTAAACGTCTAGAGAAAGCGCGGGGACAAATCTGCAAATGCGAGGTTTCAGGTGCCAAATGCTTTCGTCGTATAATGTGAGTAACTGTTTCACCTATTTTCTCTGTCCTACATTCCGCTGCGATCTGCACGATCTGCAGGTCAATTCGAGGGTAAAGGGACGTGCGAATGAAATAGAGTAGAGATGTATATCTGCTTCTGAGGGAGAGTTTAAAATATTTTTCAATGGCTGGAACATATTTTGTGGCATGACTCTTAAAAACCTTTCACGAAAGAGGGCACATCTTTTGTATACATGAAAGCAGAGAATGTATGTGGGGTGAAACTTTTTAGTAAGAAGCTTTACTTTTGAAATAATTGATTTCAAAAATTTGTGTGGACTAGACGCAATGAAATACGTGTTTTTATGGACACAGTTAAAGAAATGTGATCTAAACAGTGATTTCTTTCATTTTTCAAATATTATAGAGTTGTAATTTAATTTGAATATTACTGTAACTATATTTTCGCATATTTTGTGAATTTTGAATTTTTTTTCTATATTTCAATTCCAAATTAGTAGTGAAGTACACGTACCCATGTAACTCATATGTCATGTCTGTCTATGGTTCGTCAATTCTACTTACGTTTTAAGAGATAAAAGTATACTAACTATGCACACGCATACTTCGTTGCTTCGCCTTAAATATTCTTCTTACAAACTACATTTTCCGCGCGTCAAATTTCCCTCGAATTGCCCTTTCCATAAATCAGCAAATCGTAAACTACGAACGAATTCAGGACAAAGTACGAGACTTGACTTTCAATCTGTTTTCCGTAAATGTTTTCGCAACTGCGGCGCGAATCTGCCTGAGCCTTGTTGTCCATAACCGAGATTGTTATGGGTTGCAACGTCAGTGCGCCGATTGCTTGCTTATGATTTCCATAATTCTGCATACTTCGTCGCTGGCGGGGCCACTAAAGAGCCAATATCGAGCAAAGTAGGTGTGTACTTTAATTACTAAAGATAATTACGTCGTCACCGGATTCAGTGAGGTATGGAGGTTTACTATGATAACAGAGTATCCAATATCCTGCTGAGTTACGTACCCAAGCACGACACACCGCGCCACAGAGTGTACATGTGTTTCGCACGTACGCATTCTGGGTGTATTTACCAGGGCATGCACGCCAGCACATGCCAGGCGGCCGCCGTTTGACCTCCATCCGTTATTAATATAATTATCCTCTCGATTATTGTCTTACGGCTGGTGCATTTAACTACGGACGCAGCCTCAGGCCGATAGCCCCCCAAGGGCATTTTACTGCTGTTCCACTTGGGAATTAGCATCGTTTCCGGTAGCTTCAAAGGGGGTCCAAGCTTTTCCGGAGATACGTAATGACCTGATCGGTCGAACAGTTTGTTTATAATTTACGCACGAGCTTCATTCGTTTCAATGTAACATGGTCCCGTGTATCTGGCTGACGGTTTTAGCTTGCCGAGCTGGGTGGCAGAATGAGCGATGTTACTCTTTCGGAGCGTTTCGTTTATGGTTGCCTTGTGCAGAACTTTGCTGCGTATTGTTTATGTGAATATCTTAGGAAGTGAATTCTCATGTTTCGAATGAACTGTAATATCTTGTGTTATGTGGAAGTCTTGATGCTTGAGTTCTTTTTGGGGAGAAGGATTCGGGTTTTTGGAAGACGTGGGTCCTGAAGAGGGTGGCATTTTGTAGATTGAGAGAATTTAGGGATTCTAAGATTTGAGGGTTTAGATATTGAAGATTTTGAGGGTCGAAGGTTTTGAGATTCCAGGATCCAAGGATTAGGGGTTCAGAAGTGTGGAACTTTGGGGATTTAGGGATCTAAGGGTCAAGAAGTCCCTAGCGTCTACGTTTAGAAGTTTAGGGGTTGAATCGCAGTTCAACATTCAGGAACCTAGTTGCATAAGAATCGATATGGTTCAAAGATTCTGTGTTTAGAAGTCTAGTGGTTCAAAAGTTCATAGATAGAATACTTGTTAGACAAAATTGACTACACACAAATCAAAGAATCCAAAAGTCGAATTCCAAATCTCACTTAATCGAAATAATCGATAAAATATCTTCAAAACCCTCAAAACTTCAAAAGTTCAAAATTCTTAATACTTTTCTTAAACCATGTAGAGTAGAAGGTACTAGCCATTGATTCTCCTTTCTTCATTAAACATCCTCCACAATTTTCATAACCATATGCAACAAAACACTCATTGCCTCCCTCATATTAGCACCTTTCCTAAATCTACCTTCCAAATGAATTCTAAGCTAACAAGAAAAAAATAAGTATCTACATCCAGAACTAGAATCGGCCACACAACAAACCCTCATTCCCACATCTTATCTAAGAAATCGACTCCTATTTGCTCTCACTGTAATTTAACAATTACAATACACCACACACTGCAAAAAGAGAATACAGACAATTTCGTCAAGTTTTTAAGATAAACTGATCTAATATCCAAAATAGCATAAAGTGAAGAAGTAAAAACAGTAAGAAGAAGAAAAGACTACCCTCACCCCAATCGCCAAACAAATTCCAACACCAGACACGAACAGTGAGCATAAAAGCACGAACTCTACCAAAGAATCGATAACGTAACAAAGTGTAAGAATGGTCCGAGTACATATCGGGGCCGATATATGGTGGGGTTTTCGCGTATTCGCGCGTGCAGAGGGGTAGGGCGAAAGCTGCGAGTGTAGCAGGCCGGAATAATTTATTTAGCTCGAGCAATGTAATAATGGCGAGGCCGCGCCGAGTGCAAACTGCAGAACGCGTTCATTACTACTTTAGTCGAAAGTGTATGGCGTGGACAAACCGGAGAACAGAGGGATGGCGGTTGGGGGTGGTGGCGGCGTGTGGGTGGAGACACGTACATACAGGGTGGTTAGCATCGTACTGGATCGCCGAGTCGCAATGTGCGGTTCACCAGACGGTGATATTACCAACGTTAGGTACACACTGGCCATCCACCCCATCGGAGCTCAGCGGGGGGGTGGTGGGGGGAGGGCGGAGGGTGGACCATAATTTTCGATTCGCGTTACTCGTTTGCAACTATTTTTATTGCGCCTGAAGAATCGCAACGCGGCTACGCACACACTGGAAGCTCGCGAGCTTTGCAGGGAAAATTACGCGGTTCTGGTGGAGCGTGCAAGCTAGATTGTCAGTCGCGAGGAGACACAAGAAATTGTCCCCTAGGGTGGGACGAAATATGGGGGAAAATCGTTTTTTATTACTTGTAACTTCTAATAATGGGCAAAGTTGTATTTAGACTGTGGAAATTTGTACCTCGTAGGCAAATGTTTTGTAATCATTCAACCTATTCAAGAGTTATTGTTTTTAAGTCACTTATTTGATGAAGTTTTTATCTTCATCTTTCGATTCTATAAAATTTAACAGTTGTCTTCTAAGATATTCGAAAAGGCGGTGACATTTTATCACAAGGTCTTATGAAGTATGAAGTCTGAAATATTTTAAATTAATTTTATAAAAACGTGCACCAAAAACTCATGTTTTATTGATCGTGGGTACTATTTGCATTAATAAAATATTTTAACACAATTAGAAACTAGACTTTGCAGACCTAATCTAAAAGATTAAAGTCAAGGTTTTTTGGCAATAGAAAACGCACATACAATTTTGTATAATATTTTCGTTTTACCCTATCTCCCCTTGAAGCGAGTCTGAAAATTGTAGAACTAGTCACTTCGTCGAGAGCTGATCGTTTTTCGATCAATTTATTTTTTGCGGGAATTAGTATCCGTCATCGGGATATCGTTCGGTTCTCACGATGTCTGTGATAGCAAACGACGATATTCTTGATCGTTAAATGCTCTGCCTCTTGGAGAATCGACCTCTCGACGTGACACATAAGCTTCTTACACGGATGAACCTGTATAAATAAATTGCGTCTGGGAGGATGCACGCGGAGGAGGTTACGTGAAGATATGGATTTTATTGGGACGTCATAGATGGATAGGAACATGCGAGGAGACTTGATTCATGCTGAGTTGTTTGGTTAGACGTTTAGTTTCGATCATATCCCGTTATCATTTTGCTGTCTCATGTTAATCCTTAGTTTGAGCGATGTCAGTATTATAATATAATCTGATGCGCTTACAGCAGTTAGAACAGATGATTTATAGTACCTAACTCAAACTTACCACTTGGTCGATTATTTCTTTACCAGAATTTTCAAAAAGAATTAATCCTTCAGCGACTAAAAAATGAGTGTTCCACTTCGAAAGTTCTCGTCAAATTATACACCTACTTAGAATCCTATACAGTAGAATCTCGATCATTTGAAGCACCACGAGATTCAAAGTACCTATTTATCCTTTTATTAACTAGCTGTATTTTCTTCAGCGAACTGGGTACCTACTATTGTCTCACTTCTGAAGGCTGTGGTTATAGTGGATGCGTGTTCTGGAGATCTGATGTTCTGACAACTATATCCGAACTATTTATCATGCGAGCGAGACAAGTTCAGACATAGTCGTTAGAACATCAGTTCGTCAGAACACGCAGCCTTAGTCATAATCAATCTTCTCTTATTGTCATTAGACCTAATATGTGCACCCCTAAATAACAGAAGTTTTAAATATTCGAAACTCGGTTAATCGAAGTTCTACTGTACTATGATCCTCAAGGACTCAAATACTTCATACCTACCTCAACAACTCTTGCAACAAAATTTCGCCGTATCTTCCATCAAACGTACAGAACCTAAACATTCTAAAAGATTCCATCTCGAATCCAATTACCCTGGAACCATAATTGAGCAAAACTAGCTAGGCACCTGGCCATAAAATCCCTCCACCAGATTCAATTAAACGAAAGTATGGAAGGTAATTTATAAACGCGGGAGCGTAACTCTAGTCGTCGTGGCACTTAAGGGTGAATAAACACTACGGCGGTTTAGAAGCTCAATAGAAATGCATCACGAGTAGCTGCCTACTAGTCGCCGCCTCCGTCGCGACCGCGAGTATATCAGGGCGACGTGACGTCTGCAAAACGGGGGTATCGCATTTCTGCGGATTTCCCTTTAATCACATCCGGTAACTTAAGAGCCGCGCTGTAATTCTTCCAGCTTGCTGCCAGCCTCTGTACAATCCTCCCGTCGGGACAAAAGGTTCGTCGAGTGTGGGGCAGTGGCGCGCGCGGGGTGGCGCGCGGGTCAGGGTGAAACTGAAAAAATAGATTTATTTTTCTTCCCTCCGCGTGTCCCGCGGACTCTACTCTTTCCTCGTACATCTTCCGCTTTTATCCTTCCTACAGCGTGGCCCAGAAATACGCCCGCCTGCCCGCCGCGCGCTATTTATAACTTCGACTCATTTTCCCTTGTTCCGCGGAACAGCGGGACCCGCAGATAAATAATTGTTTTTAACTGAAGTTTTATCGTGCTGACCACCCGCTGGCCACGTGGACCGGTACAAATTGCGCGACACGCGAAGACACGCCACGCTAAATCAATTTATGGATAAGGAAGGGAGGAGGAAGACGGCTAGGAGGGAGTTTCTTATACTCGACGCTAAATATCCGCGGTTGTTTATTACACTGAGCAACTGTGTTTGAAGGAGCTCAGGTTTTGGTCTTGCGGTTACTTTGTTGCACCCCTGACCCGCTTTGATATACCGGGTGGAATGTTGTTTGAGCATTGATTATGCGAAGTAATTGGGGGTATGCTTGGGCGGTAGATGTTCATGGAAAATTGTATAGTTGCGTTGGGAGGCGAAGAAAGATAAGAAAGTGTATCTGCAGTAGAGTATTGTATTATTTCATTGACATAGAGGGTTTCCAGGGGAAGTTGAAATTAATTGCATTAGCTTTAGCAATTTTTCTAAAGCATTTTTCTAAAAAAATTATCTAAATTTTAGATAATTATATTAAGAATACGTATCTCTGAGGAACAATTTGGAATTACTTTCTAAATTAAAGAAATAACGGTTACGTTGATAAATGTAAAAAATACAATTCAAATATTAATTTACTGGAGCATGTTGAAATAAAGGACACTGTAATTAGTGTAATATTACTGTATAATTAAAATATCTATATTATATGTTAAATGACAGGTACAAAGTAATTCCAATCGCTTGACAGCCTGTAAGTAGAAATATCTGGCGATAGACAGACATATGATTCAAACTGTCAATAACGCAATAACTAATTAATTATAACTGAAATCCTTTGCTTCTCATACCAAATTCAGTGACTCAGGATTTATTTTACAATTTTTCTTCGTTTCCACATAAACTATACTCGGTTTTATATCACGTAATATTTTGAATAAAGCATTTTATTTCAAATTAGGAATTTAAAATAAGATCAAATTAGCTAAAGCAATTCTTTCTTATTATTCAACACTATTTTACTGACTTCATGTTGGCAATAAATTCTCCTTCGCGAGTTCGTTTGCACGAAGGTTGTTCCTTAAAAATAAATCCGGATTGCCGAATGTCTGGAGCGAGCCGAACAGGGAGTAACGGGTATTAACGATGTAAACGATAATGTAGAACATTGTCCTCTGATTCTGTTCGGTGTTCATTTGCATGGAGCTTAATGCGGCCGCCGATCGTTGTTTTACTGCAGACAATGAATTTCAAATCAATTTATGCGACTACGATCGCAACCTTCGTGTAACTCATTGACACACGGCCATAAACTACCAATGCTTATCGCGCTAATTACGCCAAGTATCGCGAGCAAATTTTCGATGGACTAATATTCATTTGTACCGTGACCAGTCAGTGATATTTAGCAAATTGCCGCCTCAGGCTCTTCATTGTTTTGCAAAACATACACTCCCTTGCTCTGTTATTCTCGAAGTGTTTTTCTAAGAGATATGTTGACAGTTATTTCGTAAACATTATTTACATAAAATAATGATTCCATCTTTCATAGTGTATATTATCAGAATTATTGAAGAATACAGATTATATCTAAAATAACTTAAATCTAATTCAATGCAATTAAAAATTATAAGATCTTTATGTACATAATACTAAAGCATAATTCCAGAGGCGAACAGAGAGTATAAACATAACAAGAAATTTTTGTTTATTATGTTTACACTCTCTAATTTAACTCTGAAGGTATCTGCCTTTATTGATGAAACACTGTGTACATAAAAAAGCAAAATAACGTTTTAATAATTCATAACAGGGGGGATAAAATCACAAAACCACTATGAAAGTAACCCGAAACGACGATTTAATGAGAAATCATTTTTCTAAATCCTCTGTACAGTCTAAATAGTAAATCCACTTCCACCAAATACAAGTAACAGATAAGAATAAAATATCTGCTAAATATACAGAATATCGTGTACATTTGACGAAATATCTGTAACATAAGTCAGAAACTCAAGGGATTTTACCTAACCTACAGTCCTTTTGCTCTACCCTCACTCTCCAAAAGCAAAGCTCACAAATCCCCTGGTCATTAACAATCGTGTCCATGGATCCTCCGTCCGTGCGCCCGAGGAAACGTGTGGCAAAGGCAAACGCCGAAAAAGAGTCAGCGCGAATAAGGCAGAGGGTACAGGAGTAGGGGGGTTGGTAGGGTAAGAAAGTGCCGCGCTCTAGCGGAAGTGGATGAATTGGCTCAAAGGCCGATATGGTCTGAAAGCCCGAAAGAGGAAGATCCGGCACTCAGGCCGACATAGATTATTCATGTAATTCTGCACTCACTTTGCCTGGCGATCGATCAGTCACGGAACGATGCTCATCTGAATAATGAAATTCGAGGATTCCTTGGGCCGATGACATGGCGACGCCAAACTCCGAGATTTTTCGAGGTTTCCAAGGGTATCCCCTTCGAATGCACGTACCATGATCCGAGAAGGATCGCGCCTCAAGCTCGGCACGTTCTATGCAAAACGACGCTTAAGAATGTTGCCCCTCGATGTAATATTTACTCGAGGAGAGGAGGAAGGGGGACTGCCAGGAAAACAGGATGTTTCGTGAGCCCTCTTACAGTATACAGGGTGATGGGGAAGATGGTTAAAAAGTACGCTATAGTACTCGCTAAGGTGAGGAAAAAATGTTAGGTCGACGGGGGAATATAAATCAACCTCCTTCCAAGTAAACAGCGATTTTTAATGTTTGTTAAGTAGAACAGAGATGTTTGGAAATATATATGCGCTGCAACGCTTTTATGGAGTCGAAATAATAACGTTAATTCTGTGTAATATTTGGCGATCACTCTTGTATCGTGCGCGATGGGCAAATGCATTATCGAATCAGGAAATGATTGTTTGTTATACTTTTACGAGGTTAAATTTATAGATTCGTATATGTTCAGTATTTCTATTTGCTTTGGTGAATATTGCTAGCTTGTAAAGTTTCCTTCTGAGCTCCCTGTGGACTGAGTTGCATGTCGATGTTCGCAAATTGTTGCAGAATATCGATTTTATGATTATAAACTGCTATCATTTTCCTCTCTTCATGCCACTCAGAATTCAAACTTTTAACCCTCTATGGTCCAATTTTTTCCTCGCTTGTGAAAACAAATTTTAACAATAAAGAAGTCGTATTTAAATTGCAATATCAGGTTAATATAGTGGGTTTTATTTTCCACTTTTTACGTATATCTCTTCATAGAGAATCATCTTTTACTGAATTGTATAGCGTTCTATAGGACGCTATAAAATTCAAATATTGTATAACAGAGGGTTAATTCAATTTTTCCAAAAATTGTTCAAAACGCATCGCTACTCGAATGCTTAATTTTATCACGCAAATCTGAAACAATAAATCACAAGTACAATCGATACTTTACCCTAACTGATCAAAGTATCAGAAATTACCCTCAATAGGCCGAGTCAGTCACAGAGAGGTAATAATCTCCACAGGAAAAACTGTTCCAAGAGAGATAAACAGATCCCTACTGACTTGATATCCAGCAATCTGATATATTATCAGCGGTAAGCTAACGCGCCTCGATTTTTGTGATCGATGAGGTCGTTTACATATTAAACGCTCAATTTACGTGCATGCCCGTATTTCTAACTTGATATCGCGATATACCAGTCACCTCGTAATTCGCACGCAGGTGTTTTTGATTCTTGTGGCATGAATATGGTCCCGTTTCGTCGCGTGCACGTGTGTGCACGTTACACACGGAGAACACATCGGTGGACGCGCTCGCGCACGAGCTCTCAGTTTATGCTTTTTCTACTTGCGTATATTGGATTTTATTCTGGCGTATTTATATCGTTGTACGTTGCCGCTTGAGCTCTAAACACGATAAAAACGTTTTACGTTGCTAGCCTGACGTACTCCCACCATAGGGGGATATCTGTAATGTGTAAGGGGGTTAACAAACACACGCTAATATAATACTGGACCGAGATAAACAGTAATTCCGTATATCATAGACGTTACACCGCTTGGGAAAATGTGTAATATCTGGATAGTGAATCATCCTATGTATAAATACCTACTGTCGTTTCTGTAATTCGAGATTACTATATCTGTAAAGAAATTGAGAATTAGGTGTACGATTAATTATCGAGTTGACCACTAATTCTATAAGTAATGCGAATTTTTTGACGGTATTTCGAAGCAGTTTTTGCGAAATGGGTGGTGAATTAAGTGGTACAAAGTTGGCAGAAGATTGTATACAGATAGGATGTTTCTAAATCTCAAAATGTGATGAAAATGAAGCACAAAACTGTTTTTATAATATTGTTTTAAAGTTATCAAATGTTGAGAAAACGCCTAAATTTCGAGGTGTGTCTGACTCGGGACTTTTATTCCACTGGCTGATCTGTATCTGACCTGGCTAGGACACGTTTCCAGTAGAATAAGTCCCAAGTCAGACATACATATTTTACGTGTATTTTAGGCGTTTCCTCAATAGCTAATAATTCTGAAACGAGACCACAAATGTATTTTCATCATTTTTAATTTTCTTCTTATTTTAGTATACATATAAAATCACTCTTAAAATGTCTGATACCTCGTTATACGTTTGCATTTTATTTTCCATAATCATGAGATGACATATAGTTCCTAAAGTTCCACCTACAAAAAGTACTGAGTCTCATTTTTGGAGTCAAAATATGAGATGAAGAACAGTACTATTTATGGTATAACCCGATAAATATGGTACCATAATCTTCTTATTAGTGTTAAAATTTTTGTTACCATAATTGTCACCAGCAATTTAAGATCCACAAATCTTCTCTTAAGTGGGAAATTATCTAAATTTTCTTCAAGTCTGAAAGAGTACTCTTAGATTGCAGAATCCCCACTCATAATTTACGAATTAAATAAGTATTTCATATCAAACAGGGTGATTCACCTCCAAGTCGAATCAAAATTATTACCCAATATCCAACGCAATAGAGTAAAAACACGACGTAACAAAGTTCCAAAACAGATCTTCCTCGCAACCAGCATTCCTTCCCTCCTGGAGTCACACAGCTCCACCATAAATTCCATCCCCCATATCTAATACCCGAAACGATCGTTGTCACCAGCGCCGTGCATCACCCATTCTCTTACGCCGATTTCGCGTAGTCCGATCGCGTCGTACAGCCGAGCGCAGGACACTTCCTTGTCAAAAAAATGAAAGGCGCCTCCGAGCACGTATAGTTCCATCCCCTTTCGAGGCATCTAGAAAAATCGATCCGTCGATACATCGGGACAGTCGCGTTTGTTTCCGTGGATGCAGGTGTATGGGACGCGCAACTGTATCTCATACCAGCCGCGGCGAAGAATCGGTATCATTTATTCGATCGACGCGCCACAATCGATCATGTTCTCGCGGCTGGCTTTTCACTTTCCACCCGCCCACCGCTCCCCCTTTCGCGCCCCGTCGCATTACTCGATTCCCTTTGTTAGCTGGACCGAGTCAAAGAAAAGTTCTCGAACGTCCGGCTGGCACCGGGTGCAATCGTGCGAACGTTGCTAACAAAAGCGGCGGGCCTCGAACTTTGTTAAGGCGCAACATCAAAGTAGTACGGGGTAAACTTAATTTTGGAACGGGGGAGCGACGACGCTGATGGGAACGTTGGAGCGTGTACTATACGCGGTATAAAGTAACCTAGTTGGTGAAACACAACCGGAATGATAGGGTCATTTCCTTGGAAAACGGCATTAGCTGCTGACGAGAGCCGACGAATTCGCGGCATCGATACTGCGCCAAGTGAGAACGGCTGGTATTCCGTTCGCGTTTTATTAACAACGATTGGGGAATTGGTGTTAATGCGTGGAATTTGGACATACAGGGTGTTTCAACCTTTTTTGGTATACTTTTGCCAGTATACTCGCTTGATAACATTTCAATATAATCTAATTTCAATTTTGGTAACGTTCGATATAGTTTTTCTGTTTTAGACATAAAAAGTAGCTGAGAAGTTTTTTTTTGATTCTGTCATATTTCATGGTGAATCGATTCCATATTTGCACAAGGATTTCTCGTAATCCAAATTAGTGGTCCTTAAAATTTGAACGAAGTCTTGGACTTCTTGTTTGGCTAAGAAGTTATACCTTCCTTAAAAAGTTATAATAAAAATATGAAATAACGATAGACTGCTTTCTTGATAAATTCATATTATAGTTATATACTAACTAGTTTAATTCATGCTGAAGAGGTGTGAATAGTTTTAATGTTGGGGCTGAGAAAGTTGCTTGATCCAGTGTCTTAGAGAGTGCTAGACATAACTTCAAAGTTCAGGTATAGTCGAAATGTAATTCAAATTTATTACAACCAAAACAGTAGCTTAATGCAACTTCCAAATTTACTTTCCTTTAATCCCCAGCTTTAATGCCCATATTACGATAGCAGTAAAGTCACTGTTAAACAATTTTTATGAATCATGAGTTCAGAAATTAAAAAATGGAAAACCTGAAAATTTAAATTTAATTCAACTTATTTATTAAAAATCTTAAGACTCGTGAAATCGTCGAAAATTTTGGAAATCATGAACATCGTGACCACCTTGAAAATCGTGAAAATTTAAGGACTTAAAGATTAGAACCTGAAACCCTTAAAAACCCAAGTAAAAATTGGTGGAGATGTCAGACGTAATTATGATTCAGAGTGAAAATCGTAAACTCTTACTAAACATATATCTACATGTACCTAAGTACACATATACTTACACGTATCTATACCTAATTCCTACTTACTGTTAGATAGTGTATAGTAGACTCGTAATAGACAGTGCAACGATAAATTCTCACAGCTCCCGAAGCTAAGGGGCAAACACCTATAATCCGAAAGATAAATCAAAATACACACGAAACCTATCCTTTCCTACCTGCTTCCTGTACTTAAATCTATCCAATTGCAAGACTTTTTGGAGATAAGATATCCTGCCGTCCAGCGCGAGCTGCACATACCTTAAACGGATCAGAGGAGTAATTAAAAATAAAGAAACAGATGTAACCGAGAGAGCTTATTTCTTCACGAGAAATCCCTAGGTGTCCAGCATACCTTGGTAACCGGAGCAACTTATTTCGCGGTTCCCCTCGGTATGATAAGTCCTCCAGGTTCCCTGTTTCACGGTGTAATAACCATTTGCTCAGTGGCTGGGCAGTGCCCATTTCCGAGGACGAGCTAGCAACAAGGTTTTATAGGCGAGTCCCAGGGGCCAATGAAATTCTACCATAATCCCAGGTCTGTCTGCGAAGCTTTCGCGCGATACGAAACACCGACGAAAAATGTCCCCGCGTTTGAGCCACGATTTCCGTTTCTGCCTTATGGCTTCCCTAAGTCCGTTTAGTCCTCGCTACAACGCGACGACGCTTCAGAAACAGCGCTCACAATGGGGCTGTTTTCGCCTTTGTGCACACCGCCTCTTTTCCAGCGCAATTATGCCAGGACCTTTGCTTCAGTACAGAATGAATCGCGTTGGAAGACGTAACACCGTATCGGTGTGCCTGTCTTCTTAAAGGCGCGTTTCGACCCCTGGGGATGACATTTCACGTGAAGGGGTTGGAATCAGCGTAAACACTCCCATTCTGGTTACTTTAGCTCCGTTCTCGGGATAGTTTCTCTTGACAGCGTTTGCGTTCGCTGATTACGATTTCGTTGCTTTTGTTTTCTGCTTTATCTGAAGACTTATCGGTGATTCTTTGTGCTTCGTTCTTGTTACATTTCCATCGATTATGGAATGCACGTATTTACTGGTAAATACCACGCTTCGAGAACGATGCTTGCCTGCAAATTCTTCGTAAAATCCAGTCTGTACGCTGCTTTCTGTTCCCATCTTCGAGAAATTTCTCGATTCACGGCGAAATTGTTTGCTCTGTGTAATAGCAAATTTTTCCCCTGTCGAAACAATGTTCGCGCACGCAAAAATCACTCGGAGAGATTAAACGGAATTGGAGAGGGTGTGTGGTATCGATCAGCGGATGACGAGCAACTGTCGACAAATGTCTGGCTGATAAAATTGGGGCAGAGGGTATTTTCGCGGTTATTCGATGCATCTTTATATTATTTAGTATACAGGCTGTTTGCCCACAGGTGGGAGGAATTTTCAGGTGCGACTCTAGAGGTCAAAGTAAGACGAAAATTAGGAATGACGATAGTGTGTTTAAGGCTTCGTTAATTATTTATAGGCAATTAAAAATTCGGTAAGATCGAAGCTCAGCTTGGCTTTCAGTCGATTCGGTTTGCTTTGATTTCCATTTGGTTCGGTTCTGCGTGCGAATGGCTGATTGCAACCAGAAATTGCAATTGGTCTAGCGAGTGCAAATCAGAATATACAATAAAGGGCTGTCCAATGAGCTCGTTGCGATCAAATTACAAAACATTTTAGGTGAGATAATTCGTACTCGACTTCAACATTTCATCTTCTGGTACTCCTCAATATAATTTTTATTAATGTCATTCATAAACTGTGACTCACATATGGATGACAGGTCACTCAAATTGTTAACAGATTAGATGTTAACTCATGAATCACCTAAAACGTTTAAATAACAGCTCTCTACAAACCTGTAACCAATAGCTGTGTACTCGTTAAAATAATCTGATTTGACTTTACAATTCCAAGAAGAACACCCCACCAGTCAAGGGTTAAACACTTCTTCCTATAGAACGTATTTGCAATCCGTATCCTCAATAGTGTCTCTTCACACTATCCAAGCTACTCTAACCTCTAGGAACGAATTCGAATGTCAATGCAGGGCAGGGGATTAGAACGCCTCTTTACCTAACACAATACGTATCCCATTATATTTCTTCCCCCTGGAAAACACCAAACCCATCCTCTGTTCCCCCGTCCCAATTAAAGTTTATTTAATCACGAGACGACTTAGTCACGAGACACATCGGCCACAAGTTAACTCCCAATCACCCATCACTGAAGCAGCTCCTAGACCTCGTTCCTCGCCACGGGGGGGAACGGGTTATGGAGGCGAGGCGAGGTTTTTTCTTCCCGAAGTTCCATCAGAACCGCGGCCGGGGCTGTCGGTCGGCCGACTGTGTAAATGACAAGAGAGCGACGGACATTAATCTTTCGCGCTATCCAGCTGATGAAGTGGCAATTTCCTCTTGATAGTAAGAGGAAATAGGGTCTGCAGACCAGTTGATCAAACCCTGAACAGTAACCTCTCGGCTCCTCTTCTCTGTTTCCCTACCACCGTCCGCCTCAGTTATCCAATGGCTATACTGCATCCACCAATCGATGGTGCACTGTATGCACCCCCGATCCCACCAGCCTTGCAACCCCCTCCACCCGACGACCCCTGGCCACGCAGCACAGCGAGGAGAGTGTATAGCTGCGGGATGGAAAGTACTCCCGGAGTGGATTCGGTTCTGTCTGTCTGTACCTTCTCCCCCTGCCACGTCTAACTCCCTTCCACCCCCATCAGCGACTCAACCCTTGGGTTTCGGTTAAGAAGCCGCGCCAAGCTCATTCACTGAAAGAAGATGATCGTTTAGGAGATACTCAGGCGCCGGCTAATGGCTGCCTTTTATTAACGTCGATTGGCATTAAGCGGGCCCCTCGCTGGCGGGGCACGCTGAGAAACAGGAATATGCGAACGAAGGAGGAATGTAAGTGGTGATGGGTATGTGGGACAAGTGGGAGCGGGTGTCGAGGATATTTACGGGCTCTGCTCGTGTTCCAAAACTGAGGAACAATTGCCAGGGTTACTTAAGGGAATTATTCAGGGGTATGAAGATATAGATGGTTTAGTAGAGAAAAAGGAGGAACGCTTGTTAGCTTCATACTTTGGGAGAGGTTCGATAATGGCACGATTGAGTTCTGTGTTTGTGTCCTTATGGTACCGTAGACTGGAGAGTAATAGCTGAGTGTTATTGGAGATGAGAGTGTCAGGTGTCTCTAAGTGTTAGATTTATTTCTTGAAAAGCTGTTGCTGATTAAGTCGAATATGTCCATATCTCGTTAATTATGGGACATACAAGGTGCTCCGTTTGCAGTTTCGCAGGGAGTCTCGGTAATCTCTTAAAATGTCAGAAGTACATCTACTTCGAGAAGATTTGTAACAATTGTAATATGTCCTCGTCCCTTTCGTCCCTTTAAAATAAAGTCATTTTTATTTGAAACAATTTTTAAACGAATAACAATTTGGGAGATAATTGCCTGTGAAACTTCAAATTGGATACCCTGTATATTCCCAAATCTAGGCGATAATAAAATCGATTTAACAAGTTCTATAAACTAAAGAATATGCATTAACAGATAAGTGTTAGACCCTAGCAGAGGATTTGTTTACATTTAAAAATTTGACAGATATGCATAGCCTCTGAAAATTCTCCCTCAAAAAAAAAAGTATCGCAGTGTTTTGCGTAGCTTCTTTTATTCTTTTCAGCAACAGTGTTTTTACTTCGTTATTCGACTCCTCCGTAAGCCTCTTTCCCACAAAGGAGCTTCTGTTTATGCTCTATCCAACGGAACGGGTGGTTCAGTCTCGTAGAAGCTGGAATTAATCCACTCCCCTTGGCAGACTTTTTACTCGTGGACAGAGGAATCGGATTACGGCGTAGTCCAGTGTGTCGCGTAGGCATATTTCAAATCTCGTTATGTAGCTACCTCGAATGGATTTCGTCGGGCTGTCTGCGCGGCGCGCGATCAGTTAAGGGATAATGGGAGTTCGGTCAGGTCTATA
Organism: Calliopsis andreniformis; assembly: GCF_051401765.1. Lineage (NCBI taxonomy): Eukaryota > Metazoa > Arthropoda > Insecta > Hymenoptera > Andrenidae > Calliopsis > Calliopsis andreniformis. Next base: position 15,000,960 of record NC_135066.1, read on the forward strand.
TAGGTATAGACACACGGCGTGGCGTAACCGTGACTCCCCTTCTCGTCCCTGGCTAACACCGGGACGATAATTTCGGAAGCTTTCGAACGAGATTCCTGCCGATAAAGCGAGGGATCGGGAGAGATCGATGGAAGCAAAACACCGCGAAGAGAGTAACGTCGATTTTTTCTTCCCATTTTCCTTCCTTCCTTCCTTCCTCTCCGCGGGAAACGTGTCGACTGGTGCTTAAAGAACAATATTTTCACTGGATCTATATAATCGAAGGAATACGTTTATCGAATTCCCGGCTCCATTCTCCTGTTCATTCGTTTGAAGCTTCCCCGCCGCGGCGTCTGCCGAGAATTCTGTACAACGACTCGGGTATAAAGGCCGCGGAAAAATAACCTCCTCCTGTTCTCTTGGACCAGCGAGAAAACACAGTTCTCTTCGAATGGATACCCTTGGATCTTTCTTGTATGAGTAGCAAAGAAGTGTCTGAGCGCTTCACGTTTAAGCCTTGGGTTATCGTGCTGGTCCCAATTATTATAGCCACTTCGTGCCTCTATTGTCCTCGATTGTTCTCCTTGGGAGAACATTATGTCCCTGTGCTACAGATAAGAACGTCATACTTTTGAGCTGTTCTTTACTAAGGGGATTCCTGCTTGGTTGCTTTGTACAGTTTGAGATTGGTGATACAGTTTCAGATTATGGACAGGGTTGTAAAGTGGTATGGTAAGGAAGGCTAAATTTCGAGTGATAGTAAGGTAGTTTAGTATTTTTTATTGCTTCGCTTAAATTGGAATGTAGAGAACGTAGGGAATGAAAAATATTAAATGATACGCAGGATTTAGGAGAAATCAATGAGAGGAGTATAAGTAGAAGAATTTCATGGATTAGAACGTGAAATTTTCTAATATTCCTCCTGCTTAACATGATCTTGCACTTCTTGGTAAGTTTTTAATTCATAAATTGTATTCAAGTAAAGGAGCTATGAATGTAATCTTCATAGATCCTTCGAACTTTAGAACTCAATATTTTTAATCTTGGAGTAGATAATAAAATTATACTATGGGGTAGCTCATACGAAACAGTGCATGAAATTATCTAGAAGTTACAATACTGTAAGTATTTTAATTTACTATTGTCTAAGGATAGACATACTAAAGAATACATTACACATGAAATCAATCGAATAGATTTCTATTCCCACGTTTCCATAACAGTGTCAGAGTGATCATCTATCCATCATACAAGAATCAACAAACTTATCGCACACGCCACTATTCAAATCTATAAATTCTATACTTGAGAGCCAACGTGATCCAAGTCTTTTTTCGTTATTTTCCAGGAGATCCAAAAACAAATGGAATTACCCATGTTTTAACATACCTAATACTTGAAGTAGCTCATACTATTAAATTTCCTTCACTTACAACATAACTTAACTAAATTCTTATCACTAACAAATCTATATCCCAATAAAATGAAGAGAAAACAGTAAGATCCTATAAAAAAACTTAATCTAAACAAAAATGGCCTCAAGTTTGGCTCTGTTTGGTACAGATACAGAATTATTCCCAACTCCTCTTTCTGTTAATTTCTCACAACTCTACAATCGCCCCGATTTTCAAGTTACACCAAGAATTCACAAGAGTTCGACCGCCTTACCATTCCCCAGAGGGGTCAAGTCTCAGGCAAACTCGGTTGTGTACTATTAGGCCACTCCCAGAGCCAGGGAAATCTTTCGTCGTCTTTCTCCCTGAATTCAGGATTTAGGATCACGGTGGAAAAGTTTTCTCGCTCGGACTGCACCGCTGGGGCTCCGACGACGGGTCGCGGCCGAATGGCGTCCATGCCTCTGGATACTAAATTACACGGCGTGCACGGAACGCGCGTACGTAGTACGCGGTGCCCGCATTGAGTAACATTTTCCCCGGAGTGCATTTACAGCGGATATTACATCGAGCTGGCAGAAAAACGACCGCGGCTACAACGCGGGATTAAAAGCTATCGCTCGTCAGCGTCGATGAACTCATTTTTCTAGACGCCGCGTGCATCCCCTGCGCTGGCTGCTTCCGCTCTTCGGTTAAATATTTGAATCGAACCCGCGCGTCCATCGGGATCCATATAATGCACCGATGCGCGCGCGTGCGCGTCTACGTACGCGGCTATTCAATTTAAGTAATGGCTCGCGGTAAGCTGACGTTTCGTCGCTTTTCCGTTTTCGAGAACGTTTCCCTTTTTTCCACGCTCGTGCGCTTTTTTCTACTCCCTTCGACGTCGATAAATTGATACACGCTCGTGTTTTTACTTATTCCTGTTTTTACGAGCAACCAGCGATCGACGAGTGTACACTGCTGCGTTCAGTGATATCGCTCGACGAGTTTTTACATTTTTGATTTCCCGGTCTCGCCTAAACGTTTTTTTATATTTTGAATATCTAGGGTTTTCTTTGTCGATACCAACAGGCTATTATTTGCATTCCGCGTGTGCTGTTTGGAAGATTTGAGTGGTATGTGTCTTTAACAAGGTAGAGTTCAATTTTTGATAGCTTTTCGGTGGGGGAAAGGGATCATTTCGCAGCGTCCAGTGAAGAGTGTTTTCAACTAGAAAGTAATAGAAATGAGTAGGTATAATAGTATTTCTAGTAAAATATTCTGTCTTCTTTGGTTAAACAGTTGTCCTGACTACTTAACATTTAAAATTTTTAATTGGTTTTCCTCTAGATATTCGAATACCTTTCTGCAAAAATTGAGCTACGTGCAACCGATTTTGAATTAATGTACCTTTCAAATAAGCCGTGATTTTCTAAAAATTCTTTAGGACTACAACCTACATAGGGTTCATTGTCCACATAACGATATCAATTCTGTGGCTGTAAGGCAAAACTACCTATATCACATTTTCAGAGAATTCTGGTTGAGGCCTTAATTGACATTTAGAATATCGAATTTATATTTTCAGAAAGAAGCAAGGACATTAAAAGAATATTTTTTACTTAAAAATAAGGGTTCAAAAAGACACAAGTTCATGTCATGTCATGTATCGAAGTTGAAAACTTTAGACGCCAGCTAGTATCTCAAAAACAAAAACGTATGACCCAGGTGGTTTTGCTTTAAGCCTTGTTCAGATTAGGTAGGTTACTTGAATTCGAGTGGCTTGATTGCAAGTGATATGAAGCAGCTTGACTAATGTGAGTGTGTTACTCTACTTGACTTGAAACATTTCCTCAAGTTTCTATTTCGTCAAGACACGTTCAGATCGGTCAAGTTATTTGCTTCAAGTGGCTCTTGCTTGATTTGAGATATCCTTTCAAGCTTCAGGTGACATTGACGACCTTTCAACTTTTTTTTGCCTTGAAATACATATTAATGCATACTGTCTAGGGTATATTTCAAGCAAATCGACAAGCATGTTAATGCCAAGATAGCTACCAAAAATGCACGTTTTGTTTGAAAAATTCATAACCAAATAACCAGCACGCATCTTTCTACGCCATTTTTGTTATTTTTGTATGATAACTTGAATTCACATACTTTTGAATTCAAACCACTTGAATCCAAGTAACTTGACTAATCTGAACGAGGCTTTACAACCAGAGAATTAACAATAACTCCTTCCACAATTCCATTCTTCGAATCTTTACAAGCACTCCTAACAATACGCAATCCAGTTACCACAAATCACCAACTTATAATTCCACTCTCGCGAAACCGCAAGCACACGCAGGTGAGCACGGCGGGTTCAAGCGCAGCAATTGGAAACGAATACCGCGGCAGTACGTTTCCCCCCTCGCAGTAAGTAGCACTATAATACAGCCTTAGAGAATCGTATTTCAGGAAGCGGCTAGATCCCTGGAACGTGGGAAAAAAGGAGGAGAAGCTCGCGGAAACAAAACGGGTAAAGGCGAGATCCTCTGCTAGGAAAAAAGTAACCCCAGCTTACGGGGAACAGGAGCAGGAGGGGGCAGGAGAACCCCGCGCAGAAAGTGTGCACGCGTGGAACTCGACTCGATGCCGATAAACGCGCGCCAGTGCTCTCGCCCACTCTTCGACGAGAGGAGAGGATTAATTTCGTTTCAACCCGTTGAACGCTCAGAATCCCTAACGAACGGGGCGCTTTTTTCGACGACCGCGGACGCGTGGTCTTTCACATACCACTTGCCGCGAAAAGCCTCTTCCTAATGCCGTGTCCGTGTCTTCCTCGCGGTGGAGAACAAAAACGCTGCGCAGAGACGGTCGGGGAGCCGAGGAGGACATGGAAAGGGGCGAGCAGAGGGTGTCGCTGGAGCGACGGAGACGCGCCGCGGGACAAGTGGGAATAAAAAGATCGCAATTAACGAGCACGAGTCTGCGGCTTCGTCGGCGACACCGCCGCGACCGCCTCGCTACCAGACGAATCTATACAGAACTGAACAGCTTCGCTGAAAAGCGTACGGGGAGCGAAACTGTCGTTCAGCTGACGCGGAAACGAGGGACAGGGGGCGACATTCGGCTGGCGGTACCTGTTGTAGCGCCGTTACAGTTCCAACGCGTTCGCCGATCCTCCGCGATTCAGTTTCCCCTCGGCGAGCCTGCTCGCGCCAGACCGCGCACACGCGCGACACCCCTGCGGGCGCAATTTATTATCCGCGAGATGAAGCGGCTAGGGGGTGATTCCTGCGATCGCGACTGCATCCTCCAAGCGATTCAGCGGAGGATTTGAGTTAAGCAGGAATCGAGGGAAACGTGGGGATTTGGTTTCTTTAGTAATTATGGAGTTTTCTGGGCAGGAGTTTGTGATTTGGTGGAGGTCGAGGGTTTATAGAGTATGAGAAGCTGTTCTATGAAGAAGATCTATGGAGATTTGTATTATTTCTACGTAGTGTTAGTCGAGAATTGGTAGAATTAAAAGATGGGTTATAGTATATTAACTGGCTTGAAAATGAGTAGGTATTATAAACGTACATAATTATCTTTAATACCGTATGAGTGAATTCTTTATCCTATAGAGCTTCTATCGTATTTATGTTCACATTTATGGGAAATGATTTGTATGTTTTGATATATTTTTGGTGGATTTGTTCCTATTTTTGTTGAGCTTCCTATTTTGTCTTTTTTCTTTGGCGTTGTATAGGGTGTTCGATAATAGGTGACAGAAGTTTTAAGAAGTGATTCTACATGCCGAAATAAGACGAAAATGAAAAATGTCCAAATTGTGCTTAAAACTTTGTTTCTGAATGATTCAATATGAAGAGTACACCTATAATGCACTAGAGCTGTCTTGGGACTTCTACTGTTATCATGCATTACCCAGGTCAAACTCGTTAGCAATATTAGTAGAATGAGTCAGACACGTTTCACGTATATTTAAGGCGTTTTCTCAACTATTGACTTGAATATTATTAACTTTCCTCTTGTTTTGGCACATGGAATCACTTTTTAAAATTACTAACTCCTGTCGTTGAGCATAATATTTTCTGTATAATATTTTAATGACCATCCTTTCCAACTTTATCAGCCTACACTGTTTCAAAAACATGAACATTTCGAACCGGCTACAGAAAAGAACAGTCGAGAATTATAAAGCCATAAATTTCGATGATACGAGTGTGCAAAAGGGATGAGTTTACTAATCCGACAAAAGCGTTGTTCAGCCCATCGTCATTCCAGTTCGTCCCTTTTTTTATATGCCCTTTTGTGGCGCGATCGTCGCCCCTTTCTTCGATGACAACCGAACGTTGTTGAGCCGAAAATTTATTTCGGTTATAAATATCTGCGATTAATCGTGACCACGAATACACCCAGCGGATTCCACTGCCAGAGTCCGATCTATTTCTCTGAGAAGGCAAAGAAGCAGTCCTATATCACCACCAAACAACCTCCAAAATTTCAAAAAAGCACAATAGCAATTAACCTCACAGCACTGCGTATTTACCTCGATGAATCCCTCGTAGAGAATTCTAAAACCTTAAACATTCGTTACATTAAATATGAAATAATTTCCGTGCTGAAAGACCCGTCGCGTATCATAAAACTCAAAAATTATTCGCGCCCCATTACGAACTAGTATTACGAGATTTATCGGCGCTTTAACAATTTAATATGTAGGAATTTCCGTCGAGGACGCATCGATCTGCGATATATTCCCTCCCTCCCCAACCCCCGACTAATTTATTCTCACGCGAAAATAAAATTCGCTCGATAGCTCCTCCCCCCTCTCCTCTCCTCCCTCCACCGCGCGGCACGGTGTAAATTGTTTTACGATCGCATCGGTTGTGTTTCATCGTCGTTCTTGTTTTCATCAGGGGCGGCCGTAATTCGGCGGAGAGACCGATGAAGGCTTTTGTTAATGAAACCGACATCTTGATTAGTTATTTGGCCCAATCGGGCGCGCCGTGCCGCGGAATTTATCGGTCCAGACCCGCTGATAAATCATATTCAACGAGGACGGGCTTAGCCGTCGCTGAAAATCGCGCGCGGCCATTACGCTCGTGAATTTATCTTGGCTATCGGTATTTACATTTAATAAGGAAATTTAGTGGCTCCTACGCCGACGAGACTTTAATGGAATACGGTGAACGAGTGGAAGGAACCGCGTTTTTCTAAATTACACACGTTGGCGTGAGGGTGGGGGAGAGAGGGGATGAAATTAATGTGACACCCTGGAAATATATCGCGAATAATTACGCTACGAATACGCCGCTACCTTCTGCTGTTTGAAGCTTCCGCTAATGCGCCCCACATCGTATATTAATTTGCTCATGCATAATATAAACGGTGTTTTTTTCGGTGCTACGGCTGCTCTACGCAGCGAACTTGGCTACCTTGGCGATCAATTATCGTTAGAGGCGTCGTTAATAATCGAATACGAACGGAGGAAACTCTGTTACCCGCTGGACGTTGTTCTGCGTGCTGGAGAGTTATCACCGCTGAATACTTCTGACGTGTTCACCTCGACGTTTCCGCGACAGCCACCGTCTCGGGGGTGTAACGAATGCGTGTCTCACTGTCGCAAACTTTGCCTCCTTCAGCGACGTTAATGTGCGCCGCGTTTTAGTGGGGACGATGAGCGTGCTGGAATCGAACTTGGGAAACTGTTACTGGTGTCACTGTCAGCATCTATTTATACCTTTTATTTAAATTTTGTTGAGTCAAGTAGTTGAGAGTATTCTTGAAGTTAGATGCGCAGTTGTGGTGGAAAGAATGTTCAATTTTTAGATATGGCAGTGCAATGGAATTGATCAATTTAGAAGCAGTGTACAGGTTTATGCATTTATGTATCTGGATCCGAAAGACAGAATGTATTAAGGTACATGTTTCAGTAGTTGATCATGTCCTGGTATCTAAACATTAACGTTAATTTTATTCACTTTTAGGCTTATATTCTTATGTATTAGGTATACTCAATTAAAAATAAAAACTAGTGGCATAAGATACTATCCTCAGTTTCCAGGAGCTGATAATTAAATCACTGGGACATACAGTCTCAGGTTATTCACTTACTGAAGTATTGACCTTTGCTCATTGTAAGTATTTAGGTTTGGGAACATTTACCTTAACTATTCTCCCATGTGACTTAATACACTGGGCTCAAAAATTCATATTTTTAAGATTATTTGAAAATAGCAAAGTTTGGACTTGTACTGTTCAATTTCTCTATACTTATTACTATAGAGAAAAACAACAATTATTATTTTTTTTAAATTAAGTGTCTAAATTTTTTTTTTATATTTAGAACAAAGAATTCTCTTTCTTGCATGGGTATGATAGATAATAAAAATTTTCAGATTCTTAGTATTAGCTAGAGGAAGTCTTCTCCTTGCAATCATTCTGAGGAAATACTTGGTTTCGTAACACATGGGATCGCGTCAGGAAGCAATCAATTCTGTCCAACACGAACACTGCTCACTGTCTCTAGAGTGTGCTGTTGCATTTGCTCCCCCAGTAGCACTGGCAACAAGAAATAAAATAGAGTCGACTTTTCTCGTAGACGGAACAAGGATTCGCAACCGTGGCGACGCCTTATTTACTCGCCTACTAGTTCGATGCTTCGACTATGTTGCGCAATATTCTACGAGCGTTCTCTCTCTCGTAGATAGCTTTCACCAATAATTATAGGTCGATCTAGCGAATGGCGCCACGAGGGCTATTTACTTGTCAAAGTAATCAATGTGCCTCTGGAAAAAAGTCAACGAAATGGATTGCTCTTTAGGGAGAACAAGGATCCTTTTTTTTTGGTGAAAAACTATGACTGCTGGTCCATCATTTTTGAGGAACGTAAAGAATCCTCTATTACTGTTCGTTATTTATTTTTTAAATGTTAGAATATTGTGTACTCTCCTGAAATATTTGTAGAAGTGAGCAATCGGTGTTCACAATCTGATGAAAATAAAATCGAGAAATAAGCAAATAGGAAGAAAACACCAAAAAGAAAAAACAAATTATGAAATACTGAGAAATAAAGTTTCTGGCGATAGAAATTCTACGTTTATCTGTTTCCGAAACGATTCAGTCAATAGCTTTCGCAAAGTTTGATTGCATATTCAAATACATACTATATTTACTAGTACCACACACAGTTGTGAAGTAAATAAATTGCTTCATCTTCTAAGTGTGGTTTCAAGTCACACAAATTTCAAGTTATTGTAGATACTACAATAACTACTTAGCTTTTGCACTATTTATCCTCACTTTCTTTCATAAAAATCAATAAATCCCAATCTACAAACTAAATCCACATATACAATTTTTTTAGCTCACCTAATTTTTCAAAGTTACACTACTTCAAAATATTGCAAAATATTTCTCTAATACCCTGAGTGGATTTCAGAACATGGCATCCCAGAATTACAGAGCCATAAATTCTGATGATACACAAAATGGATGAATTTCTTAATTCAACAAACATACTGCCACCATTGTAATCAATACAGGTGGTACTTACTCGAATTTGCTCGATCGTCGAGAAGAGTTAACTGCTCAGTTAACAACGAGCCAGATAGAACGTCGGGGCCAAGGTAGTTCTGTTCTATCACATCCACGTTGATCGTCAAAAGCGGGCATCGGCGTGCCTCCATTCGCCATGATCCAGTCGTTCTTTCGTCCGTTGCTTTACCGTATTTTGGTCCGTGTGCTCGTTGCGCTGGTAACGACGCCGCGGATAATGCCAGAGCTAAAGTAATAATGCTGATGCATGCTAATGGAGAGCGCGATAGTAACGATGGAGAACTGGAAAAGTACTACGTCATACGCTGCAAGGGTCTCGCGCGGGCAAATTGATTCGCGCAATATGTGTAACTCCGTATCCCTTGTGTTAACTGCTGGTACAATCGTATGGAAAATATTCTGCAGTAGTATCGCGAGCACGTTGCTAATCTAACTGATCGTATGCAGTTGAAGGGGTGTGGTCTAAATTACACGCTCTTCCCATTGCTTGTGATTGGTCAGGTCGATGAGGTATTTAACATAATAAAGTGTGATATTTTTCAATTCACTGTACTATTTTTTATTCCCGTGTGATTCGCGAAAAAGGGAAATTCGCTGAGCCAGGACGTGTTCCTTTGATCGACACACGTCGAATCAAACGAATTATTTCTCGTCGGATGATCAATATTTTCCACTGCGAGGCGTATTTCGACTGATCTATCGCGGACAGACAAAGAGTTCTCTATGGTCGTTTAATTAAAGGGTACAGTCGTCCTGGGCTCTTTTTAGTAGTCCATAAATTCTGGTATTTTTCAAATATTTGGTATTCTGTACTTTCTGCGCTCGTAACTGTTTTTTATGTTAGTCTTGTCACAAGTATTAAATTATTTAATTATAAATGTAAAGGTAACGAAATGTGCAGTGTGCTGATAATAAATTAGTCAAATAGTAGAGTACTCGAATAATAAGAATTCGATTAATAGAGGATTTACTACACTGTTAACAGTTGGCTATCTATACTTGATCTAAGAGACTTCTGCCCCATCCCTGTCTTTCACCCTTCACTTCCTTCCACTTTTATAGAGCAGAACGAGCCTCTGAAACGTCCCGTTTCAAAAACAAAGTAATAATTTAAAGTAACCGATAGGCAGATAATTATAATAAAACCATAAATCTTCAGAAATAGTCAATACTCTTTGCTTAAGCTATAACCAATTCCGTTCGCTGTATAAACTAATCTAATTAACGATCGACATCCTGTCTATTAGAATCGAGGGGAAGAAAGTTTTAATGCTTCGTCCTGGATAGTTACCCGACTATTCCCAGTAGTTTTAGAATTACCGTGAAATCGAACAATCTGATTGAATGCTTTCATTTGGATCCAGCTGGCCCCGTTAACAGGAGGCCGTTTGTTGACGTGGATCATTTATCTCATCGATCCGAGCAAGCGATCCAATTCCATTCAATCCCGCTTTATGGATATATATGTATATCCGTGCGTGTCTGCCATTTGACGAAGCCAATAGGGAATGGGGCACGACGGGTGAATTGTAATGTGTCGCAATCTTCCTACACGCGGTTGAAATTTCCTGGAGAAAAATATTTCACTGTGACGCTTCGAGGATATATCATTCTTAATCCATTCGATTCGACGGGGATAATACGCGTTTTTCGAACGGATACTGTCACATACGGATATGAAATAGCCGTCACAATTTAGCACGTTCTTATGACGCTTCGTCATGACAAAATGTTATTGTCGTTTTCGAGTGATGTTCATATACGTATTTGATGCCTGAGAAAAGTGGCTGAAATAGCACTTTCATATAATGTGTGGCCATTGAATTTTTATTTTCGAACGATTATTAATTATATAACTTTTTAGTAATATGGCATTATGTAGGTACATAACATGAATAAAGTACAATACAATGGATCGCTGATCTTTTATTAGATATAGGAAATGATTTACAGAAAATTTAGAATTTTTCAGTTTATTAATCTCTGTAAATTATCTATAAATATTTAATACTGGAATATTACAAATTGAGATAATATGATATAACTTCAATGCTTATCCCACATACTAAGAATTTGAGGTGTGTGTATGAAATATACTTCACACTTACAACAATTCAAAAATATCAGTTTAGTAGTTAATTAAATAGTTACTAAAAGAAAATTTAGTTATTGAAAATTCACTGATTACAGTTCCTCTAAAAAATATCATAAAATGGGAAAAAGAAGGTGCAGCCTCTCATGTTTGCCAATATTATTTGAAGGTAAATAGGGTAGAGTTTAATCTGACCCTGACCCTGACTTGACCACCACAGTTTACTTAATCTCGACTTAATCCTGGCTTCAATTTGAATTTGACCTAGTCTTAAGCTGGTTTATAACTTCACCTTGCCTTGATATTCTGGAACAGTTAAAGTTATGGTTAAATCAGGGTCATTCTATTACATCTAAATATCATCTTAATGAACTTCATTAATTATATTACTAATACTATTACCCATGACATGAATTTAAATTAATATCAATGACGATATCAGGCTAAGCCTAACACAAAGAAACATGAATGCAAAAGAGCTCCTCTTAACAGTGTAGAAAATTTATGGAGGTCGTTAGTATTCCAAATTCAAGTATGTTAATTACTGACTTCTCGCCAATTCGAATTCAAAATAACTTTAACACCAGGATTATCCACACAGAGGAGAAATGTTAACGAAACGCTATCGCATGAAAGGGAAATCGAGAATGGTGTCGTTCATCCGATCGAATAAAATTAATATTTATCCTGGCCCGTGTTGTATCCTCCCATTTCGATCACGCCTTCCGCAGCATTTCCTCATTTTTCGTGGCGCAGCTGCATCGAAATGCGCACGGCTGACGCGCGAGACTCGCCGATCGACGGAAAATTTATTCGTTCAATAAATAACCGTGATTAATTCTGATCACGTAAGCCTTCGATGCACCCTTTCCACCCTCCACCCTTTCTTTGTCTTCTAGTTTATGTCAGCCTCGTGGTTATCCTTACATCGTATAACCTAATAGCCCTTCCTTACGTGAATCGTTATTTAGAGTGTTATTTTTTAAATTGCTCCCACCAGGGTAAAATTGATGACGTTTTTATCGATTTTCGATTCACCCGTTCTCGGGGACATTTTCTTTTATCGAAGGGTTCGTCGGGGGAAAGTAGTACATACTCGATGGTAATTATACACGTTGCCTATATTTTATCTTTAGGAAAGGCTTCTGGATAAGCAGCGTTTGTAGCTTTGGTGGAAGTTTAAGGTGGTATTTTAATTCACCATCATTCCACTTTAATCTAATTTATCGTGAATGTCTGGAATTTCGAAAGAATTTGTAGTTGTAATAATTTAGTACTTTGGTAGATAGTGAGTAAAAGTTAAACCTTCTTTGGAAAATTTAAGTTTCATGATAATTAAATTTAAAATTTAATTTTGGATTAAAATAGTTTTAGAAAAGTTTGCAAACATTACTCGTTATAGTTTCTTCGAAAATAATTTAGAACGATTAGCTTCCTTCTGAATTGAAGTGCATCTATAGCTACTCTGATTAATAATAAAATCGAATTTAATTACTACTGTTTTAAAATTGATACAACCATCCAAATGATGTATTTATCAGCCACTGAAATATTTGATTTTATAATTCGTTGTCAAACAATGAAATAATCAAACAGTGTTCCACAGTAATAAAGTCTCGGTTATTTCGCATTGCCGCTCATTGAAAACCGATCAAAATTTTAGACGGTTTCATTTATTAGGTATTTCGCTCAATTCCTCTTTCTAAACGAAGATTCAGTTCCCTCGTTGCGCTAAATTATGCATCGAGCTCATTCTCCTGGTTCGTTCCTCACGCCACAAGACACGGTCTGACATAAATTCTACTTATATCACTGGCACCGTTAAATTTCACCTGAAGAAGACTTAAACTTCCTTTGCCGCGGAGTTTCAAGATCCTATGAGAGTATTTTTGTTATAACTCCCCATGCAGCTACGCCGTCGCCAGCTCTGCCACAGAATCGCGCTGATCTTATCGTCCAACAAACTCGTCTGGAATGTGTAATCTGTTACTACTTCCATAATCGCGAGCTTACCGCTCCTATCTCTGCTTTATCTATTACGAAAGTGTCTTTTCCCTTCTTCCTCCTTGTGCCGCGTAATGCATAAACGTTTCCGTAAACTGGAAGATGTCTTAGTCGTTTGTTAACCTCTGGCACGTAATTTATTGTTAGTCTCTCTCACGTGGTCGACTGAAATTGCACAACGTTGCTTCGCAAATGCGAATTTATGGGCAACCTTTGCAGCTAGTTTGTAGTCTTCATTTAAGTTCGCGATGTATTTTTTAATTTCTTCTTACTTTCTTGAGGCGTAAATTACCGTGCTACGTGTAATATAATTATGAGAAGTATTGGTAGTTCAAACGTATTAAAGTAAAATAGCTTACAGAGAAAAAACTTTCATTATATTGAATTTACTCTAGTTCTTTAAATTTTATGTGGTCTTCGCTGCGTACTTAGGTTTAAAACTGAAATATTTCTACATTCTGAAAATGTTTAGATTAGTAAAGTTAATAGAGTAAAAATATACACTTTGCTCTCAAAATAGAGATTTTGAAAATCTGAACTTCTAAAACTTATCAGCTCTATAATTAGAATTAGCTTATGGTAGCTTACTCTAACTTTAATTTATGATTCAATTAACTTGCAATTTCGAAGTCATTTGATATTATTTATATTACTTTTCTTCTTTGACTTTAAAGAGTGTTTGATATATCGTTGACTATAGTAATCTTCGACTTCCTAGATCACTAAACTTCAGGCGTTTCGTAGACCGTCAAATAAATCGCGTAAGATGTATCGCGTGTCTCAAAGTAGCATCTTCCAGATCGATTGTAACCAAATGAGCCAATGGAGTGGTAATGTGGAACCACAGTGACACATTTTCGCAGTGAATTCAATCACATGTATACGCTTCGTCGGACAACAATGTTGATTTATTTACACGCATTAACGCGCAACTTTCACCGACTGAAAATATTTATTGCTGCATTCTGGCTAACCAGAAGGATTGAATTATAATGTTTGGTACCCTTAACTAGGTTTCAGCGTTCCCTTCTCTCGGTCTTAGAATTCCATCCTTGTTAAAGTGAATAAAATGTACCTTTCTGGAGAATTTACGATGGTCTAACTGTCTTCAATCATTAGGAGGAAGTGTTAACATTGTTCAGGATGACAATATGTCTGTCATAAATCTAATTTATAGCAATCTTTTTTAATTGTTTTACACCACTTTGTATGTCAGTATTAATTGAGCCATTCAATAAAAGCATATTTCTTCACAGTAATAGCTTATCCCATAAATAATATCCTTTCTTATTTTACATGTCAGCTAGGAATGCAGAGTTTTGTTGAAAATTGGGTTGCAAAATTATTTGAAAGAAAATTACAGATTCTAATTACTACGAAAAAGATTAGACGTATTCTTTACCTATACATATAATGAACTTCTATGAAATTCTACATTAATTTATCACTGTAAAACTTCGTTCTACATAAAATACATTTCGGTACTTCACTCTTCCCAGCCATTCGATGAAACAGTCTCTTCTACTACATCATTAAAGATCCTTCGTCATCAAAGATCGATCCATAGTCTGATTGATATCAGACTCACATCCGAACTTTGACTAAATGTCATCGGTGCAACAGAAACATTTCCTTATGTTCGACCATTCATTAACAAGAGCTTGAGAAAGGTGCACCTTGGAGAAACGCTGTAATGAAAGGTCGGATGTTTCTACGTTTTTACAACGCTTTATAATGCCCATCGGCAATGGCCAGAGGAGGCTGGGTCGCTCGTTAGTGCCGACTCATATTTGTTACGAATTTACAGTCGCGTTAATTACTGTCACTGTGCTCCTTATTATGACGGTGTTCTGTGTCCCTGAATCGGCGGGCTCCGTTGAATTAAGATATTAAGTCCGTTTCGGCCGACGACGGTGAGAGAAGCGCCAGCGGGGAAGCTGAATACGGTTATTCAAAATTTAAACCGTGTCGTCGCGCCGTAACGAACCTTCGTTTCGCGTGTGCTATTTTGTTTAAATATAACACGGGCCCGCGTTTGTTCTGGCTAATAATTCTGACGTGCAACCATTTAGCGAATCATTTCGACGGGCGAAATTGGAATGCTCGAGCTTTTATTTGATAAATCGAAATATTCTTCGGTGTCCATGCATTCAATTTATTCACGAAGGAAAAAGTAAGTTAAATACGATACGATGCGCGGGAAAGATTGAAATTCCAATCTCGTGTTTTTTTATTTAAGCTTTGGAGATACTGTTACCCTCTACTACTGAAAACAAAAGAGATTTTGTTACCCTCTTTTTTGTTTTCAGTAGTAATACAACTCTATTTGGCCTCTATTGTGATAGTAAAGTTCAGCAAAGTGGATTTTGATGGCTTTGAATGGCTAGCTGATCCACAGGTTCGAATTTTGGCAAGGTTGTATCGTAAATTGCTGCAAAATGTAATTTGAGATTTTATTTAACAGCTGCAAGGAAATTAGTCGAGAGATTGATTTTCACAATTTTATAAAGAGTTTTCGTTAAAAATACTTCTCTCTATCGTTCTTATCCATCTTGAGACATGAAAATGAGGCATAACGAGACAGCTTGTCGATGCAGTATAATTTGCAAGTTACGAAAACGATCAAGGGGGATCAGACTTGAGCAGATTTCAGCGCTTGAGCGATTATGCAACCGGTTTGTTCGAAGTTACAAAGATCTGTACGCGATATCGCTGTGTTGCATGCGTAATCGGATAATGCATAACGATTTTTACAAATAAAACGAATCAGGTGGTGGAATGGCCGCGTTTATTGCTTCTCTGTATGCTTGTCGACCATAAACATGCATTCCAGCCCGTCGTCGCTGCATACGTCACGCGATTTCCGATAACGTGATTTCTGGCTGTTAATTAACGAATTAACGTCAGCCCAAACGAGGTTTTGTGGTTACCAACGAGACGCATGAAGATGTATGAGACGGTGGAAGATATGGAGCTCATTAAAGTTTCTAGTTTCATTTTCTGGCTTAAGTGCCAATCTTTATTAGTATAAGTGGCAGTTAAAATACTAAAGAAAAGCAATTTCAGAGTAATATTTACTTATACGTCTACATCATTCGAATTACACTTTTGTTAAATTTATTCAAAATTTTTTCCAACTCCTCATTAAAAACAGCAGCACACAATTTCTCAGAAAATTTGCTTCAGTGTATTAGTGTTTACAAAAAATCACCAAGTATTACAGTAAACACTTTTCCTGTCTCTATTACCTCTAACAATTAGCATGCCAAGATGGAGTCACTCAGGCCCCAAATACATTAAAGTAAGTAAATTAAATAATATAAAAATTAAAGCAATTTTAATTAAATCATACTGAAATGTATTTTAAACCTGTGATCTCATCTTGGTATGCTAAAGGCTACTTCTCGTACTTACTTGAAATCTGTGATTCAGGCCTACCATACCTAAATCTCAATAAACCTAACCGTCGAGTCACCAGTGACGACACTCTTAATATAATAAAATTCCAAACAGCGCAATAAACACGTTATCTGATGCCTGAAGACTAACGCAAAACCGAGGAACGTGTCGCTTAACTCTCACGCACGCACAAGTAACGACTATATTTCTTCTCCCGTAGCGTGAAAAACATGTAACGCAGGCTTGTCATTTTTCCGTGCATCACTTGGTACAATGCTCCTTCAGGTCGTTCGGTGCGGTGGTCACGGAAAAAGCGCGGGCTAACTGCCTTAACTGGCTGCACTTGCTACAACCGCGGTCCGCTTTTAAAACACGCCAGCCGAGCTGTATCGCCACCGCGGCGTTTCTCGGTCACAGCGAACGCTCGTCGGCAATATAATTTGCATTTGTCCCAGCGCGTTCTCTCCCTCTGTGCTCGTGCCCCTTCTCCCTCCACCGATCCTCTCCCTCCTCACCTTGGCAAAAACTTTTCCCCTTGCTCATGCCATCACGCGCAAGATTCGTCACGGAGATTTCTTTACGGCAGCGGTCGCTCGAGCCCGCCGATGCCTCGCGCCGCTGAAGAACCCCGAGCGTCCTGGGACTTTACAGATTTCGAATTTCAATGCAAATTTCCCGCGCGAACGTCACTCGTCGCGCGTTCTGCGGAGGAATGGGGCTACAGCGTAACTCGACACGATGTAACGCGACGTACGCCCGGACCTCTCTCCTGTTTTTACGTCTCCCTGTTCTGTAATTACGTTCCCATAGTCATTACGTTAATTACGCGCGCGAATTCGCGTAGACGCGATGCGATGATAGCGGTGGACAACAAAGGGGCAGGGAAAAAAATTGCTGAGAAAACTGGTATTTCTGTGTTCATTTTTCTGACTGAAAATTCTGCGATTCTGATTGGAGCATTGTTACGAAAACGAGATGGGGGTTAATAATTAGTAATTACTCATTCTTGATAGTTGAGGATATTGAATTGAAATTTTGGTTCAGTGAGTTTTAGACTTTTATTTAACTTTTTATTCAACTTTTCTTCTGAATGTTTGAAAAATTGCTGTTTGTTGAGTTATGTTATTATTGCAGTAAGTGAGTGATAGGTAGTAGAAATAAATAACCTTGGTGACAAACAAATACTGTATAAATCGATTTATGTGGGGGATACTTAGCTCTTTCTTTCACATTTGTTAAAATGATTAAGGAATTATTGTTTTGTTTTTACTTTAGTAATAGTATTTAATTTGTAACCATCTGTGCAGTACGGGCAATAGGTACTTTGCTAACATATTACGCATCACTGCTTCATGTTTCGTTTCAAAGTCTGAATTCGTGTGAAGCACAAAGTTGCAAAGGGCTAAGGGCATTTTCCCTTCAGTAAACGCTCTCGGTGTGTATGTCTCTCCAAGAACCGTATTCAGTGCAGTTCTAACTCGACATTCAAACTCCTAGTGTAGTTTGCTAAATTGTAGCCCTACGTTACAATATAGTTAATTAAAACTTGTCAATTTTTGATACTGGTTTAAAAATCATTGTTTTAACTTACATTAACCTTATCTTGTTATGTTAAAATAATCTCGAAATTTCGTAAAAAAAAAACAAATTCTTTTCATCATTTCATGCACTCCTTGAAGTAAGGTAATTATCTAATTTTGTTCTGAATAATTGTTTCATATAACAATAAATAGAACAAATATTTGAGCGATCCCATCTACCTAAGATGCTCCGTGTATTTCATATCACCAACAGATGAGTGTTATCATTAGACAGGACTTTTGTGTAAAATCAAATTTTTATAGATACATTTTAAACAGAAGAATCCGAGTAAAAACTTATTTCATTCTTCAAATATCATGATGCCTACTTTGACACATATTTTCCTATATTTCTGTGTATAGAAAACATTTTGTAATTTTCTACACATCTAAATTTCTTGTAATTGCATAAAAATCTGCAGTCTAGTTACCACAATAATCAAACAAACTAAAGACTTTAATTTAAATATTTCATACTCTTGAGTAATACATTTTTATTTTCTCAGTATTCTCTTCCAACAACCCTCATCATAGAAACATTGAACTTCACCATCGTATTGCTTCCTTCCCCACACCAAATAGGCGATAAAACCATCCCCCCTTACAGTCCACGAAATTCGGTGTCCTATCTTGTGGACCAGTTTTGCGGCGAGCAACTATTCGCAAACAGGGAGGTAAAGTTCTGTCGCATCGAAGGCAAGGACGCGACGCGTTCCAGGGTAAAGGTCAGAGGATCGTATATTTTGACGCGATTATGTCCAAGCGCTCGAATAATCGAGTTTACAAACTGCGCTGGTGACTTTACTTTCCCGAATGATATCGAGTTTCAGCCGTACGGCGTGCCGTTGAGATTCGAAGGGCGGAGCGAAAGGGGTTGAGGGAGAGGCAAGGAGGGCGGCAAGCATCCCTTTGAGACCAACGTTGATTCGATCGTTCGCCCTAAAATCTCAGCAGACACCCAGGGGAAACTGTACTACCAATATACATCACCATTCTTAATACTTTCACGCGGAATCGCTCGAGTTTATGAAGTTACAAATTCCCTCGGTCTGAGCTTTCGAGGGGAACGCCTTCAGACATCTTTCAACTGCGACTCTTCGTCCCCTTCCTCCGCTAGCGAGCGTCCTTTACTCCTTCGCTGTCTCTGTTCAATTCTGGGATATGATTTTTTCGAACGTTCTCTCACCCCTTCGTTTCGCCTCGAAAGGCGCCTGCATTTCTGCCAGGACGCTTGAAATATGAACAACCATGCGTTAGCTACCCCCTAGATCCATTTTTCTTCGAGCTACTACAGCGACCCGTTTCTAGGATTTCAGGACTCAAACTGTGAGGAAATCTTCCAGAGCTATTTTTAGCGTTGCTTGCAGAAACAATGACTGTTACTATTTTGCTTTCGTAATTACGAAAATTAGTTTCAACAAGATGTACACTTTTTAGAGGATTCGTACGCGTATAGGTTGCATCTGATGCATGCAAATTTTTTTTTACGGTTTTATTGTATTTGAGTTCAGATATTTATCCCAGAAATTAAAAGAAGTAGAGACACTCGAAATATGTTCAAGCCTGTTAACCCTCTGCAGTCCAATTTATTTTTCTGAGTTTTAATTGCCTGGTCCCAATTAGTTTATTTGAATTTTTCCAATTCATTCTTGCCCTAGTAACTTGAATTGATTTTTCATGAGTTATATATTGTGTAATCTATCAGTAGATCTGCATAGGTTCACAAATTTCCAAAATTTTTATCCTTACAATTAAATTCCTAGAATATTTAGAATTAAAATTTAAAAAAAAATGTTTACTTCTCAAACTTTCGAATCTTCAAACTTTTAAACTTCTAAATTTACAGAATTTCAAATGTTGAAAATTTCAAAATTCATAATTCTTCAATTATCAAATTTTCAATGTTTCGAATATTCGAATATTCAAATTTCCAAACACACAAATTTCAAAAATTGTAGAAGTATTTTAGCTTCAAGTGAGACAATGATATACATGAAGGATATTGTATAGTGGCAATAGACTGCACTCACTAAGGGTAATTACGAAATTAGCTCCTAACTACTCGGTCGTAATACCTTCCTTCTACCATCATGTTAATACTCAAATGGGTGTACTTTCTACCCTTTTAACCTCCCATAACAACAACTGCCTTAGCAATTTACATATCCCCCTAAGTGGCAGATGATCTCTGCCACTCCTCCAAACGCACAACAGAAGCAATTTTTCTCAGTCTGAGCGTCACCCTGACAGCAGAAGGATTTCCTGAAGGATCATGCATCCAGGCGGTGGCATTCGGTTTAAACTTCTCTCCGTGACGCAACGTCCACGCATTCTATTTCCTTAAAGCTTCACTTTATATAGTTTACAGTGCAGCAGGTCTGGTCGTTAGTTCTGTACCGACTCGTTCTCCCGTTTGTGTTGCTGTCGTACATATACTTCATGCTCAATCCTCCGACCCTTTATGTACCCTGCATGCGCGCGTAAAGGCTGCCTGCTCGTACCTACACGCGAATACGCGCGTCCTCCATCGGCGGGCCAGCGTACATCTACCTTCTCGTATTCCGAGTCACGGTCCTGATTAGCCTAATAGAAAACACAAACACGGGCCTTAATGTATACCATCGATATATCATCCTTACATCCACCACTCTGTAATCTCGCTACGCTACTCTGCCCCTCTCCCACATTCGACGGTACACGGTGGAAAAAAAAACCACCGAAACTGGGTTAATACAGGATGAGACGTCCGCTCCGACCATTGACACGTAGGGAGGCACGGAGAAGTATCGACTGGCTGTATCAGCAGGGAAAAAGGGATGCTATTCGGCAGAAGTAAAAACCCTGTGAATTGGGGGTTCTTCCAGCGAATGGCTGCGAGAGGGAAAGAGGTACAGGGGTAGATTAATATAAGTACTGCGCGTGCCAAAAGTGATACATCTTGACATATTCTTTTGAAAGAATTAGTGGTAGAACGTGGCATGATCGATGGCGAGCATGAAGCTTGTTTGTCAGTAGATGAAACATTTTTTATTTTTTACGAAATACTGAAGATTCAAGCGTGTATCGTTAATATGTCTACTAGGTTAATTATGTGAAATAATTTAAAATAAATCTGTCTACACTGTGGCAACAAGGGGCAACATTTTTGTACCTTAGAGCGAGAGTAATCGAAGTCCTTTTTTGTTATTTTTTAGGAGAGTCGAAAAACGAATGCGATTACGTTTCTATTAGCATGGTATTCGAAGTAGTTTATAATATTAAATTTCCTTCACTTACAAGATAGCTTAACTAAATTCCTATAATTTGAATAAAACTAAGAGAAAATAAAAAGATCCTGTAAGAAACTTAATTTTGGAAAAAATGGACTTGGGTTACTCTGGCTCTGAGGTACAGATTTTGTCGCCTCTCGTGTGAAAAATAAGAAGAACGTAGGACACTTTTGAAGTATAGGTGTTAGATGTTCGAATATACCCGAAACTCATAGTTGTTTAGTTACATGTTACAAATAATAAGAGGCGACAGAATGTTGCTCGTTGTTGCCTCCGTGTAGACATAGCTTCACAGAGTACTATCCATTTTTGCAATATTAAACGCAACTATGAAAAATTTTCTGAGTACCTCTGTAATTTATGGCGATGACCACTGCACTGAAATCTTTAACAACGCCAAAGTGTAAGACAGAGATTTCTTCCCCCAAAACACCGCCAAAACTTCCAAATAATTTCCCCTTTCCGCAGCAACACAAGGCAGCTTAGAATTTAGCTGGAAAACGTACCATTCGAGCCCCCGATAACATTTGAAACGGCATAATTCACGTTTTCGTCTATTATCATGGTAGTTCCTTCGGGATTTATATTTACGATACGCGCGTGCAGGTGGGCACAATGGTTCGGCCAGGACCATTGTGACCAATTCTCTTTAGCCCGCTAACGTCGAAATAACTTCGTATCTTCGGAGAGAAGTAAATTGTTATAACGTTGCATTATCCGTCCGCGAGGATTATTGTATTTCGCTATACCTATCCCCCCCCCCCCCCCCCCCCCCCCCCCCCTCTCATCTCAGCCTCCATCTTTTCTTTCCCGCCGTTAGTCTTTTGTTTTCGGCTGCGTGCATTGTTTCGAGACAATGCGCTGTATATAAATGAAAAGTACGTAATGAATTTTTATTCCTTCGATATTACTCACTTTCTCGGGAGCCGAGAGACGGTCAGAACCGCGGCGGCAGCGAGGGTGGGGCGACGTACGGGAGGGGAGGGGGGCGGTATTTCAACGGGGGCAAACAATTTATCATCCTGAAAAATCACGTAATGATGCTTTTATGCGGTGCGTCATAATAAAGAACCGCGGGGCATAATGCGAAACCGTGGCGCGGTACAAAATAAATAGAGAACCTACTGGCAGATGGTATTAGTCTGCGTTATTGAATAAAACTGTAAGCGCCGAGGAGAATATCACGCGAAATGCTTTGTAAACCATTCCGTGATGAAAAATTTATGAAATTTCGTCTTCGAATGTTCAGCACAGCTCTACGAATTACGTGAAAATTGAAAATGCTTGTTGCTTCTGATCGTAATGAATATTTTAGTGCGTTGACTCTTTCTTTTTTGTCACTTTTCAAGTATAATATTAGTGTTATGGATTGAAATATTGTCGAATGTCGTTCGACGGAGAAACTATTGCGGCGGCACTTTCTCCATTACAAGTTTGCTAGAGCAACTTCTCCCACTTACCACTTTCTTGAAAGTGGTCATCTAACTATTCTTTCCTATAAATACAACTTTCTGACCTGAACTGACCATCCCCTGCGTCTAAGGTAGGGTTTGCTAGGTAGGCTTACTGATTAATCCATTAGCAGGCCCAGGATGAAAGGCTTTCCTTTACCCTTTGCCTCTCTCTCTCTCTTTCTCTCTCACATACACATCCTCGTCAACCGTCTTACTATAATAAAATACAATACTTTTAAAATGGCTCAGATGTTATTTAGTTTATCAAGATGAAGCAAACATAAATTTCATATTTTGCTTCGAAATATTATACAATATAAGAGTTCCCTAGGGAAAACGCAGATACTAAAATAATTGCGTCATTGAATTCCATTTACAATGTTTTCATTCTTATTTCTTTACGTAGAAGTGTTAAAAAAGCACGGCCTCCAATAAATTAAGATAAAATTTCTCCACGAGTTAACCTTTTACTGGTGACGTAATTTTGTAATATCACTGATGGTGGCCACACGTAAATTTCACACCGAATGCAAAATACATAAATTTGGAATTATATTAACCCTTAGACAGGGGCCTGTTTTACATTTATGTGCAGAGCCAGTGGATTCAGGGTCACTTTTGATCCAGCGTTCGCTGTCCGAGGGTTAATACTGTAAGCATGGTTATGTGAAGTCAGTTTGACGTTACGTTACCTGTTAAAGGTTAAAGATCGACTTTCCTCAACTTCCTTTATGGCTAAAGTCTGCGTCGTTGTCATTGAGCGACTGAAGCGCGTCGCGAAGGTCACGAATTGTGCGCTTAATCGGGATCGTTCGTGAGTACGTAAAGTCGTAATTTTGGAAAACGCGCGTTCCTTTGACGCGTCCTTCAGGAAGGGACAACTATGTGAAAACGGTCGCAGCGTTCTGGACGCTGCTCCAAACGCTTAGGCTAATAACAGAGCGTGCTAACGGTTGCGAAGGAAATGAAACTACCGGAGCTGTCTTTGTGACAGGGGACGGCTGGAGATTTAGCTGGCTAGAGTCTCTTCCCTGCCATCCTGTTTTTACGTAACCCGCGAGGCTTTAAGTGGAACGTTACTCTGACACAGCGCGGAACCTTGAATTGCTTTATCAAGATCCCGTGAATGGAATTACAGGATATCCAGCCCTTCTTAAAAAAGGGAAGGGTCCTTAATGTCCTTTAAAGGTTGGAAGATGGATAGGATTGTACTTTCAGGTCTGAGGTTTCTAAGTCAAACCTGATTTTGATGAAATTTTTTAGAACAGCTATCAAAATAGACATAGAGTTTTCTTGATATAGAATAGTATTTTAACGACACACATAATTAATACATCTGTAGCTTTATAGTTCTTATGCGGTCCAGGATAATTCACATTTTCGAATTCTGTAGATATTTTAACTTGAGTGTTACCTGTCAGCTGATATTGAAATTGCAAAAGAAAAAATACACCACACTAGTATTCATTATTAACTAATTTTCTGACAGTACAGATCAATAAATCTGCGAGTCACTGTACATGAAAATCAGAAAGGGTAAGTTTGGTGTTTTCCACACAAGTGCCGTGAATTTCACAACCCAGAGGAGCCAAAGGATAGAATTTCCAAGAATTCCACCAATCAATCACTGCCAGCTTCCCAGCGAGCAACGTAGCACGATGGGTGCATTATTACAACGCCGCCAATACTTTTCTTACCATTCAAATATTCGCGAATAATTTTACCATAAATTCGCGAAGTTGGCGTCGAACGGCCATCGAGCGAATTGGCTCTGGTTGCTCGGCAAACATTGAACTATTTGATATAAAATACTTATGCTGGCTCTGCCATGCAATTTTCGAAGAGTGCTGGAAAACACTGGACCCGCCCGTGTCTACTCGTCGTCTATTTTCCTACGTTGTCGCGGGCTCGTTCTCTTTCCCTTCCTCTATTTTCCTATTTTCCTCTTTTTCTCTTTTGCCCTTTGGCTCCCCTTCGTGCCCTCCCCCTCGTCCTCTGCATCGACGAATTTTCGTAGACGTACGCTCGCATTTCAAGACCTACGGTCCGATCTGGGCGCGCACCAATCTCTACCCTCTTTCGATGAAATTTAAGGCGCGCTAGCTATTCCGTGGATTTTTTGGTCCGTATTGCTCGAGCGCGAGAAACGAAGTTTCGTGAAATACGTTTCTCGTAGCTCTGATTGCGATACGCGAACCGTCAAGCTACCAAATCTTGCGATATCGTTTACGTTTCTTAGACATAATGTTTCGACTCTAGTAACGTTCTTTCCACTGAGATATTAACTCTTAAAGTTTTTGAATTCTGCGATACCTTCATTGCGCAGTATTTTTTCGTAATTGCCTACATAATTACAGATAAAAAACAGATTAAACTTGGCACTTGTATACATGAATATTAGTAACATTGATATACATAATTATCCTGTATAGACAGACAATCGTATACCCATACTACTTAAGCATAAGGAGGTAACAGTACCTTAAAAAAAATAAGAAAAATTCATTCCTCATTTTATCTTCAGTTTAAACAAAGAGCAATGAGACTTCCATGATAAATAAAGCTAAATACATACAAAAATGTATCTCTCAATATAATTTTCACAGAAGCATGAGCAGAAACAATAATATGCTTCTCCTTTCACAGAAGCATTTCTAGAGAGGATGCATTTTTATCTCAAACGAGTGTCGATAAGTGAGTGAGATAGCAGGTAGAACTGATATAAGTACGGGGTGTACGCAAGTAAGTGCACTTAACCACGCGACGCGTAAGAATATTTGGCGATAGTAGGAGACTGTCATGAAGTAAATTAGTGAACGCCTGGCAAAGAGCTAAATGTACCCCATTGGCGTAATTTTAAATTCATGGCCTGCTGCCAATAAAAATGTGGAGAAATGTGGGGGGGGGGGGGGGTGAATTCGCGAAAGTGAGGCAGAGGGAATACAGTGATATAGGGCCGACTACTGAAAAAGTTTCGTCGTTCTCCACTTTTTTCGCCCCACTGGTGTTTCCTTTTCCTATTGTGTATGCAAGTAGCTCTTACACTGCTTGTTCCTCCGTGCATGAAGCGTTTGTATACAGGTGTTCCTTGTTACTAGCGCGAAACATTTTATGGATGCAGTTTGCTTCTATTTGCCATCGACGCTTCCGCTTGATTCCTCCTTTTACGTCGCTTGACGACGTTGGCAAATTGGGAGGAGGGATGGTTTATTCAAGCTAAGTGTAATGCATGTAGAAAGTGGAGTAAATAATGATGGAAATAACTGATAAGAGAATTTTTAAAAATGTGTTCAAGTAACATATCTTATTTAAAACTTCTAAACTTTCAAATCCTAGTATTTTCAAGTATTTGAATATTTAAGTTCAGAATTTTCTTTTCTTTATCTCTGTATTATCGAAAGAGGCTGGAATAATATAAAATATTGCGTTACAGAAGAGAAAAGATATGAAGTGATTTTTAGTTTAGAATATTCTTGGACCTGGAGTGTTCAATTTTTTACCCATTTTATAGATTTGAACTATTTCGTATAAAGGTGTTTTAGTACTCTGGAAAAAAGTCAGAATATTCTATGTCTGAAGTGGGTCAACCCACTTTATGCACAGACATTAGGTTCTATTTATACTCTCACTTTATTTTTCGCCCACCAACCGCGATCGTTTAGTTTTCTCAAGTAGCTTCTGATTTTTTCTTGCCAGTTGCACTCACTCCGTCTGTCTTCCCTTTCGTTTTGATTATTATGATTCCCCTTTTTGTACAACTACACTAACAGTGGATAAATAAATCGAGTCACCGTTTCGTCTTTCAATACTCATTCTTCTTAAATGTAATACAGTTATTATAACTACGCCTGATGCAATAATATTTTCTCATTAAACTTCAAAGACACCATTTACGCTACTTTATGATTCAATAGACAAGATTTTTCTTATTATTTTTACATTTCCCAGAGATTTTCACATTTTTTGCATTTAGTGTGTCTCATTTTACTTGTAATTTCTAGTTTATCCATAATGAGCGTTCTTCATTTTACTTACATTATTTATATATACCTTGGTACCAGTACTCAAGATTGTAAAAGAAGACAGGGCGTAGTTACTCTAGTGTTGAGTGAATTGCAGAAGGTCCATAGCACAGTGGGCGTCTTATTTTGATCGTCCCAAATAATTCACAAGAATAATAACCTTACACACAATCGAATACTTTTTCAGCGTGCTCAATATTCAAACTTCCTCTATCATAGTATTCTACATTATCGTTACTGCCGTTAATAAGTGTAACGATCTCCTTGAACCACAAATTCACCGAGGGCCCCTTGAGATTGCCTAATTGAACGTGAAAATGGGGCGGATGGGTGTTTTAGTTAACGAACTTCCTCGCTGACAGATTCACGGGTCTTTTTATTCCCGCCAAGGACCGGTGGCACGGTCCGAAGTTGGGTGGTAATGCGATTAAGAGGAATTACGAGGAATATTAATGAAAAATTGGCACTGGTCGGGGCTGTCCGCGCCTTTGAAACGCGAATTTCGTTGAAACAAGCCGCCAAAAGGAGCGTTGACAGGGGCTGGGGCGAAAGGGGAACGGTGGAAAGAGAGATGAAAGGGGTGTAAAAGTTACGAACGAGTTGTCGGGCAACGCGCAAAGAGCAGTGCGTGTACATTTCCCGCGAATTCCTAAGCAAGCCAATTTGGCATTCTGCAATGCGGGTTGCCACGCGATCGACGCTGTTGCGTCCAAATGGCACTTTGCATTTGTAATGCACATTCTAGCCGCAAAAATATGCCGGTCGTGTCGTATTTTTTCTCGTTTAAAAACGGGCCAACGAGCTGTTGCCTTGCCACACTCCCGCCAGCATCACGAATTTACTCGTAACCTTAATTAACCCTCGTTATCGCTCGATGAACGAATAGAATTTGGCAAATGAGAGGGATCCAGAGTATGAAGTTAATGTAATGTTATAATTTAAGTGGTGCTGGGGTTATCTGAATAATAAGTTAAAAATATTGTCGTATCTTCTGTTTGAAAGTTAGCAAGTACCTTTTTTTGTTATTAGGTAATTTTAAATAAAGTATGTTTAATGGATGAGGAGGATAGTTATTTAGTTACTTTTCAAGAATAAGTTAGTTTTAGTAACATTAAATTAATTTTATACTGTTTTGTAATATTGTCACACCTTAGATTTCAGTCATCTATTTTTACTCGTTCTTACGTCACTCTACAATTTCCTGTAATCTTAAAAGCAACACACATTCTACTATTCTTATCTCCGTTAACATCCGTCATATGTACGTTTACACTACTGCGCTGTTACTCTTTTGCCTCTCAAATTCTCTGACCTCTTTGCTTAACATCCGTCCTTCTGTCATGTACGTTTTTTTCTACTTTTCTATCATCTAAAAATTTCCTCTTCATTTATCTTACAGCTTTTACATTTTTTACTTTTTATACTCAAAATGTTTCCTTCTTTTTCTTGCTTAGTACATATGCTGTATCTTGAGTCTCGATGAATTCTTGTTCTATCTTAAATATTGTCACTTTGATGTGGGTAGTCTCGTATTTCTTCTTTGTTAAGTGTCCAATTATAATTACAGAGGTTGAGATAAATAGGAAGACATCGAAGATTAAAAATTTTGAGAATTTGAAAATTCGAAGGTTTGAAACATTGAAAATTTGTAAATTCGAAGGTTTGAACATTTAAAAATTTGAAAACTCGAGTATTTAAAAACTTGAAAATTTGAAAGTTTTAACATTCGAAGGTTTAAAAATTTGAGAATTTGAAAATTTGAATATTTAACAATATCAATGTTCAAAGATTTGAATACACAATTATTAAAAAATTTGAATATTAGATTGAAAATCATACTTAGCTATGTACAATTTGGTGCTTTTGTGTGTGTATTAGAAATATCATCTCTATATAATATTACAAGTACCATAGATCAAAATACAAGCGTTACTCATTAGTTTCCTTGGCAAATGTTTATAAAATTCAACAACATAGTAGGAGTCCAAATAATCAGGGTGGATGCATAAATTAACGCGGCCTGGAGTTTGACGATCCTAAGAAGATTAGGACTTAAGGGATTAAAAGGATTAAAGGCTCGGTGTCAGACGATATTTCGAAATGGTGCGAAGCCATTCTTAAGTTAAATGCAATTTCAGCCATATTAAACGCCGAGGCGCGCGAAACGGTCTCTTAAAATGCTCGCGATTGATGTCTCAATTGCGTCTCCTAATTGGGCCCTACCCAAAAGATCCAACGTCATTTCGTGAAATTTCATTTATTATACATGTCTAATAGACAAATGTAACGTAAATTAGAGGAAACTTAAAGGGTGAATTTATTGAGTACATTAAATTAAAGTACTTATCGGTTAGAAGATGCTAGATTTTAGATAAGTAATCAAGAACACCATTTACTTAAAATGCAACATGCTGGACATGTTTGAATATTTAAGCGTCGTAGCTATTTACTGCAGCTTTGATGTTTCATATAAAGTTACGAAGATAAATTTAATTAATTATGTATTTCAATTACGATCGCGACAAGATATACTATTTAAGTTACCTTTTTGCTGTTTCTGGATTTTATTTGATATCTAATTTTTGGCTCACTTTTGCTCGTACCTGAATTGTATATTTTTACTTATAAAATTAATCAGTAAAAGTACAAATTTTGTATAAGAAATTCGAAAGGGCGATTCTACATGCCAAAATAAGAGAGAAATAAGGAATGGCAGAATTGCGTCTGAAACATCCTTTTTTATTTATTGAAACAACACCTAAGATACGTATGGAATGCGTCTGACCTGACTTATCTTACTGACTTTTGTTACCGTTCCACTAACTCGGCTAAGGCACGCCAGCAGTAGAATAAGTCCTTAAGTCAGACACGTTTCACGAGCATTCTAAGTGCATCTTCAATAATTAATATTTGGATAAGGAAGACTTAAACGCAGTTTTATTATTCTTCACTTTCACCTTATTTTCTTACATAGAAATCATACTTTCAAATTTCCAATACCTGTTGCAAAAACGAACTATTTAACGTGTAGTGAAATTTATTGCTGGTTTCATAATTTTTCCTAGATATTTCTTATGATTAAGCAAGTACCCTAATACTCTTAAGTAGGGATATACGATAATATCAAAAACCTGTCTTTACTTTAATATCATAATGTGCAATACATAATATGAGCTATGAGTCTATAACAAAGAAACACTATAATCCACTATAACATGTAACATGGTCTATACACACTTTTTTCAATTTATTCCTTTTGCAAGTCAGCTAAGTTTGTTCGTCCTCTATCCTGGAAAGCATTAGGGACAATGCTTTCCAGTGGTGTCTCATGGAGCTCATGGTATATAGTACATACAATCACTGTAATCCAGTCCTATTCCAAAGGGTCCTTACTCTTCACTAAATAAATAAACAAGCACATAAAGCAACTATCGATATAAATCATTCTACATACATTTCACAAGACTGGTTCCCAATTGTAGAATCCTTCGTTCCTCCACGTATTTCTTATTCATAACTCGGTCCACAGTGACACAGTTCCAGCGCGATACAGCCGCCGATTATTATCATAATTAATGACCGTTTCGCGCGAACGATCCGCCGCCGAAGTCGGTGCACGCTTTCAAGCGTTATTCTTACGCGACGGAAGAAAGCTCGATGAAACTTCGCGTTTGTTGATCGATGGGAAAGTTCCGTGACGGTGGGCCGGGCACGCCGACGACTAGAATTTCCGCCAGAGTTTTTCCACGTGCTCCCTTGCTGCATCGCGGATTGCAGAACCTCGGATGAATAGCTCGATGCCATTGCAAATCGTATGGCGAACAGATCACGGATCCGCGCGGCATGAATAAACGGGGATGCGTGATGGAGGAGCGGAAACAGGATGGGACAGTGACGTAGCCAGGGCAAACTGGTTCCAGGGGGGGAAAGAAAATAGTTTAATTAACGCCCCCCCCTCCCCCGTGAAATTCGTTCGGCATGAGGAAAGGCGAGGACTTTGTCGAACGTTTTTGCTCGTTAACGATGCAAAGCTGAGCGTTGTACAACGCTCTTGTTAAGGTTCCACGAAGGCTTGTTCTTTTAGGGCAGAATTGTGAAAAACTGGAGAACTGGAATATAAGGAGGTGGGAACTTCATTATGGAGTTCACTGTAAATATGTTTTTAATGAAAGCTTCGTGACTATTCGGTTGTGCAGCGTGACTCGAGAAAAAATGAAGAGTCAATGGAAATCTCCACTTTGTTCTGGATCTTCCTTATATATTACACTTTAGTTGCAGAAGTTGTGGTTAGTTTGTTTTAGAAATAAGAATTCAGGAGTTAATGAAATAAACAGATTTTAAGATATAAATTAATTAGAATCACGCGAAAATTTGAATATTTCAGTGTTGAAGAACATGAAAATTCGCAAGTTAGAAATCATTTTCAGAGAAGTAAAAGATCGTGTGCAACTATAACTCGAGTATGAAACCGTAGTTATAACCAAGCAATTCAGCATGCAATTAACATAAGCATAATATTCTACACATTAATATTCATCTGCGCAATAATGGAAACAAAACGAGAGAGGTGTCGCCTGCTTTTAGTGAATCTGTTTTCAGTAGCCCACAACTAGACCCACAGATTGAGCCAAATGATAAATTTACGACTTCTGTGTTTCGCTCATACCACTCAGCGTCACTTTTCAAAAATTCAGTAACCCTTTCAAGTTCAGAAGGAGCCCCCGTTTCCCCTGAACTGTCCCAAAAAAGGAGCCTCGAAACTAGATTGTTCTACCTGTCCCCGTTTCCACTGCGACCCTGGCCAGGGCGTGAAAAGAAAAGGAAAAGGTAGAGAGGACAAAATAGTGAACGAGGCTGCGGGCTGTGCAACGCGCGGAAAAAAGGGCTCTCGCGCGCGCGGACTGGCCAGGGCCATTTCCTAGGTGTCACGGAATTGTTTGGAGTCACGCGTGCTGCATATCGGCAGAGGCGTTCGACGCTGGCCAGCGAGTAAAATATAGCTGCAAATTGGAGCTTGGCGCACAATGAGCCGCCGTTTAACAATGCGTTTGATTTGAATCGAAACGTCATGGAAATAATCACGAATCGGAGGCCAGGAGGGGAGACACTCCAATTAATGGCCGCCGACCTGTACACCGTTCACGTTCGCGTTGTCTACCGTTGTCCCCTTCTCTCTCCCCTCGACCCGTCTTCCTCCTGTCCCTCTTATCTCCGCGTTATCCTGCCCCTCTGGCTCTCCTCTTCCACTTGCACAGAGCAGACGACGAATTTATCGGAGGTAGCCGTGCAGAATACTCCATGCATCGGCCCCGACCGCTTTTTGTTCCGAAGGCAAACAAGGAAAATGAAGCGTTCATCCAGCCTCGTTCGCCGATTTCCCTCGACGAAAATCCTGCCCGCCGCTTTCGCCTCTATTCTTGTTCACTTTTATGTTGTCTCGCGCCTTGCAGGCTGTCAGAGAGATTGACAAGGTGTTTGTTATTGGTAGGAGTGTGGCAAATGGTTCTTAGGGGATGGACGAGAGACTTCGAGGTAGCGTAATTGAAGCTTGATATGCCGGGAATAGTTGAGCAAAGATTCTGTATTTTCTATATTTTTTTCACGTAGGACGACTTTTCTACTTGTAAGTAGAATATCGTTTATGAAACTTGTTCTGTTGGAGCGCACGATTTTGAAGGATCTGGTTCGAAGGTGATCTCACTTCTGTTGAACTTTCAAAATTTGAGTTCTGAATTAATTATACTCGATTTGTTGCAATAATAATATACTTAAAAAGATAGTTGTTATTTATTGATTAATACCTACAAACAAAATAGTTTTTACACAAAATGAAGACATTGTCTCCTTTCTTGGAAAATTACGATTTTTCCAGTTTTGTTAAAAATATGTCAGTATGGCAAGTGAATGAAATATTCTTTGATTGAATTAGTAAGCTTAAGAATAATACAAGTCCGAAAAATTGAGTTAAAATGTAATTTTAACTTTAAAAAGTTTAGCTAAAAATTTACGACTTAGGTTGACGTTATTAAAATTGTGATGTAGTTAAAAAAAAGAAAACAGTTGTTTATTGTACGTTTCAAAGAAACTATTCCTTTGGCATACCGAAAAATGGACATTTTGACAAAGAAAATTGGTATAATTAGATTCACAACAAAAGTTCATCAGCAGAAACAGTACTCCACTTTCTGCTTTTCAATTTTTAATATGACTCATTTTGACCCACAGCCTAGGGTTAACAGCATCCTTTATTAGTAAAGTTGATCTTTGAAAGTAACTTGCGACGATACCCCGAGGTGGACATTTGTCCTAACATCATCGACCTCTTATTTCACCTATTTCCATTTGCTGGCTGATCACCCACCCTCCTCCCTTTTCCGCGTTCGATGGAATTTCTCGTTAGAGTTATGCAAGGCGTCACGACGGCCCCTTCCTCAGTCTCGCTAGTAATGAGTCCCTCGCCGCGCAAGACGGATACCTCGAGGAACTAACCGGGCGAAGAGTAATCGAGTTTGCCCTGGACACGGGGTCGTTTGTCGTCGTCGAGAGATCCTCAATCGCCTTGTTCCCTTCTATCGGGTCGAGCGTTAAAAAAGGCGCAGCCAGTCGGTTAGTAGGAGAACGGGACGACGGTAGGAGTGAAATAATTGGATCCTGGTAGAAGGACTGGCCGAGTATAGTGTTATAACGATCGTAAACCTGGTAGACAGAGACGGTGGAGTGGGCGAGGAGGTTACGTGCAGTTGATTTGAAGTCGACAGCTGGAAAATTCGATTCCCAGCCCGACCTTCTTCTCGTTCCCATTTAAATTTTCTTTCTTAATCGGTTCTAATTAACGCGTCAGTCGCTTCGTTACGGGCCAGCTTCAATCTCCGCGAGCCAAGGAGCGCGCTTTGTTCCTCGTGTAACGAATACACGTTCGGGGGATCCTGACCTGGGCTTTTTAAAGCGCGATCCTCGAAGAAGGAAGCGGGAATAAGCGGATTTCACCGTGACAGGACTTTAAGCCGCGTAGGATCAGTAACAGTGCCTTGTAAGCCGACCGGACTCCATTTTTGTTTCGCTGTTCATCGCGGAATCCCCCATCTCGTCACGGTTCGCCCTTACAAACGAGGATTCGCCTACCACCCGTAAAATTGTCCTCGGAGCAGCCTGTCGACAAGCTTGAAAAAAACTGAACGTCGCCTGGAGCGTGTCCCACGAAACCGCCGACGATTCCTCGTCTCGATTGCGATCAGAATAAGAGTACACGAGGAACACCAGCCTGATTAGCGGCGAATCTCGCCTACGATCTCCTGGGTCCTTTATTTCGAAGCCACGCGAAGGGAATAGTTGCGTTCGGGTCATTTAGTTTCGAGCAAACGAGGGAACGCGCGGTATAATGAATCAGCTAGATCACAGGAATTGACCAGCACTATCAATGTCTAATGAATAGAAAATGATTGACTTATTATCGCAATTAACGCAGTTCTGCGGAATTATGGCAGATAGGTGACTGTTCAAAGAGCACCATTGATTCTTTGATCGTGCTCTGGGCTTTGATTAATTCACGTCGCTAATTGCCAGGAAGACTCGTCGTTTGGGAATGGTTATGTTGAACGAGTAGAGGATGCAGTGAATGCAATACTTTGAGGATTAAAATGAGACGATTCATCCTGGAGGCTATTGCAAATTGAAGTTCGATCGTTGACTTCTGTATTCTTCTCCTTCAAGTATAGTTCCACGGGAGGGAGCAATAGGAGCAAGATTGCAGAAAAGAATGGGCTGGATTTGAGGGACGAAAGCTCTCTTGGCTGACGATTTGAAAGGATTTAAAGGTCCTTTTAATTCACCGTAAAACACGAGAAACGAAGTTACTTCCGTTCTTGATGCCAAACTCCTCAATCCTGAATTGATTGAGTGGCGCGGGGGGAGGATAGATGACAAGGTAAACGAGACGAACAGTGCTTTAAGATGCTAGATTTTTTTTATTGTGACTTTCATGACGGTTCCACGCTCTGTTTGCGACAAGGTTTACTGTAACTTTGGAACAGAGATATTGGTTGCAACTTCCGAGTCTAAACAAGAATTCTTCATTACAGATAGATTCTTAATTATGATGAGAGAGTAATTTAGCGGAAAGTGTTGTATACAGCAGGAAGATCAAATTAAAATTCTTTTTTTATTTTAGAGGAAAATTAATTCTCGGGGACATATTCTGCTAACAATAAGTTGGATTCAGTTGTAAAGCATTAGAATAATTGTAATATCCTTTACAAGTAATAAATAGGCACAAAACAGAAAGTACTACTAGTATAGCATTAGATTTATAGAGTACTATTATAATGGTATTGAAGCTGATATCTTGAAAACTGATTGAGTAGAAATTAGCTTTTGCAGGTTTAATTTAGAAGACTAGAAACAAGTTCTTCTATTACTAGAAAAAACAGTCCAACAATTTTTTTGTTGCACTCTAATCGTTAATCCTTTTGTTACGACAGGATTGGAATGAGGCTCTATCTCTATGTACCTTTTCATAGTTTAACGTTGGCCATTGTAGTAGAAAATTACGAATGCATATGTTAGCTGAAATCTATGACTTTAGATGTTTGGGTGATATTTATACATAGTGCTTCCTTGTACCTTGCAATATGTGTCTTTTTCAATTGGGAGATTATTTCATCGCAACATATGTTATGGTTTTCGCAGTGAATGAAATTAAGTTTTTATGTTCTAAATTAATTACCTCTAATTCTACACATAGTTTATAATATTTATTTAACTCCTCTGTCTACTCTATTTCCCACGGAGTTAACTGCTCTTCATCTGCATTAATAATTTCACTTAATATTCAGCATATGAATGGACCATTAATACTCAACTAGTATTATAATAATAGGAGCTGCGATTCTATTCTAAATAAATAATATGAATATAAATATAAATAGTACTACAATACCCCTTCGTTACAAGCTTACTACGATATTCATTAGTAGAAAAATTCTTGGCAACATGGTAACAGGCTCCTCATTATAAACTCACCAGTAAACTGTGCATCTGTAGAATGGAAAAACTCATAAATTTTCACTTCACTAATATTTCTGAATTAACAATAATTACTACTTATAGAAACTATTAAAAGCTATATTACTATAAAATCTGCGACCTCTTGAGCACATAAGAGTTAATTATAATTTCTCTCAGTATTAAAAATTCCTGTATTACTCTACCCGTAACGAAGGACACCGCGCTCAACCAAAATCCCCATTTGTCAGACTAAATTTTATAAATGTTAGAGCGGCTTCGTTTCTCAGGCAATTTTCACACGAACAGCCAGAAAGTTGCTTCGAACGAGGAGGCGTGAAATGGTTGGATTAAAGCGGGATCGAGACGCAATCTTCGCAGTGTCCCAATAGGTAAGGACGAATCGGTAGGCGATCCTGATTTCGTAAGCGTACGAGGCGAGTTTACGAGGGTGAGAGGAGAACTTTCGGAAACTGTCGAGCATAAAATATTCTCGTCCTTTAAAACGGAAGAGCACGAAGGTCGTAATATGTTCTGAGTTGTTAATGCAGAGAAGGGAAAAGAGAACGAGGAACAAGGGTAGTACTTTTTTACAGCATTCCAAAGATGATCGTTGTCGATCCATCGCGATACATACCATTATGGAAGATCGTCGATCGACAAGTGGCGACAAGGCGCTTCCGGTTCCCTTCGCAGTCGATTTTCGCGAAACGACCATCGATACATCGACCAGTTCGAAGTCACATAACAGTTAAGGGCTCTCGAAGCTCGTGCAAAAACGAAAGCCGAGGATCGAGTGGAAAATAATTGGATTCCAAAGGGGCAGAGGGGGCGCCGTAATAATCGGTAGAAGAAGAGAAACTTGGACGAAAGGAGAATGGATCAATGATCAGAAGCGCGAATGGACGACCAGATCCTCGGTCATTCGAAAATAGTTCTTTACCTTTTCATTATCTGCCCGCAGTCGTTTGTGTGGAGCTCTTTTGATGGTCGAACCTGTTCCCATCTTATATGTACCTTGTACCTATAAGTATCTATGGTCATACATGGAGAAAAATGTTAAGCTGAAGTTATCGAAGTCTCTTGTAGAATTTACATAAGTACTCTAGCAGACCTGAGTTTAACAGCATCAGTAAAAGTGGATGTAGATTTAATAATGCTGCTCTTACTGTGGTCAAGCTACTTTTGTTAATTTTACAGAAGTCTATATCTGATCTTGCAAAAGTCTACCTGTGTAAATCTACTTACAATTAGAAAACTTTTGCTAGATCTGTACGACCATTTTTTCCCGTGCAGTTTGAATTAAAGCCTTAACTCATTCCTGTATAGGCGAAACCAGAGAAAATTCGGAGTCATGAAACTGAAAGGGACATAAACGGTTCCATTGTTGACTTAAGTGATTGGAAGTGAGAAGTTGATAAAAGGTGCCTGAAAGTTGGATTAGTTTTCGTTGTCCTGTTTATATGTGTCTGGTGTTAGATACGTAGATAGAATATGAAGTATAGATTGTAGACATAAAAATAATTAAAATAGTTCAAGCTAATATATCAGGAAGTAATTTAGAATTTTAGTTCGATACATATTATTTCGTATAAAGATATCTCTTTTCCAATTTAGAGAACCATAGATAAGCCTGAAATCTTTTAAAACGTTAAAATGCGGTCATTGCACCTTAAAGAGGATACCTTCATAAAAGTTAGTAGAAAAAACGAAACGATGTCGGACATAGGTATACCTGTGTATGTGAACTCTTTTTACTGCCTCGTAACTGAAACCTAACTTCCAGACATATCCTAATTTTTTCTGTAACGCCCTGTATAATAGCTAATTTATTAAGTTTCACTTAACTATACATATTACAATACTAATACCACTCCAATTGATGGTTAATATTACGCCACCCATAAACGAAACTTCGAAAAAAGCACTGAATTAATTTACACACCTAATGCTTTGCCAACCTTCGAGATGATCAAACCTGTCGCTGTCCCCAACCTCTGCCACTCTATATGAGCCACGCCAAGACATGTGACAGATATACGGGTCAGGAGACAACGAACCAAGAGCAAACCGAGGCTACGAAATCTCGAGGAGGGAAGCTGTAAATAATTGGACTTAACCAGGCCGGAACCGGTGGCCAATGCGCAGTGTTATAACGATCGGAGGGAAGGATCAGAATCGGAGGAAAAAAAAAGGGAGTAAGAAAAAGAAAAACTGGTAGCTGGTCTTGATTTCAGGCTGGCGTCGTCGGGGGCGATCGAGATAGATACGGAGCAGGTTGGGGGTGGGGGAGAGAGAAACAGAGAAGGAGAAGAGCCCGAGGCGGTTCGGCACGTTGAATGCAAGTCAGCCGACTATGTTCGCTCTCATTCGAGAATCTCCGGCGGTTGCTTCTTCCTCCACCTGTCCTCTCTCCCTTCCCCACTCTTCTCTTTCTCCTGCTTGCTCTCTCTTGATCTTTGCCGATTCGCTCGCACCAGTTCGAGATGTGTTTTTCTATTACACCTCACGCTCTGTCAAATTAGTTGATTTTCTCACGATGGCCAGCTCTAGAGATCGTTCCATTTCCCCTTGTTTCCTTCGAGATCCGGTCAAGGAAACAATCCCAGTCACACGTTACGCGAAACAGCGGCTGTCGCTGAGTCGTTACCCAGGTTTCTCGAGAAATCGTCGTTTCAATTTAACTGGACACTATTCGTTTTTATGAAACGCAATTAGCAACCTCTTATCGCACCTGGTGTCTTCGCTGAGCTAGTTGATGAGTTGAAGTGGTTGCATGTAATCTTTAGATTGATCACGGTTTGCAATTATCGAGGGCATTTTTAGGATATTCTGTAGACCTTCATTAGAGCTAGTTATTAATCCTTTGCATGACGACACTGAGTCCAGATAGGGAAAAAACTCAAAGTTGTTCAGAGGTCTGGAACCACTTTGTGGGTCCAGTTTTTAATTTTGAGATAAAGAAGATCGCAATCATTGCTGGAAGCATTAAATTTGGGTCGAAGCGACTTTATCCCACAGTATAATTTTGATCAAAAGTAGGAAGCGAGATTGTCCAAGAGAGGTCGTCAAGTGTAATAGACAACCTGCGTAAATGATTAAATTTTTAAATATTTAAGTATAGGGATTATACTAAAATTCCCAAGTTTTTAATTATTTAAATCTTCAAGTCTTCGAATCTTCCATGAAAATGAGGCGCAAGGTGCAACTTTAAGTAGGTACCTCGTAAACTGACAAACTATTGGTCACATATCTCCTAAAGTAGGACTTCGAGGTACTTGGCTTGGCAAGTTTCACACACATGTAAAAACTTATTAAAACTAAGGATTACATGTCTCATATTCCCATAGCAAGCTCTCTTCACGAGCAATCCTATCAGAAAGTCATCTTGCCAGAGAGTCCTTTCATCCTAATAGTCCTACTTGTTGCATAACGACCAGAACCTGATCTAATTTCGATAAACCGAAAGAGAAAGTGGATGAAACAATAACCAGTCCCCTCTAAAGGAATCATAGGTATCCTCGAAGACAGGCTGCTTCGATACCCGTGGCCCAGGGTCATGAATCAAAACGAGTCATTCGCCCCTCTCAGCGTCAAAAGTCCCAAACAGTGGCAACAGCTGGGATTAACGAGCGTTTCGTCCTTCGAGGCCAAATCAATAATTTATCCGCCGTAAAACGAAATCCGCCGCGGCAGTCGAATCCGAAGACCCAGCCATTAATATCGGTCGACGTGTAAATAACGTGACAGAGGGACACCTTAATTTCGGGGGCCCGCGGTGCCTAACAGAAAACGTGCGCCAGGTAAATCAATGCCCACCGTGCTAACTTCCAAACGTATGAAATATTCATCACCGTCGCGGAATCTGAGGAACTGCCTCCTCAGCTTACCATCTCCCAAGCCAGGCGTCCCAGGTACCGTAATTTTCGTTCGTTCGTGAATTATATCCAGCTCCTTAATGAGCCACGCATAATGGAATAACCAATCTGCTGTTTCCCCCCTCCATCTTCCGGCCCAACTTTTTTTCTCGATCGCGGCCCCCTCTAATGAACAATCTTCTGTATACTTTTTTACCCGACCCAGCACAGCCCAGGAGACGTTCTAGAAATTACACGTTACGATCGACTGTCCTGATAGCTATTTCGAGCAGGGCAATTCTCGCGGGAGCGACGAATGAGAGTCGAAGAACGAAATTCGAATGTCGCTGAAACGCCGCGGGTAGCGCTCTGTCGATGACACAGCGATTCATCTTCAAAGGTGCATGCTCCTGCAGGTTTCAGCGGCGTTTTCGACCCTTTGCCATAGCCAGGGATGCGAGCCACTGTTTAAAAGAGCACGAACGGATTTTTCATTGGGGATGGAGACATTAAAACTCTTGTAATCCTTATGAATGCCGGCACGGTTACATCAACCGCGATACAAACCCCTCGGTTTGCCCCGCGACCCGCCGCGCTCTCGCACACACCCCCAGCTGGTATTCACAGCGGTCATAAGTTTCTTTTCCTTTCTGTTCCGTCGCGGCAGAAAACCCAGCCGGGATTTCGAGAGAGGAAGGTGGCCTCCTATATCAAACTCATTATCTATTGTAATAAAAGGGGCCGAGCGTGGCTCATTGTTGCGATAATATAGCCGTTGAGTCGTCCGCTATTCACGTGTATTGTGCAGAATACGACGGGGTCACGTTGCTTCGTATAAAAACTGCCGATGAATGCGATTAATTATGGCAGCCACGCGACCACGCGCGAGGCCCATTCAATTGAAAATCACGAGAGTGTGTTCGCGGGAGAATGTGGACGAAAAGCGCGGCGGAAACTTCTCTCGAGAAGACACTGGATCGGTGTAGCTTACCTATAATTGCGTCGTCTTGAGAATTCCTGAGGGCTTATAGTGGCTTGGAAAGGAGTGGACATTTTTCGACCAAAATTAAGAAACGTCGATATGCCGATTATTTCTTATAATAGTATGGAATTATCTGTTACAAATTATATGAGGACAGCACAATTATTTTACTTGGAAAATAGGGAAGTAAATAGAATGAATATGAGAAACACAGTTATGATAATTTATCTGAATCTAGTCTTAAATTTCCTGAATGATCAAATTTGGTTAATTTTTTTACTTGTTTCTTTTCTAACAGATTTATAAATAGATAAAACTACATTATGGACGTAAGTTTCTGAAGTCTTTAAGACGTACGCTATCGAGTGTTTTTAAGACGTCAAAATTATGTCGTAAGACCTTCAGGTATAAAACATATTTACAGAAGACAAACGTATTCAAGACGTCGTATACTATCTGATTCATGAAATGAAAAACAGAGATACCAGTATTATTAATGTTTTTCATGCCCCAAAATTAGAAAACCTTTGAAAAAAAAAAAATAGAAACGCAACAAGGTCAAAAGAAATCGATACCATGGTTCATAATATACTCACAGGTCTAAAAGACACAAGAAATCAATGTCCCAACTCATTACCGAAGCAAAGAAATAGATACCCGAAAGATGGTGAGAACCAACAAAACACGATGACGTATAGCTAATTACTCGGGCAAAGAAGTCCAACCAAATTCATCCCTCGCCCCAATATTTCATTCCGTCAGTGGAGGGTTAATCAAGCCCAGCTCCATTAGGAACTTCATGTTCAAGCGTGGCGAGCAGTTGTCCTATTGTCGAGGGTGTAGGGAAGGCACGTTTAGCCACTAAACTACGGGCGGAACGTGCATTATAAGTTTGCCCGCGCGGTGTTGATTCCGTGATAGTAGCATCGAGGCATCGTTAGGTCACGGACCGTGGGGTCGTGCCGCGTATCAAACGTGGATCGATCGGTGGATGCATCGTTTGGTGTAGGTCGTCCGTCGGAAAAAGGAGGGACTTGGTCAAAGCAAACGGATCACGGTGCAACCGTTACGTTCTGTGCTCCACGACCGCGGTAAACACAGGTCGAAGTGCAGAGCAACCGAGAAGGGTCGGGGATCCGTCTGTTTGGCCAAGTGACCAGCGAAGTCGCCATAACGACTCTCCCGGCGATGTTATCGTTGCGTTTCTATGGGCATCAGCATGCATCCTTGACTGCACAGCAAATTGTTCGTTGTACACATATTAATCCACGGATATTCAATGCTGGCACAGCTCTATCGTTTGCCTGGATTGTTTAACCGTGTTGTTCAGATCTGTTCGCGTTGTTTGTCAGTTGGCGTTTCGACTCCTGTTCTTCCCTTCGATCCCCTAGCCCTCGGGCATCGAATTCACACGGTCGGTTAATACGTTTAATCCCGATATGGTGGCTCATTATAATCCCGAGGCTGACCAATAACGATACTCCGTTAAATGACCAACGATTTCATGGGTCGCCAGAGTGGCCTCTCCGCGACGCATTATCGCTTCACACATACGCTCCTCTGGCCCGCTTTGGGATTAGATCTGGCTAGTATGGTTCGTCGCTGGCCTGGCGTCAGTCATGTCCACAGGATTACGCAATGATTGCGATTTTGGGCTTAAATGCCTTCACACACGGTGCTGGGCAAGATGTTTGTGGTTAATGGAGAGATCCCTAAGTGTAATGTTCATTCTTTATTTTATTATGTCATAAGGTTGTAGAGCTCATTGCATCGAGTGGTCAATACTTCCTTCTTGAAGCACACTTTCAAATTTTTAAATTTTCAAATTTTCAAACTTTCAAACTTTCAAATTTTTAAATATTTCTCTGTTTAAATGCATTAAGATGCCTAACTCTTAAGTTAAAGCGTCCAGAACAACTATATCTAATTATTATCTTGTAAAGTATTGAACAAATGACACAAAACATGATAAATATTAATGTGCTTGGCTTGACGAGTTCTACAACTAGCAAATACTAAGAAGTGAATGTTACATTTGGTAAATCTTCTAGTAAATTATTTTGGGGAGGAATTACAGAATGAATCTGTAACTTAATTCTCCTACATGATTTTTGAGTTATTCTTACTGCAGTAAGAATTGTGAGTGGTTTAGTGGAAAACTAGTATAAGATTCCAAAGTTAGAATCCTCATTTACCTAGAGTTCAAAAATCCCAGGACATCAAAATTTAACTTTTCCCAGAGTGTTTCCAAATGAAAGATTTCATCACTTACGTGCACCAATTTTCTTCTGAGCTCATAATATCTGTGCCTCCACACACTGACAGCAAATCCACATTTACAAAATGCACAGACGTTACAGAGTAATTTAATCGAAACAATCTGAACAACGCCTCTGTTCACTATTCCAAACCCATATCGCATCAGTTCCAACGTCAGGGTGACAAAGTGCGTCCATTAAGCATCGTGCGCATTTCAATTTCCAATCCCGATGCGAAGCAATATGTGTCTGCTCCTTTCGGAGCGTTTCCACGTGGGTTCACATCTGTCGCCCTGAGGGGTCCACTGTCGTTGAATGTCTCGACGGAAGCTTGTATGCATATGAACCATTCTTATCTCCATCTTGGCGTTTCTTGGACAGGAGCTCGTTTTGTCGATAAAGGGCGCTCGAGTATAAAGCGTTTCGGTCCGTTTAATACATTCATAAATAACGCGATGATTGATCCATTCGCGATAACCGACTGATTTTCTCCTAGTCCTCGACGCAACTGCCTCGAGCTTTTAATTTCGTCCCTGTTCGACTAGAGATCGGACGATTATTTATTTCGCAGGGGGTCGAGCTCGATGCCAAGAAAAATTATGTCGAAAAATGGCACGCGATGCTCGCGGAAAAACTACGGATATATTTTAATATACAGGCTACGTGTCGTGGAACGCGGCTATAACTCCAGAAAGTAAATTCACCGCGCGAAAATAATAATGAAAGTTCGTATGAATGGCTATTCTCTTCGACCTCGTTCGCGAGTTCCCGCCATTTTTGTGTTTCGGTTATTTTCGTTACGAATTATTCCTAGAATTCGCCACGCGATGGCATGGGGTAAAATATCCACGCTAGATAGTTTGGGATGGGATAAAACATTGGATTTGATGGAACGCTGGATGGTCAGTAATGAAAGTTAAGACGGCCACTTTTTATTAATCTTCTTTTTTTTTGTGGATCCTGCGGTAGAAGTAGGATTATTTTGCGTACTGAGTTTGTTTCTAAAGCTGCGATCATGTGTGATGCATTACGTTGTATTTTTGAGACGTGTTTTTCTTCGCGTGAGGGCGCGACGCTTTTCCATGCCACTGAAACATTTTGAAAAGAACGTAAAACGCTCCTGATGAGTGTTTCATCAGCGTTGCTGCTTTTTTTTCTTTACGTTCACCTTCACTGCGAAAAAATTTCTCATATTCTCGGCTGAAAAGGTGTGAAAAATTGCCAGCCGTCATAAAAGCTTGATAAAGGTGTTGCGTTATAGTGCCGGTTCAACAGGCTCATGAAACGGAATTAAAGATTCGTGTGTTAGAGTTAAATATCTAAAGGTGAAAAGTCGAATAGAAAGTTTGTTAAAAACACTCTACTAAAGATAAGCATATTCCTGTTTAAATCTTCTGTTATGTATACTTAAATGTTTTTTCTGTTTATAAAAGTGGAAGAGAAAAACTACATTAACAGAAAATTAATTATGCACGCGCTAGATTAAATATCACGCGAAAAAAAGATGTAACAAACTGGAATATTTTTTCCACAAAATTTAAAATCTGTTACATCGACTATTTGCAGAATGAATACCTTCACCAAACGTCAGATATTCAGAATTCATGATGCTATGAAAGCTACACAAGCGATTATACAGATTTTAAAAATCCGACAGATTTCTGTCGACGAACCATCAGCGCTTCCAGATGTAATCCGATTTATAACATACCGTAATTGTTACCAGCGTTAATGATAGAGAAATCGGGGCTGCAAGTACAATGAAACGTATTTTCATTTCCCATTTTTGGAAATCTGGTTTCTGAATGTACCTAATTTTAATCACTGTCGTGCGTTAACCAGTTACCAAGAATTACGAAAAATCACAAAAAGTGTTCATTGAAATAATTTGATTATAATATTGTCTTCATATACTTAACTGAAAAAATTAATGATAAATTTTGATCGAATATCCCAGAGTATTAATCCAACCTGATCGAAGACTAACGACTAACTGACAAACAGG
This sequence comes from Calliopsis andreniformis, assembly GCF_051401765.1. Lineage (NCBI taxonomy): Eukaryota > Metazoa > Arthropoda > Insecta > Hymenoptera > Andrenidae > Calliopsis > Calliopsis andreniformis. Next base: position 15,045,788 of record NC_135066.1, read on the forward strand.
GGTGGAGCAAAATTCATCATTGGGTGTAAATAGGGAGAATGTAGAGTGGGAAGTTGGAGTCATTGGTATGAAACTGGGCCTGGTGATTGACAAACGACGTGCCTCCCTAGTCTCAATTACCCCTCAATGACACCACCACAGATCGGTAACGTAGTCTAATTGTTTTCGCTGATAAAATATGTCCTAGTAACTCTATTGAAGACATCGTGTCGCTTATCGGGTAGAGAGACACTATTATAATGTGTAGGCAGCGTCATCATTTTTGACTCCACTAGCGAAAAAATCACCCTGTATGATCGCAACGAGATCGTGCGTCAAAATATCAGTTGTATGCATCGAGCCTAAAAGTTAAAAGCATCAGCTTTAGCGGTAGCTTTGTCTCCAATATCTTGAACGCGGTCCACGTAATTCCAGCGAATCAAATGTTATTTTTATTCTCATACGTCATCCATTATCCGAGGGAAATTTTCCCCAACACGTATTCGGTCGCGGTCGAAAATTTCGCAACGCGGTAAAGCACGGATAACGCGTCGTGTCCCTTTTACATTTAACAAAATATATGCCCCACTTTACGGATCCACGATCCGCATAGTTTTCGTCCGACGACCCTATTTCCCGTCCCCTTTACCTCTTCTCCCTCGGTTCCGTGACTCCAGTTTTCGGCCGTGTTTTTTTGCTGGTCTTTGTCGGCGGCAGAGCGACATCCCTCGCTCGGCCCCCGTTTCGGCTCGCCTCCGCTCCACGGTCACGCGAAAATACGTTAACGTCGGATACGCGTACCTAATTTTACTGCCGGTGTCAGGTAATTAGAGGTACGTCCGTTCGAACGTGATTTAAATGGAAACTGTCAAACCGCTGGCGGAGCAAACACAGGGGGAGGGAAGGGTCACGATTGAAGAATGGGCCCTGACTCTGGTTCCGCGGACGTCATACGTTTCCTGCTGCGATTCGTGTCCATTTCCGTGTTCGTGAGTCGAACTTCGCGGTGCGGGGTTAAATGTTGTGGAACGTGTTCCAAGTGTTGTGACATTGTAATTGTAACAATGGCTTGGGAATGTCTTCTGTGGGGTTGTCTGTGGAGTGTTCTTGGATTTTTGTGCGAGCAACGCTATAGATCGATTATACTTTACAATATAATATAATTCGATAAGGGAAATGTCCCAATACCAGGATGTTTAAAATTTAATACGGCTCAGTAAGTAGACAATCGAAAAATGCATATTCTGACATTTGAAATAATATATATCCTGAGTAACTCAATATACTACTTTCTGGTAATTTTCGGTTTTTTATTAGTAGTATTAGTTTTTATTAAAATTTAAGCTGAAAATTACATCTAATTAATGTTATTGTCCAAGTACCGGAACATGGGCCACTACTGGGACATTTACCTTAACGTTTCTGTCTACAATAGCGCTTACAATTAAATATTAAGCTAATCGATGTGTTGACACGTAGTAAGGGCAAGTAGAGTACACGACTGTGGTGTAGATGAGTCTGAGCTTGACCTGAGAGTTAGAGTGGAGTGTAGTAAGTACAGTCTAGTATAATGTCTAATGATGTCTAAGGATACGCTCTTATATACTAGACTATTGAGTATAGTGGGGAGAGGATGACCAGAGTCCTTACATAACTGTGAGTAACCCTGACGAATTTATACTTTGATATAGAAAGTGAAAACAGAAGTGATTGGCAGTGCTTATCGATGGCACGGGGCTAACAGAAGGTTTTTCATCTAATAGTGTACTTCCAATTGCTTTAATGTTAAGTTACGTTTCAAATCATTCAACAAAAATGGATGAATAGATTACTTTTGCTTAGACGATCATAAATCGTTTCAACTTCGTTGAAATTGTTTTTACAGGTACAGTTTTGATCGACTTCAGACACAGCCGAACATGCTGAATGAAAACCAGCAATACAGCGAGAGTCCGATTCTGCACTGAATAGACAGAGACACATAGTACTTCGTACTCTTTCTATCAAGTACACAATCGGACTCTCGCTGTGTTGCTGTTTTCCATTGAGCATGGCCAGTACTAGAATCGGTCGTGCTTCAGATTAATCAATTTACCTGCTGAACCAAAAGTCGCTTCATGTAAACGTAGCTTTGCAAAGCTGAAAGTTTCTAATGACATAATTTCAATTTCCATTGTCATTTGCACATGGTTTCTGCAGACGAAAATGCTCTTTCTTGAAAGCTCAGAACACACAAAACAGACTCTCTATCAAAGCCTCTAACAGCGCATATAAACGCTTTTTAATTACACAAAAAGCAGCAGTAAAATAGCATTCCATTCGCAAACACAAAGCTCTCCCTACGTACACGATTCCAGAGCAGCAAAGTCCCCGAAGCAGCTTTGCTAATTAACACATTACATCTACGAAGGGTTGAAGCCATAGCGTCTACCGTTTCAGAATCGCGTTGTCACGCAGAGTTGCGCTCGGCGAAAGTGAAAGGCGGGGAAGGATAAACTGGGGCAGCGGACAATTACCGAAGGCAACAGTTTTCCAGTGGCGTGCTGGACCTTGAGCTTTTATCAAAATACGTGAGCCAGGAGACGGGTATCGGGTGGCTCAAAATCTGTAACCGCTGAGAGGAAGCATTTTCATGAGATAGCGGGGGATGAGAGGGTCTTATAAAGAGAAGAATGTTGACTTTAAAGGATCCTCGAAAGCCGACGAGGTACGTGTAGATGGCGAGATAGCGGCACGTTTAATATACGCACACGCGTGTAAAGGGCGCCTGTACGTGAATCCACCCCCTCCGACTGGCTTCCTCTTCTTACCTCGTTCTTTCCAGCGATCCTCCTCTCCCAGCCCCCTTTTCACCCTCGCGTCAGTGTACAACACATACAAGGAGCAGTCGAATGTCTTTTCCACAGGAGATTCCCACCAAAACCGTACCGAATCTCTTTTCTCTTTTGGCAGAAAGACTGAAGGCAGAGGGGGTGGGCGCGCGAGGGGAAGGGTGTTTTCTTGGCTGGCGAGTACACAGGCTCTACGTAACCCGGATTCTTAGAGACGTCTTATCGGATTCCGCGCACGCTGAAAGAAACGCCGCGTCTTGTTCCACCCTCAGGTTCCCTATGACTCCCACCCCTGAGACCATCCCTCCCGCGAGCTGGCCCGTTCGAAACCAGCGGCAAGAATTCGAGCCGTTCGAACGGTTGATCGCGTCGGTATCGATTCCGATGGAGCTCCTCGTTTTTCTATTTTTTTTTCCCTCGTTTCCTTTCCCTTCGCTCGCACTCCTTCTCGCCTCGCTACGAATGGTACAATTTCGAGCACACCTCCGCCCTGTTGCGTGTCTATCGCGCGAAACCGTTCCTCGGTTCCTGTGGAATTTATTCGCGGGATATTGATTGCAATCAGCTTGGCAGAGGACACTGAAGAATATTGTGAGCGAGATGGGAGAGGCGAAGACCGAGGCTGACTGATGTTTTGACTTAGTTGCGAGGGGGTGAGAGTTCGGTGTCGCGAATTAGATCGGCGGAGGGTGGGGGGTAGTATGTCGCAGATGTAGTTCGAGATGAAGTTTGAGAAGTGCTAAATGCAGCGAAGCGGTGGAGGTGTTAAAAGGGGCCGCGAATTTGTGAGGAGTTCTCAAAAGGTCTGCAGGGAACCCGGAAAGCGACTTGCAAACTTCTTGCAATTATTATTATTGTAAAATTGCTACAAGCTTACGATGTAGTTTCTGGATTTTCCGCGAGTCCTTCGGAAACTTTGTAGACTCGGTGGTCTGTTTATTTCTGTCTTTAATACATTAACATAATGGCTAGAGTTGTACACGAAGTTTAACTTATATTTTGTTTAGTTGATGTTTATAAATAATTAATTATGGTTTTCTTTAAAACAAACAATTAAATTCGATGTATCCAACAGCTTTCTAGAATCCAAATTATTCAAATTCGTTAAATTCAATGCAGTTTCTGTTTAAATACATGAATATTAATTTCAGATTTATCTTCAGGAATATTCTTGCTCAATATTTCATTTATTACATTAGCTGAGTGTATTACCAAGTGGCGCAAGTATATTATAATAATTAATAAAATACATAGCTTTCTAACAATACTAAACCCAGATAAAAGTACGACACCAATCTCCTTTTAATAACAGCCCCTTAAAATTGTATTTTTATTTGTAAACACTGCTCTAAACTTAAAACACCCTCTCATTGCCAACTTGCAATCACTTCGTCGTCCCACCAATTTTCACTGTACACCCAGCCACAGACACCGGCACGCACAGGCTTTAATTTAGCCAACGACATCGGTAAACACGCATTTTCGTCGAAAACTGTGGTGTGTCCATTGAATTACATTCAATCCATTGTTTCGTCGGTTCAGGTCGCCTAAAGCGCGCGAATACCAAATAGCGAATCTAATTATTTTTCAGCGGTGATTCGCGGTGGTGCGCCACGCATTCCTTCGAAATCTCAATCGGTCGCCGCCTGTTCGGTAGGGACGAAGAAAAGAATCGAGTGGCGCGCTTGACCCCGAATCGAATCAGCGGGAGAACGCTGGGTATTTTAACGAAGTATTTATCTTCGCGATCGCGTGCGCTCGAGCCGCGTCGATCGAGCGATTGCGCGCCATTCGACGATAAAATTCGCACCCTCCGCGTCTATCGAGGTACGCCCGCGTCGCATGAATTATAGTCGGAAAGAGATTTGAAGTGTCCCAGGCCGGGGGAAACTAAATAGTCTTAATTGGAAATAACTCCGACTCTGCACGGCTGTCGAGAGCTCGATTTTCGCGTTAACAAAGGGGTCTGGTTTCAACGAATCCCTGGCGTTTCGAGAATCATGAATTGCGTGTTCGACGGGGGAAACAAGCGTCTTTGCTCTTCCCCTGCTGCCTGACGATGGCGCATTGAAATTTCGATGGCTCTGCGAGCCTGTGCACTCGATGCCTGCGCAGTCACTTTAAATCGATAAAAGAATTAAACGGTTCGAGGGTGTTTGCGAACATGAGGGAATATTTTTTTTTTTTTGATAATGAATTCGTACAAAAAATTGTATTCGTGTTACATCCTGGGTATGATTTCAGAATAAAAACTTACAAAAGTATGTTTTGGGGAAAAATAGAAAGCTAGGCGTGAGATAAAAAAATTTTTTTATTATAGAAAGAATGCTTGCTAGTACCTCATTTAGGTACTACTTGCAATATAGATTTTGTCTACAGTAGGTCCTCAAGTATCTTGTAATTATTTCAAGAATTTTTGGACTCAATTTTAGGATTTCAAAGTGTAATTAATAACAATAATCACCTTCATTCCTCGCCAGAACTCAAATCAAAGCCAAGAATATCTCGGCGACTCATCAGCGACGAAATATTGGCAGTAGTATGCTAACCACGTTCTCGAAACGGGATGTAAAACCTGGCTTTCTTCAAAACATTGTCACAGGAGGTTTCACAAAGAGCCAAAGAGAATAAAAGTGTGACGTTGGGGGTGGACGAGGGAGTTTGTATAGGTTTCACTTTTATCTGTATGATTATGGCGAACTTCTTGCCGAGTGTCGTTCTCTCCTCAGCCAGGATGAGAATAACCTTCCTCGTAGAGTCGATCGTTGCGATTCGCGTCATGGATCGGTCGTTTGGCCCCGTTTTCCACGGGACCTGCACACAATGCTCGGCCTGCGCACGTTTAAAACTGCTCCTTTTTCCAGGGTGAAAACGACCAGACGATGATATTTAACGTTGCGCAAGAAACTGTTCCCGATTATGACTCTGCTCCACGCTATTACGAAGCATTAGTGTCGGCAACCATTGTTTAGCTTTCACGTCGCGTTTCCCCTTTTTCCGCGTCTGTCGAAATTGGCGACGCGTTGCCAGAGCGGGAGCCATTGGTAACGCGCTTTGTTAATTGAACCCAATTCACCGTGAGGATAAACGGCTAGGCGGATACACGTTAAAAATAGAGCTTTGCAAAAACTTAGCGGGTGCTTTCAATAGTTTATGGACCTGATACCTGTGTTCAGAGTATTAATTCGAATGTTTCATCCCTTTGATGGAACTCTATCTCATCAGTCATACATCTGTCTCGTTTAACGCGAGCCATTGAGGACACTCAGCTTCTTGATGGGATCCAAGTGACCTTACTTCACCAATAATATAATTGTTATCGTTATCTAGCCAGTTGAGCGTTGAGTTCCTCGAAGTCGCTCAATAAAGGCGTAAAACTTACCCAATACAGCACACGCGCCAGACGGAATTGTTCCACGAGATTAACATAGAGTAAGTTAGATCGAAGGGACCAGGGAAAGGGGATTTTCAATTCGAGTAATGAAAGTACTCGATACTGGATAAATAGACGTCAAAGGGTGCAGCCAGCAGAATCGAATGAGCGCGACCAGCTAGATGTACGTTCTTCCTGTAAGTGGATGTCAAAGGCTTTCTTCGGAGTCCACTGATACATTTCGTGATGAGTTTGGAGGTTCCTTGAGACGTTGTAGCATGTGGGGCAGTAATTTTTAGCGATGAAGACTTTTAAAATTGCGAGCATGAGGATTTGCTTTCAGAGTGATTCTATTTTTCGATTAACCTTAATGTTACTTCAGTTTACAGAATTTTTGTGAAGTATTTGGAAATTTTTTGATAGAAATTGGAGAATTGGAGTTAAATTTGGTAGATGTTTGGGAAAATGTCAATTTGTTATATTGGAGTCCTCAAGTGTTAGTGTTGTTTATTATAACATGTAGAGTGGTTTACATGAGTGGAATAAGACATATTTATTTGTGAGTGTAGAAAAAAGAAATATACACATGTTTTTATTTTCTGATAATAGTGTTATTGTTAAATACATGAATATCAGTATACTTACAAAAATATGGTTCTAGTCTAGAAGTGTCTTTTTAAACATTTATTATGTTTCTCTTTTTTTAAATTTCAGTTAGAAAAAATACAAATACAAAACTATTGTTAATAAGAAGTTTTGGCACGTGTAATGTACAAGGTCTCTCAGAAATGGGTAGCCAAAATTTGGCACTCTATTCGGTTCTTCTGAAAGCTAGAATAATGTCATATAAACAGAGGTCCGGAAGCTCTTTCTTTTCACGATGTAAACATTTCTTGTTTACCTCGAAATTTTACACGTACAGCTGTCACATGTAGCATTACTATCACTGTTAACATTTTACCCTATTAGACAAAACCTATAATATACCAAGAATTTTTGACCATTTCCAACCTTTACTGAAAAGCCGACACAAAGTGCGTATTATTGCTTAAAAAAATCACTTCCAGCAATTTTTTTCAGCTTGAAGTATTTCCACAATATTCCATCAAAAAGAAGAAACCATCAGAAAGAAAGAATTCCACGTCTCTTTTCGTCCTCAAGAGAAGCAAAATACGGTACCCAAATTAGCCCGCCCATTTCTGTAGCACTCTGCATATCTCACCCTAAAGCCCACCATACGCTAATTTCCGTGAAACAGGGTTTTGCATATAAACACGTCGACAATCACTCGGAGGAGCCCTAATTTCCGTCCCCTAATTTCTTCCATCCCCTAGGAGTGATTTAAATCGCGATACAACGCTTTCCCGCGGTCTCGCCGTGCCACGTTCTCCCTCGCGCCGTCGCCCTTTTTTAAATCAATTATGAATTCGAGGGTTGCTTTTTGTCCGAGGGGTTCCCCGACAGTCCAGTCAGCGCGCCGCGTAATGGCCAGGGGCGCTTAACTCCGTCCGAAGTGACATTAGTAACCGATTTTCCGTTTCATCGCGCCCCACGAGCCAGCCTGTCGACCCTCTTATCGCCGATCGCCATTTGCAGCGCGCTGGAAACGGTCTTATCACCGCGTAACCACCGCACTTTCGCCGCACAAAGCGCGCGGGGGTCACTTTGCTCGTTCGCGCTCTTCTTCCTCGACGTTTGCTCACGCGCTCCAGCACACACACACAGGCACGTGCAGAAGGGAGGGACAGTGGCGTAAAGTTGCTTGACGGTCGCATTACAGATAGGACTTTGCATTCGGATGGTAGCCGTGCGGGGAACTGTGTTGCGAGTTTCCCTCAGTGAACACGCCTCGGGCCTTTTAAGGTATCAGCTGGAACTAGTTCCATTATGGGATACGTCGCTCACAATGAAACTTTTACGAATTAAATGCCCCACGCCCCTCCACCGCCCCTCCGCCAACCTGAGGGTACGATTGATTGTGTCCGCGCGACGATGACTCGGGCAAATATCAATTATCGATATGCATATGCATGTGTACACGTATAGGGAACAGTGTGTGGAAGTTCCTCGACGAGGGGATTAAATTTGCTCAACGTTCGGAAACTATTTTCGGGCACAGTATGAATTTACGAGATTTATATTTTGTATGGGACGGCTCTGGAATACGGGCAGTTTTATTTGCCGCAAATCACGGCGGCGCGAATGGTAAACATGATGAACAAGGAAAACGACTGGCAATATTGTGTTATATTACATGTTGAGCAGGGTGGAACGTATCTGATAGCGAGCAGGGAATTACGTACTTCACGTCACGGAGGGGGCTGATTGGGGAATTAAATTCGTTTATCAGGGTAGGTCTCAAAATTAATCTGGTCAAAGTTGGTTATGTTTTGATATTGTCATTTTTCGTTCCTGATTGGAGTGGAGCTGATGTTTTCGCAATAATGATATATGCGTGGCCCACTTCAATTAATGACTGTGACTCTAATTTAATGGTTCTTTTTCAATACTTGAAGTATGTAGTAGTTGGATAAAGTTATTATTTTAGAGAAGCTATTTACTTCTTGACGATTTCAGAAATTTTGGGAATTACAGATTTATTGGTAGCAACTGATATTTATTACTTAGACTAACCATTAATTACTGTTAAAAATACAATTACTGTAATTACTATACACTTAGCTTTAAGATACAATAGAGATACGAAATAAATATAAAAAATATACATCAGTTACTACAAAGAAACCTGTATTTTTTTAAACATGTGATATCATTTGAATACTTATTAACGGTATTATACATTTTTCAAATGCCATAATACTCTAATTTTTTTTCTTAAAATCTTTCTACCTACATCTCAGTATTTGAACATTTTTAATTTCTGAAAAGATCATCCCTTATGAAGCAATTTGTCACGAACGTATACGAATATAAATATGTAAAATAGTTTCTGCTGTATTTGGAAAGATCCTTTCAGGTCTCAGCAACGAATTTAACCTGCTTCATACAGTGCATCACGTTTCTGGCTAATAATTTCTAGGAGTATTTACTGTCACCTCATCTCTGTTTTCTTCACTTTGTTTCGCGAACGTAATTTTAGTTTCGCGCCTCGGTGGCTTTCGTCGAACTTTCGTCGACGATAAATGCAGCAGCGATCTCGCAATAATAAAGTGGCGAAAGAAGGCGCAATAAAGAGGTCCATGGGTGAAGGAAGGAGAGAAAAGGGCGTCACCAAGAGAGAGAAGAAAATATATTCTATGTAGCCAGTTTACGACTCGAGGGAAAATACCTACCGTGGCCTCTCCATCTTCCTCTCTCCTCTTATCGCCAGTATCTTCCTCTCCGCGCTATCAGTCAGATGTATCTGTTGCTTGAAAGTGCCCGTAAAAGATTCTTACAATAGCGAAAGCACTTTGACGGAATATAAAATGTAATTAGGTAATTACAGCGACGAAGACGAATCATTTGAATGTATTATGCTAACTCGAATTATAGTATTCAGTGGCAAGGTGTAGCGATTAATTACTGGATCTACCCAAAGTAACCTTTTTCGGGACATCGTGGTTGTGGCAGAGCTGTTTTTCAAGGAGGGATCATCACTCTCTTTTATGACACAGCTTTTCGTAATCTTCTCTCGTTCCCTCGAATCGCGTGAATTTTTAAATTAGGGTTTTTACAAAATGTTACATGTTACTACAGACTAGGGACAAGTATCACACTTGGTTAATGTATTCTGTGGATTCTTTATCATTCCCATGTCACACGAAACGTCATCCACCGACCCTACAAACAGCTCCTACTTCAAAAGTAGTTTTAAAAACTTCACCAATAAATCGGAGCTAAATCATATATTTCTCAAGCACACCTCTAAATCGTGATATTATCTTCTCAGAATTTTTAAATTCGGAACGAAGAATACCAACGTGTCGGGCATGGTTCGTTTAACCACACTCCAATTAGCCCCAAGAAATAGCGCTTAATTAATTCGACATCCCCATAATAGACGCGTAGAATCGTACATGGGGGAACTATGCCAGGAGCTCGAATATAGGGCCCCCTCTCAAAATCCACACCGATCCACATTCTTGCTTTGTTAGTCGACTGGGCATAGCTGTCACGAATAACAGCTCGTTCGGTATACTTTATACCCTCGCGCGTGTCGATGCTGCTACGTCGTTATGCGCCTCCGTTCTGAACCTGTAATCATCGCCTACCATCTATTCCCGCGGCGCCGTGTGCTGCTGCAGAAGAACCTGCAGGTCGAATCCTTCACTGGTAGTAGAGACAGCCAACGGGTACCACGGTACAACCCGACAATAAATACACCCGCTTCTGCCGCCTTTGTTGTTACTATGAAGTTGTTCTTCCCAGTCCCCTCATCGCTCTCATGTTAGCGCTCCAGGGTACTGCGAACCTTTTGTTATGCATCAACACGGATCGCTTCTGAACGAAAAGTTGAGAAGTTAGTAAATTCTTTCGATTCCTGCTGAAATATGAAAGTGATCCTTGTAAGGTTCACTTTGAACAGATTTTAGATGTTAAAAAAGAGGGAAGGGTTTTGGGAGCTGGAGGTTCAAAGAAGGGAGATAATAGGGAACGTGGAAGATTTACGAGGTTCCTGTTTTCGAGTAAAGTGTAGCTTAAGGTAATTCGATTCGTCATAGTTCTTGGAATAGTTTTGTTCAGAGTTTGAAATATATCTTGCAAATGCTGGGTTATGAGAGTAGATTTATTGTTAGGTTGCAAATGTTTATATATTCAGACCAGAAGACTGCAAAATACAGAAGTATATAAAATATCCAAAGTAAATACTTGGAAGGAGACGTAAATGTCTATTTAGTTTCATTGTTTGATTGAGTTTATGAAAATATGACTTTGCATAAGTATTCACAATCTATGTACCTACTTATCAACTTGAGAATTCTTGTGGCTTAAGTGCGTTATCAAGTTTGGGAATTGTAGTCCAAAATCGACTTATCATTTAGATAATACTTATCATTTATCTATAAAAAGTTAAATGATGTAGCGAATAATATGCGAGATAAACTTTTGGGAATACAAAAAGCTTCAGTATACTACCTTGAACATTTATTCAAAAATCTATTCTTTTGAAAACTGCTTCATTATAATTGCCATGTTCAACCCGAATTATAGAGTAAACCACAATGAAAGATTTTTTAAACAAATTTTCAAATAGGTACTTATTCCAATATTTAAATATCCAAATTTTCAAATATTGTGATATTTAAATACGTATTCACTAAAATGTTGAAATTATCTACATTATCCACTTTTCTAAATTTATCTTCTGTTTCAATTTCCAAGTGATAAGTCCTGGAACATAATCGCTTATCTCCTCACGAATAGTTTCACACGCGAATCTGAAAACATCTGTAATTGTAAGGCAAAAAGATCTATGTCAAATTTAAAAAAAATTCAACTTAAGGCGTTACTTGACATCTAGAATATAGAATTTATATTTCCAGATAGAAGAAAGGGCATTAAAAGAATGTTTTCACCTAAAAATAAGGATTCCAGAAGACACAAGTCCATAACACAGTATTAAAGCTGAAAACTTCATATGCTAGTGTATCTCCAAAATAAAACATGACTTACTTCGTTCTGCCTTACAACCAAAAAATACAACAGTAACTGCGTATCTCTACATTCATAGCCGTGTCATGAGAGTCATATAAACTGGATCTCCCCAGCCTATAATCTCTGTCCCCTAATCCTATACTCCACAACAACTCAACTCCCAGCCAAGGAGTCTCGCTCTTTAAAAACGCAAGTTACCATTTCTGAGAAAATCGACTTTAGCTCGCCCCAGGTATCCCTGCACTCCCAACGATGGCAGCGCGTCGAAGCCAGAGGCCACTGCTAATGAGCATAACGTAAGAAATTTCGTCGGCGAGATCCGTCGATCGAGCAATTTACGATAATATCGGTGGCCTCTGGTTACCAGCGTTGTCTAATGAAATTTCGAGAAGGGGGATTATCGTCAAGGATCACGCCTCACGGCCCGCTGCTGATATTGAGTGGAACGCTGCTAATTGCCGGATCGTTTACGTGTTACGCGGTCAGATGTGTCCCGTTTGATAGGCTAAATGCCTGCTCGCTGAAACGTCCAACGACTGACCCTCTATTCTGGATTTCAAGGAATGGCCCCTGTGAATGAATGGTTGTCAGACGTGGCCCGATATTCCCCGTAGAATGGTAACGATGGTTCGTTGATTACCCTCATCGATCCGTTCTATCTACTTCGTCATCAGGCGTGTAATTTCGTTTCCGATCGTCTCGATTCTACGTCCGTCCTCTGCTTCTGACAGTCCACCTCGTTGTTTCCCCCTCCCCTCTGTAATCGCGCAATAAATAGGCGAATTTCGTCGAAAAAGGGTGGCAACTGTTAGGCACACCAACGATATTTTGACGCACGATTTTCTTGCGATCATATGTTTTTCTTTGTCTTCCTAATTAGAAACAAGGAAGACGGACATATAATTGAAACAGATCGTGCGTCAAAATATCTCTCGTTTGGATCGGGATTTAAGGCTTCCACAAATCAACTTGAATTTTCTGCAGCGACAGAGATTTCCTGGAAGAGTGAGGAAACAGACGTAGGGAAACATGGTGAAATTAGGACCACCTAAGGAAAACATTAAAAAATAATATTAAAATTGTGAGAAAGAATATATGATAGGGTGTTCAGGTAAGAATTCGAGAAGAAGAAAAAAAAGTAGAGTATCCTTAGCGAGATAATAGTGTGCTTTTAATTGTTGTAACATAACGTTCCTAATTCATGGCGCTCCGTGGAAACTGATATCTATTGGAGCGTGATACAATTATCCCTGTAGGAAGAAATACAAATGCGCATACATACGAATATAGAGACATCCTTACAAAATAATTTTACAAACTCTATATGAGCCCACAGAGCCTAATTTCCAGCCTTTAATATATCCAAAATTTGGCCACTAGAAATGGTGGTGACACAGGCGTTACCTAACGTCTTCCTTACGATCCTACGAAAAACTGTTACACATATAAAGCAAATGCACGCGAGGGGTCCTTATCTATGCGTCCAATGCATTCCAGCTCTCAAAGAGGGTCAAAAAGGTCACGTAGACGACGCGTACGTAACACTACCTTAACAGTCGCTTCCTAGCCATTTAATATCTCAGATATTAATGAACAAGAGGGTTCGTTGCTGTACTCGCAACGAAGGTCTCTCCCAGCTCTGTACCGCTATGGATCTGATTACAGTTTCGCGCTTCTCTGTTCCATCCTTCTCGCAATTTAAATTTACCATCAACTTGCAAATTGTTCCAATTTCGGCGGATCCACGCGGGGATGAAAACATCACGGCGAGGCGGTACATAGAAATTCGCCCTATTACACGATTCGACAGCTCGAGGATTGCCAGGCGTCTGCTAACGACCGGTCGATCGTGTTCCTTCCATCGAGAACGCCCCCGCCGCCTCCTTCCACCGCCTCGTCGAAAAATTTGACCGTGTTATAAAGAGGAACGGGCGCGAGCAACGAGAGACGACCGAATAGGCCCCGTAAATACAGGTGTTCGTGGTGGAACAAGGAGACAGCGGGCGGAGGGATGCCCGCCAGTGTTTCATTTTTCCCGCGAGCCAGAATTTACATCTCCGGCAGAAGCATTTAATCAGCTGGTGCCCAGGGCGAAATGGAATTTAGTGGTGCTTTAAAAGGCCGCTCGAGGGGGGGCTGTCGGCGAGGGGTGGGAGGGCGCGTCGGTCGTTGAATGACGGAGGGCGCAGGGTAGGGTTCGCGACTGGCTGGCGCGAAGAGAGGCCTGTGTCGATGAACGCTGGTGGGTGGCCTGGGCCACGGGATATTCGAGGCCAGCAGTAGCCAATGCCACTCAACAACTTTGTTGAATTTCACGCCATTTGAGTAAATGGGGGAGCTGATCAAACAGCCCCGATATTTTGTAGACCTATCCTCGCGTCGCTGTGTACTACCGTGCAACGTCAATAACCACGGCATCAATGCCAATAGCACCAGCGACACAATGTAGGCATGTACGTCTTTGTTCGTGTTTTCTACCTTCGTTGCACGCTGTTGGCGAGGGTGAGTCTTGATTTTGTGCTGTGTAGTTTTTACGTGGAAGTGGGTTTCTGGAGTATTGAGGGCCTTGGGTGTTTTAAAATAGAGTTCGTAGTAGTTTTGGTTGGGAGAGTGAAAGGGTTGGAGAGGGTGAGGACGAAACGTTTTTGGGGATGTTAACTTGAAGTAATTACTTCTTGTAGGGTTGTAATATTCTAGAGTTATTTTGATTTGATTATGGAAGGTAATTTATCGTTGTATTCTAAAAATAATTCAAAACGCCAGATCAAGATATTTTTGATACCAGACATAAGTTAAATATTTAACAATTTTATAATTCAAAAATAGGAAATAGGATATTTGAATATTGGAAGAGTACAAATTTGAGTATCTAAATTATTATTAAGAAACATATTTGAATATTACAAACTACCTGTCTAAATTTTCAATATTTATGAAACTTGAATATTTGAATATTTAAATATTAGAATAATAAAGACTTCGAATATCTAATAGAATAATTGTAAACTGGAATATATATCTACTTTGACATTTAAAAATTTAATAATTAGAAGTTTGAAGAATTAAAAGAAAATGGTGAATATCGAGCATATCTGAATTCGAAATGAAAATTCTAACTCTTTCTAATCCTAAAAATTCTTGACTGTATTTTGAATGTCGGTCCTCCTAACTGTAGTCCAAATTATGTTCCATTCCTTCGCTCTACTCTATATTCTCAATTGCCACAAAACAATCCCAGATACAATCCCATTCTAATCTAAATTCACTGTATTAACAAATAGCAGAGACACGATTTCGTGAGCAAACGCAAAGCGATTGGTGGCCTTCCTCGACCTCGTTTTCTGTCCCCCAGCTCTCCTTCCTCCCTTCAACCGTCTTGTGTCCCTGTCCCTGCGGGTGGTTCGTTTTCTTCAGTCCCAGTTACAACGACGGAAGATTATTATTGCAATAAACGGGGCAAGGGTGGAGCGCGAGCGTGACGCTGATCGAAGACCGATTTACGATCGACCAGTGATTAATACTCGCGGCGTGGGCACGTTCAGGCACCCACACAACGGAGTTTTGTTCCCTCTGACATGTACGTAATATCAGCCCACGTGACATATTATACGTCGCGGCGTGATTTAAATAATGACAATAATGCTGAATAATTATGAGCTATAATTACCGGTATTGTTTCGCTGATAACATAATACAGGGGAGCCTTGCTTTCTCTCTCTATCGTCCTAGCCCCGTATGGTACAAGCTATTTCGTCACGAAGCATGTTATATTACTTAGTTTTCATAAATAGCATAGCGCCGCCTATTATCCATGATGTTAAAGGCAGATAGATTAATTTATTACTTAAAGGTCACGATTGGAGGAACCTTAATTTTGAATATGGATAACGGTACTATGAAATGAGTCCTTATCGTAGATCAAATTTTTCTAGTTTATTATGGCTTCACTGGTAGCTAGTGTATACCTCGAAAGGAATTCTCAGCTTAATTACCAGTAACTCTTACAATGATTTCATCGCGATTACCGTGCTAATCATTGGAATTTCGTTGTAATCGAAATTCCACCCGATCAAATCAGATCCATAAATTACGTCGCAATTACAATGGTACCCAGTGAATTCATTGAATTCTAATTACCGAATCAATTAATTTCCATAATAATTTCTTCATCGTCGAAATGCGCGCGTTCTATGGGAGCGATGGAACACGCCCCACCTGACAAGCTTTCACGAGATTACGAAAGAATTAAATAGCTCTGCGAGATTACGTCTCAATCGCGTTCAGGCGATGTTGATCACTTTATTATCGTATCGCTTTTACGGATATAATTAGCGTCTCTTGTTCTATAATAGTTTACATAATTCTGCGAGCATAGGCACATGGTCGAAGAGAGAAGTTTAATCAAACTACTTACAACTTATAGTACCTATTAATACTTAGATACTTTAATTTGATTTGTTATATTATGTCTGTATTATATGTTATTTATTGAAATCATTTCTATTATTCTTGTATAAGTGAAGTCAATTGCAGAAGAATAAAAATGATGATTGTGAATATACTGCATGGATAGATCACTCTTACACTCTGAAATCTGAAATTTTTTGAAAGCAAATTAAGCAGAAAATCAGTTGATAATTCATGGAATTTATCGAATGCTAAAATTCGATAAGCAGTTTACCAGAATAAACCTGTTTGATAATTTAAGTGCATACATGCATACCATACATATGTGTAGCAACTAAATTTAAATATATAATATCATTATTTAGATTAAACTTCATTAATAATCATTTCCACTATCAGTTAACTTTCTATACCTGACTGCTTATAAATCCTCAAATTTTATTTCTACACATCGTATCATCCACCGACTCTAGTAGCCTGTCACAAATTCCAATTAATGAGACCCTTGAAACGCAACAGTGTGCTTTATTAACTTCATCAGATTCCATGGCACGGATAGGAAGCTGGTCGATTCCAGTTACTGCTTTCCCATAAATCAGCAAAATTATCGACCACCTTCGCCCGCCTCCTGTACTCTAAAAAGTAGCCAATAACAATTCGTTGGAAGAACCAGAAAAGAGAGAGTTGTTAGAACCAAAAGAAAAAGAGGACACGAATACTTGTCTTATCGGTTCGTTGACTGTAAATTGACGAAAATCTTCGTTAACGCATCACTCTATACGATTGACGACAGGCTGGAGATTCCTTAATTAAACCATCTCAGGGTTACATTACTAATAGGCTAGCCAGTCGTTTGAACCGATGACCACGCTGATAATTATCGTTAAAGGCTGAAGAGGATAGAGGCGCATGGACCACGGGAACCGTTTTACTTATTGCTCGCTAGAGCACTTCCGTCGAAATAGATGGGAACACGAACTGTCGCTTTACAATCGACTCATTACAAAGGATAATAACTGCCAGGCTCTCGAGCAGTCAAAGCATGAATTATGGGTTACTCCGCGAAATCATTGATGCGATTACGCTTTACCGCTAACTAACTGAGCGTGACATATATTATATACGATGTATATAATATATTCAAGGGTTGAAGCCGGTCGGGGGATGTCAGATGTATCCCCAGTCGAGAAATCTTGAGTATGAACCTGTAACCCGGAAAGGGACGTATTTTGGAGTTGGATTTCGCCTCGGTAACTGTAACTGTGGAAACTTGGGTGCTTTGTTGGGCGTTAATTTCTAGAACGATTTTAGATACATAACTCCCTTGTGCTACTGCGAGATAAATGTTCCAACAGTCGACCGTGTCCTGGCATTTCAACACCAACGATAATTCTATTTAATTTTAATTTTAAATATAATTAACAATAAAAGATAGCACTGTTGGGAGGTCAGAAGCTGTCAGTGAGACAGCCCAGGGGCAAGTGGAGTGCTCGGTTCGCTGCAAGCGATAGTAATGTGCGACCAATTGGGCCAATGAGGGAAGTGCGAGTGTACCATCTCTGTGTAGTTTTCTGCGGAGCCAATCAGATCCACTGGCAACGTCTGAGCTCACAACAGTATGTTCACCTACTGGGACGTCATAATTCACGCATCGGGACATGTATGTACTTTTAGGTTGTTCATTTACTTGGACATTTACGTCTTAAGCGTTCGAGTATTGGGACACGTACCTTCTATTTTGAATCCATCGCTTTACCATTTTTTTTGTATAGCACGAATTAGAGTTAAAGGCCATGAAAGAAAAATATAAATGACTTTTTACTTACTGTATTCTTCAAACAGTTTTTTATTACAAAAGTTAAGGAAACTCGACAACAGTTAAACATAGCAACTAGGAGGAGAAAAGATAAGGGAAAAACTCCATCATAGACTACATTTTTGACAGCTAGTGCTCAGCAATTCAGAAATTGTTTCAACTGTTAAAACCAGATGTAACGAGTAGAAAGCTTCGCAATCCGATTTCTTCGATTTCCTCTAATACGCGTTATTAGGATTAAATAAAATCATTCTTTGTAATCGAATCGCGATCTCCAAGCGTTTCAAAATGGTTGGAGGACTAAAAAGTTGGATGCTTAAGCTATCTTGAGATGTTATTTTACTCTACCGAATCGCTGGCATGCGAGCACCGTATCGGTTTATCAGTATCGCGGCGATAGTCTTAAACAGGTTCAGGGAGCAGCCCGATTAGCATATTACCACCTGTCTTCTCTGAACGCCTCGCTCGGTCGGGGGGCTTTATTAACGGGTGTAGGTTTCCAGCGCAATGGAACGTACTATCACGTTCATCTATCTAGATAAGGGAAATCATCGTTTATTTTTTCCACACGGAGTATCGGAAAATTTACTACAGCCACGTTGCACCGCGATGGGCAGAAATTTTTTAACGCCAGATTGTCTCGTTGTGCAGACGAGCAATGAGCAATGATAACGTTGCTGTTTTTATTTACGCCTCGATCATGCGCCTTCTCGATCGTCTTACGAATTGGATATAGAGGATAAGGGGAGAGAGTACGTTCCACTTCCAGAAGATTACGAAAACATGCCTGAAGCGATAGAATTTTGATTAAGGATTCCAATGTGCAGCTTCCGCATTGTACGAGACCTGCTCTAAAAATAATGAGACTCTTTGTTTTCTGACGCCATGATTGCCTGAAGAGGGAGTGAACTACCTATGATTTCTATAAAACAATTTTTCATTAAATTATGTATCTTAGAATAAGATTCGTTTCCTGAATTTTTTTCACGAAATGAATTTACTACACTTTCGATAATAAACAGACTATATAGTTTCACAAGGGAGTTACATTTAAGTGGATTACTTTAATTAACTAACGTAAAGTGTACAGAATCTGTTACAAATACAGTCTCGTCAATTTTGGAGCGAACCTCGTGCTCCGTACGGAGTCGCTTGATTATTGAACACGCAGTCGGCTGCAGCAGGGCGGGCGATAAGGGAAAGTAAGCTCGCGAAAATAACTCTTTTTCGACGTTCGTGAAAGAGGTCATTAGTCTTGGACCGTCGCTCCACCTCGCGTTGGGTTATCAATCATGCTGCGCGTGCAACAAATATTCTAATGGACTCCCTATCTCGCGATTCGTTTCTCTCAAATTAATAGTGCATCTACCAGGCGAGCGTGTATCACGAGGCAGAGAGATTTGAGAGCGAATTGGATGTGCAACCTATTTCTAAGAATTGTCGATGTTCTGTTTAAAACTGAGACGTTACAGTTTCAGGGAATTTTCATTTTTCACTTTAAGAGAAGTTAGGACAGTTTTAGTAACGTGTGTAGAAGGTTGGTAATTTTTGAAAGCAGAATATATAATGGAGACTTCAGGGAAATAGCTTCATAAGTCAGATTTCCTTTTTACGGGAGAGCAATTTCAAAATTTGAGACAGGACGCTAGGAAATAACAAGAATCATGCAATAAGCACAGCCAACATTCTTCGATAAAATTGTTAGTAACCATTTAATAACTTTGAATTTCTCGGTGACTTGTTAAATTGTTTTCCTGTTTCACATGAACTCGCCAAGTATTTTTTTTGTAAGTTCATTATGAAACTGGATATTTATGACTTGGAGCTTATCAAAATTTTCATCTTTCCAACTTTAATATATGTATGCACAACCTTTTAGCTATCAGATGACATATAAAACAGAAAATCGACAAAAATAGACTTACCAAGTTCTTTCCTTGTGGTCTTCATATGCAGTAGTGGTGATAACATCTGTTCAGTAGAATAAGGATCAAAGAAGCGTTGTCTCATCATGGTAAATAAAATACGATAAAATGTATTAATAAGTTCCACAGGTTGTTTCAATTATACCTAAATATAAAAATGATTATCATATGTAGGTAGAGGGTGAATAACACTCTCTGTAATATCTCGCACATTTTATCACTCCACCATTACATATTTCAACCAAGGCCACTGTACACAGCTCAGAGCTGAAAACATTAATCTACCAGCAGTCTCAGTGTTCATTAATTACCAAAACTAATTTCTCTAATTCTACCCCAGAAAGAAAAGACTACGCAGTTCTAGCGAATGGACATGTTACTTCCATTAGCAGGAATTTCGCAAGTCAGCGTCGATTCAAAAGCAAATCGGAGACATCTCAACAATTCCAAGAGTTCTCGGAACGGGACGTATATGGGATCCTAATTGTCACGAATACGGCCAATAAATTACCATATATATTCTCTCGAATCGATCCGAAGGTGATTAAGGGAATCGGACATAATTCCTCCTCAGGTCGGCCCTCAGCAAGGTCGTTCATCTTATCCCGTTTGTAAACCGAGTCTCCAAACGTCAGCCTATCACTCCGATCGAGTACCGAGCGATACTCTTAAGATTCCTTAATTAAACGATCTGACAGCTACATTACTAAGATCCCAGTTATCGAGAGATCGATCTAACGTGCCGCAAAAAGGATCGTTCCTTCAGCCTCGAATGCATCCTCCATCATCCCCTCTTTCTCTTCGCCCTTCTTTTTTTTTTTGCTTTCGTGAATCGACTGTCCGAGCAGCCAGGCGATTTCTGTCGCAACAAGCCTGTCATCCTTGCCAGGGCGCCCTTTAAATCCTTTCGCGACCGTCCCGCCAGCGGCCGGCGCTTTTGATGGAGCTTCTTCTACCGAGGGCAGCTCGCGACGCTCGTGAAATTACATGCGAGGGCAAAGAGAAAAATTGGAAATTAACGATTCGTATTAGAGGCGACACGTGAATCGGTTTCAGCTCGCTGGGGCTTTCGTCGTTGAAACCTCATGTAAATTCCGTCCTTACTCCCTAACGATGCTTTCTTGTCGGCGCTTGTCATGGATTTGAGAGCTGGACGCTAACTGCGCTGTCCGTTTGCCTAGTCAGGAGTATCAACCTGGATGGAAATTTCTGTTTTGATTCTCGTATTTTGGTTGAAATTTAGTCTTCTCTTAGATGTGTTGCACTGGGTTGAAGAACGTGATGTTGCAGTATTCTGTTGAGATCGAATCATAAAAAGTATAATGTTTTGTAATATTGTATCGTAGGTATATCGTAGGTTCATATGTTAAAATTGTTTGTGTTCTGAAAAAAGTAAAAAAAGAGTTAAATAAAATTTGCTTTGCTCCTCTTAGGGTTTTCATTGATATTCTTATTTTAATAAAATAAATTGGAAAATTTTTATTAAAACAAATAGCAATATAGCTTAGCAAGTCGATTTTGCTAAGATTTATATTCATCACTTATGCACAGATTTAATTACTATTGTTGATCTTCGTACTGATGATTAGTTTTGTATAGAATCTCTAACAAAATTTATGGATTTATCCTATTGTTAGATTTGGATTTATCCTATTTATCCTATTGTTAAAATCCGATTTTTAATGTTCAAACTATTCTCGTTTCTTCAATGACCCAGACAGATGAAATTAAATACGATCAAATCTGAATCAAGGTAGAAAATTTCTAAATAATGCATCTTATCAGATTTGTGTCAATAGCCACATCTTTGTTCAGAGGGACTCTTCAAACTTTTGCTACACTATAAAACAGTGCATATGTGCTTAATCTTTTTAGAATTAAGTATATAATTCTCTTAGAGCACTCAATTATGACTATGAAATTCAGTAATGATACTTTCATTTCTATATAAATTATAAATAAAATTCTCCAAGAAACAGGAAACTTTAGTTTCTGATCAGACTCTGTATTGAAAATTTGTCAATCAAAATACAAAGATACCGCATTATTTCACAAGGAAGCCCTGTAACCATTGAAAATCATCCATGTGAGAAATGAAGAGTAGCAAAGCAAACTTCTCAAGATTACACAAGCCACTCGGACGATAAATTAACATCTCCTCTATGTATTTTGCATAGAACGTCCCACGATGACATCGTGATAACGAGCAAAAACGTTTGAATAGTCGATTCAACGCAGCGACGCGGAACATTTCTCGCGTCGTTCTGTTAATTATGAGGAATTAATTCCTTTCTACTCGACACGATGTACAGATCCAGGCTGAATTATCGACGCGATGATTAACTTTCGCCAATTGCTTTACGCTGGCTCGCCAGTTGTCACGGTAATGTGAATATCGTCGACGATTTTATTTCCTCCCTGGTACGATTCCAAATCGAAAACGCGCCGCTGAAATGCAGTTAGTAGGGATCGGGGTTCGTTTCGATTCGGTTTTCACTTCGTCGTGTTCCAAACAATAGACTGCTGCGCGACGATTAAAAAAAGGATTATACCTATATACGCGTATATATGCTCGAGGGATGAAAAAATGGTGTGGTACCGTGTGTTGGTCAATATCCTGGCCCCAGTGTCAGGTATATGGTAACTGGCAGATTCATTGTTTCTACATTTTTCGTCGCATATTTTAATTGACGAGCCAGAATAGTTGTGATCCTGATTGTCGGTTCCCATTTATTGAAACCAGTTCTCTGAGACAGGGCTCTTTTTATTGTCACATCGTCAAGCTTTCATACGACACAGAGAGTGGCAAACATTTTGTTTGATGAAATCCTTGACGAAAGGAAAAAGTCATGTTCGACATTTTCCCGCTTTTTTTTGTAAGCGCGTTGCATGCGTTACAGTATCATTTGGTAGAGGATTGTTATAGCGTATTCTTCTCCATTCGGTATTTTATGTTTGGGAATTAATGGTAGAAGAAAGAGACGCCAAAGAAGAAAATATGAGTCATATACCTCTTTCTTCGCGAGTAGTAGAACACTCTGGATCGATGTTCTTCGAATTTATGTGAAATTCCAAAGTGTATAGGATAGACCTTTAGACATTGTAATATATATAGTTAGAATTTAATAGGTTGAATTTTATGCGATTTTTCTACGTTCTTCAGATCCTTTGATTTATTCAGGTATATCTATCCTTTTTGAAAATAGTCCTTAATATTAAGTCCTTAATATCAAGGACCCCTAAAAATTTCAATATTCTATCCCACAAATTTTCAATTTTTAATCTATTTTCTTTCATCTAAGATCGTATACCCCTTTCAAAGAAATTATAAATATAAAATACCAATCATCGATACACCTCACAGTATTTAGCAGTATAATTGCCTATTATAGTTAAAAAGAAAGACTCGTTCTGTGAAACCCCCCTAGTTCCCCTTCCATTCTTTAGTCCTCCATCCTCTGCTAGCAGAGTAAGAATCGAATTCACAGGTCCTCTGTTCCTCCAGCGCAAAAAGCAACTCAACATCGCGTAAAAATAGGGCTGGCACATGACGCGAATCCCAACGAAGGAAAGCAGCATATTCGATTTCATTCCATACCTAAATTCGATCGCGGTACGAATCCACCCACGTTCACAATGCATTTCGGCGAGCAGGAAACTTTGATTCGACGCGTCGTAGGAAATTCTCGTAAGAAAAAATACGCGATGGGAGAACTTATTACAGATAAAACTGTATTAGAGTTTTAAGTTACGACCGAAAGTGGAACGTGTTTTTCGCAAGTTTTTCACTTGACGTTGACTTAGGGGTGACTCCACGGGTGCACGCGGAGCAGAATGGGACCATCATATCGGAATCGGCCACTTCGCTGATTCCTGCGGAAATCGCGAAATCTTTCCGGGTATTAAATCGAAGCACGTTTCTTATCACGCGACCATATTCACTGATGCTCCACGACGAACGCATCTGCCGAGCCAGCACGAAAACAGATCCACGACACTATTTTCGAACTCCATTCTTTCCCGGGCCCGCTTCCGTGATCTCGCTATCTTTCGCCACGCAAGCCATATCGTGGATGCACATGCGACTGCATCCGTTTGCGCGGCGCTTTTTATCGGAGCGTATTCGAAACGCGTAAACAATTCTTTTCTTTCGAACGGAGCACACCCACCACGCGCGAATGCTTCGCCCCGACTTCAACCATTACATGCTAGGTACGTAGAGCATCGACGTTTACGCCTTATCGTGCTGGTAAACTAGAAATTAGGAACAATTTTCTTCCTTGAATTTTCACTAAATTAGACGTGCATGGTGTAATTTCGTGGACTGGTTCAACATTAGTGGGCAACGTTTTAAGCTTACGCAATTTCAATTGGATTTTTCCTTAATCTGTAGATATTTTTATGGGATTGTAAAGGGGGAGGAACAGATAATTAATGGGAATTTGATTTGTGTTGGAATCACAAATTTATTCACGTGTGATCAGAATTTTTCATTTAGGTACATCATTTTAGCTTGCAACTTTTGTTCAATTTTCTAAATGTTAGTTCGAAATGTGAAATGTTTAAGAAATTTGATTATGTGAATTTAATACATGTGTTTAAAATAGTAAATTAAATTTTATAAACGGTGCTTGTAATGAGGTACCTTTGAGAAAAATAGTTATTAACTCTAATAGCAATTCAAAAAAGTCTACCTAGGTACTTCTACATATATCGTGAATCCAATTCCTTCCCTAAGTTTCAAAATGATTCATAGTCTCTTATCAATTAGCGGAAGGTTGCCAAGTGTCATTAACTTCAATCAATACAAATTAATTAACCACTCAGTCGCTATTAATTTGTCGAAATCCATAAAGGTCTTCTGGAAAAACCACGTACGTAGAGCACCATTAACAACCTCTCGACGTTCACTGAATCTTTACGCTGCCTTCGCGACGTCGATCCATATTCAATAACTCCGTTTCAATAGCAGCGTGATTAAAACAGCTTGGAACCGATAATCTCGAACACATCTAGCCATGTAATCACCGTCGAGCCGTAAATCATTCCGCTCGCGTCAGCGCCAATTCGCTGGATAAACACACAAACCGTGCCTCCAAGAGTCCTGGGTCGAAGGGACGCATCACGACCAATAATCACGCGCAATCTTGTGCCTATACAGGCAGGAAGAAACTGTGCTCGTTTCGGCAACGAGCTCGCTGCCCTTTTTTACTACGAATGCCCCGAAGGTAAGGGGTGTGTACCACCAGTGTCTTCCTCGTCTTCGTGGTCTTCCAGGGACGATGCTTATCGTGTTTTGGTCTTGTTCACAGGGAACACTGAAATGAATTGACTATTCATACTGTCAAAATGATGTTAATTGTGGGACAAATATTGTCGCAGTAAAACTGTAGCTTCTGACTTCTAATTTCTGATTATAAATAGATACCTATTTATACCAATTAAAGATTGTAAGTATCTAGTAATTGAACTAACTCTAACACCTATTATATAACAGCATTGCAAAAGTGTTGCAAGTCTATTTCTAACAGTGTTTATGCCCCTCGTTTACCCTCTAAATTGTAAAAGTGTCCCACAGTTTCATTAATACCTTGTACATACCTACGTACACTAAAAGCCTTAAGTGTCCCCTCACCTCTCAGAAACCCAGTTAATTCTCGGCTCGATGTCATAGCTACGTTTCCAAATTAGAGGCGCACGTGGAAAATCAACATTCCCGTGTACCAATCCGGTTCGATGTTCTGCTGTAGACGTGCCCTTAATCTCGTCCGTCTGGGAGCTGGCCTAACGACCGCGCGTAAACATAATTGTCCGATGATTGGTGGCCAGCACGAGGTGTTTCAGGGTTGCGCAGCCGGTCGTTTAGGGTCCCGCCGCCGCTCCCCTCTGCTAACGTAAGTTGTACTCATGTATATCTTTATGCATCGCTACGAGGGGAATAAAATTCGTACAGGACTCCTCGAAATATGCACGCCCACTTCTTCGGGTTTTTGCACCCCTCCCTCCTGTCCCAACCCCTCGCGGGAGGTTCCTCGAGTTCGATCCTCGGTTCCTGATAAAATAACAGAATAATCCTCTGCTGTATCGTCGAAACAGTGTACCAGTACCCAGTGGCGCATTCAATTCTACGGAATCTCGTATCATCTGATACACACTTAATCCCTCGAGTGGAACTGTAACTGAGCCACCAGGCGGACCGTTGTTCCTGGGCCAGCGAGATCGCTCGTCGTCGAGTGAATCGTAGGATCGAAGGACCAGAAGGAGAGGAATGGCGGCGCTAGGTGGACGAAGGGTAGGGAAAGCCCCCAATGACCCCGACGTTCGAGGTTCCTTCGTCTAATGAGCCGAAAAGTTCATTCGGACGTGGGAAGGGGTGCGTTCCGAGAGACGATAAAAAGGACTGGCCAGTTGCTTCGGATTACGCGTGGCTTTGTGGCTCAGTGACAACAGTGATTCGAAGTTTCGTTGATCCTAGATCGGTGATGTATAGTCTGTGGCATTGTGTCATCTTTTAAGTTGTTTATGTTTAGATAGGGGAGTTGAAGGGATGAAGGATGGTGTGGGAGGAGAAGTTGTTAGGATGAGTGATCATGTAGTAAATTGGTGGAATGTTAAAGAAAAGGATGTTAAGCTTTAATTACTTACATGCAGAATGACAGGCTCTAAGTGGTATGTTGACTCTGAAATTGTATTATTCAAATTTGTAATTAGTATCATCTGTTTTTATAGATATCAGCTAATATTTAATTTTGTAAATATTTAATAACACTGTGTTTTAATCGTAGTTTGAAACGGATACAGGGAAGGGTTAGGTCATTACTCTTTTATTAAAAATCCTATCGAGAAATCCCCATTTGTTGCTAAAGTCAAGATAATACAGCAGACGATATTTTTCATCCCCCAGTAAATTATTTTCAAAGTGAAAAATGTATGTCACTGGTTAATGGTTATCTTTCATATAAAACCTGTAAACACATCTAAAAACTCGCGCTGACAGAATTTAAATACAGGTAGTTTCCTAATGCGTATTTTCAAAGCCAGAAAATCAGAGACCGCGCAGGACGAAATTATTAATATTTATGTATGAGATTCGTTATTTAAACCTCCCTCTATGTATTTAATAGTATTTTCATCGAGCTCATTTTTCCTCGAATGTCCAGATTGACGAAATTTCTTAATTAAAAGAAAAGAAACAGCTTCCTTCTCGGGAGTCGAGATACAAAATTAGTGAATTTAAATAATTTACATTGACCAGGTTGTTATTTACGAAAAAAATTCTGATAAAACAAAGGTACATCGTTTACATTCCCGCGTTAAAGTAATGTTTATTCTAGCGAAAATATTCATGACAATGGTCCGGCGCTAATAGTATGTAATAGGACAAACAAAAAATATGGTTGATTATATCGCGGCTCGCGTCTCTGGCTTTCATAATTCTCTGTTATCCTTCGTTCCTCGCGTGGCGCAAATACTGTCACGCCGTGTTCGCGCAATCTTGCATGTATTTTAATTTCATTCGGTCGATTTCGCAAACCATCGGGCCGACTTTCACACGTGTACAATCGAATCGCGCGATTGTCGACTGGAGTTTAACGATATTGGGTACTTGTCCATATTTCTCTGTCCTCAGATTAAAATCGTTTAAAAAAAAATAGATATTTATTCAAAGTGTAATACTGTTTTTTATAATCTTTCATGTTAATAAGTAAATTCAAATAAAAAGAAAAATAATTTCTCAGTTTATCTAGAAAAGATCTTTTCTAGAAATAATTTTAATTCAAACGCAGAGAAATATGGACAAGTACCCTTGGTCATTTTTCTAGCGAAAAAAAATGAATAATTAAACCGCTATGATTACTCTGTCACTTAAAACATCGTAAAAACCTCGTATCCTCCCTATAACTAAACGAAACTCTAACACAGGATACAAGAGGACACGAGTCTTTCTAATAATCTGTCAACCGTCATCGACACATTCAACTTCAGAGAATTTCGTATCATCCGATATACGCTTAATCCCTAGAGTGGAACAGTGACTGAGCCACCAATTCCCTTGAACTGCGAGCAACGACAGAGCAGCAGCCACAGCAGAGAGAGAAAGAGAGAAAGAGGAAGAGGAACAGGAAGACGTAGAGTAAGAGTAAGAATAGAGCCGATAAGACAGAGAGGGATGTAAGGAGAAATCGGTAACGGAGATCGGGGAAGGAAGTGGGAGGACGAAATAGAAGGGCGAGCAAGGGAGAATCGGGGGTGAATGGGGAGCATGAAGGGAAGCAAAACGGAGACAGGCGGATGGATGGATGGAGAGAGAGGCAGAAAGGGACGTGGATCCTCCAATAACAGTCGCCCTCGTATTTCCTTCCATTCGGGGCAGAAGGAAGCTCACGGAGCTGAAACGGAATCTCAATCCCGTGCCGAGACTTGCCGACTGATATTTGCGCCGATGATATTCGCGAAGATTGTTTAACGATAGGGAGGGAACAGTTCGTATGCATGCAGCCCTCGCTAAATGCATTATGCTCGAAATCAAGGTGGCATGCCTCTTAACTCGAGTTATTCGACCTAAGGCAGACCCGAGGTACCCTCTATTCCCTCGAAATCCTGGGGATCTTTCTGTCTTGACCTGCTGCATATCCTTCTCGAGGAATATATAAGTTAGGGTGAATGGGGTGTTTGAATTGGAATTTTGAAAGGCTTCTGGGAGGTATAGGAAAAAGTTGGGGCGAAAGGCATGGATTGAAGGGAGCATTACAATTATCTGGAAGATAAAAGGTTGTCCCATGACATATGTAGTTTTGTTTTTGAATGATATTAAGGCGAATTTGAAGTTTTTACTTTGGGTGGTCATCGTGGATGGACGACCATTGAATGAAAAATGTGAAGGTTGTTTCCATGTGTATTTCATCTAAAGTGAAAAGTTTGAATTCATATTTAGTGCATGACTACATAAATATCTATGCTTGATTTCAAGCTGGTGCCTTTTCAAAGATCACAGTAATATAAGAATCCTTTTGTGCTGTAGTATAGAATCTTTGGACTTTTTCTCAAAACTTTTTCTTGTTGTTGTTATCATTATATAATTTCTTTGTTACTGCATTTGTACAGATATTAGTTCAAGAACAATATTGCAACACTCAAATTTATAAGTGGGATGGCTCTTTCTCTTTCATGACTATCCCATTTAAATTCTGTTATTAACCAAGATTTTTTAATTAGCATACATAGCTTTCATTAACTCAAGAATATCTTCAAATACCTCCATAAAAGATGCTAAAAGAGGGTTGCAGTAAGTATAGCAAACGAGCTTATAATAACGGTGCAAGATGAAACTCGTTAAGCAATAAAATACACGACTGTCTTCAGTTTCATTAAGAGTTAAGAAAGAGTCCCAGAATATTCAGTATCTGCAAGCACTGATAAAGCACATGACTCACAATAAGTCGAGACAACTGTGGCCCTCAAATATTTACAGCAATACCCATGGGTGAAACTCGGAAGGAAATTTCTTTTCGCCTAGAAATAAGTTCTCCGCGGAGTAAAGTAGGAGTCGTAAGCACTCTCTGGGGTATCTATATCTCGTGAGGTTAAGCAGGCGTAACGGTTAATTAGCTCTTACGTTGGCCGCTCTCAATCCAGAAGATCAACAACATGGCCAAGAAAAATCTCACTGACGAACGTCTATTGCGCCCGCGATTCACCTCTACTATTTACTCACTACTTTTACCATCATTTGGAGTAATATGCTGGATTTAACCGAACGACTTCATTTGGACGCTTTCCTATTTGTCTTTCAGAGCTTTGTACTGCTCTGATTTTAACATATGTTCTTGTAAAAAGGAGTCTGAAACTAATATACCCTCAATGGCCATTTGTTGTTTGAGTCCTTAAAATTGCTATCGTATGGGAATGGTATTTGGGAATAGTTTATTAAAATTTGGAACCCTTTTTGGAAAAAATTTTGTTCCTATATACGTAGGTGTTTTAGTAGAAATATCGAATTCATATATTTAAATAGAATATCATTTCAATTTTTTTTGCTCTAATTGTTAATAGACTACACTATTTAAATTCTGTGAAAAGGTCCCTTGGTAGGATATCTTAATTATGAAGTACAGATTTTTCTCTTGGATTGCTAACGTTGTGAAATATATTTTAGTTTTTAAAAATATTTACTGTATTTATTTTAAAAAATTTGATATTACTCGAATTAACTATTCGTTAATTAATCACCGAGATCATTCACCATCCGCATTTTCCCAACAAAGCAAAACGTTATATGAGGATTATATCCATAATCCCGGTTCAGTAGTTCAAATCCGACACAGCGTCAATTATACAAAATATAACAACTTCAAAAGCGCTCATAGGAAACTCTGACTTCCGAAATTTCACACCGACAAGATCGTCAGTTATTTCTATTCTCGTGTCTCCCGTCGTTTAGTTTCGTCAAAAATTCATGCTCCCCGTTTCCTCTGTCGTGAATCCTTTAATCACGCGCGAACTCGTTCACCATCAAAGAGAAAATAAAATCACTTCTTGTCGGGGTTTTTCCATTCTGAAAAATAATTCAACAACGAACGACACGGTTTTCCACTCGAGACGGAAAAAACGAACATTTTATCTGAAAACTAAATTCTAAATCGTCGGCTAACAAGGATATCCCACGGGCATGGAAATCGCTTTTAGGATTAGACTGGGTATAATTTATAGTATAGACATAGTGTATTAAGAGTCTCATAGCGTTTCATAAAATGAGTTTTTCTTCTTGAAAAATTTCATTTTAAAGTTTTATTACATATATAGGCAATGTTGTGCATAAACGCTGTGGTTTTAACATTAGGAATATATTTTTTGAAGAAGAGATACTTGGAGAATTCCATACAACTATTGGGATGGTACATATTATAAAAGCATGAAAAACATAAATTCTCAGAATACCATGCACACGTAAAAAATACTAAATTTTCGTCAGATTAACAAATTTTATGTAATTTTGGGAAACAAACTTGATTTATATTTCTGAAAGTCGACACGAAACTTTTTTCTGCGTGTCCCAAAATGTGAACATCATCAGAAGTATACATATATGCGACTAACAAAGTGTCTACATTGAACATTGCCTACATTTATGATAAAACTTTAAAGTGAAATTTCTCAAGAACAAAAACCCATTTTGACGAAGGGTATGAGGATTTTATTACACTGTATCACAGCTGATTCTAACACTTGCCATGCGAGAGTCCGAGTTAGCACTAGAGAGAAAGAGTACGCAACATTGTGCGTCTCTGTCTATCCAGTGCAAAATCGGACTCTCGCAGTGTTGCTGTCCTTCATCCAGCATGGCTAGTACTAGAGTTGGCTGTGACTATGTGGATACCACTAATTATACCCAGTCTTATTCTAAAATCGATTTCCACGCCCATGGGCTGTCCTTGTAAGCTTTAAAAAAAACGCTCGATTAAACAAGCGAAACAAGATGAATGAATGAATGAGCTTTATTTGATGTTTGACATAAGCCAATTCACCCTTTAAACAATTACATGTGCTTATACAGTTTGTACTTTCTTCTCTTCTTTGGCATCACAACAGTCCCCATTTCGCACTTAATATCTTTATACATGTATAGTATTTATGTATTTATAGTATCTCAGTTTATCTCACTTGCTATTAGAGTATTACGAAAATTACTTCTTCTAAGACGCGAAACGAGATTAATTCCCCTCGACACTGTCGACGATTCGTTCCTGTGAACTGTCGCGAGTGTCGCGCACGAAACGTCGCGACGGATGACGATTTCCTTTTTTCGTGTTCGGGTGTCAGGCACGAAACGTGAATAGCCGATCAGGGGATCGCTGAACGTCTTCCTATCGCGGCAATTGGAGGGAACTAGTGCGTGTCACTTGGATTCCGATCGTCGGCTGCATAGCGGTAATACCACTGTCTACATAGTCAGGATCAGTCTAAGCGCATTAGGCGAGCACAGTGAAACGTACAGAAGAGTATCCCCCTTCCAGAACCAATCAACTGATAGGCTCACACCTATCCCTCGGTTACCACCGATCAACGGCGTATTTTCTCTCCGATCGTCGGATTAATTTGTTGGGGAGGCGGGGGCGCGTGACGTTTTCTCGATGGGAAGAAAAGCAGGCGGGAGATTATTATCGTCGATGAAAAATTTTTCGACGAGAAT
The DNA here is from genome assembly GCF_051401765.1 of Calliopsis andreniformis. Lineage (NCBI taxonomy): Eukaryota > Metazoa > Arthropoda > Insecta > Hymenoptera > Andrenidae > Calliopsis > Calliopsis andreniformis. Next base: position 15,077,907 of record NC_135066.1, read on the forward strand.
CGGAAACTCGTTGGCGGACACTTCGTTGAGGGAGGTGAAATCTCCTCTAGGAGTTAAATCTTCTAATGAGATTCTGTATTTTATATTGTGCAGGTAGGCAACACTGAAAAAATTCTGTTCAGAGAATCTCAAGTTTCATCTTAGATTACAAAGTGCATCAGTTAATTGACAGGGATGGGTATTGATGAAATCGAAATGTAGCCTGCAGGTAAAGCATTTGACACTAATTCTTTTTTAATGTTGGAGGGTCTTGTGAACCTTTCTACACTTCAGATTTAGGTCTGAACTTAATTTGAATATTTCAAGAACTGATATATGTATCTAAAAGGAATCCATAAACACAAAAATTATTTGAATTTTTTGTATAATTATTATTCTACAATGTTCACAATAATGTTTTACAAATATATAGACCACAAGAGTCAGACTTAGAGGAAGCTAAAGGAAACTTAAATCTAAATAAGTGTTAAATTCTCCTGTACAATTTTTGTACCATATTATTTTCATTCACTAGACCACAAGTGCTACAGGGTAGTAGAAAAGTGATGGCACCTAATAAAATTGAGTTACTAAATTTTATATTCCGCCTGTAGCTAGAAGAATGAGACTGGAATACCTTAAGTATCTTGTCGAGGACAATTTACCTCTACTTATACTACTGTGCAAGGAATCGTTCCGATAGAATAACAGTCTTCAATAAAGTATCCATAAATAAAAGAATTTTCAACGTCCTCTCCATCTATTCGTCCTCCTTAAAATCGTCCAGTTAATTTCTGCCATTAATCTCCCGCTACGAAAGTTTTATCGACGCATTCTTCTCCGAGCGTTACCAGTGGCGTCATAAACGTTTGATGGACGCAGAGCAATTGCGTTCCGACGTGGAAACAAAATTTCCATCGGTGTCCAGTTGAATAAGGGTAATCAGAACGAGGGTGGCACGGCTGAATGATACACGGTGCGCGCGTTTACAACAATGGGAGATCATGCGTGGAGAATGTTCGTACCTCCTTACGAGCACTTCGAAGGACTCGATCGCTCGTGCTCCCGCTGCGGTCCATGAGCTTAACAATAGGGACAATGACATGCATTCTCATAAACTCCCAACGACGAGACTGCTGGATACCGTGCAGAGTACGTTCCTACGACTCGCTGCCGAAACGCATTCCTGGAAAGCGGAAGAAAGGAATTTTTCGACCTTCCACACAACCATCTAGGCTCTTTTTCTGGCTTTGACGAAAAGAGCGCTGGCTCTTTTTCCATTGGGGGATGTTTCTGCTATTTGCAGGACAATAAAACTACGGGAATTTTTAATCGGTAGTTTGCCTGCAAGGGAGCATTTACTGACGTTTAAGGATTTAATATTCACTATTTGTTCAAGATTCTGAATTACAAAAGCGTTCGATTATAGTTAGATATGCTTTTTGGGTCTGCAAGTGAAACAGTTCGAATGTTTAAAAATTGTAATATAGATACTTAGGGCTGCAGGGCGTACTGCAGGGTGATCAGTTTAACTGGAAATCCTCTAATGAGTGTTGGCAGCATTTACCATGCTCGCAACAATTGCAATAAATGCTGCCAACACTCGGAGGGTTTCCAGTTAAACTGATCACACTGTACACATGTACCTCTAGTAATCTGAGTGCAACAACGTTTCTCCTGATTCAAAGTTAATATTTTTCTCAATGATCGCAAAGTTCCTTGTGCCGGTACAATTAAAGGAATTAATGCAGTCCCCAGGCTTCTCTAGATCACTCCAAACCACTTTAACCCATCTCGTCTCTCTTTCTTTAATTCATAAAGTGATTTCAAACTGTCGCTAAGGCAGTGTTACGTTTCTCGGTTAGTCTCAGAATATTGGAAAATTAAATACAAACACGGTGTAGAGATTTTTTACTAAATAGCCTTTCTGCAATGCACAGTAACGTTCGCTTCTTTTTATTTTCTCGCGAGAATGAAAATACGCACGGAGCTACCGTAGCTTTCGATTCTCTATGCGAAACGCACTTTAATTGCATCGCAAAGCAGAATGTTCGAGCAGCCCCGAGGTGGTCCACTTTTCCCCGACGCACTCGACTTTTATTGCAACGATTTTGAGGCAACCTTTTTCTCCTTGCTCGGCGAGGTAGCACGAAAAAGAGCAGAACAGGCGAATCGCATTGCTAGGGACAAGAAAGCCCTGCCGCGTGCTGTTAGGAATAACGACCAGTCGGACGTTCGCCACTCCGCGAATATACATCATCGTGCTGCTCGGCTCGCAGATCATCCAGCCTCTTAATTCTTTATGTATGTATTCAATTATATTTGAATAATTGGCCACCCTGGCTAGTCGCGGATTAAGCAAACGAACGTTTTGCGCGATGCTCGTGCATAAACGAGAGGAAGTGGTCATTTGGCGGATAATCCTGTAACGAGTTTGGAGTCGAGAAAAATTGGTGGGTAGTTGCACATGTGTCGAGTTTTTACATAGATTATATATTTCATTTTTGCGTGAGGAATTGTTGTTCAAATTATATGTGATGTGATTCAGGTGAAATTAAGGGGTAGGGGGTTTAGTGATTTTGAATTTGTTTAAAAGGTACGATTACGTAATTACACGTTTTCTTGTAGAAACTTGGTTCTCGTTTTATTTTAATCTAGAAAGTTCAGTATATCGTAATGATATTGCTTGTAATACTAAAACAAATGTAAACTTTCTTATTTTGAAAATTTCTCCTTAAGTATTAGGCGCTGTTAAATTACAAAATAGTATAATCATATTTATTGCAATCTTGCCTAGAAAATGATCTGTGTTCAGAATAGAGTCTTTAAAATTAACATCGCAACGGGTTAAGAATATGGGCGTATCTTGTTCTTGAAACAGTCAAGTGAAATAGGTCAATGCATCATCCTTTCCTTTCTAATATTCACGCTTTACATCGGACAAGATATTACATCATGCTTCTAGTCATGTTAAAGATGATGGAATGCTCTTCTTCGCAATATTAAGATCTGACCCTTCAATCTTCAGTTTAATACAGTTTCTGCCTTTAATTTCATTTCAGAAAATTCAGCAATCGAATAAAATAAGTTTCGAAATAAAGAGGATCGTATCGTACTTCTGAAACAATTTCTAAAGGAGTATTTAGACCCTTGACTGTACAATAACTTCAACTACTCTCCTAATTTGGTATCTAATTTCGAACAAAATCCTTGACATCGAAATCAAAAAGTGATCGATAACCCAGCAATGAATCTTCAGTGTATTTCATGTATTCTGGCTATTATTTCCATTTTATATAAAACTTTTTTCCGTGTACGTACATGAATGTATATATTTCTTATTGCTTCGCGGCGAGGATATCTTCGCGGCGATCGTAGAACGTCAATAGCGATAATATCAATATCTCTTCTTGGAGGAGGTTGAGAGTAGGCGCGAGCTCATAAGCCCCGACAAGCAAATCTCATGAGAGCACCTGCTGGGTTGACACTCGAGGCGAGGATGGCTCTCTCCCGGTCTCCAGCGTGTAGGTTAGATCGTTCCTCTTTATAATCTTCAAACCTTCGCAGTACTTGCGGCGAATTGTGTTCGCCTTTATTCACGGGAGAAAAAACACTTACCGCCAGCTGCTTCGCGCTGCTTTTCTTAGCGAGGCTGGTAGATTCATAAAACCCTGAATTTAAAAAACTCAAAGGAGTAGTTTACCTTGAAACGAGCGAAAAAACTGAATTTTCTTTTTTCACGGTTCCTTGACATCAATGGCTCTAAAAATGATTTCTTCATTGGGTAATCGGAGATGTACCAGAAATTAATACATTTATTTGAAACTTTTTAAAAATATAATGCAATTGTACTGCTGAATGCAAGAAGCATCTAGAATTTCGAGAAAAGTGTCTTTAAACACTGTGTAATTAAATATTTAATATAGATATGTACCTATTCACACTTGTCTAGGACATTCAAAAGTTTAACATTTCTTTTCTATATTTTAAGTAACATGATAAGAATTGTGTAATGAATAGATTAGTAGAACTAATTTCAGTTATGGTTCTTTCACTGCCTTTCAAGCCCTTATTGTATAACACAGAAAGGTAGTAAAAGATATTCTTTATTAACATTATTATTTCTTCATTTGCTCAATATTAAAAATGGAGCAATGGAAGTGAACAGTAAATTGAAAATGATAAATAAAAAAGTGCTAGTTTTCTACCTGAACCCATTCCGCATCTTCAGTGATCTTTTCAATATCATTTTGTCATAGCTTCGTTAATTTGAAAGATATTACAATGAACTTTGAAAAGGAATGGAAATTATACATTTTCTACAAAAGGGCAGTTCCTGCATTCAACAGTATAAGTATACACCTGTTACATTTGCTTCAGAAGAAAGTCTATTATACAGTACAATTACGCTAACTTGCCAAGTGAGCAAAGCTAAATTAATTTTCACTCAATTTTTCACCGTCTCAAAAATCCCAGAAATCTTCATCCTCGCGAAACTTCAACAGGCTACACGCAGAAACAAGCATAACGCGACAAACTCGGGACGATTGCGCGGCATATTTCACGAATGTCGTCAGCCAGTTGATCATCTCTGCGGGCGTGCAAGCAAAAATATTCACTCTCCTCCTTATCTGTGTGTACACACACGGGTAGAGAGGATATCGCGATCTTCCCTCTCGTCGATTCGCTCGCCAGGGCGAAGTACATGCATTCTCATAAGCAGCGACAAGCAAATCTCAGCGTATTCGACGAAGCGGTTGCAAGCGTTCGTGGCACTCCGCTACGCAGAACGTACGTGCTCAGGATCTCGAGCCCGCGACGGGAACGCGGACCATCTCGCCCACTGATCATGATACCCCGTGACTCTGACACGTGTAATCCGAACGACGATTTATTTATACATACTTCATTCGCTGGGTACGCTAGCTCCAGCCCCTTTCACGCGTCTACGGATCTGTCAGTCCATGAATAAAAACGAGACATCTGGACGCATGTTTTGCGAAATCGAAGCAACCCCTCTGACGTTGAAGAATTCTGCCAGAGGATGTTGTTTCTGTGACACTTAAGAATGGATATTTTACGCGTGGAACTAGTTTCAGCGAAATTAGGTGAGATTGGTGGGTTTTGATTCATTGCATATTTTTGGTGATTTTTGTTTCGTTGAGGATAAACTTTGAGTCTAGTCTATTTATTAAGTAGTCTCCAATTGCGAAGGGGTCTTCCATTTCTTTTGTAACAAACTAGGTTAATATGTTCTATATGTGTAAGCAAGAGAAAAATGTTATGTATATTTTTTCTTCTACTGCTTCTTCTTAATATATCTGCAAAATTACAAAATCCTCCGACTCTTATTTTACCTTATAGAGATGTTAATTTTAAAGTATTATTACTGCAAAACGAAGGGAGATCGGACACTATGTTATAGGACATTTTATATTCAAATGGGAGTACTCTACTACCTCTTAAAATATTGAAACGTATACACGTTACATCCTGTACAAACAGGTAGTTTGAAACTCTATGGAATCAGGTGGTTCATTGTTATTTGTGAGTTGCACTCCTCGAAACACAGACCTGGTTCATTCGAGAGTAGTTACGAGTGTGTAATTCTAGAATTAGTAGATGCAATATCCTAACCGAATTTGGTTAACAGCTATTTAGTCTCAATGCGTTGGTCATTTTTATTTCTGAAGAAGTTTCCAAATAAATTTCTGAAGAACGTGCTTTATCCTATTGCGTCGGGGGCATACAGTAAGTAAATAGGACACAACATCGCGTGCCATTCGTTTCCATAGCATTACAAACGACAGCGAACGCGATAGAATGAAACGCGTTACGAGACACACCATGGCGTCGATGCGTCTACAGGAAAAAATATACGTATATGCGTTTCCGACGGGCCGCCATCGTGCAAAATACATCGGCACAAATTGAACACATGTTTCGCATTAGCGGTGCCATTTTCGACTGCGTACGCAGTTTCATGGAAAAGCTGCGCCCCAAAGTACGTATCTCGATACGTTTTACCGCGTCAAGAGGACGTCGGGCCATTTATCGAAATATCGATTCGTACGACAACAGTGTGTTTATCTAAATTCGATAATATAGTCTCGATTAGAAATTCGACGAATTATTTCGAGCCGGTTGGCGTGCCGCGCAATTAACGCGGCTGATTGAAGCTCTGCTATGTTTATACCGCGTGTCATTGATCTTTCGCAGCGTGTGACTGGCAGAAATTCGAAGATTCGACGGAGGGGATGTAGTTTATTAATGTGGAGGGATTATAATTTCTAGTCATGATTACAAATCCTCGCGATTAATATTCGGGGTGTGATTGAAGGGAATCTCGATACTCAAGCTTCACTTTATGAAGTTTGTGTACCAGCCACTAAATTCATGATTACAGTTGCGCAGTTGCCATTTAGAAATGAGTTAGTTGTGAATTTTAGAACTTGCTCCCTTCGAGTTAACCAACTGGGTGTATCTTATCGCGAGATTAGTCGCGCGAGTGCATTTTATGAAATGTAGGTGTGCGCAATTTCGTCATTCTCATTTTTGAAGTGTTGTATAATTTTTTGTATTAGTATAGATTTCATATATTTATATCTAGTAATATGTATAAAAGCAATAATATTTGTTTATTTGAATTTGCTAGTAATACAAAGAATAATATTAAAGAATGAAAGATTTTAATTACATTCGAAATTACACGTAGCATTTAAAACTTTGCACATTCAATAGTTTATCGGGTAGAGGGGCAGCGTCTCACTTATGATGTTCAAGCGGCGGCACCGCTTTTCAGTCCACTACAAAATCACCCCCTATATATCGTCTACTCAGCACCTCTTTTGTCACTGACACTATTCGTGAAAGAAGCAGAAGACATTTCGCCAAATTAGATGGGCACAAAAATCTATTTATCAAACCACTCCTAGAAGGAGTTAGCAGAAGCAAATGATGCATAGGAGGTTTTCTCAATGGAGAAGCCCTAATTACTGAGACCTCATGCATTGCTGCGACCTGAACCTCGTAAAACAGTTTACAGTCTCACTCATATACATATAGAATATGTATTAATGCCACTAAATTCTGTATATTTCTTAATTTTTTCGCTTCTCCTGCTACCCTTAGAAACAATGTTATACAATTATTAGCCTCCTACGATGGTTCTGTATAAATTCTTCCACTACTTTTATATACCAACCGATTTCAACTCGTATAAATAAATAAATCACGTTATAGAACAAACTACGGCGATAGTCTTTGGAGATCAAATCAGCCCATAGGATTTGCACTCGCGATATCTGAAATAAATAAATAAAAAAGAATACACATAGTTTAAGGGTGCATCGGGGGTCGTCCCATGCATTCCCTCCGCGCCAAAGAAATCTCGCTCGTCTGGAGGCGGTCTGGCCTGGTCTGGCCTGGTCTGGCCGCGGGCCCATCGCTCTCTCCGCGCTCGGCGCCGCGACGCCGCGCTCGGCGGTGGCTCGTGGCCGCTCGGCCGTCCTCGGGCATCTCCGGGCGCGCTCCCGTCTCGCAGGCGGCGCGCGCCTCGTGTCTCGCGGAACGCGTCTCTCAGTGATTACCGTGCAGTCCTTGGGACACGACCTCCGGTTTCCTGTCCTGCCTCGCGACGGGGGTTGACCACGCGCGCGCGCCACACGCACACAGTCGGAAGCTCGCCCCGCGCGAAACTGCTCCGCTCCATCCAGTCGTCCTTCGCGTAATTGCGCGTGCAATCGTTCGCGACAGCGCTCCTCCGAAGGTGTCCAGTGTTCAGCGACGAAGAGTAGAATCCCTGAGCCTTTGGTCGAACCTTTTTCCTTCCTCGATTCGCTCGTTCTCCGCGGTGTCGCGCGTCGACGCTCGTCGTATCGCTCCCAGGCAGCGTGGACGCGAGTCTGTCGCGTAGACGCGCACGTGGATCGGTGATCGAGCGGCGATCGGAGCTGTCAGTGGCGCAGTGACACCGCTGTCTCCAGAAATAATGGATCGGCCGCGAGAGGGGCGATGGACAATAGCCCCGAGGTTCGAGGAGGCTTGACGCCCCGCGCTGTTTCGCTGCCCTGCCGACGGGACTATGCCAAGCACACGCGTGAAGATCGCGCGGAATCCACCCTTCGAACTTTTCAACAAGTTGTAACCAGGCTCGCGCGAGCTGCTCCAGTGCGTCCCTCCGTGCGCGGATGCGTCGATGCGCGGGGGAATCGGACGTCGCGTGTTCCAGTGAATCGTTTCCCAGTGATCTGTTCGGTGACTCTCGGGGGTGCTCAGTGAGATCGCTCGTGAAGAACAGCGAGGTGGGATAAAGCGGTGACTCCGCGTGGTAATTGTGTTACACGGTGTACACGGTCACTTTTCTGGGATCGGCGAATGGAGTGAGAGAGAGGTGAGCGTGAGTGGGAGGAGGATCTGGGGTTATCGCCTTTAATATAGTTCTATCGAAGCTGTTCATACTCGTTTCGGAGTTGGGATCATTATTTGCAGTGTTTGGGGTATTTGTTTTAATACCCCTTCTGGGAAATTATTAGAAGCGTCTTTCTTGTAACTGTTCTTGTACTCGGAGAAGTGAAATAGAGTTAGGAGGAGAGAAATCAAGGGAGTACAATATCCCTGTAGAGCTATACTTGCAATAAACAATTTTTGGTGGAAGATCTGAGTTGATCAACTTAAGGAACTTAATCAGTCTAATCGCCTAATTAAAATAAAAATTGTCGTCTTAACTTGGATGATACTCGTTTTACGAGTATCGTCAGTAACTTTGATCAGCTTTAAGTTGACCAACTCACTTGCAGGACCAAAATTTGCCTAATGTCAACGTAACTTGATATTTCTAATTTATTGTTACTTCTCTGAGTATGGTTGGAAGCCATTTTCAGTGAGTTCCTGAAATACAAAGCGATGTTACGAGGGTATTAAAGCAGATACCGGAAACGTTTCGATTAATGGATCTGACGCTGAAATGAATGTGTACAGTTTCAAAGGTTCTGCGTCAAAGGTGACGGCCTTGCGTCTGTTCAATTTTCAAAATAAAAGTTTCCAATTATCTATATTATTCTTGGAGTTTTAATGTCACAGCTTTTGCAATATTATCTCATACTGACGATTTTGAATTAATTAGAAGCTTAGAAAGTGTATAAAGTTGATTTCTTCTAAAGTTTGTACACTAGCACCTAGAATCTATCTTCTCAGAAGTGGAAATCATCTAGAGTGAGGGAATAATTCCAAGAAAACTCGAGAGTGCCATCGAGCTTATATCAAGACAAGATTTCTGATGTACTCTTTTGAAATTTCTGTGAAGCTAGGGTCGCGTAGGACAAGCCTCGCGCTCTGGCGTCGAGGAAACACCGGAAAAGCAAATTACGAATCCCGTTTTTGTGGCGGCTGCTGTTTAACTCTTTGCAAACTTACCTGTCTCACGCGATGGACCTTCAGGTGCCATCGATGTCAACTTGTTTTCTACTTGTTAATTCCCACTGTACCCGACGGGAGGTCATTCTCCTTCGATACGACATTCTTGCTTCAAATAATATATCAGATAGTTACCTCTCGTCATCCGAAACGCGTTACGCTTGGATTCCCTTCGACCGACAAAATTTAACGACAGGAGAATATCGAATCCCCGCGAGGATGCTGAGCAGAATCTTTGCCACTTCGCGTCGCGACGTGCCTTGACTTGAATGGGGTATCGCTAACAGCACCGCAAACAGCCGACGGCTTTATCACGCAAACAGCGCAAGTTCTCATCTGATTATTGGAGTTGGGTTAAGGGGTGACTGTGGGGGAACTCCCATGTGATGTTAGCAGTTCGATATCTGCCTAAAACTGGGGGCCCCTGGCTTAATGACCGCGCTGGAATCTTTGCTTGGTCGCTGTGGCCTGTAATCTGATTACGCGAGGTTAAGTTGAACATGGTCCGAGCGTGTACCAGTGAATATATAACATCGTGTGGTACCTACTGATTTGGATTGTTTTGGGAGTTGATTAAAATTTCGAGTCACAGGATTTTTAGAGTTTATCACATTGTGCAAGGTATTTCGGTTGAGATGGCTTAGTCTGAATTATATAGTGGTGATGTTAGAAGTGGTCAGTTAATTAGTGTTTAAAACGGTTGACATTTCTGTGTTGGTGGATTTTAGGGATAGAAAGTAAGAGAAATTCCATATGGTACTCATGAGTAGAATTATTGCTGTTCAGCAATTGATTTATTGAGTTAGCGAACAAATAATTTCATTTTCGTTGCACTTGTATTGCACAATTGTGATGTTTTTTCATTTTGTAATTTATTTGTCAGTTTATTCAGTGAGAGTACGATCAATTTTAGGAGACTAAATATGTGAAGAGTATTGGAAAATTTCATGCAGTTCCAGTTTATAACAGACGAGAGGATATTCAGATTAATACTGCCATGTTTTCAGTGGTTTAATGTTCACTTAATATATGCTGTGATTCGTAAATTTGCTGATGAAAAAGTATTAAATTTTAGTATTTTAATTTTTGTATTAATATGAAAAGAAATGACCAGCAGTTAAACGCAAATGAAAGAAGTAATTGCATCACAGGAGTATTTATCTATCTAATGTTCACTCAATGTATAGATAATAGCTGCTAAACAATCTTGTCATCAGTGTGATAGTGAAGTTAAAGTTGGATATAGCTAGAGTTCGGACAAACGACCATCTAGAAATCCCATATGCTATTGTCATTAGCGTTTTGGAGTTCAGCTAAATTTCTGCGTTTACAGCTAACTAACTATACTATTCAGCACCATTTGTGATAATTTATCATGTCATTGCGAGTGTAATGCAAGACTCGTGACGATGGCAAATATTATTAGATAATGATAGAGATAGTAAAACTAAGAATAATCAGTTCTGCATATGTATAGAATCATTAACATTTTAAGTCCTTATAACTCATTTAAATTTCAAGTGCATGTTTAATTGCTCACAGTAATTAATGATAAGTTAGTTTAATTAGAAACTCAAAATACACTTTCAATATTAGCAGAGCAGAATGAATATTAGAGAACAGTAAAAGTTTCCCCAGCTATCAAATACAAACGAACGAGTAAGTTTTAAATCGATTAAGAACTTATTAAGATAATTCAATATACCAAATAATTTTGATTTCGCGAAATAATTCATAGATTCCCAAATTTAATTATTCGCATCATTATATTTAAATATATTCCAATAAACAGCGATTATTATCGAATCAAAGAAATAGCCTACCAATATGAATTCCATTTTTAGTTTAAATTTACTTCAATCGAAAGTCATAAAATACCTACACCCCAGAGCCAAAGTGTATTAAATCACACAGAAAAAAACTGGACTCGATGCACCCTGGTTCAGGGATCCAGATATATTTTATACGCGAAAACACGAAAACTTGAAGGCTCGTGTGTCACTCGAAATCAGATTAAACCAGCGAATGTAATCTGAAACACCGAAATCTAGTTTTTTTCCTCTATCAGAACATAATGACGCAATTCGAATTGTTTCGTTCCGCCCTTATTGTTCATCGGCAATAGAAACACCTGCCTGAAACAGGGGAGGACTTTTCTCGATTAGGGAGCCCGTTAATCGAGTAAAGCGTTGGCGTGCCTGGGCTCGTTTACACAATAAGGTGTCGATCAATCGGAAACAATCAGCGCGAATAATAACCGCGTGGCTCGCGCGCGACAGCGAGGGGTGAGACGGGTAAAGGATGAAAGAGAAAGAGAGTGCAGAGCGTGGTTCCTATTCAACGGCGCCGGCGAATTGAATAAGGAAGAATGGCTGTAATTCACGTCGAGTCTTTCTGACGTCGCTTCCGCTTTTCTGTCGCGCTTATTCATTTTTACAGCAGTTGCGTCTGATACGGGCGCAAAGATGCTCGCAGCCCAGTTCGAAAGAGTCGAGAAAGGGAGAAAGGGGGAGAGAGAGAGAGAGAGAGAGAGAGAAATACGGCCGATGTAATTATGATTTAGCGTGGTTGCGTTTTTTCCCTTCCCTATTCTACCGCTGAAACGAGCTAAGAATGGAAAAATGTCTTTCCGCGTGGCCTGTCGAGCGCGCTCCACGGAACTCGCGACAGACGTCGTGAATACTGTTGTCGCTCTTATCCACCTACAGCCCTGTCGCGTATTTTTATCAGGTTGTCCTTTTGATGCGTCATTTTAGAGCCATCTTCCTCAGTGTACTTAATTTTATAACGGTCTTAAAAGGAGCGACGTTTCTCTCGGCACCGGCGAATGTGGTTCAATTAGTCACGATGAAGATTTCAGAGCAATGAAACGGTTTAGGAGCTTCTCGGAAAATGAAGAGCCCCGCGGTTGCTCTATTATTCTTCAAGGCTGCTCTTGTAATTGAGGTTTTAGTCTTACGGTGGTCACGCGGATGCCAATTGCCATGTATTCCCATTCTTCGTATCGATGGATCTTCGAGTTAACTCTACTTTTTTCTGCGAATACTTGCCAAATGCGGGCAAGGATTCGAGTTGGTAGTGCTGTTGACCCTTCGCGCTTCGAGTTCAAGTAACCAATTATAACCAATTATATTCGACGTGTGTATATAAGTATCTATTTTTGCTCAGTTTTGTACGTGTTGTAGCACGTTTGAAAGGTGAATGCAATGCAGAAATGATAGCGAAGGTGGAAATATATTTTCGTTTTTAAGTATCCTTTCTCAAAGCTAGTAAACTAAATATTGCTTTAGTCTAATTAATGTTATTTATTCTTCTCACAAAACTTCATGATATTTACGGTCACAACGATGCAAATATGTCAAAGAGCTTTCTATACATGACAAAAAGCATCTACAGTCTACAGTTGGGTCGTAGGACATGACTGATACTTAAAGAAGTTCTACAAAGTTTTGAGTAAGACACTAATTTGAGAGTGTATTATCTACAGAAGAAACATACCTACTTGTGATTCCTGCACTTTTATTTTCATGTTCCTGTGTACTTAAATTTGATATAAATTAGCGTATTCTATAAAAACTAACGTGTATGATATTGCTTTGTCATAATCCATATCGCCACTTTTTAATCGCAAAACAAAATAAACAAAACTCTAAAATATTAATACTACTGTAAACTCTGATATTTCTAGAGGGTTTTATTTTAACGTCGAAAAATTCTAATTTCTATCCAGGAATTTCTTCGAACTGAGAGTTCATTACCGAGAGCTCGGTTATATGTGATGATATTCGTGCAGGTATGTTACATGGAATTCTCTATTCAATCAGTTTATCATTCCTTCATTCTCCAAAATCGCACAGCTGGGTAATTTAAATGCTTTTAAACATATGTCAAAATATTCAATAATTGGCGTTCCACAGTCTATGCATTTTCCTTTCGAAAGTATTATACTACATAAACGCGAGTAAAAGTGACAAAAGCGTAAAATTCAGGGAATTTTTTAAATTGAACATCTCTGTTCGCGTCAAAAGCACTTTTTTGAAAAGTGTACTCTCACGGAAGTTGATTCGAGGGATTCAATTTCGTCGACAGAGGATTCGCACGATTCACGATTGATCAAGGGTTACAATACCAGGAACTTTCGCAGTCGCGTTTAAAGGATCTAAATTGTCTACTTGTCACTCGTTAACCAGTAATTTTCTTAAAAGAGGGCCGCGGTCGAGAAAACAATTTAGCTCCGCTGCGGTTGCGAATAAGGAGTCGTCCTCTTTCGAAGGACACCGTCGTTTGTCGGTGTAGCTCGATACCTGAGCATGGTTAGGCGAGGGCCCAGTGATTTCAGAGTCATTATTGTGACTGAACGTGTCCGACAGGAATTGGTAAACTGGACCTACACGTTTTCCCACGGATATTACTTAATTATCGCAAATCGCTGCCTATTATCCGTGGCATTATGATGTATATGAGGTGTTAAGAGAAGGGATGAAGTTCCAGAGAGAGTTAGCACAATGAACCGTTTTTAAAAGAAAAGTATCTGATTTACATATCTATGGAAAGAAAATAACCTTATGTATAAAAAGTGGGATATTCCATGCATTCCTTAGCAATTTCAATTACTCTAATTTGTCTTCTATGTCGCTATTATAAGATTTCAGTATTTTTAAAGCATCTTGGTAGAGACATACCACAAATTCCATTACCCAATTTTTCGTAACAAATCTGTACCTCAGAACCAGAGCAATTCAAATCCTTTTTTGTTATGTTTCAGGAGAACCGAAAAACAAATGCGATTACGCATTTCTTAACATAGTATTTAAAGTAGTTTATACTATTAAATTTCTTTCACTTACAACGTAACTTAACTAAGTTCCTATTATTCTAATAAAACGAAGAGAAAGCAATAAGATCCTACAAAAAAACTTAATTTTGAAAACAATTGACTCGAGTTACTCTGGCTATGAGGTACACACTTTTCAAGCCCCATCAATTTCCGAATCCACATTTTTTCCTAAACCAAACACCCCTTCACACATCATACCAGAAATATCCCACTCGACATAAATTCAGACTCCTATCAGAGACCCATTGAAAGCCACAGTCTAAACATGGAAACGAGTCAGGAGGCTCCAGGATTCTCTTCCTTTCTGCGCCATTTATTTGTATCCCTTTTAATATTCGCCAAACGCTTTGCTCGGATTTGAGGCACGTCGTGCGTCGATGGCGCGAAGCTGGTGCCAAGGCGCGTAGTGGGCGTCGAACGAGACCGAAAACGACGGCCTCTGAATCCACAGTGAATGGGGAGATCGTCGTCGAAAAAAGCGCATTACAATTCGAAGAATATTCATAAAGCGCGCGTCACAAAAGGGGATGCTTACGGTGCTCGGGGCTTTTCCTGCGACCTGAAAGACTGACGTTGCATTTGGAGTGCATATCTGGCGCAATCGAATTCCCCGTGGCCGTCGGATTCACCTATTGTCAGGGGCCGCTCTTATTGCGCGGGCACGTTTATGGGCGTATAGAGATCGGTGAAGAGAGGATCGTTAGGGTTCAATCTCGGGCACCGCGCGCGCTGACCATCGAATAGTTGCACGCGCGTCGATGCATTTACATGGAAATCTCGGCTCCCCTGGTCGATTACATTCCCCGCATTATGGCGTCTCGTCCGAGATTCCGGATAGATGACCTCTCTTAAGAATTCGCGGCATTTTGTACGGTACTGTGACCTATGTAAGTACCTGCTGAGATTTCGTTGCTGTCCTTTGATGGGCGATGGTTAGAGGGAAAAAAAGTACAGAGGGAGCATTTTCAACCTTTTCTCAGAATTTTTCTGAAAATTTGTGTAAGATCCACGTGGTGGTTTGTTGACAGTTTCTATTTATTGAAAGAAGATGATTGTCAGAAAGCTGTCTGGTTAAGCCTAGGTGCACGTGATCGACAATTTTGTCTGTTTAACTAAAGGCTAGCCAATTACAACGTTAGAAGAATTTTATATGTGGATTGTTTTCTTATCTATTAGATAGAAAAAGAAAGATTGTTCAGTCTGTAATTGGACTTTAGTCAAGTCGACAATATTATCGGTTATGTACACTTGCATTAAATTAGGAGGACTAACCGAATTGGAATATTAAGCATGCTTATTTCTATACACACCAGTACTGTATAAATTTAATTTTAATAAAGTTGGTAGGACTGATCTTGCATAAATTATCCTGGAAAAGAAAAATAGGTCGAGACAAGGAAATGTTCCTTCTACATGTATCTTTCTGTCTTCTAAGGGGTGATGTGAGCAGCTTTCTTTGGTCCTGGGATGCTGGATCTTAATAAGTTATTCGAGAATTGATTAAAAAGAGTAATTTCTCAACTCATGAGGTTAATTTCTGAGCACAGTAATGTCTTAGGATTTAGTTGTTTAGTTTAGTTCATTGTTGCATAGGTAACTGGTTAAGTAACCCTTTGGTACAGTCGACTAATGTGAAATTTAGAGAAATCATAGGTAGGGACACATTTTTTCTAGCTGAAGTTCATACCTTTAGTAGTGAATGCAATGGTTGTTTTTCAGTTTTGGTAAAAAATTGATATAATTTTATGTAGTTAAATTTATTTGGTTAACGAGGCAGTCCTTACTTTCGTTTACGGAGCAATTTAGTTTGTAACAAAAATTACTGACACGCAAAACTGTCTGTAACTCGGGAACGATAAAATAGGTCACACGTTTGCGTAAAGTTTGTTCATTAGTTTTAATGAAAAATTTGGAGTATATTTTTAAACGCTCTGTACAACTGGGTGAATTAATTCGCTTTTAACTTAGGCCAATTACCCTTAAATTATCATGCAATTCTAGAGTATCAACTACCTCCTTTTTTATTTTTAAGAAAATTGTAAGTGTATATTACTCGTATTATATTACTCGTAAGTGTACTTATTATATAAGCAGTTTCATAATAAGTTTCGAAAATATTTGGGATCCAGATTTAAGAGTAGATAACAAATGCAAGATAAGCGCATGAGTATCGTGAAGGAGCATAAGGCAATTTTCCTGTTGAGCAATGTCGATAGTTCTCGTGTCAATAAATCATTAACCCCACGTTTAATATTATGTAACACGAAACATGGGACGTAAATAGTGGTTTCGTCCACACGTATAGGAATATTATGTAGTATTTATTAGCGAGTATTTTCTATTACCAGCCACCTTGTATTTAATATTTAGAGAATACGTGGTATATATATATATTGTATCTATATTAAAATATAACAACTTTTTTCCAAGAATATTAAAAGACTAAACAATTCAAAGGAGTTATTGCCATTGTAAGTTTGGAATTGTCGCCATGCAACGAATGAATATCTGCTATCCTACTGCTCAGTGCTCAGGGAAACTGGATGTGTAAATAGTGTCTTTATGCATACATGCGTGACATCCCAGGGACCAAAGTTTAAGCGCCTATTCGAGGTTATCCGGGTAATTTATGGAGGGTTGATTTCACTTCGATGCGCAGATTCGTCGCTGTTATTGTTTTCTACCGACACAGAGAAGCTGTAAAAAAATTCGCATTTTTTAGTAGAGTATTTTCGCTGTGAAAGATGCAGTTGTTAATATTAGATGTAGTGTGCGTATCTACTGGTGTACATGTTAACTTTGAATAATATCTGTGCTCTTCATTTCTATAAAAGTTGCATAACAGTTAGTGAATTCTGAAACATATTACCAAGCATAACATTTCTAATACATCAACGATTAGTCGAAAATGTTCTTTCCTGCAGCTACTACAAATCCCAGATGGAAGAGAATTTTAATTAATCTACTTTACAATTTATTCCACAATTATTCCTCTAAACTTTGTATCTACTGAAGTACGCTATAGTTCTCCAATTCTCATTAAAATCCCATCGATTAACCCCACTCTTCCCCGAAATCTACCCGACAATTTTCATCAAAATTCACCACCTGCACACAGCCCCCAAAATTCAACCTCGCCAGCAGATTCCCACCCCATTTCCAAATTCTTTTCCAATAGTCCTCGAAGAGCAGTCCACTAACGTTTCCGAAAAACTCTGTTCGCGGACCATGGACAAAAACTGAGGACGCGATTACAACGAGCGCGTACCGTCAGCAGGCGACACGTATAGTAAGGGGATCGAGAGGCAGAGTTTCGAGCGATAGCAATGGCCGTAGAATCGCTGTTGGAACTGAATACGAGCCCTTGCTCGCGAGAAAGGAAAATCAACAGAATGGGATTCGCGAAGGGAGAGACAGAGAGCGTGTGCGTTCGAGATGGAGAGGCAGATGGTCGAAGGGCGAGTGTCGCGGGGGTGGATAGGTGAAAGCGTGAGGGCGAAAGATGCCAGAGGGAGGGGGAAACATGAATGGGTCGGTGTGATTCGGTGAAAATTCAGGGTGTTAACGTTTACAGTCGATATCACATTGGCGATATTCTGTCACGTGAAAGATGTGCACTGAAAATGGGAAACACGAGCCACCCGATAACGAGGTTTCAACTCATTGCCACTTTGTGTCTTCTGGTCCAGAGGCAAGCGTCCTCTGGAGTCCCAAGATTGGTTAACGAGAATTTTAATTCGGGGACGTTGGAGAGATGAAGTTGCGAGGGAGTTTAATTTTTTGATAGGTTTAATACGTAATGAAGTGGAAACAATGCTGACAAATTTGTACCCAATATAAAGGTGAATTTTAGTTAGAGCAGTTAGGCGCAGAACATTGATCGGCTACTCGATTTTCTTATTTCAATTAATGATTAGAACACCTCTACTTTGTGCGTTTATCGACTGACGTTCAATTTTTCAACCTTTTCATTCAGTGGCTTTTTTTTGCATTACACTTTACTGAGTCGCAAAGGCGTCCGTTGTATTGGCAGTTTCGTGTTTTTTTTAAGCTTGTCGATCGCTTCGCGAGTTGCTCGCTTCCGACTTCCACAAGCAGGTTTAGAACCATTGAAATTAAGCCAGGATATTGCAATTTTAGCTGGGGCAGGGGAATGCTGGGTTTTGCTCAGTATGTGGATTAATTTGGCGAGTTTCTTTAAACTACTGATTCTATGTTTGTTATGCATCTGAAAAGATTTGCATAAAAGGTATTACCTGGATGGTAAGCTAAAAGCGTTAACTAATTATTTTTGTGTTGTTTAATTAAATATTTTTTGTTAAGTTTCCTAATTACCCGTAATTTTCTAGGGGTTTAGAAACAAGTATAGAGGCACAGATTGAGAAATATTTTTTGATGGAATTCTGGATTAAAATTAATCTAAGTTTTATTTGATAAAAGGTATATTTAATAATAAGAGTTCGTCAGATTTTATATCGTGAGATATTAGTAATTAACCGAGATACTGCTTTTGATAGGGGATTCGTGTATGATCGTATACATTCGTATACATTAGATCGAATGGTTTATCAGAAGATATGAAACTGACTAGATTCTAAAAATAAACTTAAGATAGAAATCTGACGATTGCTTTCACAGTTTCAGCCTTGCAATTAGAGCATTTCGATAAAAAATGAAAAATGAAAAATTCTATATGAGTCTTGTATATAGTCTTATACATTCATACAGGATGTTTCTAAACATGTGGGACATCTTTGAAGGATAGATACTAGACACGAAGATAATAAAAAGACTTCATGTGCACATATGTCCAGAAGCACTTGGTTTCTTAGTTATAAGTTATTTTATATTTCGTATGGTATGATACTTTCTTTAAGATCTGTTACTGTATACCACTCATTCAAGGGGCAGAAATATCTCTGGATCTTAGCAGAATCGTAAAGAGGACAGCACACCGTGCAGACAATAAATGGGCCAGCATTTTACGCAATATAAAATAGCATGAAACTACACGGAAAAAAATAATACCACGATTGCTGAAGACCGACGATTTTAGGTTAAGCAATCGGGTAGATGTAGTTAAGTCACATCAGTCTAGACACTCAAGCTGTTTTGCCTTTACAGTAAATCATATCTATGGTATGTCTGTTCAGTAGTGTATGAACAGTTGACATCACTTAAGGGTAAGGTTAGCACAGCCAAAAGGTACAGCCGTGCTACCATAACTCGACCCATGCCATTTTAGCTTGCCCTTCTCGCCCACTTCATTGTCTTTGTATCTAGAACCTATCCTTCAAAAGAATCTCACGTTTTTCTTACGTTTTACGGGATTCGAGTCAATCTTTCACGAGGCACAAAATAACGTACAACTAAAAAACTAAGTATTTTTGGACATATATTTGCACGAATTTATTCACTGTCTATGTACGTACAACAGTGCTGTCCAGCGTAGGGGCCCTCACTCGCCCGTTTCCCTTTCCAATTGTTCTGTTGCTCCACCACCACATACGTCGCTCATAGTGTTTGAGCTTTCTCATAAACTAGGACATCAACATGTCATATCGGAGAGCTTCCTTGGACAGCACTGATGCACAATATAACCTGTCCCCCAAAACTGTCCCACGTGTTTGGAGCCACCCTGTACACGGTCGAATCCCAATAATCGCCTCCGATCGTCACAACGCTGGCGGCTGTTTTTCACGATCGCGCGTCACGCGGAGCAGATCAATTGAATTCCATAAAAGCCACTTTGCAAGCGGCGTCGACCGTTCTCGCTCCTCGTGACGGCGTTCAATCGTTCGCGGCGATCCTGGCCCGTTCCATCGACCCGTCAACGAAGAACCGATTTTCTCTCTGTTCGCAGGTGGCGCGTGAAGGAGCGCGAAAACACAAGCGAGGGTCGGCAGGCGCCGCGCGCCCTGCGAAGTACGGACGCGAGTGGAGAGCCCTACGCGGGCACGAGTGTCGACAGGGTTGAGGGGGACGGCGGCGAGAGGGGGGCGAATTGGCGAAAAGGGGAAAGAAACCCCTGGCAATCGACAGATGAGAGTTCGAGTCGCAGAAAGTGGTTTCGAGGGAGCTCGGCGCGAGTTAGCTCGGTGAAAAGAGGAGACGAGAGAGAGAGAAAGAGGGCACATCAGAAGCTTGGAGCCGGTTAGAGGAAGCTCCTGGCTCCAGTGGAAAAAGAAGAGCTCGAACAGACACGAGGGGTGATCCCGTGGTGTTCCCTCGCTGTGGAGGAGAGTGAGAAGGACACAGAGGGAGCGTGTTCGCCGACGGAGAGCAGGCAGGACTCGTGTCGCTGACGTGACTAGGAGTGACGTGACGTGACGTGACATCGAGGCGTCGAGATGCCCAGGGATGAGATGGCCTCCGTTCACACGATCCTCTCGCTTCTTCTCGTCCTCTGCGCTTGTACGCAGTGTCGCGGCAGGATCACCAACCAGGAGATAGGTGAGTCGATACATACAGCTTACTTGGCGAATTCGTTTTCGTTTCGAGCTCCTACAAGCACTCGATTTCCTTGGGACTGCTACGCGCGCGAATTCGATGGTCTCGGGTTTATTCTGCCGAACGGAGCGATTTGAGGCTGAGGATACTAGAAACCCTTGAAGCTAGTAGTTGTCTGTGTTCTTTAGTTGAATCAGTGAAAAATTTCAGATACTCGATACTTAAAATTAAAATTGTAACTGAAAACGCGGAGGATCATTTGTTGTTCTTAAAGAATACAAAAGTCTGTACCTCAGAGCCAGAATAATTCCAGTCCATTTTGTTTTTCAAAATTAAGTTTCTTACAGGATCTTATTCCTTTTTCTTCGTTTGATTAGAATAATAGTTTAGTTAAGTTACGTTACAAGCGAAGGAAATTTAATAGTATAAACTACTTCAAATACTATATTAAGAAATGTGTAATCGTATTTGCTTTTCAGCTCTCCTGAAAAATAACAAAATAGGTCTTAACTCACGTTGTCCCTCGGGATAGAGAATTATAAAATATATTTTTGTACAGTAAAGAACAGACTTTAAAAACATTCCAGTACCTTAACAATTATTTAAATAGTAATTATCTTCGGTAGGCTTAATCTGGGAAATTAAATGCAATTTTGATCTTCGCATTCATCCTGTTGTGCATATCACTACAAGGTTTCTGCTTTTCTGCACCGAGTGCAGTTTGTTAACCGAGAGGCTAACAGAGGTTTCGCGTGACTTCTGCGTATTAAGTCTCACAATGCATTACGAATTTACTGCGACAGGTATTTAAATGTTTACCTATTTTGCTCGTTCTTTTGTTGGTTTGTATCAGTGACGTGTAGCAAAATTGCGGTGCAGTCTCCGGTGCTTTATTTCCAACGAGTTCGTTCCGAATCGCGTCGAACTGTTTTGAATTACGAGGCAATTGGCCTCTAAGGAATTTAAATTCAAATACAATTACGTGGAATGTTTCGATATGAACGTTGCATGCTGCACTAGTTAAGCGATAAGCCGGATTTCTCTACGCCAATTTTTATCTTGAACCTCGTACCGATAACAATAAAACAAAAATGCAGATTTTGTAGTAACAATTTTAATTGCACTCTACGAAATAGAATATTATTTTACACGTATAAACGTAGTTGAAAGTGAAACAATATTGTAAAAAAATCAGGTATGATAAATTCGTTTTATGCAGATTACTTTTAACTATGTACCAAATGAATCACGTAATAAACTTTGACTTCTTTGCGAGTGGAGGTGTTTCATAAATTTGAAAGTCAGTTTCGTTCTTTCTTAACCTAATGTTACATCTTTTATGTGACATTTAAAAAATATGTTAAATTTCAGTAAAAATGTATTGACTATTATTGATTTCATTTAATCATATTTCGCTAATTATCGTATGCAACATTAATAATTGTTAGGGCAGTTTTATTTCAAATTATCTTTATTAATTAAAAAAAAAAAAATACAAAATTTCATTTAGCAAAATGATATTAAATATCCTATCTTCGAAACATCCTCACTCACAAAGAAGGTATATGTATATATTACAAAATGAAATTCTTTAATCTATAATTTTTACAAACTAGAATTTTGCAGCCAATGTAGAATTTAACAGTGAATTAAGGCACGCAAATTATATGGCGCTTTGCTTTGTATTCCTTTCAAACTCGAAATGAGAACATCAAAGAGAATATTTCGTCCTGTAGGTATCGGATAAAAATTGGCCAATAAAATTGTTCTGACTAATTAACAACTCCCAAAGCGCAATGAAAGAGAACCTTGTACTTGGAGCGTGATTTCGCGTGAATATACCCTGTCGTACTTGGCGTGATCGCTAATCAAATAATTGACCGAAAAACTAATTTCAAACTTCAACGTTTCACGCAATGCCTCGCGCGCGTGCATCAGGTGAAATCTAATTAAATAATTGTCGTATGATACGGGATCTGCGTCGATGGGACACGCTGCGATCGCTTCTCTCCTCGGGCGTTCTCGCGCAATGTACGTAATTATGCCAACCTGAACTGTCCCTGCACAAAGGGGTATAAAATTCACGTTCGAGCCGCAGTACATTGCAGGGGGATTAATTAGCAAACGAAACAGCCTGACGCAATGTTCTTTTATATCTGATTTACCGCGTCATTATTTGGTCTCTTGTGGGTTTATCGGCTGCCATGTAAAGCAACTTAAATCAACTAGAACGCTTATTGACACTCTCACACTGATTTGTTCGTGAATCATTGCGGTTTCCAATGTTTCCATGCAGTGCTATTTAACAAATTCCGAATTGCTCGATGTGTACATACGTTCGTTTCATTTTTGGGTTAATATATTTTGGTTTTCATTTGTGCATTTGGTATGGGCCTCGATAAGATGTGTACTATATTTTTTGGAGCAAATGAGTGAATGTTTCTAAAGAGATAGTAAGTAGATAGAAAGAATTGTATTTCTATTCAGTTGATTTATGTGAAATTGCTCATTGTAAATAGTGCAGCAAAAGAGGAATAATAGAATGTTTAGTTATTAGACTTTTGATGTAGATATCTATCCTAGATTTTTATTAACCTTTTAAGGACCAAGAAAAAGATTTATATGAAAAAGTCTATGATTTATAAAGAAATAGAATTGTAGGATTTAGATAAAAAAGGATAAAAAATAAAAAAGAAATATTAAACTAGTCTTTGAGATTCCCTTTCATAACAGTAACATGAAGAAACAGAGTTCATGAAGTGATGCGTTTGTACAACTTTGGAATTTGATGTGTTAGAGATATTATAGGTTTAATTATTGGAGAAAGTAATATACTAAAATATAATGTCCTTCATTATTATGTAGCATTCATTTTTATAATAATTATATGCTTACTAGGAGACCAAAAAGTACCCCAAACTAAATACTCGTATTACGTATATAATACAGAAATAACTTGGAAAACCTAAACACTTTAAATTTTGAAAATTTTCAAATTTCCAAATCTTCAAATCTTTTAAAGAAGGGAGGTGTACACAATACTTTTAACTAGTAATATCTTGTAAACTATTGTCCACATGTCCCCAAGCTATAATTTTCGTAAACTGACAAAGACTCCTTCCAACTCAAAAACTTCTCCTCTTTTAAACAATAAAAATATTTGCCTCATCTACAAATAAAATTTAAATTCTCCCTTAAAAAAAAAAAAAAAAAAAAAATTCCTTCACGCAGTAACGATCAATCATCGCGAAAATTCGCCCAAAATCTAAACCAGAAGTGTCATCATCCCGGTGAGCGACCAATGATGCGGTCGAATCGACGTTAACATTGTAGTCGACTTTAAGGCAGCCGTGGCGAATTGGATCGACGCGCTCGGTCATTTGCGGGCAGCGAATTTCGAGGATCAAAGGCGGCTTTGTGTCCCCGGGGTAGACCTGGTTCGCGGCCTATAACGTCATTTGCCAAACAATCGGTCGTTTCTGGGGCTCTTTCGCGCGGATCTCGCAGCGAGCTATGTCCGGCGACGCGGCCGACCAGGTGATCCATGAAAACAGCGACGGGAGGACGCGACGGCCTCGTTAGAACCGCAATGGGTAAACGAGTTAAAAACCCCCGCCATTTTCGCTCGCGGAGCAACGAAATTACGTGGTCGGTATACTCTGCGGCTTTTGCCGCTAGGCGATTCAATTTGTGCATTAGCTGCGACGGCGCACAATGGATCGTTCCCCGTGTAAATAAAGCGGAACAAAAAGAAATTAAAGCTGCGCCTGTTCTACGCGAGCACCTGCTCGACGTTCAGCGGAGAGATACACTGTGCTATGTGCTCGACATGCGTTTGTCGTTCGCTGCACTCCCGTCATTGCTTCGTTTCGTTCTATCTTTGCTGGAGATACTCTAAGCAGAGATGTGCCAATGGAGGCCCGATTTTTTATTGGCTGCATTCGGTTGGATTTGGTTGGACTTCCTGCTGGGAAAATTAGAATAACGTGTATATTAGATACGTCTAGCGTATAGGGTATTTCACGTAAATTTAAGAGTTCAAAATTAAAAGCTATAGTATGGCACAGTTGCGTGAAACAACCTGTGCATTGTGTTCTGTGGCTGTCTGTGATTCTGCGTAGTCAAGAGGCGCGAAATTGAAAATTGATAGGTCAATGTAAGGGGTAGGAGTTAAAGGTACAATTTGCATAATGCTAAGGTACTTGGAATTGGTTGGAGGACTTTTAACTGAACATACTTTATAAGCGTTAGCTTTCTTTAAATTATTTCCTATAATATATCAGATCACTTTAAAGTATAAACTGGAATAATAATTTATACTTCATATTTGTTATTTATCATTGCGTTCTATGTACATTTACTATTGTTAAAAATCGATTCACCCTGAATTCTGTCCTTTTTCTAATTTTTAAGAATCTTGAATTTCGTCTCCCGAAACACCATTTTCGGTTTTGACCGAATATAGCTGCCTTTGGCGCATTCCTGCCTAGAGTATCTCTATCTTTGCCCGACTTAAGCGCGCCTTTTTTTCTCCTATCGACTCCCTCTACTTCCGCGGGAATCGAGAATCGAACACCGCTACGTTCTTTTGATAAAATGGGTTCATTAATCGAGAGTGCACCGTCGAATGCAAAGTGCTGATTATCGGTAAACCTTCGAGTTCTATTTATACCCAGTGGGGTACACGGACCATTGGATAGAGGCTTCTTCAATGAAATTGTTGTGTCTTTCAGTATAATGATTTTGAGGTATTGTTTCTCTTGTGAGATCTGTTCTTGGAGATTTTGGTACAATGGAATCTCGATGGTAATAGCAAAAGTAGTGTATTTAATGTGCAGTAGAATTAACTGAATTTGGAATATTCAAGGTTTCTGTTCTTTAGGTATTTTGCGCATATTAGGTATTATACCAGTTGGAATATAATAGAATATCGATAAAAATTTGAACAGTGAAATAATATAAGTTCCTTGAAGAAAATGAAGCTAACTATCAAAAGGAAGGTTGAGATTTGTATTTCGTGGTAGTTTGAATAATGGAGGTCCTACTGTATTTGTATGCACTTTAAATTCCACTTTTTTATTATTATCAGGTTGTGCATTATACTAGAGCTGCTTTTTGTCCAAAAAATCTCCAGGAGTATAATAATTCTGTAAAATCTCGGTGAACATGGCAGATATAATTTCACACGCAGAATCAACAATATAGCATCGGTTTTACTACACCAGAGACCATTTCAGTATAAAAGTCTTCAGGATTATAACAAGAGCTCTGAACATTCACCACGATCCCTGAAAAGTGTAAGCCATTGTCGAAAAGATTAATTACCTCGTTGACGTGTAAAGGAGGTGGTCATTTTTACCGCAAACAAGGATCCACATCCTGACGATATAATAATTTGCACGGTTGGAAGGATTAAACAGTCGAGCAGGTTAAATACGTGAAACCAAAGCCGATTCGACGTGTTATGCATGCTCGAGCGAACGATTAAGCGATGTAGAGTGTTTTATTTAACGTTGATGGTGAAACGGAAGTAATTACGGTTCTTTGAAGCGTAAAGGGAGGTCGTCGAAGCGAGGGGAAGGGGCGAGAAATGGGGGTGGCGCTGCGGGGAAGCGAGGTGCGGTTACGAGGTTGAGGCCGAGAAACCAAGGGAGTCGAAGAGTGTACAGAGAAGGGAAACTGGTGCTTGATTGAGCAGGTGGTTAGACAAGTTGACCGCACGAACACAAACCGACAGCGTTTCGGTAATTAAAGGATCAATTAGAATCATATTAGCGGTGTCTTTTTGACATTACGAAATTGTTTATGAAAGTTGAATAATACAGGCTTATCTTGACAGCCTTAAAAGCTTGAGAAGAATGAAGTATTTAATTGTTGATGGTTATATCTTAAACCTTAATTTCTTTTAATTCAAGTCATATCCGATTTAATAGCGTTTATTTGAAGTTTAATGAGCTAGGATAACAGTTTATTTTGTTCATCGTGTATATCTTTATAAATAGAACATACATAGTTTGCTAAACGTTCTAGGACAGTAATGGAATGATTATATGTGTGAAAATAGGACGAAAATTTAGAATTACGGAATTACATTTGGGATTTAGTTCCAGAGTTATTAATCATCGCAAGAGTTTCTAAAATTCGCGTCAAATGTGTCGGATTTGAGACCTATTTTACTACTGACGTGCAGTAGCCAGATGAGGCACAACGAAGTCAGTAGAACAAGCCAAGTCTCGAGTCAGACACGTTTCACACGTGTTTCCTCAATAATTAATAACTCGAAAATGAAACTCTAATCACAATTTCGTCTATCTTCATTTTCACCTTATTTTCGCATGTAGAATCACCCTTTGGGACACAGTATCCCAAAGTATCCCAATATTTTCGTACCAAGCTAATTTTACAACCTATGCAGGCGATGTTGGGGCGATAAACACCTGAGAAGGAACTAAACCTGCACGAGTTAACTCTCATCGATACCAGAATCCCTGGGTTAGGTATAGAAGATCACACTCGACTGTCATGATTCTAAGGAATTTTGCTGTTAGGCTGGATTTATAATGCAGTGAATGACACCAAATCTACCCCAAGGGGACTCAGCCAGACCCAATATACAGAGTGATCACTTTAACTGGAAGCTCTCTAATGGGTGTTCGAAGGGTTAGGGTTTCCAGATAAACTGATCACCCAGTATAACAGTGATTAGTAAAGTATCGCACAGCATAAAGCTGCTCCTGTTATTCTGAAATTTCCTAATTCTTGGAATCTTCTACCAACGATGTTAGGGCGAACCCAGTATAACAGTAAAAAATTTCTCACAATATTGACCAAGGCTGTGGCTATAGTGCATGCGTTTTCTGACGAAATAACGTTCTGACGAGCATGTCTGAGCTAATCTCGCTCACACGATAAATACTTCGGACATATCCATCACAGCATCAGCTCGTCAGAAAACGCATCCACTGTAACCGCAGTCTTCCGCACACCAGCACGACCACTCGAATCCACAAGCAGCCTAGCAAGCGCAAATATCCCGCGGTCGTCAGCGTCACGTCGAAGTCCGCGTCGTCGAGCGCTAATTAGCCAGTTCGGCTGGCCGTGTTTTTAGATTCGCGTCGTTTTTCTCACGCCTCGCGAGAACGTACCCTCTCTCGCCCCTTTCCCAAGCCAGATGAAAAGCGTTAATTTCTCAGGCACAAAACGACGCGAGTGTCTCGCGGCGGGCGCTAACAGTGACGAAACTCCCCTCGCATTCCTCCGAAGCTTTTTCCAGTTATGCACGCGTGCATGGCCACGACGTCGCGCCAGCTCCACTCGTCCAACTTGTAAATTACTTGAACGCGACATCGGGAGCAGAGGTGGCGGGATCGGGGACAGGCTAAGCGAAGCTTTTTGATCGTAATCTTTTAATTACGCCGAGAGAAAGGTGGGAAGGCCGCTTTTAATCCGCCAGTGGAAACAGCCCCGAGCCGAGGCCAGTAAAAGGAAAGAGGAACGGACGGTCCCCGCGATCCCGTTCTTCTCGCCCTAATAGGAATCGTGACTGCGCCGTGAAGACGACGCTATCTCGTTCCGCGATCTGAACCGACGGCGGCGATGGGGGACAGAATGGAAACGCGCTAATCCAATTAATTCGACCAGGCTCGCGAGCCTCGGCGAACCTGGGTCCAGTGGATCGCCCGCGGTCCTTCCACCCTTCCGTCCTTCCAACCCCCTCCGTCGGGGGAAAAACTCGTTATTTCCATGCAAGTTCAGTCGTTTGGCAACTCCTCGGCGATCCTTGGCACTCGGGGCCAAGTGTCGTGCTCGACTTATTTTTCGCGGGCGAAACACTTGGTTCGGCTTGTACGAAACTTCCTGCAGGCTGGCAAAAAAGTCCGCAGTCGCCTCGGTCGTGGTAAACAAACCGCCGTTTCGACGTCCTCCCCCGTTTCCGTGCTGGTTTGTACCGAGTGATTAATCACGAGGACTCCGTAACTGAGGCTCGATGCTTGCCGGAAGTGGGCAAGTCCTCTGTTCGTTCTTAAGGGGCTGCGTCTACCTAGAAGCCTGAAAGAGTTGTATAAGTCTCGGATTTTTTTTTTTTAACTATGAATGGAAACGACGCAAGTATTTTTCTTCGAGGAGGTACATCTTTTAACTGTGTTATCGTGAATTTTCAGGAAGAAATGTTAGTAATTAAAGAAGATATTGCCATCGATAAAAGACGTGGTTCTCTTTCAAGGATTTGTTGTACACATTCCTAGCTCAAACGATACGTCTGAAAGCAAAGATCCAAATGGATATTATAAGTAGGTGAAATGTACAAGATCTTCACCATCTCCAAATTTTAATTTTCTATTTTGTTACAAAATGGCGGTCTTGTAAAGTTGAAATATTGAATTTTTATGGAAAAATCCTTTTTTTCTTAATTATTGAAAAATTGGAAAGAAAATTTAAGAGAGTTAGATCGTCAACAGCGTAAGGTTCTCAAGAATATCTCCCATAAATTTGAAGTGAGTAGCTGAAGTGATTCCCAAGATATGATGTCCACCACATTTGAAAATATATGTATAGTTTCTTGTATGTAAGTAGTAGCGCTCGACTACGTGACCCTGTATTGTTCAATGCAGTACAGGGTGATCAAAACTGGAAACCCTTTGCTGTGTGTTGACAGTAATGACAATGCTAACAGCATTTATTCTAAATGCTGTCAACACTTGTAGGGTTACCAGGTAAACTAATCACCCTGTATAAATTCATCAATTGTTGAGACATCGCAATGAATTTTGTAGAATATATTATTGAAACCTGAAGCTTTTCAAATATGTAAAAAACGAAAAATCGATTTTTCACCCATCTAGATAGTAGATGGAACCCCTTAAGGCGCAGAGCACAAAGCCAGCTTTCAATGGCTTTTATGTCTCTCTCCATTTGACTGGCGAACGCTCATTATTCAGTCTAAATTCGTTTTTAGGTAGTTTATAGTGTTGCCTTCGTTCTGGACGTTTATTAGAAACTTTACGCCTCCGTGAGCAACGGGCATAAGTGAAAGTTTCTCGCCTTTGAACAATCTTGACGCTACAAACGCTCGACAAAGGACGAGACAACATTTTCTAATTATCTATCCATTTGCAATATTTTCCCGTCTCTGTTTGCTACCTCTAATGCAATTTCTTGCTGGCGTACGACTCGTCTGACTTTATTGGCCAGAATGCTTCTTCTGGTTTTGAAGTTGGTTATGGCGCTTTGTGTAGAAGAAAGCGTGGAACTTGGTTATTTCCTTGTTTTTGGTGCCAGGGAGTGGATGGCTTTTTATGGTGCATTTGCTTTTGGGAATTCAAGGTGGTTTTTAGTCCTCTTTAGTCGAATGCAGTCTGTGTAGCTTCATTTAATCTTCAGTTGGTATTGATATTGTAAATCATTGTGAGGGGTTATTGTGTTTCCATTATGAATAGTAACTTATGTTTTATGTTTATTGGTTTTCATAGGTTGTCTATCTATATTTTTTGTAGCAAACGTGGAAAGTTGAGTTAGTATAAATACCATGATCTAAATATGAGTTAATGGATAATATTTAAGAATTGAATAATGGATGGTATTTGGTGTGATATTTTTTTAACTTACATGTGCGTTGTTTTAGCAACTGTTTTTAGTACAGAACATGAATTATTACATTTAGTAATTATTGTATCACTGTAAAACAATTGTGAAGTTAAAGTCGAATGAATTGGAATATTGATTGATTAAAGATTACGTCTTCTGACTACCTTACACACATTTTTATGATATTTTATGGGTTATTTCAGTGAGTTATTTAATATTTTGCTGAAATTACATGGTAATTTACAGTTGGTATAATAATGACACGTTACACAAAGGCAGTAATGACAAGCATTTCTCTATCTAACAATTAGTGAAGTCATACTAAACATGAAATATTAGCATGAAATAACTAATTGAAAATGTAATCGATCATGTTAATTCATTCTGCTGGAAGAGAAACGATTACAATAATTCAATAATTGTCAATTTAGAATTTGATTTGAGTAAAATCATCGCACTACCAAATTATCAGTGATTAAATAACTAAATTAAGTAGAACTTAGGTCATCAAATAGAATTATCAGTGATTTGCTTAAAAATGTATCTTCGCATTTCTTAATTTTTTATATAGATACGTAGATGAAACTTAGTTATGGGTTCTCTTAAAAATATCAAACATTATAAAAAGGAGAAGAGAATATACTACTACCAAGAAGATTCACACATCTACTTCTTTATTAGAAATAAATAAAAACATGATGAAAAAATCATCAGAAAATACCTTTCAGATTCCTTTGCTCTGTGCGATTCATACTATCTTTGACAAAAAGCATTTGATTAAACGCAACAATACCAAAATATTTAAAATTATTGTAGTGTTTGAAAATGTAAAATACTACCATACCAAATTCATCTAATATTCCCAATTTTTAATATTCATACAACAGCATTTCACATTTCAAAAACTACAATAGTTTTTAATAACTTTATACTGTTACGTTCAATAGAAAGCGTTTTGCAAGAGGTAGTAGAACCATAATCGTATGAAAACTAGATTTTTGTATGAACCTATTCCTACAGTCACGCAGGAAGGACACCGCATAGTTTCTTTAAAAAACAATTCAATCTATTCAAAAGCAACAATTATACACTACTCACTTATAAATTAAACCATGTGATATTATACATACATACATCTATATACAAATTTCTAATATTTAACGTTATGCAATATTAAATTTATTCCACGTGATTTGACGTACATCAAACCTAGCATTAAAATCCTTATTTCCCCAAACAGCCATTCCCATATTCACGAGCCATCTAAGGCAAATGTCCCAGTACCTAAACACTAACCTGAATTTTATGCAATTTTACGCTTAAATTCTAACGTATTAACCAACATACCCGAAAATAAAAGCTAGTGTCGTAAAATAGTATCCTCAATTTTCGGGACACCATAATTAAATTATAGAGACGTACACTTTTTAGATGTTTGTCGACTGGCACATTTAACATCTTAAGCGTTCAGGTATTGGCACATTTACCTTAAATCCACCGAAATTTGACGTCCAACCTCGCGAACACCATCCGAGATCCCCAGCGCAACGAACCAATGCCCGTCTGACTATTTATCTACATTCACCCCTTGTTTGTAGCACGCGCGAACGATCGTTAGCCGCGGCGGCGCGGAGCGTGCCAACGCGCGGCATTATCCGCTTCCGGTTGGCGTGACCGAACCCCTGTTCCCCCTTTCGCGGCGCTGTTCTCCGATTTCGTCGCGGCGTTTCATCACGGCGAGGGGTCGGAATCAACGAACCGTGGCCCCGAGCACGACTCTGCCGCTCAGCCAACCTCAGACTGTAACTCTAGTCGTCCAGCAATGACTTATACATCTGCCTGTATCCGATTGTGGTCGACGAGAAGACCGAGCGGAAGGACGGACTGTCCACTGGGCCGAAAAATTCTACGACGCGGAATTAGACTCGGAGACGAGGTCACCAGAGGCAGCGAAGACGTGGGATCGAGGTGGGGTAGGGGCTGGTGGCAAGGGCTGCGTTTTATGGGCCCACCGCACCGGTATCGCGTTCAATTGCCCATTAATATCGTCGCACGTGAACGCGAGTTATGATTATTAACGCGATAAAAATTTTCCCTCCCCCTTCCTGGCGTCGCGGGGCCGAGGTTTATGGGGCAAGTTCTGCTGGGGGTTCGATCGTGCTCGCGAGCCGCGTCCCCACTTCGTTGGTGTCGAAGTAGCACGCGCGAGCGAAACATCTGGGACGAGTGACGTGTAAATCTTGGGCAGAGCGAAGGGATCGTGGGATTTGGAGGAGCATTGAGAGCTTTGAGGCGAGAGATTTTAGAGGAAGGTGCTGAGATGGTTTTTGACGTTACGGTGGTTGATTATGGTTTAGATTGTGGTCGAGGGGGACTTTGATTACCTCGTTAAACGTCTTTTCTCGACAGGGCTTTTGATCTTGACTTGCCTGAAGTGGGAAGGTAATTTTAGAGTTAATTATTGTGCCAAACTGCTGTCGCTCCGGGGGTTGATTACAGATTTTTGAGAATTGGAATTCGGAAAAGGGAAAGAAATATGAAGAGTAGGAAATGTTATGAATTGAAAGTTCGAATATTCGACAAATTTTATCGGGTTGGGAGATGTAGTTTTGTGTGCTAATATTGCTAATATCTTGGTGTGATAATATTTAAATACGAAGGGTATTTAGAAACAGATATAAGAAAGTTTAAAGGGTTGTTCTACATACTAAAAGAAGAAAAAGATTAAGAAGGACAAAATTGCGTTATTAATTATCGAAGGTACGTCTAAAATCTGTCTGACAACAAGACCTATTCTACTGTCCACGCAGCGCTCGATTTTACTACTGGCCTTATCGTTAGTACAAGTCCTCGCGCCAGACATATTGTGCGCTCATTTTAAGCGTATCTACAACAATTAATAGCTTCGAAAGAAAACCTCTAACATAATTTCACTATCCTTTTGCCTATCTCTGATCCTGTATTTAACAGAAAACAATAAATCATTCATATCGGTAACGCAAGTATTTTGAATAAAATTTTCCAGATAAATTGAAAATGTTGCTGCGCTCAGTGATTTGCATAGATATCTACACGGCAGAAGTAGTCCCATAATTATTATTTGTATAATGTAAATAGTGTACACCGTTCTCTTGATAAACATAGTTATCGTATGAAGATTATTACGTTAATAATGTATTATAAAGTCCAGAATATGTGCGAGATATTTAATTGGAATCGTCGGTGAGATGGAAACAAATATTCGCTCATGCATATTTCATCATGCTCGCGGTTTACCTTGTCCACGTTTTCGTTCACAAAATGGATATTTCTTCCTCGGCAGAGTCCAAATATAACACGTCGGGAAGAACACTCCCAGTGACAACACCGGTATGAAAGTTTCCACGTTTTCGATTCGGAAAGATTTCTGAAATCTTCCTCGAACTGCTCCAATACAAGTAGCAATGAAAGCAGAATATAAAACGACAGAGCCTGATAGAACTTTTCAATCTATGAATAGTAAAATATAGGATCGTACGTGGCATATGTTACAGACGACTTTTCTGTTTATTATTTTAGCTATTACGATCTTGAGATATTTGTTCTTGACTTCTAGAAACCAGAAATTACTAATTAAATTAACGTAGGAAAATTAGACGAGGTATTGCCAATACTAAAAACACGCAACGTTTATTTAATAATAGTATAAAACTATTTATTAGCGAATGCTCACAGAATGACACACTTTGCAGCTCTTTCAAGTACACCCTGCCCTCGGTCACCATTCAGTTGGTCCTCTAAGGATCCCACAATCACACATACATACACGTACACATACACACCATGCTTTCCCGAAGTCTTCCTTTCATTCTTTGTTAGCTCTTAACCTAAACATTCACACTCGTCATTCTCACCAAGCCTCACGTTTTAACACACACACGTGAAGTCCACGCTGCACTAATAATCTAATGTAGCTTGAAATATAGTGTGGCTTATAATAAAAATTAATCTCTAATTCTAGTAGCTTTTCGCAGAAAATAACATCACAATGTCAGTAAAATTTCAACTGAAAGTAGAATATCTTCTAATAAAACTTAGTAGACTGTATATTTTTACGTATTTATGTAAAAAGTTACAGAATGTACATAATATTCAAAATCATAGAAAATATAAAACATAAACTGCAAATGATAGTATTTGAAGGATGAAGCAAATTCTTCTTCAGGTTTCATTTCCTTAACCGTGTCTATCAAAACATGAAATTGCATAAAAGTCTGCAGTCTACTTTTTAGAATACTTTCAGTACCTTTCATATGGATCTCTGCAGGATCAGAGAATGCATTTCCTCTATTCCTCTATCCACATATATTGCCGTGCTAGCGCATAGCAATAACACAAAGGGAGGTTTTTTTTTTAATAACACGATCAGTATTTTAGCACCGTGTTAAAGCTTGCGATTCTGTTTCCCGCTCGGTATTGCATCTGCAACGTCCGATACGATTTCCTTCCGACGAAGTTATTTCCTTTCCAGTAAATCACAATGCTACGTGACGATTCGCCGCTGCAATATTAATACATAAAATATTTCGAACATCGCGGGGCGTGCTGGCGCGCGCGGGGCCCCCGTGTGTGCAGAAGTCATTGTGCTCGCGAGGCGTGCAGCGATGCGCGCGTTGCATTGGCGCTTTCCGCTCGATGTACCGGTCGCGTTCGCCAACTCGCGTTTTAAGGAATCCTCGAACGCGCTCACGCAACGCGCCGATGCACTCGAGCGGACAACATTGTTGCGAAATATCGATGCGTCGCGCTCGACAACCTCGAGTTAGCCATAGAATTCGACGTATCTCTTGTCACGTTGCGATATTACAGAAATTACTTGCATGCCGATAATTCTGTGTATGTACTATTCGTCGGCTGCAAGTAGAAATATATGTTTTAGAGGAAACTGGTAGATGTTAGGAGACACTGGCGTATTGTACATTGAATGCAGAGACTGAAGACAGAACATGATTTTCCATTCTCTTTTAAATGGAATCTGCACATTTTGGGGCATTATCTTGATAAGTAGACAGCAGATTTTTATGTAATTATGGAATTTTGAAATTTGTAAAAAGTTATAGAATGTATATATTATCTGAAAACATAGAGAATATGAAAAATAGAGTGCAAATTATGGTATTCGAAAGATGAAGCAAATTTTTATTTAGATTCCATTTTCCATCTGTGTTTATAAAAATATGTAGTTGCATTAAAATCTGCAGTCTATTGTTAAATGACAAAGCTGTGGTGAATTTATATTATAGACATGGGAGACGTGGATGAAGTTTTCAATAAGTAAATTTTTCTGAATAGATCGGAATATATATTTTAGTCAGATTGGTAATATTCTAGGACTTCGATACGTGCACCTGTTTTACCCCATTTTCTGAAAATATTATTTGCAAAATTGACCCTGTTGCACCTTTACTTACGAGCTTAGCCTGCAATAAAACGGTTCAACATCTGTCGTCATTGTTCGATGATAGTATTTTGTCACTTCTCTATTAACAATTTATAATATCCTGGATCTCAATAAATCCACGTTTATAAAGCGTGATATACGAAGCGCCTATAGACGCTTACGACCAATTGTTTTTCGTGGATGATAAAAATGACAGCACATGAAGTGCGGTAGCATTTCGAGTCGAGCGTCCATCGCTCGCAGCGATGCATAGTTTCGTAATTAAGCGTCGACATCAATCGAAAATAACGAGCAGTGGAAACAAATTTATACTTCTGGAAAAACTGGGATGCAGGAGGGAAGTGTTTCGCGATTCGCGAACCATCGCGTGATTCTAGCCGCATTATCGGGTATGTATCTATTATATTTCCTCGTTTCCATGCAAGATTCGAATTAGTCCAGCGATCTCAGTTCAAACAACGCCAATGGCGTCGAATCGCTTGACCAGGAATAAATATCGAAGCAGTTCGGAACAGGGACGCGTAACGATTCTCGCTAAAAATGCCCCCTTTTCATCCCCTTCCATCCCCTGCGCTCAACTTATCGAGCAGGAAAGTTTTTCAATCGACCTAGTCGGTGCTCCTTCTTCTCGTTTCCCGTCGCGAGTTTAACGATACGATCGTGTTCCCGCGCGGCGAACGTCCGGAAACGGCGCGAGCGAGCTTAAATGTTGCAAAAGCAACGGGACTGCTGGGCGAAACGACGCGAAAAGCTGCTGGTGTTCCTCCGATGTCGTGCCAAGATGTGTCCGCACTTTGCTGTATGCTCCCCATTCACGTTACCGACATAAATATCGCTGAATGTTGGGCTTGTCTGCTTGGATGAAAGATTCCAATGGTCAGCTTTCTTTAATCCCTTGCAGTCTTGTATTCTCCTGTTTCGCTGATTTTCACTCCGCGTTGCAGTATTTTTACTGAACTGAAGGGAGGATATTGATGAGGGAATGCATTGAATTTGTATTTATGTGTACATTAACTTTAATGAAATTTTCGAGTTCATAAAGTGATAAAGTTTTTTTACTCACGGGTGATAAAGCCTTGGGACATTTTTAGAACAGATATAATTAGTCGTATGAGACAATATAGAATTGTGAAACTTTTGAAAGGCTATGTCTAAAGCTTGCGTATGAGGCAAAGAAAGCAAGAGAGTCATAAAGTTTATTGGCGTTAACAAAAATTCGGTTAAGTGTGTTATAATGGATGTATCGCGTGTTATGAAAGTATGAAAGAGTTAGTCATGACGCATTTATAGCAAAGCGTAAAAGAAGAACAGGGGAAAGAAAGAATATATAATTGTTTGTGATGAGAAACTGAAGAAATTTCGAAGTTTCTTAAAATTAGGGATTTATTCGTGGTATTTTTTAAAATAGAGAATTTTTTAATCCTAGCAGTTCTAGAGATATTAGAAGGATTATGTTGTATCTAATACTGAGGGCTATTTTCATGCCTTCAACATACACGATTGCCAATAAAAGCAAATATGCAGTAAATATTTTTAGTTACTCTATAAACCCGCAAAATTTCATCGAAATTGGTATGTACGAGTTCGACATATTGCATTGCGAAAATTAGTGATCGAAGTAGAGTTTTTTTTTATACCTATACTAAGAGTGGAGGAATTTTAGAAATACCCACAATATTTTCACAGCAGAAGTTTATTACACAGAAAGAGTCTCATTCTCCTTAGATTTTAAATTACCTTGATTGAGTTATGAAAACATCCAGAAATGAATAAATAAAGCGTCTAAAATGCAACGAAGAAGCTTTTAAGAAAAATTCTTCTTCAAGAAAAATTAAAATAGTTTCGGTAATGCAGCGTCCATTGAAACATTCACCATATACCCTTACAAATTTTTTCTTCAATTTCTCTCATTGTCAGAGAACACGTATTACTTTCTCCCACTGCGATCACCCTTGATATTGCAACCACGCATCTTTTCCCCATTTCTAAAAATGAACTTTCCCATTTGTTACCCTACAACAGAACTCACCTTGCACTTTTCTAATTCCATCTAACAAATCGTGAATTCAGTAAAAGAACTTCTTCAAACGATTGAATCCCGCTATCAATTACGAAGTGATTAAGGACGTGGCTGACAAAGAATACTCATTGATCAGCACGCGTTAAGAGAATTCCTCCATATCGAAGCAGCATCCCTTCAGCATCCTTTCGCAGCGATCGAGGAGCTCGATCCCATCGATCCCTCCCCCACTGCAACGCTCGAACAATTGAACCTCGATGCACAATCTGTTTTCTTGCAATTAGCAAGGGGTTGCAGCAACAATTCCACGCTGCGTTTATTGGATTCCTTTCGCTGGGATTGCCTTTCACGATACGCGCTCCTCACTTAGATCGGGATTCGATGATCTCGAAGAAGGGAAGTCGCTCGAGTCTTTTTGCCTAGGAAGCTATATCGTCATCCCCTGTCCCGTTTCCCTCTTGTTTACGAACTGAATTTTTCATTGGCCTTCGTTTAATGGGGTCCATTCTCCGCGCTACGGCGGCGGGACTTTTTAGGCCATCCGACTCTTTGAGCGACGACATTAACAAAACGGCTGTATAGAACGAGTAGCGGTATCGATAAGACCCTTTTGTGGATTTACTGGAGAAATGGGGCTGGAATTCACGGCAAACCTGGGAGAGGACTTGACGCGCCGATGGAATTTCTTTCTCGAGGACTATCCCTCCGCAGCGATCTTGCTTTGGGAGCCGTATTTTTCTGCCGATCGAGATGGTCTCGATTTTGCATTGTCAAGGGAACCATTCCTGTTGAATCGGCTGCAGGTTTGGGGTTCAACAGTAGACCGTATGATTTCAAAGTTTCTCGTCTTGATTCTTCGGTTAGCTTTGCCTGACGGAGCGCGTTCTTCTCTTTGAATAACTAGTTTTCAAATCATTCGAGCGTTAATCATTAATATTCATCTGGGGCTTTTAAGTTTCTTGGGATTGTAGTCGTACGGTTCGCCATTGTGTTGGCTGGAAATAAATGAAAAATAAGGAAGTTTACTAATTTTTAAGGAGACACAGACAAAGATCAGCTTTATCTTGAAATATGTTTTTTATATTATAATTGCTGGTCTTATTGTCTGAGTAAGACCTCGATTAAGCAGACTAAATGTGAACACTTTTGATCGCTAAATTTATTATTTTTAATAGACTACTATTAAACCATAGGTCAAACTTTCAACCAATATCAATCCTGAATTTCTCTCTTTGCTTTACAGCAAAAGCAACAATCTTTTTTCTATTTATTTTGTGATTCTATCACGTCAGTGGCTTTAACAGTATTTCTATTCATCCCTAGACATAAAAAGAGCTAGTCTAGCTATAGATTAGAATCGCTGGTGTTCAGATAGCAATCAAAGCGAAGAGCTATGCATTTAACGTTCAATCAGTTTAAAAGCACTAGACTTTCAAACAGCTGCGATGAAGTGCATGTTATAGTAGACATTGTTAGCCCTGTATCTATTTCTGTAACTGAAGTCCAGAAATTTTTGTCTCTAAGTAATTTGTATAATTTACAAACATTGTCCTCATTCTGAAGAACCAGAGCGTCACATTCCTAAATACTGTGTAAGGTAAATATGTATCCCAATACCTAGATACCAACGCTAATTCTATTCAGTTTTAAGCTTAAATTCTTATGTACCTAATAAAAAAATATCTGCAGAACAAGAATCATAAAATAGAATATTCCGATATTGGAATGCAATGCAAGTATCGGGACATGCCTTTTTAGGCAGTTTCCTTATTGGGACATATCTGTAGTTATAAGGCAAAACAATCTAAGTCACATATTTTCGGTTTCCAGATATTTATATTTGTGTAGTTTTGAGGTTGAATACTGTCTTATGGACCTCTATTCTCTTCACCCTTATTTAGGTGAAAACATTCTTTTAATGCCCTTTCCTCTTCTTGAAAATATAATTCTATATTCTACGTGTCAATCAAGACCTTAACTCGAATTTTTTGAAAATGTAACTCAGAGAAACCGCTCATAAGTATTCGAACGGTGTCACATGTTGAGAAAAATACAGGTTTCTTTGTAGTAAGTGATGTATATTCTTCACACTTGTGTCGTCTTTCTATCATATATTAAAATTAAGTGAATAATTATTACAGTAATTGTACTTTTGGCAGTAACTGATGGATAGTTTAACCAATAAATCCGTAATTTTCCAAACTTCCGAAGTCGTTCGAATACTTGTAAGCAGTATTGTAGGTTGCTTTGCCTCACAATCAAAGACATATCTGAAGCGTCTGGGTATTGGAACATGTACCTTAACAAGCAAATCTTCCGAGACATGCACCAACATTTATCAGCGAAACGCGCGAAACGAGTTCGCGAGCGATAGCAAGAACGACCTACCAGAGAAACCTCTGGTCCGTAATTTCGCGTTAGAGACACCAGGGGATCGAAGAAAAAGAAACGGTTCGGAACGTGATGTCTTTTCCTCAAAGATATCTCTTCGGTTTCCCCTGGAATGCCTTGTGTGCTCCCTCTGTCGCAATTAGCCGCGGTTTGCAGTAACAATGGAGTGCGTTTATTGGATTCCTACGGGTGCAATCGTTCGGTTCTCAAAAAGATTTCAAGCTCTGCTTCTTTGACCCGCGAGTGTTCTCCGCCGACGGGGAACGGAAGGAATCGACGCGAGGGGCGCAGGGGGTTCGAGAAGAGCGAGAAAGAGCAAAACGAGGAGCGCGAGTGGACGAAGGAAACCGTGATAAAAAGGAGAATACGGTCGCGGGAGTGGGAGGGGCT
Source organism: Calliopsis andreniformis (assembly GCF_051401765.1). Classification (NCBI taxonomy): domain Eukaryota; kingdom Metazoa; phylum Arthropoda; class Insecta; order Hymenoptera; family Andrenidae; genus Calliopsis; species Calliopsis andreniformis. Next base: position 15,118,413 of record NC_135066.1, read on the forward strand.
GGGCGGAAGCGGAGGAAAAAGACGGAAAGAAGATGGAGGAGGCGAGGGGAGTCGAGGTTTGAGGAGCTCTCGCAGGGGATTGGTGGATCCTCGGGAAAAAAGGAAACGCGACATTTTTACCGCCCCAATATATAAAATGGGTTACGATCAATTGAACTCGGCGATATTGAGAGGTACCGACGGAGGAATGCGGTATATCGGTAATACAAGGCGGACGAGGAAAACCGATGCTCATCGAACCTTAAAATACGTCCTTATCATATTGGCCTGCTCGCCTGTCGCGACCTACCCCGACCCCTTATCCCACAGCCGCCCCCTTCGTCGCAAAGCCGTCCTTCGTGTTTTCGCTTCGCGGACACCGTTCGCGTGACGATTCTGGAATGGGCCAGAAATATTGTATTGTATCATACACTCTACTAGGAATGTAACCTTTCTCTCCAGGGAGCAACTGAGTGCATGATCGTCGTTAGGGGTGTGTTAGGGTAGGTACAGCGACAGAGAAAACGATAGAGCTATGAGGTACGTTTACAGTTCTTTGTATGTATATTTTTCTGTCAATTATAATTTTGGTTTCAGCTGCAATTTGGAATAACTTTGGAACTATTTTATAATATGAGAGAATTATCTTCCTCTAGTGAAGTGTTTTTTAAGAAGCTGTAAATTCTTTTTAGTAGATACTTCCTGTCTTTTAGTTGGGAATTGTGGTTTTGATATGAGACTAAAAACTATGTGGATTTTTTAATGTAAAATCTTGTCATATTCGGGTATCACTTTCACTCGGTGAAGAATATTTTTTGAGCTATAAAAATCACAAAATAGAGAAAAGTTTCATATAAATATTCATATAAACATTCCTATGAAGGAATGTAAGATGTCTCATATTATGGTTAATTTGTCCTAAACATGTTTAAAAAATGGAAGAGCTACTATATTTTATTGTAGAATAAAAAATTAATAGATAGAATCTAGAAGAGTTGGAAGTCGCTCCTAGTGAAGTTTGCAGAGTATATATACTATTACATCTACGACTGTCAGGCAATTCAACATACGTCATATTTTTACCAAAATTCAGTTTATACTTTAATTGAAGTTACCAAGATGGAATTTGTATAGTTAACAGAAGCAGATTGAATTAAACGAACTTTCCCTCGAATACTCAGAATATAATCAGATGGAAATTGATAATACAAAATTACGGTGCAAAACTTTGAACGTCAGTAGCTCGAAAGTAGAAATAGGTCATTTATGTCATTTTGCTTTACATCCATAGGCATGCATATGTTCAGTATAATAGTCAGTGAAATTGGCGACATTATACTCAGACATGTTTAACCATTTAACCACACGGGGAGAACTATTATAAATACTCCAGATTTATTAATAAAATTTTTTTTTATCTATAGACATTGGGCTTCTAGAGAGCATTATAATAATTCTGTATCTGAGAGTCAGGTTCTCCATTTGCCTCTAAACTGAGATTTAAATAACTGTATTTTAAATAAAGAAGATTTAATGATACAAACTACATGAAACACAATATTTCGAAATACGTTACAAAAAAAAAAAAAAAAAAAACAAAAACAAAAAAAAAAGAAACTGAACATATACAGAACAGATAACTCAATTTTACCCTCACATATAAAACTAATGCACCTAATCATGCTTAATAATATATACAAAGGGTTAAACAAAACGATTTATCTAGTAAGACATAAAACTTCAATCACTGTTATTACACATACCCTCAACAATGACATCGCACACTCGTTTCTCATTTCTCCCAGGAAGAAGAACCTTGCGTCAGAGCGCAAAATATTTTTGGCCGATTGTGCATGCAGAAACTAGACAAAAGAATGCAATTCCACCAAGCAAAGGGAAGGGACAGGGGGAGGCGCACAGTCGGAGTCCACGCGTTCTACCCTCCCTACACCAGAAAGCAACCCTTCCCCTCCCCTTCCCTCTGCAGTTGGTTTCGCGAAATGCGCGATGCCAAGAACCGAGGAGCTGCTCCTGAAATATTTCCAGGACGAGGTGCGGTGTGCTGGCTGAACGAACCGAGGGGGGGCGGTTGGGGCGGTAGGGGGTGGTTGCGCGGAGCGTGGCGAAAGTAGCGCGGCACGGGGGAGGAAGGGCGAAACCCCGGAGAACTCTAACAAATTGTCATTTGCAGAGCGCAATACTCGTTTCGTCCGCACAATAATCCAGCGTGACGCTGGCGTTGCAGGCGTCGCTGAAAATCCTTATATAGGGCGGAAAATGCGAGGACCGCGGCTAAATTAGACGTCGTCGTCGCGTCGTCGCGTGACGCACGTGCTCGCCGTGAATCGGACGCGCTGCCTTCGAACCCCCCCTTCCCGTGACAGGTGTTCGCCTGCGGGACGCTTTGATTGTTGCGCCCGGAGTACGTGCCACTCTCCCGCTTCCTCGCCGCGTCTTCAGCGTCGGAGCTCCCGCGAATTAATGGCTCTGAAGATATTGGATCGCGAGGGAAATGAAATAATAGTGTCTGGGGATGATCTCTGTATTACTGTCGAGGATCCAGTTGCTGATCAGAATCCTATTCCTGATGAGTTTAATACTGTATGCACGCATGAAATTTAGTTTGATGAAAATTTGTTCCAGAAATTGGTAAATCGTTGTTAGCTATTTTGATATGTGGAATTTAATAGCTGGTTGTGCGGTATAATTTACTTGATCAGCTATTGCTCCCTTGAGATGGTTTACTTTAAGAATTAAATTATGTTTTAATTATTATCTTTACATTTTTTTTAATAATGAGTGAAGAGTCCAGGCGAAAAACATGATGAGTCCATTTTTTTGCGTGACTTTTCCTGTTTTTATTTGATATTTTTAAGATAGAGTGTTTTATTTTTAGAGCGTTGTAGAATTTTTCTGAGTATCTATGTACTTAGTAATTATTTTCAGGTCTTGATTTTCTGTATCTAGGAATTTTAGATCTATGTTATTTAGCAAGGGTAATTTATCTGTGCACTATGAGGTTCTTATTATGTTAAATTTTGAAATATGCAGTTGCGTATTTTGACATACTCGTAGGGAACTCGACTTATGTGTGATTACAACGAAGCTCTTCTGGTAATTATTTATACAGGGTTTTCGACGACAGGTGTCAGAAATTTTATGGAATAATTCTACATGTTAAAATAAGATAAAAATGAAGATAGACAAATTTGCATTGCAGGTTTCAGTTCCAAATTGTTAATTCTTGAGAAAACGTTTAAAATAGAGGAAAATGTGTCTGACTCTAGACGTATTCTACTGATCCACGCTGGCAGTAGAATGAGTCCCTGGCCAGACATATTTCCCGCGAATTTCAGACGTGTTTGTAACATTTAACAACTCTGAAATGAAGTCCCAAACGCAATTTCGTTATTCTTGATTTTTGTTCTCGTTTGGCATGTAGAATTACTTCTGGAAACTTGTGATACCTATTATAGTTCACCCTGTACGTTTACGAGGTACGTACATGTTGTATTGATATTAATAATTACACAAACATTATCTTTACATACATTTTACTTCAATCCTGAAGTAGAGACAAAATAACGAAGAAAGAGCAGAAGCAAAATCTTTGAAGCTTCTTCGAGAAAAACATTTTCTTAATTTAAATTCATAACTCGATGCTGCGCAGCGTCTTTTCTCTCTCGCTCGGCCTCCGCTCTCGCAAAAGAATAACTTGCAGCAAACTCAAACGACCTGAAGTCAATTTGAAAGTTCTATCATTGTACTTGTAATGAACTAAATTCAATTCACTTTGTTGCGGGACTTAAAAATTCTTTTCGATATCAGCATCACCGTAAGTAAATGAAACGCCGCTGACAAAGAAGGGCAAGCAACAACGAAATTTGTATCAGCAAGACAATTGTCGCACTACTATTGATCCATTGTACAGATCGAAGACGATTAAATTCATTTTTCGCAAAATTCCACGTGCACGAAAAGAAATGATCAATACAGGTCTTGCAAACGTCTCTTAAGTAGATTTAAGCAGGACAGACTCTTGTAGAATTCGCTGTAGACTTATGTGAGATTACCAAAGGTAGCTTGACTGCAATAAGAGAAGTTTTGTTAAATTCATAAAGTCGACGCTTACTGATTCTATTAAACTCAAGTCTTAACTACTATTGTCGTTACGTGAGCCCGCTGCTAATTACTTATATATACCTATTTCCCTCCCTGCATGACTTACAAGCCTGTCAAGAGCAACTGATTTTGACTTTTTATTTGCCACTTTTGTGTTAATAATAACGCAATAAACATTAGCCATCTGTGAGGCCACTATAATGATTACATAAATTTTAATACTCATAGCAGTTAAACGTTAAATCTATAAAGTCCACATTTACTGATCCTATTAAAGTCAGGCCAGTTAAAGTACTTTTGTAGATTCTACAAGAGACTTCAGTAACTTCAGCTTAACATCTTCTCCATTTGCAGTCGAACCGATGCTGTTTTTCCCTCCACCAGACCCTGTTCTTCGACTCTGTTTTCAGTGCCTCACCTCACGCCACCGCGGATGAGAAACGTACCTCCGATTTTGGCGGTGGCGCCGTAACGTTTGCTGCAGACCCTTATCAGAAACGAGAGTATAATTTTAGCTGAAAAGGCAAGTTTCACGGCCAAATTAGATGTCACAGCACTTGCGAGATACATTTAGGTAGAGGGACGTGTGTGTTCGCGCGTGTGCGCGTAAATACGCTGATACCCAATGGAGGGTGAGCAGAGTATATGGGAGCCATGATAGCGGCACGGTATCTTATGAATGCGAGTTGGAAACAGCCGACTCCTTGTTTCAAACCACGATCGTCGTCTCACCCTTCAACCTCGCCCACGACGTAATAATCCAGAAGGGGTTTCGTGGTACGTTACCCACGGAAGATAGGGATGAATTAATGTGACCAGTTTTCCAGAAATGACGCGCAACAGCCTAGAACCGAGGGGGTGGTGGTCTCGTTGGGACGCGATGAGTCTCACGGAGCGTTCGAAAACCGATGGTCTTCGGGAGCCTTCCCAGGGGTAGCGATAAGCTCTCGGGGATTCGCGAAAGAATCGCGATAACCGTCGAGAATCGGGGAGAAGCCACGATAAGCCTACCTTCGGAGGATTTCTGTTTAAGAATCGCGATATCGCTTGGCGGAGTTGGCCGAACCGCGATGGCTTCTCAGACACTTTGAAGCTCACTCTCGAGGGCCCTCGAAGGAATCTTTGGGAACCTTCCACGTGCCTCGATGTCATTTGAGTGGCTCGAGAATAGTCTGAAGGAAGTCTTAATAATTTCGTGTGGATTTCCTGTTAAATGCTTGGGAGTCTAATTACTGGGGGTTCTATTATAGGTTTTCGTGGACATAGTCTTGGGGGTTGAAAATCTTCTTATTGTAATGTCTGTAATATGATTATAATAATGGGTGGTTGTCTTGAGTTATGGTTCTTTGGGAACCATGAGAAAGTGAATGTTCATAAAATACTGGAAATACAGTTTAAGTGTCCAAAATTGTACTCAAGTGCTATTTTATTCATCAAAATTTAAACTCATTTTCTTAGAAACGGATTCATATTTTTTTTTATTAGCTCATTTCATAAATATTTAAAATACTATTTTCTGTTTGAAACGAATGAATGTTTGTATACATACATATAATTTGCTATTATGTAACTTCCCCAATGGTTTCTCATATGCCTATTCATTCCAGTAATATTTTCGTAATAATGCATAATTATTGACAATTTGTGATACTGTTTGCATTATTCACGAGAAAGTTTAGTATACAGTGATTTAGAGTCTCAATCATAGGTATTGAAACCATCAACTAATTGTGAAAGATTTTTTTTTTGTTTACTTCGTTTTCAGCCTTTGCATTTAATTTTCGCTTAGGAATTTAATATTCCCGCATGAACAAATTTATAAGTCCCTATGCTTCCAACATACTCTTTTATGTAAAATTACCATTGTCCCATTTATGCCGTCGTTTCGGAGACACTCTACGTAACATGCTGTTAATATAAGTACACCTGAACATAAAATAGAGGTACTCAGTTATATTATAATTACATTTTTCAGTTCCACTTGCATAATTAGAAGTAGACAACTTTTTCCAGGAATTATAATTAAAAAACTGGAACAAATAAGAAGACTTAAAAAATTCTATATTTGAATGAATGAAAAATTGAAGATTTGAAAAGCTGAAAGCTTTAATTATTAAGAATTTGAAAAATTATAAATCGTTAAATTCGAAAATTTGAAGAAATTTAAATTCGAAAATTTGAAAAATTGAAGAAGCTTAAATTTGAAAACTTAAAATGGTGGAGAAGTTTAAAATTGGAAATTTAAAATGGTGGAGAAGTTTAAAATTGGAAATTTAGAATGGTGGAGAAGTTTAAATTTAAATATTTGAAAACTTGGAAAACTTTCAATATGAACGTTTGTAAGATTGCTAATTTGAAATGGATTATACCCAAGAATAACAAAATATAGTTCATCCATTGCATCAATGAAAAACTGCTTAGCAAACGCAATTGCAACAATCGTCTCCGCCAGAATTAAACAGAATCGTCCCGATAATTCTCAAAGCCCTCGAAACTCTTCCCGCATATTCCGCCCCGCGCGTTAACAAACCCATTTCAGCGAAGGTCAATCGCGCGTACAATGGTCCCCATTCAATTCCAAAAATTAAATTTCTGCCAAAGGTTTCAATAACGATGGTGTGTAGCTGACAACGCAAGCTCGCTAATGATCGTGGAACCATCGAGTTAATTGGTCCGTCAGAGGGGCCCTTACTGCTGTTCAAATAACTTATTAATTAACTCTAATAGATTCGTACGATGGCGTCGAAGTGATATTCAAGCATGAACTCGTATCGTACAGCTGGCTGCCTCGGTTTGCATAGAATCCATTGAATTGGCGAGAAAAATCAGCTTTCATCGAGAAATGGGAGGTGACAGAGGATAGAGGGGAAAGGTGGTGGAGGGGAGAATTTATTTCCGTGTTATTTATTTTAAACTGGCGAGCTGAATATTCCGATCGGTGGGTAGGAAGTTATCGACGATCGTTTTCAATGTGAAATCCCGATTAACGGTATCCGGTAATTCCGAGATTCGAGCTGCATTCGCTGTTTCCTCTGTTCCCCGAAATATCCATGCAGACGCGAATTCGCCATTTGACAAAGATCTACGGAACACCGTGTATCCGATTCGTTACGCGAAACTCGAGAGCTTCTATGAATCTTTGTTTCGGTCCCTCGCGTGACTTTTCCATTCATCACACTTGCCTTGCCCATGCAGATACGATTATTATGTATATTGAATTTGAGATCAGCTCGATTGAACGATGCTTATTCTTTGGAAGAATGTTTGCAGGATTTTGGAGAATAGTTCCTTCGATGGATCTACTTCAACCAGAAACAGGGGAAGTTTAAGGGAGTTTTAGAGATATTAAAAATTAGTTTTAATAATCCTTAATCGGGTTTGGAAGCTAGAATAACGCGTATACAGTATCTATTAGTTTTGTCATTATAAAGGAACATTGTTACTCTTATTCATTATTGATTCTTCAGAATTTGATTGTACCAAATATAATGTTCCATATTGTCATTATAGGTTTATAGAACATTCATACTAAAAATCTCCAATGATCAGTGGAACCTGTTTTCTAGTAGTAGGTATCTATTAATGTCTAGATGCACAAAATTTAAATCACTATTCAATTCTATTAATTAACCAATTTTTTCATGCGCAATAAGGTTGTTAAATAATATTGAATTTAATATTTAATGATTATTAAGCAAAATTTTGTTTCAAACGAATAAAGCTTCATTTATTCAGTATTACTCATTTAATAGTACACTGAAGTTTTCATCCGTATGAATACAATTTTGTTTCACGAAGCAGTAATATTCTCCGCTAAATTATTATTAAAACTGAAGGAATTAACTTTGTTGCTGTCGATAAGTACTCTTGCATTTACAATAGAAGGTATTTTAATATTCATGTTTATAATATCCTATCTATTGAAAATAAAAGAGAAAGCAATAGTATCTGTTCAACTTTCTTCGCAAGGGGAGAAACTCCTTGCTTCTACAGGGAAAGTTGAGGAGAACGGAAATTATTGTTAGAAGAGGTCTTAATTTGGGACACCGTGGAAATCTGATCGATGCAGTTATCCGTAATTAAAGACGAAACTTGTCTTGAGTTTCGGTTGTTGGTCTTATATCCTATCGGAAGCGGTTCGCGTTCTTGCTTTCCTGGAACTTTGATTACTTCGTTCTAGACGTTGTAATTGATCATCCGCGCAGTAACAAGAAAACACGATACCTTTGAAGAATGACTTTTAATTGAGATATCGACCCGATGGATTTTCGTTAAATTTCTAATCACTGGTACTTGGTGACGGTACAAAATGTAGTATCGCTGTCATTAATGGGGAGAAAAATTAATTTCCACTAATTGGAGCGTTTCTTTTTCTTCTCTTTATTCGATCCATTGAATGACGATCAACCTGAGTATTCAGCGATGCGATAAATTGAAATTGACAGCGTAGGAATGCATGTCTTGACACTAACACTAGTCTGTTGTTTCAATAAACAAACGTTGAAGAGGGAAAATACTGATGATTTTTTGCCAAATTATTGGAATCGATTCATTCAGTCTGAATAACCAGGAAAATATAAAACATCAGTGAGTTCAGGAAAACGTGTAATATTCATTCGCTTCAATTGTGTCAACAAAAATGAGGAAAAATTGTAATGCACGTTCCTATGTTCACAGTATATTGAATTCAATATTTCAATTTCAACCTCCATTGTGGAAGATTATGCCTTGTTAATTAGATCAGTTGCATGGTTTTTCGCAGTTTTACTTTCCGTCAATAACAACTGAAATTTCAATACGATGACTGAACTTGGGCGTATAATTCTACTCTATTACTTTACTCTCTTATTTTCTGTTATTTCATATCTTTTTTTTCTTTGACTGTTTAAGCTCACATAAACCTTCTAGGTTACTAGTGACCACATTTTCTTTGGCACAGTGGCACGCACATATTAACTCTACATTGGTACGCTACAAAAGGGGGATTGCTGCTCTAGAATTCTTCTATCTTTATTCTGAACACAGAAGAAAATGGAATTAAAAAAAGAATGAAAATTTAGAGAAACTAAATATTATTCTAACTTAAGTAATTATCTTAATTCAACGCGAGAAATGTTCACTAAACCACAAGAAGTTAAACATAGCGTATCAATGTAAATTATATTAACAGCAGTAGTTAACAAAGCTGCTATCCGAAAAGATTGAAGGCATCCATTCTGGCTCACCAGAAAACAATTTCCTCGAGGGGTGGGTCTCGTTTCTCTTCCCCGCGGGAGCAGTGTTCATAAACAAGCGGATGCTTAAGTTAGGTTTGCCCTGGCGCCTCGAATGAATCTTCAGGCGCAGAAGGTCGGTCAGAAAATTGCCTCGCGCATTTAAGGGTTAATCTTGCTGCGGTAGAGCCCTCAGATGCAGTGGATAATGCGGTTATACGCGGAAAAAGAGAGGAGGGAGGCAGGGGAAGTCGAGAGGGAAGACGAAAAACTTGGACGCGACAAAAGTTGGATGGCGGAAGGGAGTGAACGTTGAACCTGCTAACGCTAACGACCACCATAATTAGACCCTCGACCGAATCCAGGGAACTTCGTTGGGCCCTGCTGTTCCCAGCTGACTTCTCAATTTCTTGAAAGATCTCGTCGGTTTTCGGGTCGATCCAGCAATCCTTGTAAATTGAATCCTGTACCAGCGGCAAGGGAAGGATCGGGAGCTCTCTGGTTTTCGAATCTTCAACATTCCTCGGTTCCCTTTCTTCCCCCTTTGTGCACTTACGGCTGCGGCAATTATCGATGCAGCGTGGAAGTCGTTTACTAGGACTCATTAAATTTTTTAATACTCCATTGAATTTTTCACGATTTTCCTTCCATAGACGTTTCTCTCCCAGTTTGATTTTTACTGTTCGTATCGTTTTAATTTGAATGGAAACTTCTACGCGTTGTACGAACATTTTTGAAAAATTCAGTCGTAGACTGTAAAAAGAAATTTAGTCGCGCCGTGGTGAAAATGAAGCAGAAGTAATTTATGCTGGTACTTCATGGACCGCCGCTATTGGAGAAAGCTCTGAATTTTGTTAAAAAGAGTGCGTCATGCAAAACAGTGAAGTGCTAGGAAGGGGTGAAAAAAATTATTCAACGTTTCGACATTGTTCGGTTTGAAATACGGGATGTCGTAAATGCCATAAGAATTAGCCCGCGAATAAATTCCGTCTCTTTCAATTCCCCGAAAGAATGATTGGTTCATTCAAGTGGAAATAAATCTCGACGTATCTGGTATCGCAAGCTATAAATTTGCTTTCACTTTGATTCGATTCTGTGTTAATTCAATTTCAACCTCCCAAAAATAACATCGTTCTTTCATTCAATGTAGTTAGAAAGTATTGCCAAATATTCATAGACGGCCCTTTTTGTCTCTCGTTCATTAATATTACTGTTCCCGATTGAAATGAATTGAAAAGCAATTTTTTATTTAACCCTTTGCCTTGTAAATGCCTACGTATCTCATTTATGATATGAGTTATGGTTCAAACATTAGAGCAAGAAAAACACTTTCGGAAAGTTCTTAAGAAGTAATGGTGCTAATAATTTTACCTTTATTAGTAGTTGTAGCTTTAAACATAGGAAAAGGGTAACGTTATCGTTCTATTTTTTGTCAAATTAAGTTCGACATGTATTGCGCAAGAAAAAATATGGTTAGGCGGTTGTTATTCGCGTATCAGGATTGAGAAAAAGGCCGAGAAAAATTGGTTGCACGAAGTGCCAGCGCTATCACATGAAAAGGGAGCTTACATGACTCTCGCGGCAAGCTGGCAGCGCGTGCATTTCTAATTTAAACGGGGGTGGCGCGACATGCATCCCTCGCAGCATGCACGATGCATATCGGCTGCGATCGGCCTGTCGTCGAAACGGAAATTAATTCCGATTCATAGTTAATACCGTGGCTAATGCGTTTTCAAGTAATTCGATGTATACGTCGCCGCGTATTACAGCCGAGGGAATTTAACTGGCTGCTCCTATTTAAAAGTCAAAACGAATTTTGCGGGGATTGTGCACTGCTTCCCTTCTCTACCATTCTCCACACTTTTTCCTGATTACTGCTTTCGCGTCTTATGCTCCTTTGTTGTAGCATTCAGCTCTCCTTGTAATTCGAGAACTTGAGATACTGCAAATAGCGTTCTCTGTTTCAGGATTCCTTTTTTAAAATTGCTGATGGTCTGAAGTGATTGAATTATTCTTGTTTTTTAATTATATTACGTAGAATTTACCGAGAATATATTTGTGGTTGTGAGGCAAAACGACGTGAATCAATATTTCCTTTCCTACAGATATAGATGTTCAAAGTTTTGAATCTTGATACTATTTTATAGATTGCATTTTATTATAAAGACGAGAATAGGAATACGAGATACTCGTTTTATGTTTTGACCATATGAGTCTCAGAATACATGTGAATTAAAAAATCAAGCGAGTAGCTTTGCTGCAGAATTATAAATAGTGTCGACCCTTATACTCTACTTTAACCTCACTTTTTTAAAGAAACTTCTTTTAATGTAATATTCTTACGTCAGAAACAGAAATTTCATCTCATAGTTCTCATTTGGGGTAATACAATACTTTTTCTCAAAAATGTTACTTACGTTGTTTTGCCTTATAGCCACAGGCAGTACTGCCGTCAAATTTTGAGATAGTTCGTTTTAAACAAAATTATTACACAATTCGCATTTGCACTGAAATTTCCTAGAAGTCGAAACAATATTCGAAACGGTTTGCCAACTGATGCGAGGAAAGTTATAAATAAAGTATTCCCACGACTGGAGCCCTGTGTCTGACAACAGACTGACCCATACTACTTACTGTTCCACGTTTCGCTTCCACTGCAAAGTTCAGACATATTGACTATGCACTTGCTACATGAATCATTTCATATGCATATTAGTCTACATTAAAATCACTGAAGCTCTGTAAAAACTCATGTATAATAATATTTACTACTAAGTTTAATTAGAAAATTCTCGCATAAATTGCAGTTCTTCGTGTCGCGAAGCTTCCCCTCTACGACCCTTTCAGAACTGCAAATATAAACATGTATCCTAATTACACTTTCTATTAAATTACGTTATACACGTGACCCACGTGAAACGTCCACGACGCCGCTAAACACGAATGAATTTTACAAGCACACAACCTTTTATTACCGCTCTATGTTAATCCCAACCGACCCTATGAAAATTTCAAGTGACGGTCGTTCAGATTTCATTGCTCAAACATGGGCACCGAAAATTGTGCACAGTCCGTGAAATGTAATGACACAGAAGCAAACAGGACATTCGTTTCTACCATTCGAGCAAAACGTCGCCGCGGCGTCGCGTGTCAGGATGATTTTGCTGCGCGCGATAGGCCCTGCTCCCGTTCACCTTCGCGTTCTGTAACGATTTCACGCGAATAGTGGACGATAGTAAAGCAAGCTGGATGGAGAAGGGGGGAGAAGACGGAAGGCGGGCAGCAGTGCAGTAATTAAAATCTTAAGTGTAAGTTTCAGCTTGAGTTTCGCGCAGCGGGCACTGTATAATTTAAACTTAACCAACTGCCACTCTTGGTTCCTCTCCGCCTTCCCTCTGTCCCCTCTAACCCCTCCCTCCCACCCTCTTTGCCCGCGTATATCTCAGCAACATAAAGTAAGGAGGCGTTTCTAAAAGGCAATAAACACTATTTACTTGGCTGGCTGTTTGCGCATCCGCATATTCAGCTCGCTGCATTTCGTTCCCTCGGTATACTCTTCCTCCTCTTCGCCTTCACGCCGCTCTGCTCCTTGCCCTTTTACCTTGTCCGCGAGAAAGTTCAACGTCGCTGCCTAGTTCCCAAGGGAGAGCCGCCTTTTAATCTCTGGGGCACGTGACCGATAGCCTCTGAGATCTCTTTACCCTGTTATGAGACGCTTTAACGCCCCGTTATATTTCATCTGTTGGTTGGGTCGTCTTATTACCTGCCTGGTAGGAAAAACGGGAGACATAAGGAGATTTTTAGAAGGGTGGCATTTTTTTTTTTTTTTTTGAGGGAATGTTCGCGTTTGGAGGAATTATTTTTGGGTGGATTCTAGTTCGAGGAATTGATGGAACATGGGAATTGCTGCCTGTTTTATGTGTTTGTTTATGGATCGAGGAAGTTCAGTGGAATTTGCATCTTGGGATTGTATCTTACGTTAAGTCTTGCGCTACCGAGAACGAGATATCTTGGTTCTACGATGTCGTTGGTACGATACTATAGACGAGATGTTTAGCGTACTTTTAGTACTGATACAAAGTGTTTTACTAAATAATTTTATTTAAATTTAAATTTGAGTAAACTTAATTTTAAATTTGATTTATACGATATTTTATCTTTGGTGGAAGGGGCTTTGTTTACATTATACAGGGTGTCCAAGCTGAAGCAAGCCACCTAAATATCTCTTGTGTTTTTACTAATATGAAAATCTGAAAAACTAAAAAAAATTATCCTACACGAAAGATTATTCTTTCATAATATTCCTTCTTTGAAACCACTTATATTATACTGTGGACGATTTTCGTGTCATTAAAAACAGAAATGATATCTAGATGGTCTGCTTCAGCTTGCACACCCTGTATTATTCTAATTCTAATTCTTTATTTAGAGAATATTCTTTATTCAAAATTTGTACGTTTGCTCACGTTTGACGTTCCACCAAAAGAACCATTTTTTTAAAATCCTTACAACTTGGTCGTTTGATCACATTCAAGACAAAATTTTAACTACACTTTTTTAAAATGTTATAGTTTCAGAATTTTTCGAAATCAATGTCAGAAAAATGAAATTTCTCGATCTCTCCAAATGAAAGCATCTCTTGGTATATCCTATAGTGCATGGAACGTGGACATAATCATTTAGTAGACGTGGTAATTGTCACGCTCCCTTTGATAACTCGACCGTGCAATGCGTGTTAATGCAGTTATTCAATGTTTCAGCGAGTAATAACAGCAATTTCGAGCATGTATTGAGTAGGAATTTCTGCGGGGCTTTTAAATAATAGTACAGAAATCGTTGAACAGAGTTATGGAAAGTTTTCCGCAACCCCTCGGTATGGCCCCGTTAGGCCATGGTCATTTGTGTCGTTGCCCCTTTTAGAGGCATTACCTCCCGTAAAAGAGGCTGTAAGAAAGTTTTAAGGTGCTTTAGATGAAGTAAAGTACGCGAGCACCTCATAATGCCAGTTTAGGGTTAATAGACCGAACCGTAAGTCGAAGCAACTCTTAATACGAAATTTGAATGTAAAACTTCGTTGCCTTCTTTGTAAACATGTACGTTTCAACTATTCCAAAGTATACAATCCATTTTCTGATAATTCGAGATCTGGCCGAAAAATTGGAAAATGTTCCTATTGAGAATCGACTCGAATGAAGACTTAATGAGAACTATTAATTTTGGTTCTTGAGTTTGTATAAAAGCAGGTAAAAAAGTTTATATGCATTTTCTTCAGAAATTTGTGAAATTGTATTAAAATCGATAAAGCATATCTCAAGAATCTTTTAAAGGTGACCTTCTGATTTGGACAGTTGAAAAATGGGCGATCTTTGCTAATTTTTCCTGCAAAAGTAATCAAAGCTAATGTTAATAAGGAACTATTTATATCGTCTTTATCAGCAGTTTTGAAAACCTTTGCAAAATACATTACTTAGTGACATATGTAGGTAATCCATTATTGGTCCCATTTCTTCCAAGCCTGCAATTGGTCAAATTGACAAAGTTTTCTATACCATAGCTAACTCTGGTATTAGCTATGCTGAACGAGAACCAGCAACACTGTGACAGTCCGATTTTGCACTGAATAGACACGCAATCCTGCGTACTCTTTCTGTCAAGTGCAAAATAGAACTCTCGCAATGCTGTTGTTTTTCGTTCAACACAACTAGTACTAACGTCAGCTGTGACAAATACATTCGCGTTACACTTACCCACATATTTCCCTTCCTCCTCAAATGTCCCATACTGCCCAGCTATGGAGTGAAGCAATACCTACCAAAAATATTTTAAAAGAAGACATAAAATGTTCAAAATTATCCAAAGATACAAGAAACTCAGTTTCAAATTTTTCTGTAGTTATTGCCTTTCCCCGTATTTAGACAGTATACCATCGAATCAGTAATACCTCCAGCGATCCTTTTCTCTCTTCATGACGCATGCACGCCAGATGTATCTGTAATGTTACCCGACGAAGGAAGATCTGGGGAAGGGTTTGCAGGCAGGAAGGGTAGCGAAGACGCGCGCGTGGAAAAGCAAGGGTAGGTTTAACACCAGCAAGGGTTTCAGTTGCCGCGGAGGCACTTGAAAGATAAAGTTTGCCCGAGGCCTCCCCCTGGAAATCTTTAGGCGGAAAGTTCTGCGAAGTTACACCCATGCATACCATCGTCGCGATACATAATAGAGGGAAGGGGTTGTGCTCTGGCACCGCGACGGATCGTGCAGCTGGTTACAATGGCACGTAGTAAACTAGCGTGGAAGTGTGTTTAACTCGTGGGGCGAAACTTGTTTGAAATTGTCGAATTCCAATTCCCCAGGGTGCGGATCCTCCCCGCGGCCGCCGCCCTGCCAGTAGGCTGTCAGGCTCGCGTTTCCGCGTGAAAAATAACCGATGCACGGGGCCGCGGAAAATCGTTTGATTGAATTAGATTTAAATTCAGATTTATCACGACAGCGCGTAAAATGGCCCGCGAGCGTGGATAATGGGCCGCTCGCGTCGGCCGACAAATTTAATTTCGAATTATATTCTGTGGCCTGGAATTGTTTCCCCGACCGTAAGATACTACTGGCAGGGAGGATCGAATTGGGGTGTTGACATTTTTTCAATTTTAAATTCACTTTCAATTACTGACACTTCATTTTTGGGCATGGAGACTTTGATTAGGACGTAGCTTTATTGAATTTTTATACAATTAATTTATTATTATTTGTCGTTTATTGGGGGTTAGAAGGGAATTGGTGTAAGGGAGGATTTTATTAAGAATGACTCATGCAGTGTTTTTATTATCAATCATATACTTTCAGTTTATGGAACAATGTTCAAATATGGAAAAAAAAAGTAACTATAGATAAATGTTGAATTGAGTGTTTGGCATCTTTGGAGAATTTTGAACATTTTGCGTCTTGTTTTGGAAGGAAGAAGAATTTTTGTTAACTAAAAATTTGAAAAGATTTGAAGCTTCATAGCAGTTTTCTTGCAATAGAAAGTTTGGAAACTCTAAAACAGAAGTTTAACCAATTGTAGTCAACTTGAACTTTTTTGATAGAGTAATATATTGTAAACCCTCAAAATGTTTAAAAATCCGATTTTAGTTTTAGAGAGATCCTAAGTTTGAAGGTTCTCCAACCCTTGCATAATTTCTGCAAAATTCAAAAGAGAATTTGTCAAAATTGTCTGAATCCTCCTGAATCGAAATTAGAATCTGTTCTTAGTCCTATCCCTATATACTCTCTTCTCTATATCAGGAACCTTCTACTAAATAATTCTGAACACCTTTCTCCTAGAAACTACATTTCCTAAAAATTTTCGCCCTCAGCTTTGAAAATTTGATGCTTCAGTCAGCATCCCCGAGGTGCTTGCGAAAGGGTCTAATGAATTGCCTCGTTCTTTTTTTCGAGGAAATCAGACGCTGTTGGAATTCTCTGAAAAAACTTGATAGCACATCCCTTTCACGATTATAACACTTCGTGACAGCAATAGCGACAGGCAATGAACACAGGAATGATATTTTACCCTCGTCCCTCTTCTGTTCCGCGCGAGCCAACGATGTTTCAGTTTCGTTGGACTTCTATCCAGAGCGCGGCGATGATCGCTTTTTTATCGGTAACCGGCAGAATTGTTCTGCGGATAGATTGTCAGTTATGTCGTGTGCTGACATAATTGTTTCTGGTACGGGAAAATCGAATCAATTTAGAAGCCATTGGAAGCGTCGGGCGTATCGAGCGAATTGACAAGAAGCATTCGAACAAAAATAGGGAGTTCAGAGGGGACAGGATGAGACAGACAAACCTTGCTTGGCCCATCGATTTTTAGCGTATGCCACGGAGTCAGAGAAATATACTAGATGGATTGAGAAGCAGGGTCAAATATGAGAAGATTAAAATATTATACAAATTCTACAAATGGGGTTTAATATATCTACTTATTTTTTGTTACATTCTGAACGTTTTTCAAATTTATTAAAAAATTTACAGCCTCTCGCAGAATTTGAATCTTGCATATTTTAGTGATATTAATTTAAAAAGTTAACTCTTTCCTTGCTCTAACTTTTTATTTTATATCCTATGAATTTTATGGAGAAAAATGTAAGCAAAGTACAGTTTGGAGAAAATCGTCAATTCTTTATGATCCCATAGAGGGACACCCTTAACAGTTTTATATTAGTCACAAGCAGGGTGAAAGTTTTTCAGTCGGTGTGTACACGGTACTGCTGGACTCGAAATTCGTTGTTTCTATTTAGTTTTTATCTAGCACACTCCAGAGGGTTCTGGCGAAGTGACTTTTTAACCGGTGAAAACAGGTTCCTGTTAACGTCAAAACTAGTTCTTACTGCGAAAAACTTTTAACTTTCTATTTTGGGAGAAGTTCGAAATAAAAAGATCGCGCACAGTTAACCACCGACACGTTAGGGGTGCTAGTTTTCTTTCGCGTTCTTGGAAGTAATTGCGACCAATTAGGCGCTAGCAAGAAATGTATACTTCCTTCGTCTTTACGATTTTTACATTGTCGAGCGTTCTTTCTACTTTGGTAAGCAAAAGTTGTGAAGAAGAACTGTATCCCGAGCTGTGTTGAACCTTTTAGCTCCCACGAATTTAGCTTACTCTCGAATGTAAGATTACTTGAGTTTCACATTTTTCTTGGACCTTTCATGAAACTCACGAACTTAAAGGTCGTTATAATTTTTCTTAATATTCTGTATCAATAATAAACTGGTTTAAGAGTCTATTATCCAATAAGCAGTACTAAATAAAATCTATTATATTTACTGTTAAAAAATCCTATTATTTTTGTCTGATCCAGTTTCAAAAATATAACAAATGTTTTGTACAGACCGTGTGCCACGTAACAGTGATTTTCCACGAAGGAATACAAATAACAACTGAAAAATAAAACTTGTTTAAATACGGCTTTAGTTCCGAAAAATCAATTTTCAAAATGTATCACGTATTTTCCAAAACGATATGTTTACATACAGAACGCTAGAATTTTATTAAAAAACGGGACACAGTCGCTGCAAAATAATCGATCAGACGATACCATGTATAAAGGATTCGCTTAAAAAATCTCGTTTCTCTTTTAACATCGACTTTTGTCCAAGAAGATCGATACACTTTCGGTCACAGTTGTCGGCTACGTCTATCACCAGTCAGATCAGCGTAATCGGTTGGTTAATTGAAAAAAGAAGCGGACGATCCCTAGCATCTATTTTTCCCCGTCTCTTCCGGCTTTTTCCCCGTCGAAACGATGATCGTTGACGCGATATCAAGATCGATGAGGCCGCGATAAAGCTGTTCAACTGGTTTCGTTTGGCAACTGCTCGCCCTTTTTTCTCGCCGAAGTCACGTACGGAACCGTGCTTGCCCTCGAATCTGTCACGTTGCCTTTCACGCCTGTCCTATGTACGAGGACTCGCCAAGAAGTCGATATTCAAATATCGATCGATTCCTCTTTTAACATCGGTACCTAAATATCGGTCTGTCCATCAAGCTTCGAGGAAGGCTCAGGTTCAAGGAACGAACAGAGCGTGAGGACCTCTTGGCAGAGAGGCCATGCGAGATTGCAGTCGCCGAGAAGGGCGAAGGAAAACGGAAGTTCGTCTGTAAGGGTTAAGCCACGACCCTATTCGCGATCTATCGAATTCAAGGGGGACTCGAACTTACTACGTAGAAAGAAAGTGCTTTCAAATGCTTTGCTCTTTGACGCTTTGAGGACGTGTCGCCTTTGCATTCTGGATACGCCTCGAGTCTCGCTCGCCTGTTAAGGGGACAGTTCCAGGGTCGGCGAGGCGGAAGAGGAATTCTATAATCGTGACTTTAATTGTAAGTTTGATTGGATGCGGAAGTTGTTAGGAGTTGCGCGATACTTGCAATTTTCTGTGTAGCAATTTGTTATCGGGCAGTTTCTTGGGACTTCGTTTTCTCAGTGTCATTCACTGGGTGGCACTTGACTAGCTGTGGATAGATGCTTTTGTCCTGTTGTAGACAGAAGAAGAATAAAATTAAATATTGTTATTACCTTGTTTCTAAGTTAAGAATACTTAATAAGAGTGTGGTACGATCTGTCAATACAGCAAGTACCTACTGCGAAATTAAAAAAATAATTTCTCGTACAAAAAATTGAAGATTGAATTAATAGAGATGCTGTAACCCCACAACATCAGCTGGAAATTATTACAATAAGTAAACTATCTAAATTTCAAACATATGAGTCTAGTACCTAATGCTTCGTGATCAAATTCATGACTCGTTGTACTTTTCCTAAAATACTCAAATTTCCTTGCCAAATGGGAGAATACATAAGCCTCTAAAAAATTAATCCCGACGATCTTTTATGCTCCATTAAACAGAGCACATGTCTCGTAAGACACTTCACTCATCATTAAACATAGACCCCAGGTAAATCCTATTTGCTGTATCATAATCTATTCCATATATCAAGGCAGACAGTCGAAAAGGTTGTCGAAAGCTCTTAGAGAAGCCTACGGTAGGAGTATCGACGCGAGTAGATTTTCACCCGAAAGTACCAGGCACTTCTGTCTTCCCACAAGAGACGACGACTGCCTTTCCCCTTTCTTTAACCAAACAGTCCCGCATTTATTCGACCACCCGCGAAATTTCATAAATTACCTGCGAAATGGAGAGGCTGGCTGATGCACGCTAGTAGGATTTATTCCTCGCGGGCTTTCTGTGCACCCATTTTCGTCTCGGTATCCGCGGGAGTTCCGTGATGGTTGCGTTATTATGCATATGCACGTATGAAGGTGGACAGCAAAGATACCGGTAAACAGTCAAATTACGGAGTAACGTGGTTTGTGACAGGGGCATATTAGGTTGTCAGGCTAGTTGCAGCAGAAATAGCTTTCCTGGTATACAGTTGTCCAAGAACTGGTCGTACCAGAGGGAACTTGTGATTTTAAATGATTCTATTTGGATTCTAGTAGT
Source organism: Calliopsis andreniformis (assembly GCF_051401765.1). Taxonomy (NCBI): domain Eukaryota; kingdom Metazoa; phylum Arthropoda; class Insecta; order Hymenoptera; family Andrenidae; genus Calliopsis; species Calliopsis andreniformis. Next base: position 15,138,701 of record NC_135066.1, read on the forward strand.
TCTATGTCGATGGAATTTATGAGATAATAATTTTGACATAAGATGCCAAAAGTAGAGTGTTTGTTCGTGTTAATGGGTATGAAGTGTTTGCCTTTTTAAACTTTTTATAAACGAAAGCCTAAAGTGTCTTAAACCTTGTATCCTTATTCCTAATTTATGTTTTATATGAGGTCTGGGTTGAATCAATTCTTAAAGTTTGTTCTAACTTCATCTCAGTCCAACATTCAGTATATGGGAGTCGTAAAGCAGAGTTTCGGTATTTGCTTCCATTGTTATCTTTATTATCCAAAATGATCGAGAAATTACAACATGTTGCTTTATACTTTCATTAGATCTCTTTATATAAATTGTAGTGAGTAGTAAAGTGGTGATTTTAGATAAAAGAGTGAAAAGAAAATATCACAAAATAACAATTGCTTGATCTTGCATTTTGTTTAAAGGAATCGAGCTTCCATTTTGACTCTGTACGAGTGTATGGAAGCGTAGTTGTAGACGCTTGAGGGAACCTACATGAAGCAACAAGAATACTTACAGTCTGACCACTGACTCTCTCTACTGCAAAGTAGCATTCTTCTTACTCCATGTATCCCTCAGGCGGTCAAAATTGTACTTTGGTGCTCTTGTACGCGGATAAAATTTTAAATTTCTTTTTATAAAAATCGAAATGATGTATTAACAAATTCTATTCTATATTTTAAATTTGTCTTTTTCTGCAGAGCTACTACTTTTTCCCTTTAATAAAAGATCTACCCAAAGTAATCGCTTCCGATTTTCATGAAACTCCGCTCAATCAGAAAGTAAACAAACATATAAAATGATTTTTTATCGGTTTTTGTCGGCGTTAAACCGATAAAAACTGTCGCCAAAATGGAGGGTGAAAAACATATTCGGGATAATATCTCGAAAACTATTGAGTGTAGAAAAAAGTTCAAAGTGAACGATCACGTAGTTTTGAATGTTGAACCCATTTATGAGAACAGTTGCCGAAAATTTGTTTATGAAATATGTTGAAAAACTTGTTTATGAAATATGTTGAAAAGTGTTATGTATTTTATTTTTCATCGAGCACTTTTTTCACCTTTTTAATATCGATAAAAGCCGATAAAAATACGTACTAAATTCTTTTGGCTACTCTAAAAACCAACAAAAATTGGGAACTGTAACGTTTGGTACATAGCTACATGTCAGTTCTCGACACAAAATTAGAATGTCTAGGTATCTTCGCGTTGATATTTTGTAACAAATTGTACGCTTATTTAATGAAATTTGTAATTACGGCGTCATCGTTCAGTCGTGAATATTCCTCTTGTGAAAATGTTGCGCGGAAGTATCCCATAACTCTGGAGCATTTCTATTAGAATGGCACGTACCTTAACGACGACGGTATGCGCTTCCATAACGCTAACTTCGTGACGAGGTTGAAAGCTTCTGCAGCATTTATTGTATTTTAATTCGAAATTTTTTGCGAATGGCATGCGATAATGCACACGCTCAAAGTACCTATTGCATACTGGGGCTTTTTAAGTCCATAAGTTCTGGGCTAATGGATAGGTAAAGTGCGATGGAATCGATGAAGGTAAATTTTGCACGTGGAACGAAATTGTTTTCTAAAAGATGTAATGTTTAAAAACACTGAATTTTAGGAATTGCATTAATTAATTTTTCGATTAACAATTTCTTTTTTAATTCTTTAAACACTTATCTGTTTCTGCAAACTCATTAGTGAGCCTGTATTATATGTTCACATGTGCACTATGTACATATGCTGTAAAAGTATCCAGTAATACTACTTTTTGTGTGTGTACATAAATGTTATGTATCAATATATGTGCATACATACATATGTATATTAGTATAGAAGAAAACAACTTAATCTCAGTTTTCAACAAACACTCAATATTTAAGGTTTAAAATCAGGTTATCGAAGGCTATTTTTAAACATGTACAGTAACATAAATGATCAATAACTGCACGAAGCTCCTCCTATTCTCTGAGGCAGACAGACACCTACATGTGACCAAGCGTAGTTGAAACATAGACCACAGTAATTATTGTCCAAATTTTCAACTTCTAGATATATGTATACTGCCTATAACGCAATAGGTATCTACATCACAATACAGTATCACTTGTCACGCTCTAAAACAGTACAACTTTCCCGAGAATTAGCAAGCGATCCCAAACTTTTGACCACGAGTAGAAATCCAGCGATATCCCCCAAAACGAGCCAACACGGGATCGCTAATCGATCATGTATAACCAAAGTCCCTCTCCGTGGATCGACATCGTTCCCGCGAGTCCTGGGACAGTTAGATGTCGAAAATCGGGCAGAATATTGCAGCAGCGGGGCCGAGGGAAACAGAAGGGAAGCGAACCGCCCGAGCGCGCTGCGCGGGCTCAACTTTCCGGTAAACAATCTCGTGGAGCGAATCACGAGGCCGCAGAGCGTCGTCGCTCATGCAGTACGTGACAAACACAATAAGCGGTCAGCAAACGCAGTTCCAGCCGGCGTGGCAGGATTCGGTCGCGGTTTTCCCGTCGGCCGTTGCGTAAAAGCCGGATCTCCCTTTCTTTCCTTGGCTTCCATTACCAGGTCGAGGAAGAGAGAGACTGGCGTCGCGTTCAAACGAGCAACGAGCCGACCGTCGCTCTCGCCCACGGTCTGTCGTCATTTCTCAAGCTCGCCTCTGTTCTCCCCCCTTTGGCTAAGACCTTTCACCCACTTACCGCCACTTTGCGCTAATTGATTTCAAGCGTAACGAATCGTTTCGGGCGTGTCGCGACGAATAGCCCGCACCAGCCAGACAAATGGCGTACAGTGTCACCTAGACGCAGTCTGCCTGCATTGTTCCGACCCTTGTACACAGGGGCCTCTGAGCAGCTCGGTGTGACTTTAAGGGGTGATTCTGGGGACCAAAATAAGATGGAAAGTAAGAGTAACGATTTCGCGTTTGAGGTTTCGTTTGGTAGATATAAGCGGCTGAAAAGCTGGTGGAAATTACTAGGAATGAGCACAAGAGGAGGCTTCGAGTGGTGGAATCCTCTGGTGGGTCACTCATCGTCGAACAGCTGATCTGTCTCCCTTACAAGGGCTACATTGCCGCGAGGACACTGGTCGAGTACTCCACGTGAGCCCATTTCTGGTGATTTCCATCAGATTTTTAGACGCTTGTAAATAGGAAATTAAGCCTTCAACGCGAAATTGTTATTCTTGATTTTCGTCTTATTTTGGGGTCTAGAATCATTCATTGAAGTTATGCAGTGCTGTTCAGAGAGACCTTGTACTGTGGGCTAAAGGCTCAGCTGGGATCACTGTGCCCTTTTACGTTGTTCCAGAATCATCCCTTAAAGTTAGTCGTGCTGTTTAGAAACATCCTGTGTTATGGGCTAAAGGCTCAGCTGGGACCACTGTGGCTTGTTATGCTGTTCCATTTATGCAACTGACGAGCTGAACGCGATCGAAGCCGAACGATTACACCGACGAAACGTATTGATAATATTTTATCATTTGTAATTGTGTATTTGTGATTTTTCGCTAGTAAGTATAATATTTGCTCGGTTCGTGCCTGGCTCGTCGACTGCGTAAATGCTGCCTCAGCTTGCTTCTGAGCACTTGTATTCCCATAAGCAACTATTGAATGGGTAAATAGGTAGACTAATACAGAACCAGCGCAAGTGACATATCGATATACAATACAAGCTAACATAATGAGTAAAGGGTCTCGTTCAAGGAGGTCACGCTTATTTATATTAAATTCACCGCGTTGAAGACACTCAGCGAAGTCACTTTCATGAAATGGTGGGGATAGCCACGGCCAACTGATCTGGAGCTACTGTACTCGCTCCAGAGTTAGCTCAGGCAGGCGTACGAGTGTTTCTCCTCGTGAGCAGACGAATAATCTGGATCCACCACTAAGGTAACGTTCTTGAGTGAAGAATTCGGAATGAACTCGCGATGACGCAATATGCTGCTCCTGGGACACTCTCTTAGTTCTTGGGGAATAATTAATACAGCATGGGATTGCCTGTGGCGGTTGCTGTCTTCCGCGCCGAGTAATTCCATCGAGCAATACATCGCGAGGCGGGTAATTCTTTTGCCGTTCAATTTGCGTGAATGCTTCTGACGATGCTCATCTACTGTATGTTTGCCAGGTGGTCGGGGAGGGGAAATTGCGCGTTATGGGGGTGCATAGTGCAGATTTGTGTCGCCTATTTAGTGTACGCGAGGAATTTAAGGTATCTGTCAGTTTGGCGCCATGACTTAGATGGTCATTCGTCGAGGCGTTAGGTGTGGAATGTATGTTTGGAAGTGTCGGAGTATGTTTGAGGGTGGGTACTTAATGGTGTGTGGAAGTAGAACGAATGAATTTAAAGGGAGGCGTTTAATTGTAGTGGTATTGAAATTGGGACAATTCAATGAAAATTAATTTCATGTGATGAGTAATATATTTACCTAGTTAAAATGGAAGATGGATTTTTTACTGATGGATTAGTGTGTGAAACATAGATATTTTCAGTAATACCTTATAATTGCAGAAAATTGTCTTCAGTTTTCCTCTGTGCCTATTTTTACAGAACAAAGACTGATCTTGAATCTTTTACCATCTCGATCTTCTCAGGGTTAAATCATCAAACTTTTATCTCCATTATTCTGTTCTAATTATAACAAAAAAAAAGAAAAAAAATACAATCACTGACTGGAGATTTAAGTAAACCTTAAATCTGATGGATTTCTCATTCCATCCTCATCAGACTCATCCCTACTCCTCCATTTCAGTTACAATTTTCACCAATCACATATACACCCAGTCCTAATCAGCAAGGTTCCATCTCAAGAACTTCCCAAAAGTCAATCAGTATCTCCACTTCCCTTGACAAAACATCCTCAATTAACTACAGTTCCAAGGTACCTGCCAGGTCTAAAAACCAGGGGTATCAATTCCATTCCACTTGCAATGCTCATCATTTAGAGGATCGTTGGTTTCATGGAGCTGCGGGATGTCTCGTTCCAACGTTTACGTAACTTTCCACCGGTGTCTCTTTCTCCAGAACTGCGTGCTGTTACCTGCGCTTAATTTATTTACGCCAGTAACACGAGCTGTGGACGTAAAAAGCACGCTCGTGCGACGCGGTTCGCGCGAATATTGCTCGGCGAGATTTGCGCTGCAATATTTAACGCGGTGGTTTCCTCGGGGAAATGCTCTGAGCAATTATACCATTGTCGCCAGCCGTGGATGAATTATTTCAGACCTATCCGTCTTCCTGGAATAATTATTTGTGTCGAGAGACATTTCGTGGCGTTCTTCGTTTCTTCTCCCTGTCCTTCCCGCGGGCATTATCCCTGAACGATTGCGAAGTTTCGAAAGTAGTATCGACATCGCCTGCCTGCTTCGGTTTGTTCAACAAACACACTGGGAATCTTAATTGCTGTTCGAATTATCGACACTGTTTTTTAAAGGGCTCGAAGGCGATGTCTTTTGTCATAGTTCTTGCCACCATTCTACTTTTTTTGGAGGATGGGAACTCTAGAGGCTGAAAACAATATATAGAGTAGTTCATACATCGATTTACTGTTCTAAAATTCAATATCCTTTTTCTATACATGATTTACATATATTGTTCTCAATGTTGAATGATTGTTTTGGGAGAATTCATGGAGCAATGTATGAAAATGATTGAACTTTTTATCTACAATCAATGCTTTACTGTTCTAACGCGGAGGGTTTGAGCCACGGCGATTACTGGTTGCTGGGAACAGTGGAACCGAGAACGTATTGGTGATTTTGTGTGTAGTCTTTTAATAGGAATATATCGAGTATATGTTCCCATTGTGCACTAAATTCAATTATTTTTATGTTTCGAAATTCGTGGGTCTTTTTGAGACAATTGCTAAAAGAAATAACATTAAATTATCTGTATAATTTTACACTTGTCGTGAGAAATATACACTTTCGAATTGTATCACTTTTGGAATGTGTGTGCCGTATTTAATTTAGGCTATTTTGCCATAAAATCACAGCACATTCTTGTTTCCTAGATTTACATAGGCAGGTATTAACGTGGCATGGACTTTAAAGTAACAATAAAATTTTATATTTACCTTCTGGATAACTTTGTTTTCCCCTCAACTAGGAGAATGAAATATTTACCAAAAAAATCGTAGTTTAGAGCTGGAATGATACTATACTCATGTACAGGGTATTCTACAACAGGTGTCAGAAATTTTCAGGGGTGATTCTACATAAAAGAATCGAAGGAAAATCAAAAATAATAAAATTGCGTTCGAGGCTCCGTTTCAGAGTTATTAATTGTCGCAAAAATGTCTAAAATTTGCGTAAAATGTGTCTGACATAAGACTTTCTCTACTGTAGGCGTGCAGTAGCTAGGTGAGACAGAGAAATCGGTAGAATAAGTTTCAAATCACGTACAGAGAAATCAGTAGAATAAGTTCCAAGCCAGACACACCAAATCCAGTAGATTAAGTTCCAAGTCAGACACAGAGAAATCAGTAGAAAAAGTTCCAAGCCAGACACACCAAATCCAGTAGATTAAGTTCCAAGTCAGACAGAGAGAAATCAGTAGAAAAAGTTCCAAGCCAGACACACCAAATCCAGTAGATTAAGTTCCAAGTCAGACACAGAGAAATCAGTAGAAAAAGTTCCAAGTCAGACACACCAAATCCGGTAGATTAAGTGTCATATCAGACACAGAGAAATCAGTAGAATAAGTTCCCAGTCAGACACAGAGAAATCAGTAGAATAAGTTCCCAGTCAGACACAGAGAAATCGGTAGAATAATTTCCAAGTCAGACACAGAGAAATCGGTAGAATAAGTTCCAAATCCGACACAGAGAAATCGGTAGAATAAGTCCCAAGTCAGACACACAAAATCCAGTAGGTTAAGTCCCAAGTCAGCCACAGAGAAATAAGTAGAACAAGTCCTAAGTCAGTCATAGAGAAATCAATAGAATGAGTCTCAAATCAGAGACACCGAAACCAGTAAAAATGTTCCGCGTCAAACACACCAAAACTAGAAAAATAAACCCCAAGTCAAACACACTAAACCCAGTGGCATAAGTCCGAAGTCAGACACATTCCATCAAATTTTACACTACTCAATAACTCTGCAACGAGGTCTCAAAAGCATTTTCCTCACTCTTGATTTTCATTTCACCTCAGCCTATAGAATCGCCCCCTAAAATTTCCAACACCTATCGTCAAGCACCCTGTATAAATTGATCACATACACGAAGAATCTTAACAGCACCATCGCGAACAAAAGGAACCTCCATCCCCTCATTTCCCTAAAATTTTAACGAGGTCGCAGAGTCGACAAGTCCCTTTTAACGCATCCTCGCCCCATCAATGTCAGCGGACGTAAGATTCCCAGCGTCAGCTATTTGAGAACTACCCCCGTAAAATATCAGTAGTACAAAGGCGTCCAGCAATCGCGCCCTAAACCGTGGTTATATCTTCACTTTTAAGACGGCTGTCATCGATTTTATTAGGGCCTGCGATATTTTCTCCCACGTACAGTTAAGGAGACAGTTCTCGTCCCTTCGACATGGCTGCGGAAGCAGTTCCCAGCCGCGTCAGCGTATTTTCACGATGACGTTCGCCAGCCGTGCACGCGGATAATCAGTCGAGCGGCGCAACAATAATCTCGCTCCCGATGAAATACAAGCGGAGTCTGACGGGGGGGATAATTATTAGGGGCACGCCGCATGGCTGGTTATCCTGATAGAGGTTGAACCCAGATTACCGCGATATCGGGATGTCGCGTTGTTTTCGAGGCCTAAACGATGCACGGAATTAGCGTGGAATGCGATCAGCGGAGCAATGCGGTCTCATTACCGCATTAGCGTAATTAGATGTCTGGTGCAGGTCGCGCCGCGCTGGGGTGCACGCGCGCGTTTATAGTTAATGTTCCGTTACACGATCGTCGAGCATCTTCGCGCTGATAATTGAGACGCGACCGATAGCGTCAGGGGAATTATGTTGCGCTACGATTCAATGGCCAGGCGTTACGATTGAACACGCGTGTACACGCTGCGGGAACGAGGTTTCCATGTTGTTTCGAAGCACGCTGAACAGGCGAAGCGACTGTCTGATCCACGAGAATTTATATTTTCATTTTACGAGCGTGGAAGTCATTGGGAACGAGTTAGTTTAGTGAGGACTCTTTCCTTAATTATTTTTTCTCTGAATGTGAGATACAATTTGAAGCAAAAACTGAATTATTTACATTATTTAGACTTTATATTGCATATAATGTAAATTTATTACGGAGGTAATGGATGAGAGAAATGAGAGCTCAAGATATCATTGAGAACGACTTAGTTTAGTGAGGACTCTTTCCTTAATTATTTTTCTTGTGAATGTGAGATGCAATTTAAAGCAAAAACTGAATTATTGATATTATTACAATGTTATATTATACATAAGGTAAATTTATTAAGTTAGTCATTAATTAGAGAAATGAGAACTCAAGAAATTATTAAAAATGATTTGGTTTATTAATTCCTGTGAATGTGAGATACAATTTCAAGTAAAAATTGAGTTATTGATATTACTGCAATTTTATCTAATACATAATGTAAATTTATTATTTTAGTAATTTTGAAAATGAATTATTGAGAATCTTTAAGGTATGCCCGTTCTAGATACTGTTGAAGGATATTTCTTAATCGCTTGGAAATTCTATTATAGGGGCAGCTTACTCAACAGCATTCTCTGTACAATAAAAATCGTACAAATAATGAAACTAACAATCTTATTTATAGGGATAAGTAAATACTTTGTGTAGTTAAAAATTTAAAAGCATAGAGATTTACAAAATTTTCAAATTTTGTTTTTGAATATTTAAAATTCAAAAGTTTGCAAATATGAAATTATTCAAAAAGAATCGATGGTGGCTGGATTTCAAACGTAACTGATCTGAAGATCGTATTCAACTATTATGTATGCTGAAATTTCTGCGCCCTTCTTCGATTCAAATTGGACTAATTTTTATAAAAATGACACAAAAAAGTTATACACATGTGGAAGCTGTGTATACATACACGGCAAAGGAAATTTCGTTTTATCATGAATATTAAAGAAATGTAATCGTTTTATCGAGTTACCAACGCAAGAATTGTTTGCAGAACGCCTCTTTCGCTGCTTTTATTAAATTCCCTAGTAATTTGAAATTCATCAACGTGTTTTCGTCTATCAACATCAAACAAGAGCGTATATGTAGTTGCTGAATTATTATCGAAGTCAAAGAGCTATCCATTTATACCGCAGGTTGTAAAACGATCGTCGAGGGGCGATTATTCAATTTTCATCTCGTAAGCCGCATCATTACACATAAAGGTGACATCGTTTGGGTTAGATGCCGAGTTTTATTCGGCACTCAACTTTTATAAAGGATCGTGTGTTCAACTGTAACATTTCAACGATGCTTCGCTTCGAAATTTCAAAATTGAAAGCGACATCAGTTGGAACGTTTTTCTCTGCAATTGAAAGGATCATACGAAACGTTCTAACATTATGTTAAATCTTTCTGAAGTGGATTTTATTCAACGAAAGTACTTGAAGATAAAAGCACGCAATTGTTGATGGACGTTTTATTTTCTAGACGAAAGGATTTCCTTTATTTTCTTATGTCGCGTTGAACCTGCTATCACGTTGAGCTTAGCTGGGCGATCATTGGGTAAGATAAATTGAGGATCGAACGATTTCCGGCGTCTCTGATAATGCTCCTTATCGAATTATTCTCATTGACTTAGAAGTGTGGCCGATTTCGATTGAAAGGCTGGACTGAATTGATTGAAAGAACAAGTTTCGTCTGTTTAGTTCTTTTTGAAAATGAAAGATTGTAAAGCATTTCCTGTTTTAAAATAACAGAGAGGGTAGTGTTAAAAACTTGATCACTTTAAAAGCACATTGTTAGTTACATTTGTTAGTATTGTGTTGCGTTTTCGGTCCAGCGCACCAGCATTTAAAGCCCTCACCTTTGTATTATGTACACCTTGAAACAAAGAGCTCGAGGTACTTGCTTCCTTCATCTAAAAAACTTATTCGTATGAGGGTCAGATTCCCCAGAGATCATTAACTGAGGTCAGTTCTGTCTTGACCAGCACGCGAATCAAGTTGTGCTTGTGCACTCAACGACCCCGATTGCCTACGCCGCTACTTTTCCAGAAATGAATTCTATTTCATTCATATTTCCTTTATTTTTTGATAATTACTGATAAAATAAAATTTTTTAATTTATAATTATAATAAGACTTTTTACAACCACCACGTTCTTTTTATATTATTACAAAACTGTGAATTTTTAAAGTATTATAGTATTTCTTTAGACAGCTTTAAAAATTAATTTAAAACTGTACATAAATTACTCAGTTTGCTTGCAGAGGGTTAATGATCCTTCAAAATAATTTCACTCATAATACATTTCCTTTCCAAAATTAATTTTAACAAACAGGAAAACCAATACTCCAGTATCACGTTATAAAGCTTTAGCATAATCAACAGTACATAGGTATTGCATGATCTTAGTTACACAATTAACATAGCAGCTAATAATTATTTACAAGCCATTCAGAGCGTGTATTTAAGAAACGCCTGAAACTCGGCGAGCGGTAAATAATTTGATTAAGTGCACGCATTCGTGCGTTACTGGGTCGTTTATTCAATCGCTGGAAAGTTGATTTTGGACAGCATGTTTAATAATTGCACACAGCATTCGTGATGGTTCCAGGGCACACGGTTGGTACAGTAGCGAGTAACTGGCGTATCGCTGTTACAATAGCATAATGCAGCATTACAATGAGAGTAAACACGTTAACACGCAATCGATTCGAAACTCGATTTGGCTGAGTTCGTTTCATTCGTTAATGGGCCCGTGTGATTAAGTGATCGGCGCATTGCGATCGATGCTGCGACGATTTGGAGAGAGTCAATGATATTTTCCTTTATTCCAACATGGAACTGAGCCAATTTTTCTAGGTAGTAATTGAGGACTAGGAAAGGACTAAGGGCTAATCTTCTACTCTTTTCCTTTTTCTAATCTTTGATGGAGACTGGAGAGGAGAAAGGTGATTCCTGTTAAATTCCAAGGATTAGAGATTCTCTCCTTTTCCTTGTTTCTGTTATTTCTGGTTCCTTTTCTTAATCTTTAATGACGATTCAGGAGAAGGGCAAGAAGATGAGGAGGAAGGGTTAGGAACTTTACTAAAGTTCGATGTACCTTGACCTTTGCTGGTATTTTATGCTCCAAAAGTCTGGTTTCAGAGATATTGAGATCTTCAAGTGACCCTTGCGTGATATACTGAGGGTCAATGAGAAATGCCTTAATTCTTTCGATTTGATGGCTAGATAAGCTGCCGCCTTGGATAAAACCTGTAATTTGATTCTTTCTTATTTGAGATGTTCTATTATTTTTTTATATCTATCAAATTTTTATTACAATTCAGGTATTTCATAATAGAAGTCTTAATACGCACAGTAGAATATTCAGACACCAGCAGAAAAAGATCTCATTTTATTTAAATTTTATATAATTTGTAACATGTCCTCTTATTACCATATATTACACTTATTACCAGCATGGCACGGCGAAACATAGTAAGACTAATTGAAGCGATTGAAAGGTCAACATATTCATAGTACCCGGCAGTTCTCTTTGATGTAATTAATAATCAGCAAGGGTTAAATACTTCAAATGCAAGTAGTAGCAAATTAATTACTGTAATTACTCTACAAATATGGTCGCCTACGTACACATTTAGTAATCGTTTAGGTGGCCAAATAAAATTAACTATTACTAACATCGAATTCTAGCTAGAAAAGTAAACTCTATACATGTACTCTATATTCGTAAGTTCAACGATGGTATTTTACTTTAACTTACAGACATTTTATGAAACATATTGTGAGACATATTATTAAGCTTCTAAACCCTTGTTTTTAAATATATGGCTCGCCCTTGCCAACAAAGTAAGTAGTTTATAAGCACACCAGTAATTGCTAGAAATATGTCAGCGAAAATTGCCTGTTAATTTTTCGTACAAACTACTTGTTACAAATTAGCATTTTTAAGCCTGAGAAAATTGTTACTAATATTAATTAGATAAAAATTCCTTACTACTTAGCAGTAAAAATTGTTAGTAATAATAATTATAATATGTCAAGGTACAAGACTCGCAGTAATTTCGTTCATGGAATAATTTCTCATTCTAAACGAAGCTTCTTATATTCCAAATATTCTATCTCTCGAGAGGTACGTATACTCTTCTGAAAACAATGTCCCTCGCGAGTGGGATCGTCTGCTCTATTCGTCACGATTTTCTTTAATAACACAGCATTCTCAATCTGTGTACAAGTGCCGAGTAGCGTGCAACGCGATTAAACATCCATTACGGGATCGACATGGGCAATCGTGGCCGTTGTAACAACGTTATAGCGCCGCTTACAACGGGCCCCGCTATCGGTGTTACAAGATCGTTCCATTGGCAATTGATTCGCCCCACCATCGTATCGGGACAGATCCATTGTGGAATATCGAAACTGTGCAAGGCGTTCGAGGCTTGTGTTCGTGGTCGGTGTAGATTGAAAAAATCGTAATCGCTCGATTGGAAAGGATCGCGACGCGCAAAACTGCTCGATACTGTGTACAGTGTTTCCTTAATATAAACTTTCAGCTAGCTTGCAAATTGATAGAGACGATCGCGTTACTCGGGTCCCATATGCATTTTAGTGCTGTTAAAATATGCTTTTTATCGTTCAGATTGGTCAAATAAAGTGAATTCGAGTGGCTTGGTGTTTTGGCTTTCATTGAACTTGACTGTAAAATTGTAAAGTCTCGTTCAGGACAATAGAAATGGCGTTGATGAAGGTTAATGATTATTTTTCATGTATTTATACTAGCTTGCTGAAAGTTTATTATACAAATTGTGTATTATTTTAAGTCTAGGAAAGTTGCAAGGACCTTAATATTACTTGAAACCTGAAGATATATTCCAAGTTAAGTAAAATAACAGGTTTGCATTGCTAAAGTGGTTCCAAGCTACTTGCAGTAGCTTAACTAATGAAAAAAGAGCATAAAAGCAATGTAATTTTTATACAAATTAAATTACAGTAGAGTGTCAATTATCTGAACTGGATTTTTATCGATCTTTGTTATTTAGAATTTTGTGTATTTGGAGTATTTACAATGAAACTATACAAGAACCTCAAGTAAACCTCAAACTATCACTCAGTAATAGTTAATCAAAAATAAAAAAAAGAATTTATTGTGAATTTTGAAATTAGTTTAATTCTGATAATCGACGTCTTACTGTGTGTAATTACTTTTCAAAATCTTCGTTATTCAAAAAAATGTTTCACGTAGAACTTCCTCTGTTTCGAGGAGCATATCTTATGGTGGATATAAATTTTTAATTTTTGCCAACTCTTTTTTAATACCAGAAGATAATTTCATGCATTAATTAAACCAAAACTTATATCGAGAGAATATTGTAGCTTGAACGAGTTGGAGTCATCGTGTGGCTCACACCAGCGAATATCACCAGTCGATGTCTGATGTTTTCGGTAATTAGACTATTTACTATGTGCGGGCAAGGTTCGAGGGGATGGAACTCCCAAAATTTACTCGGAGTTTAATGTAAACCCGCACAGTCGCAGGCTAACGTTACAAGGGGTTCGAGTGCCCCCCATTTTCAAGTTACAAGTTTTGAAGTTACTGATTTTGAGGGACAGAATAGCATGCAATTATTGGATGTAAGTCTGAGAGTAGTTTCAAATGACACTGAACGATCTTGAAGTGATCATGTGGTTGTGGATGTTTGTAATCTCCATTCCTGCCCTCTGGAGGAATTCTCCTCGAAAACAGTAGGTACAGTTAGGAGTTACAGTAGATTTCTATTCAGTTAATTAGAAAGCTACGTTTCGAGCTTTCAGTAGATATACGATTCGTCTCTCGTGAGAAGTCCTCTGAATAGCTAGTGCTTTTCAGGAGCCTTCTCAAGGGACACAAATACGATATATCTACAGTGTGTTATAAAAGAAAGATTTTTAAGAGTTTCGGGCATATAGTGCCTACTTAATAGAAAAATTATTTCTTTTGCTATTTGGATACCCGAAGTCTAAAGCCTCCAACCCCTTTTCATAAATGTGAGTCAGTAATTGAGAGATCAAGGGGTTAAAGACTCCAAAGGGTAAAAAATTTCGCGAGGTCTATAAATTAAGATAATCAGAGAAGGTCGTTGCCCCAACTAATTCTAGCCGCTAATTTTCGCTCGAAGATAATCTCCAACGTATCTGAAATTAATTCAAATTCAATATTCGATATTCTCCAGCGCGGAACGACTCTTTAATGCCACTTACACGATGAATCGAATTACGCGTGAATTTTCCATGAAATTGATCCGAGTTGCCGCGCGAAATGCCAGCAAAAATCCAGGGAAATTCCGATGGGAACATCTTTGTCAGTGTCCCTCGATGGTATCATATTTTCGCGCTTTTTCCATCGACGAAGCAAACACTGGTCGTTACAATGTAACTCGAGTGTCACCGCATTTAGGAATGGAATATCCCTTGTTTTAGCTTCCATTTGCCCGTCAAATTTCGAAATACTCCGCGAAATGGAAGCATATCCGTTATAAGCTCTTTTTTCATGTTTTGTATCATGGTAGCTGGCGTTCGATGAGCGATTTTTTTCTTTCTTCGAGACGTGTTCACTACGAGTTTTAGTTTATCTTGTCATTTTGGTTTCGTGAAAAATGAAAGGATATTTAAGCTGATTAGATACATTATTTTGGCAGAACCTGAATAGGGTTTACTAGCTCAGTTGGAAATAACTGAAGACTGTAAATGGAAGCCGCGTGCTTTTGTAACTGTAGTATGCACCTTTGCCAATTCTGTCCAGCTCTGTGTTCTGCTGCAAACCGAAATTGCAACTTGTTCTGAAATGTAATTTCCTTCGTTATTACATGAAGTGTTCCCTGTATTAATTAATATTTTGAAATGACTTGAATACTAAATAGTTTGAAATTTAGAGAAACTTGTTTGAAGGGAATGGAAAATATATAAAATTAAGTTAAAGAATAAGCAACTAAGAATACTAAATAAATTATGTGTAAAGCGACAGAATGAATAACCTGGAGTAATGGTGAATTGTTACTATAGAAGGTGAAGTGAATTACATCATGAAATATTTTTATCTATTAATAATTCACTTCATCGGTTCTACATTCTCTATCTGTTTAAGTAGTTAAAGTAGACACCCCGTCACAATAAAGATCTCGCTCTTCGACTTCTAATAACGATTGTTGTATCAGAAATCGAGATTAAAGCATCATAAGCCAACAATAAAGTTCAATCTAAGAGAGTTATGTAAGATCCACCTTCCATGTCCGCTTTCACGATTCACCCTGACTCGTGGGATTTCCTTCGTGTCGGCCATCAACGTGACAAGTGTCCTCAAAAGCATGATGACTTTATGGTCCTCGACTAGATTAACGTACCATGAAGATTCTCGTGAATGGAGGACAATAAGTCGTGTTCTTACACTAAAATTAATTGGAAAATTAGTTATCCTCGTCGTTAAAAATTCCAACCCGAAAGTGTCGATATTATTCGTTTATATCTTTCGTTTTTATCATTGTCATTTATCACTACAGGTTTCTTTGAGCTGTTTGACCTAAAAGTTTGACTTACAATACAGGTTAGCATACCCTCCACATTTGCACTGTATCTACATATTCAGCAAACTGCATTTTTAAGAAATAGCGCGATTTTATCGATCGCTGCTGTTTAATTAATAGTATATTGAAGTGTCTGTCATCTTCTAGATATTAATATCATTTCAGCACACACGTGTAACGAACGTATTTATCCAGACGATTTATTCTAGATGCCAGTAATAATAGCCACGGTTCTTGCATTCATCTGATTCGCAATGTTCCATTAATATTTACTTCTGATCCCCGTCCTACGTAAAACACGCTTAATCGAATGAAATATTTTCGAACGCGTATTCACAGAATGTATTTCCGCCAGAATCGCGTCGATAAAAATAGTATTGTTCGTCACTCGAGCAGATAAAATGAAATATCGATTGCTCGAAGCAAAGCACGTAAATCACCGAAGTTATGTCGTGTTATTAATAAAACTTTATTAAAGCCCTCCGTCCCTCTCGATCACCAACATGCTCGCGTCACGAGTTCATTGGAACAAGCATATGTAAACTTTTCAAAGGGAATTCGTCTGATATCGAGGGAGTGCGTCAAAAAACGTTATTTCATATCCGTTTCCGCGGGACAAGGCGACGTAACAGCAAGCAGCGATGTATTTTTTTTCGTAATTTTTCCCGCGTCGTGTCACGATTTTGTCGTTGAAAACGAACGAAATGGCAAACGCGAGACTCCTGCCGGAGATTTGTGTTCGTTTCGATCGTGCTTTCGTGAACGCAGCTTTTCAAACACTCCCCACGAATTTATGCAACGCCACAGCGACCGACAGAATTTTTGTAAACGATTTGTCTGCAAACAACGGATCGAACGGATCGAGTTTTGCCAAAATTCGACCGAGTGTATGAAAAAACTCCCTGGCTAGGCGAGGTATTCGAATAATTCAATTTGGACGGGATGGAAGCGGCATTCGATTAACCGATGGCGTATTGATATGTTATAGGAACACTGTTTCAGTGGGCAATTTCTAGTTGCGAAATTTTTACAGTATTCAGCAGGTATGGAAAGTATGGAATACTTGTCTTGTTTGGTTGCAGCGTCTGTTATGGTGATATTTTGCAATCGACAAAGACTGGTATAACAAGTCATGCTTTCGGGATAGGGAATTTTAGGAATAAAATGGAAAAGTTTTTATGGACTTTAATATTTCTTGTGCATATTTTTCAAAATTTATTTTTTAAATAATAGTAGCGTTGCTCCTACTTAATTCTTTGTGTAGTTTTACGTTATCTAGCCTTAGTCAAGCAGTAAATGTACAGAGTGTTGGAGGACAGGTGTAAGCAATCTTAAGGGGTGATTCTATATGCTAAAATAAAACGAAAATGAAGATAGATAAACTTGCGTTTGGGGCTTCCTTTTTGGGATATTAATTGTTAAGAAGATACCTAAAATATGTGTGAATAGAAATTTATTTTACTGACGACGTGCTCTAGTGAAATCAAATATAGCAAAATCAGTAGAATAAGACTCTAACCAGACACAGCAAAAGCAGTAGAATAAGTTTCTATCCAGACATAGCGAAACTAGTAGAATAAGTTCCAAACCAGACGCAGCGAAACCAGTAACCTCAATTCAGACATTACGAAATCAGCAAAATAGGTACTGAGTCAGCCACATCTCATGCATATTTTAGACACTTCCTTAATAATAACTTGGAATCATTTTACCGTGTCCATACATGCAGATAAATATCTTCAATTATTAGGTTTCCAATAGCAGCTTTATTTTCCAATTCCCCTAACCCCCATTCTAAATCCTCAATGATCTAATTTCCACAGAAATGCTATTCTCTCTCAACTCTAGATCTTCGAGAATCGAACCCATACAACAAACAAAGACCTTTCTATTATTTTTTCGAATACCTCCCGCTCTCCCAACACTCAACAACTATAACTTACTCTGTCGTATGAAGTCGCTGCTCGAATCTTCCACACTCCAAAATCCAAAATGGACTCCACCATCATAAAGTACCAAAGCGCTCGCCAGCAACAAGCAACGCATTAGATTCTCTTCGACGAAGTCCAAAGTCGTTCCTGAGATCGAGTCCACAAGAAACGTGGAGTCGCGGCACAGGTCGGAAAGGCACAACAGAGAACGTTGACGTGCATTTTCTTTCGGGATTCGTGGCTGGCCGATCGTTAAACCCAGAACCGGCACTAATGCAGCTTTCGCCTCGGGAAGGAAGACCGCGGTTCCCGCAGCCGTGCTTAATTTGCCCTGGTGTCTGGCGGGCTGGTGCCCCGAGGTCGGCTTTTTCCGAGGCGCACGAACGCCCTTCGTCTTCTTTATGGCGAGACTCGTGAACTTAGGCCGGCGAGGACTTAATCCTCTTCTTCCGCGTTCCGCCATCCCCCGCGTCTTTCGCACCTTGCGCGCATCAATGACTTTTTTTCACGTGAACGCCCCTCTTCCGGTTAATTTCGTCACTACCGTTATGGGAGATTATGCTGGGCGCCTCTGTGTGCGCGTGTGCACGCCTCCCTCGGTCTCCTGCTTCTTTGTGTCATGGTTATTTAGATCATCTTCTTCGCGGCGGCCATCGACGGTGTTTTGCTGAGTTAGGTTTAGCGTCGGTGAAGCGGGAGACTCGTGTCTGGCGCAAGGTTTTGTTGGGATGTTTCATTGCATTATTGAGTAATCGTGAGTGGGTATATGGTGTAGAAGATATAGTTCTGTTTTGTTTTACGTTGCCTTTTTATATATTAATTAAAAATTTATGATACATATTTTTGTTGTCGTAAACTGTTCTGTTTGTCTGTATGCGATATATTGAAGTACGGTGAGTGTATAAAGAATAGGCAAATATTGCAGAATATTGTTACTTCTAATAACACAATTTTTAGTACTTTATTCAATATGTGAAGAAACAAAGTTTGATGAATATAAATGCTTTGTTCGTAACTCGTATTTAGTGAATCGTTAAATTCATTTTCGTTTCATTTAATTTTATTTCGATGCATTGTATTCAAAGGGGATCAATAAAAAGTGATATTTTTTGTTCTTCCTTTTAGCTTTCAATGGCTGCCATATTTGGTAATTAATTAATTACAGCGAAGTATAATATTTCAATACAGGCCTCTGCGTTCAAATTCGATGTGTCGATAGCTAAGGCATAGGAGTAATCGATAGCATAGGTAGGAGTAATGCCAGGAATTCTGTTAATCCACATCGTTTCTCTTGAATTAACTCGGATTTTCTTGGGTCAAATAAGTAAGGTTAAAAAATGTGTAGAGTTCCCAGTGTCTCGACAGAAAGAATTGTACGAGATTCTTAATCCTTTGATACTCTACGAAGGCTTAACTCGTGTTTTATGATACTCAGTTTTCAAACAAAAATTTCTATCGTACTGATGCTGCAATTCAGAGGTCGCTATGTGTTCAACAAATCCTTCCTTTATTTATTCAGAATACAGTGTCTACACAAGACAATTTAGAATTCTTTCTGCCTTCTTTATCAAAGAATTTCTGAATCGCAAACCACTGAACTCTCTGCTTCGATTACTATTTAAAAGTATGATTTGCAAATACAGAGACTTTTAGACGACCATTCTACCCAACTATGGAGAAAGACAGTAACTACAGAAAAATGTGAAATTAAGTTTTTTGCATCCTTGAAGAATTGTGAACATTTTGCATCTTGTTTTACAAGGGGAGCCCACGAAGATGAAAATCGCTTTTGAAATAAGACTGAGTATAATATGTAGTATACACATAGTGTAATAAAATCCTCATATCGCTCGTCAAAATGAGCTTTTGTTCTTGAGAAGTTTCTCTTTAAAGTTTTATTATAAATATACGTAAAGTTCAATGTAGACACTTTGTTAGTTGTATGTATGTATACTTCTCATGATGTTCACATATTGGGGCACGTAGCAAAATGTTTCATATCGGCTTTCAACAATATGAATCAAGTTTGTTTCCCAAAATTACGTAAAATCTGTGAATGTGATGAAAATTTGGCATTTTTGACGTGAACATGATATTTTAAGAATTTATATTTTTCATGCTGTCATGATAAATACGATCTCAACAGTCGCATGGAATTTTCCAAAAATATATACGTAATGTTACAACCACAGTGTCTCTGCACAACATTGCCTACATTTATAATAAAACTTTAAACTGAAATTTCTCAACTACAAAAATTCACTTGGACGAATAGTATGAGACTCTTAATACACCATGTCTATACCACAAATTATACTAATTTTTATCCTAAAAGCGATTTCCATGCCCATGAGCTTCTCTTGTTAGCGCAGAATAGCAGTCACATATTTTCAGCAGGTACTGTTTTCTCCACAGTCAGTCAGCGTCGATCTCCGTCATTAATTAAATTAGTGATCTCCGCCAAATTAGTTACTGTCCCTCACTGAACGCCCACAAATCAGCAAAATATCGAAATGCCGTCATTAGAACAAGTGGTGGCGAGGGTACGGGACTGATTGTCCCGAAATCGTGTAACGGAAGTCCCGAATACATGGAAACGCGCGTTCACCTAAGCCGTAAAGCACAGGTGATTAATAGATTCCCAGGGTCGAGGGAATTCGGGGGACAAGTTTATTGCAGGGAACACCTGCCATTTGATTATTCGCCATCGAAGTCGAATGCACGGTACGATTTTCTGCGCGGCAACGGTGTCGCCCGCGTGGACATGTCTGATCACGGGAACTGGCTTCTGTGTCCCGAATAACCCCGGAGGGAATATCGTTCCCATTACGCTAGTAGTCCGCCGAACCTGCTCGTGACGTTCTCCCGTATTTCCACGATTTATCAGCCTGTACTTTGCGCTGTTTCGAAAAATCGCTTTTAATGGGCCGCTTTCAAACGAGGAAGCAGGAAAAGGATACAGAACGCGGGAGTACATCAATGGAAATTCAGTTTCTCCCTCCATTTAGGGGTAGGATGTTTCTTTAATACGTGGAGCATGGAAGTGAAAACTTCTGTGTTGATTGAAGATGTGCTGAAATTTATAATAAGGACATTTTCGTTTATTACATGCTGGTGCTTGACATGCACATCTGCGTTTAAAATTGCATGCAATTTTCATTCGCCAAGAGGCCAGTGCACTGAACTAATATAGTTTTTCTAAGGCCATTGTATCCCTTTTTGGCTGGTCAATTAGGCACCATAAATATGTGATCTCGCTGCTTCGCGGTACAGCGTAGCCTCTAATGATTATAATTAGGTCAGGGTTTTCCATGACCTGCACCTGTTAGAAAATTCAAGCTGGAACAGAACCAATAGGAATTCTCCTGCGCTGAGATTGGTTCGACGATACTTCCGTTAATTTTCATTTCTTTAATTGCCTTAATTTTCTTAAGACAAGACAAACACAATAAACACAGTCAAAGTCACTTCGTCAGTCTGTGAAAATCATTTATCCATTATTATTCATCTTGGATGAGTGGTTTTATTTCTCAGAAGCGAGCTTATTTCACATTTTACGAAAACCTCGTTGATCGATCTCGTACGAGTAAGCTGATTTTATTTACATTTAATACTTCAAAGCAGTTCCATTCATGTATGTATTTTACCTACATTACTTTTTCAAGTGTTTTCTTTTTAAGTTTTACAGCATTCGTGTAGCTTCGTGTAAATTTCTTACTATATCAATTATAGCTTGAAATTATTTAAAGCGAAAGCACCTCGTTTGTATGCACTATCGCTCACATTTTTTAGGAGCTACGATGGGCACGAGTTCACATTAAAAATGTGTCTCTCATTAGGAACTCGTCAGTGAGCCATAAACCTATGAATGAAACACTAGCTGTAATCTGGCCTGAACACATTCGCATCTAATATTTTGTGAATCCAAAAAAATCTTTCTAGATACATCAAATATTCATTACATGATATACTTATTTCAGTCCACGAAACGAAGTAGATCCATTTCTTCAAAATTAATATACTTGGAATCTGAATATAAGTGTAATTAACTTATTTAATGACTAGCGCCAAGAGGAATTTAAAAATGGTACTTGTGACCCTGTTTTTAGAACAACTCGTTGCCTTAGGTCGGGCAAGATAATTTAATGATTCATTTTACGTTCCAATTGCCAGTCTTTTGTCCCTTCGCGCTCTGATTTCTTGTTCACCTGTAATACGATGGTTCCCGGGATCTAATTTTAGATATTTCCTTTCATCAGACGTGCTAAATTCCACGCTAGACGCACGTTTAGAGACAACCTTACATGATTTTCAGTTTGTAATTTCTGAAAGGAAGGGGTTGGAAAATTCTTCGACACATTGTCTAAGAAAAGGCTTCTTACAAAGACTAAAAGAAGGGAACTCCTTCTATGGTGCTGGGGAAGCTAGGTCTTTCATTTAGATCTACTTAAGACATCGAAGAACTTGATTGGTTTGCTCTGGTCTTCTTTCCCTTTTTGGTCCTGTTCTTCAGTGAACCTCCATTTTTTTGGAAATTATTTCTGGATTTATTGAACGTGAGTGCTCACTTAGGCAGCATTGTTAAGAAAGTTTTCCCATTTGGAGGGATCACTGTTAGACGAGTTTTAGAACTAAAAATTAATGGGCTAAGAAACTTGAAATTTTTTGCAGTTATTTGTTCACGTTTCAAGAGAGCATAGTTAAATTTTTATGCAATTATGTTTTATATTAAATAGTTTCTTACACGTTGCTTCAGATCGTTATATCCATTTATTATAGAATTTTAAGTTCACACATTTAATGTGTCATGTTTTAAAGAAGAATCAATTTTTTGAACCCTTCAAATGGAAATATTTATTTCTTTAAAGGTTTTGTGTAAATCCTTACGTTAAATTTTAGACTCTAAATTACCTTTTCGTTACTGAAAATAGTATTAGTGTATTAGTCTGCTGCGGCTTCGAGATGTTCATTTGGCGCAGGTGGTGTTAACAAATCAGATAACAGGTGTCCAAGCATTTTCATAGTAGCATATCGAAGTTCAGGGTAATTTTGAACAGAATTACATCGACCAAGCTTAGGAAATTATTATCTTAGCGAAACCTTACATTCTTTCTCACCCCTATTTCAATACAGCGAAACACTGTAAATTCTGTATTGCCAAGCAAGCAGTTCTTGTAAGCCAAAGTAACATTAATCTCCATCTTCTACGATTCACTCGTGCTTTGAATTGATTCGACAAATTAAAATCAAATAAAACCCTAAAGGATCCTTATTCCCATATGCGTTGAATGTAGCCAGTGTAGCCACCACCCACGCATTGCTTCAATTCGAGTCTGCGCTTTTATCAGGCGTTTCATCCCCTTTAATTGCCTCTGTCCGCTCGTCGTTTGCACTTTATTACCTGATTCGGGTTCAATTAAATTCTTTGGCTTCTCTCATTGATACACGAGATTGAAGTCCAGTAAATGACTGCAGAGGAAAGTATAGATGATCGAGAGGAGGTCACACGTTCAATAAGGACACCATTGTGTTTTGGTGAGTTTGTCTTCTGTTAGGAACAGATGAGTTTTGATCCGATTCTGCTGATCAGAAAATGAAATCTGAGTGAGTGGCGATATCGTCTATTGATTAATGCGTTGTATTACTGCTAGGTACATGTAAGATAGGACTATGCACATGTAGGAATACATGTAGAAATAATTGTGACTTGTTATACAGAAATATTTGTTTCAGATATTTTTCTCACTTATGTTAGATCAGAACTCATTTATTGTACTCGTAATAGTAGAATGTGTCTTTTTTGGGTCAAAAAATGTTTGAAATTTTATTCTTATAGTATAAACATTTACACTGAATTTTTTCATCTCTTTCAAAGTTCATTTTAGGGGGTTGAAGTGTTTCACGAGTCTATTTTGCTTTCTCAGGTATTTTGTAAAAAGAAAATTAGTAAGAAAATTGTAATTGGTGACAAACTGCGTTAGAGGCTCTGCAAAAGTCATTTGGCGTAAGGAAGGATTGACGCGCACACGTTTTTCAAGAAATTTCGCAGACTTTTTCCAACGCAAGAGAAAGTTTCGGGGAAATTGATGGCTCGCTGTACTAGGGCAATGAGAGGGCGCCAATCGCTCTCGGGAAATCCGGGAGAAATCTTGAAAGAGCTCGATTCCTTAAACTTCAGTCGGTCCCACTTCCCTGGCTCGGCCATGAAACTTCCGCCGAACCTGCTCCAGCTATTATTCTAATGAAAAGAGTGTTACGCACGCGTGACTAACGACTGTGTCCTTAGTTGGAACAAGTGTTTCAAGGGGTGACAAACCTGGGAACTTCCAAATGATCGAGTTTTATTTGCCTTTATATTCCCTTTATTCGCCCATGTCGACTTTTATTGTTCTTTATGCATACTAATTTTAGACTATTGTGGTTTTTCTCTTGTGAATTAAAAATTTTGTATTTTAATTCGTACAAGTAGAACTATATGCAGTAGAGATTATTACATGTATTTTAACCCAGTAAAGTCGATGTAATTTAAATCTCTCTGAATCTTCCTAGCACAGGTATTATGGTTGGATTTAAAGTGTTAAATTAAAATGGCAGTGATAAGCTTCTATTTAATTAGTATTCATTAGAATTATGACAAGAAAGGTTGACATACATGGAATAAAAGATTTATCCCATCTAGGTTGAATCATGGAATGGTTGAAATTCCAGAAATATTTCAAGTGTTCATCATCAAGGAAACTTTAGTACTTTGGAGGACTACTAATACTATATTATCATTGCATAATATTACTTTTTACAAGCAAATATGTAGGAAATACAGAATTCTATCTCAGTTCGAAATTACAAACGCAGACTTCCATAAGATTACTTAGAACTTAATTCAGGACATCTAAGTTAGACTACCGACTAAATTTCTCACACATTTTTATTTTCTTCCATGGGTCTAAATCTATTTACGTTGAGTATACAGAATCTGTCCCACGACATACCTGGTATTAAGGTGAGTACCTGAGCTCGGAGGCTTAGCTCGGATAGGACCGATTTAAATATTTAAAAACCCATCAACAAAGTAAGTAGCTTTTACGCCACCTTCATACGCACAGCAGTGTCATGAGCGTGTTAAGTCTGGGTTATTAGTCGTACTTAAGTCTAACACGACATATACGTACACAGTTTCTACAAACATGCCAGCTAAGTAAATTCACACAGCTAGTAAGACCGTGGCAATCGTTTTCGTGAGACTAACAAGCATTTAGATGTCTAGGGATCTCTGATAATTGAAGGGTCAAGTGAAAAATAGACTTGCTAAAATGCTATGATTTACAGAGAATTATGTTTTTAAGAGATACAAAATGTTAATTAATTTAATTGATAGCTAGTAGATAAATAGTAAGTAATGACTGTTTTTAAATCTTGACTTTAAAATTCTTGTTATTTGGCATCTTACCTTAAATATAAAAAAGTACTCAACTATTTATTTATTACAATATTTATGGCTACTGTACAAATCTGCAAAGTTTCATCAGAATTGGCGATTGACACTCCTGGATGGTCCCTTGGAAACCCTTTAATTTACTTTAATCTTTAGAGGGCTGGGGTAGCCAATATTTACTCTTGTAAGTAGTCCAAATATGAGCAACTCGAGCCTTCTAAAGGTTAAAGATTAATAGACCTTCACCATGGGAGATATGAAGTAAAATACTCCACTCTATGTTTATACTCAGATTGACAGACCTTCGCCATGGAAGGTATGAAGTAAAATACTTCACTCTATATTTATAATCAGAGATGCTATGAAATCTGCTGTCCAGTGACATCACGAGGTAAAAAAGGAACTTCTCGAATAGTGTGAGGATTACCCTATCAACCACTGATTGGTAGGGTTCGAAAATCCCCTCTCTATCTCACGATATCACCAGACAGCATGTTCCATGCCCTCCCTGTTTATAATAATATTTCGCGAAAAGTGGGAAACGAGCAAGACGATTGAAAAATAGAGGAACTTTTCGATCGATATCTTGACACGTTCCGCGCTCCCAAGGTGTTCCTCTCGGAGCAACTTCCGTACCAAGAGAAATTAACAATTTGCTAGGGGAGCTCAATGGCGAGCGAGCCGCTCGTCATCGCTGGCTCGCCATTTTTCGGGAAGATTTGCGAGTCGACGGAACTTTTCCAATTGCAACTTGCTCTGTCCGCCTAACGCAATTTCACACGAGCAGCCGGAACTCCAGGGGATCTTCCACGCCCGGCAGCTAGTTTTCCTCTAATTTTTTCCATAATTCGCGACTCTTTGGGAAACGTGTCGGATGTTATACCTGGCCTTACTTCTGCAATTTCCACTCGTTTCTGCCTGCGAGGATCACCTTGGAAATCTGTTCTTTCCCTAATTTCGACGAGGAG
Source organism: Calliopsis andreniformis (assembly GCF_051401765.1). Taxonomy (NCBI): domain Eukaryota; kingdom Metazoa; phylum Arthropoda; class Insecta; order Hymenoptera; family Andrenidae; genus Calliopsis; species Calliopsis andreniformis. Next base: position 15,164,726 of record NC_135066.1, read on the forward strand.
AACCGTCCGTTCTCCAGCTTCCCCGCGGCTTTTTCTATATCGTGCACAATCTGACGTCTGCTTTTACAGTGAATTTCCATCCCTCTATCTTATTTAATCAAATTATTTTTATAACGGAACACCTTCTGCTGAGAAACACGAACGCGCTGTTTTCGTGAAGAGACGTTGAACAAGCACATTTCGAACGACCACTCCGTCGTTCCCTTGGTTCGGTAGCTAAATACACAATTAAATATATAGTTAAGTAATGTCAGATGTAACTGAAACGCGGGTGGAAAGTACGAAATCACTGAAACGCTCGTGTGTGACGTGGGGTGGCGGTCAGGCGTTTGTGACCTTCGCTTCACTTGGGGTAAATTCGTTATTTTTTTCTCGTCTCTTTGCCGTGGGAGGACTTTCCCCTCGCTGCGCCTGAAAACGTTGATTTACGACGATAACGAGCGGATACGAAAGCCAGGTCTTAATACTTGAATCGATTTACGGCGATAATGATGAACGATGCGCTAAATCAAACTCAGCTGTCCGCGAGGAAATTTTCGAGAAGTTTCTTCTAATGCTCAATATTCTTTCTGCGCCGAAGAGTCGTTTTAGTTAGAGTTTGTTGGTTTAGCTCTTTGGGTAGCTTTACATGGTATCTTGGTTAAATACTGGGAATTTTAGTTACAAATGTTACGTAATTACCAAATGTAGGAAATTCGAGGTTCAAAAAGGAAAACATGAAACTAATCTGGAAACGGGGCCACCAATCACAGGGCTGTTTAACTTACAGAATATGTATGTATTTTAGCTCATTAAATCCCAGATGGCATAGAATCAGGAAGTTTCGTATGAAGTTTATTTAGGATCCTATTATTAACTGATGAAAGAAAATTCTTTCACAGCTGAAGGATATATCATATAAAACAGAAAAGTTGCATTTTTAGATATAATCCTACTAATATTTATATGTACTATGAAACATGTAAAGAACACAGTTAATGATCAAGAACTCGATCTCACGTTGAAATCTGATAAAAGAAGAATAGTCTGATTTCTTTTTATTTTTACAATAACTAACAGCTTCAAGCTCCACCTGCTACTATACAAAGTGGCCAAATATTTTTCTTCCACACGCTTTATTAAAAATTTCGCAATCCCTTTATTATATTATAATATATACATGCATTTCAATCACATTCTAATCTATTACTAATAAATCTCTGAAGCTAATTTAAGTAGCATTCAATAAATATATCAGTTCTATTTTTTAGTGAGATATAAAATTTGAACGAAACATGTGGCGAGCATGTTTAACTTTTAACACGATTCAGCACAGAGCGCTGGCCACAGTCCAGTTATCAATCTCTCAGCGAGCTCCAACCGTCGAGGCTAGTTTATTTAACGGTTAAGCAAATTTTAATTAATCGTTAATGAATCCCTTCGCAGACTAATCCTCCTGCCGCGGGTATACGCCACGGTGCTTCTGTATAAATAAATTCGACCACATAAATAACTGGTTTTTCCGCGAGCGAACGAACATCGATGGCGTTAAATAGATACATCCTTTATCGAGACTTTGGTAAAAACATAAAACACCTTTACATGTGTTCATGAAAGTACAGTATTTCATTCTCTTATTTTTTACATACTCTTTTATTTTGACAATCAATGACGTAATATTTCATCTTTCTAAAGATTGAAACTGGTAGTCAGTTGGGTAATTGATTTTTTTAAAACTTAAGACTAATAGATAATTAATAATGTAATTTGAATTCTTTTTCAAGATAAAGCTTGTGGGAGATATAATTTTACATCCTTTCGAAGATTAAAGTCGATACTCGATGACATAATTTTACGTCATTTTGAAAATCAAGATTAATGGTTGATAATGTAGCATTAATAATATCATGGTAGTACATAATGGCTTCCATTTGTAATGTATTTAGGTACTAGAACAATCACTATTAGCACTATTAATAGCACATGTACGTGTATCTACAAAACAATAGGTACTTCATTTTGACCCCGTTTCCCCTATTTTTGAGACGATCTTGGCATTTCATTGACTTCAAATATTATTGAAAAAAGGAGTATTAAATATCAGATAAAATTAGTAGAACCATTTCTATATCACCAAGACCAGAGTAAATATATATTTTGGGATCATTTTGGGACCAGTTTGGAACACGTTGAAGCCACTTTGGGAGCATTTTGAAATCACACGGGAAATGGACAAAATTTGATCCATCTAAGAATTTCAAAGTTCAAGTAAAAGATTACTTGACTAACCTGCAAACAGACGAGTCAGAAGCTTGCATCGATCCTCCACTGTGCTACATCTTCCATTGCAAACGCATTTTCCATCGACTCTCATCGCAGAGTTTTCCAGTATCCTCTTTCCCCGAATTGATTGTTCCGGATTTCCCTGTTTTCACGGTTGCATGCACACCCAGAGGACCGATCTGTTGGTGCACAGGTCGGATTTTGTGTTTTAGTTCGCCGCGTTCCGTACCTACAGCCTGAACACAGGAGCAAGACCGTCGATGGAACTCCGTGACGATGGCAATCGGCGATTTACGACGAGTTGTTAGCGGCTGGTGTACGTGCAGCTGTGCAGCCTGTATCCCGCGAGCTTCTGCAGTTTCCCTTGATTGTTTACAATTAATTTGACCCGACAGTCTCGTAGTTCCTCGCGTTGTTTCACCCCTCTCGCCTCCGTCTCCCTCTTCACCTTCGTTGTCGCTTGCTCCGCGGTTTCCTCCTTCTACCGAAGAAACTTTCCTTCTCCTTGCTCTCCATTCCCCGTGATTTCCTTCTCTTTCAGACCTCTTGACTTCTCTCATCTTTGGATAAGAAGAACGTTCTTTTTCTTTTTTCTTCTTGGAGGGCAACTGCTTTTCGCCTTCTCTTTTGCGCTGGGGACTACACTACTCTCTCCTGTCGGAAAGTTCTTTGCTCTTTGCTGTTGGAGACTGTCTTCTAACATTCTTTTGTCGTGGAAAAGATGAAGAGACTTTTTTAAATTGTTAGAGGAACTTGCTCTGCATTCATAGAGGAAACTTCTCTGTGTTACTTATTGATAGAAGGAATTGTCTTTACTTGAGCTCTATCGCTTTCTGTCGTTCGTGTCGTCTTTGCTTGATGTGGAGAGAAACTTTGTTCTTGATTACTGTTTCTGAAGAATAGCTTTCTTTGAGCTTAAGTTTTTGTATTTGCTGAGCGCTTCTGAAGCACAACTTCGATTTCTCCTGATTGTTCTTGAATTTGTAGACAGACTCTTTCTTTAAGCAAAGAAGGATGGTACAAAATGATCTAATTTTAATTTTATATTAATTATTTTTATTTTATTTATTTTTATTTTTTTTATATTAATTTTAAATATTAATTTTGCCTTATTATTATTCATTGAGTATCATTGCTCATAACATTCTCATCGTGCTTACAGTAAATAATTAGATTAAAATTTCCTGAGGCTTATAGAATATTACTTTGTTCATTACGTCTCAAGAAATTGTAATCTAATTACTTACAGCAAATATGACGAGAATAGAAGAGCATATTTCTGTTCTATTCGATCCAGCTTTGACTCTCCAACTCTCCAGCTGTCTCAGACACTCAAAGAAAACCTCTGCCTTTGTGCCCTTCTTTTCAAGAAAATCCCTCTTCCTTTCCCTCGCATCTTGAACCAACACTCTCAAGATCCTCCTCTCACTTTTCCTCTCAGGCACAACAAACTTCATCTCAAAGAGGAAAGAGCTTCGCGCTGTTTCTCCCGCTGTACGTCGTGCATCATGCGCGTAACTGATGCGACGCATCACGGTGCAGCACACGTGTGCACGTACCTATGCAGACCGAGGGGAAAATCACGGAGATAATCGGGCTTCTGAAATTCAGCGTTTCAGCGCAGATTTGTATGGCTTACACGTAGATGTAGACGCGTAGTTGTAGCTCTTGCAACCCGTGAAACGTTATTAAAAGTTTTAGCGAGGACGGTGGAAAGGAGAGAGAGGGGCAGCTTTTTTCCATCGATGTTTGTATCCGAGGCAAGCACTTTTGTTAGAAGTACTCTATGGATGTTCGTGTGAATTCACATTTTTGTTATCACAACTGAAGAGATAGAATCGACATGGAGATTTATTTTGCTCTGTAGTTATTAGAACGGGAGCTTTACTTTTCGATGTTTTTTTAGATTTCTACATGTTAAGATAAACGTATTAACTATTAACATTTATATATCTATAATACAGTAGTGGAAGAATTCATTTTTAATAAGCTTTATTTACAGAGTGTTTGACAACACTCTACAGGTTTCAGTATGTTTAAAGAGTGATTTTGTATGTTAAGAAAATTTCACTTCAGGCTTGGTTTCTGAGGCATTAGTTGAAGAAATATCTAAAGTCTAAACTATAGTATACGTGAAATGTGTCTGACTCGAGGACTCATTCTACTGGCATCGTTCCGCCTGAAGAAGCTATGGCGTTTGAATAATTCTGCTGGAAGAATTTTAGAATTTTTTAAACTTCACCATATTTCTGTGTTTTAATTTCGGTGATCGTTTCTTTAAACAGCTCACGACCAGAGTTGGGAAAATATAGAGGATGTTAATGAAACTTCGAAAAATGTTCAAAATTGGGTACAGACTACAGACCCACATTATTTCAAAGATATTACACCTTCGTTTTAATGAATTTCATCATGCATAGTCAATGATAAGGAAGGTTTTTTAATTATCTAGAGGATTGTCAGATTTTTACGTGACGACATAGGAACGTTGAATATTTTTTAATATTTTTTAACGTTACCTATTAATAAATATGCAGTTCGTTATTTTTATTTTTAATTTGCCTATGATATATTATCACTTTAGATCAGAATTATCATATATCTAAATAAATTTTGAAATATACATATTTCAATCATAAAATATGTATAAATTATTTTCTACCTTGTCCACAGTAAAATACGATGATTTTATCACCAAACTTCAATGGTGTTTTAATAATTAAATCAAATTCAACTCAATATTCGATTTCAAATAAATGGTAATTTTCGTTGAAATTAATAGTATTAAAAAGAACACATTTTGATCTTGTACTTGTGAAGTTTTATTTTACAATTTCAAAATCAATTCATTTAAACGAAGCATCCTCTACACAATTACCGCGCGTGGTAAAGGTAATAGTAGTAATTTAATATTGAAAAATATTTCAGATACCACTAGTTTACAGTACATAAATAAGATAAAATCATGTAGGTGAAATCATAAAATAAAAGTAACATAAAATCTTGCATCTAAGTAAGCGACATTAATACTTATTTAAATGATTTAATTAAAATATCCCCACATTCGGAGCCCCCCATCTTCGACGCCATTTATCCCTCCAGTGACTCAGCCATTCCACATGGACACCCACTCCACTCTCTCCCTTTCGAGCTCCCTAAGAATCATCCCCTCGATCGGTAGTCGATCCTTCGAAATCGCCCGATCACGCCCTGCACACCATTTAAGTGGAAGAAAACAAAAGTGCGCGAGGGTGAAACAGAGGGGTAGGCGAAACAGCGCGCCAGGACGTGTATGTTCACGGTGAAGACTACTTTTAGGATCGTCGAGTACCTTTGGGAAATTGGTTCCGCGCCTCTCTCGAGCCGTCTTCTAACTTTTATTCTCTCCCGGGGACTGACGACAAGAAAATAGCGCAAACTGAGAGCCCTCAGTCTTTCTTATCTCGCTACACTTCCTTTTCTCGTTCTCCTTTCCTCTGCGGGCCTCCCTTCCCCTCCTCCTGCTACAACCCTTGGTCATCCTCGACGTACCCTTCCCTGCATCCCTTGATTTTCGCGATGCTCGCTTCGCTGACCTTTCACCCTATCGATCGGTTTCACGTGAATCCCTGGCAGTCTGGTTAGGGCTGCTTAGGTCCTGGCCGAGCTACTCGAAAGGATTTCATCGATTCGATCGCGGAAAGTGTTCGTTCGCCATCATCGGGGATCTCTTGAAATCACTTTGACTCGGGACTTCTGATTTCTGGGAAATTTCCTGATTGCCACTGAAACGCGATGCACATAGCCTGTTCCTTTATTTTGTTTTTCTTTGCTCTTCTTTTCCTTACCAGATCCTCGCTTGCTGCGGACACTGTCGTTCGTGGCTACTTTTTGGCTCGCATTCGGGTGGCACTTCAGCCTCTCTGGGTAATCCTTATTTGATCATCGGTTTTGTGTACGATCCATGGAAGCATATAATTCGGTGACTGAGGCAAATTCGATTGCTTGGAGGTGGAATTGAATTTCGCACTGTGGTCTGCTTTGGGGGCTCACTGGCCAGCAATTTTGTAGAATTTTAGTTGGATTTTCAATCTTTCTTCTTCGGTAGAAATGATTTTCGGTTAGCTGTGTCATGGACATTTATTTTGAAGATATTGGAAGACAATGCGATTGGAAGACAAATAAATTGCTGCTATGAATGCAATGTAACTACTCAGAAGCCTAATAGTAGTAAATTCTATATAAAACAATTGATAGTGTAGCTACTCTTTCACTATCTAATTCTAATTCATGGTTGCCAGAATCGGATTTCGTAAATAGAGTTGTCAATCTCTGGAAGCAAATAATCGGAACTCAGTGCCGACTATTATTATAGATCTTGAAATCCCTCGGGCCCATTTGACAAGCTCACAGGCACGCTGTAGCATCCCGTTTCGAATTGAAATCACTTTCAGCAAGAGCGCTTTGAGGAATTCCCAAGTTTCGCGAATGCAACGGTAAGAAGTTGCCGTCTTTGCTAAACTATTCCATAGGACCGTTTCGTTTGCCTGGAGGTAGCTTGAGTTGCTCTTTTTCGGGGCAGACAGAGAGCGTCCATGCGCGCAGAACCTGCAAAACGTTTTAATTACCCTTTTTATTTATGGGTAATTTTCTTTTCTGGCAATTAAGCCAACCATCTTGAGATTAAATCGCCGTTTCTTCGAAGCTTCGTTGCGTCCCGCCGCCACTTTACTTTTTAACGGGGAACTGCTGTCTCTATGCGTTTTCTTCCTCTTCCCTAGCCAGCAAGTGTCTAAGGGTCTTCTGTTTTTTAATTGAAATCATTACGAACAATTTACTTAGCGATAGGATTCCTGCATCTTTTCCACTGTTTTACGCTTTGTTTCGCAACTGCTTCACCATTATATTACTCCATAATTCTCATTTCAAATCATTTATCTAAATTTTGAAATTGATAAGTTTTTAAAACTTGATAGTTTTAGTATTCTCAAGTGGACCAAGTTATGAAAATGAGAAAAGACAAAGTTATTTTTGTTTAATAATTTTCGTTATACATACTGGGATTTCTTATTTGCTTCTGAAGAAGTTTTATGCTATACATATATTCAATTTATTATATTTCCGTATGGATTTCAATGAATGTTAATTCGTATTTGTATTTTCTAATAATATTTACAGTATGAGAAATTGTACATTTTTGCCTATTGATAACTGTTACTACAGTTCTCAAGGGAGACTTCCTCAGAACAAAATCAGAGACGATCAGTAGTCTTCCGCGTTTTCCATAAACGTTTGCAGTGAAAATCCTCTTTAAAAGCTGCATAGGATTCAGACGAAAGCTTCCAGACAGCCTCCTAAACGAATCACGAGCTTCGCTACATTTCAAAGAAGCCTCCAGTAGGTCGTCGATAAGAATCTCAAGGGTTCTGCAACAAACGCCACAGCTCAATCTCTTATCCCCTCCCGTCCATGGAACTCCATTTAATTAACTATTAGAATGAGCGTATAAATTTGTGTGTGTCGGTTTCAGAACTGCCAAAGCATAATTTTCATTCGACACTAGTGTCTGTCTGACTAGAAGCCTCATTACCTTCGAAATGGATGTAGTTAAAATTATTGTAATATTTTTCCTCGGTTTAATTCAGAAGAACAGAGTATAGGTATATTCAAGTGAGTAATAATCTTGTGCATTGTTAGTTGATTCAGTAAAGATCATCACTTCACGAGAACTAGTGACATGGAAAGGTGAAACGAAGAGATAGATATAACTTATAATTAAATTATAATTGTAATAGGATGTTACGAGTTCAGGACTGAGTTAGGCAGAGTATTTAATAACAGGTCTTAAAAATTGTACGACTTGCTTCCACGTGTCAAAAGAAGGTAGAAATGGAAAATATTGATACAAGTGTCCCTGAGTTATTAATCGTTAAAGATACATTAAAATGCGAGAAGTGCGTCTGACTAAACGTACGCTACTGTCTTATTCTACTAGCCTCGTTGGGTCTGATCGGGCTAGTGAACACTGGAAGTAGAATAAGTTCCCAAGTCAGACACATTCCAGACTCACCCTAGATACACATATACTTAACAATATTATTATTCTTGATTTTCTTTCTATTTAACCATGTGAAATCCACCATTAAATATTCTACCATGTGTCAGATACTCTTCTAAATCTGAAGTTCCAATGTTAATACATCCTGCTACTAATGAACCGATGCATACTAACCCACCTAAACGTTTTAAAGAAATCAGCAAGCATAGATGAACCGAATCCCTTTATATTCATTCGTATTCAATACTCTTAGTGCAGGAAAAATGTAACTAAGCGTCGTTATTGGTGATTTCTCTACTACTGTTACGCAAATCGAATACGAAGAGCAGCAATATGCTGGCAGTCCTATTCCCGCCACGCCACTAACTCATCGCGTGGAGGTTGAAGTGTTTCTTTTTTCTGCGGTCGAGCCAGGTCGAGATCGATTCGCGAATCATCGCGACGGTGGCGAAGGAGGCGAGACAGGCTCGAGACGGGGCAGGGGTGATTGGGGGTCGAATTTAACGCGGAGTTTAGAGTAGATTAAATTTCCCTTCCGTTTTAATCACGGCGCAACGAGTTCTGCTCGCGGCACGTCGTTTCGGACTCGCCCTCGTCGCGAATTTAATTTTTACGGGGCGACAGGGGGGAGAGGGCGAGGAACACTCCCGTGGGAGCTATTCTTATCTATGTATGCGGAGGGAAATACATGGAAAGTGGCTATTTAAAATTCTCACCAGCGCGCGTCACTTAATTTCCTCGCTTATTTCCCATTGATCGCCTGCCTGTTCGGGGATAACACTGATACTCGCGATGATAACGTATAATATGGGCCGACAGTAAGTGCCTCTACAAGTTAAGTTGCTCGTAATTTGGTATTAACCGCGGAAGGATGTGAAAGAATCTTGCTGCACCCCACGGTGGTGCATGATAGAGTGATGGAGTTAATGGAGCGATGGTTGAAGAGGTAAGGATGAAGAGAATGGGGGTGTAGAGATGTGTCTGATCTCTGTTTTGTTCTGCGGAAGAAATTCTGATAAAAGTGAAACAGCTACTTAAGCTATATTTAGAGGAAAAAATAGAACACAGTTTAGACACGATGAAATTTCTTTACGATGCTGTAACAGGGTTTCAGAGGGTACCTACCTATCTGTATAAAAAGATGTAAAAAATTGAGAAAATGAAAATTCCTCGTAAAAGTAAGTTTATAGTATAAATAGTTATATTTATACATACTTAAATGCATACGTATGAACATATAATCATCACAAAAAATAGAGCGAATCCATCAATAGATAAATATGTACTTCGATAAAATTCTCAAGAAAATAAATTATATATTAGATACTAAGACTAAATTAAATTCAAAATTAATTTACCATTTCTCACTGAACAGTACATTACTCGTTCCCACTTTTTCCTCCGAACCTCGCAAAATTTCACGTTGATCGCTGCAAAGTCGAGCCACTAGACCGCCCTTGAACAAGTAAGCAAATGGCAAATGGCGAGCATTTTTCGGGCAGCTCGCAAAAACCGAGGAAATTTTTCTGGCGATGGTCTGACAGGCTCGGGCCGAGGCACGAAGTAAATTTAAAGTAAAAATGATCGCAGAGAGTTCCCGCCGAACACTCAAGGGAAGATACATGTATAGACAGCTATAGGTACTACGGTAGCATCGTGGTTTAGTGGCGGTATTGTGAAGAAAGATGAAGTTTGTTATATCTCATCAGGTTGTCCGTGGCATTCTCGAAGCTCCAACTTTACCCTTTCCATCACAGCGCTGTCCAGATTTTTCGTCGCCCCTGTTTTTCTCTGTTTTCCGCGACGTCTCGCGTCCCCGTCAACGTCGAGGGAACTTTCGCGAAGACCCACTCCTTTCCTTCCTTCCTTCCTGAAGGATTCTACCAGGCGCAAAGTTTCGAAAGCAGTTCGAGGGGCCGACCTGCGCGACGGCATCGAGTGGCAAATTCGAAAGCGTAAACGGCTGGAAAGACGTCCGCTTCGGTCATCTTGGCGGCACTTCCGGTCGTCGCGCTGCCCCCGCCAAGTTTGCGGAATTTTAAACGTGGAAGGATGGAGGGTTTGTACAGTGGCGCATTGTTCGGGAATAGTTGAAGAATTGATGCTCTGAGATCTTTAGGTTCCTATGCAGGAATAGATTAATGCCTGGGCCATTTCGGTGTACAATGCTTCAATGTTATGACGCTTCGGTGTTATGGTAGTAATTCAGGCCTATAGATACCTAGATGCTCAATATTCCAATGGCTCGGTGATAGAGTAGTTTAATATCCTTCTGTTTATTGCTCCCATATCCGACCATTGAGTGATATAATAGAGTCACAGGTTAATCTAGGTAGTTTTAGCGTTAATGGCTTGAAAAGGTGTGAATTTTCTGTATACTACTATCGTTGTTTTTAATATTGGAACCTAGACGGTGGCATCATACTATGTTGTAATAGTGACATCAGGTTAAGAGTTAGAGTCAAAGTACTAGTGTGGCAATAGTCTAATGCTTTAATGTTTCTAAGAGTTAACGAGACAGTTCTTTGATAGGCTAATAATTCAGTAACTAAACAGCTCAATATTTTTGTATCTTCCTCTTCCATTACTCCAATTCCTTAGGAATTTAATATTTCAGTACCCAGATATGCTAACATTTGAATATCCCTGTACGCCAATTTTTTTAGCAATTCAATATCCCTATCTCAGTACCTCTGAATTCCCATACACATCAGTGAAATCTCATCCCACTATTTATAATCTATAGCATCAGAAACATCCAAAGCCTCCAATTAGCCCGATCATTTATAACATCCAAAACGCTTCAAATTTCACGCGTATTTCCCTGGAACGAGGAAAGCATCGTAGTTGACTCTAGGAAGGGTGGCTTAAAAAATCATCGCAGGAAAACTGATTCCTTTCTACCCCGCTGACAACTGTGAAAGCGGAAACGGCTTCCAAAAGCGGCATCGGAAAAACGCGACAGCGTTAACAGTTTATTTATTATTCGCGGGGGAGCAGCGTGTCACTTTGGCGGTCGGTACACTTTGCGGATGGAAACTTTGAATCGAGTTTTCGGGGGGTTGGTCGTTGATTCAGCGGCGCAGCCCTTTTCATCTCGGCGAGAAGTTACACGGACGCTTAATGGCGTGCCTTTTAGCATTCGCTGCTCTGGATTATCACCTGCCTTTGAGGTGGTACATAATTCAACGAGTGCGGTTGCCAGAGGGGCAAAGGGGATCAGAGGCTATTAGCGAACGCGCCAGAATCGCGACGATGATGGACGATGACCGCCTTGTTGTTTCAAGGGGCTGTCGAAGCGCAAGGAATCGATGCCTTTGGTAATCGTCGCGATCACGCTGATCATTGCGCACCTGAGGGAGCTTCGTGGAAGTTACCGAAATGAAGGTAGATTTGTACTGAGGGATTTTAGGGGGATGGTAGACTGATAGGAGGGATACGAAGAGATTATTGCATTCATTTTTTCTTTTTGGTGTATAGTAGTGTGAAAGAGAGCACAGTTGTATACAAAATATCCTTGTATGGATTATTTTAGATGATAATAACTTTTTTAGCGACATTTAATTAGTTAGAATACGTTGTTCCAAAAAAGTATACATATTTTGTTAAGGACACAGTATATCGAAATAGGAGTATATGATAGTGAATACTATTTTATATTTGAACATAGTGAAAGAAAATATCATTGCGTTAGTCTCTCTGCATTCTTCATGTCTAGCTACTTTAAGCTACTTTGTGTTTACTTCCAATAATTAGATTTTTTTCAAAACTGCTTTTTATGACAGTTCTGACAATGAGAAGAATAAAAGAAATGAGTTCTGATGTGAATCGATTATTTCAAAGATCTAATAATTTTAAATGCTTATCTTCGATCACAGAATTATTTGTGTACCTCAGAGCCAGAATATCCTAAATCCATTTTTTTTCAAAATTAAGTTTTTACAGGATCTTACTGCTTTTTCTTCATTTTGTTAGAATAATAGGAAGTTAATGAAGTTACGTCATAAGCTAAGGAAGTTTAATGGTATAAACAACTTCAAATACTATGTTAAAAAATAGGTAATTTGCTTTTTGGCTCTCCTGAAAAATAACAAGTCTGGACTTGGGCTTATCTGGCTCTGAAATATAGATTTAAAAACGTTAATACGTTTGTGTTAAAAGTTTTCAAGTATTGTCATTTCAAAGAAAACATACTCGTTAGAGTCGAAAAATTAGATTTTAGCCTGCACCCTATTTCAAACAATACACTAAGAGTAGACACTATATAAAGACTACCTGTATTGATTTTCACTCCTCAGGTTTTCGTGTTTCAAGAAGACTTCGAGAAAAGTCAATAAAATTAGTATTTCTCCTCTCCTCGTCTTTTTCCATCTTCTCGTATCTATTGAGCGATACCATTCGTCATATCGCGTATCGGAAACGTTAAAGTCGTAAAATCGTTATCCAATCACTCGTTTCTTCGGCGTAAGAGACGTTCATCGGAGCAAATAACCCTGAAGGCAATGCACGAACGAATGTTACGTATCGCTTCCGGTGGTAGGTCGGCGTACCTTCTGAAATTCATCCATTAAATTTGCATTTCCCCCATTACACGTAGCTTCACGTAATATAAGAGAAGTTCATGCGGAAATTCTTTGTAACATCGCGGTGTATACATCACGGGCCATTATCTACCGGGATACAGGATCGTTTCGAGGAAGTTCGAGCACGCGAAGTAATACAAAAATACTGTGTCGAAGTTTCTAGCCTCCCAGGAAACGAAGGCGTTCTCGGTTCCCTAACTCTCGTCATCGCTAGATTCGGCTATCGATACAGTCGGTTTCAGAGTGTAATTTACCTCAGTGGTACGAGTAGTTTATGATCGATCGACCTGGCTATCTTTGTGCCCTTGGTCGCAATTAAATTTCCTTAACGATATCCCGTAAACGCGGTACTAATTTCCTCGAGAACCGTCCCCTTCCGTTTAATTTATCGCGCGATTCCTGCGGCGAACGATGCCTTGCCTGGAAGAGTTCTATGGATGGTGAGATTCCATTGACGGAGCAAATGAGATTGAAAGTGGGGAATGAGTTTCTATCACTTTGCACGTGCTACTTTGGGTACAAAAGTTGCTTATTTATTGTAGTATAAATTCGAGAATCAGTGTATAGAGCGAACTGTTTTGTAAGCCTTCTATAGAGAGTGTTTCCAAACATGTGGGATATTTTGGAGAGTATATTCTAGATAGGAAGATAGTGCAAAAAGTTCCTGTGCACGTATGTCTGAAAACACTTAGTGTTTCAGTTATATGCTAATTTATATTGTATAGGTACGATGTGATACTTTCTTTAAGATTTATCACTCTGTGCCACTCGTTCAAGGGACCTAAATATTCTTAGACCTAGTAGGACACTAAAGGGGATAGTACACTGTGGAGGCAAGAAATGGGCTAGCATTTCAGGCAATATAAAATAGCACGTAGCTAAGCAACTATGCGTTTTCGGTCATTCGTGCATTTGAGCTTTTTTCATTGTCTTTGTATCTAGAACTTATCCTGCAAATGTGCCTCACGTTTTTCTTATTTTTTACGAGATTCAAGTCAGCGTTTTGTGCAACACAAAATAGCATATAACTAAAAAACTAAACACTTCCTGACATATGTTTATATGAACTTTTTCTATTGTCTAGGTATATAGAACCTATCCTCCAAAAATGTCCCTTTTTTTTGGAAATATTCTGTATAATCCTTTCGATTCTTTTATGATAATATATAATAGACTGTACCATTTAATCTTAGAAAGTTTAAAGATTAAAAAATGATTCATAAACTCTTAAATGACTTTGAGTTAGTATTCAAGACTACTATTCTACACTTATTCAATTTAAAATTGCACGATCACAATTTCCTTCAATTGCTGCAGAAGAAGATACCACAATTCAATCGTATTCTCTATAAACATTTCCACTTCATTTACGTTTGTTAATTAATATTTGTGCAAACTGTTTTGGCTACTCTTCTATTCCATGTTTATCTAGCAAAATATACACGCATAGCTTGGAACATTCTAGGCTCGTGCAAAATGTTTTGATATGCCAGCTTGCGGTGAAAATTGCTCGCGGCAGTCCAAGGGAACAAATTAGTTGTATTCGTTGTCAGAATAGGGCGCAAAGTGCAGCTGAAATCAGACGAAACGTAACAGCATCCAATAATCTCGAAGACATAATGGGTCGACGACTGCTGGCTTGCTGTGGATGACAGTCTCCTCGGGAGACCTCGCCCCTAATATATCAGCGTCGTCCTTTAACCTCAAATAATTGTACGACTCTCAGCGGCATACCTAGCGCGTTCTACCGCTGTAGTTGCTTTCAAAATACCTGACGGTATCGTCGGGTGTAACAGTAATTCATTTTGTAAACTCGTGACACTCGCTACTTCCTGCATACCTAGGGAGAATTCCTAGATAATTGCTGCTACTGAAGAATTTGCGAAAACGACCCATATCGATCGTCACCTCGTAGTTATCTAAACAAAATTTCGAGGAAGGGCGCAAGTAGAGGGATGATGGTAAAGTTACTGGAAACTGGATAAATTTGAGATACTTTCTGTTGTTTGAGCAGTTTCCCCAGAGAGTAGTTCAACCTTTGTTGGTTCAGAATATTAGTGAGTGATAAATCTTCTGCTATAACGCAGTTTGAGTTTTCATAAGAATCGTTTGTTATTATATTTATTACAACCAGCTGCATACAACTCGGAGAAATTGAAATTATCTCTCTAAGGGAATATTTAAACTTCGTCTCGCTGATACCATTTTAAGCAAATACTTTTTCAACTTCTGTTGGTTTAGAGTGTAGGGAGTGAGTCTTCTATTAGAGTAATTAGAGTTTCAGTGAAAATTGCACGCTTTACCTCATCCAAATCTCTTTTTATTATCTTTTAGTAAAGTGGAGAAACTATTCTAATGACTTACTATTTCTTAATATAGTATCTGGAGTAATTTACACTATTAAATCCTCTTTAAGGTAAATGTCCCAGTACTTGTACAACCTTTTCAGCTATTTTTATACACTTCCAGATATTTGAAATTCACCTCAGTAATTAAATACACGAACTAAAATTAGCGTTTGCGTTCAGCTACTGGGACACGTACCTCACATTCCAATTAGCCTATTTCCTCTCATAAATACCACTTAAACCAGTTACTTTCTCAGCTTTGTCACCCAAAAAACATGTCATACGTTTCCCAGTGAAATGAGCCAGAACAATACATTATAAACTATGCAACTTCTGTAAACAGAGTTTCCCTACAAATTATATGCAATACCTCCCTCTCGTGAAATACTGAACGCACACCAGAATAGGAACATTTTCCTCTCGGGCTCCTCTAAAATATCCTCCTTCCCCTCATCGTGTGCTAAATAATGCATACGCTGACTGTGCGAAACTCTTCGCAGCATCGACGATTTTCTCCAGTCAGTTGACAAACGCGCATCAAAGTAATGCTCGCAAAGTTTCGAGGTATGGGCATTGTATCGACGCTGAAATGATTTCATCGGAGGTGCTTAAATGTCTTCTCAGTTCAATTCGAGTTGCAGTCCTTTTGTGCCTCGAACCCACCCTCGCCGCGGCATTGTCGGAATCGCAAAAGCGCTAATTTCCCCTTTAATTCCAGAGGGTAGACGGAGTGGTACTTGTTCCACTGCGCGCGTTTGCGAAATTCAATACATATTATTCGGTACACGTAGCCGATATGCGTCGGGCCACTGATTATGGAATCGTTTACTCGAAAAAGGTTTGAATGGAAGCCCGATATCCAATTCGGCGCGCATACACAAGCAACGGGGAATGGTGAATAGTTCATTTGATGTTAAAGCTGTGGTTGTACTGCAGAATGACCTAAGTCATATGTTTTTGTTTTTGAGATGCTGGCTTTTCGAGCTTGGTCAAACGAGCATCGAGGCATGTCAGTTTGAGGGACGATTATAATTGTGCTCTTTTTATCTTTCATTAGAAAAACAAGAAATGATACGAAGGACATCGTAACATTGTATTGATGCTTGTGACTAGGTTCTTATAGTTTTCAATTTCAATACAGTCTTAAGGTGGGTCTATACTACATGTTATATAACGTTTTATAAAACAGAAAAGAGATGAATGTGTGACAGCTCTTATTTCTGTTTTCTATAAAGTTGTATAACATGTAGTGTGGATCCACCTTTAGGGACCAACATTATTGAATGACAGTCACCGACCAAATTTCAAGCGTAGAAAAACAGGTTCAATATAGTAATTATATCTAAGAGATAATATTACTTGCAAATTATCTGCTATGAATTATTCCTCAGATGTAATTACTGTATCGAACCTGTCATTTTTGTTTCTGAAACTAGGTCGGAGACTGTCGATTAGTGGCGATGGACTTGGGTCTTCTTGAATCCTCGTTTTCAAATGAAAAAATTCTTTTAGTATCCTTTCATCTTTCTGCAGCTGTAGTAGTTCTATGTTCTGGATCTCAATTAATGTCTTAATTCGAACTTTTGGAAAATCTGACCATAGGCCGTTTTATCTTACAGCCACAGAAATATAGAAGTAATAGTAAGACGGGGGAAGAAAAACTTATCGAGCACCGCTACTGGAAATTCTGGATGCGTTCGATTGTGAAACGATTCTGCACGAGCGAAAGTCGGAGGAAAATCCGCGAGTTAAATGGGGTTACTTGGCGTGGCTAAGGTAGTTATTTGACGATAGGCTGACTGAGAGAAAATCCTTTGAGGGTAAAAAGTCGTTTCACGCAGTTGCTATCGCCATCTCATACATATGAATAACACAGATTGTGATTTATATTTTCTTATGTTATTCATTCACTAAGTAACAATTTTCATCGAGTATTAAATGTTTTAATCTAGGTATTTATAACTCGATGCAAGAATGTACCAAGTATCAAATCCTAAATATCCAATTTCGAGAGCGGAGATGATCACGATAGCAGTTTATCTACTTCCCGAAGAGCACAAAGAATCAGCTTTATTCCTTCGTTTCTTGGAAAGACAAGACTTTCCTGCAAAAAGGCAGAAGGAAGTTTGAAGAGGAGATCGTTGCGCACAGAACACCAGTAAACTGAAACGGGGTAACGCGTCAGAAAAACGGCTCTGGTGTATTCAATCATTTAGGATACGGTCGAGGAACAACAGCCGCAACCGCTTCTTAAACGTACTCTCCAAACAGCAACCGATAATCTCAAGATGCCCATAAACCGAGTCCACGGAGAAACCCTAGAGAAATCCAATAACCCATTCGAGACATACACAGCCGTATCTCGAGCCAAAGAGTACTTCATCCGTTTCTGTGTATATCGGAATTCTCTATAAAAAAGAAGAAAGAAAAGAGAGAAAATGACGAGGAAGGGGAAAAAGGTAGCGATAAAACTTTATCGTAACCCTGTCGTAAGACAATGCAATTTTCAGATGGATATCGGGTATTAATAACCAGATGTGTAGCTATGTTCACATCGAGCTGAAGCTGTATGCTTAAAAGCTTCAAAAAGAACAATTAATGCTCAGTTTTAGCTGAGTTTTAGCAGCGTTTACAACGCTGCTAATTAAAATCTAGTGAAATTTTATTCGTGGTCGTTTTTAATTGTTAGGTACCCCCGCTTAAAAGTAATAAGACACGTGCTTGATAATGTTACATTATTTATTATCTCTTCAAATTTCATAGAACTCTTGTTAATTTCGCAGAACTGAAAATTGTCTGGAGTTTAATACACGTGTTTAATAATTTCAAGGATTTTAGTAATACATATCCATCTATATCCATATGGTTCGAATACGTTCACTGTACATATGTACATATATTGTCAACATAATTAGCATGTGAATAAGTAAAAAGAGGGTCCAATATTCATAATTTATATTGCAAAGCGAAAGTTTATTTAAAGGGGATGGAGATAGTATTGCTTTTGATTAAAGTGATCGCTTTAGAGTTGTGGAGTTAGATAAAATTTATGAATTATCCCCGCTATGTCGAAGAAACAAATGTATTTCTTAATGGAGTAGTGTTCGTGACATTCCCTTGCCCTTACTTCGTCATAAATCTTACACATAAATAGCATACGTGGATTTGTACTACTACCTGCCTACCCCCTCTTTCTTGACAACATACCCCAGATTGTACGTTTCGACCTTCAAGACTTGTTTTAAGACAAATGTTCAGTATTATTTCGACAGTGATCGTGAGGAGACCTTCCTCAAGTTTGTGTCTTGCGACTCGATTGGTGTAGTGGTGTGGAATATTTTAAATTTTAAATTACTCTCCTGCCGTGTTCTAATTCTTAAACTAATGAGTATGTAGAGTCGATTATAGGAATTAACACTAACTTCAAAATTCACGGTCAACTTTTTCACTTTATTTTGTACTTTATTTTACTCTATTACTCATTGTAAGTGATAGTTTGAGTTTTATTTGAGGTTCTTGTATAGCTTCATCGTTAGTACGCCAAATATCGAATATTCTAAATCACAAAGATCGAGGAAAACCCAGTTTGGATAATCAACACTGTACTATATATCATTCGTAGTACATATAAGAATTAATTAGTATTCTCTTTTTAAGTATAAAATTATATAAGCTAAAGAATCGAAATAAAATTGTCGGGACTAGTAAAAATATGGGAACTTTTATAAGGCATTACAACATGCTTGCTATAAATGTCACAGTATACGCGAGTGTGTACCTGTTCGTATTTTCTTGTAAAGTGCACGTGGTGCTGCCATTTAAATAGTGTGTGTCAGAAGCGGACTCCTAAACTTCAGCAGCCTGCGTCTCGTAAACGAAGTCTTCGATTGGAAAATGGTAAGGGACATTTCGATTTCTCTTAGCATGGGAAATTTACATCGGTCTGCCATATATTTTTGGGGCGCCTTGCGTTTGAAAGCATCGATAGGAATTTGTGAACGAAGATTCACTATTCTGGATATTTGAAATTCTATTATTTTGTGTTCAATGATTTTTCAAACATTTCAATAGGCAAGCATATTGATATGATAAATTATTTAACAGTATTTTAAATTCACACATTTAAATGGATAAATATCTACATTAAGAAAATATTTTCTCTAAGGCTTTCCAGTCAAGTTGCTTAAATTCAAGTCACTGAACCCTCCACTAAGGACATCCAATCTTAAAATACAAGGACTTCGATTAAAATTAATTGATATTCAATATTTATCAAATTAATATAATGTCACTTGGAATGCAGAAACGAGGCATGACATATATTCCCAATTTTCAGTGGAAAGTCTTTCATATTTAAATCAGAGCAATAATAGGAATCTATCACGTGGAACGTTTCGGACTCGACATCAATAATTAAGGATTGATCTAAAATTCTGTAACTAATTCAAATAAACTATGCAGAGTCTATTAGAATTGATGTCAATAATTAAGGGTTAAAACTCTCCAACTAATTCAAACAAATCATATGAAATCTACCAGGCTCGATATCAATAATAATTAGAGTTTAAAATTCCCTAATTCAAATAAATCATATCGAGTCTGCCAGACTCGATATCAATAATCAACGGTTAAACCCCCTAACTGATTCAAA
Organism: Calliopsis andreniformis; assembly: GCF_051401765.1. Lineage (NCBI taxonomy): Eukaryota > Metazoa > Arthropoda > Insecta > Hymenoptera > Andrenidae > Calliopsis > Calliopsis andreniformis. Next base: position 15,184,607 of record NC_135066.1, read on the forward strand.
CGAACCGCAACGTACTTAGTCCCCTCTACTCATTATCAGTAATCACTCACAAGCAAAGCCTTCCTAGGAACCTCCCCAGAAACCGAAACGTCTCGCCACAAGTCGGCCTCCTAACGAAAGCCTGCAGACAACGCCGACGGCGTCGATCGTCTCAAAAGCGACCCTCCAGGAAGAGGAATCAGCCGCTCTAGCGAGGAGGAAATCACGAAAGGTGTTCCCCGTCGAGCGAACAGCCGCGTGTCTTTCCCTCGTTTTGTTTCTCACCCCTGTCGAGGCTGATACGCGCGCGGCCACGCGCTCTCGCGCCACGGATCGGTCTCCTTTCATCGTTCCCATCTCATTTCCTCGCGGCTTATCCGATCCACCGCCCCCGCCGTCCTCGTTTGTTTTATCGGCGGGCCAGGGTCGCCGGGAAAAGAATGGCACCGTAAACCTCGTGTTCTCTTCATTGTCGGGCGAAACGTTTGACGCGCTCACTTCGTAAATAAAGCTCCGTTTCTCTGTTACAACGGTGCCTCGGCTGCGACCGATGGGAAACAGCTATCGTTGCTACAGAGAGAGAAGGAGAGAATGAGAGAGAGAGGGGGAGGAAGAGAAAGAGAGAGGAAGAGATAGAAAAAGAGAGAGAGGGACAGAGAGAGAAAGAAGAGAAAGAGAGTGAGTGAGTGAGGAGAGAGACAGAGAGAGGAAGAAAAACAGAAAGGGGAGGAGGGAGAGGGAGGAAGAGAAGGAAAAAAGAGTGAAAAAGAGGAAGAAAGAGGGGACTGGAGCAGGGTTTTAAAAGAAATTATGACCTTTTGCCCCGAAGCGTCGCGCCGCTCCACGATCCATCCGATTTACCACGACTGTTCGCGATTTGGGTGAATACACGCCCCTCGTTCCTCTCGAATCACCCCCACAGCTTCGTCGTCCAGGTTCGTCTGTCCAGCGATCCTCTCGTTCCCGATAAATCGATACCAGGGAAAATTCGAGTAACAGGATAGGTTGATAAATTCTGTCAACCGAATCCACCTCGATCGACTTTAACTCGCCTACAGTTTACTGCGGCAAGATTTGGATCTTTAATACCCCGAGACTTGTTTCCTCTTCTACGCGCTGCACGCTTCTCTTTCGACAGCGTACCAATGCACCAATCCGTGGCAGTGTAAACGAGCGTGAAAGTTCACCACTACGAGAGTCGAGCTGGTTTGTAATGCGCTCTGTAGGTAATCTACGATGTTTTCACGACACGATTAGAATTGTAAGCGTAGATTCGATTTGGTTAAGTGGTTGCTCTATTAATTTTTGGGCGCTTTTAGGGAGAGGAAATTTCGAGTGGTTTGGGAATTTTGGATTTAGATATCGCATATGTATTGCTAGAGTTAGACATCTTAGGAAAGTAGGTTTCTGAGGGAAAGCAGAAAATATTCGTAGGTTTGGGAGAAACTTAAATACATAATATTGACGTAGTGTACCTAGTTTTATGCTATGAAAGCTACCTTACTTGAATAGTTAGTCTAAAAAGTAGTTATGTGTCACTTGCATTAAATAAGTTTCTTCTTACTAAAATATGAAAGTAATATGTAATTTATGTTTGAAGAATTCTTTCAATAAATTCTATGATTTTGATCTTTAACTAGTAAACTTTTTATAATGAATAGAGGTGCATCTACTAAACTGATTTGCAGCTGTAATTAGAAAATCATGTTTTTTAAGTTGTGTCACTTTTGAAATACATGTGCTATATAGTTTTGAGCAGGTCTTGAAACGATTCCGAAAATAACTGTTTCAAAGTGTTATGTAAATGTACTGACTGTAACAGTTACGAAGAATGTTTGTTTTGAATAACTGTTACGAGGAACCGAAATTTTATACCGTATCTATTTCAGTTACGCTTTCTATGTCGGTTTCCATATCGGTTCCAAAACGGTTATAGAACCGAGGCTCGTATCGATTTTAGTGTAGTTTCGTTATGTATTTTCTTTATTTCAAGAACGAAGATTGCAAAGAATATTTCTATAAAGCGGCGAAGACTAACTCATTTATTTAAATAAAATTATAACCGCCTCTGAAAGATATTCTGTCCCAACAGGTTCTTTTTAAATAAACCGTGAACGAAGCACCTTAATAATGCATTATTGCACATTACATTTATTATACGAACATCTACATGCAATATTCTGCAAAGAACGCAGGGTAGCATTTGCAGATGCATAATTCATTAAATAATAAATTATTAATTATAATAACAGAGTTTGTCGATATGCACCGGGAACATATGAAAATAGGAATAATTAAATCCGTGTTTAGCAAACAAATAATGATTCTGTCAGATATCTCCATGAAGTGTAACGTACGCTCGTTGGACGACTATCTGACACGTGCAGATATTTATTAGCCATATAAAAACTGCACGTTAGCTTCGCCGATAAAAACGTGTTAGATATCTACGTTTTTACTGGTCCTGACTGGGGAAATGTGATTTGCCCTGGGTGGTGCGGTTTTAAAAAGATATTACAGCTCTCCATGCGATCTTTCGTGATCCATTTCGACTTATCATAACGACGTCCGTTATGTTCCCCTGCGAAGTGTACCTGGGGACCAGAAGATCAGCGCTAGTTTTCTCACACCGATTACTTTTCTTACGTTCCGGCGAGACTTTATGATTCAAAGTGAAACAGTCGCCACCCACGCGAGGAGATAAGTTTTAATAAAGGACGATATTAAGTCTGTGGGATAAATTGTGGCTTGAGGGATGGAAGGAATTTTAGAGGCATACTTGAGCGTTTTATCACTGATGTCCTCTGAAGAGTGTATCGCTAGGTGTATCTTTGACATTTATTGCGAAAACGCTCGAGATTTGACCGTAGATATATTTCATGATTTAACCAGTGGGGGTGTTGGGGATTTATCGTTTGTATACATCTTGCCTCTCTTTTTCTGTATGTATACTTGCTTTTGTTGACTAAGTGAGGATTATAACTTCTGAGGCTGCTTTCAAAGACAATCTTATTTATTCTACAGTACTGGGCGAATTAATGGGATTTGTTAATTTATTGCGTATATTATTATAATACTATACTATTGTGATGCAGTATACTACTATAATATAATCTTTTTAAATTGTATAATTGTCAAAAATTTTATTAACCATGCATTTTCTTTTGTTCCAGGTAAGTCGAAGACCAAACTTCTTTTCCTGCAAGGTTGCTCGTGAGTAATGTACTAGTATAAAAAAAAAAAAGATTTATTTGCTCTTAATTACATACCGAAGTTAGATCTATATTATGTCTCAAATAACAATATTTGAAACTTTATTTCAATTGCTGGATTCGCGTAATGTTCACCTAGCCTGTTTAACTTAAATCATTGCACCATTTTGGTAGACTTGGAAATGCACTTGTAGTGGAAGAAAATTTTATTGGTGATATAAAGACATTTATTTTCGATTTAATCTATAGCAATTCAATACTCGTCTCGTTTTTAAATAATTTTCAATTGTTGACGTCAAACTCTGTCTATGTGATAATACATAAATACGAAACTTCATATTCTTTTAAATTAAATCATCGAAAATAAGACTTTTCTAATAGTATTAAACATCTAATATGTTATATCGTAACGTTCACAAGTAGTAAGAACATAGATTCGGTCAGACAAACTGGAACACTGTCCACAGAGGTAGATTGGCTATTTTATATTCTTGAAACAACAGCATTGTCCCTTTTTGAGTATTAGGAAGCCATCTCCATAGAAGTCAATTTCATGGAGATTCATCGATTCGCGCTAGAAAGTTTTCCTTGACTTTCGTCGACCGTGGTGCACCATGTTTCCCCATGATTACCATCCTGCTGTGTCTATCTGTCATCCCACAGGACACGAACTCGCGACTCAACTGTGTCGGTGTTCTGTCTTGTTTCCTGTGTTATTCTTGCATCCTCCGTCGTTGAAAGTTTGCCGCGGTCGGCGAGGCTTGAATAAAGTTGAGAAAAAGGGAGCGTTTTCGTTGTCAAGGGGCACGTACAGGGCGTTCTAAAATATTCGATATGCTCACGAAGGAATGATTTATTTACCTCGAAAGAAATAAGAATTTTTGAATTGCCTTATGTATTAAAAGATATGAATACCTTTTTTAGGAAAATTAATTTAAATTATAGTGTGCAATCGTGTTCATTAGATTAAAAACATGCTAACTAGTTATGTATTAAAGTTAAAAAAGTTAGATAATTCTGTTAATTAAAGTTAGAAAAATGAGGCAATTGAGTTTACTAAATTTAAAGAAATTGGGTCATTCTGTTGATTAATTTTAGGCCAAAAAATAGGGTTGTCAAATTTAAACAGAAATCTTAATTAAACAGATTTAGTAGAATTATGTAATAATTCCAAGCTTGCAGGTATAATATCCTGATATCAGTTCGTGTAGCTTTATTCTAAATTTCTAACGTGCTGTGGGAATTCCTACGCTAACAAGATAGTTAACAGTTACAGGAGATAAAATAAATTGTAAGGAATCTAGAAATTCGTGGAATACACTCGAGACTTGGAAGTTCTATAGTTAAATGTAAGGGGAGTAGGTTCGTCTATGGTCAGACGTGTCTTGCGAAACAACGTGACTAAAGTTACATTTCTCTCTAACTTTGTAACTGTTCATCATTTGAACAATTTAGTTTGATAGAAGCTACCTGTAATTTTAAGAACTATCGTATAGAAAATTGTACAGTACTTTATTTAAAAATTATCAGTTTTTAATATCACTAGATTTTAGTCAACCTTTTTCACTTTGAGAAATTAATAATTACATATTAGTGATTTATGATTAGATACTACAAAAATGTTTTATAATTACTTATTCATCTCAATAATAGTTAATTGATTAATGACTATAATTATCATAATTACATATATTCAGTAATCTGTTACAGAGACAAACAGAAAGCAATAATTAATTACTGTAATAGCAATATAGGTACTCTTCGATATCATAAAGTAATATGAAAGAAAATCTACTGCTACTATCAGTAGGTTATCGATAAATATGGCGTATAATAACATTTCAAAACATCCTGTAAAACAGTGTTTGACTCTTCTCAGTGGAAAACGAGCAAAGGGAATTGGTCCAATTTTTCTTTCCTCTTTCCCAGCAGGATACAGTTGCCGAGAACATATCTGATTTCGGTGCAGGACACGTTAATAAGTATTGTTTGCTACCTCGATGGATGAAGTTTAGAGAACAAAAGGGGATGTTGTGAGATAGATGGATCGCGGGCGATCGGACAAAGATTCGTTGACATTGATGAATTCGGATTTCGCTGCCGCCACAGGATAGTCCGTTTGGCGAACACTCACTCGACGATGCTCCATTTCGGTTGTAATTAATTACCGCTATTTAGTCACTTACCGATCGAATTTTGCTTCTAATTAACGCCACTTTAGATTCCTCGTTATGAGTGTCCAGTACCAAATAATTTATTTCAAACTCGGTTGGCGGGAATTACTGCCAATAAAAATAATTAACAAGTTGTATCAGATTATATGTTGACTTTGATTCTCATTCATTTACATTCTGATAGACGTGTTCAATATTAAAATGACTGAAAATGAGATTTTGAAAAGGGCTTCGATTATTGTTATCGTTCATATTCGTTTATCATTTAACCACAACTGTCATTCCCGAAATGATCAACTGTAGATATTAAACGCACAGGTATTACATATTACCCTAAAAACTCGTCTATTCGTCGACAGAAACGCGCGAGCTCCTCGTTCTATTATTCCAATCGCGCGAAACTCGGAGCACGATCGTCGTCGAAATTTTCGTCCCCAAATACCAGGCAAATTCGCTCTCTCGGCATTATTAATTATAGCGTGAGCAGAATTGGCTTCTGTCCTGATTAGAGAACGGTCCCCCCCGTTCTCTATTAATTATATATTTTTTCTCAGCAACGAACGTGACGGTGATTCTGGATCGCGAGCAGGCATTTTCTGTCTAACTAGATCGAGCATAATTATGTTTGACAGCGGACCTCGCCTATTAACCAGGCTACTTGTCGAAGTTATGACGCTTGTTAGACACGCTGCGCCCCGAAATCGCAGTCGATACTAGACGCCCGCCGCTGCCAGTTCGTCCTTGCCAGTTGATCCAACACACTCTGATCCAATAGGCTAATTAGGAGATATCGCGCGACGTAACGACCCGTTGCTTCGCCGCCACGCGAAGAAATTAATTGCCGCGCTCTCATCATTCGTATCGCCAACGCTGCAAATACATATGTGTTCTCAGGCGTGTACATTCATCCAGGAGATCGTCGATCGAAAAGATCGATCCATTGGGAGCCTGTACGATCTATTGAAAAGCTGGTTGGGTACTCGACACGCTCGCACCAGCGTGTTTCTTTTCCCTTCTTTTTGGTTTAAAAATGCTGAGAGTCGTTGACTGTACTCGGTGTATTAGCGAGGATGTGGAGGATCATTAACGCTGTAATGTGTCTTCTGGTTGGTGAAGTTGAGGGTTAATGCAGTGCCACTGACGTAGTAATACGTACTTTGACCTGCAGAAGTTGGCAGTCGTTGGAGTGCTGAGTTCGCGGCTCTTAAATCTTAACTACTTGTTGATGTAATGTTACGTACTGTGCGTGATACGTAGAAGATGAGCTTTGACGTAATAATGCGTTTTTTTGTTTACTAAACACAATTTTTTTTTTATACTAGAGGATATATTATTGCATTTAGAATTAATGTTGCTTAAAAATTCGTGAATTTTACTATATTTTTAATAGTTTCAATGTGATGTTCCGTTGACGTAATAATGCGTCATTTTCAATTTTAAGATTATTATTATAACATAATAGTCTTAATTGAGAGAACTTATTAATAATTAGTGTAACATTATCGTTTGGACTCCTTAAATGTAAAACTGACGTAATAACGTGTCACCTTGAATTTTTCAACTATTACTATTCCATTATGTCCTTAGTTACTCATAAAACATTGACGTAATATTACGTTTATGATTTTGTGAATAAAAGATTTCACTGACGTAATAATACGTCACCTTCAATTTTTCAATTATTACTATTTCACTATGTTCTTAGTTGCTCATAAAACATTGACGTAATATCAGCTCTTCGATTTTGTGTGTACAAGATTCCAATGACGTAATAATACGTCATCTATAGTATTAAAGCTATTATTGTACTGTTATATTCTCAATTAAGGGACCCAGTAGTCATTGACGTAATATCATGTTTTTGTTTCTTTAAGCCTGAGGCATTGACATACTAACAGGTACATGACATTAAAATCCATATTGACGTAAGATCACATTTTTTACCTCGAATTTATGCAAACGTTGTTTAATTGCATCATCTTCGCGAATTTTGTTGCTATACCTTACTGGACACCTTTTTTCAATGAAACTAGTCGGTCGTGTTGCATGCAACCACCCGTGGATATTTCTTAAGCGTATCATCAATTTACAGTCGATGGTTTCGCGAATCTTTAACGACATTCACACTTGACAAATTTTGCGCAAATCGCCCGGATGTGCAAGGCGATTAACGTCGTTGTTGCACAATGGACAGCAATTTATCTCTCGTGTTTGTCCGGTTCACTCGTGATTATACTGTGTGGCGTTTTCTCATACAGTGAATGCAAAAAGGTAATTCTCCGATTTCGTTCCATTCATAATTAAATACTAACTCGTGTCTGTTTATGACGACGAAACAATAATTTCTTCTCTGCGTTACAATCGGATCAATAAAATAAGAAGAAACGTGAAATGTAGGTGTACGAAGAGTGTTCGAATTGTTTGAAACAGCCTCATTACTGAAATGCCAACTTCAGCTTTTGTTTTCCTCGTCAGTTAGGGGCTAATGAACCATAAAGCATTTGTACTATTTCGTGAAAGTAGAAAAGTTCTGCATTGATCTCCAAATACGATCGGTTAACAGAGTGGTAAACAGGCTAGCGCGTGAAATTGAAACGGTCCAGTGGCTGTCGTTCCGCTAATTCGAATTAAGGACATTAGGTTGGCGAATTGGTCGTAAAATATGAAAATCATCTCGTTATGCAGGCCACGGTACACAGCTCTGTGAGCGATCTTAGCGGCCGTTAAGCTGGTGGTAACACGCGACACGCTACATTATCGTGGCTGGGTGTGTACGCTAATTTCAGGCGACCAGCAATCTGCATAATTCGGTTTGAGCAAACATCCAGCTCGCGTGGCGTTATCTATCTGCTTAGTCGTGGCATCCTTATCGACGTCTCATTTCAACCAATTTTTGGTGCCAGAAAAACAATTGCAACTGTCCACAATTAAAAGAAATTAATAAATATGTTGAAATTGAAGTTTCCAATATTTTATAAACTGTTTAAAGAGTAATACTGTTTGGGGTAATGCATTAGAGTTTTTAATAATGAAAGATTTATTTTTAATTTAGCTTCTGTCTTTTGAAGATTCTATTATACGCTAATATCAGACTGGCAATTTGCATAATTTAGTTTGAGCAAACGTCCAGCTCGCCTTATCTATCTGCTTAGTCGTGGCATCCCTGTCGACGTCTCACTTTGGCCAATTTTTGGTGCCAGAAAAACAGTTGCAACTGTCCATAGCAACAATAAATTAATAAATATGTTAAAATTAATATGTTAAAATTGAAGTTTCCAATATTTTATAAAGTGTCTGAAGAGTAATAGTGTTTGGGGTAATATATGAGTTTTCAATAATAAAAGGTTTATTTTTGATGAAACATTCTTGAGTAAATATACAGTTCAGGTTACAAATGAGTTGAAGAATGCTACATCAGTAGAATTAAGTAGATCAATGCGATACGATCGTGTAGCGTTAATTGACCATATTCTCGAGGGAAATGAAACGTAAAATTGAACATAATTGACGAACACTCTATATGGTTCTTTTTCTACAACTGTATGTAGGAAGTCCATTTATTTACTGATATCAAACAAAAAGAAGCTCGTAATAACGCTGTTGATATAATTAACCCCATGCATCGTGCTGTTCGCGTTCTCTTGGGTATCGCGTAACAGCTTTGCGTTCACTGGCAATTAATTATACGCAACCAGAAGTATGTTTCTGGGGAAAAATCGTTTTAATGGTGTGTTGCTCATAAGCCAATTAAAACCACAAATAATTCGATGAGATATAACGGCACATTTTCTGCAGACTTAATTCAACTTAATGAGTACTTACCCATATCATCAAATTGAAGCACTGTGTTATCATAGTAATAAATTGAGTAGAAATGTTTATGCAAATTTAACTTAACTAGAAACTTGTTTCACTATCCACAGTTTCTACATGATAATATTGTAGGTACTCGTATACACTGTATTTCTTTTCGGAATGTTTTTTATACTTTATTATGGATACCTTTTTTAGTAATAGTAAATTTTTATCAGTTGGTTAAAATATTAGTGTTTCCTTTTTGCCTAATATTCAACATGATCTGTGATATTTATTGTTCAAAATTTGCTCCTTTTCTATAAAATAAATAAATCGAACCTCATTTCAAAAATAGAATACATGAAAAAAATACTTTTATAAAATTTGAAGAAAAATGATGTAATTAGCTCAACCTTTTTAATTGATGAACCGAAACTGAACTAAAACTTCTGTTTTATATTTTATAACACACTAATTACTGTCATACCACGCAATTTCTCTCTTACTATTCAAAGAAAACCGAATATTCACAGAGAACGAGAGATAAAAAGCAAGGTATAGTTGACAATCAAAATCACAATGCGGTGTGGACGAATATTTGCGGAAGGGTCGTGCTCCACGGGCCGTAAGTGAATTATGCAAATTAAACGCGTGGCAACAGAGCGCGTACTGTTCGTGCCCTGAAAATGCTCGCACGAAATAAGCGATTATTCACGAATTACCTTGTAATTTATTAGCGCACGATGAGCGGCTGCTATTGAATCGACGCGATGGACGTTTAGCAGTTTCGTCGTTGAACAGTTGCGAGCCTCCGTCCCGTGAAAATTCCGAGCGAATATTTCCTACGCGATCGTCCTCGTGATTCCTCATTGTATTATGCATTCGATGGGGAAAATTGTTTCAATGGAAACAGGAAACAATATTTGTTCACGAATATATATATATCGATATGCTGAACGTATGATGCTGGGTAATTAGGATTGTTAACTTATGATAGCGATGCAATTTGGATGACACGACATTCTATTATGTATGGAGTCTCTTTGAGCAATTTTGAGGGAATTTTATACTGTGAGCATATCTCTGTGGTTTTAAGGAAAAATAATATTATGGAAATCATATTTCTATTTTTGAAATGACGTTCAAAATTTTGGACCTCAATTCTGTGTTACTGACTTACGTTTTATTATATGTCTTTTTTTTTGTTTAAGGGAAAAGGTTACTTTAATTCCATCTGCTTTCTTTAAAGATATAAATTTGAAAATGATAATCTACATGTGCACTGTTACTAATAAATACCTATTAATTTTAAAACTGTTGAATGATATATTTCTGAATAGCATCCAATTAAGTAATTGTTTTATTTGAGGTTTTTAGGTACAGTGTATTTGCAGGCTTCTTGTTTTCTGAAAAAGAGGGCAGGATACTCTGGACCACTTAACATTTTTTTAATCTTTTGTTGAAATCAACATGCCACGCACCATATACAGTCACGCCGTGTTTAGAAAAGGTCTGAAAGCACCACAAACTGGGCAAAAGTTATATTTTCACTAAAACTATGAAGTAGTCGGGACGTAGCAAAAACGTACTGTGTTTAATGTGACCACTCCGCGTATTTTTGTTTATCCTACATCTGCAATGTAGAAAGCTAGAACGCTGCACGGAAATGTAGTAACAAGAAATTACACGATATTACACGAAAACTAGAAGTTTCTAATTTGGGATGCAAAAAGAAAATGACGTTGGACACTCATATCGATCTTCTTCTTCTCTGACACTTCTTTCCTATTTCTTGGGACCTCCACATTGCTACTACCCATAGTTCAATAAATATACAGGGAGTCCTACAACATCTGTCAGAAATTTTAAGGGCTGATTCTACACGTCAGAATGGGTCGAAAATTAAGAGTAATCAAATTGCGCTTAAACTTTCGTTCTAGAGTTAATAATTATTGAGAAAACTACCAGCGCTAAATCTGTCTAACTCGGCGCCTATTCTACTGACTCTCTGACTGTCTTCCAGTAGAATAAGTACCAAGTCAGACACATTTCACGCGTATTTCAGGCGTTTCCTTAGTAGTTAATAACTCTGAAACGAAGTTCTAAATGCATTGTTATCATTTTTTATTTTCATCCTACTTGTTCTAATTCTAATGTGTAGAATCTCCCTTTAAAATTGCTGATACTTATCGTCGAACACCCTGTATAGATCCTCACCTAATCGACTTAATTGTCCTCAAACCTGAAATACCTCGTTTGATGTCTAATTTTCCAATTTTTTTTTTAAACAAACTATTGCCTTATCATACTATTATTATTACAATATTAAACAACCAAAATCATATCCTAAGTATTTCCTACATGATGAGATACACCTCGCGACATGTCTTGAGGGAAGTAATGGATTTGAGACCACTTCGAATCATTTTGACACTTATTCTATCTTTGAAGAGGCAAACAAATTCAAAGTAATTCCAAGTGGTCTCAGATTCATCACTTGCCTCGAAACATATCGCGAGATACAGTACCACTCATAAGTATTCGAATGACTTCACAAGTTTGAGAAATTACAGATTTACTGATAGCAATCGATATCTATTAACTTATCTTAGACGCTAAATATGCTAACTAGATAACTAGATACGCTTCGACTAATCATTAATTACTTCTAAAAATACAATTACTTTAATTAAGTAACTACTACGCACTCAATTATAAAATATAATGGAAATACAAAACAAATGTAAAAAATATATATCAGTTGCTACAAAGAAACTTGTATTGTTCTCAACATGTGACATCGTTCGAATACTTCCATACGAATACTGTAAGTCTCATCGCGTAGAGGACACTTAACACAGATCATCAATAATCGATAACCCCTGCACCTAGTTCCCATTACACTCCGTTTAAACGTCCAGCGACACACCTGACAATTGATATATTTTTCTGTAACAAGTTTTCGCTGTCGACGGTCCGCGCCGTTTGCGCCCATCACGAAACTCGGCTAATTCTGTTTCCTCGTTTTCGCTAAAAGGTTTATGGAAATCATTCTTCTTCGCTAGGGAAAACCGGATTTCAGAGGATTACGTTGTCACGGAAGTAACGCTGGTTGCAACGAACGACAGAGGCGGAGACGGAGGCAGAGCTGATGCTTAGCTCGATGGGGGTGGGTCGCAGGGGGCGATCGCTGCCGTTCCTTATGAATTATTGTTCCCCTTGATAGGCTTTTAATTTATACTCTGTAAGAGGCGAGTACACGCACAGCGAGCGAGGAGTTTTCATCAGGAAGCATAGCGAATCGCTGGGTGGCGGGGAAATTGCTGGGATTATGCTAATGGGAGGGAGGCCCTCGACGGGCTCGATAACTAACTGAATCAAAGTTTTCAATTAATAACTTGTCGCCGACGGTAATATCTTATTCGAAAAGTTTCCGAGCGACGGGCTCGGCACGTTGTTACGTTTCTTTCGCGGCGTAATGGAAACCGTAAAAAGTGGCCCACTTCTACTGGCTCGAAACGATCCTGTTTAACGACGCGAACACCCAGCCCCCTCGAATCTGGCCTGTTTCTTGGATTCTTTCGGAGATGATTGCTTGCCTCGTTACGTAAACGTTGCGCAGTCAAATGGGTAACCGTTACTAGGGGAATTTGGGATTTTCTGCGGGGAGAGTAGGAATTTGGGGAATAGGAAGGGTACGTATGAAATTTGATAAAATATGGAGAAAATGTTTCGTTAATGAAGGATTGTGGAATAGCTTCTAATGTATGAGAAGCTGTCTTCTCTGTTTTAACAAATCTGTCTTTGTTATTTGAGGTTTAATAATTAATTATAATACAATGGCACTCGATTATGTTCGCTCAAGTAACAGTATTCGGTAGAAGGGGTATAGTAGGTAATTCTATTCTACAAATTTAACCTCGAAATTGGAGCACCTAGGAAGACTTTGAAACTTCCATACCCTTAAATTATTAAATCTAAAATTTTTTTAATTTGAAGGCTGAAGAGTTTGAAGATTGGAAAATTTGAAAATTAAAATATTGTGGAGTTTCAGAACTTTGTAATTTGAAAATTATTTAATTTAGAGATATGGAGTTTCGAAATTTTGGTGCCTGGAAAACTACTTTTTGGGAAACTACCACTTTGGGTGGAAATTGTAGCTACTACTGCGCGCTTACATATGAGCAGAGAAAAATGGCTGTAAATTTGTGGTTATGTAAACATACAAAATTTATTATATTATTATCACCTTATCCCTTCTATTATTACAATATAATCTTTTTAAACTTCGTGATTTTACAGAATTTTAATAATCATATATTTTCTTTTCTTTCAGGTAAGTTGAAGATAAAGAACTTGTTTTATGGCGTAGTTATACGTGAGTAGTACACTAAGAAAATTAGATTTCCTTTGTGTGTGAAAGTTACTTTTATTTTCCTGAAATAACAACTTCTAAAACTTTCTTTAAATTTCTGGAAACATGTCTTGCTCAGCAAGCTTGACTCACTTAAGCCATCATCTTACTAAACTAGAAAATGCACCTGCATTGCAGAGAACTTTGATCCTACTCTAGAGAAACATGAATCAATCTTTGATAGTTTATGGTAGTATATTGTATTTCATTTTTTACAACTTTATTTTATACAATATAATTAAGGAACTTTATATTCCTCAAAACTGAATTGTAATTTCAAAATGAGCACATTAACTGAGTGAATTTGACATGAGATAAACTATATATAAACTATAACTATGAGATAAACTATATATGAGATAAACAAACTACCTTTCGTCATTAGAATGTATGTTCTAAATTGATGTACTATACCATTATTGCCATTCCACTGGAGAGCCCCAGTTAATCGAGACTCTACTATACTATATATATACTATATATACTATACTATAGTTGTCTGTAGACAACTAGAATACTCAAAACGGGTAAACACTAAACACTAAACACTCTCGAACTCAACAATCAACAATCTCTAGACCCAAACAGCTTCAAACTTCAAACCATCCCACAAACTCTTTCTAAACGCCCAATGTCCAATTTGCCCTTCTGCACAACGCTCACAAGATCTCCCTCGTTAAAACGATCTCATTCGCCCTAAACGCATCCCTCGAATTCCCGTTCCAGCCAAAGTCGCGTCGAAAAGTTGTCCCCTAACGCGAGCAAGGCGGTAGTTAAAGATTCACACAAGTCGACGCGGCGTTTCGCTCTCGAGGTGTCTGCCGTTTAGCGGGAAAGTTAGTAATTGCGCATGAAAAATTCCGTTTCGCGCCTTGTCGGCGTTCCCGCGCCAGTCGAGCGTGGAGAAGTTCGCGTGGATGAGGTCTGTTCCAGCTGAACGTGAGCTCCGATTTGACGGGGTTCCTGCTTATGCGTTCGACCCTGCCAGCCGCCCACCCCCCAGGGCTAATTTTCCGAAAGTATTATTGAACAAGACCAGACCGAGCGAAACTTGGCTCCGCGGGGGAAGTTGTCGCGAAAGGAATTGTAAAGTTACCGAATATTGCCGCGAGCGTCTGTCTTGGGCGGGGGTGGTGCGTTCGGTTCAGATACGACGAGGAAGGAATACACCCAGACCGATTCCCATCGACGAAGTAACGCTAGGGAGCTCGTACTAAACCCTGGCTAAGTTACGATATTAGATCGACGCATTTGTTTGGACGAAGATATTCGTTCTACTTCGGGGAATCTCGAGGGATACTTTTAATTTCTATTCAGAGAGGATCTCGTATGATACGATGGAACGACAGTTCTCTGGGTTCGTTAAATGGTGAATTTAAGGCTTGAGTCGCGGGGGAATGTTTTTAATAAATTGTTGGGTCAGTCGACTGTAAAACTGGAGAAGTTCCGAACTCCCGAGCCGGTATGTTAAAAGAATTCTGTAGTCCAATTTGGGGGCGTTTTGGAGATTAGCTTTCGGATAGGGAACTCTAATCTTGAGGGTAGAGTAGAAAGGAAATCGAAACTTTTTAGATCGTATTATTAAAATGGAATATTCAATGGTATGGTTTTCTATATTCTGTGTTCTATTATTCAGGAAATGGGGAATTTCTGAGCGAGTTTACAAAATAGGGAAACCTAAGATATGAGTTGCAAATAAATTTGTGTCAATATTGAAACCTTGTCGAAAGGCACTAAACATTGAAATTAAGCTTCGGGTTAAATTAACCTAAACACTGCGCTTGGTTAATCACTGTTTGACCCTCGATTCCTCAATAATCTGCCAGCTTTCACGTTCAAATATTAATTACACTTTAATAACATTATAACCCGCCCTTGGTGCATTTACCAGAAGTTTCATCAGTCTTTACACAATGAACCTAACTTTAAACAACGCTGCTTTTAATTAATCACTTCATTCGCTTTACAGTACTTTCATTATTCCACTAGAACTCCATTGACAATTCTTGTTAATGCAATTCATAACTCTGTACATTAAACGATCAATATTACCGTATGGGATGAGTTTCAACAAATTCCACACGAACAATTGAACAAAACTGTTCGAGGTATTGACTCCACAATCGCTGTGTACCTACTGTATAGAACTGGCAAGGCTGCATTTGGAAATAATGTAGATCTATATGGTTACAATAGATAGGACGTTCGATTTTATATACATTTTCAGACGTAGTGCATTATTCACCGAAATGGTTACAATTAAAGCTAGAACAAATAGCTTCCTCAATCAGAAGACTCTAATAAATATTTCTATTTATAACAATTATAACAATATCAGTAGGATAGCTCTGCTAGCTCTCAGCTTCAATGGGAGCTCTGTTCTTGGCAGTTTGGTCTAGTCACACATTTCAGATCAGCAGCAAAGCTGATAACATTACGAAAGAAAATTGTACTACAATGTCAACCTGTCTCGGATGCAACCTCGCCAGCTCAGCACAGGTAACCGCGCAGGTAACACTGGAACAGGTCCAAGGGAAAGTTGACTCTCTGGAAAGACTCAGGCAGACCCTCGCGTGAAAGGTGGGCGTTCCATCAGCACTTTGCCCCGCCGAATCTTAAGACTTTAATCCCCGATCGGTCGGCCAAGTTTCCACGAAAACCCTAACAATACCGTGGCCGATCCCGAGTCGGGGTCCAGTTCATCAGTCCAGAAGAGTCGATTAATTCAATTAATTCAATCTGGTAATTGCTTCTCATCGATCCCGCTCCCATCGACAGTCGTGACTGGCCGCTCGCTATATCTGTATATCGTACGTGCTCCCTTTTCTCTGCCCCCTTATCTTTCGCTTCCACTTTGGCCGTGGAAACGGTCGCCCTCAACTTTTCTCTTTCAAACTCGCCGTTCTTTCTGACCGTTTCTTGCGATCGAAGATTAACCGCTGGATTTCGTGGCGGGCACGACCGATATCCATCGCGTGAAATTTATTGTTCCAGACGCGTAGCGACGCCGGACATAGGGGGACCCGATTGGATTTAGAGTTCGTTGAACAATCGCCAGTGGGGCTGTCAACTCGAATAATTGGGAGCACAAGTGTTTGAATTAATACTTGAGCAATTCGTCGTGTTAGCGTCAAGTTGGTGTTTCCCTTTCTCTGGGGATTTTTCTGTTCCTCTTTTTGCTGTTCAGATGGATTTGTTTGGACGTTGTTAGGTTTGAGGGTCACCTGGAAGCTCTGTTCTTTTAATTAGAATTAGGGAATTGAAGCACTATGCGCAACTGTTTGAAAGTTTGAAAGCAGCTAAGCGGTTGCTTAGGAATTAGTTGGTTTAGACTATATTTCTTTTAATTTAAAATAACTAGTCCATGACGTCTAAAAGAAATTGTGAGGCAATGGTTAGTGGGTCACGCAAGATTCTGATGATTCTTTACCTTGAATTTTAAAATTTAGTTTATTTAATTATTCTAATAAAGTTTTTTCCAATTTCCTGTCAATTAGGTGTCATTCAATTTCCTTACTCTGTAAATTAGTCAACCATAACTAGAACTGTACAAATGAATCAGAATTGTATTCATTTAATTTAAAAGGAAAGTAATTTTTCCTAGAATCTCTGCTCGTTCTCTTTCTCTCAAAACTTCTGCTCACAGGATTTCAAATATACGCTGGTATTCGAAATATTCTTACTGCTTATTCGAGAACTTTGCAAACCGTCGAACTGCCGAAAGAGCGCCGGCCGCAATTGAACAACAAAGTCGAGGCAATTATTTTAATCGAATAGTGCGTCGTTGGAAGCCACCAATTACGCGAAACAAGCTCGATGAAACGGGATCCAAACTTCTGATGGAATTTAAAACATCTCGTCGAACGAATTTCTAAAGTTCCTCGGAAGCAGGAACTCTCAAGTAGTCCCCGACGTTCGCCTTCCACAACCTGTTTACAGGAACGTTTAATAATCGGGTGGAAATCACGGTAGCACCGCGAACGACAAACAAATCGATCAACCGGACTGGAAATCGCAAAAACGAGAGACTCGCTCTCGAGCAGTCGTAGTTTACTCGAAAAACAAGAGATTCTCTCCTGTTCCCGCAAAAAATGGAGGGGGATGGCAAAAAAAGGAGGCATCAGAACGACGTTATTTACTGTGTGGTACCGGTAGAACCAGCTCTTCTGGAGAATTTACGCGCACCATTTCGAGAGGCGACGTCGAACGCAAGAAATTAAACGTATAGCCTAGAACTGCGGCTCGAATTGTCGATGGAGACGAGAAATCTTGCGCAAACGACAGGAAGGCCGCGTTAGGATGTTGAAAATGGGAAGGAGAGGAGTCGAGAAAGGGAAACCGCAGTTTTAGTGGCACAGGCAGATTTAGGGAAATTAATTTAGTCCTACAGCATGCGAAATTTCAAAGTTACAGACTCCTATGTTATTGGACACGTTTTGTGGTAGTTTTTCTGTACAAGTCGATATTCTAATGAAAGTAGAAATTATATTTTGGTATATTGGCAATGAGTTTCGGAAATCTAGTGAATAAAGAATATTTTTAAGTTATAATTTACATTTAAATAACACCGACTCATTTCTGACTAAAATGGTATTATAGAGGGTTAATTTGATGCTGTGACAGTTTTTCCCTAGCTTGGAAGTGCTTTCAGGGAATAAAAAAAACATTTTAGCACATGACTGCTTCGGTTACTCCATTCGTAGCAATTGTATAGGACTTTTCATAATACTACAGCATGACTCGTGGCTTGAGTATAGCACAGGGGTATAATGAAGAAAGTTTGTATAAAACTTCACTGTACTGGTTCAAAATCGCGTCATAATTCAGTTTACACAGAACCGTGGCTTCCATTTAAAACACTCTTCCACTCTTTTTCTCGCATTCTGATAAATAACTAAACGACCACAGCATTATTAGTCAAAGCTCGGCTCTAATAGCTAACTCTATGAACAACTTAGGTATTTGACTTTATAGTGTAATACAAAACTCCAGGAAACAAGCAAAGTATAATCAACAAAAGATGAACAAATTAATGAACCTTATAATTAATAATAGAAGCTAAAAAACGATGGTACAGAATGGCATAATAATTCCAAAAGTAACATAAAAAGTATACATGAAAAAAAATTAAAATGTTAAGTTTGTATTTAACACTCACTCACATCATAACACTCACTGTCTGACCATTGATATTATCTACTGCAAGCTAGATGCACTTAAACCAGTGTTTAAGTTTCACAGTAAAATTCAGTATACTCATATACAATCACATTTAGTCTCTCTTATTCCTTCCACTATAATTACACCACTTCATAAAGACGACAGCCGAATTAATCGCGAACGAAGTCTCAAGACGCAAAGTACGCCGTTTAATTGGCAACATCGGTAATTACACTACTCGAGGTGATCGTGGGCGTTTGCCAAGCTTCCGAGGTCTTTTATCCACCCTCGATTCAACCCCATCGCCTTCGTGATCCTCCCCAGCGCGAAGTTGTACTCGGATCGTCAACCTCGTCGTCGAGAATTCCCTTCTCGAACAGGGAGAGGCAGACGGTTGACGAATAACCTATTTAGGTTTCGGTGAAGCTCGAAGTAACTTTCATCATATAATTCAATGAGGGTAGGGAGTCTGTAGGTGATGGCATAGTAGCATAAAACTATGATTACAGTGAAAACGTTTTCTGACAGTCTATCCGAAAGTCTAGTGTAACCACTTTGAGGAATATTTACATCCTTAATATTTAAGAGGAATTTTAGCAAACATTAGTTTGCGTCAGAGAAACTAAATACTGAGTGTCATTTTATAGGTGCAAGTCAGCTTTGAATATTTTTAGCGACAACACTCTAACCATAGATATAGTGAAAATTTTCAAGCCATTATTTACCTATTCTTCATGCATTAAGAAAAAATTGTGTTCTTACCATAAGTGTTATTGGTGAACAAAATTTTTCTCACATATGGACAAATTCCTTCAGAATACATTAATCAAAGAAAGTTGTATTTTTTCTCACAATTAATAGCAAAAAAAAGTTGAATGTTAAGAGTTTTGAAGTATATACAGGGTGGTCCATTTAAATAAGGCTACCTACACATTTATTCCAATTGTGATTATATAAAAAATATTTTAATTGAAAATATTTTATTTGAGACTTTGAAAAAAAAACATTCCTTGCAGTATATTGGTTCCTCGATACTATTCAAATTGCATATAAAGTATGTTTTTGTGTCATCACAATTAGAAAAATATATTTTGGCAGCCTTACTTAAGTGAACCACATAGGTCTGTGGCAATTTTAGCACTACGTCCTACTACCAATAGACACCTTAGTATTCTAGTACTAAATGAGTTAAAAGTACTATTCTTAAAAATATTAATGATTACAGCCGCCAAAGTGTATATAAATTTTTCTACTAGATTCTTCTACTATCCTAGTAGATACTATTTTTATCAATAGTTGAGAATTACAGGATGCATTTAACATCCAAAAAGGAATAATCAATCAGGGTCTTCCAGTTCTACTCTTCAGCATGCTAAAGGAAGTTCACAGACCCATGTGTCGTCATAACCAGGAGAATGAAAAACCATACCACTCGTCATCCCCCCTCGCTTGACTGTCGTTTTTCAGGTTAAATAGCCGCGTAATTAAGCCACCAAGTATTAGTCGTGACGGACGGCCTCACTAGCACGTTTCTTTGTCGGTGCGAGGCTTGTTATTCCACAGTGCAACGCTTGTGCTCTCTCCCAACCAGGATAAGCACGCTTCTCGGATTGTCTAACGACGTTAATCCGATTGCAGGTGGCTCTGCTCCCTCTCTGGAGGGGCGAAAGTAAAACGTACCGCCCCTCGTCCAAGTATTTACGTCAGCCAGACTTTCGGCCTTTTAATTGGAAACGAAAGCGGACTGATATTAAACCCCCAGCAATCCTCTTTGTCAGTCGAGATTGTTATTCCGTCTAGGAGCCCCGTGGAGCTTCTTTCTTACGCTCTGTCGCCTTTTTGCCTTCCGTCCCACCTCAGCTGAGAATCGGAGGAAATTGGAGGAAACGGAAGCGTTCGACTTTTAATTCGTATCGGAAGGTATTTGCCCGACCTTGCCTCGTGGCTTATCGCGGCTGATCTTCCACCCTCGAGGGGCTGGACAATGCGCGTTCAGGCAGTTCAAGTTGGACTGGCGTTTTGCTTTCGATTGTGGAGGTTCTGTGTCAAGTCTCGCTATGTTTGCTGAATTTCTTTTGTAGATTTAGGAGCGTGTAGCTTTGCTACTTGAGGGAAGACAAGTGTAGGGAATTTCGTTATGGCAATTTTTGAAGGGTTACACAGTTTTAACGTATACTACTGTGGATGAGTATTTGGGTACTTTTGTGTTATTGGAAAGGCATGAAATACATACACTTTCTTATTCATATTGGTAAGTGATATTAAATGTTACTCTCATTGGTATTTGTGAACCTCATGTAATCGTCTGAGATTTCTTAGGTACATATTTCAATAATGTGAAAGTGTCTAAATAGGTACTCGTGCATGCTACTGTAATGCATGCTCGTGACGGAGACTCTGATTCCATTATACAAAATTGTTATTGATTTGACAGGATTTGATAGGAAATTTACAATTTCTCAATTTATTGATCTTCAGATACTTCGATACATCTCTCCATGACGAAAGAATCTATCGTATATAGAGGCCTTTAAATAATTCTCACTGAACCTAAAATAGCACCAAAAGTAGGTATTTATATAAGAGAACCAATAATGAACTCAACTCACCCTCTCTCTCTATCAGCAATAACCCTGAGGAATCATCGATAAAAAATCCAATTTATCAAGAAAACCTCGCCCTTTCCAGACATCGATTTCTCCAAGAATTTCGCGATTCTGTACATTACCAGGAATTCCCCGTGGCGAGACAATTGCAGAAAACTGGGCCACTTGTAGCGTGGAATCTTAATTGCATAATCCTGAGACGGTCGAGGGCCCCTTGCTCTGGGAATAAACTGCAAGCTCAAGACGCATCGTCGTTTTTTCATGGGCCAGACGATACGTTTCGCCGAAACACCTTCCGTAAATTTCACTTTAAATCGTTATTGCGCTCGAGGAAGAGTCGTGGCGAGAAAAAGTGCAGCCAGTAGGTACTGTAATTGCTGGGAATTAGATCGCCTTCGGTGGCAGAAAAAAGGGCACGGCACACGTCTCCGCAGCCGCCTTGAATGAACTTGTTAGCTGGTCGTTTCGGCTGATTAAGCGTAATTAAGCCTATAATACGGTCAGACAGGAGCTACTGTCGTCGTCAGTGGATATCGTCAGTGGCTGTCGTTTCATTCACACGAACGCCTACTGCGACCCTTCGTGAGACAGGGAGAGGCGCGGGGGATTAAGAATTATTTCAAGTGTCGTTCACTTAAGAGCTCGCGCGTCACCCAGCGACCGACAAATTTGGCGTTTGCTGCAATTACTCTGACAAGTGGCGAAACACAGTATCGGTGCAATTGCCACTTGCTCGCAACAAGTGGGAAAGAGTCAGGCATTGGTGGAATTGCCTTGATGAACAAGAAATTGGAAGTTGATAGACTGGGCGACAGTGGATTGAGGACAGTGTCGTGTCAGACAATGTAGAATAATTACTACGAAATTGTGTTCTAACTAGTTTCGAAATACGGGACGTGAGTTGAAACAGAAGTTATGTGGGGCTTTTAGAAATATGTAGCCAAACTTTGGTATCATATTTTACTCACAGATGGAAGATATATACATATAAACATAAACTCAAAAATTATTTTCCAATATATAAATATTTTTGGTTCATCTAGAAATTGTATGAGTCACGATCGCAAGTTATGATCACTATTGAATTGGATGATGGTTGAACAGGAAATTTATTTACTAGATTTATAAATTTACAGCAAATATACGCTTCTATGATGGAGAGCGTGTGGGTAATTGATAGTTATAAATGGACGAGATACTGTTCTCAAGAGGGGAGCAATATTTGCATTATTTATGGAATGACCTGGTACAGTCTTTGATGCACATACACAATGGTACAGAATAGTCGGATAAAACATTCAGTTGAACGAAATGAGTTCATATATGTTGAGAGAACATAAAACTGAGAGAATATAAAAAATAAATGAAGTACGATGTAATGGCATAAAAAAAGAAGAAGGCAAGTTAACTTCCTTCGACACACCAGGTCAAGATTTATAGCAGCTATATGCACTTCTGAAATACCCACTCAGAGACAGTTCAATTTGACGTCAAGTGCAATTCAGCCATTGCATGTTTCAAGAGTATCTACTCTGTCACGTCATCCATTGTATATCGACCTTGTAACTAATCCAAAGCGATTTTACTCTGACAGTAGAATTCTAGAGTGCTTCACTACAATTCACGAATCGTAGAATTTCAAGATTCTACAGGCATAAACGAAATAAAACACGCTTGATTCCAAAAAGAAACCAATAACCCACAGAGTCAGTATGCTAATCGTCCATTCAGAAACCTGTTGAATTATCTTTAATCCTCATCTAAAACGAAGACAATAAACCCGTTCGACTATCAGGCTCCCTCACTTTTATGATTTCATTAAGGATCTCAGAACGAGACACAATTAAGACGCGTTAAGAAACGAAGACGAAAAGGTGAAGGAAGAAATTCCCTGGAAAAATTTCGTCTCGAGTTTATTAATTGCTCGACGCAGGGGATGAAAACAGGAGCGGCGAAGGAACGAGTCGAGTTGGATTAGAAATTTCACCTGATTTCAAAAGAAGTCATTTCACTTTTCCCTAGCAGACAAATGGAACGAGTAAATCAGGTTGCAAAGGGTCGTCGTGTGTTTTCAGCCCTTTCTTCTCGGGCCCGACCACGGAGCGAGGCGAACCCTCTCGCGCGGGGCAAAACCGCGCGAGCAGAGACACGAAACGCCTCTAATCTTCGCACGGTCGTTCAAACGTTTTGCCTCTACACTCTCCACCTTACAAACGCTCCAATTACAAGCGTGTCAGCCAGAGCGCCAGGGGTTAAATGAACCACGTCGCGCCCCGGATGAAATATTCAACAAAAAATGTCCTGACCCTTTTCCAGGCTCGAGTTATGAGGCGCAACGACAGCGTCCCCGTAACGCCGCTCGGGAAATTAACGGCGTGCAACCCTTGGCGAAAGGACTAGCAAAGGGTTAACCCAGATTTCAATGGAGGCCCCGATTCAGGCGTACCCTTTCGCTGCCTCGCCAGGAAGTGGTCTCTTTGGTAACAAACGGTCGACTTTTTTTATGTAATTATTACGCGGGTCCTCTTCTGTTCGAGGGTGGATGACGCTGGACAATGCGTGAGTTGCGTGGGTTAAATGGTCTTGATATAGATAAGTCTGTGCAAGTTGTCAGCTCAGCTGACTCAGTTCAGGGAATTATGTAGATATCTATATTTTGAGGGTGTCTTTGAATTTTTGTATTTTGCTTAGACTACCATAGTTATCAATTTATTATCGATGTATTCTGATCAATAGATAAAGAAGTGGTACATTATTTATAATTTCGAAAGTCATGTGAACCTAACCAGAGAGGCAGAATAACTGGTAAAAAGATTAAATGTGCAAATTGGATTCGTGTCTTCTTAAAGAAAATTTAAGATGCTTTTTATTAGTCATAGAAGATTTGCTGTTTGATTAATAGTAAGTGAAGCAACGTCGTGATAAGTGGTATTATTTTAAAACTCAAATATATCTTTTCTCTGGTTTCATTCTCTGAATCCATCAATTATTCAGTTAGTACATGTGCAATATTTATCAAGTTAACGTGGAAGATGATCTTATATGATGATAATCAGCCTGTCATGTAACTACAAGCAAGTACCTATAACTGCATGTGTCTATATACGTATTTAGATGTTTATTACTCTAATTATCTCTGGAATATTTATTTATGTATCAAGATAAATCGACTGTTTGTCCAATCAGCATCTCGAACACAGATCTCTTAAAACAGAATCCCCTTGTACCACTAAATATACTCACAGTATTTCGTCGTTAAAGCTCCCGCCGAATCCAATTGGTTTTTCCCCACGTCCTATTAATTCTAATTGCTAATTGCAAGTAATCGAGACCCTGGCTAACGAGCAGCGGCACTTCTAAATAGCGTCAAGACTTGTTCGAATCGTGACCGAACGAAAATGGCCATCGAACGGACGTCGCGTTGCAATTCCGATGTCTGATCTGAAATTGAGATTAAGGACAGGTTTGCATGGCTACATCGATTCGCTGTTGTCGGCCACCGATCGAATCCTCGCCGCATCTTTATGCCAATTGAGCCCACTTAGCTCCCGTTGCTCGTTTGCATGCTATTAATTTATGGACGATCCCGTGCACTTGACATGGGCAACGCCAATGAAGATATATCGTAAAAAACAGAATCGTCAAGGTTCAGCCGTTGCACTTGACCCACTGGCATTGTGTTGCGTGACACGTTCATTAATGCAATGGAACTAGAATATTACCCTATATAACATAGACTATACTACGTTTCAAATATAATTCTACTCGAAGGGTGGAAAATATGAAAGAGTCGAAATTGTGGAAGCTTTCAGTGATGGATACATACATTGCATCGTATGGGCTTCTATTCTTTTCTATATCAGTATTCAGTGCATACATATAGTACTATTCACGTCCCACGATAAGTCCCCTGAAATGTTTTACCTCTAATGCTTTCCAGGGGACTTCTCATGAGACACGAAGAGTACATATGTGTCGCGCTATAAGTTTGTTTAGGAAAATTTTCCAATATCTATAAAACACTAATGAGACTTATGAGTAGCTTACCTTAGAAAACACAGGCTTTCTACTTAGGTACACAATTTTCATTACGTTTGCACAGTGCTTCAGCACCTAAAAGTGAAAAATGAAAAATACAGTACATGATAGTAGTATCACTACAATTTCATTGTAAAAAGTAATTAAAAGTTACGTTAAAAGAACCCAATTCAAATACAGTAAAAATGGCATTAGTATAAATCTAATCACCTCTACCATACAACTTTATTGTCAACTATAAATGACATAGCCCACAGTAAACTCAGTTCCATCACAGCTGAAACGAATCTTCCGGGAAAAACAACCTGAAACTTTCCTTCCACTACCATTAAAAGGAATTTTCGAACAGAAGAAAACAATCCCATCTCCAAATACCCATCCTCGAAAACCCTGTTGACGATCCCTTCAATTCTCATCGCGTGGCCAGCAAGTATCGCGGCGGGGTCGCTGAGGACAATTCAGCCGAGTGTTAACGCGAGATCTCGCAATCGGAGGCTCCGCCGCCCATTAAACCACCCCTAACGCGCGCAATTGCTCGTGACGCTGAAATAACAGCGAGCCCCGGAACCCCGACACATTTTTACCCCGCGTAAAGGGGCAGGGAAAGGGACGTCAGAATCGAGGACGATTCGACGAGCAACCAGGCCATTTCCGTTAAATGACGTAAAAGTTGCTCCAGGCAAGTTTTCTTTGGAGGATACTCGTTCCCCCTGATGGCTGTTCCTGCCTCCCTCCCTTCCCTTCCGCCGTCCCCCTCCCTCGCTGGTCTCCATTGTCAAGCAATCGGGAAAGTTTGCCCCGTTCGCGATCTTTGTATTCCCGTGGTCGTCTTCGAATTCAAACTTCATGAATATAAATTCTGTCCGGCGTGCAGAGGCGCTGGGGGTGGGAAAGGGAGGAGGGAGAGGGTGGGGCAGCGTTGTTTCTGGACGACGATCCTTCTTTCTTATTGCGCGGGGTTTCCTTTTAATCGGCCGCCTCCTTTAGCTGTAGGCAAGCGAGATCTGACATTCTGACGTAAAGGAGACGTTATATTCCTGTGGTCGACGGTTTCCAGCGAGCGCTTTGGGTCAAAGGAAGCTATTATGATGGAATAGAAGGATGAGTTGGTAATTGATCGTCTGGTGGATAGGTTGGTTACGGTATCGCTGCTTAGAGTCTTATTGGAAAGTCAAATTTGTGGATGCGTTTCTGTCGTGTTTGGCTGATAGTGAGTATCGTGTTTAGAAGATTGTGTGATAGAATCCTGTGTGAAGAGAATTAATAATATGATCGGGATTTAAATCGTTAGTTTTAGTGGAAATTTGTGACACAATTTTCCTTACAGTATCGCTGCGTTATATGTTCATGCTTCGTTAACGAGTTTGTAGTATTGTATAATGATTCATGTGTTTTTGAAGTCACCCGATGTATGGGCAGCTCAGTGTAATTTTATCAAATATGTGAATCACAATCAGAGTTGCCACACGAATTCTCTCCTAGAGTATAGTAGAGGAAATTCGCAGGTTGGGGAAAAAATAACAGGTTTCCTATTGGTATAGGTCTAGGTCCTAAATCCAAGCAAGATTTGAGCAATACAGTACAACAGAACACACCTTGTTTCTTCT
This sequence comes from Calliopsis andreniformis, assembly GCF_051401765.1. Lineage (NCBI taxonomy): Eukaryota > Metazoa > Arthropoda > Insecta > Hymenoptera > Andrenidae > Calliopsis > Calliopsis andreniformis. The sequence goes on from NC_135066.1 coordinate 15,211,592, forward strand.
CCCATCTCTCAATTTCTTCCACTATACTCAAGGAGGGAATTCGTGCTGCAATCCTGATTACGATATGTACCAGCATCACTCATTTGCTTTAAGTGATTTCAAGGTATTATTAATGTATGAAAGGACTTAGAACGTGAGAGTACAAATTTCTTCCTAGCTCTTGCATTTTCTTCTACGTCAAAAATTCATCTTCAAGCTGCTAATTTTGATGACCGAGGGGTGCTTTTCACCTCTCAGGCTAGGGTCATCACAGTTGAAAAGAGCATATTTAGAAAGTCTATTATTTCTTGCCGTTTTTTAAATTTACTTCAGAAGGTCTCAGGCCTCTTAATGAATACCACGAAGCCTGACACACATATACGATCCTTTACCCTCGCAGTAACATCTTCCTGACAAAGAAGTGCTCCAGCTCCCAAGTCGCTTGTTTGTACGCCTCTGCTGTAATAAAACGTCCCTTATGGGAACTTTCTTAACGATTTAATGGGAATTAATTGTTGGGTATTCTCAGAACTCAACTTCTGCTAATATTGGATCCCATACATTGCAATCTTTTTGAAAATAGATGCATATCTTGTCCCAATAAAAAAATTCAATAACTTCTCATATTCTTGAATCACAAGATTTTACTATGACTTCGCAATACCCTTCGTCGAACATCCCACCAAAACCTCTATGACACCTCCACCAACAGAATCATTCAAAACATGTTAAAAATCGATGTAAAAAGATGTCGACGATAAATATTTGCCCGGTCATGGTGGCTCCATTGACTCCAGCACAAAGAGGTCTCTTAATTACCGATGTCTTCACCCAGGCAAGTTCAGTCCTTTGTCCGTCGTTCCTCGAACGATCAAAGCGCTGCAGGAAGATCGAAGCCAGGGAAACAGGAAAAAAAAAGAGATCGAGCAGAAGCTCGAAGAAGTCCGTCGGAATTATTCAGCTGTATGATCGTTTAAGGAAGTTCCCCAGGCTGCGGAGTTCATTTCCACGGATGGTTCGCTATCAGCAGTTCGACTTAATGGCTCGCGAACGAAACGACAGGATCATCTGCCGCGAGCCAGATGCCGCGCTTGGTGAATCGTAACTCGGGTAACGCGATAAAGGTAAGCCTTTGGACGAGTCTTCGAGCGTGCTCCACCTTCCTAATAACAGTATCGTCCGGAGGATCTCGGGGCAAGGGTTCACGATCCGCGGAAGTCTCGAGGTGGCCGGTCAAAGGACGTGGTGGGTGGATGAAATCAGAGTCGAAAGAGAGAAGGGAAGAGGCGAGCATGGCGGTGGCTGAGGAACGAAATCCAGGCTGGTCGAAGGCGGCGCGGGGTGTAAGGGTGGAGGAGCGGGCAGAGCGCGTCTCGGGGAGAAAGGAGATCCGCTTTTCCAACGGCGCGCTTAATCCCCCGGACCTAGGAAACGTCTTAATTGGGGCTTAAGGGCAAAAGAAACCGCAGGTCACTGTATTACAATCGGAGCCGGCTACACAATCGTCGGTTTCATTAAGGCACTCCTTTTTCAAGCGATGGAAACGGCCAGAGGCCCGAAAGGTGGAAAGAATGGAACCGTGCCCGCTCATAAATACCGCGTCTTCAAATTCTCCGCGCGGCGAGCGTGCTAGCTCGCAGAGGCCACTTCCCTGCTCCTTGCATCCGCCCCCCTTCGGCCAGGTAACAATGCGCCCATTCATTCGGTGAATGGAGTTCGAAGCATGGCTCGGTTGGTCCTCCTCTCGTACTGGTCCTTTTTTCCATCGGGGGGACCGACACTGGCTGCCAAGTGGCGAGTTGGCACAGGTGTACCTCGGGGAGAATTCCTCCTCGTGGTGTCTCGCTGGGATGATGCACAGGCTCGCGGGGATCTGGCGATACCTTGCCGACTCAGACCTCGCTGTGAATGGGCAGGGTCGTGTAAACATCCAGCCGCTGGAATGTCCCCCCCTCCTGTCTTCCACCGAGGCAGGTCGAGTACTTCGGTTCCATTCAATTTCATGTTTTCAAATTGGATGGAAGGTGGGTTTATGAGGCGTAAATAATTGAGGCACTGTGATTGGAAAAGGGGAAGAATCTTGTACTGTAACTGACAAAGAGAACAGGAGTAGCTGTCAGAACCTGGGTATTGTTCACTCGTAATGGACTTGCCTCTGGAGTTACTCACGTGGAAGATTATCACTTTTGTTTTCCACGAATCTATCACCATTTCTGTCACCTGCAGCCTATGGACCTAGAACAATTGCAAACCATCTTACCAAGCTTGGCCTGTCGAATCCCAGTGACAAGTCTTCCTAAACCAATTCCTAAAAACTTGTCTAACGTGAACGAAACTTTACAATTGGTCTTACCTAGCGTCCCATACAATCCAATTTACGATCCCAACAATCAGTGCTCAGCATCTCGCAACGCAATACTTTCCCTCGTCCCCATTTCAATTTCATTACTCTTACGTCATCTCTATACTCTCATCAAAAACGCTGCGATTCGCTCCCACGCGTTCCTTTTTCTCCACCATGCTCGCGAGAAGATCCTCGGTGTTGGGGACAGGGGGACGAAGCGAATGCGGGTAGAAAATAGAAAAGAAAGGAGAAAAGATCGTGGAGTGGCGTGGGTCTGAGAGGAGACAGTACGGAGGGGATGAGGCAGGAGAAGATGAAGCGGTAGATCGAGAGATCGCGCAGAAGGAGAGGAAGTTGTGAACCGAAGTTTGTGGCGATGGAACACGGGACGGTGGAAGATGAGTTTAAGGGGGAGACAGGCTGTTGGAAGGTGACTGAACGTTGGAAGGGAGAAATTGAAGGAGGAACGTTGGGGACGGGGGTAGTCCGAAGGAAAGAAGACGGATCGAGGGAGGAGAGGGGAATTGAATACGTGATAGGGATGAGCGAGGAAGGTGGATGAGTGGAGGGATAACAGGGGAGTTTCGCGATTAAAGGATTAAGCGCTTGGAGGTGACGATGTAAGAACGCGAGACACGATGATTACACATATACTTTGACGATTTTATTGAAATTGGATCCTCGTCGTGCGGCAGTGGATTACTAAGGATTTCACTGCTTATGAGACCCCTTTACCATAATCTATGCGATCATAGGCTGTACAAACCATAGTGTCTCCCTGTTAACCATAGACCATAATAAGACAGATGCAGATTATGAATACTGTGTATACAGGATGATCAGTTTATTTGGAAACCTTCCGAGTTTTGGCATTATTTATTCCAAATGCTGTTAGCCTTGTAAGTACACCCATTAAAGTATTTCCAGTTAAACTGATCACTCTGTAGAGCACGACCCCACTCAATAAAACAGTCAAATTAACAAAATACCAAAACACAAAACACTAAGAAAGCACCATAAATTAATATAAAGAATCATCAAAAAAAGAGGTAGAAGCTATTATTTATGGCACCGAGGTAATAAGAATTTTAAACAAAATTGGATCGCTGGCGTGGAAATAGAACCTAAAGTTAAAGGAAACAGAAAAAGTGGCACGGGAGAAATGATCCTCGCGAAATAAAAATTAAACGTAATAAACGAGCCGCCAGAGCTAAACTCGAGATAATAAAAACAGGAACACGATAGAGGGGCGAGAATGTAAGCGTGGGGATTTGATATCTTGGCGTGGTTTCATGGCAACATCGAAGATTAGATGTTCTCCCGCGCGACTTTACACAGGCAGCTGGTTGTCTAGTATAAAGAGATTTTGATGCCCGCGAAAGAGTATTACGACGTGGCTGGATTACGTGGCTTAAAATTCAGTAGGGGCTCGAGCGGAAAAGACAGAATTCCCTGGTGGATGATACGCAGGCTAGCTTATGGCGCGGCAGCTCCCCTCTGCACGATATGAGAATCTCTACAATCGATATAACCTGGCGCCAATAATTTCATCTAATGAAGAGTTTTACGGTGGGGCATAACGAAGAGTACAGCGACACCGTCGGACAGCTCAAATTTAATAAAACGGTCCACGTGACCTCCTCTCGATCTACCATGGCCAGCATTAATAATTCGACATTCTGATGCCGCTGTCGACGCATTCGGGGGCCAAGTTATTTTTCCTGTCAGCGCGTCAGACGATCCATATTAATCCCAGGCTCGCGTAAAGGGAAGGCTAGTCGAGTCCCTCGGGATCTCCTCTGAACTTTGCCTGAAAAGTAGTTTGACCAAGCATCGTTGGCTTTTGGGAGAAGGAAATTGCAGGACAGGTGAGAATCGATCGGGCAGAGTATTTGAAACGAAGTTCTCTCAGTTTCTTCATGAGTTAGTCTATGTATCATGATTTGGCTCGACGGGTCTCTTTGTTTCTGAATGTATTTTGATGGCGGTGGAAATCGAATTCAATGTAGGAATTTGAGGCAATGATAGATGGATCTTGCGGGGATCGAACTCATTATAACTGCTGGTTGCGTTTCTTGTGTCTATGGAGTATGTACATAGTTGGTGTGAATGAATTGGGTTTAGGATACACAGCGAGAGTTGGAGTTGGATGGTGTGATTATGGTTACTTTGATGTTGGGAATAATTGAATTTCTTGGAAATGGTGTTGTTGGGGGTAGATCTGTTACTTTGAGTAGATTTGAGTCTGCTGGACGAATTAATCCACTGCCTAAATAGCGAAGCAGTGTCTTAAAAATTACTGCATTTAAAAGAGTAAAAAATACATAAGGGTTTGAAAATTATACCACAATTTTATATAATCGTAGAAGTTAAAGTAATTACATTAAAGTTACTGCATTCCTAGCACTATATTTTGCACCTTCTGCTCAAGTAATTTTCAATTTTCAAATTTTCAAGTTTTTATATTCAAAATAATTTTCGAACTTTGAAATCTTTATATTCAAAGTAATTTTCAATATTTCTATTTACACTTTGAAGTAAATCTGTACTGTAGATTCATTAACTATACGGATTCAAGAGTAACACGTTTAAAATTTCAAGTGAATATTATTCTTAACTTAATATACCTACAAGCCTTTTCAACGCTGTAACTTTGCCAGTTATTCAAATTCCAATAAAAAGAACCTTTTATTTCAACACTCCAGATACATAAAATTTAAAAACCTTTCACTCTCTTTAAACCGACAAGGTGGCGTGCTGCGTTAACACACAAGGGGTTGACATGTGAATCCGAATAAATTCCCTCGCATGAACATGAAAACCAATCGCCAAAATATGCAGGGCAGTCTTCGAATAAAAGCAGCCTGCCACTGGCTGCACCTTCCGTGGACATGCACGCTGTCGAGGCAGCGATCCCCTTTTCTTCTTCCTTTTCGTGTTCCACCAAACCTTTCTCCGCTGTCCTCTCAGCCTCATTAGAATCTCACTTCTTCGGTTGGATGGCTGCCGAGTTGAATTCCGGCCAATGCGGTGGCCTGCTGTTTTTGGAATTCGACGGCGACTGTTGTTCGCGCTTGACGAATGGCTCGTATGATTACTTTGTTTAGCATGAGAATACGAGTTCGTTCGATCTTGGCGGCTGTGTTCGCGGCGAGACGCTTTCGTCCAGGATTTATGAAGTATCTGATAGGCGAGGAGTGCGAGTCGTGACGCGAAACTTTCGATTGAAATGCTGCCCAGGCAGCCGCGATTCGGCACCGACTGCTGTTATTTATGACCTGACTGCTCGAGATCGCCATTTAATTGCTCGATCATCCCCGGGGTGAATTGTTATTCGGTGGTTATTCAGCGACTGATCCGAACCTGCCTCCAATAAATATGCGATACGATACTGAGCCAGAGAGACGGGATGGTAATTGCTGTGAGCGGTTTCTTTGGTTTCAAATTGCGAGGAAGATTAAGGGAGATTGATCGTCAGATGTTGTGGTGGTTGCAATACAGTGTTTTAAGTGTCACTTCGATTATCGTGTTATACTGATCAGAAACATTCCTGGGATACACTGTGACTAATTTTAAATGGAAGCGATTTTTAATTCATTTTATCCTGATGTCAGAGAGAGAGAGGGAGAGGAAATGGAAAACTAGTTTTAGAGAATGATGGGAATATTGAGAAACTCATAACGAGGAAATATTGTGTCCCTGGGTTTTTAATAAATACTATTCATATAGTTTGATAAGTATTGAAACACTTTTCGTGTGATAATAAATAGAAAAATACTATACACTTGGTATCGATAAGTAGAAGAAGCTTGAATCAGACAGTATTTTCTCTGATATTTTTAATTTTCTCCCACAAGGCACTTAAAGTTTCTGATAGAATAGTTCTTCCCAACCTAAAGCCCAAGCATCATACATCATACTTAATTTTTGTCAATTAAGGCAAAAAAGAAATTCCACCCTTCTGAAAATGAGGAGATGCCACTCGTATGCTTAATTTCTTTGCATTTTCTCCATCTATCGAAATCCACCGCGCTTCCTGGATGAAAAGGTGAAACGATTCGACAGGAAATCGTGGCCTCTCTAGATTTATCTTATCCTGGCATCGTTAAGTTCGTCATCTCTATCATTTCAATTAAAGTCGACGTGGATAGCGGCAACGACGTTTCAATCGATAAACTATGCAACGCTTGAATTTATTCTAGGGAGGTGCCTCCCTCGAACCATCAATCGAACGGGCCTCTTCCTCGGATATCTGAACTAAACTGATTATACGAGTTGTCTTATTTAATTTTACGATCAGAGAGATATTGTTCTCTTTCAATTAAGGGTACCTTTAGACTCTGTTCCTTTATTCTGGCGAAAAATTTCAGAGCAGTACTGATTCCCCTTTCCTTTGACAATGATGCAAGCCGTTATTGGGAGAACTTCGCTTTTAATTTAGAACGCTGAGAATAAAATTTAATAATTTATATATCATCGATGCCATAATTCAATAGCTTTGCAGTGTTCCTTTGCTGTAATTTTATACCTCACTTACGAACTTATAATGAGTAATCGATTGACTGATTTTCTCCATACTAAAGAGCTAAATAGACTGATCAAAAGACTTTTCATAAATTCAATGATTTCCATACGAGTAGCTTAACATGGCGATGTTGATGACTACAAAAGTTGTATATATAACGACCATAATTTATGCAATATTCTACTACATGTATTAAGAAGTAATGAATAATTGTCTTCCAATAAAATATTACCATCGTAAAACAGGAAGAGTATTTCAAGAGACTCAAAATCACACCAAATCGAGGTAAATACTCCCCCATTGCAACCACTTCCTATACAACCCTTGAAAAATGTGCAAACCCTATGTCCCAACGCCACGACATCCCAATTTACAAGCACCCCTCATACACCAACAATCCCACATTTCAGGGTTATGATATATCGCCAAGAAGGTCCAGAAATATTCAAGGGTGGCTCTCAAGGAAAGTCACGAAATTCTTCAGCCATCTTCTTTCCATGCCATATCGTCGATATTATGCTCTGTCACGTCTTAATAAATTTACGACCGCAGAGCCGATTGGCCCGCGGCACCGCCAATTTTAATATCGCATCCTAGCCGATGAGGATAAAAAAGGGGGAAGGATGAGGAGGGTTCTATGCGATTCGGGGGTCACAGTTATCCCCAGTCGCTGGTTATCTACCTGCCAGACCTCTGGGAGGAGCTATGTATGTACTTCCCTCTGTCGCGACACGCGCCGCCGCTTTTTATGCGCTAATCTGCCGCGATCGATCGTTTAATCCGGATTAGAGTTACGAGTGACACGGGTGGAATAAGTAATCAGGCAGGGGCACCTGCAGCTGCAATTCCATTCGTACCGGTTCGCCTTGCCCCAGCTCCTTCCTCGCGCCAGCTCCCTTTCTCCCCTCGCGAAGGTTAAGGTCCCCCACCCTTCGTCCCTCGAAACGTCAAAAGGTTAATCAGACCGCTGTAATTCGTCGACGGTGCAGAGGAGATCGGTCGAAGGGGATGGTACGGGAAATCATTCGGGCAGAGGAGGGGATCAAGTTAAATACACACTCGCAAACCCAAGTCAATTTCGGTGGCCCAGTTCCATTCGTGGCCTTCGAGCATTAGTCGCGGCGAGTTTTAGCGTGTTTGTTAGATTTGCGGAGAGAGCGGGGCCGAATTGGTTTCGAACTCTAAAATGCCCGCCTGATTGGTTTCATTTTTCGCGAGAGCTGGCCGCGGTACGTTGTGAGTTTGTGATTGACCTTGCGAACTTTGTGTGTTCGAACGCGTCGTTACTGCCGCAGTAATTGCTGTTGTTTTAATTATGTTATTGGGAATATTTGATGAACAACTGTACGAAATTAGACGGGAAAGTAATGCTAGCATGGTGTAGATCAGGCATGAGCGACTTTTCCTTGTTTGGAGATCAAATTATCGTTCTGTCTCTAAGTTAAGAGCCAGGCTAGATTATTAAATAAAACAAATGAATATTAAGTGACTTAAAACAAGTTGATACTTCATGTTTTCTATCATCATGAATCAGACATACTTCGCTGAAATAGTTTTGGGTCGGATCCAAAGAAGTGGAGGGCTGGGGGTTGTCCATATGTGATATAGATGATAGTCGAAGTAGTACAGTGTACCCTGTACAATGGCTCTGAGGAGTAGAATTTTTTTACTCCACCTTCTGATAAGAGAAGACAATGGTAGCGTTTTACTTTTTGATCTCGTATATAGTCTAGAAATAGGAGAGAGGGAGGAGAGGGTGATATCAGCAAACTGGGGCTCTGATACCAGAGAAATCTAGAAATCTACTAAATGCATGAGTAGACTGCAAAAGTTCAAGTTTCACAAGAGTTGTGGAATGGGACTTTGACTGCGAAAGCTCGTCCACAGAAGTTCCAATTTTAACACTTCGACTATAACATTAAACCCATATAATATATGTAAGGCAGTCTTTATACGATCATGAATAATACTATTTCATTTGACTACGAACGACAAAAATTTATAACGAAGGTTACTATTAGAAGGTAGTCACTCTGAAATTAGTAGGCATTTATAAAATGAATGTTGTTTAAAATTGAGATTACTGTGCATGTGATAAAAATATTCAAACTCTAAGATTAGATTAATAACTGCATGTGTTATTTGTTCCAGGTAAGTCGGAGACTAATTCAGCATGACTACTCGTGAGTAATATAAAAGAAATTAAGTAAAGTATTTGATAATTGTGTAAAGACTTAAAGAGTCAAGCTTTAAAACGATCAAGATCAGTGTTTCTTGTTTGAAATGGATTTCCTCAAATCCCTGTTGAATTCCCTACAATCAAAGAAGGGAGAATTAATCGAGCTTGCGCTACTCGATGGATCAATTAATTCAGACGTCTCAGGGAAGGTATCCCAAGAATTCTTGTTCTAAAATCTTCTTCGAATCCCCTTAATTACTTGCTGCTCGACGAGTCTATCGATTCACTCTCATAATAGAATTCTCTAACTTTTACAACGCTAAATATCGTTTCCTGTATAAGTAAGAAGGCAATTGTTTCCCGACTCCTGTAATTAACGGCTCGATCATTTTCGAATCGACAGTTATTTCGCACCGCAGCTTCCACCAAACAGAGAATTAATTCTCGTTCATTTCGACGAAATTCCTGCTAGCCTTCGCCTAAATACCGCTGTCTCATTTCCCTTCTCGACCACTCGAAATCACAGACCGCGACGAATTAATCGGATTATCCAATTTAATCCTCACGGCAGACTTCCCGTGGCACGAAACGCGGGTAAAAATTTGATTTCGTTAATACTTCCTTCCGCAACGGCGTGCTTCGCCCGCGCGAGAATTTCATGAAAATTTCAGCAACGCTCATCGCCGCCACTTGAGCTCTCCCACGCGTGCCCTCGCGCCTCGCGAGCCGCCCTAAAAGACTGACCACTGTTCAGAGAGCCAGGTCAACGCTCGATCGCTTCATTATACCCTTTATACGATAAATCCGGTAATTATCAGCTGGGCTTGTGGAACACGTGCCACTAGCCGAGTTGTTTGCCCAAATAATTAATTAGCCAAATTAATCCGCAAATCGGCTGGCGTACAACGGGGAATCTAAATATCAACAACGAACACAGCATCCCTTTAAAATCCAGTGCAACACACCCTTAGAGCTATTTTACATCGAATTGCCGTAGGTACTTTATTGTTGTAGGAAAATTTGTAACGAAGGTTTATCCTGCGTAATTATTTGTCAACGCTCTTGTAACTCTAAATTACTTTGGAGTCGAGATTCAGAACAGGGGAAATCAAATTGAATTCACTTTTTTTGTATAGTTACTTCACAATAATGTTTGAAATTTCAATAAATTTTCTAGATTTAATCGTACGTCATATATTTTGAATTTTTATATTATTTATTCACGGGAAAAGTCTTTTTGAATACAAAGATAGAAAATTAACAGCTGATTAAGCAGAGATAATAAATAGCAAAAGGGAGACAAGTAACATAAAGAACGTAATAAACGTAAAAGGTATAATATGTTAGAAGTTCAGGAATATTGTAATACTTTGTGTATAAATAGAATTGTTAACGATAGAAGAGAATTCAAAGAATTCAATATTACTTCCATATGAATTTCCCTGCTGGAAGATCCTATTAGCAAGACTAATAAAACGAAATTTAAGTGACTATAAAAAGAGGTTAAATAATAGAGTATTTCTGGCGAAACACAAAGGAACATTAATGTTGACAGAAGCTAGAACAGACCAGCAGCATAGGCTAAAGTATTCAATAACCGACCCTGGTCCAGTCATCGATGTTCCCTATGGATTCAACTTAAAATTAAGTAACTAGTTAAAAATTTACAATTTTCGACGTTACAAATACCCACTGCAGTAACAATACCACTATATTACTTACTGCATGTATGTATGGTATACCATGAATTTTTGACGAACAAATAGTTCGCTATGTTTTGCCCCAGGTATCGATTACTGGGTCACCCTCTTGAATTATTGATAAGGTTACATGAAAATGATAAATAATTTAAATTCCTTCAATGCCCCAGCGAATAAATGTTTCATTTTCACGAGCTTATTGAAACTACACATTATGAACCTTTTTCGTAGCTAGATGGTGGCTCGATACGAAAATTTCTTAATTCGTTAATTAAATAGACAATACTATTATACTCAATAATGAGGAAAATCGAAAGGAAGTGATATGTGTCCTCACCTGTCCGTCCAGTCAGACTTCTCGTCCATCCTCGACGCTCCCCATGCGTAACGCTATAAATTTATCAGACGAGGGAGGTAGGGCTGTCGACCGCCCCTTCGTTGGTCCTTGTCCCGTAACGCGACGATGTTGATGGAAAGACAACGTCTGGCTGGGGCAAGATAAATTTGTTCACGGCCGACGCGTTAATACGATATCGGCACCGACTAGGTACAGCTGGCTCAATACTTCGTGTAACGCGTGAAAGACAGACGAGGGGAAAAAGTGGAGAACGTGCGAGTCAGTGTACTGTGATGACTGTCGGATGTCTAAAATAGGGAGGTTATAGAGGCTATCAATTTTTGTATTTTTGTACAAGAAAAGAAGGAAGTGTTGGGAGGAAGAGTGGTGTCAACTGAAGGCTGAGCTTTTTTGAGAACTTGGTTACTAGGACATTTTTACATCTGGAATTTGGATATTGAGATTTTCGGCTTATGAGAAGTGGAGCAATTCATCTCTTGATATTATACAAAAAATATCACATGTCTTGGGTTAATAAGTTGTCTTTTTTTAGAAATGCACTGCAGTTTAGTGCAGATATTGTTCAACCTATATAAAATCGATTGATGAAACTAAATAGTCTGTTGAAAGGCATATTTCATAGTCTAATCCTTTTTTAAATTCTTCAGGCACGTCGAACCTATTACAAGTAATCAATGTATGATGGAAGTTCGTCCCTCAGGCTTTTTAGAATTTTTAAGGGAAATTGAGATAACTATATAGCACTTAACGAGTTTCCAGGCAGGCTATTCACAAAGTAAACAACTTTGTACTAATTTGTATAGTTATAGAGGAGACTAGCTTCACGCAGTATGGTTAAATTCACCTAGCGCTTCTACAACGCTGATCGCAAATCCAATTGCCCGAAGATTACAAAAGAAAATTGTTCACGGTGACACGAAGTGAGATATCGTGTTCACTGAAAATAGGACACTTATGCATCCGTGCAATTGCATCGGCGATATTGCAGCACACGTTCGTCAGTGATTCGAGTGCATTTACACGGTGGACAATTAACGCGAGGAGAGTTAGAGGTGACTCGGTACGTTTTGTCAGGCTGCGAGAGGGTGGCCAGCTCTGAAAGAAAGGGTGAAAAGCTTCGAGGCGTTTGGATTAGGTTAAAAAGGACGAGAGAGGATTTTAAAAATTAATTGAAAAATGGCTACGTATAATAGGCTTTTGAATATCCGTTTTGTTGGTTTTACAGTTTTATTAGCCGACTCTGGTGATTATGGAACGTGATGCGTTCAGGGCTTGAGAAATTAATGGGGTTCGTTTTGATCTGGGAATTTCTTTCGGGGTTTAATTAAAATCACTGCCATTTTTATTTTTATTAGCGGAGAATTTAATACTGTGGCGGTAGTGTGCTTTTAATATATTGAAATCTTTCTCGAGCTCCTACTGGCTCATAAGCTCAGAAAAATATATTTTTTCCAAGAATAATATCAAATATTTTATCAGTCAATCCATACTGTACAAATATAATTATAAATATTATAACCAAGGTATTGTTAGGAGCAAATGTTTTAACATGAAGGATATGAAATGAAGGAAACTTCTACTTGGGTTTTGTTATAGAAAGTATTTTCTATAAATGCATTTTTATTATATATTTATTTGCCTTACTTATTTCTTTTACTCAAAATTCAAAATTCAAAATTTAGAACCCAATATTCAAAATTACAACGGGATTTCATGCCTGATACGATTTTCTTAGTGTTAGAAAAGGTAAAAATTATAAGAAAAATAGAATACTGAGCATTGTTCTACATATAGTCCATTAAAAAAAATCTTAGTTATTGTCTACCTGAAGACTATAAAATATAAAACATTAAATTAAAGAATACCAGCTTCCTAAAATACCCATACATACCTATCGTGCATAATAAAGAATTATACTTTAAGACCTTGTGGCATCCCAAAAATTACCTCAACCTCTAAAACATCACATCTTGTCATCCATCTAGCCCCAACAGTACATAATACTCGGAAACAAAGTACCTATTGACCAAACCTCCATTCCAACAATTTTCTCCAACGACCATTCGACTATCATAAATCCCCCCCTTTCTACATCATGTTCACACTGAAGAGAGCCACCTAAATATCTCTTCTGTTTTAAATAACCCGAAATTTTAAAAAAACTAAAAGAATTATCCTACACAAAAGATTGTTCTTTCGTCCTACTTCTCCCTCAAAATTATCCAACTCACGACACGGACAATTTTCCTGTCATTAAAAACAGAGGAGATACTTAGGTGGCCCCCTTCAGCGTGGACACCCTGTCTATCGTTCAACCAAAACCCACCTCAATCTCTCTCCCAAACATATACGTAGCGTCTCTACGCCAATCGTTTACGTGCCGTCGAAAAAGCGCGTGACGTCGGTCGGTCGCCGCTTCGCAATCAATTCCACGTGTTTACCTTCGTCACCTGTTGTACGTCGTCTTACACGTGCCTCGAATACACGCCGCCTCGGGAAAGGGTGAAAAGGTGGCAGGATCGCGTCGCCTAGGGGGAGGCGGTAGGACGTTAGGAGGGTCGAGCCGCCGCGTGCCTCTCGATCCGAGACAAAAGCGCCTCGGTCGTCGTCGGGGGGCGAGAAAAATTGATGGGCCGCTCGTAAATTACGTCGGGCACGTCCCCGTGGGTTACGGTCCTGAGAAGCGGCTTTTGTCGAATGCGAAAAGCGGACAAATCATGTTGTCGATAGGGACGTGGGACGTCCTGTGTGCAGCGCGGGCGCGAGGCACAGTGTCGCTGGCATGAGAGCTGTAAAGGCGAGTTGGCCTAAGTCCAGACGCGTCCCGACGATGGCTACGTGCGAAACTTACTGTCGGAGAGGAAACGAACGTGGCTGGTTGAACGGTGTTCCCCGGAAGTTGACCGTTCCTGGGACGCGAGGATGCGGAACTGGGTCTCGCCTATGCGTTCGTCTTCTGTGTTGTAGTTCGAGGACTTATGGCTGGGTTAAGTACTGTTCTATCTGCTGGAAGTATCGCGAGATTTCGGGGCCAAAAGACTGCGGGATGCGGGGTGTTTGAGAGGGACAGGGTGGCGAGGGTGGAAGGGGAGGATGGGGTTGAAGAGAGTATGGATTCTGGGGTTGTTCATTGGTCTCTTTAACTATCCTTCTGGCTTGTTTCGATTTTAATTCTTGATTACTTGTGGTACTAACTTGAATTTTAATATTTGGACTGAGGATGATCTATGGAGTACTATGGAGATTCATACATTGAAAGTCTGAGATTTTTCGAATAAAATTAGAGCAGTCGTTATGTATAATGTATAACACCCTTTTGTACTGTTTTCTAAACAGTTACGTAATTTTATTACATAGCATGTAGTGTACATCCATCTTTATAATTGTTTTAGGTTCCATATTCTTTGATTTTCTACATACTCTACAAATTCACGATTAGTCATAATTTGTGTTAGACTTACACGCATTATTTTTGTATTAGTACTACTATTACTCGTACTACTATTTTTTTATTTTTGTTTAGTATGATTTAGTTCAGCTTAACTTAGGGATGAGGATTGAAAAGCAGAATACATTTATGAATTTGATGGAACTTTTACTACTATACATACTCTGGGCCATCTGTAGTCCATGCATCAGAGATCTTCTTCACAGAAGTGGAAAAATAGACGTAGAAATCTTCTTGTGCCTGAACATTCATCGAATGTTATCCTAGCTCTCTCAAGATTTGGATCAGATACTGATTTTTCCTTACAACTTTTAATCAAATTTTCCCAACTTTCTGAACAAAATGAATTTCAATTGTTTGCTTGATTACACCCATACAGGGTTATGATAAAAATAGAATCTGCGATCAGTTTCGATTGAATTTTGATTAAGCTTTATCGATACCTGGATATCCTTAGAGCGGAGAATATTTTTTCCACATTTTCCTCGGGACATATTTTCTCGAAGTAACGGTTTCTGATCGAAGGAATTTAGGAGTCATGACGAGGCTGAATATAAATTTCTTTTTATCGAGTATATCGTAGCACCTTACGACTAGTGGCGAAGTTAAATATAAATTTCTTTTTATGGAATTCGCACAGCGCAAGTGTTCCTGAGACGTCTTATTCTGAGTTTTACAGAATCCTGTGCATTTGTTTACGTGAATATACAAACTTCGTGAAATAAAAAGAAATGTAGGTAACAGGTGCAAAAATAGTAAGAATTATTTTATAACTCTCTGTTGCATTTGGAAGTAATGTATGCATCTGTGAAGAGATTAGAGTATCTGTAGACACTAGAAAACATTTCAGAAGACTGACATTATATTGCCTTTTCTTTGGCGAGCCATTTCCTGATTTTTTCGCTGATGTAAATCTGTTACTAAGTTTCAGTAAAAAAATGTAAAAAAAAAAAATAAATTCTCAATTATTTTGTAACAATTCCAAGCATTGATCTCGTAAATTGATACAAATTAACTTTCTGTGAATTTTTACGAAATTACATTATTTTTGACAAGGTTTTACTAATATTAGTTGTTCAATTTCCTCGCGGTTAATTCCGAATTAATTTTACATTAAAATTTCTTGTTCCCCTGGGCAATTCGCATTAACAAACCTTTTGTTACCATACATATTTTTCACATTACGACCCATTCCACAGCAATATGAAAGCCAAATTCACTCCAAACATATTCGATATTTAAATTCCAAACACACAATATAATACCAACAACTCGTTCAGCTATATTCATGTTGACACATTAACGATAAACACTTCTCATAAAATATTAAGGGATTTAATTATAGCAAACATAATTTTACAATGCCAAAGTAATGAATTTCTCTCCAGTATCTTAATACTTAAATCCTTTTTTTTTTAAAAAAAGTATCCTATACATAAAAATCAAACTCTTTCTCCTTTCACCAATTTCTTCCACTGAATTCGATATTTCTGACGGATCGAAAGGATTCTCGCTTGATCGAAAGGATTTTGAAAAAAAGATCCACCGCCGAAGCTCTCTGTAAACTCGTTTCCAAAAAAGATCGCGACAATTTTCGCGCGAAAGTTCAGCAAAATCGTGGGGAATCGAGCGAATCAAGCGACCCCGTCGATTCGGCGCGATCGATCCTGACGCGCAATCCCGACACAAATTAGGTTCTGTCGCGGGGGATGACGTCCACGGTGACAAAGAGGGAAGGAAGGAAAGTGACTAACAGACGTTAGAAGGGGAAGGGTAGCGGGTAGCAGTGGAAAGGGTTGGAGGGTGCAGAGAAAGAACGGAAAACTCAATCTAGGCATAAATCATACGATATCGATTCCGCTGCCAACTTTCCTCGCTGCCGCTCCCGACGTATCAGAGATTCATCCTGTGACGCGGCAATAACATCTCTTGCCGGCATAAAAATTCAACTATACATCAAACTGTCATATATAGCGCCGTATTTGTACCTATCTCGCTGATATTTCCTCCGTTCTCCCTTCCTCCGTCTTCTCTCGTTTCCACGCACACCCTGACTCCTTTCTCACGCGATCTGGTGATCCTTCTGCTTAGTCAAACCCTGGCGAATCGCGTACTGGGTGAACTGTGTAAATGGGGTCGTTTGAATATCGTCGGTTTTTGTTGTCCTATATGCATGGGATAATTACGAGGGACGGGCATAATTGTAGGGGATGAAAATTGTTTTAGGAATGGGAAATAATTTGAGAGGAAAATTGAAGGGAAGGTAATGTATGTTTTAAGAGGAATCTTATCTCTTTTTAATTTTTATGTAAGAAATAGAGATATGGGGTTTAATAATGAGGAATAGGATACGTTATTTAGTGATGTAATACTATAGTATAATATAATAGTAATATAATACATTATTTAATGTATTAATGTTAGTTTTGTTAATATTATTGTATTATGTATTACACTTCAGGCTTTATGAAGTATAAGGGAGAGAAATAAGAGAATGAGAGAATGTTATAATATAGCTCTATTGATAAACTGAGATATTCGTGGTCTATTCCATCAATAAAGAACAAAAATTGTCACTCAGTGATTAATTTAGACTTTATCTGTCGTAATGGAGCAGCGATTATGAAACTTATTACTTATCTCTTTCAATGCTTAAACCTTATTCTACACAACAGAGATATTTAGACAATCCATTGAAATGATACACCCTGTAGGTATATTTATATGTAAAAATATGCTTACGAACACATACGTCATTTATGTATATACACATGTATGTACACGCGAATGAATACACCCCGCGACAGACACCCTCAGGCACCCTGCAACGTGTTTTTCTCTGGCCGAGCAAATATCGAAACGCACCCCGCGCCATTTTTCTTTCCTCTACTCCACCTTCGAATCTTCCTTTTTCGTGAGTCTACACTCCCTTTTGCGTACGTTGGTCGATGCTCACTCATTGTCAGTCTTTCCTTCCAGTCCTCCCTGGGCCAACGATTTTTCCGTATTCGATATTTGCGATCCGAAATTCAAATACAGTCACCGAATCCCCAGAACAGGAAGCGCAGGTTGATCGTGCCATTGGTAACGACACTCATGCTTCTTATACTCCCTCGTTTCGTTCCTCCACGACTTCGCTTTGAGATTCTGTTTGTTTCTCTTGATGGAGTTTGGTTTCTTCTTCTTGAAAGAGTTTCTGGAGATTCTATAGCGATGCTCGTACTCTCAGAGTCAAATTTAAAATAATTCTATTTTGGAGATCTGGAAAGTGAGGATATTACTAAGATGTTTCAAGAAAGGTGTAGGTATTTACACACATATATGTCTATAGAAAATGATGTATGATTATAACTATGATCTAATACACTGCGAGTTATTTTATAATTACAATTTAATTCATGTTCACAAATCACAGCCATTAGCCATTAGCTTTAAGATTTTACAAAAATATTAAAGTCTAAACTTAAAACTAGTAAGCCAACGACATCAATGAAACAAAGTGTAAATAGAAGTATTAATTAGATTTCATTGAATCCAAACCTTAATGATAATAAGGAGAAAAAGTGTTAACATTGGAATTAGAGTAGAGGGGCAAGATACATATAAAATAGGGGCAACAAACAAAATAAATTTAAAATTTAAGCAAATCTCAAAGGTGGCTAGATGACCAGTGGCCAGGGTTGACCAGGCATCCACTGGTCCAGGGTGGCCTAAGCCCAAGAGTCCCTCCAGTAGATCCCGAGAAGGATCCGTGCCCACCAGAGGACCCACGGCGAATGAAACATTTATGCTTCTGCAGGGGTACTTATCCTCCCTCGGTGAAGATGGAGAACCAATCAGAAAAGTTCTTTAACTGATAGGAATTTCGACATGGATTTAACGAACAATATTTTGCGAAAAATTGATATTTTCCATAAAATAATTCTCAGCAACAATTTCTGGTACACATATTGTTAATACCAATCACACACAGTGTATACTTTTGCTAATTATTAATATGTATAATTATTAGCTAACGAATGTGAAAACTATTAACTTTTCGTACATTATTTTTCGTTCGATTAATCTCGCAATTCAATGATTGGTTTCCATCTTACTGAACGGAGGTATAAATACCCCAGGAGTACGACAAATTCTTCACTCGCTGTGAGGGAGTCTCCATAGTTGTTCTGGCGATTCTCTTGGGAGACTCCCTCGGTTTCGGACCACCCTGCACCTCAGGCGTCCCTGGTTCACCCTGATCTATCCAGGGCCACCGTGGTCCACCCTAGCCAGGGTATTTCAAGCCTCATGGTTGCATTGTATGTGATTTTAAAGCTACCTTTCGCAAACACAGAGACTGCGAAATAATGAATAATGTTTCTCAAAATCGATATTTCACACCCTGTGACATAAAATCCTATCCTATACTTCATCATTAGTAAAGTATAATGTTTCCCATTACATTCTCTTGCACCTCTAACCATATCCATTAAATCTCATCACTTTCCATGTTTATTTGCTCCGTGCACTGACAGCTTTATCCAAGCCTGCTCTGAATAGGTCTAGTTCCTCTGTTTCCCCCTGTTCAAACTATCAATGACGCCGATTCGATAATATTTACAAGGGTAACCAGCACTTATTCAGAGTTACTCTTCCGTGGCGAGCTGCTCCAGAGGAAGCAAAGACCGACTTACGAGGTGAAAGCTAGCCGATCGATCGATCCCGTTATTCGAAAGACCACAGGGATTGCCTTTCCCTGGAATACACACTCCCGCTGCGTTCCACCCTGCATGTATGCAAACGAGAACGCTGGTCGATTTGCTCGAGTCGATGGAGGCTGTATCATGAATTTGGCTGGCTCGGAGAACACTTTTTGATACCATCGATTCGATGTTCTTTCTGTTGTTCGACGCGTGTGGAACATCGCCGATGCAACTTTATTCTCCAAGAGGGCTAACAGAGGAAGCTGGAGAGCTTTACTCAGGGAAACTTCGTGATTTGTGTCTCCCGCAAAGTCAATGGGCCGAGGAGATCTGATAAGTTCTCAACACTTGCAGGAAAAGGTGCTCGTTCTGAGGGATCCTGCTTCCTGTTATAAGAGATAAATTAAAAATTAGGGAGGAATAGGATAAGTAGCTTTTGGCTCTCCTAGCCAAGGTTCTTTTAAGATAGATGGCTATGGTTCTATAGTTGCAGAGTAGAAGAAAAATCTGAGTCTTTCTCAATACTCCAATTTGGTGAGCTTTCTGAGAAACTTTAAGAAACTAAGAATTTCCATTTTAACGTTGTTTACTGTTGAATATTCTACTGACTTTATTGGCTTGTTAGTTCCTACAGGAAATGTGGTTAATATGATGAAAGTAGCCTTGTAATATTTTTTCACATAGAATACACACGGTATGTATTAGACTTGCAAAACATTAGAAGATAATAAAGACACATTTATAACGAATACTCCCTCTCTCTTTCATAAATCAACTTACACTATCTACTCAATGAATTTAACTTGAATACGTGCAAAGTGTCACAAAACGTTAACGACGTATTTCTTAACACACGTAATATTACTTACTTCCCTGAATATCACTCTACCTAACTTTTCTCGCATATAAAACAAATGAATTCACCTTTAATTATGCCCGAACACACGGCACGAATTTCCAATGAAAGGACTCAGGTTAACAGGTTAAGGGTGCCGTTAGCGCTGTCAAGCTCCATCAGTAGATTGATCGAGATGTCCTGCAATGGACACGACCGACCTAGAGACTAACACAAAAGTTCATTAACCTTCAGCGTCCAGATTTACGCGTAGCCCGCGTGGTCGAAACGATTTCGCTTGATTTATTTAGCCACGTCCGATTGGGCGAAACTTTGCGTCACCGTTTTTGAAAGCGCCGACCGGTATGATACTGCGGGCGAACGACAGGGCTGTAAAACAGCGAAAACCTGCGCCCTTCTAGTACCAGCGGGTCCATAAATCTGACTGGGCCAGTAATTCGTAACGAGTGAAATATCGCCAGCAAGGGGAAGTGACAGAATCTGTCAAGCAGGGCGCCACTCGTTGCCAAACATCCTTTCCAGATACCGCGGAAAATATTCCATGTAAGAGCGAAATGTTAGCGCGGCCGACGATCGATGATTCCTGTCGGCGTCGGCCAGTCGATTGTACGCGAAATAATCGGGATACGCTGGAGTTAACGGCAGATGGGGGAAAAATTAAACGAGTCAGGGCGAAATTGCTTTTTCGTTATCGCGAATTACTGTTCATTGTAGCGAATTGTCCGCGGACGCCGAATTTCAACGACGGGATTATTTTCAACAGCAGTCATTCACGTTCAGACGTACCTATCGGTAGAGGAACGAAAGCCTGGTGTGTTTCTACTCTGTCGGATTCGTCGACATGATCAATGCTCGGCCCTCTTTCGACTGAAAAACACGCGTATACAGACACGGGGATCGTTGGTCCGCGTTCCCGCGTACATTGGCCGTAATTGCATTCGAAGTACTCTGCATCGTCGAACGGGAGAATCGGGAAGGATAGTCCTCGTTACTTTCTTCTTTTGCTTTTACGATTGTCCTCGTTTTTTCGTCCGCTGCTACCGTTCTATGCGCGCCATGGAGGAACTTGTGCGATATCCGCGGAAAAATCGGGAGTCGAGGTGCGGTTGATTCCAATCAGCAATGGTTGAGCCTTATAAACGAGCCTCGGTTTTTGCTTTTTATTTTTCTATGGCGATCAAGATAGCGAAAATAGAAAACAATATTTACGTATTTCTAAGCTTGAATTGAATATCGAAACAGGGAGGAAGAAGGAAAAGCCTAAATTAGGAAGAGGATTCTTTTTACTGAATAATTAGTCAAAATTGTGGAATGTTTAGAAAAGTCTCTGCTATATTATACAATCTTTCATTGGACCAAGTACTCCAAATACTTTCATTCAAAATAAAACTTCGGAGAAAGATTCTGAAGATACACAGTTTCGGAGGATTCCAATTTTTTAAAACAGTTTTCAGACTTATCTACTCTTCTAGATATTACGTTATTTTTCTAACTTTACTAATTCCTCTACCTCTTAACTCGTATAGCATTATCAGTCATACAGATGTTAGAAAAATATCTACAACACCGTTTTCAATTACTTAAAAAATTATACTTCCTTCTGAAATATCAAATTTAACTTGATTCACACAGAAGATCGTCGTTCCTTCTTTCTCGTTAACTTCTATTTCTAGTAATTACCCTCTGCTCTATTTTACCATTTAGCGTAGGCCAACTCTTTGGCATTTTGGCTTAGCAGGCATATCTGCTGAGATATCTGCAGTTGATTTATTTTTCTCCGTTTTTCGAAGCCAGTATTTGCAATTTAACTTGATGTATCGCGGAGAATTCCCAAGACAGAGATGCGACGTGATCGTATCAGCGGCGACAAAACTCCTGCGGAACCTTCGCGCCCTCCTTGTTCTTTCTTTCCTCGGTGTCGCGGCGTCCGCTTCCTGTTCGCGTACCGGAAATCGTTTCCCCGAGATAGCAGAAAGAGATTCATGCGTTCGAGGGGACGAATCGATCGATCGATTTATCTCAGCGGGACAGTCCTTTGGTTTCTGCTTTGGCCGCAGTCGCTTCTTACACTCAAGCTCCTGGGGAATAATGATGATCTGTGCTTCACTTCCAACTCGCTCGATCTCACTGATTTATTAATTTTTCCGCGTATTTTTTGCTTGATTTTCTTGTGATTTATATTACTTCCGTATCTGCTCGCAAGATTTGATTCTTCCTGCATGAATTTGATGAGGAAGCGTTTGGGTTTAAGGAGGGTCTTTGATTTGTGTGGTATTATAGTGACTTCTATTAATAGTAATTATTCTTGGTGCTCTTAAGTGTGAATCGTGGTCTTTTAGAAGAATTTTCAGTATGATATATTGATCAGTATCAATATGAGTTTAGTGTGTACCAATTTCAGTATGTTACTTGACTTCTGATAATGTTAGTTGCAGTGCCTGCAAAATGTTAGAAAAATTCTTCCAAAAGGACACGGTTCTCAGTCGAAAGCCTCAATAATAGTTACTGTAGGATGTCAGGTCACAAAAGCTTCATATCTCTGATTAAATTGTCAAATACTGGGACACCAGTATAATTTCAACTTCCAAGCTTTGTATTTCGAATGAATCTAAAATGAACAACAAAAACGTATCAAAAGGATACTCGACACATGAATTACTACTCAATTGCACAGTGGCGCCCAAAGCAGCTTTCGTTAAGTCAAACATCTCTCAGGAGCCAGAGAGCAGCTCTGAACGCTATAAACACTCAACACTAGTGCTGTCCAAGTACCTGAAAATCAAAGCAAACAAAATTCATCTTTTTGAACCAAGTCAAGTATTTGATTATCTAAACAGCTTGAATATTTGAACAAACTTGGAAAATCTCAATCTACTCGAATGTTTGAACAGCTTGGTTGCATTCAAGTTGCTTGAATTGCATTTAAGCTTGGATGCATTGATATTTTTTGTTAAATTTTTAGAGTAATCTTGATCATCCTTGGCTTTATTCAAGGTTTTTAAATCTCATCCAAGAAAACCTTATTACTAAAGTTTAATATTATAATTAATACATTAACTTGTCATTTATTGCCATGCCACTCATATACTTGTGACAACTTTAACACCATTGTAAGTAAAATTAATGTATACATTTCTGAACAATATTAACAAAAAATTGTAGTGACAGTCAAATAGACGAAGGAGAACACTCTGGAATAAATACAGAAATGAATTAAGAATATTTCTTTTTCAAGTTAGAGTCACTGTCAAAATGGTAGAATTTTTAATGAATTTAGCTGCGTGGCAGTCAAGCTGTCAAGTAAGAATATCTACATAATCTAATTCATTTGCATAATCCAGTTTGCTTGAATATTCCAGTTTGCTTGGATAATCAAGTTTACTTGAATAATGAATTTTACTTAGACCTTCAGATATTTAATTTCGTTTGATTCAAACTTACAATTAGCTTAGCTCAGATTCTATCTTCAAGCTACTTGGACCCCTCTACCACACATTACTTTATGAAGTGACTCGATAACTCGAGTAATAAACCTACCATTCTACCTTCATAATCTGTACACAATACTCTTTACCAACCTCAACAAACTATATTTCCATTAATCGCCACCAAAGTTTCCTCTCTCCTCGCTAAAAATAGAAATCTATAGAACATCGTCGTAGGTCTCGCGCACAAGACGCTGAAGGAGTTGCGTGATCGCGTCTCAGGTGACGACGAATCAATCCCCTAGCTTTCTTATTGCGCCCATCTGTTCCGTTCCCGCCACCTTATTTCGCCCGAGGAAAATTATGTTCCGCCGATCGAGGTCTTTTCGCGAGCGCGTCGGTTCAGAAGCTTGCTGCAACAGCAAACTCCCTGGCAGCCTCGCTCCTCGTGGCTTCTATTCGTTCTTCGGTGTAAAAAATAATAGGGCTGCCGGATGACGAAATTGAGGCGGCTCTTTCTCGCGCGAAATCGAACGGGAGGCGAGGCTTTCGAGGAATAAAACGAGACCTCGTCGTGCGCGACTGTCCGACTATTTTAAGTCCGCGCTACTCGTCGCCGAGGAAACTGCATTCATCGGTCGGAGGGGATTTTTCCGTGCAGTTTAGCTCCCCTGGCTGCCTTTTACGCGGAAAATTAGAATTTCTGGTTGAACTGGAGGTTGTAGCGTGTCGTGTTCTCTGGTCGCGCAGTTTCCCATTTTCTAAGAGGAAAAAATCTTGCACGCTGGAGTACGAAATCCTTTAGGATATTATTTAATTCTGTTTCTCGCTTTCCCTTGCTGTTCCGCTATTTGTGAAATTTTTAAGAGAGATTTCTGGTTTCCATTTTCTACTGCTGCTAGTGAAACGTGGTTGTTTCCGTGCATTGTAAGCTGGAAGAGTGGAAGTATAATTTTGTGCGTGGAATAATAACTGAAATGTATTATTTGTGAAAAAACTCTGTTGTAATATATTTTAAAATATAATGGTACGCCTTCGGGTTTGCTTAAAAATTCATTATATTACTTTTGTGCGTTGTGTTTAAACGATGATCTGTACAAAAATATTTCAGAATCAAAGAAAATGTAGAAATTCTTTACTGGTATCTTTAAAATCACATTTTCGATTAACGAACGGTTTACGAAATAATTGTATGCAAAGGCTCAAATGGAACATCCTATAGGATACGACTTATTTGGAATTCTGTCTGTGAATAATACTCGGCAGCACTCAACTTTGCAATCAGTTTGAAAGTTTCAAATGCCACATTCACAAGCACTGAGCCTACATTTCTCTAAAACTACTCAGTGTCAGTACTTTCTCCTTTTAATTATTTTCAGACACTTCATAAATTGCACTAACAACCTTCTAAATAATATATGTATTTACTATAGATTCATATATGAGAAATGTTCAAAAAATTCCTCACATTCTGTCAGAAGAACGTCTATTAACCTATTAATTTATTCACCTGGCAACAAAACGAAGTAAAGATCTTAGCCTAAACAAAATCATTCTGTACCCGAGAGCCAACGTGACCAAAGTGTGACTTTTTGAATATTCCTCGAATTTTGAACAAAAAATTGACCTGAATTAGTCTTTTTCTGGGACACAGCGTTATTCTTCCAGCCTAGGTATGATTATACATAAGTAAAAGATGCAGGAACTTTTTGAACGCCTCTCGTATTTTCCTCTATAAGTAGTATAACATCCTCGATAATGTCGATCCACCGATTGACTCATTCTACTCGCAGTAACGCGCATCGTAAAGCGAATCGTTCTCATTGAAAATTCGTCGAGGAGCACAGTTCCCGAGAAGCGTTTACATCGTACGGTTTATCGCGGACTTTATCACGCGTTTCGCTCGCGCCATTAAAACGCAAGAACGAAACGGCTCGCTCGCAATTACCAGCGTCTTAGAAAATTATCTGGCTACGAGAACTGATTGCGTTACATGGCGGGCCGGCGTGTAACCCTGGGAGCGAGCTGCAAAACAGAATAGCTAATTTTACGAGGTGATCGTCGCGTTGGAACGAGTTAACTTGCGAGAACAAGTTTCCGCGAAGCGAACGGATATAAAACTCGACCGTTTCGTGCTACGATAAATCATAGTGTTTTAGCGAAGTTTCTCTTGCTTCGAGCGAAATTACGTTTGTTCGCTATTGAATCAACAGCGAGACGATCCTGCGCGATGGGATGATTGAAAAATAGGGGACTGTCTTTGGAAGAGGGTTCTCCTGTTGAGAGAGAGTAAGTTCTGACAGTAGTAGGGGTGGTTGAGTTTTTGAGCGTCAAGTGAGTGGCAAAGGTCTGAGGTTTTGATGTCCACGTGTTATAAATCGCTGTGACTCAATCAAATGAGCAGGTACTGATAAATTTTATTGAATATAATTGAAGAGAATAGTAAGTACCTACATATTTTTCAAAAATTACTTGGTGCATTAACTCTTTCAGACCTGGTGCACATTACAATGTACTCTGCCTTGCTACTTCAATATTTTACTTAAAATGATAAATCTGTGACTGCAATTGTGTATATATGTATACGCCATTCCATTATTCCTTCGTTTCTAATAAATCAGGTCTGAAAGTGTGAATGGATTATCTCATAAAATGTGAAAGGACGAAATACGAGGATAAGTTATAATTAGAATATAAGGATAAGTATCTACCTCTTGTTACTAGTGTGCCTACACACACTAAGCCACATTCAGTATCACACTTTCACAGAAAATTATTCTGCCCAAAACCTCTTTATCCTCAAAATTTATAGCGCGTACTATATCATGTACCTGTTTTCCCCTATGCTTCTCAAATCATACACCAGTTTCCTATACATATGCGCGTACTGCCTCCTGCGAGAAGAATTTCAAGTCGATATGTTAGGTAAATTTGCTCCGCGAAGAAATAACGATTTCTCGAGCATTAAAGTCGTTCAAAACCCAGCAATCTATAAGTCCAATCTAACCTTCCAGAAAATGTTCTGCCACATCTACATATCACGAACGTTATAATACGTCGACTGTCGATAACGGTATAACGAAACTTTGAGGCGAATAAAGAGTTCCAGAACAGGGAACTCGATCGCTATGCGCGTAAAGAAGTTCGAAAGATAATCCCGTTGGTTGTTCCTCGCGAGGCGAATGATGGAAGCAATTCAGTCTCGTGCGCCGCCATCTGGCCCCCTCCATGGCGAGCGCGTCGGAATACTCTGACGAAATTAAATGGACCCATTTAAAGAAGGAACGGGCACCTGCATTCCCCGACGCGGCCCAAGGACCTTTGTATTATCGGCCCCCGTACCTTCGCTTTATCGATATTGCCAATTTCATTTTCTTCATAAAAGGCCGCGCACTGCCATCGAACGTCTGTACAATGTTACTGGAATTGCTCGCTGCCAGACGTATCTCGGGCAGGGAGGAAGGAAGCAGCGATCGAGGGATTTCCGCTCGTTGAGGAAGTGAGAAATTGTCGGGGAATGGCGAACCCCTTTCTTCTAGTCGCCGCTGAATTACTCGTTGCTCGGGGAACTGATTCCTTATGCGTGCAGGATTGAAAATTATTGCGAAATTTTCTTCTGTTCCGGTTTTATTGAATCGGCCGATTGGAACTCAATCTTTCGGAATGCAGTGTCCTTAACATTCTCTTTTATGTCACTTACATTGCTAGATGAGAGTCTGGAATCGTCTCGCGGATCGGAGAAGGCGAGAGCTTTCTCGTTAAAGAAGCAGATTTAAGTGATAGCTAGACTGGAGATTTGTGCAGTTTCATGGATTCAGAAGTAGATGTAATTGAGCAAGTGGAAAGCAAATAGAGATGATTATTCGTGTACTTGTGTGTATTCCTTTTATTTCTTCATTTTGACTGCTTTTAGAAGAGAGTTTTAAGATTTCTTGAGATTGAGGAAATGCCTGTCAGTGTTTACGTTAGTTCACGTGACACGAGTACTGTGTAGAGCTGGTAAGGTTGCAGTCAGGACAGACTTTATAGTAGTAGTAATTTTCCGTATAGAGGAGATAGATCAATTCAGTTAATAGTTACGATTAGCTTGGTCAATAATACGCTACATCTGAAAGGGCGTGTTAAATCAAGGGATTCTATTTACTGTAACCATATGGATCCACATTTTGTTCAGATGCAACTTTATCAGCTCTGTACAGTAGCTAAATAACAAAAATAAGATTTGCTTAGTTTTCAAAGAAAAATTCTTTCTCAGTTTCTATTTCTGAGACGATAAATTCCCCCTCTTATTTTTCAAAAAATATTGCAATACTGAAACCCATTCAACTTCAGAAGCGTAAAAAAGGGCAGATCAATGAAATCTTCAGTACATCTAAGTGCCCACTTATTTCGATGGTCCTTTCATCAATTTCAGTAAAACACTTGTCATGCTTCCCTCCTTTCACTCAGTAACTTCTCGCCTTGAAATAAACCAAAAACCTCTAACTCAAAATCTTTCCACATCAACAAGTCTTCCCAACGCTGCACAATTTTTCAACCTCCCACCAAAAATGTTTCTTGCAGATTTCCCTTTTTCCAGCTCGCGTAACTTCCGCCCTCGTAACATTAACAAGAAGATCGGTTTACACAGTGGAAAATTTCAATAGCGAGTTTTTCAGGGTCCCTCAATTTCTCGCTCCTCCACTTGGACCAGCGAGGGTTCGACGTATCAGCTCTCCCTCGCGTGAACCACATTTTTTGGGGGTTTCCTTTATCACGGTGGTGCCTGGCACGTCGTTACTCGAGGCCATCCAGCCTTATCTCCGCAGCTCTATTTCTCAAAACGTAATTCACGTGTAGCACCTGTTTGCTGTCTCGCGTTTTCGGCCAAAGAGGATCGCTCATCAACGCTAAATGGCTTCTCTTTCCCATGAGCGATTTTTCACGGCCCCTTCGCGGTTCGTTTGGTCCATAGAGGGTTTACGCGTCGGAGGGATGCACGTTAAAAAATTGAATGGCTTGACAATGCTCGCGAAAACTCCACTACACAAGCCCCTTCCTTTGGATCTATATTTCATTCGACGGAGTCTGTTTCACACTGTTTCTGTTATAAACAGTTTAATCTCTTAGTGACAGAAATTCGTATACTCGTGTGTCATATAATGCTTTGGTTTTAAGTTACATAATATATATTTTGTGTCGCCTAAAATGATGGTTCAGAGTTGGTGGTAAATGACATGTATTATTCGTAGAAGTAACTGAGGAGTTTGACACTTTCTTGAACACGTAGACGTCTTCAAGGAAGTGACCTAGTAATAAGCTATATCTACTGCTCGTGTCCCATGAGAAGTCCATTGGAATCTATTGGAAGCAATACTTTCCAGGGGACTTCTCATGGGACACGAGCAGTAGATATACATAGCTTATTATTGGGTCACTTCCTTCAAGACGTCAAGGTGTTCAAGAAAGTGTCAAACTTCTCAGTTGCTCCTTCAGGATCGCTAATAATTTACTAGTTGATACGACAATGAACCTTGGCACAAAAAGAAATATGTGAGATAATTTTTACAATATATTCTAAATAAAAAAAGCAATAAGAAATGTGCTCAGATATGTTTAGTTTTAGGCGTACTTGTATTACTTTGTCAAAAATTCGCTAATCCAGATAATTTCCGCTAAAGCCTATTTTCTGAAAATGACCCACATTTCCTACAATACTCTGTACATTAGCAATTTCAATGAGCGAGGATCAACACAGGGTGATTTCTGGATCGACGTCGGAAAAATACTGTTGAGAATGTAATCAAAAATACGCACAGAAAGTGGACGCTGGGCCTGGGAATAAGTGTACGTAACGTTTTCGGTTTTTTCAGCGCTCGGAGGCAGATTTTTCGTTCACTTTTTGCGGAATTACCATGCCCACTGCCGTCTGTTCAAACGTTGATAATGGCTCGTTTAAATTCGATTCCAATGCGGATGTTTGAACTCGAAGGGTATTTTTCTGCTAGCTTTTTTCTAGATGGTCTTTTAGCGGACCTTTGGGATGGGTTATTTGGGATGGAAAAGTTGCTATACTAGGAAAAGGAAAAGAAGAATTGGAATGTTAGACAGTACTATTTTCTTGATACTAAAAGTGCTCCTGTCAAGCTTGAGAAGGGTATTCGGGTCTAGAAATTTTAAAATGTCGATTGTTTTTAATTTCATTTTCTAAAAATATATGCCCTGGACAATATTTCTGGCAATGAATATTGCTGGATTCTCAAAATTAATAAAGTTAGAAGCGTTTGTCTGGAACTTGCTATGCAGCATTGTATATTAGCTACATTTTAAATGAGATTTTCTCGAAACTACATTTTTCCAAATTGTTGCCATATCTGAAGTTCTAATTGTTTGATTGGCACCAAATTTGGATAGAATCCTCAGCATATTTGTTTTTATCATCCGAACTAGAACTTTGAAAATCCGATGTTTTTTATTATTATTTCTAACATGCTAAAGATAAAGAAAGCCGCAAAAAATTGATAATCTGACTTTAATGTGCTGCCAAATTTTTTGATTTCAATTCTTTTTATGCAATTCTGCTTCTGATTAATCATGGCAACCATGAAAGCACTTTCATGGGAAGAGGCTGTACTAAAGCAGTTATACCTTTTACAATTTTCAATATTTTTACATTAAAAAAATTCTGCATACTCCTTAAATATAGGCGAAAAATATATGACAAAATCTGATACAAAAATGTATTACCGAACAACAAAAAAATAATGCAAAGTTCACTTGAGAACTTGCGGTCTAGACTAGAATACCCTCTTAAATACAGATTTAACAATGATTCAGAGCATGGTCAAGTCTGAACTGAAAGAAGTAGGAAGAAGATAACGAAATCCAGACTGGAAGAAATAGTAATCGATTCAGTTGTCAGTTGAAACCCTCTGAAACATCACCAAAGATGTCGATCGGCCGCGAAGAATTTCGCGCCAAGTCGCAGAGTCGACGTTGCACGGTGGTCCATACATAAAATATGAGGAGGCCTGCTCTCAAGCAGATACGCAGATGAAATATAAATACGTGAACGAGTACGTTCCGACGAGTAGCGCTTGATGCATGTTTAAGTGTTATTCTGTTTCCGCCAATGCGACCACAGAATTTATGTCTCATCACGACCGAATTGAAAGCACCATCATGACGCTTTATTTTTTCAGGATTTCGCTGCGAAAGAAAGGACATTCGTGTGGTATCCTCTACAGTATATACTCAGTTCGTGGCTTTTACTGTTTCCACTCGATAAACGTTCTAATTCTGTATTTTAGAAAATGCAAAATGGCGTGTAAATAAAAAATAAGTTATGCTAGATATGCTATAGAATTTTCAATTCAATTTTCATAAATGGAATCAGAGAAATACAAGGCAATTAAATATTTGTTTCATCCTACAAATATTATGAAGCATTTTTAATACTTTGTATGTTTAGAGTTTTGAAGCTTTATTCTGTATTACGAGCTTGTGTTTTATTCTATTCTGATTTGTTTAGAGAAAGGTTAACTCCACTTCAATCGCCTTCTATTAAGAGTGCGAATTCTGCTGCGTACAGTTCAATTAAGTAATGAATTCGATTTTCTGAAAATGTCGCTTATAATGTTTCGCCTTATAGCCACAGAATTAATTCTGAAAGCTGCTGTCGTTTATTTTGTATTAGTTGCTCCATTTTTCTTGTTTCCATTTGACTTCTACGCAATTTTCTTCCTTTTAACAGTAAAATACCTTTCAAATTGCTTAATGTGAAGTCGATAACTTTTCGCGAGCAAATTTGTATACAATCTATAGTATTTATTTTTATTGTTTTACGATCAAATCTATCGCAGAAATTTTTAATCATTTTTTATAATGACGATAGTCCTGTCTGAAACATAAATAAATACTCATTTAATATAATTACATGTAATGCATCTCAATCAATTTTATTAATACAGATTACTCTAATTAACACTCAGGAGTACGTTATAACACGTTTTATAAATGTATTTTTATATAAAGGAAATTACAATAGACCCCCAGGCAAAACTAAGAGCATGAACTTTCTGAATGAAGATCGTAATGTTGAAAGAAGGAAAAAAAGAGGGTAGAGAAAGCAGAGAGATGGACTCGTGCAGAGGGAGGAACAGAGTGGAGAATTTAATCGTCGGAGACTGAAGTAAATTTAATAAATCGCGTTAACGTCCCGCCGTTTGAAGGATGGAAGCTCGTCTCGGGAACGGATAGAGTCCGCGTGTCTATTAAATCTATAATTGCGGTCTGGACCGTTCAAAATGAATATTTTATGGGCACGTCGTCTACCAAATCGCTCCTCGCAGCAAAGCCACCCCTAAACACTTTTTCCATGGCGACGTTACAGAATTCACTGACTGTTCCTATTACTTCGACATAGCGGAAGAGTAGAACGCTTCCAGCAGCGGAATATTTAAATTAAAGTAGAATATTTAAATTAAAGTAGATTGGTAAG
This sequence comes from Calliopsis andreniformis, assembly GCF_051401765.1. NCBI lineage: Eukaryota > Metazoa > Arthropoda > Insecta > Hymenoptera > Andrenidae > Calliopsis > Calliopsis andreniformis. The sequence goes on from NC_135066.1 coordinate 15,243,570, forward strand.
CAGGCAGAATGTTTTCGTTGCGGGAATAAAAATAAGAGTTTTAGCGGATAAATGGGATTTGTGCATTACTGGAATGTGTCAGAGAGAAGGTGCAGCAGTTTTATTTAATACAAGAGGCATTACTTTCGAGCGAATAAGACACATTTGGTATAATTCAGTTTATTCTGTTGCTAGACTTATCTTGGAGATTATGACGTATTAAAAAGTGTGGGAGGGTAGGGTTCCCAGACGATTAATGAGGGAAGTAATCTGCGTAGAGAGAGCGACAAGTATGTTTAGAAATCTGGTTAGAAAAAATTATAAGTGCATCATAGTATATCAAAATCTCTGAAGGTGAAACTTTTTTATACTTTTCTTATACCAAACACATATGCAGGGTGAGTCATGCAATTACTTGTAATCTATTTCTTGTACAAATAAACAAAAAGTGTTTATTCCTGAGAGCTTTTCTTTGGCATACTTCTCTTAATACCGAACAATTTTCGTTTGCAACATTTTCTCATACAACAAATGGTTCACAAGAAAATTCAAGCGATGCGTGACTCACCTTGTATTATAGAAAATTCCCTTAACATATTCGAGTCCAATGACCCACTCATTGGGTCAAAGCATAGCTCTCCTCATTAGCCAATGACACAACATGTGACTCATTTTTATGCTGAAAAGACTGCTGCTGGTCGCGAGGACTCTTGGAATGTAACTATTTATATTTTCACAGCTTATAACACTTACACACCGATCTGTTTATTAGATAGAATCACTCTTCTGATACACACGTCTGTACTCGATCGCAGTCGAAGCAAGAAACAGTAACTTTGAGTCACCTAACTTGTCAATAAATGACGCGACTAGTACATCAGCTCGCAACTTCGACATAGCTTCAATCAACAGTCTCGACAAAATACCCTGGTCTCGAACGTGTTAAATTATTTGAACCTTAAAATCTTCAAGACCAGCAAAGGATCTCAGTCTAGCGAGCTGCAGAGTTTCAGAAGAGTTAATCTCAAGAGAGTTTTCAGGACCTGAAGATTGCAAAAGCAGTTTGGTTTTCCAGACGATGGAGGTGCCTCGTTAATTCCCTTCGCGTGTATAAACAGTGAGGAACATTTTGCAGGCGATACTGGAAATTTAAAAGTGGCGCTCCGCAAGCAGTCGAATAAAATGCGCGCGTTTAATCCCATCCATTCTCGCGAAGGCACATGCAGACTCACGTTGCAGGGTTGCGATGCGCGATGGGGCGCGAGGGTGCGTTCCACGCGATATTATGTAACGCGGAGGACGTCGATCGCGAGAGTTATCGTGTTAGCCATCTCGACCATGTATCGGAGGCGCATCGTAACCTACGATAATAGAAAGGGCGTGCAGCACACGCTCTCTCGATATTACTCCTGACAGAAAAATGAATTGAGCCGCGTAACCCTCTCATCTTGCCTCTTTGCTCTTTTCTCTCTATTAATCTTGTTTTTCCTTTATTATTATTCTCCCACCCCTCTCCTCTTGCCTTTTTGTTTCCCCGAGGAGTCGCGGAGTCCTCTCTAAACTCTTCTTTCTTCTTTCTCGTTTTATTTAGCTGTTCTTGAGGTCTGTCGGTTTACCTTTCGCATCCTCCACTTTTCCACTTGTCCGTCTTCATTATATTTTATTATTATGCAGCTCCTCTTGCAACCATTCTCGCCTCTTCACGCTTCCCTTACGTTCAAGTTAACACCTCTTTGATTGCTTTACCCTGTCTTTTCTATGCTTTGATGCTTCCCAATCCCTTACGGTGGACTTTCAATGACTATCTTTAGTCATTGTTACAGCTCTTTGAAAATGCGTTTGATCGTTTCGTCTCGTCTTTCTTTGGGACGCTGCGTTTTCCTTCTTGGCTGTTGCCACTGTTTTTTTCTTTTCTTGGTGTCGTGCAGAATAGTAGGAACTAGGTGAGCAATACTGTTTTCTTCACAGTAAATTTTGTTACTGTTGTTATGTCGATGCTGTCGTGCTATTGACGAAAGCACACAGGCAGAAGATAGATAATAATAATACAATGTATAAAACATATGAAATGTAAATACGTTGCCCTTTATCTGGCGCTGTCGTTCTCTTGTCAATCCATCTGAATCAACCTCGTTACGCGTCTTGACATTCGGTCGCCGACTGGATGGCCATTTTTAGCGAACCAATGGCGCTTCGATTACCATGGAATTCGTTTAACGAAAATCGATTCTGGGACAAAAGGCGAGCTTGATTCTTTTTCAGTTTTAGTGAAAATAAATTTTCGCGATCAAAAAACAATTAATCGTCAATGTATGTGCCTTTACACATACCACCCATGAAAATTCTTTTTATGAGCCTTTCAAACTCACGTCTGTGGAAATTTAGTGGAATTGATTTGAGATATAGTTTCCACTTCTTTAACGGAACAGCTTTCCCAGAAACCTTGTCTACATGTTTTATTTTTAGAATGTACAGTTCTTTCTAATTATCCTACAAAAGCTTTATATTTTTCCCAGCATTTTTCGATCAATCTAACATTTTCAATATTCGTTAATAATTCCTATAGTGATAGGAAATCGTGAAAAATTCTGTTAGACAGAAAACAGAAGACGAAATGACACGACGAAAGAAACTCGTCGTAAAAATCACAGCGTTAAATGGATTGAGGGGGTGGGTCTGTCGTAAAATTCCATCGAGTCTGAAAATGGAGGGGCAACGGTCATTACAACAAAAACGGGGCATGGCGCTAATAGAAGATAGCGGTCCATTAAACGATCGCTCTGTTGCCGTCGCTAAATTGATTTGCAAATAAAAAAAGTTCGCCACGGAAGCGAGGCCCCGCCGTGATTCGCTTTTCGCGTTGATGGATACGCACAACCCTCTATTTTAACTGCATTCTATTTGCCTTCGTTATACCTTGTTACAACACATCCTTTGATACAAAAGGGAGGATATTTTCGTAAATCGAAAGCACAACATAAATGAAAAATTTGTCCAGACGCAAAATATTTTGAAAATATATCGTTCTTCTGTTCTGTGATCGTTTCAAATAAATAATAATTAATATATAATATATAAATTATATATGCATCGTTAATTCAGCTACTGGGCCATACACTGCAAACGACTTTTAAGAGACATTTAGTTGAAAATGAACCAAAGGGTGTATTAGCAAGATAATTAAACGTAGGTACCTCTGAGATAGTTCTAGTGATATAAATTTTATGTGCATCTTCATTACACATCTCACGATAGACTTAATTAAAAATCACGTTTTGTCTCATTTCCAAAGAGCAGAATCGATGGAATCATAGAACAGAAACGAAGACTTTCTTTCTTAAGTGATTCGAGCTGGGGGTGTTTCACTACCTTCAATTTGGATTCTCTTCCTTCAAAATACTTATAGATGTTACTAAAATACAACTATGTAGTCTAGTACATGTATACCTACATACTAATAGAAAAAAGCTTATTAACTTATTTGTAAAAAAAAATCAAAAGGTCTGCGAAAGTACCTATATTCTACAGTAAAAATCTCCTTTAAAAGTGCAGTTGAACTTCTATAACTCGAATCTCAAGGAAAGAGTCAAAATCTTCGAGTTATAGCTTAAACAATTCTTTTAATGCCTTTTTTCTTTCTGAAAATATAAATTCTCTATTCTAGATGTCCATCTTAACTCGAATTTTTTGAAAATGTGACATGAATTATCTTGCCTTACAACCACAGAAAAATGCATTTAAATGTGTGACAAATAATTCGAGTTAAAGTAACTTTTATTTCGATTTATAGAGGTTTTCACAGAGAAGCAGAAGGCAGTGAACAAAATTTTAATCTTATAGAGGTTTTCGAGTAAAAATGATTCGAGTTTTCGATGTTCGACTGCACGTATGCACATAGTATATGCAAATACTCAGTCCCTCTTAATCATAATATCCTCGTTGACACGATCATACAGTCCCAAAATGTTCTCTCGAATAAATATTATATAATCAAAACCTTCACTCGCGTTACAACACGCCGTTCATCCCCGACTTCGACGTACCTCTTTCGGATCATCCCATTCAATAGTCCCTGTACGATTAATATTGTCGACCAAAGCATTGTGTTCTCGCGGGGAAAAAAAATTCAATTGTGATCCTGGAAAACGTGTAAACAATCGAATGATTGCTGCGATTGAACGTTTTCGTTAATGAATGAAACAACCACGGTTGAATAAAAACCGGCCTGGCAAGATGATGCACGCTCGTTATCCCACAGGTGCATCGGGCGTTTTAAATATTCCACCAAATAAAGCGCGGCCGCGATATTCGCGTTTCGGTAATGGCGGTTGACCGTGGATAAAGGTTCGTTGACACGGAGCGTCGAGTTTATTCGCGTGCCATATTTCACAGGCCATGTGAGTGTGACTGAAAAAAAAAAAAGTGTGATAAGAAAACAGAAATTATGCAGCCCGATGCTCGGTTTTAATTTTGCTGCACCTATATTTATTACATTTATTACATAAATACTGAATGCATTAGCTACCTATGCACGATTCCATTTTGCTTTTATGCATACACGCGAAATTAAACAGCGGTGATTATTAACGATAACGCTAATAATAATTGCTTTAGGTGTGACGTTTTATAAGGGGAATGTATAGTAAAAATCTTTCTTGATTTCTGCATTGATATGTGCACAGAAGTCACGCAATGTAGAATTGTAATTTCGTTACAATTCTATGTGCAAGATTTCAAGAACGGAATTCTTAGAGTACCATTCTCTGTAAGTGTTAATATCTTTATTGAACTTTCTAGAGAACGTGATTGAGGGGAGGTTCTGATCCAGAGTTTTCAAAAGTTCGATTTTCTTTTTAGAGTTTTCACTTTCTTGATGTTTCAAGAATATGTAATTAAAAGAAAATGTGAAAATTCTAAAAATTACTAATTTCATAGGCTTTTAATTGGTAGTTTCTGCATGAGTTTAATATCAGCTGCTCAACTTCAACCCTTCAGTGCACGAGTGAAAAATACTCCTCCTATTGCATGGAAAGGGTTCCAAGGATCCACCATTTTGTCTGCATTTTAATAATAAATACAGTTTCATTAAGAACTGTGTTCACATATAAAATACATATTTCTTAATATTTAAGTAAATACTTCGAGAAAAAAAAATAAAAAGAAACGATCATCCTCATGGATCCCTCAAACTCAAACCGTGCACTTGAGGGTTAAGTAAACCACTGACCTACTCTCCATCCTCCCTAATGTATCTCATCCTTGCTCGAAGTAAGCCAGTAGCAGCGATCTTAGGGGTTCCTCGAGCTCGTTCCGAAGCGATCATTCATTTTCTACGGTATTCGAAGATGCCTGGTCCAGAGTGATCGCGATACCTTGTCGGAGAGGCGATTTTTCAGCCTGCCACGTGTTTCCCTTATCCCCGCTATTTATACGCCAGCTCCTTTGACGCATCCATCGAATTTCAGGGTGGGACCAATTTTTCTGGCGGTATGGTCCCTACGTCGCTCGCATTTGTAATCGAGGTGTCCAGACTGTCGGGCAACGATGAGATAGAGTCGAGGCTGAAGGCAATTCTGGATATCCTGGATGTAATGAAACGTAAAGCTTGTGCTGGTACAGAGTACGATGGAGAAGGGAATATGGAACTTAAAATAAATAAGTCCAGAAACTCAGAGTAAATATGTTGGAAATTATTTGATTGTGTTTGTTATTGTACTTGTTCCCTCGCTCTGTTTTTCCTGTGTTTAATTATTATAATATTATATGTATAGCTGTTTCATCTGAAATTACTAAATTATTCCATGTAGGTAATTAACGAGTTTGTTTAAGGTATAATTAAATTGTAATGTACAACTCAGAAATGGATAGCTTGAAATTTATGCTTGGGTATTTGAATGCTAGCTATGCACAGTACTTGTATCATAAATCTTTGAGTTAGTTGTGTAAACAGTATGCAAGAATTACTGCATGTTGGGATCTCTTGGGGGTAATTTTATATTTCGAGTTACATGGAAATTATATAGTGAATTTCTGTTTCTGTATGAAGTTTCGTTTTTGAAGTGGATAATTTTCTGGTCTACTTACTCTAATCCTTAACTGGTATGAAAAACGCTCATAACTTCCAGAGATTAATTAACTGGAAAGTTGTTTCAGCTTTCGAGTTTACAGGCGAAACTATTTCTGGAGAGATAAGCGATATTATTCCAGGATTCTTAAATTAGACATTAAAAAGAAGAAAAAGACTGAAGATTTGAATATTCTTTGAATATTCACAGAATAAATTCTAGATTCATATTTTTTTAATAAACTCAGACTAGGCTTGTATTTATAGCTCCAAAAAACATTCAACCTTTTATTTATTAAATTTTCTTTAACTAAATTTTAGTGCATAATATTTGATAGTCCCACTAGTATAGGATACTCACCCCTATTTGTATGCCTGTACCTAATTCTGTATCTTCAGATTTAAATCATTTATAAAAACAGAACTTTCATAATTTTTGTCATTCAACTTTACTTGTTAACATGTAAGATCAAAACAAAAAGTGTTACACTTTCAATAAAAATTCTTTTTTCAAAAACGATTCCAATCCCAAGGTACAGAACTAAGTCTTTTTCATGTCCCACAAGAAGTCCCCTGAAAAGCACTGCCCCTAATGCTTTCCAAAAGCCTTCTCACCAGATACGAATATAGTACGAGCACAAAAATATGAACAAGTACCCTATAAAGGGTTAAATACTGTTACTTCATATCCATCAAGTGTCCAGATGCTTCTGCCCTGCAGTGAAGTGCTCAGTTCACGAGAACCCGAGAGGCTGTCCCGAGTTTTGTTACACCACCCCCTAGAAAATACATTTAACCCCGCGGTAACGACTCCTCTTCAGGCTGTAGGCTGCAGCGCGATTCCTAGCGACTCCGTGGCGCTACTTTCGAGCCACTCTCTTTACAAGCCTCTCGACCGCAGACGTAAACACTAAACACCGACGCGTGTCACTCAGAACGCCGCGCTTTGCCACGGATCGCGGAGCATTTGTTTGTAGCCGTCACCCTCCCCTCGTTTCCCTCCCGCGTCTTTTTCCGCCAGGCTACGAACTCCGCCGAGAAATCCCCCGAGGGCCAAAGAGGCGGCTCTTTGTATTCCGACGCGGACAGGGAACGTCTTGATCGAGATTCGACGCAACCGATCGTGGGGTCGCAGTTTGCTGCACGCTTTCAGACCGTTTTGGAGAAATGATGATTGATTTCCACGGTTTTTTCATTTATCGATGGATAGTCTAGAAAGGATGATTTGTCTTTTCTGGGAATCGAGGGCGTCGAGGGTGAATCGTAGCATTGGAATAATAGAACGAGGGATCTTTGGTTCTGGGTGAAAGGTGATCTGCTTTGTAGAGTGAACGAGTACAGGTCGTATAAGATGTTTCTAACTGATTTGGGAGTGGGCAGTTTTTGAGGGATTTTGAGTGTGATTGTAGTATTGTAATGGGAATTAATTGAGTATATGTGAATGTTATTTCTTTTTGGAGTTCTAGGGATTGTCTAATATGACAGCTAATTTTCCAAAGACGAAACCTGAAGAACTGCTGACACATAATTCAAGATGAAATAATACTCATTGTCAGAGCGGCAATTACTCTAATTACGAGACGAATATTTTACCTTTTCGCGTGAGTCGTTCACATTCGGGTTTAAGCAGAATGAACAATGGTTACGTTCTCTCATTAAACAATTATCCTTCATTAAACTAATTTTACCAGCGATGGAAGGGATTCAGCGCAATAACAAAACGAACTGAAAACATTACAGGGAATAACAGCCTGAAAATTGAAGTATTAAATGTAATTGGAAGCAAAATGACCTGTTTCTTTGCTTTACTGGAAGGATTTAGGAATAGTTCACTTTCGCTCACCCCTGCTCGTTCACCCCCTTGTCAGACGCGCCGATAATGTCGGGGACACTGTCACTGTCACTTGCAGGTGCAGCCATCGCATTTCATCCGTCAAAATTGTCTCTATCAATGGGAAATGTAAATTTACTGTAAATGACAGTAGCACTGATAGTCAGTCAATGATAATTATAGCTACTGAGCCGAATAGCCAACGCAATTTCACTTCCTCCCTATCCATTTAAGTTATCCAACATTGCAATCAACCGTCTCGCGAACCTCGTTGACTCCTATGCAAAGCATTCCTTTATCAACGCGCTATTGCTCGTTAAACGAAGGTAATTAAACTGATTGTGAAACCTGATTGTTTTATCGTTCGGCAATCTGACACGGGTCCCGCGTTTGGTGCAATAGATTTGTAACTGCAACAGTAGAGTGTGAACGCTGGGTGCAAGGAAGTTTGTGTAGTTAAGGAGGTATTCTCTTTCATTGAATTAAAGAAATTGAATCTCCTTTTTCTGAATGTTTATGAACTTTATGAGGGAGCAGAGAGTTCATTACCTACTCCCTGAATAGATGGTTGATACAAAATAGATATGAAACTTTAATAATGTAAATATATTATTTATTCATTTAACTGTTTAATAAATATATATTTAGCAAAATATATTTTGAATATCATTATTAACGTTAAATTATTGATTAAATAGTAATGATAAGTGCACTCATCTGGTAAGTAATTATTTAATTAATCACGACTTTTGATTACATCAGTTTCCATTATTTCTGTTATTCATTAAACATGATTACCAATTAGTCCTTAATTACTCAGTCATCAGTTAGTGCTCATTGATTTAACTTGGTTTCGCGTTAGACAGTTTTTAATCATGAATTGTATTATGTTTTGTACGATTCTGTAAGGGAGTAATGATAAAGAAAAAAAGAAAAACAAAAAAATAGTAATGCACCCTGCACTTCCTCTTCGTCATCTTTCCCCAGCCAGTGATTTTAATCTTGCGGGACATCTTATCTAACTTTTTAATGGCATATCGATATTAGATAGCACACGAACTTTGAGATTAAGACGAAAATTTTCTTCGCTCTTGTAATTTAAGGAAAGTTCTAGTTTCGCATGTCTTGCAGCGGTCTTGGTAGGATCTTGCCACTTCACGCTGATAACAAAAGTGTTTTAGCAGGAAGTACCATATTCCTTGGATGAAGAGGGGAACGATTCACTTTGAATTTAGCGTTGCAAGCGATGTCAGTGATCTTAACTTAATCCTCTCTGTTCTACGCAGTAGTTCTTTGCTGTAAGCTCGTTACTACTTCTCCACTTTCATAGAATTATCACTCACATGCAATAAATGTAATTTTTATGTTCACTCGTGGCTGTAGTAGCTTATACGTGAGAAATTGATACGAGCTTTCCTTGAAGCTCCTCTGTAAGTAGAACATATTACAAATATATAATAGCGCCTACGTTAAATTTTCTTGTTCATGGCGAACTCGAAGTCCCTGAAAACTGTAATTAAAGTTTAATCTATTTCGTGCAACGTAGCACGAGCATTCACCACGGTATGGAGTAGTGTTGAGAGTCATTACAGACTACACGCTGTAAGTTTATCGTGTCAGTCTTCTTAGCTTATGTAATAAACTTCTATCAAGAAAATATTATACCCCTTAATTAAACGACAGAGTCTATACTTAGGTTAACACTACTTCTCTGATAGTTCGTTTTTCGGCAAGATGAGATAGGTAGTGCTTCTGTCATCTACTAGTATTAACTAGATACATTTATTCATACAGCATGTAAACGTTTATAATGTAGAAACACGTGCTAGAAATTATTTACCCATGAAAATCAACGTCACATGTGAAGAAATTATGCAAAATCCTGATAAAATTCTACTGAATTATTAAAGTCTATTAAATCACTGTTGCATATAATTATAAATGGAAACTCAGATATATATACAATGTTTATATAACGCTTCATATTTTTGTTGTGACAGTTTATTGAACTTCTTATGGCCTTTTTGTTACTCGATATTTTAGCTCTATGTAACTATACGATATATTGGCAGTAGTAATTTTCTGCTTCCACAGGCTCAGATTTCATAGAGTATCAAAGTACGTACAATAAAGTAATACTAAACCAATGTTACAGTACCATACGCCCCAGTATATCATGCAAAGCTACGTATCTTCTAGTAACTACACTACTGTGTCGAAGTAGATACCTCCACGTTATTGCAATATGTAAAATACACAAAAAAGAATAGTATAATATAGTTTTGATTACAAACCTTATCTCAGACGATTATACAGGATGATCAGTTTAATTGGGAACCCTCTAATGGATGTTGAAAGGGTTTCCAGATACCTGATTACCCTGTAGGAGGTTCATAAATACCGATGAGAGTAACATTTAATAGTATAGTTAGTATAAATATAACAGTGTAGGTACTGAGCTTTCTGGCTTCCACAGCGCGAATTATTCTTACTAATTGTTTTCTGATAATGTCGCGCAAATAATCAGCTTACTGTCGACGTTTCACGAATGTTCCAGTTGGCTTCTTCAGAGCTAAGAAGCTCTGATACTAGAGTCCCTTGTTCTGAAGAAATCCTAATCTAACCGACATGGAACTGACATGGAACAATGCTCCAGCCAATCAGATGTCCTTTAATGGATCAGCTGAATCATTAAAAAAAAGTGTAGCTACTTTACGAACTTCCAATAACCTCAAATTGTCCAAACACTTACGCTCAGTAGCGCACATGACGAGTGGTCAGCCCAGCAGTTCCCCGTCGAAACGCAAACCATCTGAAAGCCAACTCGTTTCCCCAGGCGATCTAAATCTGTGTTCACTCTGGCCAGTCGAATCGTTCGAGCTCTGAAATGTTACTTGGATGGCTGATGTCTCCTCGTCTCGAGGACATTCGTATCCATCGGGCGACCCCTCGTTTATACTTTCGGGCACCCCCTATCGGCCGCATCATAATTGAGCTGTAAACAACCGGCGGCGACATTTGAAGCCCTCCTCTGTCGGGGGTGGAGTGGCCGACCACTTGGCACACCCTGTCCCACTCGAGCGGCCGCGATAGTTGAATAATAAGCTTCGCCACTCGAAACCGCCGTCGGTCTTCGAGTTATTAGAGACACTCGTAGGATAGACTAAATGAACGCGGCGGCTACCGTGAAGCATTCTTTCTCTCGCGAGAGGATTCCTTTTTATCCTTGAAACGCGCTGGATCTCTTGTTTACCGTTTATAATGAAAGCGGTGCGTGAGAATGCCGGGGATGGAGGCAGGCACCGTGCAGATATTAAATCTGTTGAGAAGTTCTCTTGTCTTCTGTTCATTCTTTTTCTCTGGATGTTTTACTGTCGGGAGACCGACGGTTTTGTTTGAGAATATGCGCGGCGGTCCCAGTTTCCTGTTGGAGTTGAAAGTTACGGGAAGATTGAGAGTTCCGTGAAGGGAGCAGTGCGGTAATATTGGTACGTGATATATATTTGGAATATTCTTAATATAGGTGGTACAGTCGAAGAGTTTGCTTCGGATGATGCAGATTAGAGCTTCGAGAATCGTTCTCCTTTCGACTTGACGATATTAATACAATTAGTGGGGCTGTTCTTTGACTGGAGTGACGATTAGGGTGATTGCATTTTGTTATGCTGTCCAGGAATTATCTTTGATGGATAAAATATTGCAGAGTAGAAGGATTCAGTGTATATGCAATTCGAATATTTTAGTATTCCAGTGTTCTACCTTGTGCTATCCTGTACTAGTATATTAATGTTATAATGTTCTGTAGTAGTGTCTTGTGCCTACTATTTTAGTATTTTGGTGTAAGTATTAATATTTTAATAAACTAATATTTTATTATTCTAGTTTACTATAGGTAGTAGTATTTTACTGGATATTTAAGTATTCTAGTATGAATGTGTTCTAATAATCTATACTATTATAAAGAATACTCTAATATTCTATTATACTAGTATTCTAATACACTAGTGTACTAGTAGTCTAGTACTCCAGTACTCTAGTATGTCATAGATAGGAAATTACAGATATTATTGTGCTCTACATGCAGTACTTCACAGTATATTAGCATTCCAGTATTCCAGTATTCTATATTAATGTGCAATGTATGTACATAACATGAGAGAATTTTAATACATCTAATAAAGTAGTGCCCTAATAATGTAGTACTCGGGCACACTGCTATTTCACTATTCCAGTATTTTGTACTAATATTTTAGTACTAATACTTTAGTACTAGTATTTTATACTAGTAGTTCAGCACTAGTAGTTTAGTGCTACTATTTTATGCTAGTATTTTAGCACCCATACTTTAGTACCACTATCTTATATTAATACTTTACTATTACTATTTTATACTATTACTCTAGCACTACTATTTTATACTAGTAGTTTTCTAAAATTCTAGTTTTCTACTTTTTTACCTTCATACATCAATATATTGATATACTGCATTATAATTATGGTTCCACAGTGTTTAATGAATTCAATTTCATATTCTGAAAGCCCACTTTTCTACTAATGTTCTAATACTTTAGCACACTGTCCCGAAATTATAGTTCCCTAGTATTCACTGAATTGAACTTCATACAACCGACATAGTAAAATAGAAAAACCTTCTCTCTAAACTCAGCAGAAGTTTTCAATCAATTTCACCCGAATGTAGTCCAATTAGCCTTCAATATAACTTCAGATATGTATGAAAATAAAGTTCCCTCCGAAGGGTGGCGTTTACCTCCACTTTGTCGTCCACCCCACGCCGCTCAACGTTCATCATCGTTATCAACTTGTGATTCCTTTGTTGCCCTCTTCGCTCCACCCTCATCCACCGATCGATTTATATTCATGCTTTTTACGGTAACGCTCGAGAGCTTTCATTTTACATTCTTCGTAACAAAGTGGCCAGGCCTGGCCAGGAAGAACAAAGTCTATTCCATTTTAAAATATACGGATAGCGTCCAGGCAAGTCGTTAATCTCGCCGCAGATGATCCGAGAAGAACGCTCGAGAGTGGACGAGGTCGGATGAAGACGGAACGATGGAAATTGCCGGGGGTTTATCGTGGCCGAATCACTTTGAAAGTTAAATCGTTATTCCCTAGAATATGACGTGAAATGCTTCGGACGGGATTGATATACGCATAATTCCCGATCGCTTCGACGTGGGTTCAGGGATCACGTGAATGGTTCGGTAAACTGAATATGCAGTTGCTTGGATGTTCTGAAATTCGGTTCGCGAAAATTTGCTAGCAGTAATTACATTACATGGACGCAATCGTAGATGCCGATAGGAACGTCGATGATTACTCCGAGGAGATTAACAGTATCCTGTGTACTATGGGCATAGGAGTATTACGGGCTTCACATATTAGTGGTATGAAAATGTTAGTCTTTCTCTCAAATTTCATTCTCTCTGAACTGATGTCTTTTTGTAGTGTAGTGAAATCTAAAACTTGCCAGGAAAATGATGAAAAATAATTACATACTTAATAAAGGAAAATAGATACATAAGTATTTTGAAAATGGAAAAAAAAATGTTTGAAAGTCTATAACTTTTACATATCCTTAATAGAAGGACAGAAAAGTGTTACTTTCTTCATTAGGAATAAAATAATGACTCGAAAATTAATTATGCGCTGTAAAATGCGCCGTAAGAGGTCCCACATGAGCGCGCCGTATGAGGGTGTGTTTGGGAGTGTGAGTAGTACTCCACGATCGACTAAAGATTGTGATTTGGTTAGAATACGTTTTTGTATCTTATTATTTTAAAGATTATATCATGTCAAGAAGTTAATTTGATTTTTGTTCTTTTCTGCTATGTGTTTAATACCTCAAGTACAACAAATTGGTAGCAGAGCGTGGTTACGATCCACGGACCTCTGGGTTATGGACCCAGCAAAAATGACTGTTTTCCTTCTTTTTGCATTTCTTGAGTCCACTTACATTTCAACCACTTTTATTAGTAATCATTTACATAAATTTAAATGTTCTACTTATCCTGAAGATTCGATTCCTATGTATCTTAAGACAAAATAAATGAAACAGTACGATCTATAACTTTTATGTCAAATTATTTCCGTGCTGAGATATTGACTTCCTGCACGAAGTAGATATATTTGGATATTTCTCATCGTTGATTTCCAAGAAGAAAGTATTAGTATCCTATGAGCCATGAACGGAAGTACGTCTCTTTAAAGTGAGGAATAGTCGCATCTCCAATGGCCATGTATTACCTCGATGTGTAACTGTATCTCAAACTCCACGTGAATTCCCAAGGATTCACGTTCACTGTTAATAATCGTAAGTCCATGCTTAATTTCATGCTAGAACTACGCTACGTTAATTACACGAGTCGGATACACTCGTGCAATCCAGTATTACGTATAATTCTGGTGATAGCTTGGACGTTGTTGATTAAAATTGGTGGTCCGCTAACTATTCGATGCCACGATTAAAGGCAACATACGAAGAACAAGAGTTATATTCGTTAGACGACAAGGAAACATTTCATCAGACCTTATATATATTCGTAAAATTATATTTTTGTAATTATTAAAATTAGAGTAGTACTTAACTGTAGTGTTCATCTCTGTGATTTTAATGTGGTTTTGGCATCAATATTTTAGTACGTAAACTAAATGCAAACATAAGATTTCAATAGTGACAGAAGTTTACAATTTCATTTATAAATACTTCTCTAAAAATTCAATAAAAAGTCTAGTTACATTTTCGAAGATATTAAGATAAAAAGTAGAAATAGTATCTATGTGTAATTTATGATAGACCTTGATCTGAGACTAACTCTAAGGGAAGTTAAATTCCTCTGATATCATCTTAACCCTGATCATTGAATGGAACACAAACACTGAGTTGTAATAATTATAGAAATCTTCATTCTCCTTGGAATCTCTCCAAAAATCGAATAGAAAGTTCGAATTCAAAAAAATCATTTTACCTAACAAGTTACAAACTTCATTCACTCTCTTCGCGCGTCGAAACGCCCCGAATTTTCTTTCAACACAGTGACTCTTATCTTCAAGTTCGAAAGAGTTGTTCAGATGCTCCTTTCCCCGTGATCAACTTCGTGTACTTTACTCGACGTTTTCTTCTTTCTCTCCTTCCTCCTCAACATCGCTCTGCTCGATTTTGTTCCTTCGCTTTCTCACTGTCTCAAGTTCTCATTCAGTCAGTCACTTACTGACTCTCTTATTCTGCCCCTCAGTTCATTCACTCACTTACTCATTCTCCCTTTCAGGCAACTATTCAACCCGCTCCCTTTCCTTCCTTCCTTCCTTCTCTCTCCATCTCTCTCCATCTCTGTTCCCTCCCTTCCGCTTTGCCCGCTGTCTCTGATGCAACATGCAAAGCAGGTTAGTTTGGGATGCAAGGATACCTGCGTACAGGTGCAGAAACAGAGGCCTGCAATTAGTTCTTCGTCGGACGTTTCCCATCAAGCCTGACTGCGGTCGGCTACGTAATTAGAAAACTTTATTCGTCATAACTTAATTGATATTCTCGTTACATAGTGCGTGTCTTCATTTCGAGCCCCCGACGGACTAGAGAAGCGATCGACGAACGTATGCATGGCTTATTTCGTGTCTTTCAGTCTGGAAAGACGACAGGCTGGGATTGAAAATAGTGTAGGGTACAGTTTATGAATATTCTTGATGTAGTTCTCAGAAAGTAGAAACTGATGTCTGTTAAACAGATTCGTGTCAGTTGCACTTCAAGTTAGAATGTAATCTAAACACGCTTTGCTTGGAAAGACATCTATCTTGTGCAGCAACAGGAGATACAATATTCTTCCGCTTGGACAGCTTATTTTCATTTTATATTGATGGTGAGAGTGCACAACGACCTGAATAGACAGATTTTTGGGACAAAATTAATGAATAACTTTAAAATGATTCTGCTGAATGTAAATTTTTGTAACTCAGAGTAATCGAAATCTTTTTTTTGTTATTTTTTAGAAGAGCCGAAAAACTAATGCAATTATCCATTGCTTGATATAATATTTGAGGCAATTTATACTATTAAATTTCCTTCACTAAATTTAAAGCGAAAGCAATAAGGTCCAGAAAATACTTAATTTCGAAAAAACTGGGCTTGGATTAATCTGGCTCTGAACTACAAATTTAGTGTTGATGATAGAATTCAATTGTTCATAGTCCATTATACTAGGGAAAACAATTTCTACTCTAGATATTTGGTAAATCTAGGTAATAGTATTTATAAAAAGTAACTATCTTTTAATTCGAAGTTACCTAAACCATCAGACATCAATGAATACTCTTCTTCATAATCCTCACCGAGGACTTCAAACGAAAGGAATTTAAAAAATGCCACAGATAACTGTGACTTAAATGCTTATTAGATTATTAAAAAAGGTTTCGATTTCGCTTAAAACAATTTTTACAAATCCGTGCAAACGTTTCAGAAGTAATCCAACAGACTTTACCACTCCCCTAATTACTTCTATTTCCGAAGTAAAAAAGGTAACACCCTCTCCACTTTCAAATAACACAAAATAATAAGCAAAACGTTCCTCCTGATAAGAGAGGACCCTGCAATTTCGATAACTCCAGTAAGTATCCGTGCATAATGGGGGTTCGGATATTAGGTACGTGTTTCTTTTGCGAATCTAATCCTAATGAGGCTCTCGTAACGACTTCCCCCAGCGAAACTCCGTTTTCGATTGGAAACCTTAATAAACACACGCTGAACGTATTCAAGCTCTCTCCAGCCAAGAGCAACGCTTTCCTCGATTTTCCTTATCATTTTCTTTTCGTTTCCGAAGGAATTTCAATCCTCTCACCCCCATCATCCCCCCGTGACGATCATAAATTACGTCCAGCCAAATTGTGCTATAATGCAACAGCTTGGTTTAGAAAATACCGCGCCATAAATTGAACGCGGCGCCGATACACGGAATTTCGACGCGGCCAGCCGCCTCGGGGAATGTATTTTGTAAATCATCCACGCGAGGCGCGGCTCGTTCGCCGTTTAATTCGCTGCACGGAAACCGAACGCCGCGAGTCGACAGACGCTACCAACGAAGGAACCTGTGGAATTTGATTTTCGAGCTCCACGAGAATTAGAGGGGATGAGACGTGTTTTCAAGAAAGATCGAGTCGCTTCAGTTGGATACAGTAATACCTCTGCTCAGGTTAATCTAGACTTACGTTCCTCCCATTTCAGATGTTATTGGAACTTCTGCGGGTAATTAAATTCGTCTTCGTAGCGCGAACTGTTTGTTCCCCTTTTCTTCACTCGATTTTTGTGGATACGTGCAGTGTGGTTAATGATGTGCCTGTGGGTCAGGGGTGAAGCACAGTTTGTAGCTCTTGGAGTTGCTCCCTGGCTTTGAAAGCCGATTACCGTATCGAGAACTGCCTTGGGAGTCACTGTGCAGTGACAAGGCAATCTGTACTGTGAGAGTGTATGTACTATATGGGTAGAGAAGCCTAGCGAAAGGAATACAGGTGCAGTTGACCTTTATATAATTTGCTCTCTGTAGTCCATCTTCTCTTCAATCTTAAAATCTGTAACTAAAAATCAATCGATTTTAATGAAGGTGGAATTTAGAAAAATGAAAATTAAGGTTCATGTGAAATTATCTATTTATAACTTGATTTTCCTAGATAGGTACATCAAAGCTGTTGATATATTATTTCGAGTCTGTCATAGTTCTAAATAAAACAAAAATAAAAGGGGGTCATTTTAAAGGGTTGTCGAACAGTACATAAGAGTTAAGATAGATAGCGCATGAAAGTTGAATAAAATAACCTAGTAATACTTCTATGAAAAGCTCTTATCTTCCTAAAATAATGATTTTATTAATAACTCTACCAAATTCACATTTCTGAACATCTTCAATAAGTCTCGAACATTATTGAAGTTAAAAACAGACCCAAGGATATTCAACAAATTCCTTCTTCCGTAGTAGTCTAGCTTAGAGTAAACGTACAAATTGGAAGAATAGACTGTTCAGGATATAACATCGCTTTCGTTTCATTAGTTTAATTATAAACAAGATTGTCTCCCCCTTTTCGATACATTCGAACATCCAAATACAATTCTATCACTCAGTGAACTTATGTACACGCAACACAGACTTTTACAACTTCGTTACCATCGGTTTATTTACTGTTCCTGTTAATTCGTGAACATTGTATGGGAACAAAAGACGAGCAATGTGCACGGAGAATTGGCCCGTGAGTCGCATTTTCGCGCTAATGGTCCCATTGTACTGAGCGCAAAGGGAGGAAGGTTTCCACAGTGGTTTTCCACCCATCGAAGGGGATCTTCGCGACATTTAGTCAGCCCATTCTTGGACGACTCGGGTCCTGCATGGCTTTTACTTTGAATACTTTAGGGTTTTGCGCTGTCCGTGCTGTATCCTCTACTTCACTTTCTTGCACAACTCGAGAAAGTCAAAATTTATTTCTGAATTTATTGTAAATCATTTTCTTTGACACTAAGGATAGTAATATTGAAAATTTGAGAATTTGCTCGTGATTTAATTAACGTTTAGGTTCCGAGAAGAGCTAAGCTGTTCTAAATCGAACGCAAAATGGAATTAGAACGATATTTCTCGTTCTAAATACGATGATAGTATGAGCTGGATAGTAATCACATTCAGGACCAATGATAACGCTAATCGTATTAAAATATTCAAAGACAATCTGCGACAGTTGTAATGGAAATGCAGATTATATGAAATAATATCCAGCCACGCGAATATTAATCATCATTCAAGCATAATCACCTTTAGGATTACACGAGAATTATTTAAAATTACATTTCGTTCGTGTTGAAATGATTAAATACTGTATTAGCGTAAAAAATTTAGTCGCGGCAAACCCGTCACTTGGAACAGTGAAATATTTATCAAGATAATTTCATTTTCTCTGTATTTAATTAAAACCGTACCAGAAACTCGAGAATTTTAAATTCATTACATTTTCAAGCATTTCATAAACGTTGAATATTTTAGGACTTTAAGAATATACGAAGAAATCTCGCAAAAAGACGAAAACGAGGAACCCATAAAATTGTCACGATTATTGCTGAAACTCTGCCACGAACATTGATCCAAACGATTAACGACAAATTCGAGCAGTCGATCATCCACGATCTTGGCAGATCTACGCGTGTGAACGATCGTCGATGTCTGTGAATGACATGCTGTCATCGAACAACGCGTGAAATTTATTAAATTGCTTTCTGATCGTACATCACGTCAGATCGTGCAGAACGTTTGTGCCAAGTGTATTTGCATGTCATATAATTTGCACACTATTTTCCACCCCCTTCGCTTTCGTGGACCTTGGGGCGTACTGATTTATTGACTCTCCTTAACACGTTCACTACCAAGTAATTTCACTTATGCAAATATGTATTACTAGCTGTTTTAAATATAGGTATTTTCTCAGCTAATAAGTACCAACCTTTAAGCAAAAAAAATTTTCCCTCTGCTATATTAGTTTAATATAGATATTTAAAATACCTTTCCCATAATTTCACAGAGAGAAATTTGACACTTGTAGCGAAGAATATCATACCCTGTTTTATATAAATTTACATAAATAAAGATAAAACAAGGTATGCATACAGTGAATAAAAAAAGGAAAAGTAACAATAAGTTTGCTAATGGCGGGACCAGAATGCAATAACGTCAAAGTTGGGCGCAAAACAAGAAAAGTTAGCTTGGTGTAAAAGATATCAGGATAATAACGAAGCTAACGAAGTTGGCGAAGCATCGTTAAGGCGACGATCCGCTATTAAAATCCCATCACTGACGTTGAGGATATTTTTAAAGAAAATAATAGCCCCTTTTTTGGAGAATAGAAGAGAAGGACCGAGCCTGACGTCAAGACCATTTGACAAAATTTTTAACATTCAACGCGTCAGATTATCCGTCTGTTCTCACTTGCAATCTCTATTCTTCTCCACGTTAATTCAAACTAAAAACAGTATTCTCTTTCGAATCACGCTTTGCCAATTTTATTCTAACCAGAAGAGCCCAGGGGCACAGAAATCGCTTTTAGGATAAAACTGGATATAATTTGTAGTATAGACATAGTGTATTAAAAGTCTGATACTGTTTGTCAAAATGAGATTTTGTTGTTAAGAAATTTCACTTTAAATTTCACTTCATTGTGTAAAAACACTATGGTTATAACATTATTATACATATATATTTTTTAAAGAGCTACTTGCTCTTTCCAAGAATTCCATATAACTATTAGGAATGTAGATATCATAAAAACATGAAAAACATAAATTCTCGAAACACCATGTACACATAAAAAATGCTAAATTTTCGTCACATTTAGAAATTTTACATAATTTTAGAAAACAAACTTGATGTATATTTTTGAAAGCCAACATGAAACTTCTTACATACCCTGAAATGCAAACATCATCAGAAGTATACGTAACTAAGAGTGTCTATGTTCAACATTGCCTAAACAACATTTGTCTCTCCAGCCAAAAGTGGACAAGCAAAAATCGGAAGAAACGATTGCCTGAAATCGAAGGAAATTAATTCCAGGGAAGGAGAAGAAGGCACAGTAGAGTAGAGCTACGCTGTGCGCGCCCTGAAACTTCGACGTTATTAATGTTTCGGTATTACTGTCTCTTTGAGTAAAAGCGAGCCCGCTCGCAGGGAACTCGGCGAAATTCTATTCAAGACAGTTTTAGCGGAAGGTATGCAATCCCCCAGCCGAAATATGTGTAATGGAAGTAAATATAACGGAAGGAAGTATTTCGAGCCCTCTGGCTCTCGCGGGCACTGAACGTCGGTTGAAATTACTTACGCTTTCGGCCAGGCCACCCTCTTCTTCCTTTCATGTTCCATCTTTTGAGCGGCAACTAGAGCGCGTTGTTCCGGAAATTTTGCGAAATCTCGTTCCATCGCGATCTTGGGCGGTCGACGAACGTTAAATCGCCCAAAGTAACCGCGGATTCGGCTGGACAATGGAAGAATTAGAGGGAGAATTGGCTCGCTTAGAGATTTCATAAATGCATTATCAGTGAGTTGACAACGCAATGAAATTCTGAATGTGAATATTGTTATTGGAAATAAAAATATCAGGAATGCTATGCATTGTATTCAATTTTGGTGATTATTGATGGGAAAGGATTTCGATATCACGACTCTGAGTAATTCAAGAGCTTTGAATAGAGATCTTTTTGGACTATTGGATGCTTGATGGTACAATAGTTTTAGTGGTAAAGGTATTTTAGGACTTATTCGCTGATAAATGGGCCTATCCATAGAGGTATTCGATTGTACTACGTTGTTGTAATATTTGATTTAACAATATTTTACATATTGGACCAATTTGATGCATTATATTTGAAGAAGGGGTATTTTCTGTTGTGAAAAATTGGAAAATTTATAATAAAATTGTTGACCTTGTTATTTGATATCAAATATGTAATCGGGATATGTGAATAATTGTTCTGTGAGCTGAAATTTTGGAAAGACTGTCGTGAAACCAGCTAACAGTTTAAATTAATTATATCTAGAAATTGCTTCGTACAATTCAATTAAAATTTGTAAATGAACTGCATCCAACCAAATATTGCCAGCGAAAATATTAAATAAATAAAAACGATTTTCGATGAAGGAATAAGCATTGACACTTCACTAATTATTTTCAAGTGCAAGTGACAAAATAATTGCAGTCGAAAAACAATTAGGAAACCAAACCATGCGTTCATTAAAAAAAAAAAAAAAAAACAATTTCAAAGCAACACCCATAACTTTTCATCAAAATTGTCAAACTTTCCCAGTTTGTAAGTGCTTCAAATTGCTTCCCAGAGTCCTAAATGAACGCGCGAGAGCAACCGTTTACGATTCACCCCGCGAAATTTCGCGAATTGTAGCCGAGCGACACGTACGTACAAAGCGCGACGTGGAAGATCCTTTTCGCGCGAATTATTTCAAAGGAGTTCTCGAGCCCTTTCTCTGGGAAAGAAAAATCCACCCGAGAAGTCCATTTCGCGCTTCCTGTAAACGCCCGCTCGTTCCCGCTCCTCTCTTCAAGCCAGGAGAGACATAAACCCTCGGCATAAAGAACCGCGCCGTTTACATCGTTCTTAATACATATCTATAACATACAAGCCGCGCACGCCGCCATTCTCCAGTAGACGTAGTCGAGGGGACTTTCTTCGCAGCCAGTGGGAAAGCAGGTTGAGAGAGCTCGAGAGAGCCTGGGATCCTGGAAAGAAGGGCGAGTTGGCTAAAAGACGGAGACACTCGAGAGAGATAGGCGGAGATAAATAAAAATACGGGAGATGTAAAGGCAGGGACGAGCTGGAGGAGTTCGAGGTATGGAGTGTGGGTAGACAAAGACGGGGAAGGGGCTAACAGGAACAAAAGATGAGAAAAATGGAGGTGAATGCGTCGAGGAAGCTGAGGATCTAGAGCGCAGGGTTCAAGGGATAGAGGAGATTGAGGACGAAGAGGAAAATTGAGAAATGAAGTGGGAAGGGTTAAATGATGATGAGTGAAAGCAGGAAGGTGTTGCAGGAGCAGAGCTAGATGCTATAGGAAGTCAGGGGGAAACAGATGCAGAGAAAGGAAGGGTTAAGAAAATTGAAAACTGCGAGGAGGAGACAGATTAACTGAGGTGTGGGCAGGAGCAGTGAGATATCGGAAATAAAGGACGCCTGAGGCGCGGGTAGTAAAAGTGGTCGAAAAGTAGGAAGTAGGGAACGAGATGTCAGGGATGGGTGGAAGTTGAGCTAAGTTCAGGGAGAGGTGAACCCAGGGAGGCACAAATGGACGTGGAGGCCAAACAAGGCGAGTGAAACGGGGCCACGGAAACACTGAAGAAGTGAGAAAGTGCAGAACGTGGATGAGCTAAAAAGGAGAGAGAAAGAGAAGCTATGGAATATTAAATGAAACAGAGTTGAAGTTGAAGCGGAAGCAACTAACACTTGTCGAGGATGAATGGATTAAGGGTCAGGTGAAGCAGAGGATGAGCTAGAAAATATTGAAGAGGACACGAACGAATTGATGAATTAAAGGCATGGATAACTAGAGAAATACGTAAAACTGTCATAAGAACAGAGGGTAGGATAAAAAGTCAAGGGATGTGAACGATGGAAGAACTATAGGACAGAGTGTAGGCGGTGGGAGGGGCGGAGGGAGTGTAAGAAAAGTGGATGGAGTGGAAAATAAATTGCGTCCAGCATCTGGTGATAACTGGAAAAGTTATCACACGTGCCGCCTACACTCTCAGAGCCACGTATCCACAGAATCCTTCGGTTGCTCGAACTTCTTCGTTGTCCTTCCGGTTGACACTGGTCATAGAGGTGTAAGAGCTGGGTCGAGTGCCGAACAAATCTCTGCCAGGATGCCGCCCCTTCGACCAGGGGGGTAAAAACTGCTGGCATAGAGAAGTGTAGGTTCTGATTTCGTGAACAGGATTCGCGTTGGAGATATGAGTACAGTAAAAGTATTTTCTGGCTCTAATATTTATTGAAAATCAATTCAATTTTCATTTAATTACATTTACTAAAACACGACCAATTTTCATTCGATCACTTGAATTACATTCAATTGCATATTCAATTTGAAGTAGATTAATTTATACAGACATTTTTATCAGAATTTTCACAGGGATCGCAATTTAATATAGGAATATTGTTACTCTATTATTTCATTAATTTTGCAGGACTCATTTCATTTTAATAAACTCAACTGCGTATTCTTACTAATTGACAGGCAAAATATTATCCACATGAATACTTATTTTTATATTGTTTCTGTACCTTGAAAATTCACCAGAATTTAACTAATACCTAATTAAAAGAATAATCTAAATTATTTTCTCTTTTTTTGTCAGATAATTTTTCTCGTTCCTCTTTTTACACTTTAGGTAGAATCATGTATTAACACGAGACTATCAAAGATTGGCCAGGTCCATTCCTTAAGGAGAAAAATCTCTATTCTCCAGGGTGGAAAGTTTACTTTTTTTCGAGGGGCAGACTACGTGAAGTTCTTCATATCGAGAGCGAAATGATTTATGAATTTGGTGGTTCTTCTGTCGACACTGTATCGTTTTTCTGTAGGAAGGGTGTTGGGTGTGTAAGTAGTGTTGCGAAGATGAATGAAAGTTGGTGGAAAGTTTGCAGCAGTCGCTGAGTAATGGATAAACGATAAAGCAACGAATCGACTGCACGAAACGTCCTCTTTGGACCCAGTTAGTGGAATATACAATTTTTCTACTAAAAATTTAGTATTTTTCGATCTGTAATAACTGTGGTATTCTTTCTGTTTCAGGTAAGCGAGTAATTCAATAAGGCATCGCTCTTCATTTTTGGTAACGTAGAATACCTTTCACGTTTTCAATTATCCTAATCGAAATATCAATTATGATTGAAATAGAATCAGTAGAGTCACGAATAGATCAAGAAAAAAAAATATTAAACTATATTAAAGGGTTACACAGGACACAACGATCTCTTTGAAACCATTATGAAGAAATTTTGTACCGGAAGGTATGACAACATCATTTTCCTTTGACATTCCCAATCTACAGTCATTTCTAAATTCACAAAGTACAAAGCGGCAAGTTCTAAACGAAAAGATACAGGATATCTCTGGTAGAGTCAAAGTGAGCAAGGGCGCGTCTAAAAATTACATCTGGGACAGCCAAAACAATCAAAAGCGTTGCTCTCCTAACGAGATGTCGCTTTAAAACGCCCCTAGCGGGAAAAGAATTACGTTGCTCGGGCTCGCCATTACAAAAACCTAATTCCCTCAGCAAAAATTACAATAAAAAGCTTAGGCATCGCACGTTCGCTGTTAAAAATTACATCCCTCCTACGTTTACAATTAAAAACCACCGCCAGGGGCTCTAGTCTCCCATTTCATTCACGTTCAAAGTTTACTCAATTTCTTTCCCTTCGTGATGCAAGAAACGAATGTTTAAAAATTACCAAGGTGGACATGCGAGTTTGAAATGTCGTGAAACTGCATTTTCGTCTCCCAAGGAAGTATTATTCGTGTCCCATGAGAAGTCTCCTGAATAGTATTGCTTCTAATGCTTTCTAGGAGACTTTCCATGGGACACATATAGAGTACATAGTCCATAGCAGTGTTTCTCAACCTTATCGAATCATCGCTCATCTCGACCCTTGCATACTTTTCAAATAATTGTAACATATACCTAAGTATTAAGAGAGATCAAACAATTTATGACTTGTTATCAAAATACAATCAAAGTTCACTTCTTGAAACTACATAATTCAACTCTTAAAAAGTAAAATATCCCTATGTACGTAATAAAAATATTATTGGAACTTCTGACACTAATTAAATTCGTCTTCGTAGTATAAACTATTTGTTCCTCTATTCTTCACTGAGTTTTAATGAAAAAGTGCAGCGTAGTTAATGTTGTGTCTGTAGGTCAGCGGCCATCATGAGAAAAACTGGCGTATGCAATTTCTCCTGAAGGATATATAAAACAAAATAATAGTAAACGTCGCCAGCAATACGGAAACTTGAGGCGCTCCTTAAATTCGACCCTCGTAAGATAATCATTGATATTCGACGGCGAATCAGTTGTCCCTTCGTAGCTTTTACGATCAGATTACGTTCGTATCAAGGAGAGTCTTTTATGCGTGGCGTTTCCCTTTTCCATGTAGCCGATCAGCAGAGATTTGTCCATCTTCAGGCCTCTTATTTTTATGATTAATGTTAACGGGGATGAATGACAGGAGGGGATGAAACCTTGACTGTCAGGGAACTGATATTATCGTCAAATAACTCGATCGAAACGTGGGGAGTACCTCTGAAAATAGATTAATGCGAGAACATTCGTGATTGAGTAAATATTAATCACTAGAGTGCGGATCTTTATGTATCTATGAAAACTTTTACTGTACAAACGTATAGAAGCACAGAGTTCATTAAATATGCAAAAATATGGAAAATATTGGAAGTTAAGTACACATTATAATATTGATAGAGTGAAATAAATCTTTAATTACGTTCCACTCTTCTCATTCTGTTTAAAAAAATAGAAATTGACATACATAACCGTAGTGTATACAGGGTGATTCAGGGTTTCTGGCCAAGAGTTTATTTCATTAATAAATACAGGTATTACTATCGCTATAAGATTTAAAAATTATATATTTACTGCATTTCTCATATAGGAATTTTATAAAAAGACCACCTTCTATTTTTATGGAATTTATTCCATTTTTATTTCCGTTTCTGTGGGACTTATGTAAAGTTTTGAATATCATACTCCATAACAGTATGCCACACTATTTTTGCACTTTAATTTCACTAATGGTCAATAATTTAAAGAAGATCCAAAACCATATCTAATTATGTATACACTTGAACATTACTTTATTGAACTGCGATTCTGAATCAGTCTGTATAGAGTGCAGTTTGTACGTTTTTTTCAATTCTTTTTGAATTTAAATTGCATTTAAATATCTAACAGAACGACAACCTATATATACTCGTTTTCTTTGAAGGGAACTTTGTTCATGATAATTTCGTTATATTTTAATGTAGCTTTTCATAAGAAGATTACGAAGCTCTTAGGAAAACAAGATGTAGAAGGAATAAATTTTGTCTAGATGGAGGAATCCTATTATCCTTAATTTACAGGCTCAACCTCTTTGGGGTGAAATTAAAAGCTAACCGAATGCGCAACCCTATCTAATACTTTTTTACAGAATAAAAGTATAAAGACATCAAACATTAATAACAAATTCTATGTACAAATTTTTCAGATTTTATATCTCCAAATTATACACATATTTATTCATTTTTGCAACTCTTTCCCCGATTTCCCCATTTAAAACTCTACTACAAGAATTCATTCAGAAATGATTTACTAGCAGCAATATTATATTAGGCGATACAGCAATTCCAAGAATTTAAATTGATCCTCGTTCATTAGTTTTCATATTCTCAATGGGATAAACAAAAGAAAAAAGAAAAATATCTTCAGACCCTCTAAGCCTGTGGTTTCTCAAGTTCACGTCCAATTCAATTCGTCCTCATCTCGAATGTAGGCGGATATCGGCGTTCGAATCACGGCTCGACGGTCGGAAATATTCATATTGACCTTTGAACTTTATTCGATGCGTCCCGGAAGCCTCTGAACCACGAGGTCTTCTTCATAAATCCAGGGGACCGAGAACGTCTCCCTGCGGCGGTCGTAAAGGTCGTCGGGCAAACAGTGAAATTCTTTTGGAACGATCGCGACCAAGTCGTTCGCTTATTTCCCTCCCTCTTCCCTGTGTTTTACACACAGCATAACTCCCCTCGAAGGGTCGTGCTCGCTTGTAATCGCTCGTTTGCGCGTCGTGTCCTCGGAATTTGATGCATAACACTTGTAGGTTTGTCCGAGCGGAACGAAAGTGCTGCAATAGCGATTCCAAGTTAGTATCCTCGGGATCTGTTAGGCGAATCTGCTTGGAAGACGGTGGAACTCGTATGGGTCCCTAGCTGCAAATTTATACGGAATAGAGATTTTGTATGTAGTGGTTTTATGGTTTCCTTATGTTTATAGTGGTCGAATTTTTAAACGTATCAAATTGTTAAATCTTTTTCATCTCGAAGTTTTAAAGTATCCAGCTTTCAGACTTCTGAATTTCCCAATTAAATATTCGCAGTTTTAACTCAGTGAGCACTGATCGAAGTTTTGTTGAACATTTATTACATATATATCTACATCTAAAAGTTGAAATTTCGAATTACTAAACTGCAATTACTAAACAAGCAATTCGAATTACTAAACTTACTCTAATGCAACAACAGTTGCATTAGACCTTTAATACAATATAAAGAGAAAGAGAAAAATTTGCGTAAGTTTCGAAAAACAGTGTACAAATACTTGCTTACAAAAACAATAAAATATTTGGGTTGGAAAATTAACTTAGAAGATATTTAACTTCACTTTCTCATCATTATATTTTAACCAAGAACCCTTAGTATATTATGTTATAACTAAAACTAAATTAACTAAGAATTAAAACTATAACAAAGCATAACCCCAACAAAAAAACCCTCCAAGGCAAAAAGGGAAAAAAGATCGTCAATTGTTTCTTAAACCACCCTATAAGTATCATAATTCCGCGTTGACTGCAGTTCAGGCAACAGCAGTCATTACAGATTTATCGACTTAATTTTTCCAACCCCACGATTCAGTCGTCGACGACGATCGCTGAAGTTTCCACGATCACTAGGGGCGTAAGAATGAATCCTCATTTGAAGGGGTAGCGCAGAATAGAAGGGACAAATCGATGGTATTATATAAAAAGGAAGGCGAGGATCACGGGTAGCACCGCTGGTCGTCAAGTCATCGATTGACATACCGAATACCATAATTCATCCCCTCCTTCACTTACCAAAAATACGTAGTGTGTTTCATGAGCAAAAGCATTAGAGGGTTAAACGAGCACGTTTACGAAAAAGTTTCGAAAATAAAATTTTTCCAATTTCTACTTTAGTTCTGTTGAATTAAGTAAGGTAAAAATTAGTTCTTGCAGATAACATAGAAGAAGAATTCATAGAACTTTATCTTGAAAATTATTGACAGATGTCGCCTTTTTTCTTAAGGAATCAGGCTTACAATAAAATTTTTCCAATTTCTACTTTAGTTCTGTTGAATTAAGTAAGGCAAAAATTAGTTCTTGCAGATAACATAGAAGAAGAATTCATAGAACTTTATCTTGAAAATTATTGACAGATGTCGCCTTTTTTCTTAAGGAATCAGGCTTACATTAACCCTTGAAAAGTGAAGGGTTTTCAGGGGATGCGGTAAATGAATGCAGAGATATTTTAACTCCTAGTAGAATTTCTATTGCAAACTACTTTGGGGGAAGATTATACAGAATATATAAAAATATAGTTTGAATTTCATATACTTCATTTCTCTTTAGTTTTGTGTCCATCTGATACATGAAATAAGTGTATTTTTTATATGATTCTTATAAATAAATTCATTACAATTTTGACACCTTGTACTATATTTAGGGTCAAAGTGACCCTGCATTCGTCGTACGAGGATTAACTTTGGCTGAAGGTCTGCAGTTTCTTATGGAGAAGCGTGCACTAGGGACTTTTCACTTGCAGCAATTCTCTCGCAAGAAACCATGTTTTATTTCAATATTTGTTGTTAAAAGCATACTTTATCTCCTGAGAAAATAAAAGCATGTCTAACTAAAAGTCTAGTGTGCAGTTAGAGTCAGTCGAAGGCACAGTCGCTTCTGCTTGAAGGATCGTTGCGAGAACAAAGAACAATCGACGTAGGGCAGCAGCGTCGAAACGAGCTGAAGGGAGAAGGTAGAAGACAGCGAAGTTCGAGCAGGAATGGAAGCATCCAAGAGGAAACTAATGCAAGCTTGTCGAAAAGGGATTAATAGAGAAATAACGAAGAGGAGCTGTGAAGGAAACGAATAACAGCTGACAACTACAAATTGCAAGCTACAGACCATGGACAATGCCAAAAAAGAGAGAATGCCAAAGCGAGGAAAGGTCCAAGTAGTAACAGAACATCCTTACGCAGAGAATAGAACATAATTTTCGAAACAAAGGAGAGAATAAAAAATATTGCTATTAAAATAAAAAGGAACATAAATTATAAATCAAAAATATATAACGTCACTGTCCCAATGCCTGATTATATTATTTTCTAACATATTATACTATCTTTGTAGTAATATATATGTGTTTAAAAAAATAGGAGAAAATTTATAATAAACCTAATTTTCATGAAAATAAATGTAGAAGATTGACATTTTTTGTTTTATCCATATTGACACCACTTCATTGTTACTTTGGGTGATACAAATATTGACGTATTGCATTATTTTCAATGAAAGAAGGTATGATTAGTTATTGGGTCAGACTTTTGCACATTGTCGCGATTCCCAATCATCTCAGACCACAAATTTCAAAACTAAAATCAACAAGAATCAACAAAAATCAACAAGTTGCATTAAAATGCTAAAGCACAAGAAAGTCGTAATAGAATTAATTACTATAATTTAATGTTCACATATATATTACACTTTCTAGTTTAAAAAGTAACCTAATATAACAAAGGAAAGTGAAGATGCTATTAAGCAGTAGGTACAACGTGGAACGAGGAAAGCAACGCAACAGGAGAATCAGCCGCTCAAATAGAAACCGAATCGCCTGAAGGATGAGGCTATGGAGACCCATACGAGCACCGTGGTAGATCCAAGGGGAAGGGGGCTAACGTCGACAAGTAGAACTCGAGAAGGGATGGAGAGAACATACTCGAGCAAACGGCAGGGGATGTTTATGGGAGAGCGCAGTGCGGTATTGCCTAAGGCGCCAGTGCGAAGGAGGCGAGACGGCGCCATAATTGATGGTGGCCAAGCATCAATGGGGGTCGATTCGTAAGGAACACGAGTTTTTCCGCGAGTGACGAGCACAGGAGGGTCCATTGACTTCTTCCAGCCTCCGCCATTTCCATCCTCTCTCGCCGTTCCTGTCTCCTTTGGTAAGAAACCTCTCAAGATTATGGGGACTCTCGCCTTTTTTGCCCACCCACCCTCCACAACAGGCCGCGAGCATTAATTTCGCTCCTCCTCCCCAGTGGCTGGGATTTAGTTTTCGCGGTCTCGCCCGGGATAATTCGAGTTGCTCACGATCGATCGAGGGACAGAAGCCTTTCCTCCCCTCCTTCGTCGAAACTCTGGCCCCTTTTTGCGGACTTTCGCCGGCCCTCTTTGTTACTCGACAGGCAAAAAGACTCTCAGCTGTATGAGGCGAGGTTTTTCCAGGCGAAAGGCACGCATTAATTTTACTTTCCCGCGACGGAACGTCCACGAACGTCGATGCTCGCTGGAGGTTTTTTCACCACGCGGGATTTACGAGCGGCGAATTTCGGTCCGTGACTCTGCCCGTTTCGTCCATCGTTTCCTCGAGGCTTCTTCGGCTGGCGGAGCTTCGCCACGGAATTGGGTTAATTCTAATTCCCATAGTTTATTTCGGAGCATCGGACGAGATGATTCGCGAGGAACGTGCTCCTCGTAGCTGACACGCGAGGAACGTTGACCTCGTTATTTCATCCCCTCCGCTCGCGTTCTCGGTCCCCTGGTCCTCGAATCCCTTGTAGAATTATTTGCAGAACAGGGTTCTTTGGTGGCGTGCGATATGCGAGTTTGGTGAATATATTGCATAGCCTTCTAGAGATAAAGGTACGGGGTTGGCTCTTGTATCAATTAGCTGAAGGGGTGTCGAGAGTTTTTATGGTGGTGTAGATATCATCTAGAGGAAATTGTACGTAGAATGTAGGTTATTATACTTTCTACAGACACGACTGTGTTTAAAGTAGATCGTTAAATTTACATGCCAAATGTTTGACATTTGAGATTTTCTGGGAGAGTAGATTGAGGAATTCGTGGTTTAACATAAACGAAGTAGGATAATAGTACTTTGACTTATGGGCTTCCGACTTTCATTAAATCTCACTTACGTTCTTCCTCTTTATGATATTACTAGAATTTCTGCAATTTAAAATTTGTCTTCATGATGGAAATTGTTCAGTTTTTCTTTCTTTGTGATGTGATAAAAAGATCCAAAAGGATCCAAAAGATCCTGTTAACATGGTATCTATACTGATGAGAGAAGAGGGAAAGAGAAATTACATTTTGATGTATATTAAACATCCCCAGACGACGTTATCACTCATTACATTACGTTTTTGCAGAGCATGTCACCATATCAATCATACCCTTACCAGAAACCAAGTTAGATAAATGAGAAAAAATTGACCACACCATCAGTTCAAGCTTTGTGTAATTGATTTTATAAAAGTTCCAATTCTACATGAAATATACTATGTTTTCTGAAATTAAAGAACGAACGAGAAAATTCAGCTTTGTAGGGCTCAAGCTTTAAAAACTCTGCGACATTACTTTAAATGCAAACTTTATTACTACAAATTTCAAAGAAAATCTACGATCCTCAAATTTTCGCCGAAATTTTCCGCGCGTCCAGAATCCCCAGCGACTTCATTTACCCTTCTTTCTGTGTCGGAATAATTATCTTTGTAAAGTACTTCCTCGTTCGCTGATCCTCGAAATGATCTTCTCTGGCCTCACGCCTCCCACTTTCTCGCCAACAGAAAATGGCGGCCTGGAATCCGTGTATATTTCAAGACTGCGAAATTATCCGTTCTCCCTTCAAATGAATTTATGCGTCGCGTTTTGACCGAATTCCCAAACAAAGACAAATCGAGGCAAAATGAAACGCGAAACGCGAACGCGGGAGTCGACGCGGATGCCGCGAGGAAACATAAATCCGTTTAAACTCGTTCGAGCTGCTATCCAAGCACTAAATTCGTCCAGAGGCAATCGTAAATTACCATCGAGAATCTGCACAGGGAGAGGAAGCGAGGGACATTATTCGTAAATCTCAGAAATTACGCGCGACAAATTGACCCTGTCCTCTTGCAAGGATACGTGAGCAGGGTTGCCGCACAAATTTCCTGTTTGGGTATAGTAAGGGAAATTGAGATGTGGAGGAGAAATAGTGGGTGTCCTATTATATTGTGTTAAGAATAAGATCTGAGTCGAGTCTAGGGCCTAGACCACAGCTGTCTAGTATAGGGGCTGCTCATGGGCTTGTTTCCCCTTCCAGTGGCTACTGCACACACATGATGGACCTACATTAGCGTGCTTAGATATTAGGATAGATATTAGGATTCACATTATTCTAAATACTTGAATACTCATACTTTCTTATTTCTACAAAGTGATCCAATTGTTTGGAGGCTGAAAGGCAATGGCATCACAAAAACATCGCAGCTGATCGCAGCGGGACTCTATTGTGACCTAAGAGGCCCACAATGCGATTGTGGCGACACTGTCTTAAAATTTCCAAGCGAGAGGATCACCCTATAAGTAACTGATATTTAATGTTATTCTCATCGGTATTTGTAAACCTTATATAGTCATCTGAGATGAGATTTGCAGCCAAAACTATACTATAAAATTATACTTGGTGTATTCTACAAATTTTAATAAGGTAAAAATGTACATATATTCATGCATGATAGTATATGTTGTCATAAATTTACGCGACGCTAAAGAGGCGACCATGACAGACTATGTATCATCCCCGTTGTTCTCCACAGCAATACAGATGAGAGTGGGGGAACCATTGAGAGCACGTGTGTCGTAGCATGGACAGCTCTGATCTAGACCTACATCACAGCTGACTCTAGAAAACCAGCAGCATTGTGAGAGTCCGATTTTGCACTTGACAGAAAGAGTACGCAGCATTGTGTATCTGTGTGTATCCAGAGATGTATCCATGATAGATTTTTTCTTGAGCATAGCTAGTACTAGACTCGACTATATCTTC
Source organism: Calliopsis andreniformis (assembly GCF_051401765.1). NCBI lineage: Eukaryota > Metazoa > Arthropoda > Insecta > Hymenoptera > Andrenidae > Calliopsis > Calliopsis andreniformis. The sequence goes on from NC_135066.1 coordinate 15,276,865, forward strand.
ACCAACAGAACACGTCGTCTCTTCCCCAGCTCTCAATTTCCCCCACTATACTCAAGGAGGGAATTCACGTGGCAACCCTGCACCTAAAGTCATTCGGTTCTTATTCGAGCACTGACTTTTTTATAGTAAGTGAAACGTCGTTGGTGGACGTGGCCAGTCCTCCCATGACGAACTCCGCCACGTGGTGTAAATAAAACGAGCTTTTCTCAGTTCTTATCCTCCCTCTTTGAACGCGTAAAATGTCCTCGACTTCTTCCCCAGACTGGACAGAACGCGAGTTAATTCCCGTTTACAAAGACTCCTGTCCTGGATATCGAGTTTTACGATTCGTTAGCGGCGAGAGTTCTTCCGCTTCCGGTCTCCCGCAGGGAACCGTTTCCCTTCTATTCTAGCTTCCTTTTTTTTTCTGACGAACTCGGGATACTCGGTGGAAGTAGTTTCATTTCCCTACGAGGACGGGACTTCTTAGTCGAGAAAAATATAAACTTTTATGCCGCCTCTGCTGCTTGATGCGAAAGGATTCAATTTCTTTGCGTTTAATAAAGATTCTGTTGCTCTGATACTTGAAGAGGATATGTTTTTCTTTATGGAATGGTGATCGTGAGTGAGTCTGCTCCATATTAACTTTCAAATACGAGTTTTAAATATTATGTTACATAAAAGTAACAACTTTCTTTATGGGGAGTCCGTTTCACTGACTCGAATATTCGATGTGTTATCGATTAAAAGGATTGGGAAAATTTGTGGGAATCGAGAAAGGCACATTTAGAAATCAAGATTTCTCTGTTGAATGGTGTGTCAGTGAAAGCTAGGATTACATATTGCGCAATGGGTAAAGTGTCATATTTGAATAAAACGTTAACGATAAAATAATATGCTTACAAAGATAAGAAAATTTACTATAGTTTTAAATTCTACAGCATTTAATGGTACATAGCGAGTTCTCCTAAGCTAGATAAAGATGAATAATTCTAGTGAGTGTCCCATTCTCGATACCTTCCTCTTCCACCAATTTAAGTGGAAACTCTTTTTTGAGGTATACATATTTTTATTACAAGATTTACAAGACACACAACAAAACACCTATGTATAAAAAATAGAACTGCCCTCTCTTCGCTGCTCTCCTAAAATTCCCAGCCACGACTATTCAAAAAGCTTCCAAACGTCGACTAATTAACTGAATATTCAACCAAGTTTCTTTCTTTCGTTCTTTTTTGTGTTTTCCCATCGTGACATAGGCTGACGTGATTCGCCGTGAATAAAAAATAAACTGACGCGTATTCGTTGGCCCCAGATTCCTTCCCAGCTGACAGGAAAAAGGTCTGGAATTGAAAACCCTTCTGGCCCTAAGTAACCAGAAAACACGATTTAATTTCGTTTCTTGCAGACTGTTCTGGTCATTAAGCGAGGTGATACGCGACGTAGACGCGCTTTTTGTAGCAGGTACACGTGGAAAACTCTATTGACTTTTTTACGCTTTTCCTATTCCCCCTCCCCTCTTCATTCCATCCTGTTTTATTTCATTTACCCCATCCCCTCTTCGCCCGATTTCTATCTACTCACTCTACTTTAGTATTCTTTTTACTCCCCTCACATATATCTTGCCCCTGGCTTCTAATTTTCTTGATTCCACTGTTCCCTTCTTTTTCAACTTTCTACAGCAACCTTGCAATTTCGAAGTAAATAAGGCCTGAAAATCACGGAGTTTCATTCGATCGGGATCTAGATTATCATTTATTACTCCTAATCACACCTCGGGACGATATTGCATTACGAAACTTTGTCGCGAACGTGAGCGCAACTCGACATCGAAACGAAACGCTTCAATGCTCCGTGACGAGGTGCGCCGCCAAATAAATTTAGTTGACTAATTATTGGTACCCTAATCGTATTTCTCGATAAAATTGTGTTAAAGGATATTACTGTATACCTAATAGTTAGTCTAAACAGCTGAAAGAAAGTAAAAAATAGCCATAGTATCTATAGTCAGACACCAGTACCCAATAGGTACATCAAACCTTAACTTTCGAGCTATTCCAGACCAGGGTTGCCACACGAATTCCCCCCTTGAATATACTGGGGCAAATGGGTTGGTGAGGGAAGAAATAATGGATATTCTATTGTATCGCGTTTGCTAAGATCTAGCTCGAGTCTAGAATCTAGACCAACACCTATAGAACACTCGTTACTTCTGTCTCCACCTCCAAATTTCCCCCACTATATTCAAACAGGGAATTCGTGCGGTAACCTTGGTTTGGAGAAGCTGGAAAGTTGAGGTTTAGTGTACACCTAGCGCAGACGAATCTGATCGCATCGATACTCTCTATCTCTTTCTCATACGGGAGCCATTAAATGAGAGAGAAGAAGAGAGAGAGAGAAAATGTCGATGCTGCCAGAACCATTTGAGTTGGCCGTACCTATTGGATATTGGTATCTGAGACATTTCGTGCTTAAAAAAAGCTATTTTAAAGTTTAAAGTATTCAAATCTTTACCTTTGACCTAAAACCAATGACAACAACCTTCCCTCAGTTCTCGTCGCTTGTTCGATTTAGTGCCACAGTTATCATCAGAAAATACATGTAATTTCAACGTGGCACGCACTGATAGGTAACAAGATCGCTTCTCTGCAAATTCCACCCTCCGCTATCGTAGAGGGATGAGAACGAAAAGAAACGTAAAAAGCGCGAGGCACGCGCTTACTCGGTTGGAACTCCACTTGACGAAACGCAAAGCTACGCGCGGCTCTCTTTTGCAGTTTAATTTCGACCCTTGAGGCTGGAAGTGTTTCGTGCGCGCTGGCACGAGATTCGCGGGGGGGTTCCTGCAACTGGGAACCACTTTTGGCTTCCAGCTTTCGACGATGTCACCCGCGGCGCGAAAAGTGTTTTACGATCGCAACTCGGGCATTACTTCCTAGAGAAAGCGTTGGGGAGTTAATGTTTGCTATTGTGTTGGAGCTGGTTAGTGAATAAATTTCTTCTGGCAAAGGACGTTAATTAGCGTCGTCTTCCGGTTTCGATGAAACATGGCATACGAGTAATGCACCGAGAAATATTCGACACGCATTTCTATTGCTGATATTCACGTTTGAAGGATCAAAATTCTGTAGTTGTAAGGCAAGACCCAAGTCACATGTTTTTGCTTTCGAGATATTGGCGTTTAAAGTTTCTTGTTTCAATAGTGGCTTATGGACTTGTGCCTTCTTAAATACAATTTTCAGTAGAAATCATTCTTTTAATGCCCTTTTTACTTTCTGAAAATATAAATTCTATATTGTAAGTATCAATTGAAGCCTTAACTCAAATTTTTTAAAAATGTAACATAGATTGTTTTACCTTACAAACACAGAATCATCTCCAAAGTTGGGAAGGAAAATAGATTTTAGTAAATATCTCGAATTTCGTTTACGTTATCTTATTGCTTACAAAAAACCACACATTTTCTATGTCAACCATTTCTCCTACCTGCATTAATTTTTCAGATGTTTACGAAAATGTACTTTCCATCCCAACTTTGGGGGTAATTTTCACCCCCTATCAGCACCTAAAAAAATACGTATTTAACATGTTTCGATGCTCTACTCGTATACTAAGTTTCATCAAGATCACCAAGTTTCATTTTTTGCTTTTCATTTTTTACTTCTGAAATTTTGCAGAATATCAGAAATCATCGGAAAACAGAAATCCTTTACTGAATACGAATCCATACAAGAATGATCACTAAACCAGTAATTACGATTTTCAATAGATCCTCTAAACCACTCTTCGAAAATCTCAAAGAACATCGAATCCACACAAACACAAAATAACTTAACGATCATGAATTCCCCTCGCTGAAGGAAACCAAACAGCATCGAAGTCGATAATGCCGCGAAAGCAGCGTGAATCGCGCAAACAGAAATGTTTATTTTCCGGTTCCGCGGTGAATGTTAATAACTCAGCTCTGAATAATGTCCGTGCAATTGGCTGAAGTTTAGGCATTTGTTTTAAATCGATTGCTTCCGAGGAAGTCGGGCAAGTTTCAGCAGGGAAGATAGAGCGCTTTTGTGGTCTTTGAGAGTTAGCACGTTAGCGCGGGCGAGGCTCATAAAGCAGACCGTCTCTTTGCATAGTTCCGTGAAAGGTGGAAAATGATGAATCGGCTCATCGTGGACGCTCGTCGCTTTCGTGCAGGTGAAACGGAAACGCATCGAGACTTGTTACCCCGCTCGGTTCTTCTAATTAAACGTTGTTCAATTAATTAAAAGGCTGGCGCGAAGGTGAGGGTACGAATAATTAACGGTCACTGGGGCAATTTTGGTCACGTTTATGGAAAGCGGCGCGTAGCTGGGAAGAATAACGAGCATCGGCGAGCGGGTTTCGCGCTGCTGAAGCTAATTTATATTTTCACGGGGGATATTTTTTGAGAGCGTCGCTCGTCGCGCGGAAGGTGCATCGCGAAATTCTGTCTTCAGCTACCTCCCGCTGTAAAAGCATTAATTAACGACGTATTTCCAAAGCAGCGTTTAATTATTTTAATTGTATTCCATTTATCCGTTCGCTGATTCGCGCTGAAATTGTTTCGCGGATTTCCTTCGGCGAGGCGACGTTATTTGTTAACTGGGTAGACAGTTAAGAGCTTGATTCACGGGGAAGCTTGAACAGGTCGGTGACAGGTTGTTCTTGCTGGAAGTTTTAAGAGCATCGGGGTGCAAGATTCGCGGACGACAAACGTTTTTCGCGAGTGTCGCGCGAAAAGCACCATTCATCTCGCGCTTTGTTTTCACCCCCCGCCCAATCCACCTTCCTCTGACAAGTTCTGTCGTGGCGGCTCGAAAAAACCCACCAGGGTTACAAATTCCTCTTCCCTCTGAATCTGACTCGGACAATTTCATTTCTCGCCGCTAACATACTTCTGTCTGTTGAGCACTCCTCAGGATGGAAGAATTATAGCGAGAAATGAAAAATCCAGGATTTGCTTTGCTCTAGCGGTTAAGAAATTTCGAATTCATTTTACACGAGTGGTTTAAAAGCGACAACTGGAGAAAGTAGATTTTTCAGGGAAATTAAAAGATTGTTTTTGAGTTTGGGACAAAGCTGTATACTAGATTTAATAAAATCGACAGAAAAATGTGAAAAATGATTTTGCTTGCATTATTTGAGAAATTCTTTGAATGAACTCTAGGGTTATGAAATTCAGCTAATATGATTTTTAATATGGTTTTAAGTTGTATCGCTTTCGAAAAGCTTGCGTGTTTTGGAAGTGGAATAATTTTAATATCAGAGGCTTTTGGGATGAGATCATTTTTATGAGTGGAAATGTTTATTCAGAAAATATAATTGGAAATATAGAGACATACGTTTATGCAGGTATTATTTGTTGGTACTGCTTATACAGTTTTTTAATCCTACGGTTTCACTGAAAAATTCCGCAATTTTTATAATACTAAAAGTCCAGTGTGCAAATGGTAGCTGCCTTCAAAGAAACGTATCACAAAAAATAACGTTTTCACAGAAAAGTGAGAAACTTGTGAGTATTTGTGAATGTAGATAAAAATGTGTACCAACTAAACTCACTAAAACAAATATTATTCAAACAATTTCCAGACGTGCATTTATATCAAAGATTGAACAGATTCTAGAATTTGAAAGTTCACCCAATAAAAGTTTTACAATGAATAAAGCACTTTTTACCAAACTACTTCATAATCGTAATTCACGAACTGCATTTCCCTAATTGTGTAGATATTTAAATGTCTTTGTGTGCAGCATTCAGAATCGAACGATTTAATCAGAAAATCCCAAATCCTAGAGCTTCGTTAGAACAAACACAGTTCCATGACCGCAACATTGATTCTAAGTACACGGAAACTGATTCAGTGGATACACAAATGGCTCTCGATCGAAGACAGGAGAGGGTGAGGGTTGAGATTGATGGCGATGGCGAGCACAAAGAGGCTCGTTCCTGGTGAATCCAAATTTTGCGCGTTTCACACGTCTAAGTAGCCAGCCAACCCATCTCTCACCGCAGAAACCATGGAAAAGCTTTTAGCCTCCGAGAATTTCCACCAATGACATAGGTTAATCTTGCTTCTATCATGGGAATTCGCTCTGGACCACGCAGAGGCGAGTCAGAATGTGAAAGGAGCATCTCCTGTCAACCTGGCCATTGTCTGGCCTTGTTTCATCCCTCAAGTTGCTTTTACTTCCGTCACGTTCCATTCTTTAGCTTCTACGTATCTTTCAAAGATATTTTTGTTTCCATCATTTTTAGCACTCGACATTTTTTTACCTCTATTCAGAGATGTATTTCCTTTTCGTATGATTTTATATCTCGTGTATTTGGTTTTCTTTGTGCAGTTTCGCTATATTTATATTTCATATTTTTTAGTAGCTTTTTGAGAGACAGCAATTTTTATTTCCTTTTGCTTTATCTATGGATTCTTCTATATCCAGTTTTCTTTTTCATATCACATTTCTACCTCCCTTTCTCCCATTTCTTCGCTTCTACAAACAATTTAATTCCTATTTCGATTTTTCACATATCCGATATTCCTTTCCCTTCCGTCTGTCAAATTTCTCTCTTTCAGATTTTCATTCTCAACCCTCCCTCTACATTTTTCTCACCGCCCTTCATCTTCAACAATCTTCCCCCACATTCCCCTATTCTCTCCCCGTCTAATTACCAATACCACCGTCGTTCTTCGCTCATTCCCGCTTTCTTCGATTTTCTCATCAGCCCCGTCCCCCGTGCTCCCCAGCGCCTTATAAAATTTCCTCCGCGACACAATTTCCTGGAATATTTAGAATGTCTGTCAGGCGCTCGATCGTTCTCCAGAATTCTCGAAATTCAAGAAAATTTCAATCTCTTAACAACCCGCTCCCCGCGGCCGTCCTCTGTTTTCGTTCGCAAATTTTTCACCGTCCCAGCCGCGAGCGAATGGGGAATGCGCAATTTTCTCGGCGTGGAAGATAATGGGGGCGCGCGAAGACCGAGCAGAGGAGCGCGGAGTTCGATCTATTTTTGACGGTAGACTGACTGTTCCGGGCAAATTGACAGTCTCGGCCGCCGTGGCCGCCAGTTCTGAATAGTTCTCCGCGCAAAACCGCAGAACGAATACCGGGCACGGTTACGATCGCCGCATCAGTTCCCCAGAAATGTACTTCCGGCACGTCCTTCCGGTTAATCGGACAGTTTCGGAATTCGTTCCAAATAGTTGTCGAAGAGTTTCGCGGGTCACGACGCCGACGACCGAGCGGGATTTTCCAAAATCGTGTCGGCCCGACGCGACCCGCAGCGACTCGAAAATCGCTTCCACCGCTGTTGTTAACGCTGGGACGGAGTTCGACCGAACCGTTTGTCCAGAAAGTGGAGAGCACAATGGCCCGTGAGGGACGGTGTTAGAGTTTTCAAGGGATCTCTGGCAACAGTCTCTGTTACTGTCGCGAACGTTGCACAGTTTTTGGGTAATCGGTTTTATTGTGCTCTATATCCTGTGGTAACTTTATTGTATCGCGAAGGGGAAATTACAGTCGATCCTCCTATTACGATATTAAATCGTACCGTGTTGTAAGAAACTCGAGTAAAAAGAATAATTCGTAGCGTATTGTATGGTTCTTTTTTCGTATCTCCATTTTTCTTATTCTTATTGTTTTTCTTCTATTGTTTTCCTCCTGTTTCCTTGTTCCCATCATTCTGTTCTTCACGTGGCTTCAATAATTTGGTATTGATGCTTCTAGGGAGCCATAGGGACACCTTTTGATAAACGCTGACTGAACTAAAGGATCTCTAGACTGCAGATTTTTATGCTATTTCATAGTTTTATAAACACAATCAAAGAAATGGAATTTAAATAAAAGTTTACTTCAATTTTTAAATACTATAATTTGCAGTTCATTTCTTATATTATCAATGTTTTTAAATATTATATGCATCCTGTAACTCGTTACGCGTTTCAAATTTCCATAAATGCATAATAATCTGCAATCTACAAATGACGTTTTAATTTCTCAACATAGCTACACGCAAACATGTGTTCAGTGTGTATCTCATTCATTGAACCTGTCTTTTAATATTTATCACGTCGTACGAATATGCTCTAATGTAACTCTATACCCTGAAAAACAAGTAGTTTGCAATGTGTAAAATTCCTCATGGTATCATAGTTACAGTTAATGCTAATACACTCTGTATCTAAGATACAGATTTGTAAAACAATCGACCTACCCTTACATACATCAAATGCTTCAAAACGTGGTTTTTAAGCTTGTTCCATTTTCCAACTCGCCCATTCAATTTTCAACTCACTCCTCAATTAACTTAAAATTCTAATTGTAGGCGCTTGGGCTCCACGCATATCGATTCGAACGATCAACGATGGATATCTGTCTTCTCGATCCATTTAAGTGATCACTCTTTCGAAAACTATCCGTCAGAACATCCAGTCGGAAACGAGCGACGCCCGTGTTATTTTTCCCATTTTATCTCGCGATGCTCTGACACGAGGATCGTTTAACGGCCCCATTTTCACGCGATCCTCCGCGGAAAAAGAGCCAGCCGTCCGACGAATATTCGTTCGCTCGACGATGCATCGAGAAAATGGAGGTTCGTGGATCCTGTATGCTCGACAAATTTTATCGTTCTGTTCTGAACGCAATGGGTCAAACGACACGCGTTCTCGTGCTCGAGCACGCGATTTCTTTATCGTCGATCGACACCCGCGCAAAAGCCATTCGAATCGTTAACGACAAAGCTCCTGCAGCGTTTTGCTAATAAGTTTACGCGATCATGAAACGAACACGCGAATATTCGCATTTGATTAGCGTGTCGCTTTTTATTGGCTGCGACTTCCTCCTTGTTCGCGTGTCACCGTCGATCGGGCGACGAATCTTGATTTCAGCGTGTGCATGCGCGAAATTTTATGCCATTCAATTTTTAATCTCGCCTCCATTCGCGGAATATAATTACGCACGCGGTTTGCAGGAAATTTGCGATGAAAAATGTGTGCTTATTTTTTTATGGACTGTTAGGTTAATTTAATAGCACACCAACGATTATTTAATGTGTATGTAGTTTTCTCAAGAGGGATTGGATTATGGTAAGTTGAGTATTAGGAAATTGGACATATTTAGATATTAAAATTTAGAAATAGTGTCACTCTATGTCACTTCAGGATAAGTATTTAATACAAAAATAATACTTAATATTTTTTAGGAGTGCAGGAATAGTAGACACTTTGATAAAAATTCACAATTCTACAGCTAAAGAGGGGGTTTAAAATTCTCGAGAGATCAATTTCTCTTTAAATCTTTACTTACTCCGTTTCCTTCACAATTTCAAAAAGGAGCACGTAAACGATAGCATCGCAGCATTGCCAACATTTTATTCAAAAAAACATGTCGCGTTCTTCTCGCTCATTGAGTTCATAATCACTTTTAATATCAATTTACCAAGCCTCTATTTAAAAGACAATTATTGCTCGAGTCGTCTCTGGTATACATGCATCGACATTCACAGAAGAAATTACATTAATTACAATGTTGTTATGCAGCATCCACTGACAAGCTACAACGCCGCGGCATTTCCATACGATCATTAAAGGAGCAACATTCATAAACGATTCAACCGATTTTCACTTCGTTTCGGTAATCCCAGAATAATTTAATTCACTGTCGAACAATTAACAACGCAAAGGAAATTTATCGAACAGCAATTCTGTCCCAGTTAATTTCTTCCTGTCATTCGTTTAACGGAAACGCAACAGACGGTCATTGTCATGCAAAAAGAATACGCTGAAAATAAGATACGATGTATCAATTGTCAGGAAATTACCGTCTGTGCTCAAATAGACGTTGTCCGTGATCGTCTTATCAATTGGACGTTCCTACCAAAAGCGTTATTCATCGTACCTCAACAAAGAAGGCTTTCCATTTAACATTCTATGAGTATCATCGCAGCTTGGTTTTATTTTACCAAAGATTCAATCACCCTTTCACTCTATAAACTCCATTCACTTTTTTCTTCAGCAATCGTACATAATTTCCTCGCGGATGTCGGCCTAGAATTATCAATCCCCCACGAATTCCAATTTCCTCTGTAAAAGACCACCATTATTATACAGGATATTTCATAACATGTGTGACCTACTTCAGAAGATAATCGTATGCCTAAAAAGTATGAAAAAAAGTCATATAAACACGTGTCCTATCTGTCTTAGTTTATGAGATATAACAGATTTTATAAACAGAGCAAACTCTTTCTTACCATAGACTGCAATAGGTCGTAAGCAAGATTTTTAATTGAACTTTTTTTTCTTAATGGGAATCTAAATACCACAAAGTACGTTGATTGTTTGAGCATGAGTTAACACGAAATATTAGAGAAAGTTTCAGTCGATATTAGACTTCGTATGTGGTTTATGCATGATGGAGCTCCGCTGCATTTTAACCGAGTAGCTAAGCGATTTTTAAATCAGTATTTTGCAAATAAATGGATTGGTCGTGGAGGTCCTGTTGCATGGCCTGCTCGCTCCCAGGATTTGAATCCATTAAATTTTCATTTGTAGGGACACTTAAAATCTATTATATACGCAACATCGATTGAAAATGTTGAAATACTATGAAATAGAATAGAGAAAGACTTCCAACAAATTCGAGAAACACCAGGAATGATAGAGAGAGTAATTACATCAATGACAAGAGGAGTGCAGGCTTGTCTTCAAATGCAAGCTGGTCATTTTGAGCATCTTCTGGACAGATAATTGAAACAGAAAACAAAGACGGATAGGACATGTGTTTATATGACCTTTTTCATTATTTTTAAGCATACAATCAACTCTCGAACTAGATCCCACATGTTATGAAACACTCTGTACATCCGTTAAAGATATATCCACTCAAGACCACTATAATAGTAGCAACCAATATGAATTACAAACTCAAGAGGGAAGAAACTTCTTACTTAGTTACCTTCTTGGAACTTCGTCGATTTAATCGACTAAATACAGCAGCGACTCCCGTTTTTCTCCTAAAATTACAGCAGTTAATTGGATGATACACTACCAGTGGAACCAAGGAAATATTCCTACTCTGTCATAAACAGTGCTGAAAAAGTAGGAGAGGAAGTCCACCGCTGGTGAAACCATGTTATTCTCACCAGGGAACTGGTATCTGGCGCCAAGCTAAGCACACGTTACATCGTTCGCGACAGTTGAGCCGCGTTAGATTGGTGATTAAGTGGGCGAAGAAATCGCGATCAGAATTTCAATCTCCGTGAGCAGCATAACCACAGTCGCGTGGAGGCCTTTAACGAGGTTCGTAAGCGTTCGCCACGAAGTTATGGCGGAAGAGCCCGCAGGTGGTATCCCCGCGATGGCCACGATGCCACGATAGCTGGCTGAGTCCAGTCGAGGCAGCTCGGCGAGTCCAGTTATCGCGGAGAAACAGGAATCGGAATTCGCGTCGCTGATTATTCGAGTATGAAATTAACGTCAGGATGGCGCGTGACATCTGTACCGACGACTTCGTATCCTGTTTCTACGGTTCTTCGATCGGGCCTCGATCCCCAGACGTGCGGTGTTAACTAATGAGCCAATTTCCACCTGGTCGATGACAGATTCGATCGCTTCTGCGGCTCCTCTTAATTAATAATTGAGTAGAAGTCGCTTTTTCTTTCTCGCCTTGTCGTGTTCATTAGCTTCTGACTATTTTGTTTTATTAGTTGATGTACATTCTTATTTCTCTACTTTTTTAATATCCTTTTATATTAATTAATTGATACTGGGATTTATATGGTTGCTTGCTTTTTTAGTTGCTTTTTCTATATTTGTTTTTCTGTTATGCCAGTGTTTCTTTAATTTTATGAAGATTTTCTATTCATATGTTTTCTGTTGACTATCCAGATGTTAATGCAGTCGCCGTTCTATGTAGTTAATTAATTTCCTTTGTCTGCTTTGGCAATGTTTTATTAGCAATGTTGTATGTCAGGAACCCAATATTTCATTGTATGGCTGTTAATGGATTTATATTTATTCTATCATTGATGAATTTGTTTCCTACTGCATTTATTTCTATCTTTTTCTTTATTTCTTTCTGATTTTCGTGACTTTCATACATCTTCATACATTTCTAATTCTCTGAAAATGTGTTGTACTTATAATAATTCTCATTTGAAACTGATACTTGATACTTGCTTATTTTGTATAGAGTAAACGCAAATTCAAACCTATTATATTGATAAAGCAGCGCATCATGCAATTGATGCATGATCCCTGCTCAAGAAATTAATATTAACTTTTCTCTTCATTTTCAATTTCTATTTTCCTTCTCCCTTGCCCTTTGATCCTCTTTTTATTTTAAATTCTCTCTTTCTCTTTCCCCTTACTTTCCTTTATTTTCTCCCTCATCTGTCTTCCTCTTTCACTTTCTCTGTCTCTCGAGTCGTTTCGTGCTGAGATAAGAAAGCAACGTTGGTCACAGGGCAAGAAGAAAATTGCCTGCAACTTATGGCAACTTTGCCATACAGCGCACTCGCGTAGCTTCCTCGAAAGCTGTCATAAGTTGCAAACAATTTTATCCTACCCCTAACCGCCACTCCCCTATCGTGTATCTTTCTGCTTACCACTTTGCTGATCTACATATCTACCTTCGTATCTGTTTCACGCTCTCTCCATCCTTCTCTTTCTCCATTTCTTCATTTCCTGCGTATCTGTTTCCTCCACTTGCAACAGACTGCGATAAAAGCGATCAGGTGCCGCAAGCAAAATTGCTTTCGACTTATGACAACTCGCCAGGTCGGTATAGCTGTCTACCACAATAAAAGGCAGTATCTAGTGCAGGGGAATAGGATGCTAGATTTTATAGCCATTCATGCTTTTAAAATTACACAGCAATTTATCATGAAATCTACGTATATTGAAGTGAAGATTTGAAAAATTGCGAATATTCAGATTTCTAAATTAAAAACAGTCAGATATTCAACTAAGCACTGAAATTAGCAAATTTGTAAATTAGCAAATAGTCGAGTACAGAAGTATTCAAATTTAAAATCGAATTTCTAAGGAACCAAAGCTGGCAAACATTAATACCCGAAATATTCTCATTTAAATTTCCCCACTGCACTCTATTCCCTCTCCACTGATCAAGCTCATCAGACCAAACGAAGAAACTCATACATACACAGAAATAATCACAGTACAGCACCGCAAGTTTCTCGTCCAGGAATAGTTAATCTCGTCCAGCCACCCCAGCATCGCTGCCCGAGTAAAAAGAGTCCGAGGATAGCGTTTTGCAACTGTGAACAAGGCTTCAGAGGGCAAAGGCATTATATTCCAACGTGGATCCTCCAGCGCGAGGGAGTTCTGCGTTAGTTAAGATCACAAAGTTGATTCTGGGATTAACCCGAAGTCCAGCTAGATCCAGGTGCTTTCAGCCTCGTGAAAACTGAACAAGCACGCTAATCCGCCGGATGAGTTCGTCTCTGAATGTATTACCTGAACCTCGGGAGGGGGATCGATGCGCGACTTCCGGAGACTTTAACGCCTGCGGAGGTGCAGTCTCTCTCCTCTTTGTTAGTCGCCCTCGACGGAGGCGAGACGAAGCCCGCGATTCCGCGATGATCGATCATCTCGCGATAAATATTTATGAGCAGCGTTCGGGAGACGTTTGCGCCGCTGGCTGCTCGATGCTAGCGCCAGATATCTCGCGCTTTCTGCCTGTTTTGTTTTCCATACTGCTGCTGAAGATCGTTCGATACCAGGAAGGGGATATTAACGCTTTGACTGTAGCGTCAGCCGTATACGAGAGACTCATTTGCATGATTACGAGTAATAGTTCCTTCTCTACTTCGGTAGAAAATAGACAACGACAATTTTGTAATGGACATTGCTGGTAATTATTAGATACATGGATAGTGGTAATTAGTGGATGCTTCGGTGTATCATAATTGGCTTTTTACTCGATCGAGTGGGATTAATAGGCGGTCAGCGACAGTGTAGCGGTGAAGTTTAGAATGCTCGTTACGGTACTATGACAGTGTCCTATATTCGAAGAACACATTTTTATAAATCAATAACGTATAACTCCTTCCATGAAATAATTTATGTGTGCCTTCAACAATTTATTTTACCTAAAGAAAATAAAAATAGATATATATCCACTTTTTCTTTTATTAGACTTGATCTCAAAGTTTGTAATAACTTCGATTTTTGAAAATCGGGTAGACTAATATTCTGCTATAATCTTCATACGAATTTTTAACGAAAGTTATTAGAGCGAGAGATGATGGAAATAATTCGAAAAGTTGCTTAGTGTCTGATAAAACTTGCGAATATTATTCAGAACAGTAAATGCTTAGAAAAAGTTCAAGAACTTCACATCTGCGAAAGTAGCGGTGGAAAAATTAAAGGGATTTATAACGAATGTACCAGGGAAATTATTTCAGAGACGCTGTTCTTCTGTAAACTGTGCAAGAACTTTTAAGCAACGTCTAAATATGGGACGCGTTAGGAGCCTTGGAAGAAAATGTAGGAAGGTTATAATTTATGAATGTAACAAGTGTAAAATATCCCTTTGTGTTATTCTTGTCTTCCGTATATACAGCACAAAGGAGACTTATACTGTGACACCGAGTAAAAAGCTTTACGTCATTGTGATGTTGGTGCTTTTAATTTAAATCAGCACAGAATATTAAATTAAAACGATCTTAACTTCTTAATTAATAATTTGCTGTTTATAAGAAATACAAATTACTGACCTAACCTTATTACGAAACAATATAATAGAAATAATAGTTACAGTAATAGTAATTTTACAGAAAAATTGAACTGGAAACATTGAAAAAAGGAAAAAGTGGGTGCCCACAAAGGAGAACAAACTTTTCACAATAATCTCATCGAAGACTTCCTCACATAATCACGCCTCTATTGTCCCATCGATTGCCAGGTATTCTATTCGACGATCTTCAAGAGCTTCCGCTGTAAATTTGATTCAACGTAGACGAGGAGCAATATCCCACAAACTAGAATCACCTTTTGTACCAAGATAGATATTTATGTCATTCACTTTACACAAGATACCTATTATTTACACTACTATATCTAAAATACTTAAATCCTGTCCTTTCATCAAACCTCAATCATACCAGTTTCCATTACGCCACATGTCGCAAAATTTTTACGCAAGGAAGTAAAACGAGCTCTTGACAGAGGCCCAACTTCTTACGATCTCACACCGCCCTATAATTAGGTCCCAGAGTGGCCAATTTAAACCGCCTAGGTAGGCAAATTAATACTTCAAATTAATCAG
Organism: Calliopsis andreniformis; assembly: GCF_051401765.1. Taxonomy (NCBI): domain Eukaryota; kingdom Metazoa; phylum Arthropoda; class Insecta; order Hymenoptera; family Andrenidae; genus Calliopsis; species Calliopsis andreniformis. The sequence continues at coordinate 15,292,147 of NC_135066.1, forward strand.
TACTTACTCTCACGAATTACAGGACCAAAAGTCCTTTTAGTTTCGATAGAAAATAAAAGTAATAAGAAACTAATTATACATCTTTGTTGATACCATACAACTTTCGCCTGAAATATTCTATCACGGAACAAATCGTTAGCAAATAATTGAAGATGATAAAGGTAATTGACTCTCCCTGAATATTTTTTATTAAAGTCTACAGGTACAGGCTGTTCTAGAACATGTGAGCACAGCTTCAGAGTTGAATTCAGCACACTAAAATAAGAAAAAGGATCACATAGGTAAAGACTATATCTTGTATTTGTGTAATGAATTTATTCTACAAGTTAGATCCACATGTTTTGGAGCACCCTGTAGAAGATTCAAAATTATTATACAATATCTCAGAGGCTGTATCGCTATTATTTCGCTTTCCTTATTTTTAGTGTATCCATGCTGTTCATCAGAACTGTAAAAACATACAAAAAATAAAAAATAAATTTACTAATACAGCGTGCCTCTATTATCCCAAGTATTCTACTCGATCTCCAAAAAGTGATGTATTCGATTCACCATGCTCAGCGCGGCTGATTTTACGCGTTTAATTACGTAATAAGGAGCAACACGCCGCGTGAATTAGGATTATAAAGCTGCTCATTCGATGTTCCGCTCGTAATTACGCGAAGGGGTAGGGTGCAGCGATGTCTGTATTAGCTGGGAATTCGATGTTTCCAGGGGCACTTAGCAACGCGACAGCTTATGAATCACAGAGCGGCACAAGCTCCATCGAGATTTCGTCGTCCTCGTTAACGATCCTCCCAATATGATTAAACGAAATTTCGTCGATCGATCAGCCGCGAGACTTGCATAAAAATCGCGTGTGCCGAAGTTACAATCCTTCAACACCTGTTTTAATGACTACATCTTGTTCCCCCATCTTGAGGATCATGTAAAGTAAAGGTCCCAATAGCTGGACTCAAACGCTAATTCTATGTAATTTTGAGCTTAAATTCTAATGTAGCTAATAAAAAACAATAGGTACTTACAGGACAAAAAATACTACAAAAAGCTACTATACTAAGAAAAGTATTATAAAATAGAATATTCAGCTACTGGAATGCAATTCAAGTATAAAGACATACATTTTTAGATTGACTATTTACTAGGACATACCTGTACCTGAAAGCCAAACTAACCCAAGTCCATTTTTTTCAAAATGAAGTTTTTTACAGAATCTTATTGCTGTTTCTTTATTTGATTAGAATAATAAGAATCAGTTGGGAATTAGTTAGGAATAGTTACTTTACATTATGGGTCAAGGAAATTTAATAGTATAAATCAGCTCAAATACAATGTTAGGAAATGTGTAATCGCTGTCCTGAAAAATAACAAAAAAGAACTTAGGTCAAGTTAGGTCATCAAGTACAAGTATATTTTAAGCGTCCAGATATTGAAATATTTACCTTAAAATATATCACTTAACCCTTGGACGGCGAACACTGGACCAAAAATGACCCTAACTCCGCTGACTCTGCACATGAATGAAAAACAGTCTGCTGCTCGAGGGTTTAATTAAGTACAGTTTTTTGAGTTGTTGGCGGACTGGTTTCAGATTTAATCCCACAATCTTTATAATTCGGAATCGTTCGATGATGAATTTGAAAGAGGATCGCCATGAATGGAGCACCAGGTGGGAGAGGATTGGTTCGCTGGCGGGGAAATGAGTAATTAATGAGGCGTGAATAGAAATCACAGTAATAAGGTCGAGAAACGCAAAGAAGCTTTCAGAATTGGAAGGATCGTTAAAAAAAATAAATGTTTAACGCTGATTACTGACATAAGAGGTAGTTTGAGGGAAATTAATTGAGTTCTGGGACTGTTTTGAAGTGTTCTGGCCTTATGAGAGAACACTTCTCTAGCTACACATCCTTTTCGTATTTTATATACAAGGCGATCAGTTTATCTAAAAACCCTCTGAGTGTTGGCAGCATTTATTCTAAATGCTGTTAACATTATAAGTGCTGTCAACATCCATTAGAGTTTCTAGTTAAACTGATCACCCTGTACGAGTGTAAGCTTCAACAGTTATCATTTGAAATGAAAATCTGTTACACACAACTGTAATTTAATTGCCTATTCCCACATCTACCCTAAAGATACATATCAAAAATACTTCCAGGATTTTGAATTCTTACCCCTTTCTCAACGCCTGCTGAACCTCCCGAAATTCAAAAACCATCAATACTATCAATAGCTCTAAGCTTCGGAGCATGTTCGAAGCGACTCCAATGTTCCCTCACACATACAGATTCGAAGCAATTCGAAACGTTCCAGTTGCCATGACCAGACCCAAGGCACTGCTATACTTTTCCCCACGTAAAATTCCCCATTCACTGAACCCTTCCTCGAAGCCCAACCGAAAACGGAAGATTCGAACGAACCTCTGATTGCACGGGAAACAATTCATAGCGATCATCGTAATCTCTCGAACTTAATCCCCGAGTAATCCCCGATTCCGGTCACGCGAGCCACGGCTCCTACGTGAAATACATAGTACCCGCGCCTCGTAATTCACGCGAACGAGATAGTTGTAAGGTTCCGGCATGGGGGATTAAAAAATATAAATCGTGCTGCTCGCGGGGCCTCCCCTTGAAAGGCGGCTCCTCTATTTCGCTGCTTTCAACCGTATTTCAGGTCACGGGGACCCATGGGCAGATAAGAGTTTCGCGGTAGCACCAGCTGCGATCACACAATTTTCTTTTCCTTCCAGCCCCTCGTTTCTTTTTTCGGTCGCCCCGCTCCGCGTTCATTTTGGCAACGTCTCTCGGTGAGATTAAACCGGAAAAGTGTTTACGGGTTCTACATTCCCCGATGCTCGGCGACATTTTTAGTCACATTTAAATTCAATCCCCCCTCTCTTTCTGCAATGTCTTCTCGACTGGTTTCATTCGCCGCGTGTACACGACGTATATTTCCTCGGCTAACTGTTCAGCTGCGCGAATTTCGCGGTAGAAGGAACTTGAGAACGGCTGCTTGATGAAATATCTGAAATATCGGTATTGCCATCGTCTCATTCAGAAAGAGGCGGAGGGGCACGTTTCGACGATTAGATTTTATGCGCCTGAGTTTAAAGGTGGTTTATGTTAATGGTATTTATGGGATTTGACATCTATTTGCGGTAATAGAAGTCGTTTCTTTTAGATCATTTTGAAGTATTTGGAGGTTATGTTCTTCACGGAGAAGTGTGTTTTGGATGGAAAGGTAATGTTGTGATCATTGATTTTCGCTAGTTGGATGCTCCGCATGGATGAAACTTTATATAAAAGTTTGATTGAAAGGTGAATTGTTCACGGAATTAAAAATACTGTTTCAAGTATAAATATTATACTATAAAACACAGAAGACTACAATAAATATTGTTCCAACACTTGAAGAATATAATGGCTTCTACAATTGGGTCAAAAGCAGGTCGTATTCATCGTACGACGATTACACAGAAACACAGAAACCAGTTAATATAACAGTAGTATTTTACTCCGAAGCTAATTTTGCAGTGTTCAACATTTCAAAAATAAATCATTAGCAGTGTACTCTTTCTCTTAAATTCATATTTAATTAGAGTCGATTGAACGACAAACGTTTGTTCTTATTTAGTACAACAATATAACCACGTATTTGAACTAATATAATAAGAAAATAGTGTTATAGTTTAAGAGAGTTAAAAAGAAATTAATTATCCCAGATATTAGATATCAGACGCTCTTGAAGCTTCCTCTGAAAACCCAGTTACAAGAACTTAAAGGCAGAAATTCAGACACTAAAGGTGCGAATACACCAGAGTTCGCGAACTGTTCGTGAAGAGTATGGAAATTAAATTTCCTAAAAATCGTCTGTTCGCATGCTGTTCTTGGTGTTCACGAAAAAATCGAGTATGGGTGATAGAAAGTTTGTGAACAGTGTTCACGAACTGTTCACTGACATAGATCCAGCTTAACATTCACTAAATAGTCACATCACCTTAAATCAAATAAGTCACGTTCAACCATCACCATTAATCGTCAGCCACGAACCAAATTTCAAACGTAGAAGTGCCAGGTTCGAAGTAGTAATTTTATCTGAGAAACAATAATGTTACTTGCAACTATGATACTGTTACTTGACCTACTATGAATTATTTCTTAGATATAATTCCTGTCATGAACCTATAATTTCTATGTTTGAAATTTGGTTGGCTGACGATTAGTGGTGATGGTTGCACATGACTGCTCCCTTATTAACAACTTCATCTACTTATTTAAAAGAAGTCCACCTATGAGCCATACATCCACCATTTTCAAGTCCACACAAACCCTCAGAAGCCCAAAACATTTCCTCCCTCAACGAACAAATTTCTAGAAAAATTCTATCCCTCATCATATCGAGAGATATAGAAAACAGGGTCCACTGCCTCAGATCCCAGTATTTAGACCTACTTCCCAACAACAGAAATGGGAACAGGACAGCCTATCGAGCCTTCGTGCGTCGTCATATTTGCCGAAGGATTTCGTGAATCTCGCGCGATCTCCTCGGCACAGAATTTGAATGAGAGCGCAAACGAAAAAACGAGGAAGCTTTCGATAGTTTCTCTGGGCTCTGGCCCGATAAGCAGCTCGACGAAACTGCATACTGTCGAACGTTCCTGCCTGCATGGAAACGCTGGGACATGGAACTTCCAGCCACGTTCCTTAATTTCTGAGTGGCCTCGAGAGCTGCTTCGCTCGCTGCGCCGAACATAGGATAAAAAGCGAACGAAGGGAAGGTCGCGCGGGGTTACGCGTGCTGGAAAGTGGGCGTCAAATACGGACGGTAATTAGAGTTTTTGCAGTTCCTTCGTGCCTTTGACATCCGCCCTAGGAACACGTCGCTTTTTAGGAGACATCGTCGCGTACTTTTTCGCCCACGTCGAGGGCTATGAACGTGGGCAAAGAAAATTCTGGACGATGAGTGGCGTGTTGTACATGGACGCAGATTTTATCACTAGCGGGAGAAAAGGGCTTTGATTTTGAAGTGTCGCTGATCGTGGCGAAAGGTTGGAAGGGCGGCTGAGTTTTTTATGTTTAAATCTGGATGGTGTGGAGATAGTTGGAATGAAATTGCAATTATACCATGTGATCGAGGGATGAAGTTGTTTGAGTTAGAAATGAGGTTGCTTGTAGGGTTGCAAGGGTTATGAAAGTATTGTATGGGGTGAATTCAATGGGTTTATCAATTCATCGTTTTGCTACAATTATTTATTGTGGCACATAACTTATAAATATTTCAGGCTATTTTTAACGTGGAGTTCTGAGCAGATTTAAATACACTAAGTACATTCGATTTTGAGTTATTACTAAGAAACACTTTTACTAATGAGATTTATATTCTTATCGTTTACAAGGGGTATCGTAATATGAATTACTCTACTTCTATGAGTAAAGATTTCTGAACATCTGGATCTGTACATTGAAGCAATAATGCTAATTTAAAAACTGCTCTTCTATTTGGTTTAATACCTCGTTTCTGAGTAATGTGTCTGACTTGATTCGTTTTATTATTGACTTATTCTACTGATATCGCTACACTTGGTCTAGCTAACGTACACCAGTCAGTAGAATAAGCTCTAAGTCAGACAGCTGGTCCTCTAGTATTACAATAATAAACTGAACAATATTGAACAATAATAAATTAAATTTACCCTTAATAACGATAATTAAGTGACAAAAAATAATATGCTTCAGGTAGCTCATAGATTTTCTTTCTTTCAGGTAGCTCATAGACTTATCTCCTAAATGAGGTATCGTCACATTCAGAGTCTCAAATTCCTAAAGGCACATTTCCCCGTGATATTACAAGACACGACTTTTGCTGTCACGACACTGTACAGCAATGTAATACCACGGTGTTTCAGTGTCACATCTACTTTTCAGGACGACAAAAGTTATGAAATTTATTACGATGATAGTAAAAGTCGCGATTTACTGCCACGTGAAATTGTACCACAAAGTTCTATCGTTAAAAATCACTGTATCCACGACTAATACAAACATGACAGATGCAATTACCGTTCAATTGTTTCACTGGCTGGACGGGAAAATAAAGAAATCGCCTTGATCCTAAACCCATCTATGAAGCATTTCCTTGCAATAGAAATATAGCCTGTTAACCGACATCAGGATCAGCAGAGCTCGCCGAGTAAATCGCGCATCGATACCCAAAGGCTCCCCCTGACTTTCATCCGATAGATAGAGGCTGGAAGCGAAGCACAGCGACCTGTGAAATGCGCGAACACTTGGCGGTATTTCTCCGATATTTTCCAAGTCTCTTTTCCGCGGCAATCTTTCTCTCGTTCCGCGTAAATAGCCTTCAGTCGCCCGAGGTGGTAACATTTCCATGCAGACGTCGCCTCGAAGCATGAAGTCATTGTTCTTTTGGCCGACGTTCGACCACCCGAATATTTCGCGGAATTTCCATGGCCCCCCTCTCCTTCACAGCTACGACTGATACGAAGTGACGAAACCACTATTGTCTACGTTTGTCGTGCCAGGTATGGGGAATGTTTCTGACCTCGACGTATAGACATCAAAGTGAGCTCTTGACTTTCTATTCGACAGATCAGTTGTGCTGGGTTTTCGCGGCGATAGCGTTATTTTTCCGACTAGATAAGTGTTTTGTGAGATGAGTTGAGATATGTGAGTGTGACTGTGTGGAGGTGGTATGGTGATGGGATTGAGGTGGTACGTGTACAGCAGAAGGTATGTACTGCTTTTGTATATTGTATTGTGATCTTTTTTTCTTCTAAAGTATTGTAGAATAATTTGGAAAACGTCTGGTGGATGGTATTGGTATTATTCGTTATTATTGGTAATTATTCGAGATATAATGTAGGAAATTGTTCGGTTATTTTTATTTATTAATTATTAGCAAATTGCTATAGGTATTGGCAAAAAATTATTAAATATCCAGGGTGCTATTCATTCACTTCTAAAGAATTCATACCCACTCATTAAGATATCTTCTAATTTTTATTTACTTCCTCCAACCAAATTACAAAAAGAATGCATATTCATTAAATTTCTGAATATACAAAGCGATATAACTTATCTACTAAAACAAATACCAGAAAAAGAGCATCAACGACGTTTCAATTTCAATCGAAGGTTTTCCCTCTGAAATAAATGTATTCAGTTCTAAAACTCCGAAACACAGTTTTCAAATAAATCCTGTAAACTTTATTATCACATCTGGTAATAGATTTGCCTGGAGCCTAGTTCGTACAGTTCAAATTCACAGCAGGATACACTTTTCGCCAGCTCCATTAGATCATAGTCGATGCACTCAATGGCAGCTGTTACCGGTACTACAGTTTCGATCGTTCTCGCTTCGACACGCGTTGTCCCCCATTAAACGCGGCATCGAGAAAGTTTTCAATCGTTCCATAGTTTTCACCACAGTTGCCCCCAGTTTGAACCGATCGCGTGAAATCGTCGTCGGACGCTTTATTAAATCAGACACGCATTTGAAGGGTGTAAGTAGTCTGGCAGGTGGCCGCGACGAGCGAACCGTGCCGCCGACGCAACGAGACTAATTATCGCGATACGTGTGTGTTTGCCCCTCTTGCTTGGTACTTGCGCCGTTACAGCCACGTTCCAGGCCTCTCTCGAGCCACTGACTGTTACGGTAACTACGTTGCCAGAAGTAATTCCTTCCTTTTTTACCCATCTTCTCGCGTGAAGGGATCTTTCCAGAATGTGGACTCTCGAGGCGCGTGCTTTCACGAGATGCTGCGCAGGGTGCGGCTGAATGATGTGTACAAGGGGGTACGAGGTGATTCTTAAGATTCATTTTTTGATGGATGTGTTTGTGAAAGATCAACATTTTTTTTAAATAGCATCCACGTGTGATAAATAGATTGAGGATATTTACATTGGAAATATAACCTTATGTGTTTGATAGGAAATGTTATGATTATGAGGAACTGTTAAAGAAATTTAGAAACTACGATATAAGTGGTTCGTATTTGCATCAACTTCGAATGATATTTCTAATTTTATTATCTTTGTTAAAATTTTTTATTATCTCTGCCTTCTTAAAATAATTACTTATTTACTCTTACCTATTTATATTTCACTTACTTATTAGTTCTTTAATACAACTTCTGGAAAAATTAAATAATTCTGTAAGATATTTGTAGTCTTTTTTTGTCATCTAGAATGGCCCCTTAAATTTCTCTTCACTTCTAGCCAAGCACCTCAAAACTCAAGATAACTTAAAATAATCTAAATTATTAAGCATTATTTTTCTACAACAAATTCCAGACTATTCCATCCCACAGTATAAATTATGAACAATTTCTAATTGCTATGTATAATCTCCTGGAAAAAAGTTAATTAAAAATGGTCTTGGCGATACTACTAAAAATACCACCACAAACAATATTGAACGCTCGCTTAACAATCGGAAGTATTTTCAACGCAACGTATCCAACGTGCCCAGCGCTTAAAATTAAAATAATTCAGAATTTATCGGTGTCGTCGCGCGTAGCTCTCTTGCAATATTAAACCATTCCCATCAATCCTGGAATCACTCCAGTCTGGGAATCCCGTTAAATCGACGGGGCCGAGCGTTTCGGGAAAAATTAATAAGCACCCCGTGACGAATTTATGGCTCCAATTAAGCTGACATTGATTGTTTAGCCGCGTGTTTCGCGTCTCTTGACGGGCCCATTTTGTAAATTAACCAGCTTTGAATGCAATCGTACCTGTTTCATAAAATGTCTTAACAAGGAAATATTTATTTAATAGTTTTTATAACAATACATAAATGCTTTAGAATGAGCAAAACATTCCGCTTAACTACAAAACACAGCATTCAACCATAAATTTTAGCACAAGTTTTCTCTAATACTCTCTATATACAAGCACACATAACTATAAAACCACCCTAAAACTTTTAGTTATTATACCTTAAAATTGAAATTAAATTAGACAGAATATTTCATAATATTTTAATAGTTGAGCCGTTTAATTCTCATTTACATACAGTCAATTCGATAAACGATTTAAATACTTCAAACTGGTTTTACATTATTGCAGTGCATTGAGAAATGTGTTTAGGCTTGCTTGTATAAAAAGGTACTATCTTAAGTTACCATTTTATTCTGTTTGGTTTCTAAATCTTCAATTTTACTAATCCCAGTCCCTAGCCAAAGGCGAAAGAAAATAAAGAATAGGAAAGTAAAAAGGATTCAGCAGAATTTGCCGATCGATAATTATTGCAATCGGAAGCGAGACGCGTAAAATACGCGTCGCTGGACGCCAACAAGATCGAGGGGTGCCATTAAAGTTTCAGGCCTCGAAAATGATCGTCGCCGCCCCGTTGCCGCATAAATTACACCTTCGATTTTCGCGGCAGCCGCCGAGAGAAATTCACGAACCGAAGGACGCCGATAAATTTCGAAGGTTAGACTTCAGGGGAGCTGCATGGGTTTCTGGGTAATTTGTAATCGTCCACTACTCACGTTAAGCTACCATAGGTGGGCCAAGAAGAATATTCAATTTATTCCTAGGGGAGGTGTAATACGTTATCGCGTTGACCTTCGCGTCACGTTTACGCAGTCTTATTCACGAGATGATGGACGATATCGAATGATGTATTAAAGAAGAGTTTTGGGACAGCATTCACTATTGGACCTCGCCCACTTACCCTTGTCTGAGCTACCATTTTTGCTCGACACGACTGATTACGTTGGGGACTGGTGATATTTCTAGAGCTTGGAAAATTATATTGGGTAAATCGTGCAACTGTATTACCTGAATTTCCTTGTTAATTATTTATTATACAGGGTGTCCAAGCTGAAGGCCAGCTATGTACCTCCTCTGTTTTAAATAACACGAAATTGAGAAAAACATTAGCAAAGCTGATCCTGTATGAAAGATTGTTCTTCCATGATATTCCTCCTTCGAAACTATTCAAATTATGACATGGACCATTTTCGTGTCAGAGGAGATATTTACGTGGCTCGCTTCAGCGTGGACAGCCTCTGTGAAAAAATGTTTCCAACGAAAGTTGTTTGGTATAGAGATGAGCATACCAAAGAGGAGAATGCACTCAATACCAAACAATTTTTGTTTGAAACATTTTTTCATGTAATAAATAGTTTACAAGAAAATTCAGATGTTACAGTTGCGTGACTCACGCTGTATATGTATAGAGTAATTCCAATAACTGAGATGGAGCATAAATTTATTTCTCTTGAAGTTAGAAATAATTGCACAGGAAAATATTGCACTGCTTAACAAATTATCATCCTATCCTACAATCTTTTTTCAGAAATAGACGACAAACACAGTTGTCAAGTGCACTTGCACTTTATTTTAAATAAAACCCAACGATTTGTTTTTCCAGAACTGGATTACCTGTATTATTTTGTGTAAAATAAAAAGTAAAGTTATTAAAAATTCAATAGCATTAAAGATATTTCACATTTCTTGGAACTTCACAACAAATACTCGAATACTGCAGTGGTGCTTCTATGAAAAGAATTTTGCATTAAATTGCAGAGTTTGGCAAGCAATGCAGAATTTTCCTCTACAACTTCTCTTTAATTTCATTGGAGTAGTTACAGTCCATCCTAGTTATTAGTATCACCCTGTATTTGTATATCTGCTGCTTTGTAGGAAAATTTCATCTTTTAAAGTTTCCCCGCGGGGACACTTCATTCCTTTCTTCCTCCCCTTTATTCTTGCCTACATATATACACTATACCTCAGAATTGTGGCTTTTATACAAATTTACTCGATGTCGAAGCATCAAACTCTGATTTTTCGGAATATCCAATTTCTAACACCAAGATTAGGAAAAAATAAGACTTTAAAAAAATAGACCATCTACGATTTTCAAACCATTAAAATACACAACATGAGAAATTCTGGAACAAAGTCATTACTTCTTCTTTTATCGCTTCCTTCTTTATTTCCAAGTCACGTGGAGTAAACAATCGCTCGTACCTACCAGCGTTCAAGCTATCATATTGAATTGATATCAAGAGCAGTAATTCATTCATTTAAATCACTTGTAACATTGACATTTGCCTTGCAGCTTCTTCGGTAGCAAAAGTTCTCCCTTTTCGTTAATGTTCCGTTTTCGTTGCGTTCGAGGCGTGAGAGGATCCCGCTTCCTTGGGTCTAATCATATCGAAGCGTTTACTGAATTGCATGATCAACAAGCCCCAAGGTAGGCACTTGAAGCGTAACTCGGTTCGATGTAGAACTTTCTACTTTCTCGGTATGAATTCAGCTTTTCCGCCCGAGCTGTTTTACTTTTCACGCAACGCTGTTTCTTCCGTCGACCCATTTCACTTATCCTGGAGTGTTTTACAAATTCTCGGCGTAGAATTTTAATGGAAATGTATTTACAGTTTTCCGAGTTCTTCGGCGAAACCGATTTGTTCCATCATGATTAAAGATTATTGTTTGAAGTAGGTGCATACGTAGCAGAGATAATTAAAGGCGTTGTGAATGTTTTAATTGATTCCTAAAAAGTTATTATTTCACATTATTTTTATATTATACATTTCCTATATCTATTTCGTAAATAAATGTGAAACATTATTTGTGATAATTATCAGGTATATAAATTAATTCAGTGTCTTTAGATTTACTTATTTCTTATTTCTAAGTAATAATTATTTTAAGCAAAAATTGTTTCAAAGTATTCCATAGTACATATGATTCAGTTGATATAATTTTGTAAAAAATATTTAAATGTTCTTTGAGGAGGTAGCGAATTTATTTTCACTTCTAATTTTCGAAAGTAATATCTAATAGAATAATAGTAATACCATAAAATTCACAATTTTCCTTGTACTTATATTATGTATTCCTCGAGTGTGCCTCTACCTAAATCTGCAGTTTACCCAAGAATATCCCTTAAAGTCAACGCTTTTCTGATCACTCACGCGTGTTGTCTCCATTCTCACCAGTGTCTTATTCATGCTCCCCATCTCCCTCAACGTTTCCCTGTCTTGGTTAATCAGAGCGAATGGTACCTTCTCAAACAGATCGTTCATGAATAATACAAATCATCGCGTTCAAATTGTCGAGCCAATAGGATCCCGCGACGAGCGCGCACGTGGCTCGCCATAAATTTTCATAAGCTCATCTTTATTAAACCACTCACGAGCAACGTCACCGACGACAAAGTGGCTTATATTGTACGATTCTAGCAACTTCTGCGCGACGAGTATCACGTTACTCGCACGCAACTATGGTCTCGGCTTTTTGACACGAATTCTTCTGATTTTTCTCTTGTATCGCGCTAAATGGACATCGCTGTGTGAATGCTGTGCATTTAGGTAGTCAAGTGAAGGTTAAACATGAAGGTCAGGGGGCAGTGAAGTTCACAAGAGAAGGAACAAACGGAGGATGAAATGTGCAATTAACGATAATTTGTATTTTTAATCTTTGGAGATATGACAACTGAAAATTTCAATCTTGTTTGCAGTCTACAGAGTTATGAAGAATTTTTGTAATAATGGCGATTAATCTTTTGACAATTGACTACTCTGTATTGAATTTGTAGTTTGATTTAAAAAAAACTCTTGTTGCATAATATTTTAAATTCGTAGTTTGATTTAAAAAACTCTTATTGCATAAAATTTCTGATCTAGACATCAGAAAATCAAGAAATACATACTTTTCATGCTTTCTCCAAATATTTGAATGTTTGAATATATGAATATTTGACTGTTTGACAGTTTTACGGTTTGAGAGTTTGACTGTTTGAATATTTGGGTAGTTAAGAAGTTGAGAAGTTGAAAAATTTAGTATTTTAGTATTCGAATATTTGAATATTTGAATATTTGAATATTTGAATATTTGAATATTTGAATATCTGAATATTTGAATATTTGAATATCTTAATATTTGAATATTTGAATATCTGAATATCGAAACATTTAAATCTTCGAAAAAAGTACTGCTGGGAATGCCACGCATAATGACCAAGCACGTCTGTCCTAAATTCCCCAAGTCCTCTTCAATTTCCTCGAAACCCTCGAAAGTACATACCCAAAAGATGAAATCAAGGAGCACGTATACCAGCATTCATACTTCTCCTAATTCGATAAAACTCCCCAAGAATTAAGAACCTGCTTATTAGTAAGTAGATCAATCTGTCCCACTAATAGAAAAATTCCGCGCTCTTCCCATTCAATCTCAAACCCGAACCGAGATTCTTTCATCCTCCCGCTGACCCCTTCGCGCCCCCTCCCACGTTTTCGTTCTCATTGTGCTCGGCAGCCTCCACTTTTCAGCCAGCCGGCCTCCATCAAAATTCTCGAAACTTTCCGCGGAGGAACGCGCAAGGAAAACTGGCCATGATTCGCCTAATGAAAGTCCACAGAGTCGGCGGAACTCTGAACGAGGGGGAGCGGGACAATGTCAAACTTCCGAGCGCCTCCCCTTTTATTTCCTGTCGGACGACTTTTTTCGACAAGGACTCGCGTCCTCTGTGACGTCGTAATTGCATTTGCCGGGGATACAATCGGTGTCGGTCCCCCCTCCGCCCCTCGCGCGAATCAAATTACACGGAGACACGCGTTCAACTTTCACGGGCCGATCATGGTGCACTGACAGCGATAAAAGCCGCGGAATTCTTTCTTTCCCACCATAAGTATGCAATTACGAGGGACGCAGGGGTATGGAGGCTTCTTATTTTTCCATGAAGATGCAATTATGCACGGAAATCCAGGAACTTTTTATTTGCCATTGAAGTTGTAATTATTGCCCACATGGGATGCAAAAGGAGATAGTTATTATATTTTTATTTTTATTTTTTTTCTGGTTTTAGTGGAGATATAATTGCGAGGGAACGCGAGATATGATGTGCGCTTTGCATCGGGAGACTCGTTTATATGCACCTGATAATTTGTGAATTATTTGTGGTTCTAGCATAGTTATCGAGGTATGCATTACTCTAGTTGAATCGATGAAATATTTTTCAGAGAGTGGTCCTCGTCAAATATCGATATGATCGTAAATGCCTGTGGTTGGCCATGTGCTAGTGGTTCTATGAACGCTGTTTCCGCCGCGATTTAAGATGGATTTGCATAATGAGGTATTCGTGTCGCACGCGTACGGCCATATGAGCGGATGACGAGATGAAATCGATCGTTGCGGAGGTTTGTGGCCCATTTGCAATCATTCTACTGGATGGAAAGGAGCATCGCTTTTATTGGTGATTGAGAAAAATTTTATCATCGCGAAATATTTTGTGCGAAGATATGGAAATGTTTCATAGGTACTCAAAAATCAATTTTGATGGATAGAAAAAGAAGAGATCTCTCCATTTTTATTAAGGAACCAAACTAATATGAAATATTAATTAAATACTAAACTTATTTCTTTAATTTCTGAATTATTAAATGCGTAAATTAATTCCGTACCCTTTTGGAGAAAATTCAGTTTGTCCATAACTCGCATAATTATTATTCAGTGAATTATAAGTTAATTAAAAAACACTGCTCTTATTCCAACCAGTAAACAGATAGCAATACATTCATTACACCCATTGAATCACTAGTCAAATTAATATTCCGAATTACAATTCCTAATAATTTCGCCCAAAACATTTATCTGCCGCTTTTAATGAAAAGTTAAAAGCAAGCGGTCGCTGAAAGGTACACGCACGCTAATAGAGTCATTTACCTTAATTAAATCACGAGCAGCATGTTACGAACATTACATTACTATTACCAGCGACCTGTAAATTTACATACTATTTCGCATACACCAAAGCCCCTTCCAAACTAACAAAGTGAAACGTTCGAAGTGAAATATTCGAAGAAAACGAAAGCGTGCTCTGTCTCTTTTGAGGCAGTCCTTCATCATAATTCTCAGCCTCGATGCAATAAACAAAGTTACTCGAACAAAAAAAGGAAGTAAAAAAGGGAGGAAACAGAAGAGGTGAAACTCAGCTGCATCCAAGCTACAAGCGTCAAAACCGCTTACACAGATTCGTTGCAATCCCGCGTTATCGGTTTAATGCGTTTGGTTATTCTGCCTTTTAATTGCCCCGCTGCGACCAAATGAAATTCCTGCTGGATCGCTGGTGGGGGTGGCAGGGGAGGCAGAGGGACAGGCAAAAGCTCGATAGCTGAAAATTGAGTTTTACACGTCGAAATCTGTTAACACGCGGGGAGCCTCGCGATTTTCATCGTCCAGTCCGCGCGCGTGTCGTCCCCCGTGTCGCCTGATAGTTTCATTCTCTGTCCACTCCGACCTCACCCCCACCCCTGTCACCTTGCCGTCCACCCCCGCGCGACGATTCATTTTTCCAGCACGCGTCGTATATTACGCTTTATCAATCGCCCCTGTCGCGGATTAAGTATCCGAATCCGAGTGGGCTTTCGAGTTTTTATCGGGTCACCGCAGCCGTGACGCTTTTTACACAAATGTCCGACCTCTCATCCTTTTGTGAGCGCGTTTCAGCGCGAAGCCTTATCGATGGAAAAGTTATTAACTGCAACACGCTTGTGCTCCTCCTCCTGACATTGTTTCGAACTTAGGGGAAAAAAATGTGTGGAGGGAATATTTCCTTTTGTCGACCTATTTTTTTTTTTCTTTTTAAGGATAATTTATGCAAGATCGATTCTACCGACTCATTAAAATTAAATTTGTTCAGTATTGGTATGTGTATGTATAGATGGTATAAACTACAGATTCCTATATGTATAATACACTAGGCTAGTAACTTCTGTCTGCGAGGCGTCTCACATTTTATGTACGAGTGTGATATATAAACTAAAGCGCATGTGCCGCGAAAAGGGGCAAAAAAATACAATCTTCAATATAATATAGAAGTATTATAATAGAAGTGTATATAAGAAATGTATACATATAATACATGCTACGTATCGATACGTATTTATATACTTGCCCTTTTCACCACTCATGCGCCAGTTTAGTAGATACTTTCTGGGTGCATTCGTTCTACAGCTATACCTACTGTGTTGCGCTCAAGTTATGATCATTAAGAGGTATGCGGGTCTAATCGGTCAGAGTTGAAGAGAACAGGCTCAGTCTTACGTATACTCTGTTCTGCTGAAGAGATGATCCCTGAGACAACATAGGGACAAGAGGGGTCTTTCGATCTACATTGTGTATGTGTGGCTGTCGTGGCGAATCGTATGCAAGAGCCGAAAGTATATGTGAGACTAGCCGTATCCTTTTCCATTCTGATCAATTAGACCTGGTAACCTTTCAGGAATCATCTCTGGAACACAGTACATACGAAGTTAGCAATCTAATGTATTATGCATACAGAAGTCTGTGGTATAAACATATCTACTGATTCGATCAGTGCTGCCAATTCAACCTGTCAACTTTTTTACTGATTCGTTTGTTTTCATTTATTGAAGCGAGACTAAAATTGTCAACAAACTACGAATGTTCCCTCTGTATCTTTCTTTCTTCTAACGTTTCAAATAGTTTGGGATAAAGAGAAGAGGAAGGAACAGAGGCAATAGATCATTGGAGAATTATTTAGAGAGCTTGGAAAGTCGGACGAATCGGCGTGTGCGAACACGAAGGCGTTTTGTGATACGCGGAGCTGCTGTATCCTTCTGATACAGCGAAAGAGGAAATGGATTTGTGTAATTGCGAAATGCTTCGCGTGATCCTCCCTTTGGCGACAGACTTGGGATTCTTGATGCTGTGGAATCCTCGTGAATGCCGTCTTTATTGCTCTTCTTGGATTTTGCGACGGTTGCAGGGTATTGCGTTGCATGGGAAGTGGGACAATAAGGCTTTGAAGATATTTTAGTTGAAGATTTTGGTTTGGAAATCGTGGAGACATGAATATCGTTTATGTACAGAGTGAGTCGTAGTCGTAAATGTATACTGCTAATTTAGGGAGTGAATCTAGACACTAAAGCAGCTAAGTAAAAACTCTGGTATGAACGTATGCATAGCCTTTGTATCTTCGTTTGCTGATAATGAGTATTCCATGTTGCAAAACTGGGAATAAAGCAATTTTGAATCAAATCTACTTAACTAGGTTGTAAAATTTTCTTAAAACATCAAGGTATAATTATTATCAATTTACTACTTTATCGCGAAGAATAAATTCATTGTGAACGACTGTTTTCAATAAAAAAAATTAATTAACAGCGTTTCTGCTTCTTGCTGCATCTGCACATTCAGTAATTTCAGTGAGCAAATTTGTAAAGTTCAGGATTTCAGCTTCAGGAACTATGTTGGAATATTTTCCTTGATTTGTATCCTTGTTACTCTGTTTTACTGCTTGGAATAAAAGGAGTACACTATAAGAGAATCGCATTTTCATCCATTTTCTGAATTTCAAAGCAACATAACGCGGATATTAAAATAGTAAATAAACAAGACAATTTTCAAAATTAAGTTCCTAAATGAATTATTTTATTTAAACTTTATTGTCTGACATTATATACAGAGTATTACATATTTTATCAAATATGCTCCACTACTATATGTGATGAAAAAGCAGATTTCTGCTCGTGTGGGTTTAGTTTTGGGAAATTGTGATTGCAAAGGGTCCCAAAATTAATCTTGAACCTGAGGTTCAAATTAAAGCGACTAGTTAGTAAGATAGAATTTGATCTAGTATTACAGAGCCTTCACGTGTCTGTCGAGCCCAAACGCTTCTAGACTCCTGTTGGTCCTTCGCCCTGAATAGCGATTGACGTATCGCAAACCACCAACGCGGCACGTGCAGTCAAACCCTAACCAAGTTTCAGCTCTTGGTCTAAGTTTCCTGTAACATTTCCGCGTGACAAACTTGCGGGTCACATTGTACAAAGTGGGTGGGTTTTGCGAGACGGAGAAACTGGCAAAAGGAAAGCATTGCAACCACTAAGCTGTTTAGTGGTCCTGCTACTAATTCTTTGGAAACAATTTCCAATTTAAGCGCTACATTCATTTAGGTATTTATCTCTGTTGTTCCAGTTTAGTGTGCGTTTTGTAACTTCGCTTTTTAGAGAACATTAGATTACTGATATTTATGAGAAGTCAGGTTTTCGTAAAGACGAGTAAAGAAGTCGAAACGAAATAGTGATTTATTTCGATACTTTGTTTCCACCTGATATAAAAAAATTGTATAGCTTTTTCATATTTATATTCTCATAGTTACTCACTAAGTGAAAGAATTCTAGGAACCAAATGGTCCCTCCTTTTGCCTAGCATACTTAGAGAAAATCAACCTAGTTGCAAAGCTTGAAACATAGTGATCCATATTTTCCTACTACAATACTCTCCAAGTACCAACTCTTGAAAACAGTAGTGGAACCAGTAGAAGATAGCATACCCTAAGTTCCATAAGACGTGACAACCTGAAAGAACCGAAGGCCAACATTCCCCTCCGTCGTTCCGTGAAATCCCCAGCAAGTTTTCATCCATGCTTAAACATTTTGCAGTCAAAGTATAATAAACCATAAGTCTAACGCGTCGCGGTAAGTCCAGCAGGGATATTGGATCTCGTCGAAACAGTTTAAAAGACATCTCTGGTCGCGCGACAGCTCTGGAATCCATCCGCTATCAGGGCCAACGCGGAAAGTTTCATAGAATTTATAGACGCGGGTCGAGCTTGGAACAAACAAAAGAAGAGACTGAAGGAGACGAAGGAAAAGAAAGGAGCCAGGATTACCAGCACACTTCGCTTCGCAGTCCCGCCACCTGTGATTGTGGCGCGGGTGCAGAAGCAGCAGGTTCCACTTCAAACAGTGGGGAACAAACGACTGAGAAAGTTGATTGAACCAGACTTCTTGGGGCTATTCAGCTTCCCAATCCGCGAATAGCGCCGAGAAATTTGCCTGATTCGAAATCTAGCTCGACTTCCCTTCCTTCCTTCCTTCCTTCCTTCCTTTCGTCCGCCTTTGAATCCAACCCATCGAAAGGTTTTAAGCGATGCAATCCTCCTGCGAGGAGCTGGTGATTAGAGCACTCTCGTGGTCGTTGATATGGAGATAAAGCCTAGGAAGGCTACTTTTTCTTCTGATGTTCCTTGGAGGGCGCGGAATTAGAGGATCCAAGACGATGATCGTTCTCTTAACGGTAACTCGAGGACCTTAGGCGGAGTAATAGGATTGGAAGTTTTGTTTCTGTTTTTTATTGCTCCTTGGCGACGTCTTAATGGAGTCTGGAAAGTGGAAAAAGAATTAATTAAGTTGGGATCGAGTGGCTTTGTGAGAATTGAAAGGCAATTTGTGAATATGGGGATACTT
Source organism: Calliopsis andreniformis (assembly GCF_051401765.1). Taxonomy (NCBI): domain Eukaryota; kingdom Metazoa; phylum Arthropoda; class Insecta; order Hymenoptera; family Andrenidae; genus Calliopsis; species Calliopsis andreniformis. Next base: position 15,311,399 of record NC_135066.1, read on the forward strand.
TGAGTGTTGTAGATACATGTATTAATATTCAGGTGCTTTTGAACTATAATTTACTATGAATATTAAACAAATAGTAATATTAAGTAATAATATTATCGTTATATTTGCTGTTTTTTCTCAATTATTTTATTTTTACCTAAATCTCGTTTCTGAAGAGATAGGAGCAAGTCGAGAACACATTAATTTACTTCCAGAATATACATTTTAAGTTTATAAACCGTTAGATTATGAAAAGTCTTTAGATCTATCGAGTCAGATCTGAATTTGATGTCAAGATTCACTTCCTTTTTTCCCGTGAATATTGAAACTGTCTCTATGGAGATGATCATCTTGGAAAGTCCCATACAGTCCTTTGTTGCCTTGCCTCATGGCAGAGACAGCCTTTATCCGCTGAGATCACAATGAGAAAAACAAAATGAACACTTTCAATAAGTTCCGGCGGCAAGTTCCCCTCGTTTCTTTTCTCGAAGCGATCTTTAAAGTGGGTCAATCGAAAGGGACTCCTGTGGTGATTCCCAGGACGATTATAAATTCCATTTATTTGTTTGCCTTCGTATTTCCTTTCGGATACACGTACACAGTTCTCTGTGATGTCTTGTTTTTTAGGAAAAAGAAATTCAGAGCGTTTTGAAGATATACATACTACATAAGTCTCGATCTGAAAATGCGTGTTTGTAGAAAGTGAAAAGAGGTTAGGGACTTTTAATACAAATTAATTTTCTCAATAAAATAACTGTGTGACATTATCGTTTCTTTCTCTTAAAAATAAATCGAATTAAACTTAAAAGTATCGTCTTTGAACAAACGATAATTCTCTTTTAATTAAACAGTAGTAACAGAATGTTGGAAAACAGGTAGCAGAAATTTGAAAGGCTGATTCTACATTCCAAAATAAGACGAAAACTAAACATAATGAAATTGTGTTCACTTAAGATTTATTAGTTGCTGCAAAGAATTAGTAAGCACGCGTCTAAAATCTGTCTGACTTGAGACTTAATCTACTGTCGTGCATTAACAAAGGTCATACGTAACGATGCTAGTAGAATAGCTCAACAAGGTAGGACATGTCAGACACATATCACAAGAATGTCAACGCTGGAGTAAACCCTTAAACCTAGTTTCTATATTCTTCCTTTTGTCCATTCTCAACAAATATTAATATATTTTTCTAAAATTTTCAATGTATATTTATCAAAATACATATTAACCCTTCAACAGTTCGATAAAATTGCAAATTTTGGTAAAAGAAATACGTATTTTTATATTCTTTAAAATACTTCTGCGCCGTAACAAATGTAAAAACAAACACAGTCTACATTTTATTTTATTTCTATCGACATCACTCCATACCTGAATCTGACTCAGCATAAACTGTCAAAAAGTTAATAAATTCCCAAAAATGACTAAAAACCTATCTGTAGTGTTCCCAGTTTTTCCAAAGTTTTCACTAGTTTTGAGAGAGTTACAGTAGGGAAGACCCTTAAGAGCCACTGGGGGCATTTGAAAATCATTCGCAACAGGACGAGGGTCCTCGAAAATCCTCATGGAATCGACCATAATTGGAGCGAATGAATTAACTGTCGAATTAGTCCGCCGACAATCGACGACCGATAATAGGCGGCGATGCAGCGAGGGTGGGGGTTCAGAGGGTAAACTGAATGATCCGCGGCTAATTGGGCAGCATGAAATTTCGCGGCTGGTCGACAGCCTGTGGGTGGATTTTCTTTTCCGCGGAAAATTGCGGCGTGGGCGCGCGCTACACCAGGTGGAAATTAACCGAGTCGATCGCGCGTAACGAGTTAATTTTATTAGACGGCCGTTTGGAAAAAATTGGAAGGCCGCTGGTCGCTGGCGTAAATTGAAACGAGCGCTCCTCGACTTCTGTCCACCCCCGCCGCGGATCGCAATTTGTGCTAAACACCTAATGGCGCGTTTCCGATTAAACCCTTGGCTTATAATAACGAGGGGCACTTCTGTTACGAATTGTGCTCCAATAGCGCCGCAGACGTTGCGTTGTTCACTTCGCGGGGGGGCAGTTGAAGAACTCTTCAGGGGACATTAATTTAACAATTCATCTTTTAATTAGTAATCACGGCACAGCGTTGCTGTGCTTCTGACGTGGGGTTTGTGTGACTTGTTGAATGTAAGGGGTGTTCGTGAATTTGGGATACGAATTCTGAAATGTGGTAGCGATTAATAGACAGTAGACTTTTATGCAATTTCGTATTTTTATTAACACATGGCACATGGAACTGAAATAAAAATTTGGTTTAGTTTTGAAATACTGTTTGTGTACTTTATTTTTCATATTTTGTGTATTTTTCAATGTTATGTGAATTCTGTAATTTTGTTACCTTTGAAATTTCCATAAATGGGTGCAAATCCGCAGTACAGTGATCAGTTTTTAGCGGTAAATGTGAAATCCTGCTATTTTTGTAGTCATAAACTGGGATTTTGGAAATCAATTTGATTATTCCTGTGTTTGTTTTATCACTGGAGCTCGTGATTCGCGACTAATATTTCAAAAGAAAGGCTCCTACAATATTTTTATCTATCGTTACGAAATATATGTTAAATAATGTTTAAATATTTTAGAAATCATCCCAATAAATTGTTTCTTGTATGAATTTTTTAACGTCACGTCAATTGCATCTTGATTATTAGCGGCGACTGTAAATTTAATAAATTTCTAGTATAAATATAGTCAAATATTAAAATTCCAAATACAGAATTGATCATCTCGTACATAATTTACATCATGTTTGTGTGTTCATATATTTCAAGCTGAATTTTAAAATACAATCCATATTTATCTCATCGCCAATTCGCTCTGTTTCGTGCTTCATGAAGTTTGTAAATTTGATCTCTGAAAAATGTCTACCGTTATTATTAAAAATGATGAAAGAATTGAATACGAAATCTCTGTTCCACGTTTCAGTGATGGAAAGATTTAGTTACGTAATAAATACCGTGTTACACAACGTTCTTGTTCATTTTCTGTAACTAGTCAGAAAGAGTGTGTGTTAATCTCTGTGATAGTCATCTATTCATAGTAAAATAATAGCGTATTATCCATGACTATCAACGTATTGAATATCGTTTCTCTAATCACTAGCACGAACGATCTGTCAGTTTCCTGTGCACATATTCAATGTATCGCTCTCTCGGACGTTGTTTGTCGAAATCGTCATTCTCCATAACACCGTTTTCGAAGATTCCTAACAGATGAGTAAGCGTTCAGGATAATCATCGAATTTCAATTCGACATTTGAGTTTAATTAATCGAACATGATGTCGATATGTGAGAAATAAAGGTAATGAAAGCTGTACCTGTGAATTTAATAATTTAGACTATTTGAGCTGCTTGCTTTTGGGGATAAAGTGAAAATTCATGTCATCAAACTATCGGTCTGTAATATAGTGCATTATTTAGCAACTAATATTATCTCTCAAAATTACTCTATTTGTAAAAGATTGATGTTTACAGTAAAATTTAATAATTCCGAATATTATTTTTTACAACCACTGTATACTATTTAAATCATTTCTAAATCTAGTTTCCACTTTTAAGATTCTAATTTCCGTTTTCCAAGTTCCAGTAGCGATTTATCGATTATCGTTTCTAATTTGTGGTGCCTGACAAACGAGCTTCCAATATCCAAATTATTTAAAGCAAGACAAGCATCTTTCACAAATTGGATTCCAAAAATTGAAACAAACAAAGGTTAGAATATTAAGAATACCTAGGTATTAAAAGGTTATAGTATTTAAACACTGGAATATTAGGGTACTTAAAAATTTGGATACTAAAAATTTGAGTATTTCAAACTTGGAAAATTGCAAGACAAAAGAATATACTAAAAATATCACACTAAACTCTGTGTACACGTATAACTCAGGATGAGAAATCATAGATATTATTTGAAGCCATGTCCCCTTTCAGCAGTATATCCTTCCTAAGTACCACTACACTCCTCGAACCATCAATAACACTAAAGCTCAAAATAGCCACTAAAGGCTACTCACATGAATATTTCGCAATTAACCAAACTCTGGAACTATCTCCACTTAGAATCAGAGTCGTTGAAACCAGAACTTCACGGAAGTTCTGGTCATTATATCAAAACATCAGTCAACGCCGTCAGCCACCGATGTCCACGTCTCTGTCTACCATTGACGTTGGCTTCTGGAAGAGCGTCTCGGGGCTCGGCGGAATTCATCGATCTCCCACCCGCTCGGTCGATCATAATTGCGTCGAATGAACTAACCAGCAAATTAGTCGGCTGACAAGCGTCGGGTAATAGATGCAGGAGGAAACTGAAACCGGATGATTCATGCTTGATTGGACGACGCGAGACGCTTCGTTGCTCGGCCCGCAACAATAGACTGCATAATTCTCTCGAATGAGGGATATGTCTGCGTCTCTGAATGGATACGAAGGCTTCGTTCCGCGAAGATATCGCTCCGCGCTCGCTCCCATTCACCAGACGGACACTCGATTATTAGGAAAGAGTCGAAGCCCCCGTGTTCATGGGACCTCGTCACAGCTAATGACGGTCATTGTTCGGCGATCAGCCGACTGTGTTCGATACGCGCTGGGAAATACGTGAAATTAAAGACCCCGATCACGGTAGTGACGCTTTCGTGATGGAGATTCGTGATGACCCGATGACCAATCGATTCGGATGCTGCATTGGGACAGCAGTTGTCATAATTCGAAGGGGTCGCTTTGTGTTGGGATTCTGGGTGTGGTGTGTTACTTGTGGAAGTCTTTCAGAGTTCAGAATTAGGAGAAAAGGTTGGCTTTTACAAAATTTGGAAGAAAAGATTCTTTGGGAACACTGTTCTAGGTTATTGAATTAGGACTACAAGCAAAAGTTTTACTCTTCTAGGTGCAATGGAATATTGTAAATAAGAAACTGTAACATATTTTGAATATAGCAATGAGTTTATGAGAAAAGAATGTAGCCAGAAGATATAATACAGACCGAAATTTGGGAAATGTTATTTATTGGTAGTTTTTAATCCTTTAACAGTTTACTAAGATTTCAAATTTTGGTAACCAAATTAATACATTTACACGTTGTAATAAATGTAGAGAAACATGTTTTATTTTTTATTTTATTTTTACCGCTGTTTTGCTATGCCCGAGTCTCACTGGTGACGAACTGTCAAAGGACTAAAGCTCCCGTGTTAAGCAAATGGTTCACTCATCAGGAGTGTTTCAATTTCAAAACATCTCAACCAGTCATCGTAACACGTTATTGGGAATCATCGAAACCTTCCCTTCCGTCTCCCACGCAGTGTAACCTGCTGCCCCCTTTTTAAATAAAGCTTCCGACGACCGTTCGAGCTTTGAAGATCAGTTTAGTTTTTGTCGGTCACACCCTAACCATCGAGAAGTGAACGAGCGTCGAGTAAACTAGAAATAAAAGGGGTCTCGATAGGCCCTTCTGTTGCTTCGTTCTCAATCGACGTGTGCTGGCTTCATCCCTCTCCTCTCTCTTTCTCCTGTAGTCCACTCTTCGATCCAATTTCAGGTCCCGTCCTCCCTGGTCTATCCGGATCGAAAAAAATGCGGTCACCGTCGGTTACACGCGGCGGATAGGATATTCTCTCGCTGGCGCGCACTAAGAATCGTAATAACGTCCTCTTCGTGTAACTGTCGAAGCCGTTGCTGTTCCACGTGGACCGTTTTCATAATCGAATGTAGCTTCAGGCGTGTGGAAACTTGGAAAGAGTATTTTCTTCTGGCGGGGACGTGAAATCTCGAGCTTCGAGTAGATAGATGCGAAACGATGAAATAGTACTGCTTGAGGGATTTAGGAACTGGTGTTCGTATCAGTTATTTGTAATATAATAGTAATTCTGGCGAAAATGTGTGGCACTGGGAATGATATCGTACACTACCGTGGATAAATACGGAACACTTTCATGTTATTGGAAATGTATGAAATACCTACACTTTCTGATATTAAATGTTATTCTGATTGAAATTTGTAGACTATATCATCGTCTGAGATGAGATTTGTAGCCAAAAGTATGTTATAGAATTTCAGTATAGTGTATGTGTGTTCTTCAATAAAAATTAATTACTATTGCTATAATAAAATTTAACCGTAGTATCGTTTTTGAAGAAACGATAATCCTTTGATTAAACAGTACACAGGATGGTGGATAATGGCTTTCAGAAATTTTTAGGAGTGATTTTACTGTATACGAAATAAAATAGAACCACACTCAAGAATAACAGGATTGTTTTTAAGCCTTCATTTCCAAGCTATTTAGTGTTAAGAATACACTTAAAATGTGTCTGAAATGTGTCTGACTTGGAGGCTTATTCTACTTTCAGCGTGCATTAGCCAAGCCAGACGCTTACATGTTAGTAGAATCGGACAACAGTCTAGTTAGACACATTTCACGTGCACTGTAGTTGTTCTCTCAGCAACGAATATCTCGAAAACGAAACCTTGGGTAAGCCTTCACCTTTCTTCCTTTTCGTCTGCTTTTGATATGCAAGGTCTTCGACGACAGGTGTCAGAAATTTTAGGGGATGATTTTACGTGTCAAAATAAGACGACAATCAGAATGAAATTTCGATTAGGAAATTCGTTTAAGCTTAGTGATTGTTGAGATAACACCTGAAGTTTGTTTGAAATATGTCTGATTCAGGACTTATTCTACTAACTTCGGTGTTTGGCCTAGTTAGTGCATGTCGAGAGTAGAACAACTCAAGTCAGACACATATCGCGTATTTTAGGAGTTCTCTCAAGTATTAGCAACCCTGAAACAAATCTTCAAACGCATTTTCGTCTTATTATTATTTCAAAAAATGTGAATTCTGGTGTCCTGAAGCCTCAAAGCCCCAAACTTTGGGACTCCCTCTGCCTCTACAATCTCCTTAGACGACAGTAATTGCCAGGCCCCTTGCCATCCACTAGGAGTCCTGCGCACAGATTTCCCCGCCAGTGTAGTATCCCAGGCAACTCCTGGTAAGCCCAGCGGCTCTGAAAGCTATAAACCGAGCTATACCAGATCAAAGATTCGACATGTAACTCAATTTAGTAATTAATTTCCCACTAAAAGCTATATCTATATCACCTCTTCAAATATTCCACCGCCGCTCAAAGTAACCTCACAAGCATCGCAATAAATACCATCCATGTTCAGCAGAGATTGTGATTATTCATTGATAATAAATGACGTTGACGTCCCATAACTTCAGGACAGAAGGACGCTCGAGCTGTGCTTAGTGTACTTACTTTATAAAATTATTAAAGAATATGTTAACAATCCAAGAGTCACAGGATTAGTTAATCACAAACTTATCCAGATTTCATCAAACTGACCAGCTTAATAGAATTCTTACAATCAGCAACAATATCAATCCTGGCGTTAACTTCTTTGAACGAAATCCCTCTGCGTTTAAATCTGTGTTTTAAACTCTTTCGAGACTCTTATATTCAGATTACATATACCCTATCTAGCTACGTATTAAGTTACCAATTGAGAAAGACGTATTACGAATTTTAGCAAACGAATCCAGCATGTACAATAGTGCTGACGTATTGATCCAGAATTCTCCCAGATTTACGATCAGTTTCTATCCCCATCAATTATTGGAACTGGCAACCCCAAGTGAAAATGCGAAGGTTCTCTGCTTATTCTGCGTCGCAGGACAAACCAAATAGCCCATAACGAGCTTCAGTGACTTCGCTCTACCCCCTATCAGATATCCATGTCTCACTTGCACTTAGTTTTTTGTCACTCTACCTCCATAATCGTCCCAACGCAAACCAGCTCGAGAAAAAAGCATTCGAGTATTCCAAGAACTAGCACCACCCTTAACAATAATCTAGATATAATTCCAATCTACGAACAGTTAATCTGACACCACTGTTTTCCCTAAATGCTCGAATTTTTCTCGCGCATATATCCTCAGCATTATCCCCACCACTGGGGTAGTTAGACCACTTTGGTTCTCGCGCTCTCTTCTTTCACTCGCTGTCCCTCTCTCCACAAAGACTGAACGAGGCTCAAGTTTCGTGTCCCTGGCAGTTACCTACTCGCAGGCGATCCCAAACTACGAGCATTTAACGAATAAATACTCTACTAATTCCATGCACTTTAATTTCAAACCCCATTCATAAAGAGTTTACAGCCCCTGATTCTATCAATAAATAAATCAATAAAAAACAGACATCGTCGAGCTTCTGCAGCTCATAGAAGCTTCAACTTCAGTTTTATTCCACGGCTTCGCGGAAGCCTCGCCTCGAAGCACCCCAGCGACATCGATACCGCGGAAGAGAGGAGACAACGCGACCCACCCCCGCATCGGATAATCTCCTATTCCAGCGACAGATACGAGGCCAAAGGCAAACTTCATCTCGGCGAATAATCCGCGGCGAACTTGCCCCGCTCGTAGGCTGTCGCAGTCTGCCCGCAGCTTTACGCAGCGCGAAACTTTCTTGCCCTGCGAAGGCATTAGCGTCGAGGAGGCGGCGCGTCCGTATAAAGATACGAAACCGCCTGCAACAACTGCGCTCCCGTATGACGGGGTGGGCCGATAGCGCAAAGGGCTCCATCCAAGGCTCGCTTGTATTCATACCGACGCGCGCAGGCGAGCAGGACCAGGAGGGTGTGGGTGCACGCGAACGGGTTATATCATTTCGATGTTCATCGTAAACACGGAACCGTTGGCGGCGGCGCTGCTCCATCGTATAAGCGGCGTGGGTAGCGTTTAATGTGGTTGAGACGCCCCAGGGAGACAGCACTTTATACATACCTAACTACCCCTATGGCGCAGCGTGTAACGCATCTCGCAAGGTATAGCTTTATTTCGTGCTCCCCAACCGCTTCCCTCGTACTTTTTCACGACAGACTGTTTTGGATTTTCCTCCTCTAGTTTCTGTTCACGTGACTGCTGACACCCTTTACAGATTTAAATATTCTTTCTTCTTTTTTTTTTTAAGTTTCTTTGGGATTTATTTGTACTGGCTGGAGACTTTTTAGTGAATTCTTACTCGACTGAATTTTAGTGGCGTACCTTCGGTGCCATTTTTTATGCGATCGTTGACATCGTGGGGTGCGAGGAGGAAGGTAAGCAGAGCGAGAATGACGGAGATAGATTGTTAGGTCGAGAGGGCGGAATCGATACAGTTGAAAGGCGCGTGATGCAGTGTATTGTGGAATGATGAAAATTCTGAGTTGGGTTTCTTTTGTTTTGGGGTGGTGAAGGTTTTTTTAATGAAACTGGAGCCATGGTTAATGTATGTATAGTGAAGAAATTTTATTTTAATGGAACTGGATCCAAAGTTAATGCGTGTACTGATATGTATGAGTATTTGGATACTCCTGGATCTATTCTGGGTCTTCTTCATGTTCCATCCCCTAGTTCCTACAGGAAGTGATTAACTCTTAACTTTACAATTTTTTTGTTGCTAATCTGTGAGTACCTAGATCACTTTGACAAATAAAATAACAGAAATGTTAATCCTTTAACTCATACAGCTCGAACTGTGAAAATTTTATGGGATAATCTAGAGTCGACATAAAGCAAAGAATTCTTCCACTTCTTTCTCATTCAGTTTAACAACATTACAATACTTAAAATTTGCACAATGCTTTTCATTGCCATGGTATAGTGTCTAAAAATGGTTTGCAACATACAATTCTAAAACAGTGATCCTAGAATTTTAAATGAAGCTATTTTTTAGCTATAACACTCCAAAAAGCTTGTAGTAAAAAAAAGTACAGAAAGTAGTAGGACATTAAATTCTTAAAATCTTACAACATCTATTTTCGCCCACAATTCTTCTCCTAAATTTAGCTCGTAATCTGTACTAATCTGGAAATACCTTATGGAAACCCAATATCTCCATTAAAAGCATCTCCAGATCCTCTAAATTCTAAAACATCCTCAATAATAAATACCAGTAAGCTCATAACCACACTTGTATGTACACTCCATTTGACTACCGATTATACCACGGAACTCCTAGGTGAATATCTCTCCTTTATAAACGAACAGGCATACAGGCCTACAGGCATATCGACCTATAAGCATGTAGGCCTATAGGCATACAGGCATAGAAGCATGTAGGCATACAGACATACAGGCATCGCAGCTTATAGCCCCGTGGCCAATGAAATAAGCAGCCCCATAGCCAATGAAATAACTAGCCCCCTCTCGCTTACGTCTACCATCGTAGCCGATCCAGAAACTGGCTTGTTTGTTCTCTCCCATAATCCCCTGCTCGGCGCAACTCCGTACATAGCGTTCGCGTTTTCAGAAACAGGCGTGGTTTTGTTTCTCGTCGCCGATGTGTATAAATCGCTCGCCGTTGTATCTTCCCCCTGGATCCCAACCCACCCCCTCCGTACTCGAGTGCTCGAGTCCGTGCTCGCGCGTCGCCTTTTTATTTCTTCGATCAATCTTCGTTTTTGCACGCCCCCATCCGGTCGGCCTTTCTGTTTGGAGAACCGACTCCAGGGCTTTTTTCTCCCTCCGTCCCTCTCGCCGAGTCGCGAATCCAACTCGCCAGACCCTGGTCCAGCCGCGCGGCGTATTCCACCCCCGTGTTAGCTACGTGTCGGGACAGGGTCGCAAAAGGGCTGGTGTACTCGCTCTATCCGGTCGTAAATCTGCGCCTTTTTGCTGTTACATTGATTACACGTTCGAGTGCCGTAAGGAAGCTGCGATCTTTCTTCGTCCACGGGGCGCGAAACAGGGACGACGAGCGTTGGCTTTTTTCGAGAGACGGTGGAACGTTTCCTAGTCGCTCGAGTTCTAAGTCAATCCACGTGATTCCTTCCGCGGATCGTCCTTTATAATTATGCGCCGAGGTATGAGCGACTGCGCGAGATAATGCCTCGCATTTGCATAAGAGTGATTTATGAACGCTTTATCGCGATGGAGTGTCCCCTTCTTTGGGATTTCTGCTCACTTATCTCGCGATATGTATTCTTGCTGCTACCGGGGATAAGTGATTGTAGGTATTACGCCGCGCTTTTTATTCAATTTTGTGGACAGTCGTTGGGGGATAATTAATTTGAAGGAAGGTTGAACGTGCCTGGGTGGATAACGTAAGCGCCAGGCTCAAGGTTCTCGAGAATATTAGAATAAAGTCTTGTGAAGAATAATTTTAGGAGGTAGATGATTTTATTTTGTACGAGGTTATTTTAGATTCATATTGATTTTAATTTATCTTATAGAAAGAGTTTTCTGTTAAATCATTTCAGTTCAAGTGTTCATTACAGAAACGATCTCTTCTAATTTCTGTACTTTTTAGTAAGAACAAAAGAATATTCTACCTTCTTTACTTCTTTTTCAAAGAAATAAACTTTCTTATTGACAGAATATTTCTGTACCTGAGAGCTAACGTGATTCAAGTCCTTTTTTTATTTTTCAGGAGAGCCGAAAAACAAATACGATTACCTATTTTCTAATGTACTATTTGAAGTAGTTTATACTATTCAATTTCCTTCACTTATAACGTAACTTGACTAAGTTCCTATTATTCCAATAAAATGAAGAGAAAGCAACGAGATCCCATAAAAAACTTAATTTTGAAAAAATCGACTTGGGTTAGTCTGTCTCTGAGGTACAGATTTACCATATGATACATTTGTTGTATAAAATCCACTGTATTATAAATCTTAGTTCTAACTACAGAAATATTTTCTGACAAAAGAACTGTAAAACTTGATAAGCGTTGTTTCTGTAACTATCCCCTCAATTTACCTCATAAAAGATAATTTAATTAAAACAAAATTCTAAGTCACCTCATACTACATTAATTTAGTTATCTACTCTATCTTTATCTATCAGTCTGTACAAAAGATTGAATATTCCGATTCTACTTGCTTTGAAATTTAAAAAAATCGATTGCTTCTCGTTTATTCGTCCCTCTCCATCGTGCTTCTCTTCTATTTTAATACAATATCTATATCATTATTTCGAGCTTTATTCTCCAGCATGCGATATATTATTATCTTTTATTTCTCCAACTTACTCCTACCGCGTCATCCCCCCTTCCTTTATACCCCTTTTAACTCCAGATCCGTTCTCCCCCTGGAGGTTGCCGTTTTGTTTCTTCCCGTAGTGTATCGCTCGCAGACTCCTCTTATCGCTCGCTTTTCCCTCCCATATTTCATAACTATCCCCCTCGTGAAAAGGTTTCTTTTTCGGCCCGCGACGCGTTCCTCGTAAACATGAAAGCATCGAGAGCCCCTGCAGCGCATAGACATCGAGGATGATACTTAGGAAGCCGTCATTGAGTCGTCGACTTTGTATACGGCGTTCCAAAGCTGCCTATCGAAGTTTAACTTACTGGCAGATTGTAAAGAGTCGAGAAGATATTCAGTCTTGTTTTTTATTTTTTAAGCAGAGGCCAGGGATTTAATAAATTATGAAATTAAACATCAGTAATTGTATAACTGGTTTTCTTGGTTTCATGTTGGGAAATTTTCGGCAAATAATTATTGCCTATTGTAATGTACATCCAATTATAAATTGTATGGTAATTACATCGAAAATACTTTTTAATTAAATGGAGGATTAAATTTGAGATCATGTGAAATTCTGCAACAAAAGAGAGTTTATTGAAACTTATTCTCGTTACGAGAAGAAACGTACGTATGCTCGGAGATGGTATTAACCAAATGCTGTACTGGAGCATGTTCTATGCAACTAACTACCGTTTTTGTTTTTTTGTTCCTTTACCGAGCTCAGTATTTTCCTCAGCGTTCATACACTTTTTCCCGTGCGCCACCCTCGCAGCTCCGTCTTGTCCTCTTTACAAGCCCCTTTTCTCTCTAAGAAAAAAAACTGCCTGAAATCTCTTCGTCTTCAGCTCGAGGAGCAACGAGTTCCGAGTCCATTTTAATTTTCTCCCCTTGGTCACCTTACGTTTCGCCAGGTCCGTTTCTACTCGTTGTCCCACTTTTCTAGCACCTGCCGCGTGTCTTTCATATTCTTGTGCTCTGTCACACTCCCCATTGTCACGCTCGTCTCCGTTTATCGTCACGTATCACCCCTCATTGTCGACGGCTTTTCTCCGCGCGTTTCACAGTTTCCAACGAGTCTCTTCTCCTCGCTGCCTTTTTCATGGATTGCTCTCCAGCTCGCCTCTCGTCCCGTCCAGCAATTCCCTGTTTTTCTATCGTGCCTCTTATGCGAGGCAATTCGTATTGCGCGTCGATGCATGGTCACGTTAAGGGGGGCGAAAGGAAGGCGACGTTTTAGGAGAAGAGATAAAGTTCGGTCGATGTTTTTCGTTACCGTGGTTTAGTGTCTGAAAATTCGTTGCGACATGCAATTCTGAAACAGGGTCCTATAATCTTACATGAAAATATTTTTAACTATAGCGTTGAAAAAAGTTTACAGTAATATTGAATTATTGAACTATTGGAGCTTTTGCCTGGAAAATGGGAATGCGATAAGAAGTCCATACAACACAATTTTAAATGTATTTCAATGTTTCAAAAATTTTAAGGTCATTTGTTCCATTCTGTGGTTCTTGAATTTTTTTATGTTAGTAAAGTCTTCAATTTTCTTAGAACTCTTCAGAATCTAAAATTCCTTTATCCTTTTTATAGTCTTCTTCTTGATTTAATAATCTTTATTACTAAGGTTTATTTATTTATAGTCGTTTCGAGTTGGTAGAACTTTTGACTAAACTCGAGGGTTGTGTTTATCCTCGATGTTCCCTGTCTGATCATACACCGACCTATTCTACTCGAGTATTTATTTAGGAAATAAGCAAACGAGAGAAATCAAATAAAAATATTAACAAAAAGTCAAAAATATTAAACACGTACTTTTTTAGCTGCTGATATTCGATTTTAAGAGCATGGAAACCATCTCAAAGTTGGCATGGAAAATATGTTTTCGTAAATACCTCGAATTTTGTTTGTGTCATCTTATTGCTCATAAAACACCACGCATTTTGTATATTTTCCATTTTTTTCTAGCTGCATTAGTTTTCAAGATATTTACGCAAATATATTTTCCACCCCAACTTTGAAGATAACTTTCACCCCCTACACATAAATATCAGTAGCCAAAAAGATAGATAGTCTACTATTTATCGATACTCTACTCATACCTCTACTAAACGTCACCAAAATCGAAAGATGGCATTAAACTGATGTTCTTCTTTGACCTTATTAAAAGAATTAATCCAAGTTCTTTTAAATCTTCCCATCGAAAAAGATTCCTAAAAGCAAGTGGCAAAAAGAATAAATAATTATGCTCGCCTAGACACATATCACACTTAGCCCTCCACCCCCTGTGCACGTAAAGTCACGAAGAGAGAAGTATCAGGAGAGTGAAAGGAGAAAGGCACAGTTCTCCAGCGCACGCATTGTAGCTGGCACTTAATGTAACCGAGGCGTCCCGTGGAGACGCCGCTTTATACATACCTAACTACCCTTCGGTATAACCTGCCTCTCCACGGTGGTTATCTTTATCTCAGCGTCCTCTGCGTCCGTTATCCTCCCAGCTCTGGTCTTCGACCTTCTCCAACCACCTCCAGCGCCTCGTTTTTTCTCGAGACCGTGTCTCCTCGTGCAGGAGGCCATCTCCGCGGCGCATCCTTGCATCCCCGCGGCGCTTCTTTCCACCAGCCGCTGTCCAGTCGTCCTCCCTCTGCTCGTTTCCACCCCTAGAGATTTTTCGTTTGCCACTGTCCACCCTCCGCCAAGCTGAATCCTACCCTTTATCCGAGCACACGGCGACGCGGCTTCTTGTCTACGATTATTGTCTTTATCTCGCCCCCTGAACCCTGCTTTGTCCCCTTTCCCTTCATTTTTTTAATTGCACCCGCCCCTGATGGCTCCACCCCCGTCGTAGGTGGCCTCCACTTCCACTCGCTGATTAACTCAGCACACTGCGACCCAGCGCTTAGGAGTCTTCCCGCAGGATACTCGGACACGCTTTCTCTTCCTTTACGATTTCAGTTAGCGTCGAATTATCGTTCCTCTTTCTTTGCCTCGGCTTTACGCCCCTCCGGAGCCTGGCTTTCTTTTTATCGCGTTTCGCTGACAGTTTATAGGCGGTATCGCAGTAACTCCTGCGACGTAGTTCTTCCTAGCGCGAGGACCTCGCTCTCGAACGCGTTTGTCGTGCAGTATCGCGACGTTGTTTCCCTGCTGGGAGCGTTTCTTTCAGTCGAGACGCTCGCCGTTCGTTCTTTAGCCATTCCACGAGATCGTATTTTCTTGCTCGATAGTTTTCGACGTGTACCGAGCAGTTGATGGTGATGATTGAGGAGTGTGGAGGAGGACGCTTTGGGAGTGGGTGGCGCTGTTTCACTGTTTCTTCTGGGGAAGATGGGGGCATTAGTTGGAGAGTGAGGGATGGTTTACTGTCTGTGATTTGTGTGGAATAAAGGGGGTATTTTTGAATGAGTAGTAGAGGGTGGAGATTTAGTGAAATTGTTTTTAATTGCTAGTGGATATGATTTTGATTATACAATAGCGTATGTAGTAGATGTCTGCGTTACGTGCTCCCTTGTGGAGCTGATTTGTACTTATAATGCGACGAGAAATTGCAGTCAGACTCGACGGGCGAAATATTCTTTACTTGAATTTTAATAAAAGAATCGGCGCGAGACAAAGGTTACGGCAGATATTAAAGGAGTTGATTGGAATTTTGTTCGAATGATGGGGCAAAATGACCTGCCGAAATTGATGCTTATATACTAGGTCGATCATCGACACACGTTTGACACTTGACAACTGAAGTTGTCAAAATACCAGGTTACAGGGATACTCGGTTTGAGGTAATACTTGCTTTGAAATGTTATATGATATTAGGATATGGTTAACCAGAACGTAACAAAAGCATCATTACTGATGAAAATATTAATTCCGCACCAAGAGAAACTTTTTAACTCGATACTATAATATTTGAATGAAAATTGAGGAATATACCAAAACTTTTGAAAACACAAGCTGGACTGGATAAAGGTTCATTGCGCTGCTTTAATTAGAGTTTTATGGGTACTATACGTTCTGTTGTTCCTACCTCATTTAATAGAGCCGAGAAAAATACATTCATAATGCATCACAAACTGCCAACAATAACTCAAACAGCGGCTAAGAACGCAAAATTGAAAACAAACAGACGGATATACATTTTCCAGAGTAACGAATGCGTTAGCAACGTTTACGCAAAGATATGTTCGATCCAGGAAAAGTTAGCGATACGCAAACACCCGATCGAGCAGCTTAACGTTTTCAGCATCACGAGCTATAATTACTCAGTCGTATTAACAGAGAAGAATTGCTATATAAATAACGCTATCGATTTTAGAACAATTTCTTTTCATTCCCTTTTACCAAATTTCTATTTTTATTATGGAATGATTAAGAAATGACATCGCTAAATATTAATATATTTTTGACAATATTGATTTTAATGAATTAATCTAGCTGAATTTAAATTAATCACTGACAATTAACCTATTGTATTTTACGATGGCTTCCCATCTGTCAAATAATTTTTCAACTTTAAAAAGTGAAAGATAATAAAAAATTGTCATTGTATTAAATAACTCATATCATTCCCAATTTTGGAAAACAAATTTGTAGGATAATTTTCGCTGACATGTATTTCGTAATCTCATATAAAAAAAATATTCTGGTATCCAGAACATTTTTATTCCGTGTTTTATTCATAAATATTTTTAATTAGATTACGGTTAAAATATTCTGAAACTATTTTTATTAGTACACCACTTGAAACAGTATGCTCACACTTTTAGGCCTCTACCTACATAACCCTTCACCCTGTGCCAATAATCATAAAACAACAGAATTCACAAACAAACCATCTAGCGTCTCACACAATCCCCGACCAACTTGTCCACTCAAAATGTGCAATCCATTACTCTGCCAAAAGACTCGAATATCTCTCTCGAGCTCGTTGTTCCTCAGTGTTCCACAGTTATAGGACATCCCGCGAGCACAATGACGAGGAAAGGGTGAACAGGGAAAGGTGAGGTCATCTCTCTGTCAGCGCGAATTAAAAATCGAGGAGATCCAGCGTCGGTAAGGAACAGGAGGAAAAGGAGGGGAATCGTGGTAGAATGTTAGGGGGTGAAAGGCAGGGAAGGGTGAAGGCGACGGGGTAGATGGAAATGGAACGTCGTTGGAATGGGGAAAGGGGCTGATGGGGAGAAGCATGGACAAAAGTAGACATCGTAAAGAGGGACAGGTTACGGCTGAGAATACGGGGCTGTTTCGCATAATGCACCATCTTCTCGAGGAACCTCGGCTACATTAAGTATTACGCACAATGCGGGGGGGTGAGAAAGGGAGGTCGAACCGCGAGAAAGAGGGCGAACGAGCGTGTTGAATCGGTGAACGAACCGAGCCTGAGTGCGGACGCGAGCACCAGGAAAGGGTAAGCGAGTGAATAAACGAGAGTTTGATCGACTCGAGAAGTGAATTACTCGGCGAGTGAATGGCCGAGTGACTGTTTGGTCGTATCAGAAAGTGAATTGATGGAATGAATACTAATTTATTCATTAATTCGCGAAGGCAAATCTCGAGGTAAGTCCGAGGGTGAATTAGTGGCGAGTGAACGAACGATTTGAACGCCTTGAAAAATGTATTGCCCTTTGACTGTGAGTGAAAGACGGATGAATGTTGGAACACTGTAAGGAGCGCTGAGGGGAAATTAGTTAATAAATAGGTGTTGCCACAAATCTCGAGGCGAATTAGCGAAGTGAGAGAATTAACAGGGATTTGAGAAATGCGCGGTTGATTTATTATTAAGGGAGAAGGAATAGACTGAGGAGTAGGTAAAGTTTCTTGGGGGATTAGGTTTCAAGTAAGTCTGGTTTATTTATGAATTGTCTACGTCTATGCTAACTCAGCGAGTTTGAAACAGTAATTAATTTTATTTACATTATAGCATTGTATCTTTCTGCAACCTCTTTATAATAAAATCCACGTTATTGAAGCGTTTCAAACACGACGAGATCAAAAGAGGAACATCAATATTTCAACCTTACAATGGTCGATAATTTCAATGTTCCTCAGCTTACATTCAAACCATGATCGAATGCAACATATTGTTACTGTGCATTAAATAACAGAGGCAATGCAGGACATAATTATTAACAGGACGATTGAAAGAACAGTACACTCAAAGATCCTTTAACAACATTGAAAAGCCAAAGGCTGTGTTACAAACAAAAATATCATTTATGAACGATTTCCAAATTGATTGTGCAGTAAACAAGACTATCGGTAACGTAGATTAAAATAACGGGAACAAAGATCGTAAAGAAGTTAATGAATTCATCCCCTGGAACCACTCCCATCACCTCACGCTTATTATTCAGTGCGTGTTTATTTCACTTTATACCGAGCATATTTTTAGGATTAAATATAATGTATCTAAGCAGTATTTCACAGTTTACATTTAATTCCTGAGAAATCGTATTTCACTGCCTTAGTCCACTTGTTTAACTTCTGTTCTATCCACTGCTTTAATTTTTATACAGTTTGTTAAGTTTACTACAATATTATCAAATCAGTATGCATCATTTTTTCATAAAAATATTTTCTCTTTTAATTTCTTCATAACTTTCTTTTCCTCTCCCTTTTTCATCGACTACAGTACGATACTTTTCTGTTTCTCTTTTTGCAAAAGATTTTTTCTGTTTTTGTCTGTTACGACGCTGCCAAACAATTCTAGCATTTCCCTTCTCTCTCTCTCTGCCACTTAGTAAGTGACCCACAGATTCATTCATGCATATTCAAAGCACCAATTAATCAAAAAAAATATTATGATACATGTACCTACATGTTTCACTTGAAAAATTGCCTCGTTCACGTAAATAATAGGCAATAACAGAAGTTCCCTTTATTCACAGACTTCAACCCCTTTACTGTTCCCGCTCTATCCCACTTTTCAATCTTCCCACTTCCGACGTATCTACTCTCCCAATTCTCCCTGCCCTCTGTTATTTCTTCCTCCCCGACCCTTGTTCCCTCTTCATTGCCCCCACCATCCCCTCTCTTTCACTTTCACTCGCCCATTCTCATTCATTCTCCCGTGCAGTTTTTTACTCCTCTCGCTAATTCACTTACCCTATCCCCCTCTCCTTCTCTCCCTCTTCGTCTTCCACTCTCGTACATATGCATCGGCGCTTCCTGTAACCATCACGAGGGAGCGAAGGCACGCCGGGAGGTGGGCAGAAGCAGGAGGAGGGGGGAGGGAGGATAGTAGGGCCAGGGAATATTATTCAAAGCAAGATTTACATTTTTACGACGCCGCCATTTTCTACCGAAGGCACCGACGAGAATAGGAATTAGGTTCATTTACATATATACGCGGACGCCGCGCGTGCGCCCGCGAGCCTCCGCGCGTAGAGGAGATTAATGCCTTGATTAGTTCGTTTTCCACGACTTATCGTTCTCTCTCTCTCTCTCTCTCTCTCTCTCTCTCTCTCTCTCTCTCTCTCTCACCCTGGATCCCCCAACCCTCTTCTTCTTTGTCGCCCGTTTCTCTTCTTCATTACAATACCAGAAAGAGATATCCATTTGGCAACGATACTCGAGGTTACTTTTTCACCGATCTGCCCCCCAGGTTCAATCCCTCCCCCTCCTTCTCCTCCAATCCCTGTAGACAATTTACCAAACCGTGACGTATCGGGCCCGCAACCTGCTGTTCCTCTCCACCCTCGTCTATGCGCGGGGAGACCCTGGCCGCTGATCGATCACACCTCGACGAGCATCGGGGTTCCGTTACGGGGAGCAAAGTGGCGACCTTTGGGCTGATAATCGATACAAATCTCGAGTCTGCTGGATGCTGGTTGTTTTTCTTAATTGATGGTCGAGGGTTAAGGATGTGAGAGGGCTCGTAAGGTTGGACGTTCGGAGGAGTTTGTTGATACTGTGGGGAATGGTCGATTGGTGTGAAGGAAATGGTTTTTCAGAAGTTTTTATTTTAAGCTTTGGACACATCCTTAGGAGATATTTATTTGTTTATTTATTTATTCATCAAACGGGGAAAAAACTCTTTACATATGATTAGGGTGGTGTGAATTTTGTTTGAGTATGTGTGTAATAATATATGTGAAATAATTTTGTCGATTTTAAAATATAAGTAGATATAGTGCTGTGCTGATAAGATGAACCCTGGCAACAATACAGATCTATTGGTTTTAGGGCTCGTCTCCTGGGCATTGCTGATGATAGGATCAGTGGATATTGAAGCATTTATTGTGTTAGCTGACATTGTTTTTTTTTTTAAATAATAGTGAAATAAAATTCTCATCAACATAGTCTTTGAGGCCCAAGGTTTTATTTGCTATAGTGAATAGATACGTAATAATTTCAATACACTTTTTGTATTATAACATTAATGTGCCAATGCTTGTTTATAGGAAATCGAGTAATTCTGAGACACTAAGTGTCATACATGACCCTCCTTGTACATTGCATATCTATGGATATGCGTATATCCATAGATATGTGTGAACATACAGTATGCATGCATATATGTATATTATTACTAGGTAACCAGGACAAAATGACCCCACATATCAGCATACGAGGGTTATTGTGTCCTGTTATAGCTGTTACAGTGTACGTAACTATACAAATTAAAGAGTTGGAGTTATATTATGACAAAGGGGGATGAAGAGATTTTAGTTCACATGCGAATTTGCTGATCGTGTTACGTACAATCAAAGAAAAAGTGGAGAGATCCCCCTACATACAATCTGACACGATCCTAGATCCCGAGGGGAATGAGGTTACAAGCTTAACAGGGCTCTGGGGCGTTTAGTAAGGGCGTAATCCTAGACCCGCGCAAATCGTTGATTCTATGTAATTTTAATGAATGCGAATTTGTGGGGATCCCTGTTTTCCCTGAGCTCTGGGTAACACATAGTAGAGGGCAATGAAAACCTCGCTGAAAGGAAATTGTGTCTCTAGGATACTGCGTATGTATGTATAGTGAGTCAAAAATGTTTTCATACCCAGATTTCGTATAATAATATTGTATAGAAAAGGTGTATTATCAGAGACTTCTTTATTTTATAACAGAAACAAAAATCAGAATTTATGAGTGAAACAAGTAGATATTTGAACACTTAGTTTTTATAGATATCATATCAATGAAAATTGCATAACTTTTAATAATAATTACTAATAAAAATTAATAACTTTAATTATAACGATAATAATTTACATGGACGAAAATCGTAGAAAATTTACTCAGAATTAGTGGCTGTGATAAATCCAAAAAATAAGGTTACTGTGCATCCAAGAGGATTCAAGCAAGTTACCAGAAGAAAATTTAAAGAAGATGCAGCAAGTGCGTTGCATAAATTACACAGAGTTCTCCAAGAGAAAAATAAGTGGGAAAACTGGAAAGAAAAACTGTCCGAGTAATTATCTCGAACGAACTCTGACTCTAGCGTGCAACAAATAACGTAACTCACTTCTCCAGAGGCAAGCAAACTTTCCTAGAAACCGCGGGCCGAAACGAGCCAGACGTAAACAAGGATTCGCTGCCTGAATATTCAAGACACTGTTTAAATTAAGCTCTCCAAGGATGCTTACCATTCAATACAAACATTATTATAAAATATCCCGAAGAGGACACAGGGGGTAGGTCTTGGGAAATCATTTCTCAAGCTATGCTATCTCGAGGGGAAATAGAATCTTGGTAGAAAGAGGAAATGAAAATAGGTAGCATAAAAAAAGGAAGAAATAAAGGCAGTTTATGAAATTCGATATGTATTTTGTTTCGGAATCATTATTGGATGAATCAATTATCTCTGTATTTAGGGTGTTTGATAACAGGTGTCAAAAATTTTAAAGGATAATTCTACATACTAAAATCAGACGAAAATGAAGATAGATAAAGTTGTGTTTGGAGCTTCGTT
The DNA here is from genome assembly GCF_051401765.1 of Calliopsis andreniformis. Classification (NCBI taxonomy): domain Eukaryota; kingdom Metazoa; phylum Arthropoda; class Insecta; order Hymenoptera; family Andrenidae; genus Calliopsis; species Calliopsis andreniformis. The sequence goes on from NC_135066.1 coordinate 15,333,313, forward strand.
TTCGAGCTAATAATTATTTAAAGAACACCTAAGCTGTGAAATATATCTGACTAGACACTTGTTCTACTGCTGGCGTGTGTTAGTCAGGCCAGATACAGCGAAATCAGTAGAATAATGTCCTATACAGACTGACAGACACAGCCTGCAGACAGTCTGTATACATTGTCGGCAGACAGTCCACAGACATTTACAGATGTTGTCTACAGACACCTGCTGCAGCGAAGCCAGTAGAATGAGTCTCAAGTCAGACATAGCGAAATCAGTAGAATATGCCTCGAGTCAGACATATTTCACACACATCACAGGCGTCTTTTTAACAATTAGTATCTCGCAAAAAATCACAAACGTAATTTTACTTATCTTGATTTTCGCCTTATTTAAACATAGAGAATCACCCCTTACAATTTCTGACTATCGTCAAACACCCTGTATATTACACCCTGTATCTATTCATAAAGAAAAAAGTAATCGATATTAGTAGATTTTGTATACAAGTTATCCACCAAGTATTCACACAATATACCCACATATCACAAAGGATATTGTATTCGAACTTTTCGAAGGTACAATACAATCCCTTGCGCGAATAACCCATTCTTCAGTAAATTTTGTTCAAATTTTTTTTCGTCTACAGTAAAGTTTTTAGACCAATAAATTTCCCATAATTCAATCTGCCCTCTTCAATTACACACGTCGGTGCATCGACTCTACGCCATTGTGACGCAGCCACGGAGGCGTTGTTGCCTTCCACAAAACTCTGACCGTCGTCGGTTCCATTTTTCCAAACACTGTAGGCGAGGGTTAATTGCGCTCTTTCAGCTGGGTCTGCTCGTCGATTGAAATTTAGAGTTGATTCACGGGTCGGGAGGTCGACCGATTCGACCCGCGCCCTCGTTTACATACATTATGAACTTTTTCACGTCCTTCTGACACAATCCCCCTCCCTCACGGCTTTTTCTCACCCTCGTCCGCGCCGATAAACGAGCGAGCGTTCTCGCTCTGTTTCCCTCTTTAACGTCGTCCCTTGACCCTGCGACTCCTTTTTTCCTCTCTCGCGAGCGACTCTTCAAGTCGAGGGTCGAAGCTGAAGAAAGAGAGAGAGAGGGGGAGAGAGAGAGAGAGGCAGAGAGAGGGAGAGACACACAGAGAGAGTGAGAGAGGCAGAGAGAGGGAGAGACACAGAGATAGAGGGATAGACACAGAGGGAGGGATACAGAGAGTCTTAAGAGAGACAGAGAGAGAGACACAGGGAGAGAGTTACAGAAAGAGTTACAGAGAGAGTTATAGAGAGAGAGAGAGAGAGACACACAGAGAGAGACACAGGGAGAGAGTTACAGAAAGAGTTACAGAGAGAGTTATAGAGAGAGAGAGAGAGAGAGACACACAGAGAGAGACACAGGGAGAGAGTTACAGAAAGAGTTACAGAGAGAGTTATAGAGAGAGAGAGAGAGAGAGACACACAGAGAGAGACACAGGGAGAGAGTTACAGAAAGAGTTACAGAGAGAGTTATAGAGAGAGAGAGAGAGAGAGACACACAGAGAGAGACACAGGGAGAGAGTTACAGAAAGAGTTACAGAGAGAGTTATAGAGAGAGAGAGAGAGAGACACAGAGAGAGACACAGAGAGAGATACAGAGAGAGCCACACACACATAGAGAGAGAGAAAGAAAAAGAGAGATATAGAGAGAAATAAAGAGAGAAAGAGCGAGTGAAAGAGGAAAGATGGTGGATGAGAGGTAAACGTTTTCAGAATCTCGCGGCCCCCTTGTTCGTCGAGGTGCAAAACCTCTTCACTCCCGTGCTCCTTGAGAAGGCGGCGGGCCAGCGTGACGGAAACATAAATTTCAGATTTCCACGACGGGCTGGCCCCTCTCTCCCCCAGAGCGAAATTCCGCTGTCCCCTGAACGGACGCATTGTCCCCGACCCTGCGACCCGGAATTGAGGCTTGATTTACAGGGTCGTTCTGCAGTCCCGTCCCTCGATTTTCCTGTAACCAACGAGACGGTCGTTTGAAAGGGTTCAGCCGCAGTTTTTGATACAACGCTTTCCGTGAATGGAAGAGAGTGTAAATGTTTGTCGCGTGACCACTTTGACGCTGCGCAATGATTAAGTAATTCGCCGACACATTTCGACGGCGACGTGAACGAAGATTCATACGCCCAGCGGTCGGTCGAACGAAATATCGCTGTTTGAGTGTAGGCATTGCAATGACGAAGTTGCATCGAGGTGGATATCGAGATGTGAACAGTGGTGCTAGAACCAAACATGTCTACACGTGTTTACTTATAATATTATATGTATAAGCTACATGTATCAAAACACTGAATTTAGCTTGGGAAGGTGGAAAGTACTTAGTTTGATAATACAGAGGAAAGGGTGGACTCGAGTCTTACAAGATTCAATGACACTCACTCATGAGCCAGGCCTCGAGCCTAGTTGCATCGTATAAGACCCTTTAAAAACGCAATTACTGATAAATATGTATGTACAATTTTATGATTATCAACTCACAAAAAAGTTCTGTTTGAATGTTGAAAAATTCGGTTCTGAAAAGGTTGAATCCATTAGAAACATTTATTGTATGATAAATTAACCAGTAATTGACCATGTCTCGCTACCTCGATACTATCTCTAATTTCATTTAACCTTAATCTTAAATTATCTATTGAAATGCCTGATAAAGAACAATACAAAAGTAGTATAAAAAAGTATATAAAAGACCTATTCAGTTACTGGAATGTAGTTTAACCGTGTATTATGTCATTCACCTTATATATTACTTTTTTTAGTCGTATTGTTAATAGTGGGTAATTTGACTAATTTTTGTTTTTGTTTACAGGTATGTATGAGCCACATAGAATTTATGGAAATCAAAGATCTTTGATAACGCGAGGTAATTACAGTGAACAGTGAGTACATTTTCCAGAGAATGAATTTCTCCTATATAATTACTGACTAATTAGTGATCCTATATAATCAATTTAGGTTGAGCTCTATGATCTTTCATCCTCCTTCGTTTTATAAAATATTCGTCCCTTCGCCTTTTTATGCGAACTTTAAAGTTCTTTTTCATCGATTTTCCACTTTTATCCTCTCTGACATTTTTATTAAAATCAAGCCAAAATTAAGTCGTGTGCATGCAAATTGACTCATCCGACTCAACCGGTCAATCCGTCGACCTCGCTGCATCGAACATGCAAACGAGCATCTCGGGGGCGAAGAAGAAGAAGAGAAAGGAGCGAGAGGAAACGATCGACGTGAATCTTCCCTAGAAATTTCACGTAAATGCTCGAGATTCCTTCCTCCTTTGTTTCGTTTCTTCGTAGCTGCCCAGTTTGCCTCTTCGACGCTCGCAGAAAGAACCTCGAAACTTTCTGCTCGCGCATCAAAACAGCTTTACGCTCAACTCATGATTGAATTAGGTAAATGGAATTAAATTAGGAATGCTGGGATTAAAATATCGTGTTTGATTTTATGTGAAAAAAATACTCATTTTGATTTATTTAAGAGAGACATTCCCCTTTACAGCTGTACATTTTTCGACAATTTTAAAAATTAAAAGCTGATAAACTAGGAATTTGAAACCTCTCATATACCTTTGTTCAGGCCTAAAAAGACAGTAGAATTTTTAGTCAATTATATTATACTATGTTAAGTCAACTTTTTCCTGGAAAAAACAAGTGCAGAGTTTTATTGGTTGGTACACGTTAAATTTTCAAAAAGTGCAGTAGCATGATCAATTCTTTTATCCTTTAAAGGAAATACTTCTTAATATCAATGTTAGAGAAACTAGTACTTTCATGGGACTCTGCATAGAATCTAAAGCAAAAAGGGACTAGTATCAAATATACTAAAATAGAGAGAAGATGCTCTGTTCTCGTTTGTTAACAGCTTTCGTCGTTCTTCGTGTTCGTTCCACCCTTGGCCGCTAGCAAACCACTTTTTATCAGATCTGCTCGCTTCCCTCGCGCGTCTCTCCTTCTTTGTCCCGTTTCTTATTCTTATCCTGATTCAACACGACACTGGCATAAATTTTGAATTTCTTATGCGGACGTACGCTCCGCGACCCAACGATTCCTCATTTTATTAGGAGATTCTCTATGGAGGTGGACCGCCACGATAACTTGACGCGTCTGTTACTTTTTTTCCCTCTGTCCTCTGTCATGACCTGCAAAATGCAAAAAGTCATCTCCTCCCCCTTTTGATATGCCGAGTTAGGAACATAGGACAATACAATTTATGGTTTCCATAATTTAACGATCAGATTGAATCTAACTAGCTTCAGATAGTTTACAATTAACTCTTTAAAAGCATAGCAAATGACGCAATTAAGCTAATTCTTAGCCAGCTATGTTGATTATTATCGAACTATGAGAGTTCATTATTAAACAAGGAAATTAGAATTAGTATGATACTATGTAAATTATAGTACTGTCTTTTAATGCTATTTAAATTTATTGAAAAAAGAAAAATTTTAATACAATAATTGCAGTACGTAAATAGAATATTCAATTGACTTGCTTCATTGCAATTGACAGACAAATTTTTACACAAATCTCTCTTTTCATTAATAATTATGAAAAGAACTGTGTAGTCGGTTTTATTGAAATTAATATATTCACTTCATAATATTTCAATATAACTTCACTTCAGTTAGTAACGTTCTCGAATATACTTTTTTTGTTTCACACATAAAAAGTATCTGAAAAGCAGCTTTTTTCTATTCTACCTTGTCTTACGACATTACAATGCGGCAACTTTGATTAATAATTTCTCGATAACTATACGGCAAATCGATTCAATATTTCGAACAAATCTTTCTTGTAATACCTTAATTTTTCGTAAAAGAATTTGATGATCCCTGGGAATCGTCGATCTCTCGATAAAGTCAGAATGTAGCTGAATTTTCGGTTCCATTCAGAGTCCAATGTTCTCTAAACGTACATCGCGTTTCCCTTTTCCCCCGAAAACCAATTTAATCTTTGTCACGAGAGCGAGGACCCCCGGACGAGGACAACGAGGACGAATCGTGACTGTGTCGCGACAGCGATTTCCCTTCCCCACGTGTCTTCTCCCTTGGAACGAGAAATCTGACCGAAAACGGGACGCGAGCGGAGATGGCGTTTGTATAAAAAAAATTCGAAATTTATGCTACTTCTGCGTTGAATACTGACGAGGCCACAGACAGAGAGAAAGATAGCCAGAGGGGATGGATAAAACATGGGGGGGGAGCTGAAGGTGGAAAGATTCGCGTCATATTTTTTGGAGAATCGTGAGACGGAGGTTACATTTAGCGCGACTTCCTTTCCTTCGTGTTTTCTGCGAAAAAGTTCGCAGAAGGTTGGGGAGAAGATTGAGTTATTCTGGAGAATATTTCTGCTTATTTGTGAGAGCCAGAAAAGAAATGTAACATTGACGTCGACTATTTAACAGAGAATTCTTGTCGAAAAATAAATTAATTAAGGTAAATGTCCCAATTCCTGAACACTTATGACATGGAATGTCCCAATAAATGAGCAACCTGAAACTGCATATTCAGTTACTTAAATTATGAGCTCTCGTTAATTGGGAATACTATTTTACGTCACTAGTTATTTTTAATTAGGTACACTTAATATATTAGTCTACTTTAAATCTAAAATTGAATAAAATTAACTTTAGTGTTCAGTTATCTCGACACGGTTAACGACTTAGACATTTACCTTAGACTGTTATAAAAAGAATAGGCATCGAAAGAAGTGAATTTCTTACTGCTCATGATAATAATTTTCATCTTCACTCATCGTAGGCAGAAATTAGTATCTGTGAAAATTAGCGAATATCAACGAATTCGAACTCTGCGACGATAAACTTTTAACGAGGGTTCCTGCCTAACGATTATTGACGAAAGATTTGCCGTTGATTCCCCGCGAAACGTTATGGTCCAATTCTCGCCGAGGAACGACCTCTCGGCCATTAACAAGTAGATCTGCATTTACTCGCAATCGATTGTATAGTCCCCCATAAAAGAAAGCCACGAAAGTGGCAGTTCGACGAAGATTAACTCGACGATCGTTTCGAGACGAAACGACAGACCGAACATGTTCCTCGAATAACTTTTCACGGTAACGTTTCATTCAGTAGCCACTGAAAAATAAAAAAAAAACGACCGACGAGGTTTGAAATTTCACGAGAGATTGAGGGAGTTTCGTTCCGTGTCACGTCCTCTCGAATATTTCGTTCCGATCTCGAGTTTTAGTGCCCACTCAGACATCTTTATTCCTCATTACATTGGAATTAAGGATTTTTCGTTAATTCCACTTCATAGAAATGTGCATCACTTTCAGTTATTGACAAATGTTTAATAGCTGTTTCTGTTCATTGAAAAGGAGAAGAGTTACAAGGTAGTCCTATTTTAGTTTAGAATATATTCTTTTGAATTCATTTTAAATTGCACACCATTTCTGCATTTTGTCTTTTATACTTAAAATTAAACAGAACAAAAATGTGTTACAATTGAAATTTACAGTCTGTCAAACTACTTCGCTTCGTTATCAGAGGTTCTGTTAGGAATAAAATATTCTTGAATTATTAGTTGTTAAAAAGACATACACCTAATATGCGCCTCAAAAATATGTCTGACTTGGGAATCTATACTACTTACTCTTCTTTCGGCCTAGTCAGACAGTAGAACAGTGCTAATATAATAAGACAGTAGAATAAGTCTACTGTAACTCTTAGATGTTCTTCCAGCAATTAATATCTCAAATATAGTTTCACTATCACTTTTCCCTTAGTTTTACATACAGAATCATCCCTTAAAATCTTTGACACCTGTCATTGACCACCCCATATACATTACATTTTCTACACTAAACCACCAAAAGAAATTTTTAAACGAAATTAATCACGAAAAAAAAATGAAAAGTATGAAAGGTATGCTTCATCATTCTTCGAGTTTCTCAAAAAAATAATTCTAATTTAAATTGTGAATTACAATTTCCCTCATGCAATCAAAGAAAACAGGTCATCAACATACTTCCCCCTCTTGCACCTCGTAGCAAATTTCAACCCACAAAAGCGACAGTAGACGAACCGGAAGTCGGTCCAATCGCGCACTGAACTCCATCATTATCTTCTGTTACGTTCCAGCGGCGTCATAACGCGCGATTACACCTTGTCTCACGTTCCATCGGCTTCCCCAAAACGCGACAATTTCCATTCAACGTACATAATGAATTTAAATGCCTCTCGATGACGTCTACGACTGCATGTTTCACCATTCGCGCATCAGCTTGCTCTGATCACGCCACGCGATTCGGACGTTTACGAGGAGAGATCCTCATATGACGTAGGGAGACGTAGAAGCATATTCATGGGATAAACGCGCGACGTTTGAGCGAAACGCTGTAAAGCTGGGTCTACGCTGCACGTTATATAACTTTGTCATACATAACAAACAGAATAGAGACACGCGTATAACATCTTTCTTTTCTGTTTTCTAAGAAGTCACATAACTTTGTCACGTAACAGTTAATGTACACACAGCTTTAAACCTGATACATACAAGCATTTTCTTACCACCTCGGTGATTTGCCGCAGCGCGTTGTAGCAACAGGAATAATTCCCAATTTTCAACTGTGGAAAACAAGGAATGATATACGAACGCAGCAACTTGGCAGCACATTTGCGGCGAGTTGCAGCGTCGAAAAAGGATCTACGTTCTTTTGAAAATACGCAAACGTGTCGACAAGTTGCCACGTTCGTATGTCTTTCCTTGTTTTCCACAATTGAAAATCTGGAATTGTTCTTATTGCTACAACACGCTGCAGCAAACCGCCGCGACGGTCGTAAAAGACGGACTTTTAATGTGGATTTAGCTTGGAGTGGACTTCGAATGCACATGAGCGATATTTTGACGCACGACTTCCTTGCAGTCATATATTTTTCCTTATTTTCCTAAGTACAAGCAACGAAGACAGACAAATGGTCGCAACGAGATCGTGCGTCAAAGTTCCTCGTTTGTATCGGGCCTTACAGCTATAGGTTCGAGGAGGAAAAAATGTTGAGAGGGAAGGCTCATCGACGCGGTGACAACGACGTCGAAAGAGACGAGTAATTAGCTGGCTTTTTATGAGGTCCTTGGCGATAGAGGTGAATGTGTTGCAGCGCACGTACCGCCGTTTCCTGCTGTCCAGGATGCTCCTGTGTGACACGGTACGTAATAAAGCGGAGGGACTCGAAGGGGAGATTAAGTGTGTGGGCACGGTGGAGGATGTTCCTAGCTGTGGGTCGTGATGGTGTTGAAGGGCTTCTGCAAGGTGCGATGCTATTACAGAAAGTCACGCGAGCTAGATAAGTTATGTCATTTATTACGAAAAAGAATTCTGAGTTTTAAATATATAAATGAGAGAGTACAGTAACTTGTCGGTTTTGAAAAATCGAAGTTTTGTGGAGTTTCGTATGTATAGAATGTAGTCATAGAAAGATGGTTTAAATTAGAGTAACTAATGATATTAGAGCATTGGAAAAAATTGTTTGGTATATTTAGGATAACAGTTAATTTGAAAGCTGTGGGAACCATATTTTTCTATCTGATACAGCAAGTAGCTGATTTTACTTTCAGTTATACATTTTAACATATAGGTAATTGCTTTTATATCTTAAAATGTTGGTCTCTATTACAAAATTTTTTAATTCAGAGATTATTGGCACAGCGTTATGAAACATCTGTTGGTAAAAATGTACCTTTTTGCTGAAACATTAGACTAAATCTACGTACGAAGCATTTAATAAAATGAAAATTGAACATTCTGGATAACTTTTCGCGAGAATATAATCTGAAAGCGCATATGGAGTACTGTATTCCTCATGATCACTAAAAGTTCATCCTTCACGAATTAGTAATTTATTAAAAAATCATTTAGAATACAATATATTTAATTATAAATTCATTTAAATAACACAGTTCTACTATTAAGTACCAATGTTAATAACCCAAAAATTTCTTGTATTTTTCCCGATTCACCAGCCGATCAACCCCAAATCACCTAATTGTCCCAAACACCCCAAAACATCCAACCAGACCTCAAAATACAGACTGACAAATCCCGAAGAATTGAAAAAGGAAACGAGAAGACTCGTTCATTAACGATCGCCGACGAGTCATACATTGTGAAACGAGTTGATTGCGCGTCTCGGGCTCCCTCGGGGATCGAGAATCGCGTCGACGATGGCGTGCTCGTTCTAGCAATCCTCAGAATCGTCGAAATTACGAATAAACACGCGTTCTGGGGCAGAGCAGAGAAATAAAGCGAAAAACCGTCGAGTCGAGGCGCGCGATCGAGCGACGAGCATTGTTCGCCGGTTGTTCGAACAATCCAACAGCCGGAAAAAATGGCGCTCGCGCGATCTTCCGTTTCGTCGCCTGGCTTCGAAACGCGTGTCGAGCACTAAAACCCGAACAACACTGCTGTTGGGCACGCGGAAACAGACGAACGAGCTATAAGTCCGCGATACTCGATCCGTGTTTGCAGACTGTGCCCCTCTTCAGCTCCCCACACCCCCTCACACGCTGAACGTAATCCACCTGAGAGGCTGGCGGAGGAAAGGGGGCAAACTCTGTCGTCTATTACGCTGACGTAGTTTGAATTTTCATAGTTACCCTTTCCGTGTGATTTCGCTCCCCCTACGGGAAGCCTGTATCCGATGGTCTACATAATCTAAAGTTTCGGGAAATTCGTGAAAATCCCTCTCTGCTGGTATCCCGCGGCGACCTGGCAAATTGAATTCCCTCGATTCAGAACCGATAATTAAACCGTATTTTTTCTTGCGCGCGTCTGATCTGTTCTTTTTTCTTCTGTACTGGAGATCGTTTCGTGTTTGGAGAGTTTAATGGTGCCGAGTGGAACTGGGGTGAGCCATTGTTTGGATTTTTGGATGGAGTAATTTGAAGTGTGGCGTATATACGTGTGCATGTCTGTTGTAGAGGAAAGGGGTCAAATTTTCTGAGGACTTTTATTATTGACTTATTCCACTTGTGAGTGGAATGGTTTTGGAGGTTTTGAAGTTGCTGCGCTTTGGGACATGTCGTGTTAGAATTAAATCTAGGCTATGTTAGACTTGATGTCTATAATATTTGACTCGTTACACTTGGATAGAAAATATCTGTACCTGAGAGCCAAACTAACTCAAGTCCTTTTTTGTTATTTTTGGAAAATAACAAAGAAAAATGGGATTACTCATTTCTTAACATAGTGTTCGAAGTAATTTATACTATTAAATTTCTTTCGTTTATAACGTGACTTAACTAAATACCTGTTATTATAATAAAATGGGAAAAAAACAGTATGATCCTGTAAAAGATTCAAGTTTGAAAAGATGGACTTGGGTTAGTCTGGCTCTTAAGTATAGAAATATTAGAGAATATTGAAATTGACAGTCAGTGTAAAGAAGAACATTTCAAAAACTTTCAAGTGTTATGATGTTCATACATTTTTGAATATTCAAATTCTCGAATTTTTTTGATACTATTATTGTATTTCCATTATCCTAAAAATTAAATATTCTAAGCTTAACTGATCCTTCTGTTATTATTTGTATATGTCAGATAAGAATGTTTTTTTGGAGTTTTAATAATACAGGAAATGTTTTACGTCAAAAATTGAACATGGCGCTTTCTGTATGGTATATTTAATATTTGCTTAATATTTTTGATTTTCATGCAGTAGACACGACGCACAATTAAATATCAGGCTATTATTTTTCCTTTGTTTTCCCTGACAATAATATTGCACCCCTTACTCATGCCCTTTCAGCTCCCAGAAAATAATTCACATGATATATCACAAAGCATCGTTATCAAAATGCCACCGACCAGACTATCGACATTTTTTCCTCGCCCTCTGAAACGCGAAATGATGAATCGCGGATAATTAGTCTATAATCGTTCATTGATAATTGGTCGAGATCAATAACAAGTAGACTTTAAATCAGATGCTTGTCAAGTAGGTCGAATGTTTAAAGTACCACGCAACCAATTCATCGGCCCACCAATGAGAAATATTTCTGCCTCTAATTCTTTCTATCCTTTTTCATATTTCTTCGATTCCCGTTTACCTCGCGGTACTCGCTCGTTAAAAACTATTTCTTAAAAATCGATTGAAGGAAAACCAGATTTCTATGGTTGAATAGCACCCTTCAAATTAGTTCGTAGACCCACATCGAGAATCTTTTATCTGTCCTCGAGTGTGCCGAATTTTTCCTAAACTCTTCAGGCTTTTATCTAAATCACTCCACACACATTTTTCCATTTTGCTCCTCGGTCTATTTGGTCCCACCCGCAGCGACCGAAAACGGCGTCACACGGCAGGAGCATAAATCGATGGGGGAAGAGAATTCATCGGTAACCCCAGGCAGCAACGCCCTTTAGTAATTTGTTAAGAGCCCTCCGCGTGTATCTGGCCATTATATGCGCGCGTGTGTCACCGTAGGACGTTCACGTTCCTCTATGAGAAAAATCCAGAATACTCTCGTGTGGTCTTTATAAATGCTTAGACTTACCAGGGGAATTTCCTGGGATTCGCGGATGAACGCATGAGTAACGTCCTAAGACATTGAAGTCGAAGACTTGGAAGTTCTGAGACACTGTCGTTCTTGTTTCCATTTTTCGAGGGAGAAATTCTGCCGCTAGGGGAGTTGGAAGGTTTTAGAATTATGTTATTACTGTTGACCTTACGAGCTGGTGCTCTTGCACGCCCGCAGAGTTATGTTTCCACAAGTAATCGCGAATCCTTTATAGTGCTACTTTCTGTAGGTGGTATCTAAGAATCCCAAGAAAGAGTCTCTAGAAATGCATGTAGGGAGGTTACCAAAAAGGCTGAGCTTGCAGATGTGTATTTTAAGTAGAGAATATCTTGGCTCCTGAAACTGGTTAGTAGCAAGCAATTTTGAAAGTCTTTGTTAATGTTCTAAATGCAGTTAATGAAATTAGGGACATTGATGTTTAGATTGTACCCAGGTTAAGTTTCTTAGTCAAATATCTTGCAATGATTGTTACTAATAAAGTATTAGAAATTTCTGGATTGACTCTCAGAGACTCTTGAGTTTTTAAGTTAAAATATTACAAAGCTATTGTATGTACAAGATGATCTACTGAAAATGTGGAGAATTTAAAGAAGAATCGTGACCATCAAAAGTCGAAAATAGCTATGATAGGATAATTATTGCTCTTTCATGATCTAATTCAGGTGAATGTTATTCATTCTTAAACGCTTATAATTAATGAAGAATAGCTCTACCAGAATTTTGGTATTCTTAATTTTGCGTAGAATTTAACAACAATAAATTGTCGATGTGAGTTTAATATTTCAACAACTTTCTACAACTAAACTGATATTTCACGACACAATGACTGACATATCCCAACAGAACATGTTTTACATCGTGTTCCACTGTCATTTTCCGTTTCGTCCGCATGTCTACAGCCTAGAACATAGATACTGATAATAGCCTGCATCATTCATCTCGGTTAATATTAATGACTATGCGCATAATTTACATAACCCATAACTGGTAATAACAAAAATATGACAGCAGAGGTTACAGAAACAATTCCTCCACTCCCAGCGAATCCACCCCCCATCGCCAACCATCAAACTCAATTAACGATTGTTCTATCAACGTCGACTTCGATCTCGATTCCCAATGCACAGCGGATTCTAAAAAACCGTCTCGTGACTCATCGCGACATACCACGTGTCGCTCAGAATATTTTTCCTCTCTTTTTTTTTTTTTTTATTTCGAAATTCCCATTTGGAGATACTCGACTGGCACACGGTGGATTTACGAGGCGGAGTAAACTGAAATACCAAAAAAATTTTCAGGCCGAAGTCATATTTCGTAGGTTAGCAGACGCATTCGACGTGCAATCGTCCTCGTAAAACAGAACGAACCCAGGCCAGGTCTGTATCTCGGCTGAGGATAGGATAGATCGAGATTTCATACATAATTTAATTACTGTAGATAACGGACTGTTAGTCGAAGTAATTCCGTTCACGTGTGCCTCGAAATCGCAGGGAGCCCGAAATACAGGCACGTCATGTTCAGTCGACGTCGTTAGCGATATTCATATCCTTGAAAAGCGAGTAGGAGAGGCGTCGCTATCGGGTTCATTTAAAAGCCATATCGGCTCAAGAATTACAGCTGTCTCGTGTATTGTCGGACGCGACCGTGGGGTGAACGATCGTTCGGCGAAACTTAATAAGAGCTCACGAAATTGTATTTCCATGTCTGCGGTTCCCCTCCCTGTGGAGATATTCAAGGTACCGCGTGGAGGTCTGTGTCAAAGGCAATCTTCGTTAAAATCAATTTTAGGGGATGGATTTTGAGGAATTGTTTGTGAACTGATGGTTTGTTTCGTCTCTTGAGCTAGAATCTTTCGTATGATAAATTAGTGACACTGAACATTACTGAAAGTAAATAAGGTGAAATTAGCGATATCTACCTAGAATTAAAATTTGTAAAATTAAGTTTTTATGTGAATGACTGGAGTTCAACCACATAGTAAATTAAATATTTATCTTGTAGAAGAATCGTAAAGTCAATGAATTCTTAGCCAGTGACTGGCTGTTTAACAGTTTCAGTTCTTAGTTTAATAGCTTGGAGTTGCTCAATCCTTAACCGATGACTTTGCTGTACCTTCGTTTATTATTTCATGAGTACTTTGTCAATAGTTGGAGGATGAGTACTAAAATTGTAGTTCAAGTAGCAGTTCTCCATTAATGCCTTCAACGTGTTTAGTTATTCTAGTAATATCGATACTGTATAATCCTTAGCTAATGGCTTCAGTATACAGCTTATTCAACATGATTGTTACTGGCGTCATTTCAAGCCCCTCCTGAGGCCTTTTCCTCTCAGCTTCCCTTTATGTATCATGTGTTAAATAAAATAGAAGATAACAAATTTTCCCTGCCATTATAAACTAATAGACTTTCAGATAACCTCTATGTGCTGAAGTATAAAATTATCCCTACAACATTTTCATTCTCTATTGTGTGAGGGAAAGAGAGCAACCCCTATGACACGTTGTGCAAGTTTCATCCCTTAAACTCGCGCGTGTCTGCACTGCAGACGCCAGAACACGCGAGCCTACGCATGCGCCTCCAGTAATTTAACGGATTTGCACCACTGGTCGAAGTCTGTGTATGCGTGTCCTCGCAATATACTATCTGGACAGATTAGATGAGTCGAGACACAATTAAGCGAATCTACGTTCCAGGTAATCAGTAAGCAGAAATATGTATCAACCCCAGAGAAAAATAAGCTGCTGAATTTTAATTAGGCATATACTGGGGACATTGAAATTCAAATTAATAATATATGGTATGATAGAGCCTCACCTAGTAATTGTATATATTTCAGTTGTGCACATACGTGTGACTTCATTTGCATTATTAATTTTGAAATTTTTGGATGTTTGAAAAGCCAGATTTATTATAAAAGAATTCTTTAACATAAATTTTACTGAATAGAATATTCTCCTTCTTCTTTAATACTTTTTGATGTTAGGGAACAGATAACGATTAAACTGGAAATTACATTCTGCTGTGCTAGTATTTCTGTAGTAAAGATAGGGAATGGAATCTTGTTGTCAGTAAAACTTGCGTCTTTTAAGAGATCTAAGAATTGCTATAATATAAATCCAATTTTGTTTACAGACACTTTTCATGTAATTATTCAGCTATCTCTCTATCTACATACATCACTTTAAAGTAAAGTGCCTACGCCACTAGTACCATTTTTTGGAACTCAAGTATACTTCGCAATTCTATAAAACACTGTTATAATATGAAACAATTAATGGAATTTTAACATTTATGCTAACTAAACTGTTTATATTTGCCCCCAAAACTGAATGAAGTTTAAATGAAACATGAATAACACAGGTATACAAAATAATGAATTTTCTGTGCACCACAATAAATCATCTTTTGTAATAAAATCACCATAATCCCTCCACATTGTCTCATAATACTAACGTCATACCAGTTAATCCACAGTGCGACTGAAACAGCATAAAATGAACAATTCCTTCTTCACCACTTTCCCATTTTATAAAACCTAAATCTAAATTCCCAGCAAGTTCTTCGTCCCGAAGCTGGTGGGTACGAGAGTCAGGCGTTTATTAACACCCCACAGGTCAGCCAGATAACACAATATTATATCAGCAGGCATGCAAATCCTGTGACCCGATCGCCATCCCCCGTTGCGACGCGACAGTCGGGCCGTATCTCGCTAAATACGAGAGCAGAGGGAGAGCACGTTCCATTGTGTCTCGACAATGACCCCAGGAACATTCCGTGGTTTCTTTTCTGTTTCTGCGCTCTGAATAGCGAAGCGTTTGGAATTCATTTTGCTTCGATACAGATACATACTTATCTGGACACTAGGGACTGACAAGGAGAGCCCATTGGCATGGAACTCGCTTCTAGGATATGACTGAGCATTATTTGTAGTATAGACATAGTGTATTAAGAGTCTCACACCGTTTGCCAAAGTGAACTTTTGTTCTTGAGAAATTTCACTTTAAAATCTTATTATAAATATAGGCGCATAAACACTGTGGTTATAACATTACATATATATTTTTTGAAGAAGAGCTACTTGGAGAATTCCATACAACTATTGAGATAGTACATATCATAAAAGCATGAAAAACATAAATTCTCGGAACACCATGCACACGTAAAAAATGCTAAATTTTCGTCACATTCACAAATGTTACATAATTTTGAAAAACAAACTTGATTTATATTTGTGAAAGCCGACACGAAACTTTTTTCTTCGTGCTCCAAAATGTGAACATCATACGACTAACAAAGTGTCTACATTGAACATTGCCTACATTTACGATAAAACTTTAAAGTGAAATTTCTCAAGAACAGAAACCCATTTTGACGAACAGTATGAGCATTCTATCACACTATGTATATACTGCAAATTACATCGAGTCTTATTCTAAAAGTGATTTCCACGTCCGTGAGCTCTCCTTGTGAGGAGTAGGGGTGGGTTCGCCACTCTCACGTAGATAACGCGCGTGTGTGCGCCTGGCGCATAAAAGAGCGCCGTTGGTTCGGGAAACCGTTTTCCGTATCGAAGGATTAGAACGAGCTTTAAAACGTTAAACACACGGCGACGGTTGCCTCTTTCGCGCGGAATCCACCCGCTCCCCTTCGTTCCAGGGTGACATTAAAAATCGTCTGGCTTGCGAGAACAGCGCTGTTTCGTCCGACCATCCGCCCTGAATCGAAATTAAAACGCGATATTATCGCTGCGCTGTTTGCTCTGCGTCAAAGATTTTCCCTGAAAGAGATTCGTGTTGAAAAAAATGGGTGAATGAGTTGCATCGAATGTACTGGCAGCATTTTATCCCTTGTTAGGGTCGCGTCAGTGAACCAAAAGAGCACTGAAAGATACTGTTTTTGATTAAACTGTGAGTTCATTAAAGTTCAGTTACTTCAGTGGAGTTTATTACGTATGGATACTTTGAAATGATGTGACTTGGTAGTTGGTGGTGGGTTATCATTTGAGACTTAATTTTTTTAAATTTTATTGTTTATTATCTTGTTAAATTTAAACTTGTTACATATGATGTATTTTAATGAAGACTTTGTTACTAATTAATGTGATTTATTTATTGATTATCTACTTCATTTCCACTTATTTCTGTATTCTATAAATCAGAATCACTTTTGAGTTCTTATTAAAATTATGCTATGGATCAACATAGATACTTGTAAATGAAACATGGTAAGTACTTTCATTAGTAATAACAATATGCCTCATTTCAAAATAATGGAATAAATATTCTTTAATCTCGAAACAGATCACAAATTTTCAGCCGTTAATATAATACATTTTCAGTTTCCATTTTATTCGATTTTAAATAGCACAAAAAATTCAATACTGTTCATTCGTTAAATATTCCGCAGCTCGCTGGAGCGAGCGTATAAATTAAAAAATAAATTGACGAGTTAAAAAACATAAAGTATAATTTACGTTTGCTTCATTCGACAGTACAGTAAAATTCCCAGAAAAATAGAATTGTTCTCTGAAATCTGCTCACAGGACCCAGAACGTCGAAAAACTGCACCCCCGAAAAACATTCCATTGAGGATCCCGAAAGAGAGTATCATTCGATCAGTGGGAATCAGAACTCCATTTTTCGCGTGGATTTTCAGGCCTCCGTGCGATCGTTGTGCAGAAAAGTGCGCACAAATGATGGAAGAGGCCGCGGTCGGTTCACGTCAGCCGCTTAAACAGGCGTGACAATGGCTCCTTGCTCCCCTTGTCATCGTGCGTTATTTACGCATAAAGGTGACACGCATTCACGTGGCGGTCGAAAGAATTCATCGGGACGGTCCACAACGCGGACACCCTCTGCTCCCCGTGTACTATTATTAAATTATAAGCGCGCCGTTTCAACGCGCCGTCGCCTATCGGCCTCCCATCTACGATGCTCGGGACGCGTTTCCTCTCGAGCGGAATGGAAATCTCGATAGGAACGCGCCTCCGCCGGATGGGGCGGGGGTCCACGCGATCTCGACTGTTTGATTTCATTCGCGGCCTATTTTTCAGCGTATCGTAACTCCCTTTGTGGACCAATCTGGCCTCGGCTCTACGAGGCTCGAGCTTTTTGTGCTTTTGGTTCCGTATTCAAGGGTATGGAAACTTTATTTCATTTCCTTTTTTATTTTGTTTATTTAGGTAGGTGTTCAAAGTCCTGCCTATCTTACGGATATTGGTTGCTACGATAGTAATATCTATTATATTTTTAATGTTTTGTATACCTGTGTATAATAGATACAGGGTGATCGATTTAACTGGAAATCCTCTAGTGAGTGTTGACAGCATTTATAGTGGTAGAGTACTTACAATGAATGCTACTAATACTTGGAGGATTTTCAGTTAAAATATTTTACTGCTATTTTGCGTTGACGCAAGATCCAAAATGTTGAAAATGATCTAAAAATGCAAAAAGCTTAATTTTACATTTTTCTGCAGTTACTATTTTTCTCCATAATAATTGGACAGTATAAGTATAGGTTGTTTTCCGACGAAATTTGCAAAAATTGAACATAATTGTTTTCTTAACTATTTATAGAAATTTATTTTAGTTTTTAGTATATGAAAAAATAGGGCTCCTTAACCCTCGGAAGGAGAATGGTTTTCAATGAACGTGAGAGACGAATGTAAGGTCATTTTAATCCATAATAGAGTTTCTATTACAAATTATTTTGGGGGAAAGATTATATATAAAAATGTAGTTCAAAGTTCATAAACCCCATTTTTTTGTTTTCTCTATACTTGATACATGAAATAAATGCATTTTTGTCTGATTCTTATAAATAAATTAATTACAATTTTGACATCTTGTACTATATTCAGAGTCAAAGTGACCCTGTATTCATCGTACTATAGTTAAAGAAGAGGTCTAGGGCTATAACCCCCTCCACCCTCCTCTAATCCAGGCCTGCTCTGTTCTTAAACTACTCTTCATTAGACTTCAGTAGATTACTCGTACAACAGTAGACTTCTATCTCATTTACATCACTCAAAGGGCATAATTACATTTCCTCGCAACATGGGACCACCTCTCACACCAACAATACATAGAAGAGAAAATATATAAAAAAGTTCAAGCCTAATAATATACCACCATATAACATATTTCTCAAGCCAGTGAATATTCCATGCAATTTCCCACCGACACCCCCAAAAATATTCCACTTTCGTGAAGCTGCTCGGGTGAGAGGTCAACGACCCGAGAACGACGCGGTTCTGTAAATTTCGATCTTACATGATTAATTAAGCGACACTGGAGCGTAATCGAACAAGTGCTCTAGGTGACCTCGTGTCAGGGCGAAGCATTATGGGGCCGTTACAGCTCCCGGCGCGGCCAACAATGGGCCGCTTCAGCAAGGACGAGATGAAATTATTTGGTCGATGCGCAATTATTGAGAGCTGCTTTGTAACGCATGCTTGTAACCCGCAGGCGTTGCGCCCGAGCGCGACCAGCGCCGCACGAACCAGGAATATTGTTCAGGCTAAATTGCTCCGCGGCTCTCGTCTAAATTCCGAGATGAAACGCGGTGAATCGAACACGGACATATCTCCCTTTAATTATTCTTGTGTCTTGTAACGATCCTCGTATCCCTTTCTGGCTGGCTGCGCCTGGAGATTGGAGACGTAACGAGACGAGTATTATGACAGTAGTGGTAGAATTTGAACATTCTTTTCTTTTAAATGTAGGTTATAATTGTTTACGGAGAGTGGTTTTGAAAAAATTCTGATTTGAATAAAACTTCATGCAAATGCATGGCATCTTAAAATATATGCAGGCAGCAATTTTCTCTCTCAGCAGAAAAATAGTTTAATGCAGCGAAGGGGGTTTTAAACTTATTGTACCTTTGTGGTCCTGTTTAATCCTATAATTCTGTACCCTTACAATTTTATTGTAGTCGCTAATGACTCTGAGAGATGCATGTGACTTCAAAGAAATGAAATTAGAGAGAAGGGAATTTAGAGTAATAATATAATAATAGAATAAATCGTATACTTCTGCGAGCTACAAGCTGATTAATTAAAAAGGACTTTTCATTTGTGAGTGGTGGATCGAAACATGAACAGGTACATTTAAATGGTGTATCGCTACTTCACATGTGTGTCCATAACTTTCTCGTCAGACTAGCTGTTCCTTTTAGGAGAGATTTTTCTTTTCAGAGGGCACAGCTTTTATTCGACAGCCTTAACAGTAATAGTATTGAGTTCATGCAAAAGTTCATCCCATTTTTTTTTACTAAAATTGAAGAAAAGTTCTATTTATTAAAAATTACATTTAATCAATATAGCATGTGCTGTTCTGTTCAATGGCCTTTCTCCGTCTCTCCAGTCGAATCTTTGCATCATTCCAATAGTAAGTTAGTTTACTATTTGTACCACATAATAATTATACAGGGTGATAATTGTGGATACAACCGACTTGGGAGTGATTCTACATAAAAAAATAAGTCGAAAATATGGAATAACATTCTTTTGGTTTTCGAGAAAATCAACTTTAAATAAGTCTATAAAAATAGAAATTTAATTCGAAGAATATAATTCTGTATCCGATAGAACGGGCAACATCTTTAACAGTTTCTTTCATAATAATAAATTTATCGTATGTAAGTATCCTGTTTCAGTGTGCATTCTCAATTCCCCAGTACAGTAACCACCACTTTGAGCCAAGACAATACTTTAAAGCAAGATTCCTAGAGTAGGTATACCTAAGTGCACGCGTACACGGTAAATACTTCAAGTCGATTTCCTCGAAAAAATGTTATTCCATATTTTCGACTCACTTTTTTATATATAATCGCTCCCTAATCGGTTGTACCACCAGTTACCAAGGGCCCTGTATAATTCCTCATAAACGCAACGACCTATACCAACTTCGTTTACCGTACCCTCGATCTATTTTCATTCTGTCCCACTGCGTCACCCGTCACCACCCAACGTACCTCGTAACAGTCAGCTTCGAACTGCTCTAAGATGCTCTTAGAATCAATCGATCCCCCCAGCATTCCTCGGCAGGAATTGACCCTTGGAAACCGCACGTATTTGTTGCTTCCCCGAGCAACAGTCACCGCGCACCAGAGATTCTCTCGGCGGTAATGAAATTTTCAGCTCTAACTGCTGTCCAAATATCGGCTCGGGGGCCACTTTATATCCTGACGTCGATAGTCTCCGGAGCTCACTTTACGCTGGTCAAAGGACCGTCAGCCACGGAAGCACGATGCACCGGGCAAATAATTCGCCCCTCAAACGATTCCATCGATCGGCCAACCGCCCCTCGCGGTCCCGCCACTATTTCTCCGTCTTTTTCAATCGCTCCTCGCCACCTCCGCCTTTCTTTTCCGCCATTCTCGCCCTAAAATAGCCACGTAATCGCTTTCACGTTCCACCGTTAAAGCGGGCCGATAAATCAGCTAACAACGATCCGTACGTACGCTCGATCAACAGGGTGCGAGAAACCGCTGGAATAGTTTCGACAGTCTTTCGAGGGACGAAGTCGCGACCGTCGTCGTTTAACGCGCGATTAAGCGACCGATTGAGATGCTCGTTTGATTTAGCGAACCTCCTCGGTGGTTGGTTCAGCTTGTTCTTGTGACCTGGTCTCTAGAGGGAGATGGGCGTCATTAAAATGTTAATGGGGGATTATTGGAAGAGGGTGGAAGGCTTTCATTTTGCACGTAATTTGTGTATGATGAGTTCGAGGAACTGTTTAAGGGGGGATGTAGTTGAGTACTGTTCTGCAACAGGTATGGTTTTGTGAGGTACAGTTAATATATTGACTGTTACAGTCTGTAACATTCTGTTGACTGTAACATTTACTTGATACACTCTGTATATTATTTCATATACAGAGATACACTCTGTATGTATATCTTGATACACTCTGTATATTATTTCATTGATATTAATCTTCAATTATACATATTATCTATATGATTTTTAATCTTAATGCTTCACATATTTCTTACTAAATACCTGCAATATTTTCTATCACCTATTCATGCTTATAACACTCCTTTACCACACTGTTTCTGCTACCAACCACTCTACCAAACTACCAAGACATTTCAAACCACCAGAAACCTACCAAATTCCGCCATCCCCAAGCTTCCTCCCCAGCAACTAATCCACTACCAACCACCAAAATTTCAGCACCCCATATCAAGGTGGCCGAGGTTGTTCCCCTGAAACAGTCCAGCACAGGCCAACATTGACATTTATGTCAACAAGCCGTGGCGCACGGGACCACACGTCAAAAGGGGGCTAAACAAGGGTGGCACTCATCGAGAATAGAGAGTCGAGGGTATGGCTGAGGGGGAGAGCGTAACGGGCCGCGTGTACGACGATGTACAAACGTCGAGGTCCCGTGTACCATTGTGGATCAAGCAAGGCAACACCTGGCCGCTTCCGGAAAGCGTGCTGAGGGCTTTTCATTTTCGTGGCCTCGATCGAGAAACGGGTGGCGAGAGTCGATGGAGGGTGGCCAGGCCCCAGTGTCATTTCACATAGAAAACAATGTTCTGGCCAAGGAGTGGGGGATTGCAGGGGCTCCCTGAAAGAGGGAGAGAGAGAGAGAGGGGGCAGAATGGAAGCTCGAAGCGGCATATGCAGGGGCAACCATCACTTGACGGATCCAGTGCTCGCTCATTTCGCCTTTATGCACGTCCGAGGGCTGGCTCAGGGGCGGGGAAGGGTTAAGTGTCCACCGAAAGTGCCAATTTCGAGGGGCGCGCGACGACGCGGCCGCGTCTTATTACGCCGCTCGTTGGACGCCAGCCACCGGAAGTGGCCACCGAAAACCGTGCTCGCCGCGCATTAGCGAGCCACCTGCGCCCGTTTACCCTCTCGCCGGTTCTTGATGGACCTGTCTGACAATGGACGACCCACGAAACCGCACGCACAGGCAAAGGGGTGGCCCGACGAAATAGTTTGGTCAGCGGAGCGATTGATTGCTGCGCGTCACTGACACTGCGACGAAGATCCGTCCTTTTGGGGGCGATGCGTTTTCAGGTTTAATTTGCAGTAGTTGCTTTTTGAGACTTTGTGTTTGTTTTCGGGTTATGAAAAGAGTCATTTAATTTTCTTTTTTCAGTATTAAGTCACTGATGTATCTGAAGGGTTTCGCTGAGGACTTTAATTTCTTTCATCCTAAATTATCTGCTGTGATATTTCTGAAGGGTTTTGCAGCGGATTTTAAGAACACAGGTTTAAATATTGTAAATTAGTATATGTTTAGTGTACCTTTGTTAGTAATATTGTGTTAGAAGCACCTGGGAGAAATTATTTACTCCTGTTAATTGAAATGTGCCTACTCCGATTTAACTTCTTTTATAAATAATTTGATTTGAAAGTACTTATTTATTTATTTTTTTATTGAAAAACATTCTACGATATAATTAGATATCTAAACCTGTTGTACGATCAGTTCAAAAAAGTTCAAGTGACACTATTTTATTATTTATCGTAGTGATCGACTACTGACTACTAATCAGGCATCGAATCAGCTACCTCACACAACTGAATCTATAAACAGGAATTTTCCCAATTAGTGAAAACGACCCTAGGACATCGTTTTCCACATCTCCACGCGACGTATCGCGGAACTCGTAGTCTTCGAAACCTTCTATTGGTCGTTCAGCCATCCTTGCTGTTACTACGAATCTCCTTGTCTCGTTACAGACACGTACTTAAACGCCTCTTGGGTTTCCATGGAACAATTCCAGCGAAATTAAAGCGTATCCTGTCCGCTTTCACCCCCTCCCCACTCACCGCCTATCGTCTATATGTACTTCCTCCTCAAACCCTCTCTCTTCCTCCCCCCTCTTCCTCTCTGTCACTCTCTCCCTCTCTCTCTCTCTCTCTCTCTCTCTCTCTCTCTCTCTCTCTCTCTCTCTCGATGTCTCGTGGCATCGTAACTTACCTTGTACCTGCACTTAGAATCTCAACACCGGCTGCAATTCCAGGAATTAGGAAACTCTTGGCCCGTAACTGGATTGGAGTGCATTCGAATTCGCGCATTCCTCGCACTCCCTCGCCCCTCACCCCACCCCCTCGAATCCCGTTGTGCTCGATTCGCACGCGTGCATACACGTCGATGCGTTGCACCCTCGTGCTTGTTGCGCCGACAACCGGAAAGATTAGCGCCCGTGTCGAGAACAGTCTCACTTTCCTGTTAAATTTCCTTGAGACTACGATCCTCTCTCGGATCTTGCGAAACTCGCGTTGCCTTCCTTCTTGATATATGCTGAGTTTCCTCGGTGTAGATGGAAGGAGGTGTTTGGTAATTTCGGGGTGTTCCAGGAGAAAGGTCTCCATAGGTCACTCGTTGAGAGACTTTGAGAGGAACTTTGATTGACTGAATTATTTGTAGTCTATCTTATTCTATTCGGGCATATCGGAATGGAGATTGAAACTTACACTGTGTGACTTAGTAATAGCCTGCTGGCACTGATGAAGTTAGCCGAAGGTACTTCAGGTGTGAATTTTTTAGCCTGCTTGAAGCCCCAAAATCTGACAATTTTAAAAAATTCAAATGTCCAAATCTAGAGATATTGAAAACTTCAAATCTTCAAATATGCAGTCATTCAAATTTTAGAAGTCTTTCTGTTTTTTTCAACATTTAGATTGTAATAATTTCTAGATTCTGCATATAATATTTACAAAAATCCTTAAATTAAAGTATTGAAATCTACAAGTAGATACATATAAATTTATAAAATATATTATAACTAGCTTATTTCAACAATTATTTGTAAAAGCTATGCAATATTCCATCCATTTATTGTAATCTATACACATATAACCGTACATATTTTAATGTCTCATGACAGTTACATATATTCTTTACAAATTTCCAAAATTTTAATATAAAACTCTCAAAAAATAGAAGAATTATTTCGTTCTTATTACCAAAGGGGTAGAAAAAAATTGAGTGCCATTTTGAAGAACAAATTGGATAACAGAATTGCTCGCTTGTAGTTAGGCTAAACTTCATGATAGCTTTAACGATTTATACGATGCTTCCGTGCAATTTTTACAATGTTATTGAATTACCGCGAACGAGGGTAAGACTCGCGAAAGGGGTTAATTTGTTATCGTCGCGCGAGGAGAAAGTATCAGCAGCGAGACTTCGGAAGTTAACGGAGTTAGGTAAATTTCCAGCACCTCGAGAAGTTGATATTCAGAAGAACCCTGTTCCCCTGTTTCGCGTTAATTCTGTTATCCCCATCGAGTGGGAGGCGCAGTCGGGCGGTTTAATTAAAAACTGTGTACTCGACAGGATATAACACTCGTGGAGCTCCTTCCTCAAACTGCGCTAAAACGAAGAATCAACGATGATAAGTGTTTCGTGAGTTCGAAATCGTAAGTCGATAGTCGAACTAAACAAGAAGCGAAGGAAGACTTGAGGAAAGTTGAGGAAGCTTGAACTCACGCGTAGTCATTGCCGAGAGAATGCTATTGAACTGAGTTTTCCAGCGACAATAATAGTAAAATGAGGGAGATGAAGGTAAAAGTTGCTCCTTCAAAACAGAGAATGGGTGGGACAGGTCTCGATGCTGCAGTGTATTAGATCTTATCTATAGAATGTCCCTTCAACAACTCGTTTGGGCCAAGCTGACAGATGTAACGTTGACAGACACAACAATCGGCCATACTCGAAAATGTTGCGAATGTTCTCGCCACCGCGGTGTATTGTCCCGATAAACGAGACAAAAGGTTTCGAATGTACGGGAGGATCGTGACAACGTGCACAAGTGACAGAGCGAAATTGAAATGTCGTGATTTATTTAAACCTGTACAGTCGACGACCTGTTCTATCCCGACGAAGAATCTGCAGAATTCGTAGAATCCCCTCGGCAGTAAATCTCTGTCATTCGACAAAGTGGCAATAGAGGGTGGATTGTCTGTTCTTCGTCGGCGACAGTACTTAAACATAAAAGCGGTGGACAATCTATCAAATTTAGCAGTATCAGTGTGTATGTTCTGTCAATGTGAATGGAAGCACTGTTTGTCAATCAAGTGTCACTTCAAACCACTAACCTTAAATTGGTTTGACACAGTCACAGTATTTAGACCAGTGTTGGGCAAAATTTATCGTATAAGTTAATCCTTCTTTAAGTTATAATTTTTCAAGACGACCTCACATTGCAAGCTCTTTGAAATCTTGCAAATTATGAACACTCTGCTGTGCCTCACATCATTTGCTTCGAGTCACTTTGAATTAAGTTCATGAGAGTCAAGGCAACTTCTTGGACTCGTAATTGATTTTAACTCTCAACTGACGACGAGATTAATAAGGTACATTTAACAGTAAAGAGATAGCATTAGTTTGAAACTGGATTTCAATATTTCTCTTTCAACTGCAAACATCAGTAGTCTGGATAACAAATTCAACCCCACCAGTAGTCGATTGCACTTTCTCCGCCCCTATCTTCTTAATTTTATCCTAAAACAAATTCCCATCGTCTGGTAGCGATGAGAATAGTCGGTGCCAGGTCATATTTGGCCCATAGATAAAAAATAAATTTAGAAAATACTTATAATTGATATTGATATTCATCTGGATAATTTACACCTAAAATACTAAATGTTTCATAGACAAAAAAGGAATCAAAGGTGACACAATGACGTTCAAACAATGGTTAATAGACGTACCAACGTGTTCTTAATTCAGCTAACAAAATTTGTGGGAAACTAGCAGAACGCCATATCGCAACGAACAAGTTCCCAAAGAAGGAGGATCCACGGGACATTAGCCAGTTCCAGTACTCGAGTTCTTCGCTCTCTGGAAACTCGAGGACCCCCCGACCAGGACGAACACTGCTGGGAATTTTATTTAGTGACTCGACGCTGAACTCGTAAAGACGCGCCAGCTCGCTTTGTCGCAAATTCTTAACTGGACGCCTTGTCTTTGAACGTCTCGAGCTACGCCTTGAAGGAATGCTGGTGCTAGCCAGTACGGTGTCCATTGATCTACGACCTTCGACGGAAGCAATAATTCGAGATTTCTGTGAAGATTCTTGGATACACGAGTTTGTCACAAGGAAAATTTATTGTGAGAGCAAGATTACTTTGAATTTGCGTTAAAGACACTTTGATTAAAAATGAACAAAATAGGGCAGGGTTGAGTTTTTTAATTGGAAGCTGCATATGTGATTTGAAGTTATTGATTCTTGATTTCTGGCTGAATAGAGAGAATGAAAAGACGAGTGTTGTGAGGAATTAAAACATCAGTGAAGATAATAAATACGTATTTTACATACATAAATATCCACAGTCCAATTACTGTGCTTTATATTCCAGTATTAATTGTACAACACGTTAGAAACATATAATTATGGAAACGTATACCCATAGTTCTCCCACGTTGCATATAATCTTTCTACAGAGCATTACTTTCATCCAGCAATGTGTTTCGTCGTCTTTAATCATTGAAAAGTAAGAAAGTGAAAATAGCGAGCGATTGAAACGCGAGAAAGCGAATCCAATGGGCTTACGATAGCTAAACGCGTGTCCTCGCGCAGAAAGGCGATTAAAACCGCCCTCTTTGAACCCTCTCGTTTTGCATGGATAATTGGCGGAAAGATAAAAGTACGATATGCGATCCAATTAAATCTGACACGTTACAAAGGGGAAGAAATTAAATCGTTGTATCTCGCTGTACTCGCTTTACCCTCCTCTACACCAGCGATAATAAACGAAACGTCTGCAGTTCTCGTTGCAACAACGTTATCAAGCAGCGGGGGCACGCAATAATTCGCCATTGCCCGCGTGGCCAATTATCGGTTCCGCGAAACTGATTATGATCACCTATATCAGGCGTTCAACTTACTCTGCATTATTTGGCACCACTGTGCTATATCAAAGGATCAGTTTGGATAACAGGAAGCACTGACGATTCGATTGTCAGGCCTGAGATTTGAGATAACATTATTGGAAGTATTACTTCAAATAACGCATTGTTTTATTCTGTACACTGTTTTCGTTTCTGTTTAATACAGGACCATTGTCCTCGTCTCAAGTGAAACTTTTTTAACTCTATCGACCCTTAAAGTTTTCAATTTACTTCATTCTTGAGGTAAGAGCTTAACCAGGATGTATTTATCTAGTGACTTACATGCTAATGAATTTTAGATTAAAGTGAGTTCTTGAGAGTGTATTAGCGAAAAAGAGTTTAAAATTAGTATACTATTATTTTCTGTTTAAACTATGAAAATTTATATTTTAGTTATTATTATCTCTCATTACTTCGTCATTCCCTCTTTCAGAATCATAATTTTCAATCACCATTCTATTGTCAACACCAACTCTCGTTACAACATTAGCTTCCTCCCTCGAGAAAGATTCTTCCAAGGACTAACTTTTTCCATCAATTTCGCGCGCCTCTCCTTAACTAGCATCTTCTCCAAGAACGATCTCCCTCGGGAAGGGAAGAGAAAAATAGCGCCATACAGCGTCCATCGTGCAAGATTCCCCCAAATTTTCGTCCAATATTTCTTGCAAACATTAATCTAGTGAACGAGCATAATCCAACAGCAACATCCTCGATCTTTCTTCCCCAGATGATCGCGATTCACTAAATCCTCCTTAATTATTCTCGCCGATAATAAGCGTTGGTATCAAAGACGGTCAACCCTCTTACATACATTCGACTTTAGAGAAGTTCATAACACAGGGGAGAAAGAGATAATCACCACGCAATGATGGTCAGTATAAACTGTTCTGTTCGTGTACAGTAGCTAGACTCAATCTTATTAAGTCTTAAGAGTAATTTTAAAACTTATACTTGAAGATATCATCGATGTTGTATATAGTTACTGATATAGTTATCGATGAATAGTGACTCATTTTGAAGCTTTTTTATACTGCAATAAATGTTTATTGAATTATTTTAATAAAACTGCAATTTAAGTAACAGTTAAATTTCTATGCTATTAATTAAGCTTAACATTTTAATAAATCAATTTATAATCAATATCTCAGTACCTACATATTTTCATTGTATCACGATTATTCGTCAAGTGACCACAATGGTCCCTTTTACCCTACCCCTCACATCGTGTCTCAGCGACAAGGGGCTGACATATTCACTCACGTTCGAGGGCCACAAGCATACCTACCAGAGATTTATGCATCCCCCATACATGGAGGTGCGTCGTTAGAAAAAGAAGATAGAAAATCTATGGATTTCAGCCAAGAGAACAGACTCGACCACAATAAGCACTCGCCCTGGTCCTCGCAGTTCGATGATTGACGATCCCCTGTTTGCGTTCACTGATTTCATCCACCTCCGCCATTGAACGCCACTTCCGGTCCCTCTGATGGTCCCTTCGATCCTCGAACACAAAGAACCGCTAAGGATGGCACCTGCAAGCTCGCGCGCGCGAGCACCCGCGAAACCACGAGGACTCTTCTCGAGGATCCTTTTGCTGTTCCTCTGCTGCGCTTGCAGAGACCCCGATTTCTCGATCTTCTTCTTCTCCTTTCCCTTTTTTCCGCTTCCCCTTTTGTTCCCTTTCTTACCAAATACCAGCATTCATCGAGCAACGAGTACAAGTGGATCCAACAGATCCACTGTGCGCACTACAACGTTCTTGCTCACCGATGGAATACATAATTAATTTTTTCGATTCCTCTTGCCATCGCGTAAATTCGTTTCACCTCTGCTTGACTTCCATGGCAAATAATAAATTGATCGCGCCCCAGCTTTCACCTCGTTGGCTTGCTGCCTCCTTTGGATTTACTCGAAGCTTGTAATTAGACTTTCGCTCCTTTTTAAGATCTTGTATTCCTTTTTCGAAGGTGCTGAGGCGCGAGAGGAGGATCTGACCCGCGAGCGCTGGTTGACCTCTGTTTAAGTTGGAAGATGAGGGTGTAAAGAGGAGAAGCTTATTGGGTGTCTCTGAGAAGGCGTTTTGAATGCTTTTGATTCAGGCAAGGTTTCTTGGTTTAGTATTTCATTGGTACGTGCTGAAATTGTTCTTGATTGATAGAGATAATTAAGGTTGGAGGGTGCTAGGTTACTGTACTGAACAACATTTTGATAGTTTGAGAAATTTGTTTTCAAGACTGATACAGTAATTTACAAATTTGTTCGTGAGGACTTCTATATTCACACCTTCAAATACTGAAAATATTCCATATTTGACATTCAAATTAATCCGTAATTACCAAGATGAGATCACTCAGAATTCAAACACAAATTCATATTCTGTCATAAACGTATTTCAGAACAATTATTTATTTCAATATATCTACTTACCCAACATTGTTATTTTTTAAAAATATTGTTAATTTTAACCATTAAACAGTGTAACATCTGTACTATTATTAAAGTCAGTGTACCCTGAAAAATTCATAGCATAAATTTATAGAACTAGTTCAGAGTTTCCTCGATAACTGTACGTGACAATCTAAAAGTCAGTATTTTCTCTGCATTCAGAATGACAAAAGAAAAAAATGAGAACGTGAAATTGACAACGAATAGGCCGAGAGAATGTACAGCATCCCAGGAATCGTAATAAAGTGGGTCAAAGTATGGGAAATTATTCTCGCAGTGTATAAATCAAAATTTGTGACATGAAAGCCAGGATGACACAGGGTTCAGACGACAGAGGGAAACTTCTGTGCTGAAGTAGAAACGTCCGCTTTAGAGGAAATTATTCAGCTGGATGGGATTGGTGCACCATTTTGACCGAAACTCTTATACTCTACGAATTAACAGATCACAGTATATGCATGCGTTTTAATACCAAAATTTTCCGACGAACAAATCTCCTATTTAACTAAAAATGAACCAGTCTCGTATTAACATATCGTAATGAGCAACATTTTTGTTCCTCTCGAAACCATAAATTCTATCTCGCAGATATTACTTGACTTTAATCCTTAAAAGCTATAAAATTGTTGCAATCTTTTTTTATTATGTGCATAACTAAGTACGTACACGAAATAATTGATCTGCTGTTGCCTTTATGGTTCTTTTAACAATATATACTAAAACTTTAAGAGTTAAAGACTTCGAAGGATTTAAAAAATGTGACTGAATGGATTCGATAAAATTATATCACACATATTTAACAATTTTTCTGGCGAACAACATTATATCAGATACCAAAAGAAAGCAGGGTTCACTATCGAATTTCTAAATATCAACTCAATTCCCATTTGTCAACCTAAACTCACCCTGCTTTGACTCTTCCAATAAACGATTTTCCAATTTCTAAAGAATCCTAATCCCTCAACCTTTTGCAAACTCCTCGAGCCTAACTCCTCCTCCTTGTCAGCCCCTCTTTTAAAACCAACATACGCTACTATTCTTCAACTATCACGCAGCAACCAGCGCACGTTTCCCAAGGCTACGTCCATTTCAGCAAGGGTCGAAATTATACCATAATGCACACATTCCCGCAGGAAAGTTTAAACAGCAACGTAAACACTCACGTTACACGACTGCCACGAGGCCATGCGTTCAGCCTCCAACAGAAGGGGTGGGGCAGCAGCCATCTAATTTAATTGAAGTAATTAAGACGCAGTCCAGGTCTGCAATTCGCCCCTTCTCGCGACATCCTACGACCACCCTCGAGCGCTACACAGTCTTCTACCACGAAGGGGTGTCTTGGCAACGGTGCTAAGGAGTGCTGTCTCCCTGCTTCCTTTTTCTTTCTTTCTTGCCACTTTCGCCTGTTTTCTTACGCCACTCGACGGTATGCATAATTAATTCTCCTCCAGGCGGGCGTCAGACGCTGCCTCCTTCACGGAATCGCCGTGAATCGGTGAAAGAATTAGCGCGTTGCAGCCTCCTGGCGTCGTGAAGGTGTTACTGGTTAATTTTGAGCCGATGGTCTTGGAAGTAATTCTATGGGGGAGGCTTTTCGAGGTCTTAAGCGTGGATTCTGGGGATCTTTTTTGAGGGATTGTTTTTAAGGGTGAAATGTATTGGAATTAGGATGAAGAAAGAGATGCTTAAAGGGGACTAAAGAGGGTCGACATGGTAGTTCTGAGTAGAGATGTGATTTTTAGGAATATTGTTATTTATTTAGTTTTTTTGATTTTTAAATAACTATTGTTTCTCCTTTGATGTTTCTAATAATAGTTTTGTCGGGAAATAGAAGAAAAATGTATGTCTATATCGTAAAAAATGTATCAATGAATCATGTATTTTTCCGAGTTTTTCAGTCCACGAAGAATAATTGAATTCTCTGATATTGATCGAACACTTTCCACTTCGAGTATGATTTTTGCTCTGACTGCTCAGAATTTACAGTATTTTGCAAATTGTTCGTTCAGAATAAAAATGTTACGCAGTTATCGTCAAACGTTTATTGAAACGTCAAAAAATGCGTGTATTTTTTCCTGGATTTCAATCGCTGATCTAACTCTTCGCCAATCCTGTATCAAATTTTATTTCTAGCAGCGTGCAACTCTGAATAAGCCATCGCTTATTTATTCAAAATACAAATAGGTGTTAAGAACCGTGCTTAAATGAAATATCCTCCTTCAAACTATTAATATTGCTTAATTGAAAATAGTCTAATTATAAGCAAAAAATCGAAAAAATTAAATCTATCATTTATTTTGCAATGTAAATCAATGCAACAGCAAATAAGTGATAATTCAACTGTTTTACATTTTTTACTTACTAACAGGCTACTTTCATGATTACTGATGTAATTAAATTCATCAACCTAGAAAGTGTTACCGATTATCCGAACTATTCCCAACCACAAAAATACTCCATTCACAACAAAATAAACCCAAAAAAGATAAGGTTTTAATTAAAAATATTAAAATTGCGATAACAATCACCCGAAGAAATGTCCCAACCCAAAAGAATGATCTGCAACAGCAATCTCCAGTAATCAGCTCTCATCTCCCTGTAATCGAATCTCCCCAATCGCGGTAAGACAGAAGAGTAGAACAAAGAATCGAACCAGCCATCAGAGAACCAGGCCTGGCGGAATCTTACCAGGAAGGGCAGCTGGCCAAGTTTCCGAGAGGAATTCGCAAGGATGTTTTACATCTTCCATCAAGAACACAAAAGGTCGCATTAGTGGGCCCACATGGGCAGGGACCGCGGCGCTGAACACATCCAAGGTGGCAAGCATAGAAGGGCATTCAATCGACAGAGGTCCACGGGCCACAGTGGCGCACAATGATCATGTGGGTCCCCTTTTCACGACCAGGACCCACGTGCAACGCGAATCTCGACCCAAGAAGAAAAGGGTCCCTTCAGCAAAATCACACTTACAGCGCAGGCTATCGTCCCTTAACCTAAACCCCATTTAACTCGGCCCCCTTTGTGCCATAATTACCATTTACTTGCTCGACGATCAAATCGACGACGTTCAAACGCGAGAAATACCTTTTCCCTTTGACCCTCTCACCCTTGAGACAAACGACCCCGCTGCAGCTCTCCCTTCCCTCGGCGACGAATAATATACAGTTTCTTCGGTTCTCTTTTATTTACAGCGAGTCCTGTTCTGCTTCTCTGGTCGACGAGCGAAGTCGAGTGATCGGCTCTTTGTAATTAACGCCTGCAACGAAACGATAATGAACAAAGCCAGGCGACGCTCGCCGCGACACGTTCCATTCGATCGGCACTTCCATTCGAGGGATTCGCGTATCGGAGCTGGCGAGTGGATTCCGACGAGAATTCCGTCGGTGATTCGAGCGGATCGAGTTCTTTGGTGGCTGGTCAGGGCTTTGGGAAGCAATTAATAACGGACCGCTGCGATAGTTGTAAAGTGACACTGCATGGATTGCAATATTCTAGGCCCGTTTGTTTAATATTTGCTGTCTTTGTTCCCTGTCCGCGCGCCTCTCGATGCTTTGATGCGATCTGTTTCTTTGTCAGAGATGACCGTGGGTTTTTTTTTTATGAGAATCTCGCTACTGAATTCAGGGCGAATTGAGAAAGGGAAGATTGAGAGGGAAATGGATTTAGAATCGGGAATGGGGAAACGTGGTAGTGGTGGAGAGAATTGAATTCATGATTGATAATTTGACACAGGTGGTATACGTATGAAAGACTCGGAGAAAATGTGCTACAACTGGTAGGAAATTAATTGGAGAAAACTGTGAGTAAAGTATGCTTCTAAGAGTTGTCAAACATCGTTAATTTATAATTAAACCTGGCTAAGCAATAATTATATCTAACCTGCAGCCAATCCTTTAATACAATTATTTGCAAACTCCAGGATTTAATTGTAGGAGATATCGAGCAGTCTAAAAGTATGTTTTCGATTGAATCAATCAGCTAACACCATCGAGAATACACTCGTTTTTTATTATTAATTATACTTAACTCACATCTAAATAACTAAGCTCTGCCTCACAAGAGAAGCACCCCAAGTTGTCAACTTCAATTTTAATGTACTTTTGCAGAGTGGTAGTATGCAAATTGCTAATGCTATTTGTAAAATACTAGATGTAGTTACTGAATAGTTTTGAAGATATGAGCAATTGAAGTAGCATATTTTCTTCATGTAGCAAAAGGGCAAGGACGTGGTTCTGAAATAGTATTAGAGAAGTCAACTAGTCTATCTGGGAATTTACAAATCCTGAGTTCGAATCGCAGTTATTCACAGTGTTTTATTTGTACCATGAACTTGCGATAAGATGATTATTTACCACACTTTCACTTGTTCCTTTTCACTTTTTTCAGAAAATCTACTTCAGTTCTTCATATATTCAAACCTATTTAATAATTCTATCCAGTATTTTATAAATAACATTCACAGTCTGCACTACTCTCATACTATCCCTCTGAAAAACCACATAAAAATTGGTGTGCTTCCCTTGTCAGATCTATATCAAGCTCAATGCAAGCCTACGAAGAAAACAATCCCAAGTGCTCATCTTGACGAAACACCTTGGAGCTTAACAGTATCTTCTCGATTCAATCAATCGACTAAAACCTCCAATTGAATATCGTCCAATTACTTCGTGCTCCCCGTATTAAAAAAAAATAAAGATCCCAAGTTATCCTTGCTCACAACGTTAAGACACTCGTCTCTCATAATTGATTAACTGAAGAAAGCGAGGAAGAAGGTCCAAGAGGGACCCTTATTCGTCTGAAAGCGGCTCCCGAGGAGTTAATATTTCTCTTTCGCGACGAATACTGGTGTCCCTTGAATTTCATTACAAATGGACTTAGAGCAGGAAAAAGAGGATGATTGTAAGGAACTGCATCGACGCATTTGCATCAAGGAACCAGCATTTATTTCAGCTGAACAGGAAACGAGGATTAATTTAACTGGCGTGTATTGCGAGCCGAATGGACATTGTTGAGAATGTTTACCTTCAGTCGGGATATTTCTCGAGGAGGGAAGTTAATTTATTAAAGCCAGGTAGCGGTGACGCGACACTTTTGCAAATGTGTATAACCAGCCAGGGCTAAGGCGAAACGCACGATACGCAATGATAAATTAATCGTGTCGAGTGGTGGCTTTTCAGGGAAATTTCCTTGAAAGGTGATCACTGCTCCTGTGAATCGCGAATAAATTAATTAAGCAGGGACATTGAAAATATTTTCAGGTGGAGCTATTGTGTAATAACAGAACGTTTTAAGCAAAATATGATGAGTATTTAATATTCACAATTCTACGTGCACTTCTAGATGGAATTATAAATTCACCTTATTGTTTGACATTTTCTGTAATTCCTGACTTCAACTGCCCATTCTTCTCTTTTAAAATTACATAAAGATAACATTATGAAAGCAAGTCTTGGGTCTGCATTTATTTGTATTTT
The DNA here is from genome assembly GCF_051401765.1 of Calliopsis andreniformis. Taxonomy (NCBI): domain Eukaryota; kingdom Metazoa; phylum Arthropoda; class Insecta; order Hymenoptera; family Andrenidae; genus Calliopsis; species Calliopsis andreniformis. The sequence continues at coordinate 15,368,663 of NC_135066.1, forward strand.
TCAATAATAATTTACAACGAAGAATAATTTTTAATATTCTACCGCTGAATTGAGAATAGTCCTATAACGTCTCAGTTTATAAAGCATCATTAGTTTGGAAAAGCGTTACAGTTTCTTAAGAAGTTCCTTAAATAATCCAACGAAGTTGATACCGTGAATTGGTTAAATAATCCTCCACATTCTGTACAGGATCCCCGAAGCTAAATGTTCAGTCTTCTTTTGTTTCTCGCAAGAAGATCCTCGGGGAAACCTCTTACAGCCACTAAAGTGTTAAGTCTCTCCCCAAAAAGGGCGTGCAGCGAAATGTTATTAATGACCCTCTCCTTGGACAGCGTTTAGCAGCTTTATTCGCGTTCGCTGGGTAGGAAAGATAACCAGCTCGCATGGAAATCATGTTTCTGGGTCTCCTGGTGATGCGCCACGTGTGTCGAGTTTTCCTTCTGCACTGTCGGCAAGATTAATCGTAAATGGCTTTGATATACAAGGCAGCGTACTAACGCTGCGGTTGCTTAAATTTTAAAGGTGTTTAGAAGTGGTAGCGCGGCATCGGAAGACCGTGGAATATTAATGAATTCGAAAGACTTCGAAACTTGGCAAGTCACGGAAGTCTTAATAGATTGAAACTAGATTAATAGATTAAGTAGACTGAAAAGATCGAAGGTCTTAAGTTAAAAGTCTCGCAGGCTTAACTTCTCAGCACGCGATAGAAGCATTAAAATTGTTACGCTTTCCTATGGTGCTTGAAAGATTTCTTCGGCGTTCTGTTTTAATACTTTTAATACAATTTGTGTATTCTTCGATAATTCTCCATCCCCTAAGTTCTTTAAAATATTTAAGCGATACTCGTTCTGAGTCGAAGCAATCTATAATCTGTTAGATATTACATAGAAATGGCAGCACGAAAAGTTTGAATAGAATAAGACAAAAGAGGAAGTTACTTCAAAGTATCGTTAAGTACTCCCAGTCTTCATAAAATAATCGTAGAGTTTTTGTCTGAGCGTGGTCAGATTTTCGCCTGAAGTAATAAGCGTGACAGATGCGAAACAGTTTCCGATCTTCCCTCCAGGATAAACGTCATATTAAAAGTTTACTGAAACAGATCCACGAGAACTTTGCGCGCAAACGAGCTGCTTTGCTGCAAAAGAAGTCGCGTTCTCTTCTTTTTCCATCATGATGCTCTATTTCTACAGCCTAGATCCCTCTCGTTAAATCTGACGGATCTCATATAAGCATCCATATGCAATTTTCGTAATTATCCCTTTCAGGAACCGTTCACCTTCCAGTGTCAAAGGAAGCAACGAGTTTTTTAGGCTTGATATATATTTTCTACAGAATTTCAGTATTGGAGGATAGCTTGTAATATATTGAAATTCAAAGAAAGTAGAAAATCGAATGGCTGATTACAGATCTGTGCCCTTAAGCGAAAGTGAAACGTTGATGAGCTCTCCAAGGAAAAGGTTTCTGAGAGACTAAATTTTATTTTAAAATTCTGAAGGGTTAATACAGAGGAATTTGATTTCAGTTATAGTTTTCGATTCATGTCGTAATTAGTACGAGACTTTTCAAATTTTTGAATATTCAAATACTCAAATTTGTTAATCTTAAGGCTTTCGTATGTAGCAAGTTGCTATATATGGAACCACCCTCATAGTCCTCAAAATTCATAACAATAAAATAACAGAAATTTGAGACACCTCTGGCACTGGAATTTATGTAAGTCGTAAGTCGAAAATAGAGTCGATCAATCTCGTTATAGTCAGGAATTCAGTTGAGTAAGAAGGTAAGGGAGCAATTAGCAAATTCTCAAGGGTTTCGCGCGAATAAACGGAAGCAGGGTCAAAGAAGAACGTCTTTCAGAGAGATCTTGTTACGATGTATCAAACATCGCTCCAGAGACGCACTAATTAAAAGATTCGCGATGTGCAGGCGCCAGTAGATAGAAAGTCCATTGCAAGGAGCCTTTTCAGACGGCGTATGGAAGGAAAGTTTCTTGCGAGACTTCTCAATGAAGTTGGCTCCCCAGCTTGTGCAAAAAATGCGATACAAAAAGGAATAGAAACTGTGTCTTCCACTTCGGCGCCGTTCGTGATTAAATTATTGATAATTATCGGCGAATTTCTGTTCTTAGAGTCGATGTGAATTATTGATAAACTCGATTGTGCATAAAAAACAAATCGCCTTTCCTTCCCTCATAAATTAGGTAAATAATTAAAATCACTAGATATTATAAAATCACTAAATATTCTGAATTTTATTATTTAAGAATGTACTAGGTTAATTTAAACTCTGCTAAATTTTTCAAAAACAGAACTAGCTCAGATATATGATATAATACTGAGATCTCAATTTTTTATTTCGAAAAAAGCTAAAAATATTTCAATTTAAAGCAAAATATAAATAATACACTATGATTTAAAAATGATAATATTTAATTGATTGAAAAATTATTCATTCATTTAAATCATTCACATGTACGTAAATATGTTTGTCTAGTTACAAATAATATGTTTTACATGCAATTTGTGTCGTTTGATATAAACATAATATATGCATAGCCTATCGAATGCTTTATTCCACTACGCGAGTGCAGTTGTCATTAACTTTTGAAAATATTTTCCAGCCTCGGAGCATATTCCCTCTGTTCTGCGCCCCTTTGTGGTTACGATCAAAGTCTTTGAACAAAGCCCGACAAACCGACAAAGCATCATATCCCAACATAATAGGGTTATGGGGCTCAAGTGAATATTTCCTGCTCCTTCAGAGGGAAACACGATCATTTGCGAGCTTTCGTTCGTGCACGTGGAAATCTTGTCTTTGGGAACCTTCTAATTTCCAGTCCCTGATATTTCGTCGTACCACATGATGCCATCAATGAGCTAACTAGAAAGTGGAATTCTTATACATAAAAGAGGGTTTTGCATGGTTTTTATTCTAGACGACGTATCTCCGCGACCCCTCATTCATTTCATTCTATCGGCCCCGTCTTTCAAACATCTTATCTATACATCTACACGTCTCATTTATTTCATATCACGTGTCAGGGTTCTTCCTTCGTTTCACGTCACTCATTTTCTACCTTGCTCGATAAATTCCTCTCAGCTTTTTATATCTCGTTTCATACGACCTGAATACTTAATTAATTCATTTAAATTTTCCCGCCCGAAAGTATGCGTATTACATGTCATCATTATCATTACAATTAATCAAATCTTTGTTGCGAGTATCCCAGGCTGCGCATTTTAACTTAAAGTAATAAATGATTGAAATAGTATTATAATTTGTTTTTATTGAGTTTCAGAACTTCTGTTAGTTGTTAAACAGTACTTTAACTTCTGCGTGGATACTGGTGCATGGGGATGAAATAAATTAAAGGAGAAGTTGAGGCAGCTGAAATACTTTATAATAATAGGTACATTGTTCAAAATTTACGACATTTATGTATATTTGTTTCAATTTTAAACTCAGCTATCGTTACCAAAGGTACGATAAAAACGAGATTGAGAAAAGATTCACTTCTATATGAATCAAAGGAACGAAAATTAATTTCGAGTTTAATACAGTCTCGTCAATTAAAAATTCAATTTCAATATTGTCTACTAGTCTTGACAGAGCGTTAATTTACCTCGCCATTTACACCATCTGAGCCCTCTTACATCCCCTTGTTGATATGTATCTAGTTCAGGAGAGGATGGTCCTTGAGATTTCAAGTCGATGGGTAATGAAGATCCACGATGTAAACGAGGCAAGAGTTTAGCGAAAACGCATTGGCACGCGCACTAATTGGTAATTAGTCTATAATCCGATACATGAATGGTCCATGTAGTGTAAGACGAACCACACGCTCGGGGTTGGATAATGGCCAACGGAAATCGATTAATTCATTAGCCTTCGAGCCTAAAGCTGAGAGTCTCACGATGAAAAATTCACTCCGCTCGACCGTTTCCAGGGGGATTTTTCTCCCTGATCGTCGAAACAGGAGGGAAAGTTTCAAGGAGGATTTCTGCAGACTTCAGCGATGTCTCTTGAAGCCTGTCGACATTGAGTTTCGGAAGGTGTTGACAATGGTGTCTTCTCAGGATTCTCCGAGGACTTCCAGCTCCTTCTGAAGCTGGGGTTTAATTTCTTTCCCCTTTTTTCTTTTGAAATTCTTTGAGAAAAAAAATGAAGATCTCGAGAGTTTAGTCTTTGACATTTATGTACCTTTTGAGAGTGTTTAAAATTTTTATTAGGAAGTATCCTGATAAGAAAGTAGTTTTGATAAGGATTTTGAGAAAATTAGAGGGAGGAAATTGCAGGATTTTTTGAGGACAATTATTTATTGCTATTACTTGTACATTTCAAAATGTGCATATAATTGTATTCTCTTTATTTAATATTATAATAGATTCTTTTTCTTAACAAGCTTCTGTTAATTGAGAAATTCAAAAGTTTAATATATTACAATATTCTATTAGTATACCTGTAGCTTTTTAATACTTACAATTCCTTAACTGAATTCTACGATTTTTAAGAATTTATAACTTTCTCTAAAGGCAACATTCATTGTCAACACTCACATATTAACTACCTCATATTTGTAATTTCCTAAGATTTATAAATTTGGACACTTTCTAACCCTTCCTCAAAAGTTAGCAACACTAACAATTTATATAAATACTTCAGTGTTTACAATATCCTAAGATCAACAATTTTCAAAAGTTTACTTGACTCAAATTTACAACCACAGGAAGCTCACAATGTAGTATCTAGATATTAGCTAGTATAGATAGTTTAGATATTTTCAAAAATGTACCTTTCAATTCAAGATGCCTCGTAACTTACAATTCTTATGAATTAAACACCTCAAGAACTAAATCGTATTTCATCCCCCATTATCTTCCAAGAAAAAGCCTCCAGTCTTAATTGCTCCAAAAAGCGAATAATACTGCAGATAATCCGATAATTGAGAAACAGTCCACAGCAAGAATTCGTAAATCGGCGATTCCGAACGGAATTACGGAATCCAGTTGCGTCTACCTGGATGAAAAATTCGTATCCCGTTACCTTCGATGCGACAATAAATCGCGACACTTTCGAGTCCAGCGCAATTTCGCCAGGCCGAAACGGGAACGAGCGCGCAGCAAACCAAAAAAGAAGAGAAATTAAAAAAGAGGTAGAAGGGAGGGAAAAAAAGGTAGCACCGAAATTGGAGAACGAAGAGGGGTAGCGCACAGTTCGATCGACGTGACGCTAATAAATCCGCGCTTGTTTATCTTTCTAAACGCAGCAATAAATCTTGATTTCTGGATAATTCGATTATTAAAATTCCTTAAGTCTCGCGGGATTTAGGTCTGGTTTTCGGGCGACTCGATCGATCTGAAACGCAAGCAACACAGAATACCCGCGAAAAAGGTACTGAACGAAGGAAAACGGAGGAAAAAACTGGCGACTGTTTTAGATTCATTTCTGCGATGACGAGGTGCATCGCGTTTAAATTCACCGCGCGTTAATAGAAGAACAACAATCCAAGAGATAATCGTGGCAACCGGAAGCCCTAGCTGTGAGCCTCTTATATCCGTGGATAGTCGAGGGAGGGGTTGAATTAAATGAAGAAGATCGCCAGCACGGTAACCTGCGGAGGGGGGTTTTAAGCGTAGCCTTGAATACGATTAACCCCGTCGCGTGTTGGGGGTGGTTTTACACCAGTATTTAATTTTCGCGCGGTTGCTCGATAAAGGTGTGAGGATTCGGGAATAGAGACGATAATAAACGCAGGCAAGGGTAACCTTTAGTAGCTTGGGGGCCAAATTATCAGTCTGTTTCCGAGCCAAGGGCCAGACTAAATTATTAAATAAATTAAATGAATATTAAATGAATCAAAACAGGTTGCTACTTCATCTTTTCTGCCATTATGAATCAGACATACTTCGCTGAAATAGATTAGAGCTAGGGGTTGTCCAGATGTGATAAATGTGTGATATGGTGCAAAAATTCCATAACTTATTTGGCCTATTGTTCTTTGTAAAAAAAGGAACAAATTGCTCAGACCCTCATTCTTCTGTTTACAAATTTAGCTTCTTTAAGGACTAAACAGAAAGATGCAATGATAAATTTGCATTCTTTTATGTATCTATTTTTGTACCTATTGTGGAGAGCTGGTAAAGTCGCACTTCAGACACACATTAACATGATAATACTATATATTATATGGGGGATATGGTGGATATAGCTAATAATGTGCTAAGAACCAAAATGCATGTGAAATCAGCTGGTCTTATCCACAGTAGCCATGTAGATCAGCCTTCTTTCCAGATGCAACTTTATCAGCTCTGAATAGTACAGTGATCACTTTAACTGGAAACTTTCTAATGAGTGCTGGCAACACTTACAATGCTAACAGCATTTAGAATAAATGCTACCAATACTCGGAGGGTTTCCAGATAAACTGATCACCCTGTACATCCTATAATACCCAATTATGAAGAAAGGTAGTACCTACAGAAAAACGTAAAATAGAGTTTTCTGCATCTTTGGATAATTTTGGACACTTTGTGTATTGTTTTAGTACAAAGTAGCAGTAGAATATTTGTAGTAGATACTACTTTCTTCAATAATCAGGCAGTATAGTATTGTAAAGAAAGACGTTGTTGCAAATAAAATGGTTTTCATTTTCATTTAACAACCCCCAATTGCATCAGCAGATGCCACCACCCCTCTGAGTAGCTTCAATGTCCCCCAAGTAGTGGTATCACTCCCTTTAAGAAGTGAAATCTTCGCATCAGTAGATTGCTTCGCCAACAGTGTGATGGTAAAATCGTTAGCAGTCGAATTACAATATTCGCTGCGAGCGACTCACAACTACAAGGCGACGCGGTTAGCTTTAAACGCACCTCGGTACTGCAGCTGAATTCGGCTGCAAGAAGGCATCAAAGATCTCCCTTTATTCCTGCTCCCAAGAAGAGGAAACGGGAGGCAGGAGTGGCGAAGCCAAAGCACGCGAGAGAATTCCTATACCACTTGGATATAATACACAGGTAGGATCCAAGGAACCATTGGAGCTAGGGAGCGCACAGCGAGCCAGGAATTCGTTTCGTGGGCTGCAGCGTTAACTAGGAACCGCCTAAGATAACGCGGTAGTCGTGGAGGCAGCGAGATACTAAGGTGGAACAGGGATGGAAGGGGGAGGAGGAAAGGAGAAACGATCGCCAAGATTCTCAGGCTTATTCGCCGATTTACATTCTATCGGGCGTAATCGATTTATAAAGCAGCCTCGCGGAACACCGAAATAATTATGGAAATATCGGGGGGAGGACGAAGCCATCGCGCGCATTTGTTAAATTACCGAGGCTATGAATTAAACATTTTACCTCCGATCGACGAAATAAATCTTTGATTATTGAGAGACAGCTGCCGTACATCATCGTGATTACTGATCGACTCGTTTGCATTCCTTCCTTTCTTCGTCGACTCTAATTTACTGCTATTGTCAGAGAAGATGGGAAAGAAGACAGTCGAATTGTCTGTTGGAATTCTATGTTCCACGTTCAATTCACAAGGTACGTCACTTTAGTGGCATCTTCCGATTTTGGTGAAACTTGATATTAATACGAATTAGACATCGACAAATATTAGACATGTATTTTTTTTTAGTTGCTGATATTCATGTTTAAGGGGTGAACACTAGCCCCATAGTTGGGGTGGAAAATACGTTTTCGTAAATACCTCAAACAGGAATGTAGATAGAAAAAATTATAAATATAAAATATTTTTGTATAGGTATGTTGCATGTATAATATGTATAAATTTTCTAAGCAATAAAGTGACACAAACGAAATTCAAGATATTTACGAAAGTGTTTCTTGTTGTTTTCACCCCCTAGATAAAAATATCAACAGCTAAAAAGAAATACTTGTTTAATATTTTTTGATACACTACTTGTGTATCAAGTTTCAACAGGATCAAAAGATGACACTAAACTGATATCCTTTGCCAGTTTGTGACAGAAAGTTTATTACTCGTGTTTGACACGTGAGAATATCACTTTATTCGTACTCTGCCCAATTTTTAATGTCTTCCTTTTTATGCACATAAGATATGTTGTTTACTAGTCTTCGGAGATACCAAACTCAGATGAAGATGAGTTCCAGACACACGCTCAGCGGCCGTGAAATTTTAATCATCCAAAGGCTTAAAACCAAACCCAAGAATCACTAATTCCCTGAAACCGCAGGAAACGTCTCATGAATCATGAAGTCTCAGCTACGGAGGCGGAAACTTCGGGCTGATTCGTCAACTCTCGAGCCGCGTTGAGTGATTGTTAAATCCCGCGGGGAAACTTTGTACAGTTCTTATTCAGAGATCTACGGTTCGCTCGGTTCACCGAGTCGTTACATTCCCTCGTCTTGGGACCGAAAGACAGGCAAACGTACCGAAGAAACGGTAGAAATTACAAGGAGCGAAGAAAAAGGAGGTCATATTGTTCTGAGATCTCTGTTGGATTATTGCGATGGCGAAAATTTGAAAATCTCTCTGAAAGGAACTTCAACGGATTTTCTGGAATTCTTTGTAAAGTCATCTTAAGAAAAAAGAACAGAACCTTCAGAAAGGGAACAATTGAAAATGGGTGGGAACTTTGACAAGTAGAAAGTATTACTCGAGTAGCTGTTTTCACAATTTGCAGAGAATTCAAAAGCTGGTTTGAATGCAGAAAATCTGTCTTTAAATGAAACGAAAGACAGAGGTTGTTACTGGAAGTTGAAACCATTTTCGCATAGATTTTTTTCAGTCGGTGAAGCCGCGTGTATCACAGAGCATTTTATTCTTCATTCAGTGTTTTCATTTCATAGAAAACAATATCTCGTTTCCAAGAAGTTTGCTCAAAGATTTTTCCTTCAAGGTACACTGTTGTGCAATATTTCTGCTTGATATGGAAAACATTACGTTTACAGAGGAAACGTCGGGGAATTGGCCACAGGAGCTTAGGTTACAAAAAGATATTAGTTTAAGTCACGAACTTGCGTACGCGATGTGTGCCAGGAGACAATCAACTAGTGCCAGAAGCAAGTTCAATATGTGTATAGAGCTAGTAAATGGATACTAGTAAACCCTGAATCTAGTGCTTCTTGTACTACCTTATATTAAATACTGATTAACCCATTAAGATCCAAAGTTGCATAAACGCAACATTTCATTCGTCATTTTTTTGGGGAGGGAAATTTACTATATTGAACTTTGCTTTTTCATGTTACTGTTATGTTATGTTTACGCAACTTTGGGTTACGCCTTAATGAATTAAAGACCATATAAGACTCATTTTAGTCGCAACTAAATCTCAAATCCTGACGAAGTCCCAACTAAGTCTTGAGTCCTTCTTTATTCCTTTAACTTAGACCCTAGATCCCCACTAGACCTCAGTAGGGACTTGTTTAAACCATTTATGTGCGTGGAAATATGACTTTACACAACTTTAGACTCTTTCCTGTCATACTCCTAAAATTCTTTAGTTTTCAATGTTAAAGATTATCCATACAAATTAATTTTTGACTCTCAGAAATTCTGTTTCTGCATCAACGTGCAATATTTATTTAATTCAAATTTCGAATGTTTGATAATGTGAATAAAAATTTTCTTTTGAAACACTTAAATTCGGATCGCCTTATAAAATTCTATGTGTCCAGGGTGGTCGAACAAGAACACGATGGCGCGTGTAACGATTCCAATTAATACGTTCCAGGGCTGAGCGAACTAATTGCAGGACCTAATGACCGAAGTTTGCACAATTATTCAGAAACGTATGCTACGCTCAGACCAGAACGTCAGAGGTTCCGTTTCTCTAGAAAATATGTGCGGTCGAAACCGCGGCTGTAAAGAAACGAGAAAACGAGCTGCAAAAGTCAGAGCCAAGGGGAATAATCAAGCGTCTGTCAGGATTAGCGCAGTCTGTTCGCTTTCTCTTGAATATTGGCAACGAGTCTTACTTGCAGAACAAATGAATAATTCTGCTACCATCTAGGGAAACACAGCTGCTTAGAATAGTCGGAGCACGTTTGATGCACCGAATGAAAAATTCAGGAGGAAAAGAACTTCTCTTTGTCTCTTTAAAAGTTTTGTCTACCGTGGAAGGAGGTCGACATTTCTTTTAAAAGAATTTACTCGATACATTTTTCGAAGGTTGTCTATTATAATCTCTATAGTGGTTCTTAGTCAAAAGCCAGAGATTTTGGATAAGATCAGTTAATCGAAACACAGAATCTTTGACTTTTGATACAACACTATTCTAAAGGTCTTTTTGTTCTGTTATTAATGAGCGTTTTTGTCTTGTAGAAACATCGATTATTGTAGTTGAATCGTAAATTTGAGAACAGCGAAGGTTCGAAGCAGGAGAAATAAACTGATCGTTAATGCGATGGCTTTTGTTGCTTATTTCTCGAGTAACACGACCAACGAAAGATTTTGTACCGCCCCTAATTTCTGCTCGCAATAAACAAAGTTTACGAGACAACCGTGTCCAGAAATCCGCGGTATAGCTCAACCAGCGCGCCAGGGATTCCACTTTGCATCGCGAAATATGCAAATACACCAGCGGAAATAGGACCGAATGAGACGGTGCTGGACCTGTTTAATTAACAAAGCGTTTTCAACTCGATTCCTTAAGTTTTCTGTTAATTGAAGGGTCAATTTCCTTGTTGACACTTGTAGTTAGTCCTAGCGTATATTCTAGCGGCAAAATCTTCATGTCTCTTCGACGTTTTCCATTTTTAAGGATTCTACGAAGATATTGGTCTACGTAATGAAATGGGCTCAATTATTAAGTAATTGCAAGAGGCTTCTAAAGGAACAAAAAAGAACTAAGAGGAAACTCGAAGAGTGGTAGCTTCTTCTTTTCCTTTTCTCTATACATTATTAAACAGAGATTCTATTATTCCTTACAAAAGACCAGCAGATAAATGGAAGGAGAAGCAAGTCTTAAAATTTTCAATCATTTACATCCTTCCAAGTCTTTCAAGCATCAGGCACCAATCCTCAAATTTAGAACTCAGAATACTCATACATTTCCTACTCACTACTCAGCATCACTACCATCCTAAAAATTCGAAATTCTATCTTACCCAAAAAACAACTCAAACACTATTTCAACAATATTTCACCTCTGCTCCACCAAAACGTTCCAAAAGACAACGCAATCTCTCTTCTCCATCACAGAAACTGACTCACTCTCTGTCAGCTACACATTCGAATTCCGCCTCTTTCCACGCGTCATCGTCACCCCTGCAGCCAGCAGAGGGAGACGAATTGCGCGTCATGCGACGACACCCCAGAAACGGCGAAGGTCGCGCGTGAAGGGTAGTCGACTCGGCGCTGCAGCGTTAACGAAGATGCGTTTCAAAAGGAGGAACGTCGGGAGGGTGGAGGACAACGATCGCCCAGGTCTGGTAGGAGGGACCTTTCGAAAGGCAAGCAGAACAGGGGGGAGAGGGGCGACGAAATAAAGCGACGAGGATTTGGAACGGTTCGTCGCGTTCCTCCTGAGCACTCACAACCCTGCCCCGACCCACTCCTTTTCGCTCTCTTTCATTTGTCTCGCGCCGAGTGGCTGCCAAGCTGATCCCAATTAAAGCAAGTAGATACGACTCGACGTGGATGATGGGGCTCGAAGGGGGCGGAAGTGCCACCGCCAGTGTGTGTACTTACTTCCTTCATCCGTGGACCACGAGATGCGTGATTGTCGTGTTAGATGGGTATCGGTTCGTGCAGTCGGAGTCTGCACCTCAGAACCAAACTGATCCATGTCCTTTTCTGTTATGTGTGCTTGAGAGTAGTTTGTTACATCTTCTTTAGGCTGTGGTTACAGTAGGTGTTTTCTGACGAATTATGTTCTACTGACTTCGTCTACTGACTGACATCTACGATGTTTTGGTGACTGTGCCTGCACTTGTCTCGCTTGTACAGGAAGTAGTTCGAATATATTCTTCACAGGTTGTCAGAGAACGTATCCACTGTTATTTAATATAAAGCTATGTCTACATTGAGGTTACAACGAGGAACATTTTGTGGCCTCTTGTTGCTCATAGCTTGTAACTAGAAAGCTATGTGTTTTTGTAGATGTATGCATCTGAACTTTTCATTGCCTTTGTGTCTAGAAGCTATCGTCCAAAAGTGTTCTAAGTTTTTCTTATTTTTTGTACAAATGGCGACAAAATGTTCCTCATCATTGCCTCAGTGTAGACATAGCTTAACGTGCACAGATTTCTGTTCAGACTCGAATTAAAGTGGCAGGTCCCCTGAGCCTCACCCTTTAAGGAGTCTCATTTTTTCACATACTAAAATAAATTTTTGCAATTACTTAAAAAAATTGTTTTCTATTTATTAATAGTATTCTTCAAAAGTCACATTTACTGTAGAATTAGAGTTAGACTTAGAGTTTGTTTATAACATCCTGTCAAAAAGTAGGGAACATTTTAGTATATTAATATTATCCAGCTCTGGGGCTCACAAAAACTGAATGCAGCCCTGTTCCTATTATTCTAGTAAAATAAACAGAAAGCACAGAAGTGGCCTATAAAATTTAATTTTAAAGAAATAGACTTGGGTATGTATGTAACTTCTTCAAATAGCAGTAGGTGAAAATTAAGTAATATACTCCTAGTCGTCCACAAGTGTGAAATAAAGCAGAGCTTCAAAGCTATTCGTCGAAGCTTATTCCAAGCGATATTCAAGAAATGATTTTTAACGACAAGGCAACTTTCGTTAATAGAATTGCTTCTATCTTCGAGGGACTAACTGATGAAGATACACTCGCAGTTACGACTGTTACAGAGATCCCAGTGGGGAAAGTGAGGAGAGGAATGTTTCCAGATCAATCTTCCACCGACAGCGTACTACTTTCTGAACATTAATTTCCCAGCACGTACTCCAAATAACTATTACTTGGAATCGATACAGGTCTCCCAGAACGAGGCTGGTGTAAATCAATTTTACCTCCCGTCGTGGAACTAACGTTTCATATTTGACATAATAAGAAGAAACGTAGAAATAACTTGGTTTCCAATTTATCCTACATGAAACTCTCATCCTGGGTAAAGGTGTACTTCGATCATTTTTTAAAACAATTTCAAGAATTCTCAAGAGAATGTATATACAATATCACTCATAACTATTCAAACAGTGTCACATGCTGAGAAAACTACAAGTTCCTTTGTAGTAACTAACGTATACTCTTTACATTCGTTTCGTATTTGTATTATATTTTAAAATATAAGAATTACAGTAATTGTATTTTTAGCAGTAATTAATGGGGTTAATCTAAACGATAAATATCAGTTGCTACCAATAAATCTGTAATTCTCCAAACTCGTGGAATTGTTCGAATTCTTATGACTCATTAGTTATGAGCAGTACTGTATGTCTTCTATTCGACGTGACGTCATCAGATTGGCATTCTCAATCGTTTTCCAAAATACCACCGCAGTAATTGACGGCGCGTGCAAACAGAACAAGACAGGATAATTTTCTTCGCGTATTATCTCCAGGCCTATACCCGCATCAGTATCGCCAAACAATTTCATCCTCTTCTCGATGCAGCAGAACCTCACAGGGCGTCTCGCTTTCAGTGATTCAAATCAAGCGCGACAAACAGATGGACGCATAGATCATCGGTCACCGTATCAACGTCGCATTGCATCGTTGATTCGGAAGAGGTGAACCAATAGATCGATTAATAACAATAGGTCGATGCACATGTAACTAGCTCGAAATCGGGGAGGAGTTTCAGAAATAGGATGCAAATGGAATACCAAGCAGAAGATGTGGTCGTGATTGAACATGAAGGGTGGGTTATCGTGAAGCTGGCAATTCAAGTGTGATCAATTTGTTATTAATACAATACATAATAATGTTATCCAGTCGATTGACTAATCGTATGTAAAGTAAATGAGGCAAGAAATTTGTGGGATATTCTTTGAAAATATTATGATTAAATTTTCGTGAAAATAATATCTAGTCCTCAGAAATGGGCATTATTGATGAATAATGTGTACTGATTTAATATATAATATTTAAAACTGCTTTTATGTTTTAAAATATATTTAATAATTTCAATGATTCGAATACCTTTAATTTTATTTATTCAAAGGAATACTAATTTGGTAACTATGGAATTGTTATGTTAAATAGTAAGGTGCACCAAAGTAATGAATAAGAAAATGTAAATAATTGAATTTCAAAATCAAATAACTAATAAGAGTAATAGAATTCTTCTACTTAAATAGCAGAGTTTAAATAATCAAATTAATAAAGTATTTGATAAATAACATTAACTACGAAAGCCTGTCACTTTTCACTGAACTTAAATAGAGCAACAGTAAATTTCCTTAGCTGCATAATTTATCTTAAACCCTAAACTATACGATAGCTTCATAGACACATGTACCTTCTCTTTCAAAATGTACAGATTACCCTTCAAACACACGAGGACGTAGACGAATACAGGTCAGAGATTGGCAAACATCGCCTTGACGATGAAATCCAGGTGGATTCTGGAACGAAGACAGATACAGCGTAGGACGCCATGGAACGCGTGATTTGTCGAGGAGCGTGGCGTTATGCCTTCGTAATGAAGAGATCCGCAAACAGAAGACCATATTTCTCTGAGAATCCTCGTTTCGTGGCGCTGTAGTTTTACTCCGGTTTACTTGTTTATGTAAGTGTCGCGAGTGACACTTTAATGCATCTTTTTATCTGACCCTGAAGAATCATAGCAAGGAACCTGGAAACGAGTCGAGAATCCTTGCTCAAAGCTGGTCGAAAATTGGAGATTCTCCATCTGTGAGGTTTGACTAGGTCATTTTGCGGTATTGTGTGCTGAGCTCTAACAAGAAAATCTGTAGAACGTCTTGCGGGAATGGAAGAGGTCTTTAGGAGAATGGTTTGATAATTTGATAGAGTGGAATCTTTTTATCAAGCTTTTTGTAACTTTGGATGGGATGAAACGGTTGAAATGGTATCTAGAGATAACTATGTGGAGGTCATTCTCAGTATTTAATCCTGCAGTTCTTTTGGGCACCTACAGGACTTGTCTTTTGAAATTCCTTTTTTATTGGATGGAGATCATAATTATTGGCTGAATTATTCTGGTTCATAGGTCAAATAAATATGAAATATACAATGAAGAAAATGCAGTAGATTAATTGCTTTTTTCTGTGTACAGAATCTGATACCTTCAGAGAGATTATTAGAATCTAGTGCAACCTAGAAAATAATTTAGTAGAATAAAGACTCAGTAGGTATATAATTTCAAATTAATGCTTGCAGGTAAACCTTATCCACTGCGTTTCATTAATCAAAGGTAACGTTGTAAATTACCAACAACAGGGATTTCAATCTAAAATCTATTCGGCTTGGAAAGCACCACAATAATTTTGCATACCTTGATGAATACATACAAGTTTATTTGTATCATGTTACAACAATCTGTGCATTCCAATACTTACATATAGTATTTCAATAATAATATTTCGATATTTTAATTAATTGAATAACTGATAGGAACTTTGGTTTGATCCATGTTTCAGTTTCCTTCTCTGATTATACATACACATACGTGTAGGAGTAGAGGCAGAAATCGTCGAGCTAAATAATAACGGAGTTAATTAGGAGGTAAAAGTTGTAAATTCGTAGGGTTCCATAATTATAGCCAATTTTTTTAATACAACATGATAACAAGTACCATTTGCTAAATAATCAAACAGAGATTTAATAATGGAGTCGAATGTAATTTCACAATACATCAATAATGGTAATATTTCATTTCCCTTTAACTGTGATCGTTCCCTGACGATATTCCCGCAATATTTCATTCCATACTTTCGCTGTTGCAAATACTGTAACACGAACATTTCCTGTGCGATTTCAAGTAAAACTGCGCTCAAATTTACACCGATAATAAAATTTGAATCGAGTCTGTTAGACCAGCCCCAACATTTCTATGATATCATAATATTCTCGTTCTCTGTGCTGTATCCAATTCATTGCCTCGTTGCTAACTATATCTAATACACCTCGAATATTCTGTTATCCACGGTACGATGCACTGTGAAACGCCGACGCTTCGTTTTATGAAATTTCAAAGCCCCTCTAATCACCACGATCAGCTTAGAACGACGCAATCACGAATTAATCGCGAGCTTCGGTTGCTTCCTGGATCATAGAATATCATCGATATCAAGCAAATGAGGTGCAGTCACCGTTGTAGAGGTAACATGTGTGGAATGAAATATTTCTAATTATGATTGTGTTAAATTAATGTACTCTCTGTGAGAAGATAATTATGTTTGCGGGACAGAGAGATAGGAAGCTCACTGTAGGTTCTTAATTGATTAGCAAGGAACTTATATTAGGAACGCGTTCCTGAAGTCAACCTTTATGATGCTCTCATTTTTGTAAAGTACATGCTCAAAGCCATAGGTGGATAAAAGCAACATTAATTACTGAAAATGCAGAGATGCTGCACAATTATTACAATTTTCATCTCGGACTATAATTGAGCTTTTATTTCTTCAGTGCAAAGGATTTTATTTATCTATTTCAATCTGTAGAATGCAATAAGCTGGATGTCATTTCGATGATCAAAAACAAGCTGGAGAATTAATCAAAATCTGGAAGAAGTACAAAACACTGGTTCTTTGTGCAATGAAATAGTAAAGGATAAGGATAAACGTATTTTTCGAGAAAACAGGAATTACCTTGCAACCGTATGTTTGCCTTCAAATCTACTTTGCAAAGTTATGCCTCGTAATATTATACATTAAATAAAACGCAGGAAAATTACTTTCTTAACGAACCAGGAACTGCACTCTTCAGAATCAGTGAGACGATTAAAACTTCTTTTGGAAGTATTTCCCAAGTATCCTCAAGCTTAATGCGCTTTAAGGGAATCGTAATAGCAACGAACCAAATTACCATTTTTTTTTTTTTTCTCGAACGCAATTTTCGAAACGTAAAGGAAAGAAACATTTCCGCTGTAAACTTTTCAAAGATATTGAATACAGTTCCCTTCATTTCCCTTAGGATATGGAAATATTTCTCGGAAGACGGAAAGAGTTCATCGACCACGTAACAAAGCAGAAACACGCTTATACTTCAGCACGATAAAATTATTATTACCTCTTTTAAGACACCGACGTTCCGCGATCGCTGCACTGAGAAGCAGGAAACAGCCTAAGTTTTAATGTCTACAACCTTTTCATGATCATAAAATTTTCAAACGCGATACGCTGCCGAAACTCCGCGGAAGCCTTCAAATTTAACTCCCACTCAGTTGCACTTTTAACCACGTACCCTTCTCATTTCGAAAATTAAACGCAGACTCGAATTATATGATCCCCCTGTCATAACGAAGGAGCTGAAAATATGTGCAATCCACTTTATTAAACAGTGGTCCTGATAGAGAGTTGAATTTTTTAATAAAATTAAGTTTTATTTGAGATGAGGTAGACGATGCTATTCCTGAAATTAAAATCTAAAAATTGGAATACAGTGCTTATGGAGAATTCTATTTAATAATTAACAATCAGAGATAACAAGGAAATTTAATACAATTCACTTGCACATATTCTTCCAAAACCTACACGCCTCCACAACCTCAGCAATAAAATAAAACTACTCCCCTGAAAAATTCAAGTTATGAAATGAAAATGCACCTGAAAAGTGCATCAAAAACAGCGAATAAATGAAATTGGTTTAAATAACCCTTTCTAAATTTCGCAAAAATTCTGCTTTAAAAATACCTCAAAAAATACAAATACCACAGGCAAGAGATGACACAAGCAAACTCCCCTTATTTTGAACCTCTCGCCAGAGCAACCCATGTCCCTGAAAAATTCAAGCCACGATCACAGTTACAACCATTGAGAAGACAAGAAGCCCAGGTATCCTAGCTCGTATCCATCCATTTCTTCGAAGATCACGCAGATAGCGAAAGTCACGGAGCAACCGTGAAGGAACCCAAGACGCGTGACAGTCGTAGATCACAATTACCCAGGGCGGCTAGGAATCACCAGAGCCCACGTGGGAGAACCTCTGATCCTGGGGATCTGCAATTCCCTGCGCGAGGAAGTCAGGGCATTCGTGCGCACGCCTTCGTGCATTCATTATTCACAGGACCTTGCACGTTGATTATTGCGCCGCCTAAGTGCGTGCTCCCCCATCTGTGCACGCGCTCTTGCTCGAGTAACCAAGAAGAGGAGAGGTCGCGTTGCCTCGAAGTGGAGAAGAGGAGAACGAAGGTGAAGGGAAAGCGAGAGTCGAGAAGGTCGGGGAGAGGCGAGGGAGGGACGAGGAAAAGGACCAAGAGCTGTGAAGAATGCAAGGTGGTGGATTCGATGCATGAATTGACACGCAGAGGATGCGTGAGACTTGAAAGAGCTTACAGCTGTGTCCTCGTTCAAATAACAACAAGAAGCTTCTTCTTGGTGTTGTATGTTTCTTGAAGAAGATGCTGCTTGTTGTTGAATGCTTTTCCAAGATTCTTCACATTTCTAGTGGTAGTAGCGAAGACTGCTACTAGTTGCTCGTTTGGCTACGTCACTGGAAGCAAGAATAAGAAGCTTTTTCTTGGTGTCCCATGTTTCTTCAAGTAGATGCTGCCTGTTGCAGAATGCTTTTCTGGGATTCTTCACATTTCTACCGACAGTGACAAGGATTGCTGGATTGCTATTAGAAATCTAGGTTGCTAGTTCTTTTGTTGATATTCTATATTTCCTGAGAAAATCGTTGCTTATTATCCAATGTTTCTCCAGGTTTCTTCGCGTTTCCTGCAGTAGCAAAAGTTACCACTTCTTGCCTGTCTCTGTTCGAAGAGTTATATCGAGGAAAAGTAAGAAACAGGCGTTCAGACAACGCAACTGAAACAAAAGTTCTTTCAATATGTACACTTTGTTGTTTTTTTCGCAACTCACAATTTATTGCAGTCAGTATTGCCAAATGCCGGGACAAAATGTCTCCCAGTGACGTCATAGAATAGAAGAGAGGGAGTACTACAGTCGACTTTATTTAATCGTAGTAATTAAATTTTACTGAAGGTGGAAGAAGAACGAACATTCGTTAACTCATCTAAATTGTAAACATACCATTACATGCAGTACCCTCATTCTTCTCCTCTATGACGTCACTGAAAGACATTTTCTCCCCGTATCTGGCAACACTGATCACAACCATCAACACAGTCACATTATAAAATTGCCTGAAGCACCGACGCTAGGGAATGACCTAACTACATAATCCCCTAAGTCATATTACTTCCCATTGGTCATAAAAGCTTCCCTTCGCTGCATAACGCTGCGCTTCGTCGCTCTGCATTCAATGTTTGCCTAGGCCAGAGATTCTCAGCTCTTCCTCCCTTATGACTCCTTTTCAAACCTCAGCTACCTCTATGGGCCCCTTCTCCCTTTTTTCCTATCTCCATTTTTTCTTGTCCACGTCTTCCTTCTCTTCACGTGGTCCCCAAAATTCGACGTCAGAACCCCAAGGAGGCGATATCAACCCCATTGAGAAACCCTGGTTTAGGCCAACCAGAGAAGAGCAGGCGAAGGGTGGCATGAAAACCGAGACAGGGCTGACACGAAGGAGGCACAGGGAGCCCGACAAGGCAGGGGGGTTGGTTGCCGCGTAGGGCGAAATGAATTCATATTTACGAAAGCTGCATGCATATGCGGAGCTTCGGGGCGGATTTGCGTTAGCAGATACCGAGCATCTTCCTCGTCACGTAACTGGAGCCTGTACCCGAGCGACTGCTCGACCAATTTCAAGCGATCCCCGCCACTTCGCGGGGCAAATTAGGCTGAGATATAAGATCGTGTTTGGTGGCAGAAATGACCAGCGAGGAGACGCGGCTGGCGTCGAGAAATGCGGAGCTTGGCTGCGAGCTGGAGCCACTTGCGTAGAGGGACGGCTGAAGAGGTGTGGAATTGTTGCGACTGCTGCGTTGAGTACGTGTATACGTGCATGGGTTATCTTCGTGTAATTGGGGTTAATGTTTGATGCTAGATGCGCTGGATGGACATTGAAGGTACATGAGAAGTGTGAAGTAATGAGAGGGAAAATTGGTACCTGGATTCTGGAGATTGTATGATGTCTTTGAGTAGAGTTTGCACATATTTTACAGAACGAGTCAGAGAAGCATTGAGAGGGGGGTTTAATGTAGAAGCTTGAAATGTAGGCTCAAGGGCAATAGAGTACTGTTGAGAATTGGGAGAGAGAGATGAAAAGGGTTTTAGAGGAAATGGAAGAAATAACAAAAATAGATGTGTTGATAATAAGTACAGACTGAGCATATGCAGATATTGTACTATTAGAAAATGAGTTTTAATCTGAATAGGTGCCACCAGGCGAAGAAAACGCTTATTACTCATCTATAGTCATGAATATTCACGATACTATGATAGATAACACCTCATTCAGGAGATAATATTATTCCTCATTATTCCTTCCTGATTCATGTTTGATACCTTCCATGTTAAAAGAAGGAATATTGCAAATTTTAATAATAATATTTGAATCACAATGAAACTTAACTTGGAATAAATAATCTCATCACAGACGTGGTAAAGCGATTTCCATCGACAGTCCAATATTCATGGATCCAGCATCTCGTTCCCCTAATTTCTAACTATATCACGTACATGATTGACCCTCGGGTCATCTATTACTGACTGGTGTATACCGAGGTCAAGAGTCTTACCTTGCTGATTGGAGTATCTCAAGTGGTACTGCTAATAGACAGCTCCTAACCCAGACCTAGCCTAGACTCGAGGATCACTCTGATTAGGGAAGATCAAGCAATACTTTTGATGAACAGCTCTGTATCACCATTCAGTCTTTGACATTAAATCAGATATTACAGTACCTCACCGAAACGTAACAATTTCGTAAAACCAGAAAAATGTATCACTCGTATCACATAAAACGTTAGTAGATCTAGCTTGGGAAACTATAGCTTTCAATAAGGTCCCATAAATTCGTATTAGCAAACATCAAGCTTCATCAAATGAACACCATCGAACCATTAAAAGCTCCTCCTTTTCCCTTTAATTCCCCACAAAAACTCGCCACAACTGCGTTCTCCCAATCGAAACAGATCTCCTATCTGCAATCGATCCCGACCCCCATGAACGCGGCTGCCAGCTAACAAAACCAATTTCCCCGCGCGCCGGAGGACGAAGTAGACATTTTTCCCAGACGGCAGAATTTCGAGGTCGCCGTCGAATAAATCACTTACGCTGGACAGCGTTGCCGCCCCGAATTTATTATTTCGCAGTCGAAAGCCGCGAAAACGCAGTTAGCGGAATCCCTGGCACCGGCAGTGGCCAGTTTGGATCGGACCAAGTGCGCGCACCTGCTTCTCTGGCTCTAAAATTAAACCTGGAATAAAGTTACGCTTTATCACTGGACCCACTGCGACTAGGGCTGTTCAGTGTTTGCGCAGAGACGTCGTAGGTGCTTCGTACTGGCGCAGAGGATTCGGGCCATTCATTGTCAGACGCTGGCCGAAACGCGAGCGCATATCGCGACGCTGTCAGAGAGCCGAGACACCCGTGGAACAGAAGCTGAAGATATTGCCGCGCATTGTTATCGTTGCCAAGGGAAATTCAATTTCCCTGGGTGTACGTGATCGAGGCTAATAAGCGAGTACACTGTGGTTGTAGGTGCTCTGAAAGTTGACTCTGTAAGAGGGTGTGTTTTGTGGATGCTTGGTTCAGTCTGGCTCTGTTTCTGGGGGGAAGGTAATGATGTGGAAGCTTGGTGTGATGATTTCTGAGGACTAGGTTAGATGGTGATGGATATTCTTTTCTTTAAGGGTTGAGGAATCTTTAGATTATTGATGCTTTGTTAGGGAATGCTTACCAAGGGTTGGGTTATTGTTTTAGAATGATTAAGGAAGGGAGGATTCAGTTTGTTCTCTGTCGATTTTAGCTTACTTTGTGAAATAATTAGATGCTCGATAATTCTAGAGGTATACATAATTGAACCTTCAGATCTGTTGAAATAACTGTTGCACACAAATGTGATGGTACTGTACATCCACATAATTCTGTATAATTTATTGTATCCTCTAACGTTATATAAATATGAGATAGATAGTGAGCAACGTGTGACCTTCTAGAAACAAAGTAGTCTACACACTACATCCATAGAAAGCAACTACATCAAAACTGGAATAAGATAAGTTTCATAGCTCTTCCTATGATAAAAAAGCTATTATTCCATATTGTATTAAATTCCCTAGAAAAATAAGCTCCTGCAAATATCTCTTCCCAAAATCCTCATTGCTATCTTTACGTTCATCACGCGCGTAATTAACTCAAGGAGGACGTGCAGCAAGGAGAAAATCAGTTTACCCCAAAAGTCAAGGGTGATATTAAGATCAAGATGAGGCAAAAGTTCTACGAAGTTCATAGTAACACGCTGGAGCTCGCCCGAATTCCACCGAACGGACTTAAACTCCTCAAAATCCTCGAAGGTACTCGCTTACATGGACTCGAACATGGACCCGTACGCGTTATCACTTCCATTCCCTAATTCTTAATTCTGTTAAATGTTCAGATGGAAGTTTGCGTTGAAACCGATTCAGTCTCTTTCCTACTTAAACATCTGGCTGCTTAAACTTTCGTAGCTTGTGCACGCGTACTACTCAGAGGGGTGCTGATTAAAGCTAAATGCGCAGCGAGAACTAAAAGCTAAAACACAAGAGTGCTTGTGCTCGACGGAGTCTGCTTTGCCAGCCATAAATGTTTATCCTGGGATGATAGTTACGAGACATCTTCAAAGACCTTCTACCTTCCAGAGGCAGGAAGCTATGCCAGTGTTTCGTTCTTGTGGGAACGCTGAATTCTTCCTCTATAATAGTTTGTGAAATAAAAAAGTTAGATATAGATAGAGGCAGCAGTAAAGTGGCTTCATTTTTCTGCCTTTTACATTGGTTTCAGCTGTTCTGTAGATACATGGTTCAAGTTTATGGTTTGTTGTCTTCTAGTAATATGGTAGGACCTATCCAGTCTCAATTATTTATTGTTTCTTTTACTCAGAGTATAGAATTTGGAGTATAGTAGAACACTGAGTTAAGCTTGAATTATAATTTAGTAGCAGATTATCACAAGTAATAATTAGCCACTGAGAATCTTCTGACTGAAGACTATTGAAATCCTGTTAAAACCTATTGAAATAATTTCCTCATAGTAGAATAAAATGCAGAAAAACGGTACTAAATCCTCAATTTTCGAAATTTTCAAATTTTGAATTTCTAGATACTCAGAACTTTCAACTTTTCAAGTTTTTAAAAATTTAAACTTCTAAATATCTAAAACTTTGAAATACTCCACTTCATTTATGTATCTAGGATTGTAAGGCAAAACAAACTATGTCACATTTCCGAAAAATTTAAATTAATGCCTTAGATGGCATCTAAAAGATAGAATTCACATTTTCAGAAAGGAGAAAGGATATTAAAAGCCCTTTTCCACCCAAAAATAAGGATTCAAGAAGACATAAATCCATAAAACCACATTGAAGCAGAGAACACTAAACGCCAATATCCCCCCCCCCAAAAAAAAACCATGTGACCTACGTCATTTTACCTTACACCCTCAGATACATTCATTCCAATCCCAGCATCCTAATTCCTAAACATCTGTAACCCTATGCCGCGATAAGGTTTAATTACCCCACGAACCATTAGAAATCACCTACCATCGATCCCTCCACCATTCCCCCAACACAAGTATCCTTCCTTTCAAACGTCCTCCAATGATCCACTAACCCTTCCATCAGCACATCTCTTTTAAATCCCATTACCAGGGGCCTTATCCCTCGCGCCCTCGTACCCCCGCCGTCGCCCCTGGCTGACGGTGGCCTCGTTAACATCGCGAAACGTTAAAATCTCCTGGCACGGGTTAATTCACGCGGAGTGCATTGCGACACGGCCGCCGTAAGAGCGGAACAATTCGCCGCTGCATCGGCGTGCGCGACACACCTGGGGTGATGCTGATGAATGGCTCGAATTAATGGCATATGGCACGCAGTGTCGCGCAGAAAAATTTTCGCCCGCGTCGAGGGAACAGAGAGACAGACAGGCGGGCCACGACTTGTTGTCCTCCGCTGTCACCGCGGGGCTCAGACACCATATGCGTGGCTAGGATGCGTTGTCGCGAGAAAAAAGGAGTGGAGAGGCTATAGAGCGTCGCGGGGGTAGGTGGCACGCTGGCAGGAGGACAGGGGTGGTAGCAGAGAGGGATGGGGGACGGGAGGGGAGCTCGCGCCTCGACGGAACAATCGGACGTCGGAGACAATGAGACTACTTTGTCCACCGAAGTTCGTCGCTGCGAGGGCGAGGCTATCGGCAGTTAACGCTCCGCTTTTCAGCCCGTGGAGGCGCGTACACGCTCGGGCCTCGCGGGGCGTCCACGATTGTCACGTCGGGGTTCAACAGGCCGCGCCTTACCGCGGAACTGTTCGGTTTCTGGGGAAGCAGCGGCGGGAGGACTGGTTCTACAATGCGCAATTGTGGGACGCTGTAGGTTGTCGATTTCACTGTGCTTTTGGAAATATATCGAATATTTCTTTAACTCTTTGAGGGTAGGTGGGTTAAAGCTTTTTAACCCACTTTTTGCTTAGGACTTTTAATATTTTAAGATGTTTTCGCACAAAATGAAAGGTGGTTTGATGGATCGAGAACGAGCAAACGATGAAAGCAATTGGAGATGCAAGTCAGCCACTGAGAAGAAAATACCCAAGAAGTACTTGGTTTTCTTTTACCTCCACGTTTCTTGGAAGTGGATCCATGACGTGATGAAACTTATTAAAGCTACAGAAAATGGGTGTTTAATATTTTCTGAGTAGTTTCACAAACAATTTTCGCGACAAAAACGTATGTATTATATTTTTCTCATATTTTGTCTAATAATATTTCACGGATTTAAAAATAAAGTGAACATATAATTTCAAGCAAGTGTGCATATAGGAGCTTAAATTTAATTCTTCCAGAAATAAATTTGTTGCGGCCAAAGAAAAAAAGAAAAAAGTGGAAAAACTTCATTTCATATTTCCTAGAAATATTTCTGTCTATCTAACAAGAAACTAATCATACACACGCGAAAGTATTAAACATTTGCACCCCTCACATTCAACGAAATACTGTTCCTATCCCTATTAAATTTTTATTTCGTTACATTCGCAAGAACATACTCGTTCATTGAAATGATAGCGACGATGGTATTATTCCTAAATTGGGCTAATGAAACGCGAAATTTCATGATAGCGTAAGGACGTGATTTTGTCCCGTGTATTCAAGTGCAACAAGAGGATTATGCTTCGCCATGGAAGAGTACTTAAACTGATTAAAACAAACTGTTAATGTTTTCGTGTCGTCGCGCCGCCGTGCCACGACAACAGGATCCGGTGCGCTAGTTTGAAAATGAATTAACGGCGAACGACATTTCTAAATTTAGTCCACGTTTTAGCGTTAATCGGTCATACGCACGTTAATCTCGTTGCGATCGTCACTTGAATAGATTCAGTGGGCGGCGATACAACTCGACCGAATAAATTACGAGGGAATGGAATTTCCAATGGCATATAATTAATATAAACTACGATAATTCAATTGAAATTAAAACAGGAAGAGAGGGGAAACGATTTAGCATTAGCGTTATGTCCCATCATTAAAGGGAGTTAGCACCGTGTGTTAACTCTTAATTAGCTTTTAGAAACGTTCGATATTTGAATAATCTGTTGTTGGAATAATTGACAATTGTCGCTATGTTTATATAACATTAGTAGCTTAAAATAATCAAAAACACCAGGATGAAATGAAGTACCTACTATAAAAAATTGGTATTCTTAATTTGTCTACCTAGATTGTTTAAATTAGCCACTGTGAGGTAGCTCGTAGTTCCAAATTACAAGCTCCTAGACTCGTCAAGATATACACACACCTCAAGCGTGAATATCGCTCTTTAGAAACAAAATTCCTCAAATTTAATCAGGGGAGGAGTCTCTGATAACATACATCCTTTGTATCCTAAGTCGGTTTATCCTAATTCAATTACACAGATTGTCGACAGATTCCTTTCCACCATGCCTAACATTGCAAATCAGCACCTACACGAACACAAGCAACCTTTCAGACATTAAGGATTCAACGCTGCTAATCGTGTAAAGGTGGGTCTACGCTACATGTTATATGACAAAGTTTAGAAAATAGAAAAAGAAGACGTTATGCATATGTCTCTTCTCTGTCTTCTAACAAGTTATGTAACGTCTCCTTTATGTTTTCTCAATTATATAACTTTATTATATAACCTGCAACGTATACCCACCTTAATAGATACCTTTCTTATACAACATATAGTGTAGACCCATTTTAACATCTGTCTTTCCTGTTCTCTAAAATATAAATATAACAAAGTTACATAACATGTAGTGTAGACCCACCTTTAGGGTTAAAAATGTTTACACTTATATTATCTCGTAGATGGCTCTCTCTGGAGCCAGCGTAAGCGTTACAGAAAATCTTAGAAAGCGGATAATTCAGAACGTGGCAGCCCCGACCAGCGAGCACCGCAGGAAATAAATAACCGCTGGAATTATGGTATCCGCCAACCGGCAGAACTTAATTAAATCACACCGCAGGCGAAAGCGCTGAAAGTAGACGATAAGCTGTCCCGTCGCGAATAAAGCTTCCTGCGGGCAGAGCTTGCGCGTGGCCGCATATTACCGCGTGTTTACTCGCGTGGCCATTTGCATGGGAGCGTGGCGATACAACCAGTCGTCGCGGACGTTTGTCGAGCAATTAACCGAATGCAAATATCGAGGTGGTGCTTTCGTCCGCGGCGTCCATTCACCCCCTCAGTCTGTTGCACTTCTTCCCGCGCGAAGGACGAGCTTCGTAATTACTGGCAGCTGCATGCGCCACCGCCAAACGCGAGATTTTAATCCGCGACGCGTCTATCGCGCGAAGGCGTCATTCGAGAGATTAATTCAGCGTGAGATCGCGCCCCCAGGCTCCGCGGCATGACATTACGTCAATGGGACGCAACGCGCCCTTTGACGAGCGCATTTTTCCCTTTGCCTCTTTGTCCTGACCCCTTTGCTGTTATCTGTCTTGGCGACCTTCTGATGTCCACGTGCTTTGATGACGAGTGGGTGCTCCGAGGTCAGAGAGGAGGAATGGAATTGTGCTGCTTGGGGTGGTTGAAGCATCTGAGTGACGGTGGAGGGAAGGGTGGTGTTAAGAAGGAATGATTGGGAAAGTGGAAATGAGATAATTTTGATTTGTTTGTATCTTTATATTAGTTCTATTGCTCGTGTGGAATATTGTTTCATTATTGAGGAAAGTGTACTTTGATTGGAATTGCTTTGAAAGGAATCCTCTGTTATAAAAGTTATGAGGGTTGAAAAGAAATATATTAAAGCTTTTTTATAATAGGAAATATTGTCGAGATCATATCAAAGTGGACTGTAGAGAACATATTTTTTGCTTCGTTTCCATTGTTGTATCATTATTAAAATTATTATTTTTAAAACGTAGATTCTCCACAGACTTCTTCATAATCTCACTCAATCGTAATTTAATTGAGTTTTAATTGAATATCATATTTTAATTGAATCTCTTGACAAATGGTATCTCTAACAAGTCACAACATGAAAAAAGTACTTTAATTTTATCATGACTTAAATTTGTTTCAATTTAACTATACCTCAAACAATGAATGTTTAAGAGAAACAATTACTGTTTTAGCAAAAGTCAAAAATTTAGTTTTCTTGAAACTAACATTCTCTTCAAGAACGTCACAGAGTGAGACTTGGCACATAAACAAATGACAAACACGGGGGATGATCAATAACGAGGAATAATATGACTGGCAGACGTTCTTAAAAAAAGAGAGAAGTTCGAGGCAAAACGAAACAGATACTTGTCAGTATTCTCTTCATCCTGCAATGGTGGCTGTCTTCAGTGGCGTCGCATAAGACGTTCGAGGATTACCAAGAGCGACGGTGTGTCTCGTTGTCGCTTTTACGACGATAATATTTCAGCAAAATGTCAGTCGCGTTTCCTGTTTCCCACGTCATTCCGTGGACAAGCAGTTTGGTGGGAGTATCACAAGTTTCAACATTTTATGGAAAATCAACGAAACTGTTGTCTGCTGCTGTGAGATAAAATGAATGTTCTTGCATAATTCGTCGGCAGTTGCAAACTGTGTTATGTGGCTCTGGGAAGATTAAGGATACTCGAATTTCATTTAAACAACCTTTATAAGGATTTATACCTTGTGCTCTGTAGTAGACTGCTGTACAGAGTAAATCACTTAATTGGACGACTTTCACTTTTTGCAAATTTGTTTGTATACGAAAAAATGCTTTCAATGAATATTGTATGGTACCAGAGCCTGATGGTACTTAGAGAATTTTCATAACTTAGATAGAAGAGAAAAGAACACCATTTTCAATTACAACATTTTCATAGCCTTATGGCAAACCTGAAATTTCTCAATTATTTCGTTATTTCTGTCCATAATTTTACTGTATTAGATTTATATCGCAGACACTACTACATATGTGTATTAGTGTCTTTGGATAGTATCAAGAAAATTTAGGTATACCGTTAACATCAAATCTGTAGTAAAATACAGAAGCCAGATCCCAAAATTGCGAACACAGAGTCTATAATCCAGGGAACGAGATCACGCGCAAAACATGGGTTCTCGTCTGACCACGGAAGTAAAGCTGACCTGAGCGTGGTCGGTGCTCAGATGGCCGCTCAGCCAAGGGCTTCCATGTGCTATTGGCGTCATCAGTGATTCGGAACCCACCTACGATTATAGATCCCAGACTAATGGTCGGTCCAGTAGTCGATGTCAATGGAATGCACGCCCGAGCGTAGAACCTGAAATCCAGGATCCGAAATCTATAGAAACTAGATTCCAGGATCTACACAAAGTGGATTTCGACATCCTTACATTACTGTAATATGAGAAGACAATTTACAAAAGTGCAGAGCACGATCTACAAAACCTTTTAGTAGTAATATCAATTGATGTAACTATGAAGGACGATAATAAAAATCTTCAAATGAAAATAGTGAGAAACAAAAATGTAAGGAGAATAAAATCAGAAACTTACTTTGAACTTTAATAGAAGAGAAGGCAACCCTAATGAATCCAAATAATAATTTAGATTTTGATCAAATTTCTAATACCTAATTATCCATGCTATCAAAGACATTAATATAACGCTAATTTATCAGATCATGGAATTCTACCTCAAAAGCATGGTATAAAGTGTAGAATTAAAAATGCAGTACAGAAAAATTTTAGAAGGCACTGTTCACGTTAACTGAATTCAAATGAGTGAGTCGTGCAGATTAACGAGCTTTGGTCCTAGTTTGACGGTCATCGAAAAAAATGCTGTCCAATAACAATTTTTATTCTTCGCAGCGGCCACTGGTACCTCGTTGTTTTCGCGCAAACACCTCGTCGAACCGTAAATCAACTCGATGCGTGAACACGGGATGGCTTTTATACGATATTAACCGAAGAGCCTGGATTAACTAAAATGTCATATCCCGCGATTACAAGCCGAGTCGCAACACGATGAACGCAGCCCGAAGCGCAAGTTACAATGGGACTCTCAGTTCTACTGGTTTATGAATGCACGTTCGGTTATGTTTGCAGAGGTTTGCACATACTGATGCAGAGAAAAATAAAAATGGTATTTCAACATAAATCAATTGATCAGAGCTATCTTGCTAGACAATGGTTTTTTTTATGTAAAATATCGTTTCCTCGGATTTTGTGTACTTGATTTATGCATAGTCAGTTTTGTTGCATATTTTTTTTTTTATTTAGTTTTTTAATTTTAGTCTATTTTTCATGCTCTATTATTAACCTAGCATAGAGTGATCGGATGTAATGGAGACGTTATAAACCTGCACACGATATCCATAACCATTTTTTTAGGAATATCCTTCGAACCTTTTCATGCACTCACCATATATTCTTAAGAAGTGTCTCATCGTTTATGGGTATGGAGGCTTCTGAAGTTCATCGTAAATTGTTTATGAAGTGATTTATGGTTTTGTCCTCGGCGTGAGAGGAAGAGTGGTTAGGTATTTGTCTTCGAGAATTATTTTAGTTCATATCTCGATGAGTCAAACAATGGTTTTTAAGAATTAAGGGTAAAATTAAGATTATAAAAGGGCATTTCAAGATTTTGTTGAGAAAAGTAGCGAAATATTTAAGTAGCGGTCAGGTCTGACTTATATGTACTGATATTACTAATGATTTTTAACACGTTCACATTCCTATGAACAATATATAAGTTAGGACAATTTAAACAATAAGTTCCAATAACTGAACCAGGAATATCTTATTACATAGTTGACAAGGTATATAAATCTTATTATATTGACGTTCCTTTATATTTTTAATCATTCAACGCAGCTTATATGCAACACTTTTTACCCTTCGTTATTCTTTAAGCACGTTTTACTCTTTGAAAACTTGTTACCCTCTATGTTTTATAATATCCAAATCACAATATGTAAAAGGAATGTGAGAAGTAAAATAACTCAAAAGGAGGTATCAAATAACAGAAACAGTAACCGTGTTTAGTTAGCTATATAACGTACAAGTCACTACCAGAAGTGACTACTCAGCATCATTAGAGCTAGCAAACGCATTGAAGGCACTAACTGAGCAAAGCTAGTACTTACCAGAACTGTCACACATCCTCCAATCATCGACAAACCACAAACAAAACGACTAACCACCCCAAAATCATTAATGCCTTCTCTACTAGATTCGAAAGCCAGCAAACGCCCAACTATCACCCAAGGCTTATCACTACAACTCGCAGGACAACTAAATATCCCATCGTCATTAGCCAAGGGGCAACGCTAGAACTACCCAACAGTCCATAGTCATTATCCCTAGTTAAGTCCTATAATGACTAAGTTACAAGCAGTATCTTCTCATTCCCCCGAAAATCTACCCTTAAATGATGCACAGGTTATCATAATCAGCATCGACCAACTCTCCCAACGATCCTTCAAACTCACCAGTTATAACTAGCAATTACTACTCGAAGGCAATTCCTCAAAATCTGTTTGCTCCTTGGGCTCTCACTTCCCTCCATCATAATTCCTAGCAGATAACAACCTATCCCAAATACTCCAACGACTGAACCACGCACTGCTTCATCGCTCCTTCAACCACTTACTGACTCTACAAATTACTAAAACTAAACTTAGACTTATCACTTTAGATGAAATCCAGATGGAAACACTCTTCAGACTTTTCACCGCAGATGAATCATCCGCCATTGCCAAGGCCCAACGCTGGAACTACCCAACAGCCCATAGTCATTATCCCTAGCTAAGTCCCAGGACGACTAAATTACAAGCGATATCTCCTCATTCCCCCGAAAATCTACCCTTAAACGATGCACAGATTATCACAGCCAGCATTAACCAACTCTCCCAACGATCCCTAACAGTCGCCAGCCCATCCACGCCGAGACGTTGTCTAGTAAAATCGCAGCCACTCATTCGGAATCGATCCTCCTCGCAGTCTGTCGTCGCTCCTCGCCGTCGTTGAGGGACTCGTCTCGTCGAGCGCGAATAAAGTTGCTCGACCGTCCCCCAGCTCCCAGGGAGAGTGTGTCGCGAGTTGGTCTGGCGACTCGAGGAGCACGGGAATTTTTGCGCGTCTCCGAATGGGGCGAAACAACGGGGCTGGTAGAACCTCGAGGATCCCCGATGCGAGGCTGACGTTCCCTGGGGAATATTCTCCCGACGCAACCCACACGCAACTTACTTACAAGTGCTCATACATATGTATCCCATCAGCATGCATATAACATCCGAGTAATTAATGTATGGCTGCCTGCAGCCCCCTCCCCTCGCTTCCTCCTTTTGCTTGCCTTTCCCTCCGCGAGTCACTCGGAGGGATTCCGAGCCATCCGTGCGCGAACACTTCTCCACCCCCCTCTTCAACCCTCTTTCTCACCCTCTCGTTCCTTTTTCCTGCGTTTCACGCGCTCCTCCTTTTGTTTGGGTTACTCGTCCCCGAGTTGGGGCGCACGAATCTGACGTTTGGTTATTTAATTTGATACCAGACCGGTTCCACGAGTATCCTGGACCGAGTGTTCCGTGCGTCTGTTTTCTTTGGGTCTGAGTTGCGATATGGTGTTAATGACTGCAGGGTTCGCGGAGCTAATCTTGACTGCGCGCGAGGTGCAGCCGTGTTTCGATTTAAAGTGTTGGGAATTAATTAACGCGTAGTACGTTCTTGGCGAGTGTTTCGGGGGTGATGACTCGGGGAGCTTTGATTATCGGGGTGGCTGGTTTTGGGATTGAGATGCAAATGTTTTAGGTCTAGAAGCAGTATGTGGAGAGCTTCTGGGGTTTTGGGAATTATTTTTCTGCTTTTTCTTCAGTTTGTGTTTTGTTTAATTGTACTAGATCTAAATTGTGGCATGACATATGCATATGTAGGAATTTTTCTGAGACTATTTGTAAGTTGATTAATTTTCATCGTACTGGGGTAGCATCTTTCGAAGTTTAAGTGCAGATTTCTAAAAATTAGAATTCTGAAAATTAGAACAAATACATTTAAAAAGACTTCGAAGATTTGTAAATTATAAAGAGTATTCAAGTAACAAGTAGTTTCCACAATCAAAATTCCAAAGAGAAAACAATCCATTGTTACGAAAACGAGCAAAAATTGCAAAACTCACATACCCTATTTTTGAATAAATTTGAAGTAAAAATAATAACTTGTCTCTTCCCTTCTGTCAAGTGTATCATATCGTATTTTGCTTTAAACAAAATTTCTAGCAGCAAAAGGAAACTAATTCTTTTGTGTACATTCTTTAATTTCTTCCGTCTCTATACATGACACAAAAAGATTAATTTAACATGACCCAAATATTATCATACTTCTGAGTAGTTTTTTGCGTAACCAGAATACAATATAACTTATTAATGTTTTCCCTTAAAGAAATTCTGTGAAAGACAATTACATAAGAATAACACTAATCATTTCTCGTATTTAAACGCCAACATAATTTTCCCAGTTTCGTTTCGTCCGTCTCACAAAGATTTCAAAAAAGACTGAAAAGCTGCTTTTCATCCAAGTCTGCCCTCGGAGAACCGCAGCAGTAACCAAATACCACGAGTAAAAACCGCAGCATAATTATATCAAGAAACCAAGAAAGAAAGAAGAGAGGAAAGGTGAGCAGAAAACAAGAACGCTGGCCGAAGATAACAGCAACAAGTTTACCACATTTCAACAGCCACTGACGCTTGAAAAGAAACACTAACAAAGGATTCGAAAACTAGTTTTAAAATGTGTTAATGTATAATCAATTGTTATGGTAAAAAATTAACGCTAATTAAATTATTAATCAAGAAAAGCAAAATTTTTTAATAATGTGACCGAGTTTATTTATCATGTTTAAAGTTTTTTTATATCAACGAGATTTTTTCCTCCCAGTTTCAAACGTGAGTAGAGTATTTGCGAAACAATATTTTTATTTCAAATTATGTTGCCAGAGTTTAAACGAATTCACCCCCGAGACTGTTGTTTCAATGTATAATCCGCGGTACGACGCGGCGGTAATTAGAATAAAAGTGATGAAAATTGTTTGTCAAATTACCTCTGCGAAATAGTATTTATTCATACACGAGAAGCGATAAGGAATAACTTGGCTTAATTTAAAATAACTTGACTAAATAAAACAGATACAACAGTATAATTGTTTTTGAGGCTAAATGGAACGATATAAAATCATTTAAAGTGGATTCTCGAGGATAATAAATTACCGCTAAAACGCTATTGGAAAATATTATAATAGTAAAGCTCCCAAATATTGAAACTTTCAAATACCACGTAAGAGAATTATCCAAATTAAGAATCAATCCTATGTATACCCACTATACAAATGTTAACATCGTTTAAATTTAAATATGTCAGCTTTAAACTTTGAATATTTGAATATTAAACTACTATCAGGTTACTTAACATTCCTCAACGTTGAATTGAACAATAAAAATGAAAACCAACTAACTGTACCACAATATCTGTATCTCAGAGCCAGCGTAACCCAAGTTCAATTTCTTCAAAATTAAATTTTTTACAAAATCTTATTGCTTTTTCTTCATTTTATTATAATAACAGAAAGTTGGCGAAATTACGTTATAAGTGAAAGAAACTTAATAGTACAAACTACTTCAAATACTATATAAAGGAATAGATAATCACATTTGCTCTCCCGACAAACAACAAAAGTGGACTTCAAACACTTGAATAAACTTCAACCTCTCATATGGACAATCAAGCACTCAGCTTCGAACTGCCAATTACAACTCAAAGACAATTACTCAAAATCTTTTCGCTCCTTCGACTCTCACTTCCCTCCTTCATAATTCCCAGCAGTCAACAACCGATCTCAAATAGTCCAACGACTGAACCACGCACCTACTTCCTCGCTCCTTCAATCACTTATTAACTCTACAAATTAGTAAAGACAAATTTAGACATTTCACTCTGAATAATTATCGTGGACGATTCGTCCCCAGTGAAAAGTATAAAGACGAATTTAGAATTATCGTTTTGGACGAAATGCAGATGAAAACAGTGTTTACACTTTCCAATATGAATGAATCAATATTACCTATGTCCAAGTACGCAGTTGTACGCCAAATTAATATTGCACATATTAATATTGTACTTATTTT
This sequence comes from Calliopsis andreniformis, assembly GCF_051401765.1. Taxonomy (NCBI): domain Eukaryota; kingdom Metazoa; phylum Arthropoda; class Insecta; order Hymenoptera; family Andrenidae; genus Calliopsis; species Calliopsis andreniformis. The sequence goes on from NC_135066.1 coordinate 15,403,428, forward strand.
TCTATCCATACAAATATCCCTACGAATATCACAAGTATTCGGTTCGAGAGCAAAGTCTGACTGTTGCGCAAGATATACCAAGGTGGAGTATGGCTACATTCTATTACCTAATTCCGAGTGAGGGAGGATAGGCTACATATCTACTATTGGTGGAGTTACAAGAAGTAAGCAGTGACATTACTATGCTTCGAAATCTTAGCGTAAAAGAGAAAACAGAAAGCTTCTGAACATCTTCACAGAAATTGCTTCCTACTAAACGCCTCAACATCTGAGTGCAATCGTCCAGAGCCATACCCTCTTACCTAAATCTATGACTATTCGACTAATCGATGAGAAGATCTATACAATAGAATCCAAGATACGCGACACCCAAAGTGAAAGCTCTAAATTCGCCTCTTAAGGCTTCTTAAAACGCAACGCTGCTCGACGTGGCGGCCAGATGAAGACGTTTAAGCCTCCTCTCGTTTGCATAAAATTTTCAGCAGAACCGCCGACGCGGGGACGCGCCTAGGACCAGGCGGTTGCACGCGGCCGATCCGCCGCGATCGATCGACATCGATTAATGCAAAATGGATTAAGATCGGCGGCGCGGTGCTCTCGGTCGCTCAAGTATTAGTTATGCCGCCGTAAACACACAAGGCGTAGGGCGCGCGTGATTTCAATTTTAGAGCGTTAATGGACGGCTGGGGTCGAGCTCCTCGATGGATCAGCGGGGTCCCGCTGGGAACAAACACGCCGTAATTAGTCGACGTCGAACAACATCCAAGTGAATTAAGATGCGGCTTACGGCCGAGCAAATATTTGTCGGGTCTCGGGCTCTCCGATCCCCGTCGTCCCGCCGCCTTCGGATTTGAAATCGTATCCCGCGAAGAAGCGTGACGCGAACACGGGATTTCGCGGTGGACGGGCTGGGATTGGGCCGTGGAATGTAATATATCGCGAAACGCGAGACGATGGAAGCGTTCGGAGGCGTGGAACAGGAAAAAAAAGGAACGTTTGGGGGAACGCTGTGACATGGGTGTCAACGCGGGATTTGGCGCGGAAGTGACGAGGGAAGGTGACGGGGTACCATTTTTGTGACGTTGACATGCAGTGGCTACATGGGCGATTCCTTGTCGTAACCTGTAGTTACCCTCCAGTTAGAGGTAACTTCAGGTACAGTGAGTCTCATTCATTCGAGAGTCCCTATTAGGATAGTTTAGGTATATTTTTTGTAATGATAATATTAAGCTGCTGCTCTAAAACCGAACTGATGGATTTTTGAGGAATGATCTTTTATTAGGTGATATTTATCGTTTTCGCTTTGAGGCTACAACTTAGTATTTATAGTTTTGGGATGTGACTTGCCTAGGGAGGGACTCGAGGAGACTTACTGTACCTGAATCTCAAGTTTACTTTAACTCAGGTTAACTTTAATTTATGAGGAGTAGATTTTACTAATGAGTAAGTGAATTTTGGGAAAGCCTAAGGAAGGTTTCTTAAAATCTTCTTTCTTCTATTTTGTGTCTGAGAATCAACGTGATCCAAGTCCTTTTTTGTTATTTTTCAGAAGAACTGAAAAAACGCATTTACCCACTTCTTAACATAATATTTAAAATAGGTAGTTTATATTATTAAATTTCCTTCACGTTATAACGTGACTTAACCTTTGAAGGACCGACCTTCGGCCACGACGTAAGAAGTTGACCCTGGGTCTTTTTGGACCTATACTAATATATACTTTAAAAATAGTTTCTCTGCCAAATATATAGGTATATTATTATACATCTAAAGAAAAATTATTCTGTATTCATGATTTGCACAGCGTATACAGAAAATATTCAGATTAAATTTCACTCAGGATCAACCATCCGAGGGTTAACTAAATTCCTATTATTCTAATAAAGTGAAAAGAAACTAGACAGATCCTGTAAAAAACTTAATTCCAAAGAAACTGGACTTAAGTTAGTCTCTCCCTCAGGTACAGTATCATCTAATAGTTTCATAAATCCCTATTTTTCTTATTTTACACCAACACTATTAATATCATTAATACTATCAATAAAACCTGTCCACTTATCCTTAAAATACCACCTAGCTAATAATGTATTTATTTATAATTCTTTCTTCAACTTGACCAATCCTCGAGCCCCTACAATAAAACAAAAGAAGGAGTAAACAAATCCGTCGGATTCATCACTAGCAAAGCGTTTCTATTCACGGAACGTATTTTCAACCACGTTCCAGGGAAAAGGATTTTCATTTCGAAGCAGACAAAAAGCTGCGACGGTGTGACAAGGTTTCGAAAACAAGGAGGGTATCTAGAGTATAACAGGCAACCAGTTTTGAATAACCGCGTGTTGGGGTTTGACGAACGTTCATTCATTTTTTTTTTTTTTTCTTTTCAACAACTGGCTCGCAGTCGATGTCGAAGCGGTCGGTCGCAATTGGCGAAAAAGCGCGGGGCGGTTGTCTGAAAATCGCGGCAGTCGGGGCCGTCTTTATCTAGGCACCTGGCGCTGGCCGTGGTTGCCTCTTCCACGGGCCGAAAGCCTGTTTTAAATGCTCCCTAGCATTGTTTGCGGCAACTTTCAGCCGCTTTTACTACCGCAAACAACCATTTTCATTTAGTTTTCTTTTCATCCGGCCGATGCGCTAAGTGAATTTTGCTGCCCACTTCCATTCCGCTCTCCTTTCATTTCCTACGCCGCTCGACCCTGTTTGGTAAATCTAATCCTCGGTTTTCATAAAAATCTCCGCGCGCCCTCCTTCGCTGCGCTCTTTCTCTGCCCGTGCCATTCGTTTCTTTCATTCATTTTCCATCCCCCTTCCCCGCCCTGCATACATATTTTCATGTTTCCCTTCTTCCTGGCCTGTTATTTTTTCAAACTTCTTTTTGCGGATCCCTCTTGTTTCCCTACTTTCACTACCTCTATTTACCTTCCTACTCTCTGCGCCCTCTCTCTCTCTCTCTCTCTCTCTCTGCTCTCGTTTCTGTTGACTCAGTTTTCTGTCGTATCTGGGTCTAGAATTTTTAGTTTTAAAAGAAGAAATTTTTATATCAGTTTCCTATTCAATTTTCGCCGATGAATTTCTGGATTTCGTCACAGGCTTTTCGAGAAAGGAAAATTGAAGATCTTTTATTGGGTCCCGAAGGTTATGGAAAATAGAGAAATGGAAAATACGAGAGATTGAGAGGATGACGATGAAAATGAGAGGAAAAATTTACCAATCAGATATTTGAGTGTACCTTTGTGAGGAATTGTGGAGTGACAAAAATAAAGGTACGCTTTAAGACACTTTTCCTGCAATAATATCTGATAATTTTAGAAATTTTGTTATCGTTGGAATCTATGTTAACTCCTATCCAAAAAGTGCAATTCTTTCACAAAGTTTGTTTTAAGTTCGTTCACTAAATCTCATGATACAAGGTATGTACGTCCTTTGGACTTCCTAAATTCGTGTTAGTTCCTCTATTCCTTGAAAAATCAATTTTTCAGATCGTCTTCTGCCTTTCATCTCAAAAATGTATCTTTTTACTTTAATTCGTTCGAAATATATACAATTGCGGTATCTCATATTCAAAATTCATTTCAATAGCTACAGAGTATCTCTTATACAAACGTTTGTCCATCAAATTGGAAAAAGGAATAGATTACGCAAACGTTCGGAGTGGATCCAATGCTTCGTTATCAATTTTCAACAATGTGAGGAATATACACATGAACAACCATGCATTCGTATAACTGTAACTGGTTTCCATTTAATCGGTATTATCGACAGAGGAGAAGGATTGCTGCATTAACTAACGAGATCCCTTCGCTCCGACAATTAATATTTCACCAATCCAAGCAAGCTCAATTGTAACATCCACTGCGCGCTGAAAGCAGCATGTGTTTATAATAATGGGAAAAAATTGTATTCTCTGAACGTTCACTTCCACTGGCACCAATGACGGACATTTTCTCTCGATTTTTTTCGTTTGAAATCTTTATAATTAATCTGGATCACAAATGAAACAAATGAATTTCGTTGAATTGAGCAAGCGAATGAAGCATCTCGAAGTAATTAGTCTGATATTTTGAATGGAAAGGGAGGAATATCACGAGTTTTAATTAAGCTTTTATGCGTGTTTACTTTCAAATGAGTAATTGAAGGTAGGACAGAAAATAGCAGCTACTCAAGGGTAGTGAGCAACTCTCCCCTACTTGAATGTTTAAATTCCCCCGCTATGTTATTACCATACTACTCCTGCCTTTGTACATCGGCGTAACTAGAAAATCATAATTTTCTCGAAATAAAGCAATAACAGTTTCCCGTAACAACGGTAATTTTTTTAATTATGTTACTAATCTAGCAAATAAACGATATGTAAAAAACATACAAAATAAAGTATGTTAAGAACATTATAATATTTCGAGAATGAAAGAAAGCTCTATTTAAAAATAGATTCACCCAGGAGACAAGGATAAGGTAAATGTCCCAATAACTGACTATGCCCCGATACCTGAACACTAAGAATAATTCTATGTGATTGCAAGCTTAAACTCGAATGAAAAAAAAGAGAACAAAAAATATAAAATAGTATATTTAGTTACTGGGACGTAATTCAATATGCATTTTGCGGTTGCCCACTTACTGGGACATTTAATACCTTGAGCATCTAAATATTGGGATATTTACCTCATCAACGCTGCGTGGGCAGGAGCAACAAGCAGTTTTCGATTCCACGATCTCGACAAATGCATGGACACTGTTCCCTTTATTTTACCGAGAGGGAATGTAATATAGGTGGAACGATTTTCCACAGTGCAGAGAGGTAAATTAAAACCACCGACGCATAAAACAGGAGCGCCCTATTTTCGCGCTGTCTGTGGCCATCAGCCCCTTCGACTCCCCGGAATGACGCGAACCGACACGATCCTCAAAAACATTCGTCGCCGCGGGACTGCTTCCGATTCAACGATTCGCGTTTTCATCGAAATGTTAAATGGATCGTAAGTCGTGAACCAGTGCCATTTTCAATATCCTGAATATTGCCTGATCGCCAACCGTTCCCCACCACTTGGCGACCAATAATTAATGCAGCGTCAATTAATTGCTCTTCTGTTTCGCGCCGTCAACGACAAATTTATCCTCGTCGAGTACCGATCTCGACCATGGAAAATGCGAGTCTCAACGATCGTTCGAGGTGTTTATAATAAATTGGATCGCTTTTCTCTTCTTTTGGGTTTTAGTCACTCTGTGGCTGAGAGAACTGCTTAAGTGTGGTGCTTACTTCTTCATCTGTTGTAGAATAATCGTTAAGTAATAATTAAGATAATAAGGAACAATTGACGTAGATTTTTGCGATTTTTGTTTCTGAATCTCTAAATATTTGAACATTTGAATATTTGAATATTTGAATATTTGAATATTTGAATATTTGAATATTTGAATATTTGAATATTTGAATATTCGAACATTTGAATATTCGAATATTTGAATATTTGAATAACTGAACATTTGAAAAATTGAAAATGTTTAAATTTTTTAACACAGTAGGCCATGAAACTGTTGATCAAATGTCCCCAAAAAGGGGAACATACATATTTCAAACATAATTATTTATTAAGAAACGAGTCACTTGTAGATCAACTGGACTTCTGCCAATGTGAATTTATGATTAGGTTGAAATTTTGAATTCTGAAACTAAAATTCAATACACTTACTGTTAAGAAGGAATCAAAGATACCTACTCCAAGGTCGTTACGGATCCTCTACCTTTTTATCCCTCCCCCGATGAATAATTCGACGTCAAGAACAATTTGCAACGTTAATTAAAACTCGTTCCAGTGGCCGTTCACGTAGCTGTCAAGAATATTCAGCGTTCGCTGAGTTGTTACCTCAAGTGCGTTCCTTGTCTGATGAATATGCAAACAGGTTTTAATGCTCGAGCTATTTGTTCGCGTGGCTACAGAATACAGAACTTGGGCAGTGTTTCAGTCAACGCATTAATGATTTCGATCCATCGACTAATCTGTTATCGCAAAGTTCCTTCAAAACCCTATTTAATTATTGATTCGAGAAAATGAGGTCGAGAAATCCTAAGAAGAAAACGTATTGAACCTTTATACATCAGTTTTAACAAAACTTAGCAGCCTTTGTACTATCACATTATTTGCATAATTAAAAATAATAATGGTACTTTTTGTACCCTGTGCTAAGAAATTGCCTCTCTTGGGATTGAGTTCGTCTGAAATATTCTTTGCTTTAAACAGCAAGTCGCATATCAATATTTTCGTAAACATTGGTTTACAAAGACACTTTAAAAAAAAATTATTTACTTTTAATGTGTTTCAAAAAATATGTTTTCATCTAATTTCGATTGTTTTCCCCCCTTTCAATATAGACAGCTATTAATTAAGAAAATATGTGTCAAATATTCAGATACTTCACAAACCTGGAAAATTGTATTAAAATTAATTTATGTAGATTCTATGTCTTCTCTTGTAAGAAGAAAATATGAATCTGAAGAATAGATACTGATACTCAAAATTGGGTATTATTCAGAAAATTACCTTCTCTAACATTACAGAGTAATCAATGTACTTTACATTCTAATCGAAGTCGTAGCAGAATAAGTACAACCCTCATAAATCGATCAATCACAGGCACAGGAACTCTGAATCATTTTCACCAACATTACCAGTTAACTACTAAGATTCTTCGATTTAACAAGACACCAGCTCGGATTAGAGACATTCATCATTTCCTAGCGGAGATCAAATTCATTTCCATCATGAGCAGACAATCATTTTCCTAGACACTCCCATCATATCGAGCACGAGACGTACCAGCTTAATCCATCCATTCGCGGATTTTCGCTCAGGTATGAATGATAAGTAGAGGGGTGTACAGTAGGTAATTGATTGTGTGCAATAGTCGCAGATTAATCGACCATTCTCGCTTGTCACCCTGCCTGAATTCGTCACTGTCACAATTCAGTTCGCGAATCGGATAGACGGTCTGATAAAGCTATTTCGAAAGAGATAGATCAGCTGATCAGGTGAAATCATTTTTATGTCACATGCACTTAGCTGTAAATTGTGTCCTAGTTTTTTAATGTGCATACGATAGACATTCTTGGCAGCAGTAAGTAAGAATGAAATTATGAAGACTGCAATTGTCACCAGCAGAGGATCTTCGTCGAACGTAGAGTTACGTTAAGCGTCTACTTGTCTGTAGTTTAATTATTAAGGAGACTTATGCATTTTGCCACGCATGATAAAGAGAACGGAGGCTTTAGGGCGGCACCCGGTTAATTGCTACAATTACATTTGATTAATGCCCCTAATTACACTTTCTTTTTAAACCCTGCAATGACCCTACTATCGCCGCTCGTTAATCAACTCGGTTAGGCAAATAAATAATGAATATTTTTCGACATAACCCTCGCGATCTGTGAAACTTACTTTATGTGACTTAAGTAACAAAACGACTTCTATAGAGTACTAATAAAATGAAGGAATTTCAATTTATTTGTTTCTTCTAATTTCTTTGTCTATAGATGGGGAAAAACTGAAAAATATGAAAATAAAATGAAAATTTAGAATAATTAAATTGCAACTGGGTTTTGGATTTAAAGGTTGATAAAAACCATCTGGAACTTGGTAAATCACCTGACACCATTGTCAGCATAAAACTAACAATAATTATTATACTCACTGCTCGAATCAAGTATCACAGAATTACACCTCAGCTCTTATAACAAAGATTGATTTCTTTAAATGTAATATAAATAGCCAACACACACTCAAACACAATTATCTATTATTATATAATAAATCATCTCCTAAATTCTCTCCCACCTATTTCTAAGCATGCTGTATTACAAGATTAAAATTGAGGTTGTAATTAGAATTCCAATCAATCCCGCAATCTATTTAAAATCTGGACCAAGTAAAACCAAATTGAATGAAATGAAACTGATAGTGTACCAAGTTTGATCGAAATTATATTGAAAATCGTTATTGATGCGATTTCAGCATGGATACTATATTATACTATCATAGATAGCTATTACTGTACCCCATTATTACCATACTACTGCGTTACCAAAGACAGGAATAACGTATAGATTAATATTCTAAGTCCCCTAACTATCCTCCTATTTTCTTTCACCTTCATGCTTCCTTTTTCAAGCATCAATCTTCTCACAAAACTATCGAAGAATATACTATTTACATTTATAAAGATGATCGACACTGTAGTATAAAACTGTGAAGATTAAGCAGCCCTTAATAATTAAAGTTCTATGTAATAACACATCTATAATCTATTGCTCGGTCATTAAGCGTTGACAGCCGATGCAAACCACGGCTACCAGTTTCCTTGTTATATGATGTAACTGACTCTGGCCTCATCTTTGTCATTACAGTGACAATGACAGATGCGGAGGCAGTGGCAGGTGGAATTGCTCAGTTACCATGCGACGTGGAACCGCCGGTCTCTGGGGACAAACTACATCTAGTTATTTGGTACAAGGAGGAAGCAGACGCGCCGATATACAGGTAAATTCTATCCTTGCGTTTCTTAAACCATTTTCGCTTCGCTGTCAGACTTTTACTTTAAGAGGAAGAAAAGAATGGAATCGGACAAATGGAAGAGAAAGCACTGTGCCTTTCAGTGCCTTAGAGTAGCATTGAGGCTTCTTGTCACCTGTCGAAAATTTGAATCGCTCCTTTCGATGCTCTTGTTCGGTGAAAGTGTGGTGGGATTACGTGTCACGTGACACGGTTGAGTATTAATTGAATCACTTTAGTTTGAGTACATGATGGACTGGGACGTGTAAAATTTCTGTTTTAAATAAAGGGTTTAAATAATAGAATTTTTCGATTTTAATTAGTACAATTATTATGTATACCTTCTGGATATGAAGAACTGAGAATGGTAGTGGTGTAAATTGCAATTTTTAGAATCTGAGTTAGTATGTAGTACACAAAGTTGGTGTAACTTGGGAACCCCGATATGTGCTCCTATTTCAACACGAATGATCTCAAATTCTCAGTTCCCAAATCTTCAGATTTTTTAAATATTTAAAATATAAAGAATTTTTCAAATTTTTAAACTTTTAATTTTCAAATATTCGAAGCTTTCAAGCTTTCAAACACTTAAAGTACAAACCACTAACTTCTTGTATGGTCCAATCTTGAACTTTCAAGCTTTTAAGTATTGAAAGTTTCCAAGCTTTATTCCAATCCCTAAAACTTCTTAGGATGGTAATGGTTAATTATGTTTCTCGTTTAACGAGTTTTGATAACATAGTCAGCTAAATTATACTCTATTTACTTGTATATTAATAAATATTATAATTATAATTTGTTTGTATAATAATAAAGGCGAATAATTAATGTATAAGCAATAGTAGTAGTCTGACAGATATCACTAGGAGTCTCAGCATGTCATGTATGTACATCCTAGTAACATCAAGTAAAGCTTAATATCGAATAGTAACATTATTTAGTCAAAACTGTTCACTTCAGACTCGAATCGAAAGTTCCATCCAGTTAGAACTGATTTATCACCTTAAATTATTCACTTGAATTCTTCCCCGATGAAAACAGTACCTCGCGCAGATACCTTCGAAATTGGAGTCCAGAATGTGCACCGTCGAGAAAACAAATGGTTTCTCGAGGGCTGTTGATGAATTGAAAATAATTGTTCCAGGTTGTTTCGTTTCGAGCAACGTTTTGAAATTTGCTGTATAACTGGTGCATTGCGGGCGATCCACTTTCTCGAGGCGTTCTTACCATAAATTCATTTCCACCGAGAGAATGTTGCTTCTGAAATGGTGCCAATTTCCCCCCACTCGCTGGCGCTTGTTTCCTGGTCGTAATTTCGCGTCTGCTCATCATTATCCACCCTTCACTGTTCCCCCCTCCACTTCATGTTTCCCTTAATACAGATCGGGATTAAGTTTCAGCGAGAGTTATGGATTCACTCCATCGTTGACGCCTTATTTTCCCAAATTTCGCAGTCGACGTAGCGCTTGGCTACATTGGACGCCGCGATTCCAGCCATCAAACATGCAGTGACTCGTCAGCGTAATTTTCTCTTAACGCCGTGAATATTGCAGATTTTATTAATTTCGTAAAAGTTATAGTCACAGGCCTTTGCATATCATATTTATGCAGGCAACGGGTCGGCACGCGGTTCGTTGTCGTTAAAATATTAAAATTACTCGTCACATCGAAAAGGTAAAGGTAGAGAAGGTCGGAGAGGGCAGATTAAATTTTTAATTGATCCCAGTCAACCATCCCCTGAATTTTTAAATCTCGGCACAGTTCCACGGTTATGTTTAATCAAAGTTTCTCTTGTAGTATCATCATTGCGTTTACACGCTGCACGACAGGAATATGGAAATATTGATTCTAGTAGAAGATAATTAGAACTTGTAGAACCTGTCGATGATAAAACTGCATAGTGGAAAAATCTTCCTATCACTTCAGCTGATATCATTCCCATATGTGGATTGTGGAAAGAACTAATCGAATTACAGAATATGGAACATGCGATTCGTTGCTTGAGAAAAATGTAGTTGAAGATTTTATTTATCAAGTTAGGCCCTCAGAATTCTACAGAAATGAAATAAAAATATTGGATTGATGCAAAGTTCGTCCCGTGGATCAATTCTTTAGCAAGAAACCTTAGAATTTGTATGAGCAGTGGATTATGCAGCTACCAGAGAGATGGAGAAAGGTCATCGACCACAACAGTACTATTGACTATTCTATTGATTAAATGTAACTTTTAGTGAATAAACTTTTTCTTCAATTTTTGTCAAAAAATGGGACAAATTTTTGCATCAACTTAATACAATTCAGAGTTTCTCACTCTCTTTACCTTTCCTCAAAACTAAGCTATCATAAATATAAACCGATCTCACAAACCTGATCCTCGCTATGAACTCGTCACTGTACCGCGAACTCATATCAGAGAAACACTACATAACCATACTATTTTTTTAATCAAGAAAACCAGTTTTTGGCATCAGATTATAAAAACAGTTCAGTTGAATTTTAATCAATTCATATACATGTACATATGCATATACATACAGGTATCAATACATACACAATACATTTTAATCAATGAATATGTATCTCTATAAACTCCAATAGAGAACAATTCTTGCAATTTTCCACCCCTACCTTCGTCACAGTGAAAACTGTTTTGGATTTTTGCCCAAAAAAGGGACCTCGATCATCGTGTAACAAACCCAGTCGTCAACTGGAAAATCGTGGCAGAAAGAGGTGTGGAGGAAACTCGTTCACACGGTGTCCCAGGCAGCCTTGACAGGGCACAGCAATCCGTGTAAGAGAGCGTATGAACGTCCTCCTAGGACCGGTTTCAGGAGAGAGGCCCGCGGGCATCGGTTGGCCGCAAATCTCTGCTCGCCTGGGGCGCAGCGCCCCAGAAGAAACAGAAAAAAACTCGAAACACCTGCTCAGGCGCGGCGAATAATCGCGAGTGACTCGGTGATCCTTGCAATCACAGACGACATTTAACGTAGACCTATCATTTCGTGAGAATTTGTGTCACAGAAGCTGGAGACACTCGTTCTAAAGAGAGATTTATCAGGTTTTATTCTTACTATTGATGACGTAAGATGAGCCTCTTCAGGATTACTGGTACACCTGAGTACCTTTAGTTTTTGTTTTAGAAGTTCTTTAATGAGAACCTGAGATGAAGGCTTGAATAATCTTTTCTTCTTTTTCAGAAAAGATTGAATTTTTCTTTAATCGCGATAAATTCCCTAAAAGAATGAAAAATAATTCAGAGTACAAAAAGTACACTAGGAGGAAGCTCATAGCGACTAAGAATGGTCTCCTTTATTATTTAACCTTTTAACATCAGGTATCCCCGATTTTAACCTCATTTATAATCCTTTCTAAAAAATTAAAATGCTTATGGCTTCCTGAAGCGTATAACAAAAACCTGTATTAGTCGACGACCTGCCCTGTACATCCTCTTTGACGCAATCGACTAAAACTATATCAATAAACACGAAAACCATTTCCATTTTTGTCAAAATTCGATTTTACAGATCAGCCCCCAAAAATCGAGATTATTCTTTTAGGGCAGAGTTACTACAGCTGAATTACGAGCTTTTTGATCACCCACGATCAGCAAATATTTGCCCGAAATGTTTTATCAGTCGCACGATGGTAACGTGTAGTGTCAAAGAGGTTCGACCGAGTTCGTTGTAATAACGAAGTCAGGTAAACAGGGAAGCAAAAAACTTCCAACTCACAAACGATTGAAACTAATATTTGCTGTATCCAAGGTAGAGCTGTCCAATGGGCAACTGAGGGAGACCTGTGACAACATAGTTGTCAAATGAGTGGATTTATTAGGAACGGTAAACCAGGCCGCGGATACGCGTGACGTGCGTACGTTGGGCGATGCGAGGAGACAATACGATCCAGTGTCACATGGAACAATGTGGAGAACCGGGACAATGTAGTCAGTTTGTTTCGCGCAGAGCAATAAACTCGGTGCATTATGTTCGTATGTTCTTTCGTGTCGATTGGCGCTGCGCAGAAATATAAATTAGAACGGTTGTAATCGAGAACGGGTGAGGCGAGGAGTGAAACAGCTGCAGAGTTAAATAAATATGGAATTTTAGAATTGCGTGATCACGCTATGAGCGTGATGGGACGAGCCTGCAGAATTGTGAAGCTGTGACACTGCTGGTCGATTTGGACATGTGCTGAGTTGGAGAATCGAAGACATGTGAAATGTATTGTAGTGATAAGATAGGATAAATATTGCTTCGACTTGTGAGAGGGTGATAGTGAGGGGGTGTAAAGTTGGGGAACTTTGTGAGAGGCAAGGTTGTAAATGGATATCTGTGAGGACGTAGAACTGCAAGATTCTGTAGAACTTGGATGAAAGTATCATTGAACTGTAGTAGATTAGTGTAGAAATCGTGCAGAACTAGTGTAGAACTACTTTAAGGATACTATAAACTTCTTATGAGATTTCTGTAGAGTTTCTGTAGGATAAGAAATAGAGTAGTTCCTGCAGAACAACTGCGCTACTAAAGTATGAGTACCTATTGCAAACTTAATACAAAGTTAGAGAACTTTGAAACAGTGAATGTTAGGGATAGAAAAATTGATGAAGTTTGTAGAGCTGCAGAGAAGTGTAAAAAACTTGGGTGACTGCTGTAGAACTATAGTAGATTAGTACTAAAGTAGTATAAAGGAAATATAAAGTTTAAACAATTGTAGTACTTTTAAAGAATTTTCTCTAGCTTTATTTTGATTCTACTATATTACTTCTGCTCTCGTTCTGCAGTACTTCAGCCCACTAGTAGTTCTATCTTAGTTCCACAGTTCTGCTGTTCTGATAACCATAGTTGTTCTACTTTATTCTATTACTATAGAACTATTCAGAGTTTACAATTATTCTACCTTAGTTCCTCTATAATTCTACAGATGTTTTACTGTTCTACTTTGGTCTTCCCAGAGTTCTACTGTACTTCTATAACTGGTTTTCTTTTAGTTGTTTCCACCCTTAGTTTTGTTACAATTCTACCTTGATTTCCTTCCAGTTCTACCTTAATTCCCCCTAGTTGTACGTGCAGCAGTTATACTTTAGTTCCCTCTTAGTCCTGCAGTAGTACCTTGGTTCTGCAATAATTGTACCTTGGTTCGTCCATAGCTCCACAGGAACTTATATTAATAAAATAAAGAAAAAGTATTACAATACTGTACAAAATCAATTTTTAATGAAATAGACTTGAATCATTTCGACTTCCAAGTTCAGAAATATTAATAAAATATAGGAACTAGTATAACATCGTTCTGCAGTGGATAAAAGACAGTCAGGCACTACTTCTGTTATAAAACTACTTTATATCTACACTATATGCATCATAGTAAATTTATAGAAGCTCACAGCTGCATAACTACCGAAAACTATGAAACCCTGAAAACGATGAATCTCTAAACTCTGGACGATCGAAATTACATACATATTATAAGACCTGAGAAACACAATATCGAAGACCCAAGAATATACGTACAATAAAAGCAACAGAATTGTCAGAAAAACAACTCAAAGCTAATCACAGTAAAATAAACACGTCCCTTGGATCTCGCTCCAAATCTGAATTAACAGAGTATAAATAAGGGAACACGATCAGCTATCGAGAAACGTAAAAACCTTTGATGTCTTCTTCCCACCAGCGGCGTACATCGAAGTTGATGTCGTGACTTTATGCATAGAAACGAGGGAAACCAGAAATCCCATCTTTTTCGTCGTAGTTATAAAAGATCGTGCGCCTGGCTTTGCTTCGCCTACTATTTCCGTTAGCACGTTCTTCCAGGCTATATAGTTGCCTCCCTTCCCGTTACTAGAATTTCGAGCAGCGAATTGGATGCCCTTTCTCTCCTCCCTCGATCGCCCAGCCGCCACTCGTGAAAAACTGCCGCTATGTTTCCATATTCCCACCGAAATTACATATAAGATACTTTCCTTGCACAACCACTTTAAATGTTACGATCTCGCATTTAATACATGATAACTCACCCCGTTACCTTTGGAAGTTACTTTTTATGTATAGAGAGAGGGCTCGCATTACTTAGCATCTTTATGAGACACCGAAGTCAATTTGGACCGAAGCTCGTAGCAAAACCTGGAAGGTCTCTCCCCCATAAATAAACCGCTCTTTAACATATTCCATTCCTTAAAAACAAAGGCAACTAGAACAGGCAAAAATGCAAAAGGCTTTACTGAAGTTTCTATCGAACCAAATTTCATGCTGTGGTATCAGCATTCCTGTATTGAAACTAGTGGAGGAGAGAATAGAGCAATATAGAGATGTTAAGATAAAAGCTACTCCAGGACAGGATTTCGTGAGATTCATATTATCCCAAACATCGATACCTGTTAGTAAAGTTGAGAATATTGATTATTGATACATTATCAATACCTTAATGATAAACCGATATATCGATAATATCGTTAACCTTAACGATATCTTACCGATGTTATCAATGTATCAAATTATTAATAACATTCCGATATTATCGATATTTATCGATATCTGTATCAATAGTCCCATCTCTACCTTTCAGGCTACAGTTACAGTGGATGCATTTTCTATCGAACTGATGTTCTGTCGAACATGATCGAACTCTTTGTCATACCATCGAGACAAGATTCAGACATGTTCATCAGAAAACGCAACCACTGTAACTGCAACCTTACTCACCCACGTGGATCGTTTAAATGATCCCCTTGTCTCACGCCGTAATCCCATCTTGCCCTCTCTTTCCTCCACACTTGCCAATAACTCCAACTTTGTCGGTTCCCTTCGGACATCCTATACATCGCGACGTTTAATTTCATAAATGTTCCGCGGCTTTAGTCACGCTGTTCTTGCCGACTACTAGGGTTAAACGTCCATAAAATGAATTGCTTTCAACCCCCTTCCTCCACCCCCGACCGCCGTCTGCTTCGATCCCAACCATCTCGCATATTCCCAGTCGCAGGAATCGCGACGCAAGAATTATGGTCGCGATATTGCCGCTCCCTGCATGTAAGTAATACGTCCATCACACACGCGGAACTTTAAAATCCATAGTTTTATTAAAGCGAGAAGTCTCGGCCCGCTGCCACACCCGCGGCCCCAGCCACCGAGGAGTTTATTTTACTGCGAAACGCCAGGCAACAGTCGCAGCTTCTCAGCCACGGAACCGAGAATTTTTATATTCCTCCGAGTTGCGTACCGAACGGAATAAACAACCGTATTATATCTCGCCCGTCTCCAGCGTTTTTATTTCCCTCGCTCCTTTGGGCGGCAGCGCCTCGGGCGAAAGGGATGCTAGGCTACTGGGAAGTGGTAAAAATTTCGCGGCGTTTAACAGTCGGTCTTGTTTTGCGGCTAACTTTCAGCAACTGGGAATTTTATTTGCTTCCTTTGCCCGCCGTTTCGCTGGCGGGGAGCTCTGCCGCGGTGGTTAGCGGAAATGTACGATACCTTCGCGGTGGTTAAGTAGGATCAAACGAAGAATAATGGGGCCGTGTAAAAAATTGATGTTGCGGCGGGGTAATTGAAGAAAAGGATATATTGAGGGAGTGTGGAGATAGTTGGGGGAGTTTCTACTGTTTTTCAAGGGGTTTGGATTTACTTTAAAAGCTAATGAGTTTCGCTGTTGTGAAATGGAGTGGTCTTTGTAGATCTCATTTTCCTTGGGACACTTAAGTTTTTCTGATCGAGCAGTAAAATTCTAGCTTTATGATTCGATGCGTTGGGTCTTCTCCGTCTTTTAGGAACAGTGAGAAGGCAGTACGTCTTTAACCAGATGGTACCAGCTGTATGTTTGGCTGTTGGCAATACACCTAATTTCAATGAAAGCTGCTCCTAAT
Organism: Calliopsis andreniformis; assembly: GCF_051401765.1. Taxonomy (NCBI): domain Eukaryota; kingdom Metazoa; phylum Arthropoda; class Insecta; order Hymenoptera; family Andrenidae; genus Calliopsis; species Calliopsis andreniformis. Next base: position 15,419,829 of record NC_135066.1, read on the forward strand.
CAATTCTCTTTTTTCATTCTAATGAACACTACTAGTGACTTTTAATAATTCAACTCAGACTATGTGAATTTCTTTTACTAATATCTCTAAACTGACACTGTTATCCACAAAGGTAACGGAACAATCAATGTATCCTACACCAAATGTGCATAGAGTACCTCCATAAATTGAATTAACAGTGTGTCACTTAGTACGTACTTAATGTGTCAAACGACTAATGGTTAAAGAACTACAACAGTATGAAAACCAATCTTTCATAATACGCTGATGTTTATTTTTCTATTTTGCCCAGCGATTCCATTGCCTCCTGCCTATTTTCTCCCTTTGGACGCTCCAGTGCAACCAGTTTCTCTTCCCGCGAGCTGATATATGAATTGCGCCAAGCTTAAAGGTATTCCACGCTGAAATTATGGACACGATAGTATTTCTCATGGTGCATAAGTAACACGCTTCCGGTATTACAACGACCAATTTACGACTCTCGATCTTCCTTAGCCTCTGTGGATTTCTGGAGATGGTAGAATCATTTCCAACACAAAATACAAAAACGCAGAACATTCTACCATAAAACATCGAAAAAAAGGCATTTTACACGTTATTCTGCATTTTATGATAATGTTTAACTTCATTCGTGTTTCTTCTGTCCTCGATAAACCAGGAAAATAGTATACAGAATTCGAGTCCATTTGAATTTTGCCTCGTCCAACACGGAAATTACTCGAAATCGTCCAAAATTCCGAGCAAATACGTGGGCTTTAAAAGAATCGTAAGGATCGAACGTGCACGGTGCACAATGGACCAAGCCACCCCTTTGGGCTGCACGTGCTTCCAGTTGCACGAGGCACGCGTTCTGTGGTCGAGGTGTAATTAACCGTGAACTTTAACGCGCAACGGCAGAATAATTGGTTTGCACGGTGAAATCGAGACGAGTATCAACTGGCAACAAGGGGTCACCTGATAAAAATTGAATTTGGTAGTTTGGTTAATTTTATGATTAGGTTGATGGCGCTGCGGATTCAGGAAATGGGGTTGCTCGGTTATGGACCCCTATTCGATGGGATTTATAGAGCAGAAAGGTTACAATTTTGTTTCAAACCGAGTGACAGGAAGTTTTGTCCGATATTTTGCGTATTTTCTAGGGAAATTCGTTATTGAACGTACTCTAAACGAGTTTGTGAATTTTCTAGTCAAAATTACTTTATACACTACTAACCAAACAATAGAAAATATTTTATTTACTTCTCCACGTTCACTACTTCAATTTTTATATTTTTTAAATAGTTTCGTTTCAAGCTCCCCAAACGCCATCACGTTTATTATTAAAGCGAACGAGATCTCTTTCGTGATTACCAGCTATTTTGCGGACATTTACCCAAATTACTCCAGCCATTTTGAAATTCCTTTCAGAACTGACGTCCATTTTTAGGATTTCTTTCTAAATTAACGACTGTAGGTACAAATGAAAGTAGGACGAAGGTGTTGGGGAAAGGAAGAACTTCGCGACTACGAAGCAAGGAAGATATGTACGCGACTAGGACTGGCTCATAAGCGTTTTAAAAAATTCCGTGGTAACCGCGCCACTAACAAATGGGGCGACGTAATAACGCTGACAGAATGTGGCCCGCGCTGATTGCAGGACGACGCGGAATGCTCGCGGGAAATGTAGCATGCTGCGAGACACGCGCATTCTTAAGATAAGAATAGTGATTGCTGTTAATTATCAAGAACAGGTTGTAATTTTCCTCGAATATATTATCCATATGGATAAAAATTGACAACACTGAACAAATTCTGCATACTAATGACAATTCGTATTTTCTTCTTTTTTCCGCTTTATTCTTATGGTATTGAATTACGAAATGTTAAAATGTAACTTATTAAGGGAAAAATAAAATAAGAAAATATAAAAAGTCCAAGAAAGGTATTTTTTAAATATCATACAGAATACCATTCTTTTAGAAGTAAACTAACAGAAATCAAACTCTTTCAACTTTTAATTCATTATGTTAAATATCTAATACATAGATGTACAAAAATATATTTTTGAGAAAATTGTAGCTGATGTGTGTTTCATAATCCTAGGAAAGTAATTCTCTGAACAGACATTTTCACTCTAAACAGAGATAACCCTGGAGTACAGCAACACTCTCAACTAATGTCAGGACACCGTGGAATAAAATAGTATTGTTAACAGTAAATAAAGGGAATAAACGTATAAAACTCTTAAAAGGCCAGACACCCCAGCTATGAAATATCCATTGAGCAAATTATTATAGTTCAATACTTTCATTTTATGCTTACAATCATCGAAGTGCATTTATTCTTTCACCGGCTAATTAAACGTGAAAAGTATCGAGATTCCCACTCACTAGCCCATAAAAAGGAGAACGGTTACCGTCATCTTATTCAAAATTTAATGGCGTCGTCAAATATGAGAACAAGCGCATCACGAGTCAAGAGCCATAAAGAAAGGGATGGCGCAAGATGTAAATAACTCGTTGGAGAAATTCCTTTATGAGGAAGGCGGATAGTGCTTTGATCTCTTTAAGAAGCTCTCGCGCCATCGATACTCCATAAATTTAGTTAGATCCGGCCGCTACTGCGGACGGGGACCGACCGTAATAAAAGTATCCGTCGCGTAAAAGCCAGATATTAGATGGTAAAGTGGATCAAGAATCTCGCGTGACTTTGTGCTTTTCTTCGATAACCATCCACTATTCGATCCATCCCCACACACCCTTGTCACCCATCGCCCCTCGTATTCGAATGTATTCTAGGATGAATCGCTCCACGAGAGTTTAGCGAAGACAATACGAAAGTTTCGTTTACCATTCCGCTGCTGTTTCAATTCTTCGACGACACTCGGCAACGTATATTGGAACATCGATGCGAGAGTGGTTGACCTCTTTGCACAATTTGCCCCAGATCGTTGTACTGTTTTATGCAAAAGTTGAGTTTTTTAAAAATTATTGCTTGATTATGCATTGTTTAATCCTGGTATACTACTATTTTTCAATTGCACTATGATACTTAGGGAAATTTATAAAAAGAGATAGTAGGAGAAGAACAGTAGGAAATAAAGAGTGAAAAATAAAGTCCAAAGTAAGGTAAAAATGAAGATAGACGAAATTGTGTTTCAGGCTTCATTTCAGGGTTCTTAATTGTCATAAAAATGCCGGAAGTACGAGTGAAATGTGTCTGATTTGGGACTTGACTTATTCTACTGAGTCTGCTGTGCCTGATTCAAGACTTGTTCTACTGACGTCGCTCTACCTGACTCGAGTCCTATTTTACTGGCTTTGCTGTGTCTGACTCCTGACTTACTTTAGTAACATCACTATGTCTGACTTATTCTACTGACTTCGCTGTGTCTGTCTTGAGACCTATTCTCCTGGCTTCTCTTGAATCCTAATCCAACTAATGAACAACAGCAATAGATTAAGTCCCAAGTCAGACACATTTCGCATAAATTCAGAAGGTAAAATAATTTCAACGCAATTTCGTCATTTTTTACTTTCGTCCTATTTTGACATATAAAATACCTTAATATAATCAAATTTATTGGCAATAAAAATCACTGTGCACATGATAGAATTTTTAATGAACACAGCGTGATGATCAAACTGTTAAGCAACGAATGACTAACCACCCCAAGAAGACTTGAGATAGGAATTCTTGGTACCCATAAACACTAGCTAATGGTAGAGTAAGCACCAACGATTCGCTGGACCAACAAAGCGTTACCATTATTTATTCCCGCCGAAAAACCTGTTTCAATGGCAGCGAGTATCGTCCTCGATGCCATCCCCGAAATGTGTCGCTCGCCCTCCCCTTTTCCTTCACCCCTGCCTCTTTTTCTGTCGCCACTCTTTCTAACACGGACCACCGAAATGTTTGCAGTTTCGACACGAGGGGACGGAGCAACCTGGAACAAGGAAAACACTGGCAGGATATCAGCCTCGACAAACGTGCCTTCTTCAGATACACGGAGCAGCCCGCGAAACTCACCCTCGAGAACGTCCGTGAAAGCGACGCCGCCGTTTACAGATGCAGGGTCGATTTCAAGCAGTCACCGACCAGGAACAGCAAAGTCAATCTCACAGTGATCAGTGAGTATTCAGAGAATCTGATTTCTGCTTTCCTTCGGTTTCTCCATCGACTATCTTCTCCTTTTCTTTCTGCCTATCGTTCCTTTTTTCCTTCTGTACAGATTCCTCCATGCTATTACACTGAAGTATCTTTTCATTCGTTGCATACGATACATGCACTTTTCTTCTCGATAAGTTTTATATTCATTTAGCGATGACTTTTAGAGTCTCCTTTATATTTATTTCTGTTTCTTTTCTCCCACTTCTTCGAGTATCTTTCCAGAAGCCTTTTGACGCCCTCTCTTCTAGTATTCTTTTTTGAAGGTCTACTTGTTTTCTTTCCCATTAATCTTTTCTTTGTACCTTTACTCTGCTTTGTGCCTTCTGCGCCCATTACTCCTACGCAATAATGCAATACTTCTGGATTTGTCTACCTTGCTATTTGTTGCTTCCTGTTCTTACTGGTGAAATCCCTTACCATAGCGAATTTGTTCCTTTGACTCGCGTCGCTTTGCAGCTCGGAGGACCTTCGGTTTTCGTGATTCGTCACCAGCCTTTTATTTCGTCATTTCCTTCCCCATTCCTCTAAGTTCACGCCGTTTTACATGTTCCCCGCTTTTAATGCGGCAGTTTCTTGTTACACATCCACCTGTCTCCGTGAATCCCCCCGTGACCATTTACATCCATTCTTTATTTCGCCAGCGTTCGCCCCTCTTTTTGTATGCAAATATAGGAACGTGGAAGCTTGCACGCGTACGAAGCAAAAAAGTACATTGCGGAAAGAATCATTTTTATCCACGCCTCTGCATTCACCTTACACCCCGTCTCTTGGTATTTCAAGCTCCTCCTTTTTCTCCTCGCTGTTTCCCTCTTTCTTGCGACGCTGTCTGGCGCTTCTCTTTATCTTGGCAATTATACACCCTCAGCTGTCTACGAGAAATCGCATGTATAAATTATACAGCCTGCTTCTAGTTATTACCCGTATCTTTGGAGAATATTCTGCTCGTCCTCGTACTTCTTTTATATTCTACAGGGTGATTCAGTATTCCTGATCGAACAGTAGAAACTGATATGATAAGGGATGAAGAAAGAAATATTATTTTCTTAACTTGTGTGTGATGAAACTGAATTCTGCGTATGCTATAAATTATGTGCTATTGGTTAAGAAATATTTTACATTAAACTCTGAATTTTCAGAGTGAAATTAGAACAATAAAAATAAATTATCATGTATTCTCTCTTTTCAATTTGTGAAATCACTTCTTTTACAGTATCGTCAATATTATTTTAGTTCAGTTTATACGATTAGTTACTCTCAATCACCCTGTATCTACCTTAATGTAGTACTTCCATTTTTCTTTTTCGTTTACTCGACATCTCAGCTTCGAAACTCGTTCACTGATTTTTCACGTTTTATTTCTTCAACGCCTTCGACGTTCGCCATTTCCACCCCAACGTCGTTCTTCTTCTACCTGCTTGTTTCCTTCCTCCCTCTTACCCCTCTCTCACTCTAGCTCCCTATCTCTCTCTATCTGTTTGTCGATATCTGTCTTTCACCACCTTTCCTTTGGATTTCTCAGAGTTGATCGAGGTTTTCCGCGATTAGCTTGAACAAACAGTGAGTGGATCCAGCCTTCTTGACCCGGATCTACAGTTCACCGAACGACGATTAAGAAGAGTTTTATCTCAAAATCGCTTGGGAATTACGGAAAATACGAAATTAGATCAGCGATCTCGATACTCACCTTCTAAATCAGTACAACGACGTCAACGCTATCGACGAGTAAATTCCAGCCTCTCCCACAGAACTTGCCCAATCGTTTGAAATTATTTCGACTACCTCGAACCTTTTAAGTAATTGGATCTCTGAGATACTTTCGGCAAAGATAATCGCGAATCAACAGTGTACTGCTAGTATAGAAATAAAAATTAGTGCATTCAATGTAGAAGGGAAACGTTCCTCGTATGACAAGAGTGTTTCATTATTCTATAATTATATAACAAATTATCTTTGATTTTATGAAATAATTGAATGTCTTGACTATTACCTAATTGAGTTTGAATATTTGTCGATGAATTTGATAGGAGTTTGAATGAATTTGTTCATTCTACTGTTCAACTCGTTCTAGATTTTATTGTTTGAAGTGTATTCAAGTTTAAATTCTATTCACATCGAGTAATTAAACTGATAGGAATTTTAATATCCAACGAAGTTACTGAAAAATCGCTAACTTTAATACTGGGTCCATTTTACCTGCACTAAATTCCAATTCTTTTATGAACTTCTTCCGAGTTTTTATGTTTACTAATTAATCGTACAAAAAGTTGACTCAAATAGCGATGGCACATTGAAATGCAGATTTCAATAAAAATCTGAGAATTTTTTCTGATTTTTGAAAGCCTAGAACAGTAAAAAAGAATAGTCGCGGACAAAATGGACCCAGTGTGCCCACGAAAAATATGAAAATCACGTATGCCCATGGAGGGTTAATTCTCTAAAAGTTTCAATTGAACCACCCTCTAATTAGTAATATATCAGCATTATGTACTCTCTGTAGAGATCCAGGAATCTCCCAAATTTTTTAAAACTTCTCTAAAACTCAACTCCACAGAACCATATTCAAGTATCAAATCCCTAATCAAATCACCAAATCTCCTATTCTCTATCCTTTATTTCAACCCTCTCTCTAATTAGTATATATCAGAATCTTATACTCTCTGTATGGATCCAAGAATCTCCCAAATTCCTCAAAACTTCTCCCTAAATAAGCTCAAGTCCACCGAACCCAACTCAAGCATCAAATCCATAATCAAACCACCGAATCTCCCATCCTCCGTCCCTCGTTCCAACCCTCCCACGAATTCCCAAAATCCGCAAATCACCCCTGAATCCACGCGAATCTATCACAGTAATAACAAAGATCAACGTAAACGCGAATGATTGATGACAGATTTCATTCGCGGAAGATTTAATCGCGCCGACGTGCCAAGAGTGGCGTTCCATCGTCCGAGTCGGTTTCAATTCCGCGCGTCTACCCCGAGGGGAAAACAATTTGCATATCATAAGCGTTCCGCGGGCGCTTAAGTGCGCCACGGGGGTGGTAACGGGCAGCCAGATAAGAATAGCAGCCAAAGTGTCTGGCGGATGGCACACGCCGCGCGCGACGCGGATAATTCATCGTCGGTGCAAATTGATTCGCCCCCGCCGAGCCGACCTGCCCCGTCGTTCGCTTGAACGACGAGGGGCGGCTCGGGGTTGACGCTCGGAGGAGGAAAAGAAAACACGAAGGGCAGACGATCTTATTGTGCGGAATTATTACAGTACCGCCGGAGCAGCTTAGCATATTGGACGAAGATGGAAGGTCTCATATTCCCTATTACGTGCTGGGCCCGTACAGCGAGGGCGCCTCTCTCAATATCACCTGCGTCGCTGCTGGTGGTAAGTACTTTCTTCGACATACTCTATTTGTCCCCTACCTAGACGGGGAAAGAAGTTACGCCAAATTTGCTTTGCACAGGCGAGCTAAAATAGCTTGGGTCGTGTTATGCATGGTCGTACCTTTCGGCTGTGATGACCTTACCTTTAACCCTCGGACGAGCGCTGGGTCAAATGTGACCCTGAGTCTGCTGGCATTGCACGGGAATGTAAAACAGTCCGCTGGTTTTGCACAGAAATGTGAAACTGTCTGTTGTCCGAGGTTTAAGTGATGTCAACTGTTTATGTAGTACTGAACAGACATGCTGTAGGTATGACTTACTACTGTACAGCCAAAACAGCTTGAGCGTCTAGGCTGCTGTAACTTGGCTAGGTCTACCTGAATACTTAAGGGAAAATGGCCGAAGTCTGTGGCAGTGTGTGGTGGTATTCTTTTTCCCCGTACAGGTTTTTGGCGACTTGAAGTGCACTACCCTGATCAAGGTTTTTTTTAGTTCTGATAAGGAAATATCGCGAAACGTAAATCTTTGATTTCGACGAAATTTGGAAGGATTAAGGAGCAGCTGAAAATATTTTACATGTATTTTTTTTATCAGCTGTATTTTGCGTTAAAGGGGTGAAAACTACACTCTAATTTGGGGGTTGAAAACATATTTGGTTTAATCTCTCGAAAACTTGCGTGTAATGAAATTGTGTAAATAAGGCGATTACATATTTTTGAATGATTAATTTATGTAAATTCAGTGGATACTATAAGAGCTAATCCCACATCACCAAAATTATACTTTGGTATTTTCTTTTAGAGTAGAATGTATTTTTTTCACCCTCTAACATGATAATCATTAAATCAATTATTTAGTCAAAGCCTATCTGTGTTCAAGTTGCAATGGCTGATACACCTTCTCGTTTCTTTGAAGATCATAAACTAAATAAAATAACTTCAACGACCATGGTCCACCTTTATGGAAAAACACTATAATCTTCACGACACGAAACTTTCAAATATCATTAAGATGCAGTACTATGCAGAAATGAAAACCTTGATGTTTCGTATTTCTTCCCTACACTCACATATTTTGAAACGTCCTGTATATTCGAGAATATTTGCAGCAACATCATATACAGTATGTAACAGCGTAAATAGAAGCTCCCTATATTATAGGGAAAACCTCATAGGAACCGTGTAAAGGGTTGTAAGGTTACTTGTATACTTCGGCACCTCTGTTTACCCCGTTTCTACATCGACTGCATCCCTTTTCGCGGTTTCTTCAGCCCCCTTCCCTTTTAACCTCTCACTCTCCTTCACCCCTGTTTCTAGTTTCGTTCTCCTTCATAGGATTCTTTGATACGTGATACCGAACGCGGCGCGATTGGCAGTTTACTCTTTTGACGTACTAAGGCTCGGGACAATAGGATCTTAGAAACACAAAGGCGCCAGCGCCCGTTTCCTGGAAGATTCTTCAAATTTTCGTTTCTGTCGCCTTTGCCCTCGTCCTTCTTCGGCCGTCCAGTTTATTAGCCACGCGTTTTAAAGCAGTAACCTTATATCTCTTTGGATTTGCATGCGAAAAAGCTTCCCTTTTCTCTTGCCCCCACCCCTTCCATCTTTCCCTTTCTTTCTCCAGGAGGTCGCGTGAGATTACGAGCGCCAGTATCTTCCTCAAAGTGAAATTCATGTCGAGGAGGCTGACTTTTAAATTGATTAATCTAGTGCAAAAGGAGAAAGGGAAAGAGTGAAGGGGATTACAGGGGTTGTAACTCGCGTCGTATATTCTTACGCGTATCTTACGACTGAAATCTCCCTCTTTTTTATTTACACCTCTGCCAGTGAAATACCAATCCGTTGTCGTGCTCGGTTTATTCGCTCTTTTATGTGATCTTATGATCTCGAAGGAAGAAACGCAATGCAGTACATCCTGGTCGTTTATTGGACAGTGGAATATTATCATTATTTCTGCCTTTTTTTTTATTTATTCACTGCATCCAGATTTAAATTTTCTTTGTTAAAGCCTGAGCCTTTTGTATTTATACTTCTAGGAATTTTAGCAGAAGCATTAATTTTTAATGAAACATAAAACATAATCGAATCATTCGATCACTTTTTTTTCAATTTCAGTAAATTCATTTTTGTAGAATATTCATGTTTTGTTTCATCCACAGTTTGTATTCAGTTCTATACTTTTGTTTATGTTCTGCGTTCTCCTTTAAGCAATCAATTTTAAATACTTAAATACTTAGACGAAACTTGATTGCGCAAGCACGATTTCCGCGTGAGAAAATTCCCATCAGCGGCGGGAGAGGAATACAGGGAAGTTGATCGCTTCGGAAGAGGGAAGTATGATTAAAATGAAAACTTAATAGCGCAGGATACTGGCAAAGAAGATGAAGCACGAGAGTTTGTGCATCACGTATACGCGCCCTTACGCGTTTATCTTACCGCGTCTCCTCCATTTGCGCCTTCAGCCCCTTTGAAGTGCAACGCATACGCTCCATAAAGATTTATAAACGAACGCGGACGAACAAGACAAGAGGGAAGCAATGGGGAAGGGTTGTGAGCGAAAGAAGAAAAAACTGCTGCACAGTACTCTTACCGATGAATAAAAGATCGTATCAGAGCTAACAAAATTGAGAAACAGATTTCCTTCTAGACAAGTGTGATGAATGTAAAATCTTTAATTGAATTAATGTATAATTTTTTATGTGTTAAAAAGTAGCAGTGCAAAGAAGAAAAACAAACAGCATTTTTTTAAATGGAATTTCTTAAATATGAATTTCCACATGAAAATTATATGTAGGGGTTAGTTAACAACAATCTCGTTAATTGCATACTCATGAGTCATGTGGTCTACAACTATCGAGGCAACATCACAGAAACATTGAAATATCATTTCATACATCTGTACAATTTTTCTATCCTAAACTAGTATGCAGTATTGCCAGATACCAGTCTTCCAATGATGTCATAAAGGAAGAAAAGGGGGATACATCAAGCAATACAGTCAAATACTATGCGATTCCCCCACTTTTCTACTTTATGACGTCAGTGGAAGACATTTTGTCCCGATATATGGCAATACTATTAGTATGTTCAAATATTTCAATTTTCTTTAAGTGCTCCATTGCAAATAACTCACCCGATAAACAACATAATGTTCACAGTTTCACACTAAATCGTACACTAGCAATCGCATTCACACCTACACCTCTACGTTCTTTTCTTAAGCACTTAAAAAAGGATGACTTACTTCTGTAATTACATAATCTATATTATACTATTTAGTAAAAGAAAAATAATCTACTACTGTAACTACGTAACCTATGTTATACAAGCTGTTTAGCATAGTTTATTTTTAATTTTAACCACCTGTACTATTTACCTTTAATATTTCGTTACTTTCGTTTCATCGCTCTCAATCACTGTACTTTTGTATCTCACCTTAAGCTTTGTCACTCTACAAGCACTACTGTATTACACAAGCACTAATTAGTGTATGTTGCCTGTACCCCATAAGAGGCTACATATCGCGAATAAAATAAAAAAACCGCGTTTACACCTCGCCAGTGGGAAAACGTGCCGCAAACAGCATCGTTACACGCACGGAATTCCTGTCGTTTCTTATTTATTAGAGCATATTTATTTATAAAGAATTGCAGGCCGCCAAGTGGCACAGGGCTCTGCGTGGCATAATCTGGAACACCTTCATTCTCTTTCCGCGGACAAGACGTTATTAAGCTCGCGAGCGTCGCGTGTCGCGGGATATTTTGTCGCGAACCGCTTCCCCGTGAAATTACCGTTTAACGCTCTGTTTCTGCAGTCGAGTATCACGCCGTTTGTTGTCGTTGTCGCGAGACCGTGGAGCCTGGAAATTTCTTGAACGCGCTGGAATAATTCTCCACGAGCGGTTAGCTGTTCGTGCTTCCCGCTCGTTTCTTTCCTGAAGATGCTGGGTATTCGTCAGGGATTAAAGGTTTCTTCTTTTCAGTGACGCTGCCTGGGAGAGCTTGCGTAAATTGCGGTTGGAATCTTCTGTGAATCCTGCTGAACAGTCCTTTCACTACTGCCTGTGTCTGCTATTTTATGGTCTTCTTTAAGGGTGGTTTTAATCATTTTTGCCAACTGTCGGTTTCAAGTTATTGGAAGTTTTCATGTTGGTGCAATAGTATTATGTTCTGAGTTTAGAGTTGTTAGAAGCGGTTCTAAGGGTGGGCAAATTGTTTTAGGATTTGGGAAATTTATTTATTTTGGTCGTCTCAAGAAACTCAGATTTTAGTAAACTATGACATCATAAAATACAACTTTTTTTCACTGTTAGAAGTCAGTGGTACTAAAATTGTTTAAGATCTCAGACTTTGAGGAAAAACGAAAGAAATAGTAATATTATTATTTTCAATTTTAGATCAAAAACTTCCTTAAATTAAATAATTTATCTAGGGTAAGTGTACCTAATACTGAACAGTAGCTATATCTTTAAAAAATGAAACGCAACAAAGTGGCCTAACTGTGAAAATAAAGAAGGAACCCCTGCTGTCACTTTTGCAGTTTGATCACTTTGTTTGTTTCATTTTTTAAACATATGACTAATATCCAGTATTAGGTACATTTTCTCTAGATGTGTTGTGTAAGGATGTTACATAAATCGTGCGAATACAAATTTTATAACAAAAATGACCAACGACTGTTTCATAACCAGCTTGTAAAGCGATAAACTATCTTTCATTAAACATTTTCAACCCACTTGCCTTGCCAACTCCGAGTGCAACAATCTCCATGGCTTTTAATCATTTCGAAACCCATATCACGAGCCCTTCTCATCCTGACGAGCTATCTGCTGATTGGACCGACATGTGTAAACAGAGAAACAATACATAAAAACGAGGGGAGATCTGGCTGCAGTTGCATATAAAACAAAATATATAGAACGAAAATTTGAAATTCCTATTACCGACGCGGCGTTGATTCGCCTCTTTAAATATTTGTATCTCTTCCCCAGTTGTTTATCAACTGAAAAAACACACGACCGACCGCACGCATCGTGGTTTTTCGCGTTCTTCATTTTGTTATTTACGGATAAAAATAACAGAGAAATCCTGTAGTTTCTCGGAAGTCGTGTCATGGGGCACATAGCCAGGGGTTGCGAGCTCTCTGGGGAGCCTAAACACACTTGTACATACAATAATTTCCAATCTTTATGAAACGTTATATTATACTTCCTTAATCCATTAAATGAATAAAAAAATACTGTAGGACTGCTCTTAAAAATTGTCCAATTTTTTTATCGTTAGTAAAGGAAACAAAAGAAGATTAATTATTCTATACTCAGAGAAAGTGATGTATCAAAATCACACAGAGATCGTAAAATTAACTTGAATGAAGTAACTTGATTTTTCAGTAAAAAATTCAAGGAACATAATATACTTAATTATTAACGAGAATCATTTCATGTTTGATTGTTAAATATTATTCCTATACCTTCATACCTCAAGTTTAAAGCTCATATCTTCTCTCACGCTCCACACACAAAATAGATTTACAGAATAATGTTAGAAAAATCGTTCACAAATTTAACATAATAAATATAAACAGAAATATTTTTATACAGGTTCTCTTGTATAAACGAAATTTTATTAAAAATTTCTTCTATTTTAGCTGAAGCAATTTTGACAATCCCACTTTTTTCGTCGATTGTAAATTCTTCTATCGAAGATATCAGTCTTCGCTTTTTCGTCAAAGGGGATGATATATTTTCTTTACTCTCGATATATTTCTGTCCAGAATTATAATATGTTTCGACCGCAATAACCCACGAAATCGAAAGACGCCCCGTGGAAAGGGGGTGCTGCAATAGAGCAAATGTGTTTTCCACCTGGGCGTATTGCAATCGATCACACTGTGCGCTAGATATTGATGTTTCGGTATTTATGGAACCTCACCAGTTCCCTGATCATCGCCGAAATCCTTCCTCCTTCCAGGAGACACGTTTCTTATTACATTGCCACGTTCCACTTATCCAGTTTCGATTCGGGGTCTCTACGAAGAGACTAATCAAAGTGGACATATGTTTTCAAAGCTTTTGAAAAGCAGAGCAGAACTGAATATCGTTAGCTCTTGGGAAATCGATTTACCATAATTAGAAATTATTTCTTCACTATTTGAAAATAATATAATCAAAAATGAACTGAAACTTCTTAAACAAATTATTGAGAAAATTATACAATAATTATTCTGTTTAAACTCCAAAATGTACGTAAATTATTTTACGTAAATTGTATGCATACATTTGGCTGTGTCTGCAAGGGCATGCTATACTTTGCGTATAGAACCACGAATAAAGAAACGAGAAGATTTGAAATCCAGAAGACACACGTCCACCATTTATTGAATTTTTTTACTGAAAATAGTCGAGTCAGCCCGGTTTATTAGACTAGACACTAAAAACGAAAAAAAAGCGCGCTTGGACTCATCTCGTCCTCCTGTTCCGTTCCACCAGGTCGACCGCAACCACGAGTGACATGGTGGCAAGAAAATGCCCTTTTGGATGACACCTACGAAACCGTGGGAACCAAGAGAGTCAGGAACGTGCTACGATTGGAAAAACTGGGTCGTGAACATCTCAACGCGATTCTAACTTGCCAGGCATCGAACAACAACATGGTTGCGCCAATATCTAGTTCTGTCACGCTAAATATGAACCGTGAGTATTTACAGAAATGCTTCCTGGTGGAATTATTGTCAAGATTAATTTTTTGGTAATTTTAATTACTAATGACAAATAGAGATTGAATTCTAAATAAAACAGTAGATATGTAGTTCAAAATTTCTGAGATACTTTAGAGAGTGTTTACTGTTTATCAAAGGAGAATTGTCTAAAATTAAAATTTCTTGTGATAGAAAATTATTAGATAATTGCTGTACCACTCAACAAAGAAAATGTATAAATGAACATTATCTCTGTAGATTATAAATCTACTTTATAAAAAACTTGTAATGGTACTCTGTGTATAATTTTAGTATTAAAGTGCTAATTTTTACAAACTTAATGTACATAATCAACCTCGGTTAAAACTGAATAATACATTTGAATAACAGTTGGTAAATTTATCTTCACCTTTATAAAGAAAACTATGTAAAAGACTTACCAATAATATTGATGAAATCGTTCTTTACCTTCAAGCAGTTAGTTTATCTACTTCTTCGTATTCCCTTTGCATTATTCAATATCCAAGCAATCTGTAACAATTTCAAATAATCACGAGAACAGTCCACGACTCGCAGAACTCTTCTCGCGTATTATACAGGATGATTCCAGTAACTAAGACGGACCACAAATCTGTTCTTATTGAACTTAGAAAAAACCTTCATTTTTTTCACAGACACACCAATTCAGGTGCAAAATGCAACTGCACTTTTCTTTTTAATTTTCTAAAAACATGAAATATCTCAGAAAATATTGATTTTAAATGACTTCACTTTGTAAAATTTAACTCTGAACAAATAACAAAAAATCGTTGAATTCTAATTAAGAAGAAAACACAATTGCATTTTTTTTTTTGATTCTCCAAAAACATGAAATATCTAAAAAATATTGATTTTAAATGACTTCACTTTGTAAAATTTAACTCTGAACAAATAACAAAAAATCGTTGAATTCTAATTAAGAAGAAAACACAATTGCATTCTTCTTTTTGATTCTCCAAAAACATGAAATATTTAAAAAATATTGATTTTAAATGACTTCACTTTGTAAAATTTAATTTAGAACAAATTAAAAAAATCGTTGAATTCTAATTAAGAAGAAAACACAATTGCATTCTTCTTTTTGATTCTCCAAAAACATGAAATATCTAAAAAATATTGATTTTAAATGACTTCACTTTGTAAAATTTGATTTAGAACAAATTAAAAAAATTGTTGAATTCTAATTAAGAAAAAAATGCAACGGTAATTAACTGTGAAAAAAATTGTGCAGCGATTCCAATTGGAATGTAGTCACAGTCCCCCAAATTACTGGAGTGATCTTGTATAGTTGCTAGAGATTAATGAATTATATTTGTGTTTCAGTGAAGCCATTGTGGGTCCGCATGCAAGGCGAGAACCGTCCATTTAGTGCTGGCACCACGTACGAAATAGGCTGCGAAGTAGTCGGAGCGAGGCCAACGCCAAAAATCGTCTGGTCTAAAGGAAGCACTACGCTGAGGAACGCGCGGCAGACGGTAAATCTCCGTTAAATTATCTACCTAACGTTAATATACAGGGTGCCTCGTGATACGTGAGCATTGCCCCGAGGGTGGATTCGGGGAACGAGAAAATAAGAGAGGACTCCTGCAAATACAGTTAAATATTATTTGAGGAAATATTTAACTTCATTGCGCATATTTGCCTTGAGCAAACGGGGTTGAAAATAAAATGTCAACCTTCAGTGAGCATTTATTAGCAGAGAATGAGGAAATTTAATTGTCTGCATGAAAAAAATCCCTTTGGTGATTAATTCGAGATACGAGAATCCCTTGGAAAACTAAAATATCATATGTTATACTTTTTTTTTTAAATTATAGTGACACTAGACATGTTTCAAAGTATGCACAATTATACTACAGTTAAATGAATATCATTCAAAAAGAATAGACTGCGGAGTTTTATGCATTTATGGAAATTTAAAGTGAAAAGTTAGAGAATGCATATATTATTCAGAACTGTAGAAAATATGAAAAATAAGGTACAAATTATGGTATTTGAAAGATGAAACCAATTTTTATGTACCTTCCAGTCCTTTAACTGTGTTTATAAAAATATGAAATTGCATAAAAATCCGCAATCCAATAATGAAGTACATCAACATCATTCACTGTTGTTACGAAAATGAAATTATTATATTCAGTAAAATATTAATTAAAATCACACTGGACCAAAATCATGACTCGTACAAAGAATTTTCCATTACTTGTTTATTCTATTATTGTGTCCATATTTTTTGAAATGTCCTGTACAAACTGAAACTGGAAACGAATAACATATGATCTAGGACGAATCAATCTATGACCACCCCAGTGAAATGTAGAGACCCAATATCGAAATAATAGAAATTGAATAGGAATTCAATAACGCTTCCTATCGAATTAACAGTCGATTAATACGGGCTCCACCAACTTTAATTGCATTTAGAGTGAAATCATGTTATCGTCAGAGGCAACGAATAATCATCAGTTCGAACCGCCAAAGCGAATTGAATCCCCCTTGGTGTGGCAGAAAAGCTGGTCGTCGAGCAACATACTTGAAATTATTTCACCTCGAAGTGGTCCCTAGCACAATATTTACCTTCCATAAGGCTCAATTATCACGCCCGTCAGAAGGAGCACCGAGTGACAGAGATTCCCCAGCGCTTGATGCGCAGAGCTCAATTTATCCTAAGTAAAAGACGATAAAGATGTCAGGAAAGAAGAAGGAAAAGAGAAATCTCTTAAAACGAAGCAATCTCTTCATTATAATATTTCTCACCGAGCCCTGATTCTTCGGTCAATATTTTTCGAGCGACTGACACTTTTATCCAAGCTAAATCTCTAGACGCCTCGATCAACCCCGCGGACTCCTCCACTTCTGGTGGTGCGCCGCGGTTTCATGGAACTAAGCCTCGCCCTCGACGACTTTGTTTTTTCTACGACCCCGGTCTGATTACCAGGACCGTTCGGTAAACTGTTTTAAATTCATGAAAACCGTGTCGCAGATGAGCCCCGACAACAACGTCACCGCTAGCATTCTCACCTTCGTACCGAGCATCGAGGACGCTGGGAAGTTCCTCTCCTGCCACGGCAACGTACCGGATATCCCGGATTCCGAGATGGAGGACGGATGGAAGCTCGACATATACCGTGAGTGTTGCCTTAGAAATTTCATATAAATGTAAAACCCCAACCCACTTTCAAGACACTTCCAGGACAGGTGGAAGCTTTGACGGGGTAAATAGCTTCGAGTGTTTGACGCTTGTCTTGGGAGACATACGTATAAGTAGCTGTATCGTTTCCCTCCCCTGAATTCATGCTTACTGTATGATAAATTGAGTCTTTAAGGTATATTCGGTTTGAGTGTGCGCCCTTTGTGACGAAAAATAGATTGAAGAACTGAGGATAGAAATTACCTATAATTCATGTAGGTTTATCATGATTTCTTACTGATGATTTCATATGGCTTCAAAATTTCTAAGAGTATCTATGACACTTTGTCTACGTATAGCAATCTATGTTGTTTAGGAATTTAAGCAACTAATTTGGAATAAAATATAAATATGTTATTTGATTCGTATGTGTACAACTATTAATTCTCTTAACTCTTTAAAATTCTTTTATAATTATTAATTAGTACAGAAATGTCTAAAGCTCGCATGAAATGTGTCTGACTTGGAACCTTATTCTACAGCCGCAGGCACGTCAGTGGAGTAAGTCAACAGAGCTAGACAAGTAGAATTTACTTCTGATTTTTATAAATTTTTGGATCCATATTTCACTTCCAACAATTAAGTAATTGGTCAGACTTTTCCGAGAAAAAAGTTTTATAAATTTTTAATGAAATCTAGTACGATAAAATAAGCCCTGTAAAAGTTAAGTAGATGATTAATCGAAATCAATATGTGTGGAATCTGATAAAAATTCTGCTCGTTAAACTACATATTTTATCGAGCACACATACGATTTGTCTGACACATAGTATGGTGATACTACTTAACCTTTTCTGATCATATATGTATATCTACTTGCTGTTGTGTATGGATCTGTGGTTATTGTGCGTATATGTTTTAACAACGTATGTGACCGAGAGCAGTTATATCATTGTCTGTTTGTCTAGTCAGAAGTTAGATACACTAGTTACTAGTTGTCTGACCACATACATAACTTTTGTATACATATAATCAAAAACCTACTATTACGTGTATATAATCAGATCAAGTAGAACAAGTTTCATTTATAATTTGACAAAATATAACACGGTTATTATAATCAATCATAGTCAAACAATAGAAAATATATACATAGACATCGAAAGTGTTCTTTATCAGTTATATTTACGATAAAAAAGTAGTATGAAAATATTCAGAAAAAATATTTAATCGATCATAAATTATAAAAATCTGCAACAAGGGTTACAAATTAGAAGAATCGAAATTTCTTTCTGATACTTATTAGTGGAAAATGTATCGTGAACCTAGGAAAATCATTTCTTCCCTTTTGAGGCGTTTTGTCCAGAGGAAAACCAGCTACACGACTGTCCAATAAAAATGAAATACGATCGATGAGTGATTTATTACGTCGCAGCACGGAAACGTAATTTAATTCCAGTAATCGATAGGAATCGATTAGAATCTAACACTGATTGTTTTTGCGCCACATGGGGGAAACAGATTTTCCCAGCTTCCACGCTTAGGCTTCTCGGGGTCAAGAAACCTTTGAATCGAGTTATTGCTTCACATGTTTATTTGGGTTAATGAGAACTGTAATTGCTTCTTTTAGAATACCTGACGAATACTCTCATGAAGATACTTCTGTCTATAAGCACAAGTAATTTCATCGCGATTATCTCTACTACCGCTCTATGGACAATGGCAGTTTTTCCTTTATCCCTCCATTTTGCACAGAATAAAGATAATGGACTACTTCTATATTATTATTTTTACTTTTACATCCTTGCTACTATGCCTACGCCATTACAGCTACTTTTGCGCCACTTTAACTTCTCTTTTTTAAAGGAAAAAGAATTTATTATACAGGGTGCTCCAAAATATGTGACAGTGTACAGTGCTTCTCATATGGTACTACTAAAGACATACATATTTTTACTTTAATTTATACTTTACCTTCAATTTAATTATCCTAACATAAATCCTACGATTACATCTAAGTAATATTTCTTAGCAGTAAATCACACGTTTTCTAATTTCCTCGCAATTGCACCCATCTCCTCGAGCAATGAATTTTCACCCTCGTTAAGTCCTTCATTCTAGACACTTCTTTGGTCTTATACGGCCTATTTCGTACCAAATAATCATTCCTCTGTAAATTTCCGCTCTAGTACGATTCACAGTACTTAAGAATCTATGGACAACGAGCCTCCAATATGCTGCCTTACAATGGAACCAGTCGCCTTGGCAAACAACCAGAAGGTTATAAACTAAACAGAAACGGTTGGATCTGGGACGATAGCGATGCCAAATATTTAGAGTGAAATTCCTCGAAGTACATTTTTGCAAGGCCCATTCGTGTTCACGATTGCATCATTCAGGAGACTGAAATATTATCAGCGTGTTACCACTTCTCACGAAATCGAAGAACCTTAATCCCCCTTTCGGCTTGCTTTCCCTCCCCCTTTTTTCTGTCCTCTTTAAATCCTGCATTTTAATCAGTATTAAATTTCAATAAGTTAATTATGCAGAGAGGAAACTGTATTAATTAATCATACACTCGTGGAAAACACACATCTTTTGCACGACACAAATAGATAATACAGATTTTACACATTATGAATTAAAAGATCGTTGCTGGCGATGGATTCATATAGTTATGGCTTATGGTGCAATAATTGAAATACAATAAATTTGAATTGAATCAATAAATACAATATATTAGAATTGAATTAAAAATAAAATAGAATTGAAATACAATGGAGATAAATGAAACAACAAAAATAGATGAAATATAGAAATTCAAAAGAGTGGGGAAAGTAGAAAGGTTAGTTATTGCACATGAAATTTTGTTTAGACCTCAATACTTGGGATTTTATGTAATATGAAGTATCTTAGACTATATAGTATACATAGTCCACGTGAAATTAAGTGGAGAGTTTAAGTCATCATTCTACTGATTTCGAATTCAGTTAAAAAATATGGAGCTTTAAATTTCACAATTTTTAAACTGGGCTCGTCCTATTCTACCTTTCTCTGGTTAAAAATATTAATTCTATGATACTACTATTCTTAAACTCCGTACTCAAGTTAAAACTCATCTGCTCCCAACACTATTCCCGATCACTATTTATACACAATCCAAGTATCATCTCGTGGTACATCAACGAGCTAAAAAAATAACAAAATGTATAATGACTTCATCAAAACCTTGCAGCTTAAGGGTAAGTCCGTAAACCGTCATTCTAAACGCTCTCCAGGATTCAAAATAAGAAGAACGAGCTAAAATCGGGGTCAATAGTATAGCAGGGACCAGGGACCCTCCTCAGTCAGCTGGATCCCACAGCCCAGAACCCGCGCTGGCTTCACGCTCGATCTCCGCCTCGCTATTAGAAAGAAATCCTCTGCGCCATGGCCGTTCGATATCGCTTCTTCTCGATGAAAACCAGCGGCTAGGTGGAGGCAGCGAAGGAAAAAAAAAAGAGCAGGATCCGTGAAAGAGCCTTCGCGATATCGATTCACGACGTTCGCCAGCTTTTGCTTATGATTTCTCCAGCCTCCGCGGAACGCGACCAGTGGCACGATTCCATCGAGCAAATCCGATAATTCCGCCGCAAGACTCGTGCTCACGATAACGAGTAAATTTTCCCCTATTTTTTCCCCTCGTCATCCCTCCAATCCCTCACCCTCTCTGTCCTCGGGTGAAATTACCGCGCGATAGAGGAAAAACGTTGGACCAAAGGGGAGCGAACCAATAAACAGTCGAGAGGGAGGGAGGTGGGAAAAAAGGGGGGCGCGAGTCGCTGAAGGTACGAAATCGTGGTTTTCAGGCGAAACGCGAGACTTGACTGGGGAAAAATGAACGAGACGGACCTGTGGGACCGTCGACCAGGAGGAGGGAGACAGGGGAGGGGGTTGGACGAATGGAAAGGAGGGAATCGAGGAAACGAGAGAATCTTTAGCCGCGGATCGGCATGTACCATTAATTTTCGCGGGGCTGAGCTGATCCCCAGTTATCCTCCTCTATCCTCCGAAGGTTCGTTCTTCTCTGCCGCCTCGGCCTGGGAAAAACTTTTATATTGGACAGTGAAATCACGGCGTTAATCTCCGGCAACCGTGGCGGGAATTGGAGGCCTGCGTAACACTGGGTTCGTTATGGAGATTTCGCGTGGTATGAGTGGCACGGGGTATCGCAAAATTTATGGCCGCGTTCTGTGCATTGAAATCGAGGCGAATTCGCTGGGAAAGGGGATGAGTCTGTGGGTATTTCCTAGGTCAAAGTTGTTTCAAGGCAAGTCAAATTAAGGTTCAAGTTTCATGTTAAATGAAAGAAATTTTAACTTTGAAGCTTATGAAGGTTGGGAGAAAGGGAGTTGCTTAGTCCTGAAGTCGATGGGAAATATGAAGCATTGAGTGCAAAAATAGACCAAGCTACATTTTTTCCGAAATTGAATTTCTAGCATTAAGTATCCCAATACTTAAATGCTTAAGATGTCAAATATACCAGTAAGTGAAGAACCTGAGATCCTAATACCTTAATTATGGGATCCCAGAGACTGAAGACACTATTTTATGACACTAATTTTAATTTTTCATCAGATTACTTAATACATTAGAATTTAAAATTGAATTCTAAAATTAACGTGAGTAATTAGGTATTGGGATATGTTTAACTGCTGGGACATTTATCTTAATTTAGTACAAAGAAACTCTATATTTTAGATTGCCAATTTTTTCAATTTTTCCGAATAATGGGATTAATTATTGCTCTTAATGCTTCATATTCTTATTGCTCTATTTAAATCTGTAAAATATTTATAACCCTGTTACTTGCATAATTGCTGTAGGTTGATATAAAATCTATAGCTATACTCCATGATAAAATTGAGATACTATAATTCACTTGAGTCCTACTTGAAAGAAATGTTAATTGTGTTAGAATTCTATGAATCTTCATGCATTTGCAGAAAATTTAAGTAGACAAAAAAATTCAATCTGCGCACAACATTCCAAATAATACAACACACAACAATAATAAATGTGCCTTTAATAGGTTTACCACAATGAGCAAGTAAAACAGAATACTATACTCCTAAAAAACGAAAGAGAGATAGAAAAATACAAAAATAAGTAACACAATTAGCTAGAAACTGATGTAGTACTGCAAATTTCAGCATAATCAGCTGCTACTAAATCCAACCCAGAAATAGAGCAAATTCTCAGAAGAAAAGACAAATGGCAAAAATCTTTATTTATAATCTGTCTATTGAATCGAGAGAACAAATGACAGTTCGCATGATCACATGGGACAGAGTCGAATTCACAGATTTCCCTACATTTCACAGAGACCTTACAAATTATGTTCACATCTATTTCTTTAATATTAATTTGTCCACTTTAACATGATAATCTGAAATTTTTCGTTGTTGATATCAGTATACCTAATTAACAAATAAATAAAATGCAAGGTTACACTTCTCCAGGCATATCTAAGAAAGTATGCATTTGCATAAACAACCACAGTCTACTTACTTTTTAACGACTCCTTGTCAATAGCAATGAGACGTAGACTGTAAGAGTCGCGTTCCACATTGTCTTATCGAAACTGACGTCAAGGAAAGACTGCTTTCAAGAAATGGAAGAGATAACGAGAAGCTTCTACCAAGAACACACTGTATTCTCAAACACTTACTTACCGCGACCACATTAACGAGCTTATTGAGGCTCACCATGGCAACGAGACTCGAGCGAAGACTGCCTACTGTGCGGACGTGCATTACCAGGAAGGTATTGATATTCGATCGCTTCCGTGGCATCGAGACGACGCCAACCGTTCATCCTCGGAAGAGTCCAAGGAACAGCATTGTGTGATTAAGCCGAGAAACGTTAGTTCAGTTTGGTTTAGCCGTCTGATCTCAGGCGGATCGCCTAGAGCTACTTGGGTCAGGGATTAGCGGGCAAAATTGATTTTACTGCTGCCAGAGTTATCGGTCAATGTTGTATCGGATGGAGGCTGAAGTTAAATTTGTTTGTGTTGAAAACGACAGCAGGTAATGGTTTGTTGGTCAGACGAACCCTGTTTACTATATAAACGTGTAATCGAGGTTGGTTAATGCACAAATCTTCTGGCAATTGAGATTTCCCTTGTTTCGCCGTCTTTTTAGTACCTTGCGCAGATAAACTGCTGGTTAAACATTTGAGATCACTTTGCGGGAGAATGAAAACGTTGAAGTGGTTTGCTGCAGATATTAATTTTTATGAAGAAGAATTATTAAGAGTAATGTAGGATCATATAAGATTTAACCTTTGTTTACACAATCTGCAATAACTTTGACTGCTCGGGTTACTCAGGAAATTATGATGCTATATAAACGTAGCGCAAAATGTGCTATATAAATGGAATACGTATAAAGAAAACTTTAGACAAAGGGCTGCACAGATTTGAATTTCAAAACAGAGTATACCTCCCAAGATAGAAATACCAGCAGATCCAGATCAAGGGGAACGTAAAATAATAATATGATATTACGCTACCTCTACAATATTCAAAAATCAAATACATACATACTTACTAGAAAAATAGAATACGTTTTATAATCACATTGCTTTCCTTTAACGTATTTCATTGAAATGCAAAGTAGAAGAATTTTTCTACTGTTCCAAGAAGTTCTAATCAAAAATCCTAATATAAAATGATAAACGAAAATTTCCCTCTAATATAATAATATAATCTAATATAAGAATACAATTGTTATATAATAATATAATAAATTATTCCACAAATATTTGTATACAGTATCTACAAACTAGCGACAGCTATTTTATTGTATTGACTATTCTATCTAATATTTTCATACTACTGTACATCCATTTATTGTGTATTAGATTACACATCTAAGAGCATAGTTAAGGTCAAAACACCACCATAAACCCCCATCAATTCCCATACAAAAGGATCCCCCTCCAGGAACCACATTCCTATCAACCACCCTCCCATACTCACCCTCGCAATAGACCTCAATTACACATCTCCAATCATCGATTAAACCCGACCCACACATAATATCCGACCACCTGGAGGCCCAACACACAATAACTCTCCCTTTTCTTGCACAGTGGCGTCCTGCCGCGTGCCTCTGCAATTCCCATCGCGCAAAACATCCGACCACTTCTTACAGGGCTCATATCTACGCTAACGTTCCCTGAACTTTCAGACGAGCCAGTGGTTACGCTCGAGCTCGGGAGCAATTTGAACTTGAGCGCAATCCGTGAGGGTATCGACGTCTACTTCGAGTGCAACATCAAGTCCAATCCGTGGGTTTACAAGGTCTCCTGGCGGCACAACGTGAGTCCATGCTCCGCTTCCGCTCCCCCATCGACGACGACGACGTACCTCGCTATGGAATAACGAATCCGCGTCGCGGAATCGATAACTCGGGCATGGCAGGAGTTTCAGTCGGAAGCTTAATCAGGGGACGAGATAAGGGCAAACGCCGCGCACCTGTGACGCGAAGTTTCCGTTTAAAATTTACATGCTGATAACAGCGTAAGCGTTCTTTGAACCAACGGCCTGCGTCCACGTCGATGAGAAATTTATCAGAGAATTTCGAAACTGTTGACGTAACCATCGTGGCCGAGCTTCGCGGCGGTCAAAGTTATCCTTCTGCCCGTTCTGGGAACGAGAGGCTGATCAAAGGGAATATTCTTAATCAGATACAGTAAATATGCTAATATCTGGATGCTTAACCTCTTCGCCTACAATTTTTTTTCGGATTATAATCACCTTTGCTGTCGATCGGAAAGGGCTGAGTATCCCAAACTGCCAACCACAGAGCTTACGTTAAGCGAACATAGATCCTTCACGCGATAGTGCGTGATCGGTTATTTGAGAAAATGTTCTTATCACGCGTTATCGCGTAATCGGCAGCGAAGGTATTGTTAAGAGTGAACGAGTCAGATTCGAGAAAGGTGAAGGGGTTAAGAAGTTGAATTTTCAAGTAAGTGGACAATCAAATATTCCGACCAGGGATGGTATGAAACCTACTGTCCAGTGACGTCACGAGATGGAAAGAGAATTTATCGAATGGGGTGAGAATTGCCCCACCAACCAGTGATTGCTAAGAGTCCCCACCTCGGTCGAAAAGTTCCCTTCTACCTCGTGACGTCACTGGACAGCAAGTTTCATAGCATCCCTGGTCTCGACACATGAATTGCGTTGCTTTGCATAGCTTCGAAGTATTGGACAGTCTCTAAATTTAAAAAATTATATCTGCACTTTTAGCTGGGTAAAATATTAATAAAAGCCAGTATTGTAATTTCAGGAATTTTTTCATAATTAATTTCATAAGTTGATCTTGAAATTGCCTGTACAAGCGAAAATACCGCCTAAATTGGACACCTTTTATACCTGGAATTCTAAAAAACCTGTATAATCTAAATTCCATGTTTCCCCAAATTTAATCAATTTTGTCTTATTTTTCATCTCACAACGTGAATTTTGACTTTCCTAAACTTTACAGCCCTCTCTGAGAATTACACTTATTACAGTATAAGCTGGAGGTACTCTGGCAGTATATTTTTATCATTCCACAGTACCTGGAAATTTCATGACTCTTTCAAAGAATGTAAAACTAGAAACTTCTAAGTACCAGCCCCGAAGTAAAATTTAGAAACCTACCTCCCTTCAGAGTAAATTAATTGTCTCCTCGAAATAAGCGAAACAAGATGAACCATAAAGTACAATTTACTTTCAACATTTAAATAGAAGCATATCAGTCATCTGCGCGATCTCACGACGACTTTGTCGCTTTTGTCGAAATCTCATGTCACAACGAAACCTTGTAAAGGAACATAATTTCATGGTGAGCAGAATCTCTGGCCTAGAGAAGGAGGAAAGGAAGATTTATTTTAAACGAATGCAGACGGTGGTCCCTTTGTGTCGGTATATTGCGCAAGTTCCATAAATATTTCTTCTCGCGCCTTGGATCATAATGTCATTGTGGGTGCAGAAGAACGTCCAAGACGCGCTTGCAGCGTTCTTTGTCGATTCTTCGTTTGATAAGAGGGAAAACAGGACAGGGGAATATTTCCACCAATGGCGATGTGTTTCAAGGAAATTCAAAGGAACTTTCCAACATTGAAGAAAAAAGGAGAACGGACGATATCATCGCGCTGGAACGTTGAAAGATTGAAAAACTATCGACAATGCCTCTTCCCGGTCTTTCTCATTAAAGCTGCGATTACGCATATGCTGTCTGCGAATAAATTAGTTGGCGGAGAACAATAAATCACGGGGGTTGAAATAAATTACCTGTCGATATTTAGAAAAAAGGAAGGGTCCATTTATTCGTCGTCGTCGTTTAATGGGAACGTACAGAGTGTTCAATAATTGATAAGACAAAATTTAAAAAATGCTCTAAGTAATACATTGTTTTTACTATTTTTCTTTTTTTGGTATTAAAGTTTGAAAAATTAGTGGACAAGTACGTAATTGTAAATCCTGGTAACCTGAAATTCGGAGGTTCACAGATGCTTTCCATCAATATTTTTAAGCTTTAATACCTAAAACACAGAACTGTGGTCATAATTTGATTAGTCTCAATTTTTGTTTTATTTTCTCGTATCAATAAGAAAAACTTTAAATTTTCTCTTATCTGTTATAGAATACTCTATATTTTTTAGATGAGACAACTTATTTGAATCTTGCGTTCACAGGGCAATCCACTCTACCATAATCCTGCGACAGGAACGATAATCAGTAACCAAAGTTTGGTGCTGCAAAGCGTGACCCGCAGCAGAGCTGGAATCTACACATGCATTGGCAGCAATCAGGAAGGCGACGGAGAAAGCAACCCTTTGAATCTCGACATCAAATGTGAGTACACTGGTTGTTTATTTTTCAGCCAAGTCCTAACAATTAGGTACTGTTCGAAATTCATATAGAATTATAGTTTATTGACTGTATAGTTATTTTAAATCCAGAGGGTGGTACACTGTCACCCACCAAATGCGAATATGCTCGAACTTTATTAATAAGAATTAATCTTATATTCAAAGATGTTATATTTAAGAATTGCTTTTTGTTATTCTCAATTAAATTATAGAGTGGAGTCCAACTGAAAATTAGTTATTAAATCAGCAAGAAAATTAATTACAAATATAATTTTTAATAGAACGATAAATTTTCACTTCAGGTCATTAAAAAGATTGAAGAATACTTGAAAAATTGTTAAGAGAATGATTAGAGAAACCTTAGAACTATCATACACAGAGTTATTGAGAATACCAAATCTAACACAACTCCTCTCAAAAATCTACCAATAAACCTGTTAAAGTTACATTCAACAATTAACATTCGCACAATTCAGAAACTCTTTCTACAATAGGAATTCGAATAATACTACTGATTATATTTTACTACAATAACCAAATGGCATACAACCAGATGTAGAGGGTCTCTTAAGAGGTGCACTTCGCGTGCAACGAAGTGGATGACTGCCATTTCTACTACGTCACAAAGATATTTAGGAAATAAAATTCTTTCTGGGAGCTCAACGAACCGGAGATTGTTACGATTGCAGCTTTACGTACTTATGCTTGCCCATACACGGGGGTGAAACGAATTGTAGAGAACGCAAGAGCGGTGCACTGTGGCCACT
Source organism: Calliopsis andreniformis (assembly GCF_051401765.1). NCBI lineage: Eukaryota > Metazoa > Arthropoda > Insecta > Hymenoptera > Andrenidae > Calliopsis > Calliopsis andreniformis. The sequence goes on from NC_135066.1 coordinate 15,447,895, forward strand.
AAAAGCGCTTAAGGAAACCGACTCGGAACAACATGCTTTTACAGTCTGATGAAACATTTAGCAAGAAACGCCCATAAACCTAGAATCCACCCACTTTCATGAAACACGCACTGTAGAACGCGATACTATTTGTCACAGTACCTTATTTTGCATTGACAAGCTCTTTTTCTAAGTTCCTGCTGTCTTCTATTTTCAATGGAGTCAGAATAGTAGAAACATGTAAAGTCTTGTAATGTCATTCCTAATACGATTATAAGAGAATTTTACAATGCCCTTTTTGGTAAAAATTGATTGAGTAGTATAAAAGATGGAATTTTTTATTTAATTATACAAAATTAAGTTTGAGAAGCGAGGATATTTACTGTGGGTGAAATTTTCAAAGAGAATTTACGTGTTTTTCCAAAGCTCTCCAGATTTCGATTTTATCAAATCTGCTGGGAGACCGAATCGCAACGTTCCCGTTCAACGTCGATTTCGCTTTCAATTTACAGCACTCCAATTCCAAATTTCCTCACTCGCCAGTACCCAGATATTTTGTAAGTTCTCTCGCTTGGTCCATTCAGGAATGAAGTTTCAGACCAAAGTCAGATGCACTCGCTCTAATTTTACCCGGAGAGACTTTGATTTTATCCAATTTATTAATCTATCTAAGACTCCTCCTTTGTAGTTATTCGTGAATGTAGTAATGTAAGACGTTCTATTATCTATGATTGTAAAGTACATAGTAATTTGCTCGGTAATGCTTTGATAACAGTGAGTGTAGGTTCTTATCTGTTAAAATTATATTGAACTTAGATAACAGTGATATCGTACAGAGACTCAGTAGTTAATGAATTCAATTTTGAGGAACCAAAACGTATGAAAACCAAGTAATTTTGATTTGAACTGGAACTAGAATGAAATAGCTTGAATTAACATTAAAATTATTATATTTTGACCTAATTTGAACTAGGAGGTATTATATCTGATCTGCTTCCCAATTTAAATTGAGTTGAAGGTAATTAAATACCCACTAATTTTGAGTGAAATTGAAACTGACATCAAATGAAACTGAAGCCGAGTCGAATATAGTAGAATTAAAATTAGGAGTAGTGCAAATTTATATAGGACTTGTTTAAATAACTGTAAACTAACTTTCAATTAAAGGTAAACCTAATCCAAATATCGGAGCTATACCTATGAGGTGTTAATGTGAGACATTTTCAAAGACTAGTTGAAAAACAATTTATGTACCTAATAAACAACTGCCCAGGGATAGAGGAAAGTAGACTAAGACGAAGGGGGTGGACAAGACAGAATACTAATATTTTTCTTAGATAAAAGATACAAGTAAGTTGAGATCGTAGGACATGGGTCTGAGGCTGTGGTTACAGTGGATACATTTTCTGACGAATATGTTTGAGCTATCCTATGAACTAAACAAGTTCAGACATATTCGTCAGAACATCAGTTCCTCAGAAAACGCATCCGCTGTAAGCACAGCCTAAGCAATCCTTAGTCAGTTCATGATCGACGACAAACTTATAACGATCTCAACTCATTACTGCCTCTAATTGATGGAATTTGGCAATGGATATTTACAAAGGATGAAGACCACTTTCTTTCATTCAAACAATTATATATTACACGTGTGTATCGGCTGTCGAAACAAGAAGAGAGTCTTTAACAAAACTCAAAGGGATCAACACACTACAATGATAGTCACGTGATTATATATAGCTTATATAACTCTACTAAAGTAAAGATATCGAAATTAGTCTGGTTCTGACATAATCTTAAAAAAACATTATTTTTCCTTCTTACCCTGCTTCCCCTATTCAGTTTTTCAATAATATAATATCTTGTATAGAGAAACTATTCCTCATTCTATTTCTAGAGTTCAGTGTCTGTCAATTCCCTTCCAAAACCATCTCACTCCAACAAGCAAATCTAAAGGTGTAGAATCAGTCGTGCAAACATAGAACGTTGAAGAAAAATATACGCAGCACATTCGAACAACAAAATGTTGCTCTTGTTGCCTCAGTGGAACCACACATTAACACGTTCCATGCTCAACTTTGGATTAGCGAAATTGTCGAAAAAGTTTTGACACCACCTGACTCCAGGTTAACAGTTTTCCAAGGTCACCAGTTCACCACGATACATGTATCGACGTAGCGCAAAACGCGTTCACACCTCGAAATGCAGGCTCATCTGCCTCACGGAAGTCCATCGTCCCCAATCAGATGTCCCTATTTCCTCCCTGGCTTCCAGGCCTATCAGAATCCCGCGCGGTGCACGCGCGCATAATTCCACACAGTCCAGCCCCGGACGATTCGAATCTCATCAAACACCGTGGCTGCCGCCTTCCAACCGCCTCAGACGGCTATTTAACGGCCGACAAACATGGTCGTTCCGGGGCTCAGGGCACAGCTCGGTGCTCGAGCCAGCGGCGAATTCCGGCATGTGTCAGACGGTAGCCCGTCGATGTTTCCCGCTGTTGCAACGTGTACAGGCGGTCGTCGCGGATTAGCCGCGGCAGTTTACGGGCGTTAAGGCCATTACACACCGATTTGACCCCCCGACTGACCATATTGACGCGCGAGAGGCGAGAGACCGACCGTCGACCCGATCGTAACTTACACCGGGACTTGAGACACAGGATTACGCCTGTAACGCCTACACACGCCGCCTATAAACGCGGCCACGGCTGAAATCGAACGATCAAACTCCTCCCAGGGTGGGCAAGATCGATGACACGACGCTGGGAGAGATTATGGATGCACGGGAGGACGTGGGAAGACTATACTACTGCAGTCGGTGAATTTTAGTGGGATTCGGGTGGAAAGTGTTATGTGAGGGGAATAGCGATTTTTAATTTCGCGAGAGGGACTGGGAGGGAGGTAGGTCTCAGGGGATCTGGATTGGGGGATACGTATTGAGATAGTGGTGAATTAAGTATTCATGCAGACGAGGTTGGAGTAAGATGAGGTTTTGAGTTTTGGGCGAAACTAGGGGTAACTGTAATTGAAAATGACGAATTTATGGCGTGGTGGATTAATAATCGAAGTTGCTCTGTATTCTTCACATTCTTTCAAACTTTGAATTTTTGAAGGCTAGAAAATTTAGATATATTTGAATATTTGAAAATTTTAACATTTGAATGTTTGAATATTTGAATTTTTGAATGCTAGAAAATTTGAATATTTGAATATTTGAATATTTGAATGTTTGAATGTTTGAATGTTTGAATATTTGAATATTTGAATATTTGAATATTTGAATATTTGAGTATTTGAGTATTTGAATATTTGAATATTTGAATATTTGAATATTTGAATATTTGAATATTTGAATATCTGAATGTTTGAATATTTGAATATTTGAATTCTAGAAAATTTGAATATATTTGAATATTTCAAACTTTTAACATTTGAATGTTTGAATATTTGAATTCTAGAAAATTTGAATATATTTGAATATTTGAAAATTCTAACATTTCAATGTTTGAATATTTGAAAATTCTAATATTTTAATATTTGAAAATTCTAATATTTGAATGTCTGAATATTTGAATACTAGAAAATTTGAATATTTAAATACTAAAAGAGTTTAAATATTTGAATACTAAAAACTTGTAATATTTACATATTAGTATCGAATACTAAATTATGCAGAATTTGAATCTGAATACACGCTAGAGAATCTAAATTCTCTATACACCTACTCCACACCTGACTCATAACGATAATTAACCCCCATCCAGTATCTTCAGAAAGGAAAAGTAGAACAATCACAGAAACTCCACAGTATTCACCCACAAACTTCAAGAGCACTCCATATTCCAACAAGGAAGAAACATTTCATAAGACACGACTAGGCGGTACAACAGAGCGTCAGTCTCCTGCACAGGGACATTAAGGGTCGCACTAAATCATCGCGGCAGGTTTACCGGATTTGCATAGGCACCATATGTACGTGTACGTGTGTTCCCGACTGTGCACAGGAACGCAGCGGATCGACCGATTCGAGGGTGGCACGTATGTGTCCTTCTGCCACCCCCGCTCCCTGTTCTCGCCAGTGCCTCTAAGTAGACAACGCAGTCGGAATTTTGAGAATATGATCTGTTCTTCGACGATGATTCCGTATTTAGAGATGCAGCGTACCAGTCCCTAAACTCCTTCGACGCAGGTCCACGCTGAACTGTATCAATTTTGTTCCGTAATTGTTACATTGAATTACCAAGGGGTAACGAAGCTCCAGGGGGTAAGAGACTGCCCGAGAGCCGAGTTTGCTGGTAATTATCTAGAGAAGACGGACGATCGGCCAGTTTCCGACTAAATGATAAATTTCATTCCGCGAGTTGCCGGATCGACATCGAGTTTCGAAAGTTAGGCCTGTCTCTGGTTATGTGGATCCACCTGATAGGAAGTTTAAGGTATTAGAACCGATAGAGTGACGCGTCGATGCGTTAGTTCGGGAGTTAAGATACTGGTCAGTCTAAAAAAGATTATTAACGAAGACATATTAGGCGTAATATCTTATTGTAGACTAATTTTGTCCCTGTTTTGGGACCTGGGGATAAACTCTCTAGCGAGATAGAAGTTATTTATGAGTAGAGGAGATAATAGAGTTTATGGAGTTATGATTATTTGCGTTGACATTTTGTTCGCGAGGGAAATGGTATATTTGAAATATTTGGAGTGTGATAATAGAGTTTCAAGAATTTAGAAATTATATTCTGAAAATTAAATGGTGGGTGAAAGAACAGAAAGTCATATCTCCTTCTGAGGCAACTTAATGTCTGTTAAGAATACTATGAAGAATACTATCTACCCCTAGCAGCTACCACTAACGGGTGAGTAAAGAAGTACGACTTAGCCCTCATCCAAAAAGAAGTAATCAAGATTAGTGGAACTTGACTTGATCTTCTAGTTGCAGGAAACATTATCCTGGACTGAATTCCAAGGGAATTCACAGCACAAGTGTGAGGCCTTCAGTTTCAAAGTAAAGCCCTTAAGACTGTACAGTTGGCTAAAGTATACATAGCTTACACTCTAGTACAGAAACATTATTTATTCTACTAATAAAAAACTTGGAAGAAACGCGTAGGACTAATCGTAGAATACGTTACTAGCAATGCACCTATGATACAGAGCACAAGATACTCCTTGATCAGTGAACACTCATTGCAGAGTTAGAGTCAATCATTATCTGTAACATTTATTGTACACAGAGTACTCAGTTGCAGGTGAAAGAAAATTCAAGGGTTGATTTTACGCATCAAAATAAAACAAAAATCAAGAATAACAAAATTGCGATTAAACCTTTTAAAAAATTCCTAATATCGGTCAACAATTTCAGGGACTCATATAAGACTTAAAAGGAGGAAAAATAAAATAAAATTCGAAACGATTCAGAATATTTAACCCACTTAAACCACCAACTTAACCCACTCGAAACAATCCAGAATCTCTCAAAATCCCCCAAATTTCACACAAACGATTTCACTATTCCTTAATAGAATCAACGACAATAAGTGTTCCCTGGCAATAAGTACTCAGCTCGCAGCACCGTCAAAAGCCTCGACGCTGAAAAGGTCGATGCCCACTCGAGCCTAGAAGGGAAATTGGTCGAGGAAAAGCCAGTGCTCCGTCCCTATCCGCGAAACAATCACCATTATGCCAGCGCAACAAGCTGTCCGCTTGACCAGGGCTTTCTCAGCGTGCCCTCGACGGGGCCATTCGGCGGCCTCGGCGCTGAAACTTTTTCTCCCGCCCCTCGAGCAACCGACATAAATTAACGGTGCATTAACAGCAGCGAGGCTCGCGCAGAATTCTCGCCGGGTTATCCGACAATTATTTTCGTTTGAATAACCCTTTCTCCGAGCGTTGAACGTCGCGAGCGCCCGAGTCGTTCGCGTTTAATCCGCGCTTTCTTTGTTTGAGTCCAGGCTGCCACGCTTATTTCGTCCAGGAAACTAAGCGGCTTAAGATCGTCGAAGAAAGCGCCGCCCCGTTTCGCGCATAATTACGTGTCCCAAAACTGAATTCAAATCTTAAGCTTCGTTACCGCCATAAACGGAGCCCGAAAATTCCGTCTTTCCTTCCTGGTTTCTCTCACGCCCGGCGACCCTTCTGCTCGCCCCTCGTCCTGCCCCTCTATTTGCATGTGAATTATTACGAGACGGGACACAAAGCGACAGCAGTGACCTGGGACGAAAAGGAAACGCGCAGGAATAGGACGACTGGTCCTATTTCGTTTAGGAAGAACGATTTCTTGTTTCTGGAATTACGCGCTAACGTCGTAATGCGCTAATTTCTGCCATACCCTGGGTAAATTGTTTAAATTGGGGACAATGGAGTTTTTTAGCGGGTCGTCTGGGGTAATGGACGTTTCTGCTCGTAATTCTTCGCGTGTCGCATCTTTCTTGGGGGAAATGTCGGCGGAGATTGGACTTGGACTGAATTCAGGGATATGAGTCTGTCACTTGTCGGACCTGAATTTGGGTTTTGTTTGCTGGCCTCTGTTGGGGGATAATTTGATAAATTGTATTTTGCTAGAGATAGTATTGAATTAGGTTTCTTTGAGTCCTGGGGAAGGCATACAATTATTTGTCATTCTCGTAGAATGTGAATTATTTTTGTTTGTAAGATAGGATGAGTAAGGAAGAGTATAATTTGTTTGCAGTTCTCAGTCAGTGAAGAGAATTGATTGTGATACAGGGTTCTTCATAAATTTTATCTTTTGATTATCATTAAACCCAGTGAAGTAATCGGAATTCTATTTTTGCAATCTTCAGTAGAATAAGTCAATCATTCGACAGATAAATTCTTCTTTATTCCATTTGTTCCATGTTGCTTCAAATTAATAAATCACAGTTTACTATTATTTGCCTTAACGTAGTTAACATTAAACTCAAGGAAGTTATTAGAATTGTAGAGACTTTTCAATCTTCAGTAGAACAAGTCAACGATTAAATCTTCCAATAAAGATTTAATTCCTCTGCAGTAACAAGTTCTGCTCAGCACATGTCTCAGTAAAATAGGATTCTAAGCACAACACGATACTTGCTGTAGTCGTGTTTTATCGATTTGCAGTAGAGTAAGTCAACGATTAAGTTTCCTACAGAAGGTTTATCTCTTTTGATTTCGTGAACTCTAATCATCGTCCACTTTGTTGGAGTAACATAAAAAACATCACGCATACTACTTCGATCACTAAGATTGAACTTTATCCCTAAGTAGAACAAGTCAATGATTAATCCTCCCCATAAAATTATCCCTCTTCACCTCAGAAAGAGGATTCGTCACGATTCTCTTTGCAATCTCAGCTCCTACCTTACACCACTTCCTACTCCTTCACGTCATAACCACAGTTTCCTGGAGCGAAACGACTCGCTTGCAAAGCAAAAAACTCAGAGGGATTCGAATCAGTGCCACAATCATCGGAGAGCTCTCCCCTCTTTGGTACTGATGGCGGATTGTCGATAAGCGGAGACGGTTGACAGGAGTAGCGGGAATGTGACAGCGGTTAAAAATTCACAGAGCCGCAATGCGTCGCAACATCTAACACGATCACGTCTCTCTAATGCCTTCAGATGTCCAGACGGATCGATTTCCATGTCCGTGTGTTCGAGAAAAGTCCCATCCCAGGTACGCGTAGTCTGTCGTCGATTCGACTCTTCGTAATTACGTTCCTCTCTTGGCCCCTGCTAAGGAAATTGAACCAGTCTTTTATGACTATCACTTCTCTACAGAAATTTGTTTCATCGCTGAACAAGTAATTTGGTGATGGTGGTGTTCCATTTTTTGATTGTTCTTAATGTTTTACACTGAGAGATATGTGATCGATAATGGATGGAAAAAATAATTTTTGATTCACTTAATTTGTAATTCTGCTAGCTTTGATAGAGTAAATATAGTTGACTGTGAATGTTTATACAAATATGTAGATACTTTTCATACTGCTTACATTTTGTTTGTTTTATATGAATAACTTATATTTTTTTCAGACAAATGATATCAGTTCATAAAAAAGGTCTTCAATAAACGATTGTCATATATTGTAACACAAATTGTGATAAGTAAACTGACAATAAAATGACGAATATTTCATACATCTACATGTGCATAACAGGTTATGTAATATACATAGATATGATATGCAATGTACATATACATGCTACAGAGTTTTAGCATATTGTTTGCATATTTCTCGCATACTGTCTGCATATTTCTTGCATATTTGGACATACGTTATCTGCATAAATATCCTCAATCTAGTCACCTACATAACACCCTCCATACTAACAACTCATAAATAGTAAAAATCATTTGACCCTAACTTCACCAAAAACTAAACTTCACATGAACACCAAATCTCCAACAAAATCGACATTACAATATTAATATTGTTCATTAATGAACAGGCTGATGAGAAGAAATGACACACCAAGAAAACGTGTAAGGTAAATGTCCCAGTACCTAAACGCTTAAGATGTCAAATGTCCGAGTAGTAAACAACCTAAAACTGTATATCTCTATATTTTACTAGGTCTTAGAAACTGAGAATACTATTTTGTAACGCTAGTTTTTAGTTTTAATTAAGCAAACCTAGAACATTAGAATTTACGCCTAAAAATAATAAAATTAGCGTTAGTGTTTATCAGGACTTGGTCAACTACTGGGACATTTACCTTAACCCACACCACCCATCCCTCAACACAAGTCAAATACAAATTTCACGTGACCCAGTTCCCCGATAGAATCAATAACAATGCGCCCATCTTCAGACAGAATTACCCTGACGTAGACAATTACGCCGCGAGCGAACGCGCGATTCGTTGAAAAAATACCAGCAATCAATGCCCGCTGAAGTGGCTCCGACCTAATTGCACGCCATCGCGCAGCATCCGAATTAGACGACCGAATTCCATGCAACACCCCTCCAAGACGATTATTATTGGGGGACGCAGCTCAACGCTAAACGCACTCTCGAGCAGTGCTAATCGAAATCGCAAAAACCGACGTGGATTCGAGTTCCACCTGAATCCTCGTCTCGTCGAGGACCGACCATGTTCAAGAGCGCGAAGGGGCGTCGATGCTGGGCAACTTCGGCACTGCTGGTTCGCAGGTCCCTCGTTAACATCTGCATCTTCGAGGCAGGTCACACTCGCGAAGGCCTCTCGATATTTTGCCAGTCGTCCTCGAAATCGACGCAAGCAGCGACCGTCGTCGAGACAGGATCACTTAAAAGAATTTTCGCGCTTGCACGCGTCGCGTCGAGAAAATGGGATGTATTATGGTAATCGTCGGCAGCGCGGGAAAATACGGGCGACGAGTGAATTCAATGATCCTCTGCTCGGTTGTGCCTGCTCTGCGCGCGTGTTTGCGTATGCACGTTCGAGACGATCCAACAGCTCCCTTCGTGCCGCGAATTCCGTGCACGTATGTACTTCCGTGTAGTTTGTACCCTGACGCGTCGATTACGCTTATCCCTCAGTAACAGTGAGGGAAAGCTAACTAAATACACACGCGGATCCACTTTCTTGAGGATAATTATGGGGTATTTGTTATCGTTGACTCGGAGGTAGTTGCGGATAGTTAATTTATGGTACAAAGAGTGGGTTATCTGATGGTAGCATTTTTGGATTGATGGTATTATTCGTAGCGAAAGGTGCTTCAGATGGGAGTTGAGTGGCTTCGAATGGGACACATTCTGATGTATAAAGGACATGCGAAGGTCTTTTTAGAGCTTCAATCTTTTAAGATTTAATTAGAGAAGAATTACAGTTAGAAAGATTGAATTATTATCGGATTAAAGTATTCTCATATAAAGAGTGAAAAGACAAATTCAATTACTATAATCGCGTTGTATTTGCTTGAAATGAGAACATTATTTAAAGCGTTTTAATTAAAAGAGAATTATTTTTAAGAAGTATTAATTGCCTTTATCTTTATATAGAATTTAAAAATAAATCTCATTAAAACAATAACGATAATCTTGAGTCTCTTGATAAACTGAAAATAATTTTCAGAAAAAAAACCTGATAAGGAATTGCAATCACGAGTCTAATTATCTCTCAACTTCAAATTATTATTTAAGTCTCTGCTTTAAAAAATTGCCATCTTTTTGAATCCACGTGTGAAACGTAAAATAATGATTTTTAATATTTCTATAAAACAGTCCAACCACAAATTCGCATAGTTCCAATCTCAATATCCCTTATTCTGCTCGATTATCTCTGACCAGGTCTTGATACGAAAAGATCACCTCACAGCAAGCGATTCCTCATCAAAGAGCAGCTCACAAATGTCTCCTTTCAAAAGAATCGACTTGGAAAATCCGTTGACTAAGTGCAGGCTCGCTGGGAGCGTCTCATTGTCAATAGTCTTCACGAATGATAGATTGAACAGTGTCTAATCTAAAGACCCCGATGGAACTAACGAGCTAAATTCTTGCCCGAGTAAGCGAGATCGATAAGTTCAGTCTTGGATGAAACGCTTTGCCAAGACACATCCATTAACAGCGGTTAACTAATGTATCTGATTAGACATCGTTGTATCGATGTTCATGCATCATCTCGAGTCACAAGCATCCATAATGTCCTTATCCAATATCTGACTGTACGCGTGACACGTTTGTCAGCTTGCCAGCCGATGCCAAAACCGCTGAAAATGTTAATCACTGCGCCACTCAAAACTTCCTGGGCCACCTTTGATCGACAGAGGTTATCGCGTTCCATGGCGAACTTTTTTAATGAAATCCGTAATCAGAGAGGGGCGATTGAGTTTTCCGCTAAATTTAGGCGCTAACGAGTTTCGAAGATTTTCATCAATCTTTGCCGAGGATTTTTATGGTAATTAAATGTGGTTATCGATTGCCTCTCGCCTGGAACTCTGCAGCGGCGACTGCAGCCTTGATACAGGGAGAATGGAACGAGTCCGTTCAATCTGGTTGTAAGTTTGATGGCGGCGCGATAGTCTACATTCTTCTGGGACATTTTCTTTGCAAGGATCTGCGAAGCTGGTCTTACTCGAACGAGCGTAATATTCATACGATCCGGTCGATTCGAGTCGACGGAAACTTGCTGAAATCGGAAAAGTTTCGCCCCAGCTTGTTCTCGGATATGGAGCAAGTTAATTGTTCTGTCCCGTTTCTTTCTCCTTTGCTAGTTGTACGACCCGCGCGAATCGTGTCATTCGATGAAACGTTATTGAACAAGATTCGTCGTTTCGAATGAACTTGAAATTGTATTAACGTGTAATGAAATTAGGGTACTGAAACGGGATGGCGAAATGAAAACAAGTGAATTGACTTGTACTACTGGAAACTTAGTAATAACACTAATTACTTTACAGAATTAATTATTTTGAAAAATAGAGGTCTTTATTTCTGGTAAACTAATGATACTAGTGAATTTATATTATTGACTTGTACTACTGAAAACTTATAATACTGATTACTTTATAGAATGAATTATTGGAATAAATACAGGTCTTTTCTTTTGGTAAATTAATAATGTAAACTCACTAATATTATTAGTTTACCAAAAATAAGGATTTCTTTTTATTAAAATAATTCAGTCTGTAAAGCAAACAGTATTATTAGTAAGTTTTCAGTAGTACAAGTCAATTTACTTTTCCTCACTTCTTTCCCTTTCTCTTCAAAACTTGTAAATTCACTAATAAGTTTTATAATAGCAAAATTCACGACTAAACATAGAGATAACATAGTTTCATTTCCAAAACTAATGCTCCATTACATTGACACAGATAGAGCACAGTCTCGCTAACTTCATACCAAATATCGAGTCCAACGACCTATACCTACATAACATTTTTTTCTTATTTAGAACCATAGAATGCACTGAAAAAGTTCGACTATTAAAATCTGGGACGCCCTGTATAAAGAAGCACCGAGGAACCCAAAGCACGTGTCCTGTTGACTATTTCGAGCACGACTTCAGCCAGCTCTTTGCAATAATATTGTGCCACTGACGACCGAATTATGCATTCGGGCAACATAAATCGGTCTGATAGTTAGCAGAGACACTTGACACGTAGCGGGCCATGAGCGATACGTCATTAATGCTTAATGGACAGACATTAATTCGTTATTGTCAGTGGACGTGGAGCAGCAATCGATAGGAACTTCCGGTCCCCGTGAATTTTGTTCGATGTCCGAGCAAGTATGGCGGGCGATTGTTACAAGCGACCAGTTTCGCAAAGAAAAATGGGAATACACCTGGCTGGACACGTTGATGCCAAGTATTTTCGACGTGCTGGACGTCTTTCTTTATCTGGAGCCGCTTGGGAACTCGATAATAGAGAAAACGCGAGAAGAAATCTGTCAGGTCGCGCGACTTCCGGCTTCCACGAACTTTACTGTTTCTTTGACACGTCTGTATCCATCCATCTATATCATGGCTGGATACAGATACTTCCTACGTGTCCTGGCGTTAACTTTTACTGTAATAATTGATGAATGGACTGTGCAACAGCTTTGTTTCATCCCTGAGGTATGGTGACAGTGGTAAACGAACAGAAAAGGGGTAGTTTGTTTTTATTTGTTTTACTTGGCAGAAGGTGGATAACGTCTGACAATATCAAATTTGATTGTGAATCTGTTTCGTTATTGTATTACCCTTTCCTAGTTTTAGGTAAACATAAACTACTTCTGAAATGTGGTTAAGCCTCAAATGTTGTATCATAATCCATAAGATTTGTAGTTTTTTCGTCAATTATTTTAGTTAGTCTTTTTTAACTTAATAGTCATTTGTTTAACATAATATATATCTAAATGCAGAAATATATGCGAAACCATAAATATTTAGAGTACTGTATTTCTCATAGTAATGTCCTATTGTTAATAAAAATATTAAGCTTAATTCTATTCTTTAATTGCATTGAAACTACGATGAATACTGATTTATCATAAAACCAAAATTTACCATAAAATTGTCAGCTGTCTCTACTTTTAGACATAAATTATCGATTACAGAACTTCAGTAGAAACTGGAGCCTCAATCCCATGAAAAAGTGTCAAAACATTCCAGCCGTGTTTCCCGACGCTCAGCCATTTAATATTTTAAAAACCGTTTGAGAAGCTGAAAGCCAACCCCCGGAGGCTGTCAATAAACGTCGTCATCCCCGAAACGGATGAAAATATACACGAAAGAGAGAATCTCCGTCGACTCGAAACTAGCTTGTGCACCGAAATTAAATAGGTTAGAATCGCGTGAAGAAGATTGACACGTTTTACGTCAATCGCATAATACAAGAAAAAAGACGAGATAATCCTGAAGGCATCAATGAATTTACGAGATTTTCCAGTGGATGCATAAAGAACGCAGAGGAATTTAGGTAGAACGAGAAGACAGAGTAGTCATTTGATAAGCTAGCACACAAAACCATTTTTCAGGTCTCCCATTGTGATCAATGGATCCAGCATCCCTTTCAGGTCCATCCCCCACCTCGACTCTACTTCCCTGTATTTATAATCCTCATATTTCTTTCGAGCCACTTGTCCCAACACTCGAAATATGTGTACATTTGACTCCCACTTTATTTTACGACTCCTATATCTCTTCCACAAGCTGAACCCTAAAGAAATCATGAAGGGAGTGATCTACAAGCAGACAATATTTGTTGAAACCTAACAGCTCGAGAATTTATCTTCCTGATGAAACGTGAATATTTTATTCCTTGTATTAGTGGTCGTGAGCAAGGAATTTGGAGGTTTCGAAAATACAGATAATTTAAAATAATTGAGTGATTTTTTGTACGATTTTCCCATTCGTCCTAGATCAGTGAATAGATTCAATAGTTTTCGCAATTTATATTCAGCTGCAAACCCGAGGACGCTGTGGAAACTAAACGTAACCTGATGTAACCTGACAAAAGATCCTGTGCGACCTCGAGTCGAGACGACGGGAAGTCTCCCGGTTCACGTGGAAATTCAATAATACTTTGTACGTAGAAGCGGAAAGTAAAAGAATGCGTAGGTACATAGAGAGCGTACCAACGAAGGGGAAGGGGTTGAGGACAGAGTCACGAGGGAACAAGGGCTGACCTTTCATTGATTAGATCTGTGAGGAAATTCTGTGTGATGTCTTTTTAACGGATGAGCGAAACGTTTCCAGTTTTGACTTTTACTTATTTTGGATGATACGTTTGTCTACTGCAGATTCGTTCGAGAAATAAACGAAGCCTGTGAACTAGAAATTAAAGGTAGTTCAAATCCCACTAGAAAATTTCCTACAAATATTTTCACTCTTTTTTCTTTTCTCTAAGAATATGTACACCTAGGCAAAATAGAAAAAGAAATTGAAAAAGTGATAGTATCAAACTTCTAATATGAATTCTCTTAAATATAAAATAACTTTCATGAAATTACTTATTGCATCGTATTCAAATATATTCTGTAATTCGCTATAACTTATTATAGCAATTAATATTGTTACTATTACCACGATTCTGTACTTCCCTTTGATTCCAGATGAATCCCAAAAAGAATAACACTAAATTGCAATTTCTCTGTTAAGTAAATGATGTGAGATAATAACCCCAAAATTTTAATGTCTCCTAATTAACCTCCATTACATTTCTACCTCCACTATCTGCCGTTACTTATCGTCTCTCTGACAATAAATTAAACAGCGTCGCGAAATTAGCACGAACAGGCGTATTTGCGCGCAATTAAGAGCCTTTTTCCAAGCGCAATTGCCTCTCAGTGTTAATTTTGTCAAATATTCTCTTTGGCCGTAATAAAGACACGGCGCCATGGCGTAGGTACGCCCGAAGCGTAGGTGGCTCCATGCCATGTATTCCACGTATTATATGTACGCATATAATGTATTACATACTCGCTGCCATCCAAGGCTGTGGTTGACAAGGACTCGAGAATGACGAGGCAGGCATCGATTGTATCATTAATGCTAAATCACGGATAGTGGCTCCGTAATCGTATTACCTTTGTCCCTGGACGAACATTAGATATCCCGTCGATCACTCGTCGTCGGAGTCGCGGATCAAAAGACCCGACTTATGTTTCGTCGTTCAAAGATGCTCCCATCCTCGGCGCGGTACCCTATGCCATTATTATCGTCTCGTGATGGAGCGGAGAGGATCGTTAAAGGAAGAAATAATAACACAAGGTACCTTTGTTTCAACGAAGCGCATAACATCGTAATCAAAGGATCGAAACTTCGTTAGGAAACTAAGGACTGAACTATGCAGGCAAGTTTAGAGCCGACCGGGGACTCCTAATGAGATTATCTTTCCGGGTATATTAATAAACACTGCGCGCCGCTGTTCAGAAGCTGATAATCAGCCAGGTAATCAATATTTGGGAAATTGTGCCCTGGCAGAAAGCCGATAAAGGATGGCTGAGGTTAAATACTTTGCGCAGTGTGTTCTAGGATAGGTCACCTGATAATTGAAAAGTCCTCCCTGAAATTTCGAGTCTCTCCTTTGTCCGAACCTCGCTATAGATTATGTTAAACGAGATTCCTGATTCCTGCTAACTAGGTCCCTGTTAGCAGACATTTGACAGAGAGTTTGTATCTATAATCCCAAGGAACTGGTCTAACTACGTTCCCATATGTTTCCAATACCTCCCTTTTGATTAAATTACACTCTCGGTGCATCATGGCGCAAAGCTCTCTGCGACAGCACCCACGCAAATGATAATGAAGACAGATCGCGGGGAAGTCGGTAGGTCTCGAAGTTCACGATGAGCAGTGTTATTTAGACCATGCTAACTTGCTCGTTAGTGGAATGATAGGGGTAGCCAAACCCATATGATAGAAGTCCACTGACTATAAGCTTTAGTATTTGAACATTGGGAGAGTTACAAGTTGCATTTGAGATAAATTCTTATTTTCCAGTCACCCCAGTATGCCACCAGGGCCAAGTGAAGGTGTTTGGCGTAGCAAGGCAAGAGACCGCGAGGATACCTTGCGAGCTAGAGGCGAATCCCTCGGAAGTGGCGTTCACGTGGAAGTTCAACAACACGATGGAGGCGGTTGACATACCCCAAGAACATGTTACCAGCGAGCGCACACGTTCGACAGCCTCCTATACACCGATGACAGAATTGGACTACGGTACACTTCTCTGTTGGGGCACCAACGATCAGGGCACCCAGCTTGAACCCTGCGTTTACCACATCGTGCCTGCTGGTGAGTGGTGCTTCAATCTAATTCTAGAGTAAAATGTACCTAAAGGAGGTAACTGCAAAATCGTGCGAAATAACTTTCTTGACTGCACAAAAATCCCAATTTTACTACTTCTAAGGTGATTTTAAGTAGATGACTAATCCTAGCTCAGTTTCACTGACACTGTAACTGTAAATTGCTTCCATTAAGGGTGCAAACACATTACTGTCGCGTCAAGTGAAATCACGTTACATACTATAGCAAGCCATAGTTTGATACTACATTTTTCCCTTATTTTAGATCTATTATGCTATAACATGTAACGTGCTATCACGTGATGTGGCGATAATGTGTTAGCACCCTAATGTACGTTGGACTTCATGAGACTACCAACTCTGAAAAGGATAGTTCATGGAGCCTATACACCAAATTACTATGTGTAATGGAGTAATATAAGCAACAGTAGAGTGACATCATTGTAGTATAATGTAGCGATCAGCTTAAACAAGAATTAAATCAATAACATCTTCCGCTTAAAGAGAAAGTATCTCGAAATAAATCTCCAGAAGAGCCAGATGACATTTATTCCTCATTAAAAAATTCACTTCTAACGAGGAGAGTACGATATCCAAGGCGACCAACCGCGTTTCGCTCTTAAGATCATCCCCTTAATCCGCGAGAAATTTGCGTTACTTTAAACGCGGAAACGTCGGAATAATACGCGTTGAAACGGTGCGAAACACTGCGGGGGAAAGTGGCGACCAGACGGACGAGTTACTTTATGGAAAAACTTAGTTCTTAATTATGTAACGGGCCTGGCGAACCGCCGGAAATTAAGATTTTAGTAAATATAAATAGCGCGGATTTATGACGGTGAGACGCGTTGGTGGGGAACAGTGGGGAGAGAAAAGACAGAAACTGTAATCCAGGGAAAAGTGTCTCTCCAGGGGATGCTTGATAGACGTAAATTAGATTTAAAAAGTTTCCTCATTATGCAGATTAGAAACAACCGACGAGCGTTCCTCTCTTAGCTGCATGTTTGTTTCCTTCTTCGCGTCTGTCTTTCTGTGACCTCCTTAACGAGATGTAAAGAGGTACCTGCGTTCGTTCCGCTTCCTATAAAGGAACTGCAGACAGCGTTTCGTCCTGGTCGAATGGACGATGCGAGTAAATCTGATTCTTGGTAACTCGGCAGTTGCTGTTATTGCGATGGCGACTGAAAGTACGCCCCGGCGTCCTTTGAATCCAGAGCTTCCCCTTTGAATCGTTCCAGCTTCTTCGATAACCTGCTTTTTTTCTACGGCTGCTCATCGATCTGTGATCCCTCCTTCATGGACGAGAAGGGGAGCGCTCGATGGTCACTTCGTGTGCAGGGATTTCGCTAGTCGATTGAAATAGGGGACTTGCTTGATACGAGAATTTGGGATTACCATAAACTCGAATCAGGAATCAGAATCGGGTTTGATAGAAAAGGGACGTATTAGATTGATAGGAAAATACTGGTTGAAGTTTCCTATTGGGAATTTCGGAATTTGTAATTAATTTCTGACAATATTGGGGTAGAAAAATGGAACTTCCTGGATAGATGTAGAAGATAATTACAGAAAATTGTATAAAATACAGAGGAGACTCTGAAACGAATTTGTTTTGTTTTTAAGGACATTTTCGCTTTTCTCTAGGTAAGTATCTCTTTGTCATCTCAATTTTTCAGAGGCAGATGTACTGGAGGTACTGCTTAGTGTTAAAGTAATAATAATAATTAAATTAAAATATTAAAATAGTAGGAAGAAATATGATATTGTTTAGAGACTCGCTGAGTATCATTTCTTGATTTTGTATATGTGTCACCCTTCCTACAAACCACCAAAATAATTTTACACCCTGGACCACAGGCTCTCGATAAAAACCAATCTACAGTCTAGCATTTCCCATAAACTCTCCACGAACACCTCGTAAACTCATTTACCTGTCCAAATGATTGCATATAAATCTACACCAGAAAAAGGGGTCTATTCAAAGGACCCTAAAACGTTCATCTAAACACCGTGCATAACACAGTTCGCGCGTTCCTCCTGCATGCACCCACGAACTTCAATCTGAGCCAACGAACCGTACCAGGTCGAGGACGCGCGAGCCGAAAAGGGGAATACAGCTTCCGTGCAGGCGCGTCAATACGTGACAAACGCACTTTAGTGCCGCTGTACGGCACTAAACTACCGAAACAGGGCAATAAAAACGCTGTCAAGGCGGACGTTGCATAAAACGAAAGAGAAGCGGGGGACATTTCGATTTGAGTGGCACTCGACCTGCCGAATGGCCACGAAAGCCTAACTAAGCTCGTAGCAGTTGATTAAAGACGACGAAACAGTACCACTTGGACGCGTACGTGGAGTCACAGGAGCAGATCCTCCAGCCACTCTGTATTCCGCTTCCGTCGACCGTTAGACATTTGCCCTAGCCGTTTCCACGACTTCGACTCGGTTCATCTTGACTCCTCCCGAGGCAATCACGGGTGAGCTATCTCGAAATCTTGGCAGCGCACAGGAGCAACGACACTTCGACGTCCGTCTCGAGAAAGGGGAACTCGTCGCGTCCTCGAGTGGACTAACAGCGAATCGTTCAACTTTTTACAACTGCCATTTGCAGCTGGAAGAGTGGCTCTAAAGGTAGTAAAGGAAGAAACTGTGAAGCATGTTGTTTGATAGTCCTCTAAATGTTGCCTCAAGGGATGGGAACCCAGGGACATATCCAAGGGTGATCAGATTTATGAACAAACAGGACAAGGGTGGATTTCTCGGTTTAGGGAAACGGATGGTAGGTAACGAAATTGACCTTCCTGTCGCACGGTCCGAGTAAGCATGATTCCGGAAGTCATGGAGGCTGATATTGAGGACTCTAGAGAGACGAAACGCAATCATGGTCTTCTAGTCGTAAGACTCTATACCTGAGACTCCTGAGTTCCAGAAACGATTTCTAGGACCTCGACTTTATTGATACTAGGATCTGGGACCTTAATTTAGAGCGTAGCCTGCGACCCTAATCTCATTCGAGCTGTGTCCCCTGATCTTTCTTTTTTTTTGCTGTGTCGCGAGATGTTCCATATTGTATGCAGAACCTATATTTACAGAACCTATATCTACAGAACCTTCCTTGAAGGGAGCAACTGAATTGAACACATTTGTAAGAGTTGCGAAAATACAACTGAGAAGACAAAACTAAAACTGTTATTTTACACATTATGGAGGGATGGTGGGATATTTCGTTCATTATTGCGCCATTAGAAACCACTGACGAGATATCTCGCAGTTGTTTGTATAAAAAATGGCTAGCTATAGAAGTCAGTCATAAAAGCTACCATAATTAGCAGTAAAGAATCACGCAAAACTCTCTAGTACCAGGTCCCACTATACTCCTATTAAACAAAATTTTGCTTACTTTAAATTGCTGTATCAATTTTTAACTGTCTTTACTTTTTTATATAAATTTTTAGTCAAATATCAAATTATTGCAATTAAAGAAGGCCTCTTCTTTTCCCTCTGTAAAATGTGTCTGACTCGAGAACTTATTCTACTGACAGCATTGCACTATCTTAGCTCACGCATATTGGCAGTAGAATAGGTTCACAGATCAAACACAATTTCAGGATCTTGTCAGTTTTCAATTTCCTCCTACTTTAACATCAAATACCCCGTATACACAATAATTTTATATCTGACTTAAATAATATAAGAACTATCTTCTCATAAGAGAATTTCTTTCTCAGAAAATGAGCACAAAATCCAGAAAAATAATTTCCCTCAACCCTTAACAACCATTATCGGTCTGTGAGACCGCTACTAATTACTTATTTGTATCTATTTCCCATATCCAATTGATTTTGATTTTTCATTCACTTTTATGTTAATAATAACGCAATAAAAATTAGCGGTTTGTGAGACCTAATTGTGTTTACATAAGTTTTAATAGATGTAGCAGTTAAGAGTTAAGCCCCGCACTAAAATCTCTTAATTTCCAACTTCCCTCAAATCCCATCCCTCTTCCTAACATCGTAACGAATACATTACACCGGCCAGCATCACGAATAAACCCTGAAACGTTGAAGCAGCTGGACAGCCAGCTCTCTCCGAGTTCCTCCTCACATGCTAATTATTTACTTTCCCAGGTCACCCGGACACACCGCACAATTGCTCTCTTCTGAACCAAACGACGGACTCGCTGTACGTGGAGTGCACGGAGGGCTTCGACGGCGGTCTGCCGCAGAAATTCACGATACAGGTGGACAGGGGTTCAGGATCGAATAACACGAAGTCGACGAAGCCCAACACGACGATACACAACCAGACGAGCAAAGTTCCATCGTTCTCCGTGAGCAATCTCGACCCAGGCACCAGTTACGAGGTCTACATATACGCGAGCAACAGCAAAGGCCGCAGCGAGACGGTCCACTTCCGCGCCACGACGCTGAATCTGCCTGAAAGGCGTACAGGTGAGTTCACCACCTTGTCCTCTTTGACCTTAAGGAGCTGAGGAGTCGTGGCCCTGGGATCGATCGATAGCCCGACGCTCGTCCACGCGGGACCAAAGATGCACACTCTCTTGCGATCTACCTTCGAGCACTGTCTGCTACGCTGCACGGCCTTGCATCGTAGAGCTCACGTGATTATCTATATTTCTTCTTTAGCATACCTCGCGTTCACTTGGTCCCCCTTTCTCTCTCTCTCTCTTCTCTTGCATCCTGCCGTCTCCTGACCAACAGCACGCGTCTCTGTCCTCCTCGTCGATCCCCGCGCGTCGTCTCATCCTCGCGGCAGCAACCGTTCCGCTCCCTTTATCTGCGATCCGCGGGACCGAGAACCGAGCGAACGCTTCAACCCGCGCGTTTATGGTTTCTTACGTGGATGAATTTTGTCGAAGCTGAATGCTTCAACCCGCGCGTTTATGGTTTCTTACACGGATGGATTTTGTCGAAGCTGAAGGGGATCAAAGTGATCCGTGGAGCTGCGAGGGATGCTACGCAGATGATGGTGTTTTGCTTCTTGGGTTGTTGAGCAGGGAATGCGAGAGATGAGCATTCTTCTTGTTTCAATGCAAAGTCGGGTTTGAGAGTTTTGCTGCTTGTGTGGAGATCACTGTGGTCACTTGTTGAGTAGACATGCTACAGGAAATGTGATTAACACTTGTTGAATATGAAGGTTTGCTTATGTTTATTTTATTTGGGGTCGAACCATAGTATCGATACGTTCATGGTTCGTCCATGCTCAATTCTTGAAGATATGGTCTTGTGCCACTTCGTTGAAGCGAAATTGGAGCGTTACTCATAATATGGATACGTATATTTAAAAGCAATGAAATAATATTTGTTCGAACCGAGAATCAAGAGAGTTTCATGTGGTTCGATCCTTAAGATGCTAATTCGTTTCGTACTGAAGGTAGATGTAGTCATTTATTGAGCACACTCTGCACATGTGAGTCAATATTTATGGTACTCCTTCGCTGTGTTTTTAGATTACAAACGAGTTCATAGTCAGAAATATGTTCTTGAAGAAAACGCCTGTAGAAGTAGTCTACTTCTGGTGTTATCAAAAATGCGAATGGTAGTGTAGGCAAGCTAACGCTCTAAATAATTATGAAAATATAGCAACGAGTACCCAATATCACTTATTTCCCATTCTAACGTTATCCCTTTTTCTTATCCTTTTTACGTGTCTTTTTAAGTTTTTGAAACAAATCAATCCAAATGTAATATAACTTTTGAGATATATGGCCAACAGTTTGCAAGATACTAACAATCAAGTTACTTTCCATGTTTTCTCTGAGAGAATTCAAAAATATGAAAGCTTCAATATTACATAATTTAAAAATTTGCATGTTTGATGATTTGATAATTTAATAATTAGGAAAAGTGGCCATTTGGACATTTAAAAATTATTGTTCAAGAAGAATACGCAACAATCAGAAGATTCACGAGTAAATAGTCCCTTCGTCAAGTCGAAACGCTTTTGCATCAAAACCTCAACAGGAAAAGCGACAATTCCCCGTTTGACAGCGTCGTGTCGCAGTGTTTGCTCGGTCTCGTACCCTAGACGCGCGATTAGGCGCTTGAAACTGGCCGTTCCATGTCCCCTCCTATCGCGTCCTCTCTAATCTAAATCGATGGACTCCTCATTCCCGTCGAATTCGATTATCCTACCCCATGCTTCGTGGTTAATCGTAGCTGCACTCATAGCGACTGACGAAAAACCCATCGATGCGTAGCTGTACGTCCACGACATAAATCTAGTCTTGCAAATTCGTGCAACATACATAGCTAAATAACGCAACACTAACAATCGTCGATCTGTAATATGTTTCACTTGACGCACGAAATATCCAAGAATCGTTTTAGTCGTTGACGAGCGATGGGTTAAACCACCTAGAATTTGCGAGGGCGGAGTAGAAATTAATCATTCTAATTAACGATGTGATTTATTGCGGTAATTAATCGAAGGATGATGGATTTAATTAATGAATGAGTTACGATAATTAATTTCACGTCGCGTTCGTTTGCGAATTTAATCGAGCTGAACCAGTTCGAGTCAAAATCTTCGAGTATAATCTGATAAGGTTCAAATGGACGTTTTAATGAATACATTGAATTGGTAAAACGACAATACTGTTCTGGAGTGTTTGAAACTTCGAAGGAATTAGTGAATATTTCAGTTTCCAAACGATCACGCCCGAATTGAATCCATTTCACAGCTTTCAAGCTTCGAGGCAATACAATTTTTAAATCTCTTCTGGTTAACTCTATACAAAACAATATTAAACGACGATCATCGAAACCCTATCACACTATTACAACAAGCAACAGAAATTACCAAGAAGCTCCAAGTTCTAAATTCATTCCAAATAAATAAAGATGAAGTTATGAGGTAGGTTAGATAGTAAGAGTGGAGGTCAGTGGGCGCGCTCTGCTTTCCAGGAGACAGCATCAGAGAAAGAGGGAATCCCCTTCTAGGCTGCCAAAATAATTTCATCCCTGCAACTCTGCCAGATTGCGAGCTCATTCTTCCTGCTAATTGCTAACAATTAACTGTGGAACGCGGGGCAGGCTTCCCCGTAAACGGGCTGTGTACAGTACGCGTTAATAATGCGTGGCTAATTGGGATGGGTGGACAGGGGGTGGGCTACCCTCCTCGCCGTTAACTCGGCCTATTGTGTCCCTTGGCTAACTGGGAATCGGTATACTTCATCCGACTGTTGGCTCACGCTCTAATTCTCCAGCTGTCTTTTATTTATGCTAGGAACTCGGTTACATAGCTGGAATTTCGTGTCGGGAAGGGCGGACTCACGTTCGAGTGTGTCCACTTCCGAATGGCTTGAACTTTGACTGATCTCGATCTCGAATTTAGGTTACACAGGAGTCCCTGGTTATAGTTACGATTTTCATCGCGTGTTATAGTTAATCATGATCACCCTACTACTTTGTTTTTTCTCACAGCAAGAGATTTTCGAATCTCAAGTTTCCAAATGCACAAATTTTGACTTTAAGTTTTTAAATTATTCAAATATTTTCACTTTCGTGTTTTGAGATATTCTAGTATTGTAATATGTAATTATTCTTGAAATTAAAATTACTGTACATGGAATTTTCACGTAAAAATCTGTGATACGTATCGTATCTCATTTCGACTTATTACTTAGGTTCGTACTGTTTTGCATAAAGTGCTGAAGAGGAAGAGTAAAATGAAATATTCAAATTTTCACTCTTCGGTTTTCTGAAACAATCACCTATCTAAGATGCGTAACTATAACCTGACAACCCTGCATTCTACACTAACACAGCACAAGACTCCTCTCTTCATGGTAACGTGAGCTCTTTGTGAGTTATTGAAGTTGCTAATAAATTGTAGTCCTGAGTTATATAATAATTTCTATTAACTTCTAGCCATTTTAAAATATGAAAATATAGTCTTGTGTGTACACTTTTCTTTGTATAGTGAAATATAGTTGAATATTTGAGCACATACTCTAAGCGCACAAAAGTAGATCATGTCTATTCTTGGTTCACGTAGGTAAGAGTAAATGTAAGAAAGCTTTCAACGTAGAAGGTAAGCTACTTCAGACTTTAGCCTTCACTATCGACAGATGTCAGTAGATGTGTGTTTGTCAAAGTTTCCATTTACTAAACCTCAAATAATCTCGAAGGTTGTCGTTAAATTGCATATAATGTATCATTCGAACGAACATTTAATCAGTGAATATCCAAAAAACAAAAGAGCAAGTTTCGATTGGAAGAAAGAAGTATGATATCAAGATATCACAATTGAATGAAAATATGAAGTTCAGCATTTTCGTTCTTTAAAGTCGCTCGTACTTCATCCTCTGTTCGTTTCTGTGGATTCGATTCCAACGGAGGTATTCAAATGTCCCGTTCTCCATGATTTATCCTGCGTTTTGTTTGTTTAAAGAGAAATAGGATTGGATGTCGTTTAAACGATGCAGAGGCGTTCGCTAAAGGCAACATGAGATCATGAACACGATAATTTTGTTTGCTTTCGGGGATACCGAACAGGGTTGGCTCTGTGCGCAGTGGTATGTGTCAATAAATGAACTGGCAGAGTGTCAAGTAATACGAGTCAATGATATTTGCCCAGCAATCGATAAAACACGCAAACGGCTGGCCTTTTTTCCTCTCCCGCAAATAATTTCTCGTTTTTGCACCAACTTGATAACGTTGCAGCGCACTAACAATCTCTTTTACAGTGTTATTAAAGGTGTGAACAATTTAGAGTAACACGATAATATTCTTCTATTAAAAGTTACCATGTCGACTTCAAATGTGATATTTCTTTATTTGAATTAGATATCCATTATTTCAAATTTTGAAATCCAGAAAATAGAATTTTCAAAAAAGAACGTACTTAAGCAAACCCACAAAGTACTAGAAAAAATATCCACAAAGTACATTCTCAAATCACTAAAACAAGAAAAAATCAAAAATCAAACTGATATTTATTATACTCACAAATATTGTCAGTAGAACTAGTTTCAGTTTTTCTTAAAACTTAAACTTCGAATTGGAAATAATCAAGACCAATTTTAAACAAAATTCAACCAACTACAGGCGATGTCATTGAACAGTTTTACTAAATACTCATTCGTTCGTTTATTGTCTCGTTTATTGCGCCACTGTCGCTGGCAAAATTACAAAAGTACCTTTTCTGTGCAGAAGGAAACAGAGAATCTACGTCTAACCCATTTGAATTGTTCACGGGCGTAATGCTTCTTCTGTCGAGGTTTGCGAATATTTTGCCCTTCGATAAAGCGTTCGCTCGCCAAACTTCCGTCAGAGACTTAGTTCACGAAGTGGAGTCAGATACGCTTGTTATGCGACGTATAAATGACGAAATCGAACGGGCCGATCGGCTTCGTATCGGACGCTGCGCCAACGAATGGTAGATATCGATTGCGCTTTGACATTTATATTAAAACATGCCCGTCCGTTCACGGCGAATGAGAAACGAGGAACCGACAGGTTTTTCGGTCGGAAATCCATCGCAATCTATGTGTTTACCCGAAAAGAAAATGAATTTTATGACGACATTTTCAAACACGATTTTGATTACTTTTTTTGCTCGGTATTTTTTAAAAATTGTTTTCGAAGATGAAAATTTGAAAGTTGATTGTAGGTTGTTTGTAGCGGTTAAGAGATTTCTTGGGTTTAAACAAATTTGAAAGTAAGAGATATATATTAGAGAATGAGAATTAATTGAAATATTTGTAGTGTAGTGTACAAAAGTGTAGCTTTGAACCTTTCAGTAATAAGAAGCAATGATGGTGGGGTACTGTATAAATCTATATTCTTTCTAAATTTTTATATACCAAAGATGTCTTTATATTTCGTTACGTAAATCGAAAGCTCTGTTAGGAAATGAAGCACTTAAAATGGAAGATAAGAATCACAGAACTTTAAGGATGTATTATTAAATTAGTATTACTAAATTAGTTTACTAACAAGTTTTTAGAAATATACATGACCTAATCCGTATGTACAACATCCAGAAAAAATATCAAAGTATTTAATAACCTAGAACAAACTAAAATGTTACCATTATTCATCACTGAAAGGGTTAAAGCAACACACCCAAATCTCAACCAAATACAAATACCTCGTTACATAAAACACTTCCAACAAGTACTCACAATCAGTGCCTGAACAGTTCTCAAGGGAACCTCTCAACACCCGTGACAGTAAGAAAAAAAAAATAACTATCTTCCCCTCAAAGTTTACACCGAGTAAGAAAAAGAAATATCAACGAATCAAAGGGAGCAGAACTCATCGAAAGCTACATAACGTTCGAATCTAGCCCCAATAAATCGTCGTCGTGAACTCATCCCAGCTTCACTTTGAACCCTTTCGCCTCCCCATCTCCCTCCCTCCAAAACGTATAGGGCATTCCCCCTAACGAGTCAACCGAACCATCTCGTACCACTGACGCCCACGAAAAAAAAACCGAAGGTGCACCCCAGAAACGTCCCACCCCCTTCGACCTAGACAGACCTTCGTCCCCCCAGAATGCCCCTGGAGAAAGTAGATGCAGAAGAGAGGCTGAGGCTGGTGTGTTGTGCCGCTATGGCAGCAGGTGAGAGGCTGGCGCAACCTCCGCCCCCGGAGAATTGTACGATCAGGGAAGAGAGTCGGACAACGGTGAGGGTGAGCTGCGCCGAGAGCGAGTACGTCGACCCGCGCACTGCCACCTATGTGCTGCAGGTCTTCGACGCGGACACCAGGCATCTGCTCGCGTCCGCGACTAGCATGACGCCTAACATGCTCGAGATCACCGATCTGCCGGCGGAGAGGAGTTACTCGGGCCTGGTGCTATCCCTCAGGGTCATGACGGAGCACGCGATGAGCGACGCCACAGTGCTGCACAGCCAGCACTATATACAGGAGGGTAAGACACCGGAGCATCAACGATACCCAGGTAGGGGCCAGCTAGTGTTCGATTTCGAGTTCGACGCGCGACCGTCGCGGATCTGTATCTACCCCTCGCCCACCCCTCTTCAGACCCCGTGTCCAGAGTTTCACCCCCACAGTATCCTGCATCGTGGTCAGAGCTGCCGCTGGAATTCCCTTCTTGAGTATAGTGAGGGAAGTTAAGAGGTGGGGGAAGAGATAACGAGTATCCTGTTGATATAGGATTAGCCAACTGTTGAGAAAAGGAGTAATTATAGAGAAATGTTGAATTGACTGTTTTGCATCCTTGGATCATTTTGAATATTTGAAGTCTTGTTTTAGTGGAAAATAACAGGAAAATAGTTTCAGTAGATACTGCTGTTTTTCATACTCAGGCAGTAGGTCTAGGTCCTAGATCTGAGTGAGACCTTAGCAACACAATACAATAGGAAAGTTGGTAGATCTTCTTCTACCTTCCAATCTCTCTCTTTGGGTATAATAGGGGAGATTAAGAGGTAGAGGAAGAGATAACGAGTATTCTATTGGTATATTGTTCAATTATGAAGAAAGGCAAACTACCAAAAAATGTGAAGCTAAGTTTTTTGAATTTTTGAATAATTTTGAACATTTTGAGTCTTGTTTAGTGCAAAATGGCAGTAAAATAGTTTCAGTAGATAGGTTCTGCTTTTCTTCATAGTTGAGCAGTAAGAGTCTAGACCCTTGACCCGAATGAGATCTTAGCAACACAATACAATAGGACCAGTGATAGTCTAGAAGTTACGTGGAGTAGTGGATGGGGAAATCTACAGAGGAGAGGGAACTTTAGGAATGAGATAGGGGTAAGCTAACCTCCCCTCCACTGTAGTCTTCCCTCTTCACTACTTCTGTGGAACTTCTAGCCATCATCGAATAGAACACCTCGTATTTCTTCCCCATTATATTTCCCCTGAGATTTCCCCCACTATACCCAAGGAGGGAATTCGTGCGGCAACCCTGATCGTGATGTCCTTGCCGATGTGGATCATGTCTAAATGTTCCTGGTGTTTTCCATGGCACGATGGGAATGTTTAGCATGGACATGTTGTAAGGGTACCTTGATGTGCCTTTTCTGGAATCGTTTGGTTGTATTATTATCAAGTGTTACGCGCTATCGATCTTGCGAGTCATCCTGTCGAGAGTATAATTGAGATGTAATTAAGAACGTTTGGACTGTATGTAGAACGTTTGTGATTAATCTTTAAAGAGATTCGTTTTCAGGTGATAGGTTTGTGAAAAAAATAAGAGAGTTTTGTTAAATAAATCAAACTAAATTCTATCTAATGATTGTAATCAAATTAGATATCTCCTTTATCCTTTTTGAAATTAAAATTGAATTAAAACATTCAAACAGCTTGGGCATTCCACTATGAAAATAGCAATTTCCACGCAGTGACAATTATCTTTTCCAAATTAATAATTATAATTGCTTTCCTTTGTACTCTCAATTTCGATCCTCATATCTTGCATCATTAATACCAAAAAGTTATTAATGCCGGCTTAAATAATTTCAATCTCCCTCTATTCTTCTCGCAAACCACTAGTCCAGAAAACGCTGTGAACTGATAACACAAACGTCTTGTATAATACACCTGTTTCGTCTGTTTGTTCTTGAACCATCGAATCTGTCGATTCCCAACAATTCGCATCGGAAGCATAAAGTCTGGTTTGCTGGCGAAGCAGGTATTCCATTTTAAGTTGGCTGATCAGCCTGAACCAAACGCAAATTGAAATTCGATCATGATTGCGTTCAGACTAGTTACTCTTCCGGTTTCAATTCTGCGCGTCATCAATATCTCATATCACCAGTTATGTCTGATTAGAAATTCCTGGCATAACTTGAAACAGTGGAGGTCAGTAAAACACGGTAGAAAACCAATCTTATCAGAATTATTTCGAACGCAATCGACCGACGTCACAGCAGATTTGAAGTTCGACTCGGAAGAGCACAGTGCTCTGGCAGCGCGGCGCGAATTAGTGGATTAAATTTAATCCGACAGCCTCTTTGAGCCATCGACCATCCGCATTTCGCTAGACCCATTCGAATTATACAAATTGACGTCGAGTAAATCAGCGGGCAAATCAGTAGGTAATATCACAATGCCAAATTATGCTGTCGTACGGGGCTGCGATACCGAATCCAGAATTCACGATGACCAAGCCGTAATCCAGACTAAATCCAGGATCGCAGGAAGATCAATTGGCTTCCGATTTTAATCATTAAATCACTGGATCATCCCCACGCGGGCAAATCCGCCCGAAAATCTGATCCGAAATTAACGTTCATCTCCGCGAGAATTAACTGAGTGCCGTGAACGATCCGGGATTCAGCGTAAACACGCGCCTGGACATATGTACGTTGTCAAATCGTCCGACCTGGTCGTCCAGGCCGACTCAAAATCCATGATATACCGCGATCTAAAACTAATCCCAGGCCGAATGGCGGCTGAATAGAATTCAATTTTCCCGCTAAACCGTTGAATCACCTTATCGGATCTATCTATCAACATATCCATCGTGACACAATCCACGTTTAATCGATTTCGATCGACGTCGGATTACGCCTACCTCGGGGCTGGTTTACAAGTTAAATTTCATCTGAGGACGTGAACAATTTGTTGCCTTGATGGAACCAACTCGCGGAGATGGTTTGCAGTATATTTCAAGGGGTACTTGCTGTTATGAATGGCTCGCTTAACGCTCCAACTGCCGTGTCACTTATGTGTACAGAGTTGGTAGTTTGATTCAGACCTAGGTGAATTCGATTTCAAATGAAAACGAAGAGTAACTGTTAGAAGGAATATTTAGGTTCGTTGTTTCTGATTCTATGTTATTTGAAAATATAATTATTCATTTCACTGATTCAGTTTTGTTCGGGTCACAGTGAGTCGAACAAGTTTTTGTATGAGTCAGTAGAATATTTTCACTCCTACGAAAAATGTTTAAGTTGCCTGATGAATGTCATTGAGTATCAGTCCTAATACGTGAATTGTCTCAAACTACTAGTAAATTTCATTGATACCTACTATTTAGATTTCATAAAGTTCTAGAACACTATTAAAGATTAACTATTCATAGTCTCACAATTTAGAATAAACAAAATTCTGCACTTAAAAAATTCACACATTTCCCTAAAAGAATCTTCACAGATGTTACTCTGAATTCGATATATTTGATAGCTTCTGCAAAATTTAGTACATCTATTCCTGACAAATACTCTCAATTTAAAACAAGAATCAATTCCAAAAAATTCAAAGCTTGAGCCCATACAAAAGCCATGTCTAAAGAAAAGTACCAACATCAAAATAACTTTCCACGTTCCGACAAGTCTCCCCTAAATGCGTCCACTAGAACCAGCAAACGTATTTAATACACACACATCGAAGAACCTATGCGCACTCAGCTAGTTCTCCGCCCCATTTCCAGCAAACCTTTCGGATTTAATCGTCGAGGGGAAACGATCGGGCCCTGAGCAGGGGGGTCATGGGGCGCGGGCCGTTGCTGATTAAATTTGCAGGGGAGCGTTGCCTCCGTGCCCGCGTAACGTGTCAGCGGTTATTAAACCGCCCGTTCGCCGCGTTACCGCTTAAAGCGGACCATAAGCGGGGCCGCAGAACCTGATTGCAAAACGTCTTTCAACTAACCGCCGCGAATATGCAAATAGGCGGCCCCTCCGCGAATTCGTGGCGAAAGGTCCCCGCATGTACATCCTGTGTGTACAGGACTAACCGTGTGGTTAGTACTATTCGTGTCTCGTGAGAAGTCCCCTGAAAAGCGTTGCCCCTAATGCGTTCCAAGGGACTTCTCAAGGGACACGAATCGTGGGTATACGAGGCAGAGAGGGTGAGAGAGAGAGAGAAAGGGGAAAGGGAGTGAGGAATAGAGGGACAGAGAGGGACAGGGAGGAAAGTCGAGGGAACGCGGTTGGTTCCAAGGGACACCACCAAGACAACAACCTAGCTAGTACATGCGAACTTAAGGACGTTCGAGCGAAATTGGTCTGCGGCTGAACACCCGATCCTCCTTGCTGTCCACTCAGAAGTTCGATAAACGACGGAATGGTGCGCATACGGGCGCATCGTAAATCCTCCCCTTGATCGGTCTTATAAATAAGCGAGCACAGTAATTGGAACCCGATTAAACTGCTGCCTTTCTCGGTTATTAATTAAGGATGCGAGGTCCTGTTTTGCTTGTTAAACGATGGTCGCGTTTTCTGGTGGCGATTCAATTAGCTTTCGAATGGGGTGATCTAAATTCTGAAATGACCCATAGAGAGAGCGTGGAGTAGGAATAATTTGGTTGAGGCTTGAGGCGATCTGGCTATACCATTGGAAGATTCGGGACAAATTATTAGGTATATTGAATATTTAGTAGATTGCTATTTGTATCGGTTTTAGAGTTTGCTGTTTGTTAAGCACGTTTATAGGACGTTGCTTTGAATATTCATTTGGTATGATGAGGATATTTTTTCTCGATATGTTAGATAATTCGTAAACCCTATTTTATGATAGTTAAAAATTATATAGCTGTAACGTGGGTTAAAAACGTATATGTATAGTATATAGTATATAGTAGTATAGTATACAAGATATAGTATATAGTAATTCTTTCACCCAAAACTAGTTAATTTGATCTATCACTAAGTCTTATCTAGCAGCCAGCTTTTAGATAAATTCGAAAATCACCAAAAAAATCAGCAAAGGTATCGTTCCAAATTTATCACATGTTAAAAAAAAATAAAAGAATGGTTGGATAAGTATTTACAGCACCATAAAGAGAGAATACTTTTGAGAAGCGCTAGACGGTAGTATAAAATCGCTTTCAAATTAACTCGGTTCCATCTTGGGAATTGTAGAGGGCGTCAAGCTTCCGGGAGGTTGAAGCTGACGACAGCCTCCCGCGTTTAATATCAACTTAGAATCACGGGAGCAGAACAAGAGGAGCTACTCGTTTAGGGGAGTTTGTGAATTTAAGTGGATTTTGATTAATCTCGAACTTGAGTGCCATCCTAGTTCTGGACAGTGCATCTGAATCCCAGATTTATTACCAACCTAACGATCGTTCGCGATCTTGGCGAAAGCATCACGTCCGGAATAATCATTTTCACGTTTTCACGTTGGGAAGAAGAACAGAAATACGAGTATTTCATTAATTTCGCACGAAGAAACCTTGGAGAAAGAATTTTTTCCCTAGAACAAATGTTCGATGCTCGTTAGACTTTAAATTAAATTTAATACAGCTCCATTGCGAAAATTCATCTCTAGACGTTCATACAAATTGTGAATAAATTGGAATTATTCAGCACATTTTTGAAGATTTCTCTTTCCTTCTCAATAAACAGTTAGTTAGAATAAAAAGTAAAGTATAAAGTAGGGTAAAAAGTAAAATACAGATCACAGTATTTAAAAGTTGAGAAATTTCGTAAGTACCATTTTTCTAGTTGTGTTTGTGCAAATATAGACGATTTTCTTTCGAAAGATAGTAACAAGAAATTGAAGCAAATATAAAAATTTCAAAAACCTAGAAGATCACAAAATTTGAATATTTTAATAGCTTGAAAACTTTGAAAATTAAAATCAAAAGAGTGATAAATCGTTCTCGAAACAAACCTCTAACACCCATAAATCACTTCTAGTTAATCAAAGTCTCACCAAAAAAATTCACTAATTTCTCTAAGAGACCAAGTTCCACCTACTCCAACTCACTAGCCATTCCACCAAGATCGAAGTTCCAACAAAGTACAAAAAAAAATACTGATTCAACAGTCCCTCATCTCTCATCTTCCCCAAGCCCTCATCATCGACGATCCTCCCCCACACGTCCCGAACCATCAGACAGGCGGTCAGCCGCGCTCTCGTGGATCGATTCGATGAACCATCGCTTCACAAGCACCGTAGATATAATCCAGGAATTCAAAATTAGCTCTGTTCGGTTAATCCGCGGGGCAGTTGGCGTCGGGACGAGTCGACGTATCGAGAAAGGGAGGTTGTTCGCGACGATTAGCGTCACAGGCCCGAGGTGATACGAGAGCAGGAACGAAAACACAGGTTCCCAGGCTAGTATCGAGTCAGAATATCGGTCATATATCACGGAGAGTAGTGGGTGGAGAGACCCAGGCGACTTATCGTTGGAGAGCTTCAAAAAGTACGAGCGTTCGGGAGGGTTGGAAGAAGGATCGAAACGGAACTGCCTTTACGATCGCGTCGCCGGAAGCGTACATTTTTACGAGCTGCCTTTTACGAGCAACCTCCTCTCTCTCTCTCTCTCTCTCGCTCCCCAGCCAAGCCTCCCCCTCTTATCATCCCTTAACCGTGCGCGGGGTACAGACAACTCTCTCTCACGGTGGAAATCTCTGCACGCTTTTAGAATGTCATCATTCATTTGACGCGTTTGCTCGTTCATTTGGTCGACCTCCACGCGGCAGACTTGAGTGGTCCATTTTCCACCCTGCCCGCGGACCACCCCCATCTATTGTCTCCGAAACTGTTTGTCGTCTCCGAGGGAAACGGTTTCGAGCGAGAGCGCAACCGTTTCGAGAGATGCTTTGTATTTGCCGAGCCCCAGGCGCTTTTCGATGTTTCGAAATAGTAACTTTGTGTTTTCTCTTATCCGATGTCGTGGGTCGTGTTATTACACTGACCGTGATGATTAAACCAACTTGTTGGTGAGTCGATTGATCAGTTTGCGTGTCGGTGGTCATAGTTCGCGGTTCTGGTAAAGGGCGTGTGAGGCTGGAATTAGTGATGTGATTCGAACTTGGCGAGTGGTTAATTTGAAAGTTCGTGGGGCGAGTTGAGATTTTAGTTTCCTATGAAATTTTGGGTAATCATTGCGTGATGCTTCTCTAACGAGAACTCCCCAATGACAGTGTTGATTTTTTACTGCGTTGTTGGCAGTTTTTAGATATTACTAAACCAAATCCGATGATATCCCTCTTTTAGAGTATAGATATAGCCAATAGCATGCAAGGTTTCTAGACTTGAAGATTTGAAGTTTCGAAAATTGCAATAATTTATCACTAGTGAACCAAACTTTGTGCACTCCCTGCGCGAAATAGTACATAAAATAAGTTAGTAATACCACTTTAAAACTCGAATTAGAAATATCCATAGCTTGAAATAGTATTAAAATGAAATTAAATGCTACACAAGATTCTTCTCGAAACGATTGTACTCTCCTTACAAAATTTTACTTTCCTCTATCGAAAATAATCTTAGAAATGATCCACAATAAGACATGGACTATGAATCAGTAATTACTATCTTTTAATTAGAAATGAATTAGAAAGTACGCGGTAATATGTCGTAACAGTAGAACAAGTCAAAAATAAGTAAAACATTTGTCGGAATAGATACTTTTTGCTTGCAACGAGGCGCTTCCGCTTAAGATCGTAGATTTGTTTCACCTGTTTCTCTGTAGACCTTGTCATTGCATGCGAATGATATGGAATCTTGCTAACGGTATCTAAAACGTAGTATGGGACATGCCTAGATGACGCACAGCTTCTTTCAACTGCCACTATGAATATAATTTCCTGTGTCGCCATGATGGGCGACCGTTGGTCGAGGTACTAATATTTTATGAAATATATTAAATGATAATTAATTCTCAAAGCGGAATGATCGATATTAGCAGCTTAACACGGTCTGCTTTAATTCTTGGAAGATTGGGATATGATCACCACTTTGTAAATTTGTGAGTGGCTTTATGAACATTTTATGATTGCCTTCATAAGAAATAATGTACTTTCGCTATAATTAACTTCTGGTTGATTGAATTTGATTTAATATAATTTCTTAATTCATAATTGAATTCATTGTGATATTATTTAAGTCTCCAATAAAACGTATCGTCAGAGGAATTCGTAAAAACTAAAGACTGCAAAATATATGTCAATTTCAATTATCTACGAAGATTCTGTAAAAACTTATGAGAAGCCCAACACAATTTAATTACATCACATTGTATGAATGTTTAACAGACTGACAACTGAATTGTCGTAAAGTCGAAGAATTAAATAGCATCATTTAAATTCACTATAAAATGAAGCAAATGAGATCATCCAACAATGCCACTATCGCGAACGTCGAAATAGAAAATACGTAAATCGTTTCTAGTCACAATACTGAGAAATACGTTCTCCTTAGAAATCACTCCATATGTCCTCGATAGCTCTTTAAACGTCTCACGAATGATATTTACGTGATAACGATATCATTAACCTGATCACTAGAAAACTACCCTATCAAAAACCTTTCCAGCGTATTTTAAAATTTATTCTTACATTTCATTCTATATTTTCCCATTTTTTAATGTCTATTAACATTCAACTTCTATATCGAAGAAACTTCTTTTTTTTATATCAAAGAAATTTTCACACGACGAGTTAACTCATGTTCATCCCCTCTCCAGCTACAAAGGTTTCCTTATTTTCAGTGAACAAAGGATCGTCCGTAATATTGTCGCGACCTGAAACAACGATCAGCTCCCCCTTGCTCACGATGATTTCATTTACATAATTGTCATTGGCCAAATACAAAACTCATTGGACCGTAGTTAATCAACCGACGGCTCGTTTATTATCGAGATATTAATCCATTATTGCCTACAATGGCGCCGTGAACGTAAATCAAATTGCCTAGCAAAACAGCGCGAGCAAATAAATCACGATCGCGCCGAATGTTATTTGAATTTCTTACGTGCCGCGCAAAAGGACTGAGTTACTGTAAATTGGTACCTCGAGGAACTCTTTCCCTTCGTCCATTTTACGAGCAAGTATTCGAAGAGAAAATCAGTATTGCCTTTTTTAATATTCCTTTTGAAAGGCTTTTAATATCAGTGTTATAACTTTCGATACGATATTAGTCTAACGTTAGAGCTACCAAAGCTACCTTATATTTCGTGCAGAGGAAGCTTATGAAAATTTGTAGGTATAACTGTGAGCATGAACATTTTTTATTTCAATGTATAAATTTGAATATTTGAGTCTTTCTATTACTTACACAATGACAGTCGAGCAGCGAAAGAAACTGATCGTTCATCTGGTCCTACTCCACTACGTTGATTGGAAAAGACACCTGGAAAAATAATGTGCAAAATTCGTGAAACGAATTTTAACAATGTCTACCATTTCAGTATTTCAGTACTGAAGAAAGGATTAATGAATTCAAACTTGTATCGGAGCCACGTATCTTTTACAGGTGTTCGATGAATTGACATTATTAAGACTGAATTTTTCAAAGCTGAAGAAGATATTTTTAATATTATCTACAAGCCAATATGGCATTGGTCAAGGGAAACTTTAACGGTTGTAAAATATCAGAAACGTTACCAGAATGTTACAGAAAAGAGCTACCTCCCTCATTTATTCCTATATTCAATTTAGACATCCTCCAAAATACATTGCTTGACTGAGTTATAAGTTTATCTCAGTTTTCATGCTTTCTGTGGTTTATGATTAAAATTATTCCACCTCTTTCTCCAGGATTCTATAAAAATATATGAAAATCTTGTTGGAAAACCATTGACTTACACACTTCCCCAATTTCAGCAAAGAAAGAGAATTTCACCAAGATGCAATTTTGCAAAAGTGATAAATTTCTTTTCTCGCATCCAAAACAAAGACTCAATGAAATTGAAAAGAATAATTTCAGTTAAAAATCACAGAAAACCCCGACGAACAATGTGTACTTATAATTCTCTCCAACAATGTAAATCACTAATGCCAAAGCAACAAATTTCAAAAGTAAATTTACCTCACACGCACGAGATAGGAATTCTCTCTCGCGATTGTGCATCAGTGTCCCCGAGAAAGCGAATCGTGATTAGCTCCTTCGGCAAAACGAAGGATAAATAAATCGCGCGCGGCGCGTAACGCGAATGCAAAGACGAGAAATCAAACCCTAGCGAATTCCCTATCCCGAAATCCGTCTTAGACGCGAGCCTCCCGAAGGAAATCCTCCTCCTTTCAGCGATCAAATCCCAATCTCCTCCAGACGGGGGAGGCAGGAGGGGTGGACGGGGTAGGTGGACTGAAGGCATTTACCACGATTTCCAGCTCTCACACCCGTGATGCTGTCATTGTCCGGGCCACTGCTCGGCGCGGTAGTCGGCGCGACGGCGGGCCTTCTACTGGTGATCTTCGTGATAGTCCTGGCAGTGAGATTGCGGTATCGACCGAGGCCTCAGGAGGACAAGGACTCTCACGACGACGGCGGCATGGCGAACCTGGCCGCGTCCGGAACGGGCAGCTCCTCTCCGCGTGATAAATCGTCCACCTTGCCTCTCAACTCCGACAGCATCGAGAGCTTCGAGAAGGACCCTGATATAATTCCCCATGCTAATGGTGGGTAATTTAACGAGCGTGTGTTGGCGCCGTGTTGGTCAATCCACTGAAGGGGTTTAAGCCTTTCAAGGGACTCGCTGGCCCCTTGTCATGAGAGATATAATCTCTTTCGAAGACTTCGTTTGGGAGACTCCCTTCTTTTAGTACTAGTTAATGCTTGAAGACACCAGGGGAAGAACTTGATGAGTCAATTTTTTCCGATTTTCTGTTTTTGATGTCATTTGGTAGTTCAAGTGGAGTATTTTAATTGTTCAAGGGGAAAGGGGAGAATTACTAATTTTATCAACTTTAGTTGCGTAATTTTTCCTGTTTTTATTTGATATTTTGAAGATAAAGTGTTTTATTTCTGGAGTCTTCATTTCTGAATGCAGTGCCTCGAAAAATATCAGGCACGTACTATTTTAGCTAATATTCATGTTTAAGGGGTGAAAACCACCCTCAAGGTGGGGGTGAAAAATATATTTTCGTAAATATTTCGAAGACTAATGCAGGTAGAAAAAAATTTTCAGTAAACTGATGTTCCTCCCTCCTGATTCTACTGATTAGCTGAACTAACTTTTAATGATTCCAGCCATAAATGATAAAGGAATCAAAGTCAGATCTCCTAATTCACTATTTATGTATAACTTGCTTATTATTATTATAGAAGATTATATAGAATATTGTGGAAGATAAGTATAAGCGTCCCTACTTCTTTACGATTACTATTACTTAAAGCTCAAAAAAAAAGTTTGACAATTGACATTGCACTTTTAGTTAAAAGCTTTCATATTAGGCAAACGAAGAATCCTCGCAGTACAATTACTACCTAATCGTTTCATACTATTTTCCCACAGAAAATTCTTACGCGGAACTGTGCAAGGGCACTTCACCCCGCTACGTATTACACCAGCAACGAACGGACGCAAGTACTTTTACCAACGTCAATAACGTGAGTATAAATTGGATTAATTGAAAGCGGCAGCAACGTTCCCCAACGAGAATTCTATACGTGTCACGTGTGCAAAAATGAAAGAAAAAGTAAAAGACCCGATAAAGTTAAAACTTTGTAGGGTGACTCTCATAACTTTCAAACTGTAGTATTTGTACTTTTTAGCTCTTGTTGCTGGCACGCCCGTCCCGCGAGCACTGTTTTTAATTCTCACTTGAACAATTTTTGGAGAAAAGTTTTCTTCTGAAAGCAGCACCAACTTTTTGACATTCGACAGAGATATAGCCAATATAGCCAATATTCCAGTTTTCAAAATAGTGAATATCAACCTTGGAATATTGTTTCATCGAACGTGATCAAATTTCAGTGCACGATGAAATAATGAAAAATCCATAGAAAGGCTCGTTATATTGTATGTTAAGGTGAATTTAAACATCACGCTTTGGGTGATCATCGTGGATGATTCATTCACACTGAAAATGAAAGATGAGAGCTGGAGTATTTACATCAGTCCAGTGGTTGAATTCAATTCACTAGTTTTCAGTATACCAGCGAATAAAATAGTGAAAAAATTGTAAAAAATTAAATCTGTACCTCAGAGTTAGACTAATCCAAGTCCATTTTTTTCAAAATTGAATTTTTTACAGAATCTTATAGCTTTCTCTTCATTTTATTCGAATAATAGGAATTTAGTTAAGTTACGTTACATATGAAGGAAATTGAATAGTATAAATTACTTTAAATACTATGTTAAGCAATAAATAACCCAGACTTGGGTTAGTCTGGTTCTGAGGTACAGAAATTGTGAAAAAATACCGCAAAATATTAGAAACATTAGGTCTACATTTATCCCTACAGCTTCACTATGGACTAATCATCCATTCGTTTCATTAAAAATAGAAATAAGCTGTACTCCCTTCACTATACACTTTCAATATTCACTTGGAAACATACAGGTGGAAACAATCTTCACATTTTTCACTGTGGATGAATCATCCACGACAATCATCCCGAGTGAAAAATCTAAATTCGCCTTTAGAGCCTGCTTTCTCTTATCAAGTACGATCCTTCAGTTGGCAACTTTAGGGTGCTCATCCAGCGAATCATGTTACAACTTCCTCATCCGTTTAAGTAGTAACAAGTTATGTGTTCTCTGGTTTTGCAGGGATCGGAACTAACGTACGCTGAGCTAACACTCCGGGGTAACCGACGAATACCGCCTAATTGTTATCAGCCCGTACAGGTATCCAATATTCAACGACCTCAACTGTTACCCATGTCGACCCTGACGCGTAGGCAGCCAATCCAGGAACCGACGATTTACGCGCAAGTCGCCAGTCATTCCAAGCCGATTTATGTACCTCCCCCGCTTCCGTACATGAGCCGCGCCAGCGACGAAACCACGGCGGAAACTCCGTTAATCGGACACGACAATAAGGTGACAACTAATATACGATGTACTTCGCTAGTCCCGCCACAATTTACAACTTAAGTTGAAAATAGTACTCCGAACTTCCTGGAGGGTTAAGCGTCCTATTGCACGAATAGTTTGCTGGAGATTGAAATTTCATGGAGAAGGTTTGCTAGATGAACAGGTCGAAATTATTTCAAGGTCGTGTTGAAGTGCCCTTTGACCTGTTGGATACAGTTAAGATCGACATGCATTTCTTGTGCAAGCCACAATGACGCATGAGGCAGAATGACGAGGCTAAATTGTTAATTAAATTAGATCCAGATGGAATTTTCTTCAAATTAAATCGTATTCAATGAGAAGTTTGAATAAAGAGAAATTACGTTGTGTTTCTTTTCACTGTTCGCGTGAAACTAAAATGAATATCTACTGTTATTATTATTTTCTGCGACCATTTTCTACCTTTTAGATAATCCCATTATTAACCACTCAGCGCGGGCGCGTTTTTGCGTGGAAAAGCACTGTGCGCACGGAAATGAAAGTTACATCATTAGAAAACTTGTATTTTCCAAAATAAATGATTCATAAATATTTTGAAATCAATGAAGAATTATTTAAAGGATCTATTCTAAATAGGCCGTTAGTATGATACATATTATATGTATTTGAAAATAATGCAAAAAGAAATGGGAGTCGGTGAGGGGTTAACATTTACTTAATATTTATCTGATGTTTCCAACATTTCTGCTTACACCGATATTTTAACCCCTCATCTTTTTCAACGAGTCTAACTCGTGCACTTTTTGCAATACCCTTGCTGCCGATTACACGGCAACGCGTGATGACGATTTTCCGCAAGTAACCGATCACGCACTATCGCGTGAGGGTTCTATGTTTGCTTAATGGGAGCTCCATGGTTGGCAGTTTGGGATAGTCACCGGTTTCAGATCGGCACCGAAGGTGATATTATTACACAAGGAAATTGTAGGTGACGGGGTTATTAATTCTCGTCTACCGCTAAATGAAATTTAATCGTGCCTTCCCTCTGTTCACAGATCACCACGATCACGCAATCGGGGGCCTCAATATGGCGCACCGACACGCCGCCAATTTCTAACACTCCAACGACATGATTCTAAGCTACACGATCGTTTAATCGACGCAACATTTCGCTCTCGAACGTTTCTCGACACACCGGTTAAAATAAGAAGTTAAACACTTTAATAAGAAGCGAAGAGAACAGGAGAAGCGCTAGTAAACGAACGGAGGAGCAACGCGTGCCGCATTCCGCGTGTTTCCGTTTTACGCGGAACGTAGTACAAGGAATCTTCGTCGAAACTTAACGTACGAAACCTTGCAAGAGGTTCATGAAACCAATGAACGATATGAAAGTAATTTAAAGAAGAAAATGTTCGCGCGAAGTATAGTACGAATTATATTATAATATGCTTTCCGAACGACTCGTGATAGTGTTGTTAATCGTAACGAGAAATCGATCGCGGTCTCTCGAATTCATTTTCGAGACACCGCGAGCACGATTCTCCTTTGGGTAGTAAGATCCTTCTGTTCGCGGGTGAAACGACCGATGGCACAGATCGGTATCGATGGTCCTAAATATCGAAGGAGAAAGCGTCGAATTTGCGGGCCCTTTTCAACCGTCCGTAAAAAAAAAGAAGAAAAAACGAAACATCGTTTTAAGTACTGCAGAGAACAATTTCTTTTTTATCGCAATTCAATTTACCCAATTGGTAACGATGTAAAAAAAAAAATAAGAAATAAATGATCACATTGCACACTTCGATTTAGTTTATAGGTTAAGTTTCGTTCGCATTAACTAGGTTGCTTGACTTGAAGTCGGTAAAATGCAAATAACTTAGAACTACTTTACTGATGCATTATTTCCTTCACTTGATAGTTGAAAGAATAGGGTAAGGGTACCAATTACTCTTTCTTGATCGATCACTGTACCCCCTACTTTTATTTCCAGGTATGACAAGTTGCAGCAGTTGGACTGAAAATATTTGATTTTACTGAAGAAACAAATATTTAAAATTTAATACTGCTACATCTTATTATATATGAAAATAAAAGGGAGGGCACAGTAATTGGCACTCTTATCCTATATCAAGTCAAATAAATAAGAGCTTCAAGCTACTGAACTGGTTTAAAGTTACTTGTTACTTGAATTCAAGCCACTTGAGTAATGTGAACGAGGCTTAAAGCGCGTTGTCGTTTGCGATGCCACCGAAGTACAATCAAGACGGCGAATATATATGTGTATAATTGTTTTATTCAGTATTACGTTTGCGGAGTGAATTATTGTGAGGATTGATGACAATTCTAATGGATGATATATATATATAATAATATGTACATGTATATTAAGCGTGCATCGAAAATTTTCTCTGCAGCTTAATTATTTATTGTTGGACGTAGGCGACGCGAAATTTCTGTGTACAGTGTACGAGTCTAGATAAATACGGTGTTATTATAAAG
Organism: Calliopsis andreniformis; assembly: GCF_051401765.1. Taxonomy (NCBI): domain Eukaryota; kingdom Metazoa; phylum Arthropoda; class Insecta; order Hymenoptera; family Andrenidae; genus Calliopsis; species Calliopsis andreniformis. The sequence continues at coordinate 15,490,194 of NC_135066.1, forward strand.
ATGTTACGTAACCACGGATAGAGAGTTTTTAAACAAAAATTTTTGACGATTTCTAAAATGATATATATATATACGCGTCTGTTGGTTATCTTAGATTCATTCTGTATGTACGATCGTTGCTCATTTTGAAGCTTTAAATCCTCCCCGAGGAAGAAAATGGTTCTTTCTCTTTTTCTTAAATCGAATAGTTACCCTCTACTTGCGTACTAATTTTCATTTATGCTATATAGTCATTTAAGTTAGAATGTTACTGCGAAGCGATTTTGTCCTTGCATTAAATCAGAGGAGGTCGCGAGTGAAATGAACCGAAAATGAGAGGGCGAAAGATTGAGTCCTTTTTCATTTGTTAGAATTGTTAGAATTGAATGTGTAGAGACACTTTTGTAACCAAAGTATAAAGTTACAATGCTGAAGTTTGCATTGAAAGTAAGACCGTTATTAGCTGTTCACGCTATTTTTTTATATTAACATTTATAATATATTAAGTACACGTAACTTTATGCTATTTTTATGATAATTTGTACAAGGTGATCGACAACAGGTGTCAGAAATTTTGAGAAGCGATTTTACACACTAAAATAAAACGAAAATCGGGAGTAACAAAAATGCGTTTTTCGTTTTAGTGTTGTTTATTTTTGAGGAGATGCCAGAAATTCGCGTGAAATATGTCTGACTTGAGGCTTATTCTACTGCCTACGTGCATTAGCCTGGCCTGGCACACTGCGGTCAGTAGAATAAGTCAAGTCTCGAGTCAGACACATTTCATACCAATTTTAGGAGTTTTCTCAACAATTAATAACTCTGAAATGAAGCTTGGAACCCATGTTTGTCAGTTTTGATTGTCATCCTACTTTTGACATGTAAAATAACTCCTTGAAATTTCTGAAACTTACTGTTAAACACCCTGTATAAATACTATTTCCATATTAACCCTTAAGTTAGATTTCTACTCAATTTCTTTACTACTTTCAGATTCTATTTTACTTAGAACCTCGTAGCTTTATTTTTTATTTATTGTATCATAAGTTAAGTAGTGAATAGAAAAAGTACGACCGTTCTACGTTACCAATAGAGGTAACACAATGAAAGAGCCTCGAGGATCGCAATAAATAGAATTCTCAAACGTTTCCTCGCACTTCGCGCGAAGGCGTTTCCAGAAGACTGAGGAAAGAAGATGTAAAGGAAAAACGAAGTGTGCAAACTAATTTCCATTGCGTAAAAATGTGCCATATGAATGCAACGCCGTTTGGCATTGCGCCTCGACGAAATTCGCGATTATCGCGCACCTTGATAAGCATAATTCTAAATCACGCGTTCACGGACGTTCACAGCAGCTCGTTTCGCTTATTGCAGCTTTAAGCTTCGCGTTTCTTTCGTCTCCTATTGCAAATAATCGAATCGTTTAGTACGTCTATGCGCGAGCGATTAATGGGCTGCAATGCAGGAACGGGTCATTGAACTTCCTTCCGAATTATCGACGCGATTGCTCGCGGGATCTCACGTGGGACGAGACTCGTGGAACGGATGAAAAGCAATCACGCTGTTTGCAACAAAACGGCCTCGCGTTTCTTTCATGCTTAGCGACTCGAGCTAATGACAGTCAGCGGTCGTTCGACCTCAGAAGCCGAATTCGAATGTTTTCAAGCTCGCGTTCACTCGCAAACGGCTATCGATATCTCGTAGCTCTACATACCATTACATTAAGTTAGTCAAGCGACATCTACATCTACTTAAAATGCTTACATCCCAATTTAAACGTTTCTTCCCGTTCGATCGATTCTGAAGTTTTCTCGTAAGCTCGATTACACGATACGAATTTTATACCGTTTTTTATAATCGAACATCCAGTCAGAACGCACGACTGGGGTACATTTACGAATGTTCGCGGTTTTCACGCGATCTTTAGATCTTCGTCTCTGCGTGACTTCTTTCAGAGATGTAATAGGGGTAAACAGTTCTGGTTGCTGACGAAAAAAATAAGGAAAAATTGAGAGCAGTGTCTTACCTTCGCAGAGTCGAGGCACAGGTGGCGAGAGAAAATTAGTCGTCTACTGTGATTTGTTGTCAAGAAAGCCAGAATTCTTTACCTCTGCTATAACCCAAAAAATGTAAAAACAAATTGTCGCGTCGAAAGTCGAGGAAAAGGGACTCGAGAGACGATGCTTACCAACAGAGTTCGAAAGTCGAGTAGTCAACTTCCTTGACTGACGATGAACGATTTGTTTAACAGTGAAACGTTCTTCGTTAGTAAATACCTACACGAATTGATCAGGGTTCTCGAATAAGCGCGCTCGTGGGCTGTTTCCACTTCGAACGTTCTTTAAGGCTATCGGGCTATTCGCGCATGCGTGGTAGGGATCCAAGGCGAACGCGCGGCGGCGGGAAAATTAAATGGGGCCGATGCCTGGAGAGAAGGTGACGATGAGAAAGAGAAAGAAAGAAGAAGGGAGAGAGGAAGAAATATTCAGTATTTTGTCAGAAATTCATATTACCAGTGTAACAAAAGACTTTGATATATTGTTAGTATGCGTTGTAGGTATTACGGAATAAATTTAAATATAAATATACAGGATATACAAGAGCATACGCATCTATAAACGTGTGTATGTGTAAGAGATAATTAAGATCTTATAATTTTAAATGACTTTTAATATAGGTTTACTTGTGTAAAATAAGAAAAGAATAATTGTGCTCAATAAATTTCAATAAATAACGATTTTGCCTATGCCAATAACGATTATTATTGTAATTATTTTTGTATAGAGACGTAAGATATTATCTGGATTATATAAATACATTATAAAATATATAATAGTAATCGCAGCATACATGTGTAATAAAAGTATTTAACATTCCACGTTATATGTGTCTCCAATGTCCCATATCAGTCGACAGGGTCATTTTTTTCTACGAGATATATGAGCAGACACATAGCTTTATATATTTTCGTGTTCAAACAGAAACTGTACTCTATTTACTATTTCAAACACTAATTTATTATTTTTATTTCAAAGTTCAATAAATTGTAGTAGTACTTACATTTCACACGCTCCAGCCGCATTCGCCAACAAAAGACCTCGTTTTAAATAACCTCACAATGTATTCTCCCAAAAATATCTTAAAACACAATGAGAAATCTGTAGCAAAATAAACACAAAAATCTAAAATGTATAGGTATTCGCGAAACACATACTTTTTGACAAATTAAATATCAAATAAAGTCACCGTCAGAATCCAAATATTTTTCCACCATAACAAATGAAGTTTTTAGTAAAATATGCATCATCGTTAAAATAAGACAGTGTCTAATAGAAAGTAAATGTAACTACTAATAATTGAAAAATGACACTAGACAAGGTATGAGCACCTTAACACTTCGGAACTGTCACAACGTCTTATCTCTTCAGCGTCCATAGAATAACTGACGACCCTTCATCCAAATACAGGTAGCTAATGAACTGGTCACCAGATGGGGGAAAGGGAAACGCAGTTATAATTTATATTGACGACTGAATATGTACTCTGAAGGTCATAGCTACTACAGATGAAATCAAAATTCCATCGATCTCCCTTTACAAAAATTTTAAAATTCAAACTTATAACTGGTAAGCCAAAGAGATGATTGAAAGATAAGTATAGGAAGTAGAAATAGTAACTGGATTCAATTTAATCAAAAATTTAACGATAATAAAGAAATAAAGCACAACATGCTTTACATGGGTGGGGTACATATAAAAAGGGGGAAACAGAAACGAGGGATAACAGTACACATAAATTCAAAATTTTAACAAAAACTCATCGGTTGTCCTAGATGACCACTGGTCACTGACCAGCTACCCACTGGTCAGGGGTGTCCAGGGCCCAAGAGTCCCTTCAGGATCCCCAGGCAGGTCCGCACCCGCTGGAGGACCCGCGGCGAGTGAGACACTCGAGCTTCTGCAGGGGTATTTATACTGTCTCGAGGAAGAAGGGGAACCAATGAGAAAAGTTCTTCGGATTGTAAGAATTTCGAGATTGATCCAACGAACAATATTTTGCGAAATATTGATATTTTCCATAAAATAATCATCTTAGCAACAATTTCTGGTGCACATATTGTTACTAACAATCATACACAGTGTGTACTTGTGCAAATTGTTGATATTTGTAATTATTAATTATCGAACGTGGAAATTATTAACTTTCCATACATTATTCTTCGTTCGATTAATCTCGAAATTCTTGAAAATTTCTTAATATTTCTTTAACTAACAGTTATAAATGTTAATACCTTGAATCAGTCACTGCTTACGATTGTTATTAACAATATATATAGCAGAAATTGTTATTGTAATGATTATTCAATGGGAAATATTAATTTTTCGGAAATATTCTTCGTTCGATTAAGCTCACAATTCAGAAATTGGTTTCCATTCTACAGTAGACGCGATTCGTCTTAGTGATCCTTTAGAGAAATTACGTGGACTATCTTGAAGTACCCTAAGATACCTTGGACCACTCTGTCCAGTGAACACCTTTACCATTGGTCAGACATCTTTAGCTTACTAGTCAAAGTTTCAGACTTTAAGAATTTTGTGAAGGAAGATCAATGAGACTTTGATTTCATCTATCTCCCTGTGGGTTCTCATGGGAGATGTACCATCTACCCTTAATGTTTTCAATCATTTTTCTTTAGCACCCTTATTAGGCTATTCGTATTTATCGCTAGCATTTATTATTTGCGTATTTATTGGTATTTAGTACATAGTTCTCGGATGTACTAACTAATTCAAAGTGTATCTTGAATAATACAGCATAGGTACTACTGAATATTTTAAAAATAGTGAATTTCAAAATAAGTGAATGTACCTTAGTACTTTTACGTAGAATTCTTTATATGCCTGCGATAATCGTCTGAGGGGATACCTTATAAGTTGGATGATAAGGTAGGAATCTTTTCTTGTTAACTATCTTCAGGGCGTCAGCGCTGAAAACACGATGTGTTTCCCGCATTCACCGCTCGAAAATCGAAGAGAGCGCTTGAAACCAACGACACGGATGTGTATATATATATGAGTATACACCTATGCATACTTCGTACATAATTTTTCTATCCTTCTCCAACTAATTATCCTTGCCTAATATACTTTTGCTATCATTCTGTATTCCTACTAACAATGAACCAAATCTAATATAGTAACATAAATTTGATGAATAAACTTATCTATCCCCCTTACACAATGTGTCATTACTAACACAATCTCTATTCACATGCTGTGTTACCATTGCCTATGAACTAAGACTAGTAAGGTAACATAAGCAAAGTTGGTGGCATGCTCTAGCACGACATCGATAAAGAAGCATGTTGGTTCATGTTTGGCGCCATCTATGAAGCATTACTAGGATTATATAGTGCATAAGAAATGCATCGGTGCAATCAAAACATAAACGTCGTATATTTACAAGTATAACATTTATAGCATAGTATTTACTAACAAATAAATCCTACTTAAGTTTAGTGAATGAAAATGTACTCAAGATGAGTGTAGTCTGTGCTGCTAAAAATTGTAAATATTCGTCTGAAAATGAAGACTTAACACATGTTGTTTTTATTAATTTTCCAAATGATGACACGTAAGTCTCATATAAAATTGTTTCTTATTTATGTGAACTAAGTTCAATGATATATGTTAATAATTAATAATTTACAATATTCTTTATGTACATATACTTATAATAAATATCAAGTAATATTTCATTTATTTTTATGAACATTGCACTACAAGATTCTATCGGATTAATTTAGAATTAATTATTATTTTCTTCCAGTTCCAAGATATGGGCACATCATTGTGGCAGAGAAGACCTCTTACTGAAATCAAACGAAGAATTACATTTGAATTACTATATATGTTCCCAACATATAGAGGATCGTTATTACATAAGCAAAACAAACCCTATTATAATAGACGAACATGCTATTCCTACATTATTTGACAGTGATGTTCCACCACAAAAAGATTCAGAAGAAACTGATGGAGTTGTGTTATCATATTGTGATGTAGATGCTGAAATAAATCATTACGGTGGCATTAATATTAGATTTCCAAATTTATGCAGAATATGTGGAGAGCCATCATTGGATGGCATAGAAATATTTGCAGAGAAGGGGATAGAATTGAAATTACATGAAAAAATTAATTTACATCTTCCAATAACTGTTAAGGTTGAAGATTTATTGCCACAGAAATTATGTGTAAATTGTTATAATAAATTAGAACTTGCACATTCTCTTGTAGTAATGTGTTTGAGAACAGATATGAGACTCAGAAGGTTTCTAAACATAAATGAAGAAGTAAGTATGCTATAAAGTATATTATAAACACAATTAATTTTGTGTGAAATAACAGCTATTAAAAGTAATTTTTTGTCTCATTTTGCAGCTAAACTATGAGAGTAAATATAGTGTAATAGTAAAAAAGTGTTTTTTAGAAGTAAATGAAGAAATGTGTGCAAATGAAGCACCTCAAAGTACGTCTATAAAATTACCTTCCAGCAAAGTTGAAGGAACTGTGATAAGTCAGTTGCAGAAAAGTATTAGCTTACATAAAAGTACATTTGAAAATAATGTGACGAAAGAAATGCAATCTGAGTTACATACATTCATCGAATCCTACAGAGCAGAAAATAAAGACGGTACAAAAAATGAAATTGTAGCAAATGACTCAGTTAATGATGTCACAAGTAATTATAACGAAATCGTATGTTTCCATTGTAAAGATTCATTTAAAACACAGGAAATGTTTGAAAATCACAAAATGTTATGTGACGAAGAAGAGGTAATAATACAAAAGCAAAAAGAAACTGATAGCAATACAAACAATAAAGAATCCCACAACGAAGGATTAATGAATTTTCAGTTTGCTATGAAGACTTGTGGCACCTGCCAAAAACATTTTGAAAACGAAAAACAATTTATGGAGCATAAGCTTTTATACTGTAAATCCCAAGAAGAACATTACCAGATTCTTGATAAAGCAAATGCGGTTGAAGAGGATTGCAATATCTATAAGACTACTCCTAATATCAATACAGTACCATCTGTGGAAACTAGTAAAAAATGTGGACACTGTGAAGTAATTTATTCTAGTAAAAAAGAATTGTTAAATCATATTGCAAAATGTCACGGAGGGCAACCATTGTTCAAATGTATTACATGTAATAGAAGTTATGAAAAATGGTCTGGTTTAGATGTACATGAAGCTACTCATAGATTAGACAAGCCTTATTTATGTGACTTATGTGGAAAGAGCTTTAAACATTCTAATAACCTAAGGGGTCACAAAAGAATTCACTTAGATGATTCAAGAAAGAAGCAGCATGTCTGTGAAATTTGTAGAAAAGCATTTAGATCACGGTAAGCATTGTGAACTAATAACTATTGTGTCCGAAATAAATTATGAGTTGTAATTGATCAGTAAACAGTATATATGCAATTCAGATTTCATTTGGGAGAACATATGAATCAGCACAATGATCACAAGCCTTATTCCTGCGAAAAATGTGGAAAAGCTTTTTACAAGAGAATACAATTGAGACAGCATAGACTATCTCATGGTTTGAATAAACATGTTTGTCCAGTATGTGGAGCTGCTTTTAATCGTAAGGGAAATATGAATACACATTTGAAACGACATAATAAAGGAGATGGAACGTACGCATGCAGTGTAGGTACACGAATGACAATATTAATTTAATCTTAATGGAAATTTTGAAAGGATTATTTTTTCTTTCTGTCTTTCTAGGTTTGCGCATACAGGTGTAAGTCCATGAGTGAGCTGAAATTACACAGAAAGAAGCATACAGAAGATGATATCGTAGAAAGTATAAAGAAGAAGTGTGTTGATAAGACTATATGGCAGTGTAAATCTTGTGATCGAATATTTTCAACGCGAGCGATGTTAGTAAATCACGAGCACATGCACAGCAAGGAAGGAACGAGCGTTGAGTGCAATATTTGTGCAAAGAAGTTAGCAAGTAAAAATTCTTTAATATATCACAAGAAATCTATTCATTCTACAGAAAGACCACACATGTGCCAATTCTGCGGAAATTCGTTTGTTTCCAAAGAGGCGCGTCTTATACACGAAAGAATACACACTGGAGAGCGTCCATACGTTTGTGAAATATGTAAGATGGAATATAAGTGCTCCAGTAATCTTAATCAGCACATGAAAATTCATTCTGGAATTAAGCCTTATAAATGTACATACTGCAACAAAGATTTTACTCGGAAAGGAGCATTGAACGTGCACGAAAGAACTCACACAGGAGAGAAACCTTTCCCTTGTAAAACGTGTGGCAGAACATTTTCCCAAAAAAACGATATGTTAAAGCATACTAAAACTCATGACGCGAAATCCTTGCAGTGTGATCAGTGTGATAAAACTTTTACTAAAAGAAAAGATATCTTAAAGCATATTGCTTTACACGAACAAATTAATCCTGTAGTTCAGGAGTATGTGGAAGTACAACAAGAGATACATCCATATAATGTAAATATAGCAGGACCTAAATTTGAGTAATTCTTTATAAAATAAAGTTAATTCTCTATATTACTATTATACTGTAAATATTTTACTGTTGTTAAGGCTGTGTATACTGTGTTATGCATAACTAAATTATTAATGTATAATATGAAAGAATTTATTTTTGTAATTGTTTTAATAAAATTGAAATAGTATTTTTGTTTGATTGTCTATTACATTTTGATACTCCTTGAAAAATTATTCTAGATTGAATTAGAAAATTCAACTAGATTGAACTTGAGACTAAAATTGAACTAGAAAAATTATTTTAGAATGTAGTTTATTTAACTCGTTTCAAATTGTATAAAAAATGAGAAAAAAATAAGTACAAATTAAAGTAAGTCGATTGATTATCTTAGTAATAATTTCTTTTAATTTTTCGTATTGCTTTTACGATGGAGGGTAAAGGATTTTAAAATATTACAAACACCATTATTATATATAGAATAATACTCTTTATTGTTTTTGATAGTTTTTGTTGTTGTTGTCCATATCGTGCGTTATTCTTTTACTTTTCATCAGGTTAATCGTTTTTGCGCTGCATTTGTAATTCCCTTTCTTTTTCTTTTATCTGTTACTGCTGGTATTTTGGTAAAACGGTATGCAGATACAACTTCACAACTCCGAAATGAAACGAAACGAAAAATAATAAAACGTGCTCGACCACTCGAGGACCGTGCATCTCGTGTATCGCACGCTCGCGGACCACTTAGGACTAGAGTAATTGCAATTCTCGCATTTCTTTCGCGTTTGTTTCTTTTTTTTCCCCCCTCATCTATTCATATTAATCGACATTGAAACGTTCCCGCGTACGTAACAATTCGCGAGCACGCATGCGTCCTTAAGTTATTCCCTTCCGCGCATGCTCGCGCGCGAATTCCCATATTTCGGTCATACATTTGTTTCACGATAGAATATTTTTCATTTTTTTTATCTTTTACTTTTTAGACGTGGCCCCGCGACACGATACGAATTACGGTCGAGTGATCGGCGCGCATACGAACGATACAACCGTGCATCTTGAAATTTTCCTAGGTCTATTAAAATGGCCGCACACGCAGCTCGTATGGCGAACGTACCCCATCAGGATGAATCGATCTTAGGCGAGCTTTACGATCAAACATGGAAAATTCCGAATACGTCAAAGATTTTGTACAGTGAAGAGAATTCACGTTGCGCAATCTGCAGGATCCAAAATGTTTTTCTCTAGTACCATTTTCTAAAATGAAGTTCTTTTTTTTCAATTCGCCTCAGAATCGAGCCATCCATCGGGAACGTGCATTCGCTTCACGCGCCCGGCGCGATTTTCGATGCAACTTCGTGATTTTTCATTTTTCCCCTCGCGTCATCATTTTTCTTCTTTTAATTAATTAACTCTGTCTTTCTGTAACCGTCTTCTTCTCCGCGCTACTATTTACAATGTACAGTGTTGTGTGTTTCACCTGTCCTAGGTTCGCGATTACGATGGGACTCGTTCGTCTCGAATATCGTTCCGATCTAACTACGTATTTACTCGTCCTCGTTGTCTCGGACAATTCCCGAGGGCGACATCTCGCGTCCCCGCGGGCATCAAGTAGAAACGCAATAATAATAATAACGATAATAATATTAATAATAGTAGCGATAATAGTAATCGTACAAAAAAGGAGGAGAAATGATTAGAGAACGCTGATGCATTCGCAAGGCGGCCCACTCGAGCTGTCGCTGCACAGTAGTGTAATTCAGGTTAAATCGCTAACTAATTCTCATTTAGATATCGCGTAATAGGAACTTAATCGTACGTCGTTCGCGGCAGCCCAATTCGAATAACTCTTCATAGGACAATGGAATTTTTCTTCAAAAGTGATTTGAAAATTGAAGCTAGAAATTTTGGTCGCATGGTATTATCAAAACCCGTTTCTAATTAGATAATAGTTACTCAGATAAATTAGATTTAGATTTCAAACTTCATTCATCGCGTTTCAACACACGACATATCCATATACTTCTCAAAGACGTATATGTATACGATCGTGCTAGATAATTTTAAAGAAGCGTCTATCTATATATTAAACGGTAACCAATGTAGATAGCGCGATGATAAAGTCAGCGTATTGAGCGAAACCAGTCAAATGACCTTGACGCAGAAGCAATATCTACGTTACTCTGATACTATAGTCCTCAATAAAGATAAAATTGGGGTTTTTGCAGTTTACGACCTGGTCGTGGTACAGACTCTCACACGCATGCGTGGAGAATCGGAAATTTCACTGCCGCGGTCGGGATCCTTGAAACGTTTTAGACTCGAAGAGTCAAAAGGCGAAACTGTGAGGAGGATGTCACCACCACTGTTTTAAAAACACCTGTTGGAGACAGTTGACCACTCCAATGAGACGAGTGCGAGTTTTGAAAAGAAGCTACTAGTCGTTCGCGAATGTTTGTCTGCTAATCGCATTATCTACACACGTAAAAACGTTCTGGAAGAGCTGCGTGGATGAACGGATGACAACAACAGAGTGGTCAATTGTCGCATTAGGTGGACGCGACATCCCCTGGGTCACGCGATTGAACGGAACACGAATTAAAGAGAGAGAAGGCTTCGTGGGCCACCCGCAAGTCTATAGCGCCATCTTCCGAACGACAATGAGATTGCGCGAGTCCCCGTCATCGCTTTTGTATATCACTTATCACGGTAAATATATATAATAATCTTATATATATACTTCTTGTTTATATATAATATATATAATAATATCTTATATGTATATTTTCTTCACATTATACCTATTATATCATCTTTTATTTCCGCTTAAACGTAGTTCTGCGCGTGCGCTATTTATACTATTTACAACGTTCCCATCTCTCATGCTTTTTTCCCATTTTACATCGTAGTCCCCGAAGTGTTCGTTACACACCCTTTCTTTAATATATTAATACGCGCGCCAGCATAATCTCGAAGCGCGCGCGCGCAGCCCGCTCGTCGCGCCATCGCGCGGTTCGTCAACAATTCGCGATCCTCGACGAGCCGACCCTCCACGCCGCTTCCTCTCGCGTCATCCTCCAACGACCGAATTTCCAGGTACTCCACCGGGTACCATACGCACGAATGCGCCTTAACGCATCTAAGGTACAACCGTGTAAAAAGTACGAAATTACTTCTCGCCCCTCGAGCGTTCTCCATCCACCCCCGACGGGCGAGAACACAAACGCGCCCTGATCCAGCTCCACGCTTGGCATTCCGCTAGGCAGCCGAGTTCGAACCGAGCGAAACGTCGATCGAGCGACATGAGTATTTTTACTTTCACGTTCCCTCCAGATTCTCATGACCCTGAAAGGCCCCTTGCTAAGACCCAATTTGTCGAACGACAGGGAACCCTGTCCGTGAAGATGTGAGATTCCTGGGCCCTAGGTTTCTTTCAAGCTTCGTATGTGTTTAGAAGAAGCTAGCAGTGGGCAAGTGAACATTTCAGTAGCTTCTGAAAGTCAGAAGTTACGTTGATAGTGATAGGTGGTAACCAGGAATTTCAGTCTACTCGGGAACAGTGTTCTGAGAACAGTGGTCATGTTCCAAAGTAATTCACTGTTGGTTTATTTCGCTGGGGCCTTTGCAGGGTTCTGATCCATGGAGTATTTAGAGTGCTGCCACCATGCCTTCCATGTTGGCACCCTGACACACCAGTCACTACAGTACACTTATCGGGAGCCATGGTCGCAAAACGAATGATAACCGAAAGAATTTCACATCGACGCGTACTGTAGTGTACAAAGTGTGACACGTCTCACGCTGTACAGGATTCTCTTGCTATAAGCTCGCCACTGTTTTCGCTACACCTCAAGTTACTGTTTCATTTGCCCATGAGTTCGCTTATGGAAAGATAAACACGCGGTGTGGATGTTTCTATTGATCTCAGAAACGTGTATCTTATTTTCTATAAGCTCGTTGCTGGGTCACGAGGCTATAGCGAGAGAGACTGTACTCGGAACACCAAGCTGATCCGACGGAGGTAGCGCCGCGACGCGGGACGCCGAAAAGACGCGCGCGAGATACACCAACGCGATGGACGAAATTTTTTAACAATCTAGCGTACGCTGATGTAACACGCGCGCGCTGGGCGCCTCGTTCGCACACTCTTGCCGGCACACTACGCAAGAAAACAACAGTGATTCTTTTTTAAACACTCCGGACATTTGCATAGAGCGCGCACATATAATTTCACACAACGTTCGGTGCACGTGTATGCGTGTGTCTGTTGATGTGTGTCTGTGTGTCTGAGTCTCACACTCGCGCGGCCGTATAGAAATTTGTATACTAAACTGGAACGATTCGTGAACAGGGGAAGCATGACAAACCTTTCATCTTGTTTTATAGATTCCTACATATTTGGCACTCACTTGCACAAAGTGGAATTAAATTTAAGCTCACAATTGGTGTTTCAAGTGTAAATACTACTCTTTTAAATCTGCGTTGATACTATATAACGTAATATTGTTTCGTGACAAATTTGGTTCTGACTTTTTCGTGAAACATATTTGTATAACTTGATACTAAATTAGTATAACAAATTGTGTAACGTTATTGTATAATGTGTTGTTATACAGACGCATAGCGTGAACGCTATAACAGCTTGAAATAGTGTGATGTTTCTTTGAAATGGTACATTGGAATGCTCGCATAATTATAGATACAGTAAGTCTTTTGAACAAATATGTAGGAAGTATGGTACGTGAAAGGAAGGTGCTTCCTAACAACACTGTGCTCACGAATTAGTGCGTATTCTTTTTCCTAGATTCTCTGTACTGTTAAAGATAATATTGCTCGTTGTTTCTTGTGAAAAATGCAAGAAAACAAATTTAAAAAAAAAAAAGAGTAAAAGGCATCAGATGGTACTAAATTAATCCTCTGCTGGTATGGTCTGAATATTATAATAGTTCGATTTCATTATGAAAAATAATTTACAGTAGTATACAAAAGGCTCACGATTTCTGCAAATTATTTACAGACATTACTCATAGCAAACGTACAAATTTCATTTAATAAAAATCCTGTAACCTCATCATACCAGCTGAAGATTAAATATGGATAAAGCTGTAGAATTTTGAACTCTCGGTACTATTAGAAAAACAAGCAGAATGAGAACTTAGAGTCAACAAAAGTTCACGTATAGCGTCAGAATTGTTAGACCTAGTATGTATTGTGTACTTATATACATCCAAGTACCTAGAGCGTGTCCATGCACAATCGCGTCTGCACATGTCTGTCCTGTGATCACTGTATATCGCACGTTTGTGTCCCTTCGAATGAGTAACTGTATACGTTGCGTACGTGTCGACTTAACGTTGAATTAATTTACAGTTTGAAAATGAACTAGTGTCGCAAAAAACGTTATTGTAGCTTCCCATTTTTGTTCTCTCGCGTAAGTAATCAGTCAATTTATAAATTATTATATCGCATTGGGTCGCGTTAGACTCGCTTTAAAACGCCTTAACCGCAATTTAAGTATAGCTGCTCTCTTGGGTTTCAGTTTCATAGTGGACGTTGAGGACGAGATCTGAGGGCGCGCGGACCGCCGTCTCCTCTTCGCGAGGCGCGTCTCGTCGAGTTTAATAATCTCTTCGTTCCACCCCAAAGTTAAATGGCCACCTTCGGTCCCTACACTATCGTCGGCCACACTATTTTATTACACGTATAATATGGTACATTACGGGAGATCAGTGGCGCATAGTGGCCTCCGTGAGACGACCGGAAGGGGGCCGATATTATCCCGATCTCTAAAATGCAGGTACATTTGTTAGCATCGTGCGTCAGAACACAGGCTCGTCTCTCCCCTTTCGAACGCGTTCCCGCCCTCGACCACATCAAGCCTGCCCTCCGCCGACGCAACCTCGAAGTCAGAGGCGTTGAACGTCTTCGCTGGGAACGCGTTCGATGGTAACCGTGTCCTGTTCACGACGTCAGGACGTATCTAGACTCCTCGACGAAGACTGCTGGCGATCCGTGCGAATGTACGCACAAGGCTCTGTGTATACAGAAGTAAGCACCAGGGTGTGGATCGTCCTAGCACCATATCGACTTTTTCTCTGTGCATACGCATGTATACGTGGGGCATGTGTGTGTAATCTGTGTACGTGTGTAGTATAGGCCACGGCGGTAACGTCTTATGCATGTAAGTGTACCGTTAATGTGTCAAAGTGTATGGCATTAATTAATCGTCGCCTGGTTAGTGTTTTCCTAATTTCGAGGGGGGTAACATTGATCGATGGACACTCCCATATTGATTGGCCGAGACATTCGCCGAAGAGGTTTCAACGCCTGCCGGCTAGGCGAGCGATAGGCGGCGGTGTTCATTGGGTCCGTGTAAAGAGGCGGATGACTTTTTCTGTCGATTCTATGTAAGAGTCTGTCAGCGTCCGTCGTGATCGTCCGCAGGGTCGAAGAACAAGGCTATGCTGCGCTCGTCTACCGCATCGCCGGGCCGGAGGGCGTGGACGTTGAAATCTCTGAGACTTTTCACTCTCTATCACTCTCTCTTTCTCTCTCTCTCTCTTTCGTTTTTTTTCTCTTTCACTCTTTCTCTCACGCTCTCTCTCTCTCTCTCTTTCTCTCTCTGTCTGACGAGCCGGTGGCGACATTTCGAGTGACTCGGGAACTCATACGTGCGCCGCTGACATTCGCAGGTGCAGCTGTAAAAACAGATCGTTTCGATATAGCAATATTCATTCGTTGAGGTGTGCGTTGAGAAACCGAGAAAGGACCCGGTCTCGTGTTGCACATTCAGTTGAACATGATTTTGAATTAAATTTCTCTCGAAAGTTTGTGAGAGAGTTATGTGTATATAAATAATATTAGCATATTGACTGCCATACAGCTTTTCTAGAAACATTCTTGTTTATTAAAATGTATATAATAAACCAGAATATTTCATAATGTTAAGGTTTAATTGTTATAGGTAGACTGTGGATCTTTATGCATTTGTGGAAATTTTAAATATATGAAAAGGGTCAGGATGTACAGAATATGCAAAAGTATACAAAATAGTTAAAGTAAAGTAGACGTTATGGTATTTACAAGGTGAAACAAAGCTCTATTTAGGTTCCATTTCTTTAGTTACGCTTATAAAAATATAAATTTGCATAAACATCCACAGTCTAGTTATAGGTGTTCGAAAGGAACACAAATGGTGGTCGTCACCCGTGACCATCATGGCAGTCAGCATGTTAATACTTCAAAGTTTGAAAAATTCAACTGTATCTTACTACTGCAAGATTATACAGGTTGTTTCAGAAACAGTGGCCAAATTATGGTACCCAATTCTACTTCTACTGTAATGACATCAAAATTAAGAAATTACAAACAAAAATCATTCATATCTGGAAAAGGAGGGTTTTCCCCACTTATGCCCATATGACCCATCGTTTTTAGAAATGGTAGAACATGGTACCAGACTTGACGACTCATTTCTGAAACATCCTATAGATAATTAATATCAAAATAATGTTCAAACAACGTGAGCTCAGGTCCTCAGTCGACTTAGAAATGGTAATCACCTCTCTCTGTCTCGCGTTCTAAACCCTCCGAAGCCCTCAGCCCTGTTTTCCGCCACATCTGCACCTGCGCGCAGCGTGCCACGACGCGGTACCAATCTCCTAGATGGAGAGGACAAACCCATGGTAGTGTCGTTTCTGCGTGATGGTGGTTGTAGAAAATCGAACGTAACCAAGACGAATCGATCGGTGCGTAATTGACACGAACGTTAATAAATAAAGCAAACGAAGATCTCCTTGGAGAGTCGCCGACCAGGCGACGCGCGAGTTCGAGGGTGGGCCGACTGGGTCGCATCCCGCCACCTCGAGCTCCGCGGGTTCGGTGCGGCCTCTACTTGCTCTGCGGCATTAACGGGTAAAAATCGATGAGGTGACTCAACGACGTCAAAATCGGGGGCTATGATCCAACGCACATCAGCGACTCGTGCGTACTACTGCTGCTTCCGTTGGTGACGCAGGCACTGCCTACGTTGCTGCTCGCGCAGCTTCCGCTGGCTGCTGCCAGGTGCGATTGCTGCGCTTGGTGCTGGTGGTGTTGTTGCTGGTGCTGCTGGTGCTGCTGCTCCTGCGCCGTCGTACTCCTCAGGATGTCGTCGGCGGACAGGGGCGTGAGCTTCCAGCCAGGCATGAAGTCCAGGTCTAGGTCTGGACCGATGTCGACGTCTAGGAGCTCGTTGTTGTTCAGGGGGTCCAGGGGCGACTGACTCGATAGAGACAGCACGCTGCCCCAGTTGATCGAGCGGCTGTCGTCGCTGTCACCGATGCCAGAGTCGACGTCGGTCTCGTTCGAAGACGTGGGTGGCATTGGGAACGGCGTTAGCCTACCCTGCTCGGGGGGTTGGAGTTGGGCGATCGGCGCGGGGATGACTGGCTCCATGGGCGGTGGACTTCTGTCCCTCTCCATCTCGCGCTCCAGGTGCCTCAGGGTGTTGCAGATTAGGACTGATCGGTGTAAACTCGGATCAGGGAACTGACGATACCTCGCCAGCTTGCACATCGAGATGTTCAGAACCGCTAGCCTCCTCTGCCTGTAACAGGCTCTGCCGCGCCGGCACCAACTCGACCTCGAACCCTCGCAGCATCTCTCGTTCGCTCGATAACTCGAGCCAAGCTCCAGATAACTCTTGCCATTCTCCTCTCGTCGTATCGTCGGCGGCTCGTAATGGTGAGGAGCTCCCCACTGTGGCTGAGGCCTCGATAACTGACTATAACCGTTGCTACTAACCGGACTGCTTGGTCCGCGTTGGTGATGGTAATAGTGCTGGGGGTGATGGTGTAGGTGCGTCACCGTCGACGAAGGTGGCGCCGATGTTGGCGTCGCTGGTTGTTGCTGCTGCTGTTGCTGCTGCTGCTGCGACGCCTGATGTTGCTGTTGCTGCTGCTGCGACGTCTGGTGCTGCTGGGCACTCGCCGACGTCGGCTGACAAGGATTTGTCTGCAGGCAGGGTGAACTCACTTCCATGTCATAATAAGAAGTCGGCGTTTGGCTCAACGGAGGCGTATAGCTGTCTTCCATCGCCCACCAGCTACCCTCCACGCGACCCAACTTCGATGGGCTCTCGCCCATATCCATGTCGAACTCCATGCAGCCCACACCTCCCTCCAGTTTACGTTTTCCTGCCGTGGCCTGCAGACCCATCATTGCACAACTCTGAAAGCAAATGAAACATATTATAAGTTAACTTGCTTTAATACTTTATCAGTTGGAATTTTCTTACAATGGACTAGCGAATTTTATTATTTGAACTCCAAAAATATTTGTCTTTATGCGTTAATTTTTCAATATATAATATTGTTACTCGACAACATATGTACCTATATTTCGTCTATAATTTGTGAAAAATATGAAAGTTTAATTTCGCTGGGACAAACTTCATTTTCTGTTCGGTAGCGCAGATCTACTGCGCATGGCGGGTACTACAATAGAGATTTAAACTAAGATTTGTAAGCTTGTTAAGATGTACATACAAGACTTACAATCAGCTACCAGTTTACATATTAGCTAGGAACCTAAATATACCTTCTCCAAGATGCGATTCCGATAAAGAGAAAGAATAGCGTCAAGAAAACATAAGCATCATCGAACTTGTATCGAAACATTCTAAGTCCAAAATTTTTCCCATCTCATGAAGACTGAAAATAAAATTTTCCAATCCATAAGAGCTAGAAGTAATGCAAACGATGAAATAGAGGTTTTTCCTAGACGACGATTAGCGACATGACCACTCGAAAGACCTTGCCGAGTTTCGATATATCGCTGCACCAGGAGAGTAGGCAAAACGACGTGACTCAGAGGGTCGGCTCGCTGACAGACGTTGGAGAATGACGTCAGGCGTCTCCCTACCCTAGCCTGAAAGAAGTCATCGTTGGAATGGATGATCGAGTGGGCATGGAAGGGAGCGGGAGAAGGGGGTACAAATGGCGAGGGGGACAGAGGAGCTGTGTTACTCATGGGTTCAATCAGCACGCATGCGGGCCCCTTGTGAAATGCTCCTCTCTATTTTCCCTTTATATCTCTTCTTTTTCTTCCTCCCCTTCACAGTTGTTTCAAGATGTACCCAACGAAACCGGAGCTTGGAAAATGCGACTATCCCAAATTTTTTAATTACAGGCAACCTTTACAAATATATGAAATCAGTGAAAGAATACATTACATACGAAATTTCAATAAAAATTGTGTTTTTTCTTCTTCCGCTACTTCTGACACTGTCGTTACGATAATTGCGAAACTCTCGAATAAAAAAAAAGCTAAAAATAAAGCAGTTTATTAGTGTAACTCTTAAGGAAATACTGCCTCTTCGCATAATGATTGACTGGCAGAGGCATGCAAGTCGATTGAAACGCGATCAATTCATTAAATGTAATCCCAAACAAACAGTAACGCACATGGGCATCGATGATTTACGTTCGCGTGAGCCCGATCCAACGACCGCACAAGTGAAAGTAAGTAAATAATCGTACCTCCCTCCAGGCTTCCAGCCTCGCTGGTCTTTGGAAAGGGGCGAGGAGAAAGAAGAGGGGTATCGGAGAAAATTTCACAGATAAGAATCACCGACGGTCTTGATTGAGAACCCCTGATGGCGCAGCTAGTTGCCCAAGTTCGCGCGAGATGTCACCAGCGATATGTTCATCGCTGATCGCAACCACGTGGTATGCACATGACGTTCGATTTCACACATCAAAGGAAAAAAAAGACGAAGGTAGAAAAGGAAGCAGAAATGGAAGAAGAGTCACGGAGAAACCGTGGTAGGGGATGCACGGTGGCTTCGACGTCATTTAAGTGATAATGGATGCGTTACATTGTTCGAGCCAACAGCGAAGAGTCGAAGAGCGAGCGGCACGTGCAACTATATAACAAGAACAACGAGCGAGAAAAGAGAGGGGAAAAAAGTTCCGAGGAAACGAGCAGCAATGCCATCGGAGATGATACCACGCGCTCTCGATACGCGCGTGGCAAAACAAGCAAGTCGCTTGACCCAAGAAGTATTATCGAGAATATATTCAATTTCAGAAGTTCATAAATTCGTCTATCTCTTGTTGCAATTTTACCAAGTAAAATTCGTCTAAACATGATCCTTCTTCTAGCCCCTAATTCCCCAAACACGTCAAAAACGCCAAACTTTCATGGTCAAACTATCTCTAATTAATGATACAAAAAAGATTATTCCAGTAAACTATTAACCAAGTCAATGTTTTACACTTAACTGCAAATATACTGCTAGTGATATAACCTATGATTCTAAACGGTTCTAGAGCTACGATTGGTGGAATTAGAACCAATCTTAGGTTATGTTACTAGCAATACAACCTGTGTACCTATATGTGTATATCATGTGTGTAATAACAGAGGTAACATATTTTTCTTGGACAACTGCAAATGGCAGTAGTTGTTAATTAAACTTTTTATTGCTTAATTTCTTCCTAACTATCGTGGAGGAGGAATGCGTTCGTAGAAGCAATTTACAGATTTCTAGCGGTAACTAGTAGCGGCAGTAGCAAGAGCAGCAAACCGACAGCTCAATCTCGCCTCGACAGCGCACATCCGCCGCGCGGCGGCCTACTTGGAATACGACTCGCTCGCGAAGGTTCTCCTTCTAACAGGGTCGACCAGTCCCGGAGCTCTCCGACGTTGGTTCGCGGAATCGCGGGGGAAAACAATGAGGAATCGTATCCACCAGCTCGGTTTCGCCTTCCATCGCGGTGAAAACGCGGCTTTTCCTAGGAAAGTATTTCTTTTTACCATCTTGATCAAAGCTTTCCCATCCTCTGCCCTTATTCATCACATTAACAAGACAATGCAAGTATTCGTAATTCGTATAAAATTCATTGAGGCACTAAGTCGAGTCTCGAGTCCTCCCTATTCAAACTGTTCTATCAGACGAGCTAAACTATCGATGTATTCTTTTTCCCCTAGCCTTGGATCCTACACCTAACTCTTTCTAGTCTCTAAGGATGAAAAAATGTCACACAGAGACACAGGTCTGAAAATTTGCACTTTCTGAAGTGTATATACGACCCTCTTTCATCCTTACGAAGAGAGGAATACGCTATCAAAGTAGGGGTAACTATTTCAGTGTCACTCCGTATTAACAAGGTGGGGGCGAGATTGAAAAGCTCGACTACACGCGGCCGAGAATTCCAGCCGTTCTTACGGACGGTGTTTGCGAAACATGGCCCAGGCACTTGTTGAATCGAGACGGCCACCGGTGGTTGATGCCCGAGGGGAGTTACCCGCGTAACGGATTAGTTTGTGTGCGGCAGAAATGCACGGCTCTTAACTGGTCATAAATCAAAGTCGAGAAGACTGTTGCCCGTCCCACTCCCTTTTTCTCTCCCTCGCGAAATCTTTTAGAGATGCTGCGGTTCACCGTTTCGCTCTGCGCCACGCGAATCTTTTTCAGCTCTGCGTTATTTAGAAACGCGGGTTCAAAGAGAACCGAGGTGGAGAGCTGCTTTCAAAGACTTCTGCCACCGTAATTGTTTTGAAGTAACTCAATTGCGTCGATTGAAACGATTGCTCGTTACGAAGTATGTACTGTGTTACGTGTTTCATGGGTAGAGGGTAGTTAGAGCTACTGTGGCTCTAATGTTAGACTGGTGCACTAAAATTGGGGCAAAATATGGTTGAAGCTGAATTTTGGTGAATGATATCACCGATGTCGATACTGTAGATCAGAGAATTGAAATATTAGTGTCTTTTGTGTCATCAGTTTCAATTTGTGTCAATGGAAAATTTACATCCCTAGTTTATCGACAGCGCCGCCTGGTGGAAAATTTAATAAATATTCTATTGGAGAATTGAAGGTTACGGCGAGGAAAAAAGGTAAAGTCCTTACATGTATACATGTAAAAAAGATTAAGTTTTGTAAGAGACGAAGAAAGCTTAAATTACGATTTTTTTCCTGCAATTTGTATTCTTATGGACAGTGTAATAGATACTGCGATGCAATTTTAATACTCGATCACGAAAATGAGCATTGCAACGAACGAGATGTGCAACAAATTTCGCCGCAGAATTTCTATAAACAAATTCGCCCCAATTCCCGGTTTATCGCCAAGAATGTGGGTCAACGGAATGAACGTGAGAGAAGTACTAGAACTAGAAAAGATTCATGATGGCTGTGCCCGCAATAAGATAATGTTCACCGCTTGAGGCCTATCTCGACATGCACCGTATGCGCGACAAGATTAACAAAGATAGCTTCTACGTCACTTCTTGCAAAAGTAACGAAAACAATCCAAATATGTCGAAAAATAAAAATCAACTCCCTAAAAGATTAATAAAAGAAGAACTTTCATTTCATCACGCGGTTAAATGAATAAATTTTTCTATTTGTATTTTATATATCGGTAAAAAAAGAAAAATAATATATGCATAGTTTAATTAGATACTAAATAAAGTTAATTTATTTTATACAAGTTAAATTTCGTTCAGCCCGCAGTAGCGAAGACGAAGCAAGCGAGCAAAGAATCAAAAGTAGAGAAGGTTCGTGGCGGATCCGGCTATGCCTGACGATGAGGTAATGTTTGCTACACGAGTCAAAGCTATCTAGCCAGCCAGAGGCCGAACACACACAAAGCCGTGCCCGAGCCAGTTGGAGCCCCGTAGATAAAACCAGCGAACGTATGGCGTCGTACATTCCTAAGCTATATGCGTGCGCGCCAGGCATGCGCGAATACATCCGAACGATCGTATTATACGACAGAATATTCAAACTCGAACATTTCAACTTACCCGCCGAAAATTGTTCGCTCGGTGTTTCCACGCTTTAAAAATTCTCAAAACTGAAAATTCCATCGAAACTAATCCATCAAGCTTTTGACCCTAAAAATGAAGTCAACTCGATGGAATTTCAACATCGAACGAAAAAGAAGTTTAAGGCAGCTCAAAAATCAAATACGGAAAGCAAGTCATTTCTCAAAATGTTATTTTATATTAGTACATAGCTCAGCCAGGCAAACTTTTGACTAAATTAACAAATACATATGCATGACAATTAAATTGTAGGTTCTCATTTGCGTTC
Source organism: Calliopsis andreniformis (assembly GCF_051401765.1). Taxonomy (NCBI): domain Eukaryota; kingdom Metazoa; phylum Arthropoda; class Insecta; order Hymenoptera; family Andrenidae; genus Calliopsis; species Calliopsis andreniformis. Next base: position 15,512,806 of record NC_135066.1, read on the forward strand.
AGTCAGAATTATTTACTTACGGTTAAACGTGCCTTTATTCCAAAACTATTAACGTACTATCTTTGTTTTAATAATATTTCAACCCATTCACGTATCAATTTGCCACCAGTCATATTTTAATCGATTGCGCGCAAAGCGCTAGTGATCATGAGAATCCCTGCCGAGCAGACTGCGCAAACTCATCAGAGGCACAAAGTCTGCTTGATCAGGCTGTATAAATATGATTACCGACACAAAAAAGATGATTACAGTGTATAATTGACCAAATAAATACCTTACGCCCTACCATAAATGCATCCCTAGTATTATAACCTATGATTGGTTCTACGCGTTCCTTTCACGCTAGCAATTAGCCGAGTTAGAGCAAATCTCTCCTGGCTCGAGCGCAAAAAAGAAATAGCTTCTCGAAATGTGATTTTACCTTCCCGCCATCTTCGAAAGGCATATTACGAGGTTCGACATGCCGCATGACATACCACACGACAGTCGCGAACCCTTCGTTCGCCTCTTCGCCAGCACGTGGCGCGTCCTCGCGCGAGCAGCGTCGCGCTGTATCAGCGGTGCGAGAATTTTATGCGCCGCTCGAGGAGCGACGTCGCGAGGCGACGCTGATGCCGGCGGTTAGCAGTCATGACAACATGACGTCAACCGACCGTGTGTTATTTTCGAAAGGGGACTCGAGCGACGCGCCGCCTGTTGGCGAGATCGCCAACTGCGAAAAACAACTCGACAACGGCGTTGCGCCAGCCGTGCTATCGGGCCAAGAAACAACACAACGCGCACGATACCGCCGCGGCCTCTATACCCGCGTTAAGATTATCGAGCGCAATTTCGCCGAGAATATTTCAATACGAAATAACGTTTAAATAAAGCAGCGGCTGCTTACAGGCTGACATTCTTATTCCCGACTCGCGAAAACCGCTCGAATACTTTCACGGTTTTCGAGCGTGACTTTTCTGGTACTCGATCAATTACGTTATCATGTTATTTATAAATTTCGTTCTGAGCAGTTCGTTAGACAAGATTTTTATAATAGCTCCGACAGGGGGTGAAAACGTGGGGATCAGACCGCGATGAAATTGTGAATATTGTAGAAAGTTAATATAAAATAAAATGGCCTTTTGGGGAACAGTATAGGAACTAAGTAACTGAGTTACAAGGCTCCATAACTATGGAATGGTCGATAATTATGTGTACGTAAAGATAGAGTGCTTTCATAGTTTTCTGTTTCTAAAGTTCACGATTGTAGCAGGAAGTTTTTTGAAAATCAACCGTTGCCAACTCGACCAAGGGGTTACGTAACCATTGAATTTCGTTTAGCTATGTGATGTAAGAACTGCGAAACTTATTCGAGCGATTTCGGATGGCATGCTCGCGATCCTGGAGGCTGGCTGAGCGGCTGGCTTTAAGCGGTGTAAAGTCCGCGTCAGATTAGCGGCGCGCTATCTCGTCGAGCGGATAAGATTGTCGGGGAGCAGCCAGTTAGACGCAGAGGCTTCAAGGACTCGCGAATTGCACTCGCCGCGGACTTCGAAAAAGCCGGCGTGTGTCACGCGTTTCCTGATACGAACGCCATGTTCGATTGCGTTTCTATAATACAACGCTTCTCAGTTTTGAGTCTATTGATACTCTTGCAGATTTAGAATATCGGTTATTAAGTTTTTTAAGTTTCTATTCTTTAGAATTACACTTTTCTATTTTTTACAATATTTTTATAATATTGCAATTGATGCTTATTAATTCGAAATTTAATTTAGTATGTTATTTGCTAGCGAATGTATGTGTGGTTGGATAAATTAGTAGCTACCGGGATCAACAAAATTATTAATTTTGTGTTTAATTAGAACCAACTTTAATTGCCCGCAGAATTTCCAATATACGCAAAATTATCACACATGAGAAGAGGTTAAATGTAATTCAATGTAATTCGAAGAAACGTAAGTCTATCATATTATTGTATTCACTTTTCATACGCGTTGCTTGAATAAAATATCTAATATCACGTTTATCTTAAAAATGGCGTGCACCCTAGAGTCGTCAGAAACTCATCAAAAAGACGAGAATCGCGATGATGAGCGAGTCACGAAACGAAAAGCCTGTATCGCGGCTAATGAAATGAGCCACGCAAGGGGTCAGTTTACGACCTTTAAGCAGAAAAAGAAACACGAAGAACTTCGATCTACATAACATCTCTGTAATATAGATCGTCCACCACACCGGAGTGTGAGCGTTTATCCTTCGCGTTCATGACTGCACGCGTGGAGGGTGTTTTACCTTGGGGTCACGTGTGCGATTCAGCGATCATCGGTGAAGCCGAAGACAAAGGGACAAGGGGTGAACTCTACCCTTCCGATACATTTTTGCATTGAGGAGCCAACCGTCCATTCATTCGCGTACGCACCCCCGAAATAAAATACACACATACGGACACTCAAAATAGTATAACCTCAAAAATAAATGTATCGTATAGTACATTATTACATAATAGAACACGGCTTACTTAGACGATGTAACTTTTACTTATTATAAGGTCACATCATTTTTTGGAGTATAATAAATTTTACTTCTAAAAACTGAAAATTTTATTAGTAACTTTTTATAGCAGTGTAAACTCTTATTTTGAATGAATAAAATTATACTCGTTATAAGCTACTCGCTACACTCGAGACTTTCTAAGGTTTACTTTAGTCTCACTGAAAAAGAAAATAAAAGAAAAGCAAAACAATTTCAAAAAGTAAAGCGAGTTCGTGTTGACAAAATACTGAACACGAATTTTAAAATCTTATCGATGTATCCGTGTCCTCCAGTCATTATCCAAAAAGTGTCCTTCCCTGTGTAACACATACACTCAAGTCCCCATCACGATCGTACATAAAATGTATGTACAATCTTCGCGATAAATACAGTACCCTATATACCGTAGCGAAGAGGAGAATCTACGCGCGGGTCGGTCCTACATTAGGGGATGAATAAAGGAAGGTTTCCGAAAAAGGAGGGTCGCTTCCCCCATGCAGACGGTTCTCAGAACCCCCATCAGCTCTTGCTTTGAGCATACCCTCCCTCTGAATGGTCACAAGCGATCCATCTGCGTGGTTCGTCAGGAGCCAGCTGAGAGCCACTGGCATGTAATCTAGTAGGGCGCACGCGGCATCTGCGCTGCCCTAAACGAAGGGTCCCGAACCCCGAGCGTTCGGCAATCGGGCGAAGGGAAAAAGGGGAGGCAGATGAGGGAGGGGGCTGGAAAATTGGGAGAGACAGGGAGAACGCAGGAGAGATGTGAAGGACGTGGGAGAGAGCGAAGACGAAAGACGGAAATGTAGTTGGCTTCTTAGCGGCCCCCTTCGAAATAAAGAGATCGAAGACGAAGATGCAATGTTTCAGCCCTCGAGGGGACCGCCTTAATTGGTGCGAGAGAACGCGTTGGATGCAGTGGCTCGTGTCAAGAGGAAGAGATTCCCTTTCCTCCTCCTCGTCAAATAAATACCTCAGCGGCTGTCAAGGGCAAGGACGTGGGAGGATTTTTAAGAGGCACGCGGCCAAGCGAATCAGTTTGAACAATCCGATGTCTTAGGCAGCGAGGAATCACACTCGTGGAGCTAGCGTTTGAGTCTGTTTTATGATGAAGCGATTCAGATGCAAGGGACCTAGGATTCCGTCTGAGCTTGCTGTCCACTATCTGGATGACCGAGTGAACTACTTGTTGAACCTTGTTTGGGATGGGTTAGCTCCCCTCAAATGATTCTAGGAATGCAACTTTAACAGAGAATGGAGACGCTAGTAAGGGTTTAAGGATATATGTCCACTTGACAGTAGAACTACTGCAGCTTACTCTTGAGAGTCAAAGTTACTGATGTACAATCACTATACCAAAAGGAACATGATGTACTATCTGTAATTGATTCTATGCATTTTCTTCAGGTCTCTGATGAGCTGAGCCGACTTAGTACTGAGTTTGTGTTAAAACACAAGATACTTTTTCATATTATGTATACCGAAAAGAGCAAGCTTTTTAGGCGTCAAACTTCTAAACATTGATTGTTTGAAACCATTTATCTATTGATGTATTTCCCTCTAACGCAAAAAGCAAACTTAAAATACCCTCCCGATGCCTAATTTTATCATTTTCGGTAGACTATTATTAAACCATACTTCAAATCAGTGTCCCCTCAATAGAAGAACCTTCCGCCTTCGGCCATCGCCAATTTGCCAACCGGGGCACAGAAGAAAGGGTTCTAAATCCAGGCAATTTGCCATCAACAGAGCGTAATTCACCTGATCCACTGCTCACTTTTGTTACAACAAAGATTGTTCACTTTTGAGAAACGCATCGAGCGTGTAGTGCCGGTCGTGCAGCCTGCAAACACGCACGTGCACGCACACGTGGGTGGCTCCCATTATCGTGTGGGAAGAAAGCCGTATAGGGGTGGGTGAAAAAGAGGGGCCATATGGCAGACAACGTACAGCACCCCTGTGTGTGGGAGCCCCGAGGGAATACCCGTCGATCTCCCTTTCTCATGCATTTTTTTGCCCCCGAGCGAAAAAGCTTCCTCTTTTTTTCCCTCGACGCAGCATCTTCCTGCTTACACGTGCGCACAATGCAACGACGGCGTCCATCGCGCGTGCAGGGGCGCGTTTTTCGCGAACGCGTGGACGCTGTCCCACCTCAGGATGGGACGAAATTGAATCGAAACCGCAGCAGGACATTCCACTCGGCTCTGTTTCATCCGCGATAATTTCCATCCGCGGGGATGGGGCTCGGCCGATCGGCCAGCGAGGAATGGCGCAATTATCCGAGATTGTTCGCAGAAAAACGAAACCGTCCGACGTGCGCACAATTTTTCGCGTGGAAATGCTCGTGGCAGCCGTTCGGTGACCCCATTTCTCTTGAGCGTTTTTATCAAATTTAGGGGAAGAGTTGAGTCCACTTGGGAGGACAGAGTATGTATAGATTGAGATTTGGGGCCCTCATTTTGCGGTTAATTTTTCTTAGGTTCCATACACTTAATTTTAATAAAAGGACTTTAAAATAATGTCCTTGTATTAATTAAATTTCAAGTTTAGAATTAAGTATCGCTAGGTCCAAAGTTTTACGATTATAGTATTTCCTAGATATCGCCTGATTATTTACTAACCAGTTAATATCGAGGGCCTCAAGTTAATCTTCTCAGAGACATAAATGACACCGCTCACAAAGAACTCTTTCTCTAAACAATCTCAAGCTACACTAAACACAACGAACTCACAATAGAAAAACATACACTGAACCTCACACCGAAGAGATTGAAAAAAGACTCTTGCCCCTCATAATTCTCGCAAGCAAAACCCGCACTACATCTGAAACACATACTTGAAAGCAAGGTAGTCGCTCAAACACAGACGTTCCTCTGGTAGAACGCTTGTCGTTCCTCATTCAAGCCTGAATATTAGAGCGTAGAAGTCGCATTCCAAGGGGAGACAATACTCCCTGGAGGATGAAGGCAGGAACGAAGGAAAAAGGAAGCGTGGACTTCCGTAAGACTGTTGGAACCTGTTCACGCAGACGAGTGGGCGCGCGGGCTGAAGTTTACGAGGTGGCCATTGTAGGGGCAGTCAAAGAAGGAGAGAATAAGATGGTTACACGGTCGCAGGTGTCTCCACCAGCCATGGTAAATAATACACACGCTGGTGGTGGTGCAGCGTGTGCAGCCGCTGACGAGTGGGCCGTTCGCAAGGTGCATTCGACGTGAGCGGATGAACAGACACGTTTTGCGTGACGAAGTCAACGCTGGCTGTTGTGTACGCCGTGTCATGTGCGTTGAGCTGAAGCTGGCTATATAAAGGGGTACGGGGGTGGAGGATCGAATGTTGCACAAGTTTCAAAAGTCTCGAATTAGGAGTTAAGCCTGTCCTAAAAAGTAAAGTCACTGAGGACTGCGTCAGGACTTTGTGCTTTAGACCCATTTTGTATCTAAGGGATGCTGTAACTCTTGCTGAACTTGTCAATATTAATTTGAAATACGGATAAAGAATAACTATTTAAAATGTTTATTAAATTAAGTGGTACGATAATGCCAGGGGAATCTTCCTCAGTTAAACCCTCAACTAGTATGGCGCCAGTATTATGACGTACCTTGATAGGGTGCCATAACTGTGATCCTATCATAAAATACAATTAACTGCAGTATATCAAAAATTTACAATCTTTAGTTGACTAGTCCCCATAAATTATCCATAAATATTATTTAGATTAAATATTCAATGTTGAGTTACCATATAAATTAGCAGTTGAAGATAACCTATCATTGAAGAAATAAAGAAAAATTCTTATTACTCAATACCGCAAACTCGAGATAATTCAATAATATCCACTGATCGTGCTTATTAAAATATCGCACACCCTCAGTGTTCCAAGGTATCCCATCCACAAGGTGGCTTCACTCATAATAGAACCTTCACACACAGTATCTACATGCGACTCATGTGGCAGTGTCAAGCAAAAGAAGTCTATATTAAGCATGCAGCGTGCAGCACATTCCACGCATTATGGACCTGTTGCTGGCCTAGGCGTTTAATGATCAACCCTCGAACCCCCGCAACTCTTTAATCCCACTGAGGCTCCATAACCCGAAGACCCAGTGAACAGCGAGTACGGGAATTTACGATTCAGCCAACGAAAGGAGGGGCGCCCATTACACGCGTTCCAGCAAGAAATTCCCCAAAAAATGTGTCTGCCGAGGGAGCGTGGCCATTTCTGAGGGCCCGATACCTGGGCCCAGGTAGAAAACGCTGATCCCTGCTACGGCGGCTGGACACGTTGTGCTGTGACGAGGGTCGGACAACGGGCCCCATCAGCGACCCTCCGAAAAGTCCTTTTTCGACCTGGCTAGACCTCAGTGATTCTCAAAATCCCCTCTTCAGGCTCTTATTCAAACTACGCCCGCGTGATCAATAATTTGAGACCATCTTTTGCCTGTCTTTGTTTCTTTTTCGATCTCTTAGAAGGCTCGCCGAATTCCTTCAGCGACAAATAGCGAAAGGGGACGAAGTATCTTTCCCCTCTTCCTCTGGCCAACAAAAGTTGTCGACCCTTTGCTGGGGGCAATGAGTAACTCAAGGGAGCAACTCGACTCGTCGATAACGCGGGAGATGAATCATTCCGTGATCTCTCTTGGGTACACAACGCTTCTACGTATTTAGTACGTTTTCGATCTAGGATGCTGTTTGAGCGCAATGGGCTTTCGAATCGGCCGTTGAATCACTGTAATCTTTGCGAAGGTCAAGGTCTACAGGGCTACCGACTCAGATAATGTCGATTACTCTCGCGCAGGGAACAATGACATTTGGCACGGTTTAACAGGTAACAGTATATGTCCTGGGCGTGTCGTGAATCTCAGAGGGTCAAGCTATGCACGCAGGGGTCCGAGGAGGCTGACTGAGATGCGAGTAACGGATTGCATTAGCGGCTATAGTGTTGGAAGATACGAAACTACTATAGCTCTCTTTGGAGGAGGCTAGAGATCATTGAAATTGAGAAGATGTGTAGATTGTCTTAAACCTGCATCTTTCAAGTTGCTCACCATCCAAAATTGTTGAGTTTGAGTACTGTGAATTTTAAATTTGCTGAACACTAAGGAGGACAATATAACACTGGAGATTTTGAATAGGCAGTGAAGCTGAGGATCAAGAAGCATGACAAGTCCTTGAATCATCACCAAACTACGTCATCGAAGCATCAACAATGACTCCGTTTTCGAGGAACCTGATCGCAGCGAAAATTCCATCTACCGATAGCCTGCTCTTTAACTTTCTCAGCACGAGAATTAATATCACACTGAGCTTGTAAACACAGCAGAACGTAGATTCACAGAGTCTCCATTATTCAACCCCATTTAGTATTATGACTATACAAAGTACAGTGGAGCATTTAACTCCACTGCAAATAATAAAATTAGCTGAAACGATTATCAACAGCAGGCTTAATCAAGCTTTATTAAAAAAAAAAAGGATTAAGAACATTCTAAAATAATACTTCAACTATTTCAGTTAAACCATGCCCAAGTCAATAAAAAGAGTGTTCTAGATTTAAGTTTCAGGGATTAAGTCTGTTAATCGAGGATCCTCTTCCAACTTTCGGATCCTCCATTCAATTGACAATTCCGCCCCGACAAGCGGACCTTTTTTAATTATTCAAAACACATGTATTTATCCTGGGTAACGATTATACAGTTTCAGCTGTGAAGAGGGAGGCTTCAGCAATTTTGCCGCTGCCAGGCTTCAGGGCCCTGGGTCTGCCCCAGAGCCGCTGTGGACGAGGTTTCGGTAGTGCGGGCCGTATTGTTGGGGGGATTCCGGGTAGGATAGCCCGTATACCCTCGGTGGAGAAACGAGGGTTGGAAGCTTTTATGCCGAAGGGTCGCCAGTCGGCTATCGGCCTGGGTTCCTTTTGTCTGGCTTGTCGAAGCGACAACGGAGAAATCCCCCTCGTCAGGCAGACGGACGACCGTACCCACTTGCCTGCCTGCTTGCCTATCCTGTGACCGACGACAGCAGGCCGACGCGTATCCTGTACGTTCTCGACGAACTTTTACCCTGCACTGGGGTCGAATCTTCGTTTTTGGTATACCTAGACCCGGATGCTCTACTATCTCCAAAGAAAATGGGATGCCTGGGTCTGTGGGTGGTGGAACATCACCTTTTCTACTGAATTCCTTCTGTGGATTGTGACAATCTGAACTGGAATGATTGGGGTTGGTTGTGGTGATTTGTAGTAGCTGAGGATGGGAATATTTTAATAAGTTGAAGTCTTTGAATATTTTAAGTGATTGGATTTCAGCGAGTATTATAAGAAATATTATAGAAATGTCTAAGTGCGCATTTTTTGAAATTCTTTAATTTCTCTTTTCTTTTAAACTAAACTAGAAACAGAAATTATTTACCTAAGAAATGAACGTCGTCTTAACAAAAAATCAGCAAAACTTAAATTTTCAAGATTTCAAAATATATCTCAATTATCTCCAGAGTGACTTGAGTGCTTGCCCACCAAGTCTTCCGCTCGAAACCTCTCAGAATCCTGAAATCTTCCGCTCTGTCACTTTCAAGGAGCGCAACGAAACGAGAAACAAACCAGTCCCCCAAAATCCATCGAAATTACGCAACGGACCCGTACGCCAGAGAAATTCCGCCGTGGAATCGAACGTGGCGCGTTCGAAAACAGGAAAGGTTCAGCATGAAAAGAAAATGGCGTCCGCGTCTCATCAACGCTGCGTCTTCGAGGAGTCTCCCTCTCGGCGGGACCAAGTGGAAGAGTTTACTGTTAGCTGGTACACGTACATAACTTATACGTGGCCCGAGGAAAAGCCTAGGATCGCTACGGTGGCTGGTCGTACGACCAGCCAGCCAACCAGCAGCACAGCAGCAGCCATCGCGGCGTTCGCCAGGCTAGAGCTGCTAGGCCAGGGCTGGGTGTTGGTGAAAGGTGTGGCCGCGTTGGCTGCACAAGAAAACGAGAATGCAATATTCCTGGCTGCCTCGTATACGCGATATTCAACCCGAAGCAAATACGCGGGAGAGTAGGAACATAGATAAAGAGAGAGACAGGGATATGGGAACCTCTTAGCTAAACTGACTTCGGGTGTAATCGTTCTCATCCTGGTGGCTGATTGCTGCTACTTCTTCGGATCATCGTCGAACATGCACAGAGAGGGGGAAAGATGTCGGTCGAAATAAACGACTACCCGGGGTACAGGTGGTCGAGAACCATCGGAGAACCGCTTAATGGGATTCAACGACCTCTTCTGTGATCGACATTCGGACCAGTGTCACTCTTGGCTCCAACACCGATGAGGTATACGAGCTGGCTTAGATCAGCTAATGCATTCGTGCGCCTTTATGTTTCTGAGACTCTGGATTCCTCATTACTAGGTACGCATTATGAGTCGTAAATCTGCTAATAGGACAGATAAGTGGGGAATGTATTTTTCGAATATCTTTGGAGACTAGTCGCCATTTACACATCGGTAAGGCAGGTATCTTGAGTGGTAAAAGTTCGTGGATCATGAAACTATTCCTATATTGTATCTGGGGTCGTAAGATATTAATTTCTGACCTCAATCAGCGGGGAGTGGTACATAGCTGAGTTTAGGCCTACCTCTAACGACGATAATAATAATATCTAGTATTCATTAGGAGGGTAAGTCTTTAGTACAGAAGGAAGTAGACGTAAAAGGTATTCCAGACCACAATTAATAAAAGAAAAAATTAGAATACTAGTAAATTGATGAGTGGCCAGTACAGTTTAGTCAAAGATATTCTGTTAGCAATATCGTGTCTACTAAATGGTAGTTGAAGAATGGAAAGGTGTTCAGCAGAAACCTACAACTCAACGCTGAGAATCGAGATTCCTCCTTTTCCCTCAAAACTCGTCTCACAATCGTATCTCGCGCCAAAGAGATCTGCGTCGTTTGAACGATCGCTCTATTGTAATTCGAGCTTCGTCGCGGCTCGTGGCAAATGTCCATCAAGCGCTAGGGGCGATCTTCGGTAGCGAAATTTTCGAACACGCGAATTCCATTATTGTGGTCAATATAAAATCGCGAATAGCGTCGTTGCTTGAGACCTGCAAGCCGTTACTCTTTTCTTCGCGTCTAACGGCGTATGGGAGCGATTTATGCCCGTCGATACGTCTTCCTTTCACGGGAGCCTCTTTTGTCGGATTATTTTGGAAAAGTAGGTAGACTTTTCGCGTAATAAATTCCCGCGAAAGGAGGAAGAACGGCGGTGGAAGATATTCGCCTGTAGCGGTACTGTCCTTGCACGACCGCCTCGAGCAATACCGACCGTAACTGTTCCCGTATCCTGCCTCGGCTATTCCTAGCCTTGGTGTCGAGCGAGCTGCAGCTACGTTCGGATCATGCGATGCTGGGAACGACGAGGAACGCATTGGTGAACGTTGAGTCGTAGGAGCGCTGATGAGTGTTGGAGGATTAGAATCCTTAATACCTTTATGAGGAATATTCGAAGGGATTTTTCTAATTAAGTATAGCGATGAAGAGTGCAGTTTAGATATCCTGTTTCCTTTGTTGTGGCTTTGAGAAAATATAATTTTTAAAGAATGTTTGAAAATTTGAAAGTTTGAAAAATTGAATTTTTGAATATCGGAATACTTTGGAATACAAATTCTTGAATATTTAACAATTTCAATATTTGAGACGACTGAAAATCATGAAACGTAACTATAATTTACTATAACCGAATACATTCTATAATAAGAGTTGCACAATATTGTAAACTTTGAAACTGTGTCACTCAGAAACCATGTGTCACGGAAAAAAATGAAAGCACACTTGAGCTCGACACAAATGTTACAATATTAAATTTATGCGACAAACAATGAATTTTTACTCCTGGACAATAATACAACCAAGAAAGTAATCTTCCTTTCTTAATTAATATCGTCCTGTTGCGTTAATTACTTAACTAAAAAAAAATTACTTGGACGTTATACCGGTTCTGAGGAATACTAAAGACACCGATTTGCAACCTTGACATTAGTACCTTGTCAGTTGCTCAATTTCACGTGTTTCGATAGATTGACGATTTTAATTGATTTTATTGACACTTCCACGGTAAGTGAATTCTTGTTGCGCCGCGACAATAATACGAAGAGAGACTGATTAACCCTTGTACAGGTGTTTAGATTGATCGCAGCAGACCTGACCTGGCCCTGTTGCATATTGATTCGCGACAAGTGTAAAGCTTGTTTCGCTCTTTACGAATACATACAACGCAGTTACTTCGCGATCGAAGGGCGATTTGAATCGTATCTATAGACAGCGAATGTAGATAATATCATGTATGTCGATGATGTGAAGTCACTGGGGGCGGACAAATGAGAACACAAAACGACAAAACGATTGCATGACAGGTAGTTTTAACGTACATTAATCTTTAAAAATTTGTAGAATAAATATAAGCTAACTTTTATACTATATTTTTCGTGAAATTGATATTACTAGTTTATCTTGGAATATTTTTCATCTTCACATAATAACACAGCATATCTAGAATCATGTAACCTTTAAACTTTCTTTTTATTAGCCATATGTATATGTACGTAAAATAATATATCTCAAATTTTGTTGAAAATTTTCAGTCAGTTTTGTTCAAGCTTTCTACAGTAAAAATGAAGTCTCATTTTATTACAGTGACATTTTGGTTGAAAGTTATTTATTAGGGAAGATGATATCTAATTTATTTTGGAGAACAATATTCGACTTTATACCAAATAGGAGTTGAATTTAAAAAATATCTGTTGCGATGCTACAAAATCAAAAAAGTGAAGAGGAATTAATTTTGATGAAAGAATGAATTCAAATAGGCAGTCGTCTTTATCGAGGATCAGTGTATTGAAAGTTCAACTGCTCCGAAAATCGCTTGTATAAGCCAGACTACTCGGCACAAGCAAGTCGAAGAACACGACACCAGGTGTGAGTATTCGTTGTCAGCACGTTCACAACAGTAAACGTGCAAAAATCCGATTGCAGACGGAGGAATTACAAAGTGAAGACAGAAAGACACGAATTTGGTTAACGTGATCAACACACAAGAAAAAGCGAAAGAAACTATGATACTCTGGTGCTTAACCAACAACTATCATATCATACATTCTTTCCACGTTTTAATATTATACATACGTAAAGAGAAAAAAAATACAACAATTTAACCAACTTTATTTTTGCTACCCTTCGTCCTTCTTAAAACCAATAAAAATAGTTCTAAGTGATATATTTCTGATAAAAAGAGCATTAAGCAAAGATAAAACTTGCAACAGTATTATAATTGAGCACGACCTTTTATTCTTCGCTTTGAAAATGAGAAAATGGAAATTTTCTACAGGATGAAACACATTTTTTCAAATTTCAAAGCTTCCCTCCCACAGTGGCCCACGTTTTCATGAAAAGTGTATCTCTGGAAGTATTTTTAAAAAATCGCAACGAAAATCTTCGATTTTCTGATACCTGTGTAGGTAGTTTCAGAACGTCCTTGAGGCAAGTGTCCACGCATCTCGCGACTTTCTGCATCCGATTTTCGGTGGCATGGTTCCGGGGAGCCGGCGCGTGGCGGGGATCGGAAACGGTCGAAACATCCGGCCGATATAATATAGGATACGCGAGAGGCGTTGAATTTACGAGTGTCAGTCGCGGACGAGCGTGTGCGCGCGCGCTGCCGAAACCGGGGGCAAGCAAAACAACGGAGGCGACGGCGATACGAAAATAAAATCCATCCCGGCGCTGCACGACGCCGCTCGATGCCCGTTCCGACGGCGCAGCCAAGGTTACGTGCGACGGCGAAGCAACGAGTCTCCTCGTGAAAGTCAAATTTGTAAAGCGCGTACACAACAGAGGCGAGCGGTGATTCGCTCGCTCGCTCGCTCGATGGCGATCGGGTGCGCGATGACGCGAGGCCACCGCCATCTGGCGTCGCGCGAGCTCGTACGACGTTTTTTCGACGCCGTCGTCGCTCCCTCAAGGCTGCCGCGTTACGGCTGACGTCTTTCGCCGGTGGCCCATCGCTGGACGGCAATTAGCGATGGAGCTGGATGCCGAGAATGTCGCACGATTTTCTAGGAACAAGGAGCGATAATATGCACAGCTAACTGGAGACTGTAGAAATAGGGTTGCCATGGATTGGGGAAGAGACTTCGTGAGAAATTGATTTCTGTGTTAGCCACGGACTTCGGTGTAATACGCTAGAGACTTCTAGCTTCTGTCTATGAGGCGTCCAAATATTCATATACACATTTGGGATATAGATTGAAGAGCATGCGCCGCGAAAAGGGGCAAAAGAAAGCAGACTTTTGTATATAATACAGAAGTATTATATAGAAATCTTGTTTTTCGCTGTACATGAGCCAGTTTAGTAGATACTTTCTGGGATACATTCGTCCAGCAGCTATAGGGTGATCAGTTTAACTGAAAACCCTCTAATGAGTATTGGCAGTACTTAGAATGCTAACAGCATTTACAGTAAATGCTGCCAACACTCTGAGTGTTCCCAGTTAAACTGATCACCTTGTATACAAAAGGAGTTAGCAATCCAGTGTATTATATAGAAGTCTGTGGTGCTAACCCCTGGCCTTATAGTCACAGTCGTGGTAAAGGTTATGTTTCGAATACTGGAGCAGTCGTTACAGCGGAATTATAGAATTTTCATGAACTAATTCCTGGCACTCCAAGAAAAGTCATGAGACAAAGGGTTTCGATACATGACCCTCAGCGCTAGGAGCATTCCCATTAGAACCATTCTAATCACGTTTCGTGATCCTTCGCCGCGCGACGATCTATCGAACTCAGCCGTCGATTAAATATTCACTCGCAACGGCGGCAATTTCGTGAACGCGGCAGATAGGTACACGGATAAAGCCTGCCACGATAAACGCGCGGAAGATTGCCTTCCTTTTATCGCTGTTATTTCGATGTATCGCGTATCGCGCGACGAGGTGCGGTGGTATGAAATATCATTGAACGGCCGTACATTATCGTCGACGAACAGCAGCGCCTTCGCGAGCACAAATTCTACGCGGCAGCGTGACGCAAGAATGATTCCCAACGTAACTAGAACATTAGCAGGTCGTGTGTGGCGATTCTACCGCTTCGTGCCAATTCTACACGGAAATTCTACAGTCCCTATCCCTTAGGCATGCTCCTCGACACTTATAGGCATTGGACACACAGTCGGCAATGATCGTTCACGCGACTGTGGTCGTAGATACTTAGCGTTCGAATATAGTCAAACGCTTCAGTATGAATTTTTCGACAGTGCTGGTCTCGCAGCTGTCGCGATGACGCTTCGTCAACGATATCGCTAAAGCAGCTTAACGCTCGATGATCCAAGCAGTATCGCCGAACAGCAAGTGGACGGCCATCGGCAAACGCAGCGTAGACGTCGTAGACGCCGAGGACTGGCTCTGTCCCGCTGCCGCTTTTACTGTTATTTTTAACTCGACGCCGACGCGTCGAGTCCGTAGTCTAAAACCGTCTACCCTCCTTCCTCCCTGTACGCTGCCAGAGATCAAGCAGCGAGCTTTTTCTCTCTTCTACTTCTCCGTCATGGTCTTTTGTTCTACCCTCGACATGGCCAGGATAACGTGGCGGACTTCGTATTCGATATTTTTCAGAAGATTCGAAAATACAGCTTGGAGCTAGTAATTATGCTTCTGCTGCAACGGTCGCGATATCTATATACGTACGTATTTCTTTCGACTGCGTTGCAAGCAATTCGCGGAACTTGCGTCGGCGACTGTGCAAAGTACATTGGTGGAATTGATTTCGTTGGCTTTTGGATTTCGCGAGGCGTTCTGACTGTGGCTATGAGGCGAGATATGAGTCAGATTTTTAGTAACTTTAGGTTTGTAAAGGTGATGGGGATTAAGGAGCGATTTTTTTACGATTTTGTCTGAATTTAGTCTTCATCAAATTGGGTAGAAAGTGGGAGAATTTCATAAATTTGTGGATAAGTCAACTTTTAAAATACAGACAATATTTGATGTTTGTTCAAAATATTTCTATCTTTAACAAAAGAAAATATAGAACCAAATTTTAAAACTTCAAAAATAGTTTCACAAAAATTGAAATATGTAATTCAATGCTTTACAACTACAAAATCAAACACTATCTTTACTAAATTACATATATTGCAACTTTCTGTTATTCGTTTCACGTAACGGTCGACTATCGCCAGGGAAATAGAAGTTTAACACAATAAAAGGATAGTCACGTAGAATTGTCAGGCAGTGGGATATTTATCGAAAAAGTTCTGTCAGACAACAAAAGAGCGTCGTTAGTGGAGGAAAATTCGTTTCGAAACCCAGTTTTCCCGCCAGTACAGTCGACAACGCCGCGTAACCACAGAAAATCGAGATAGAACGAGACAGCAAGTCACTGAGCGACCGAAGGAGAGACGGGAGGAGAAAGAGAGACCTCGAAACGTGGCAACGCAGCGTCAATGCGTTGTAGACTCGGTTCCGTACTGATACCCACGCTCTGAGGTCTTCGTGCGCGATGTCGCTCTTGCGCTGAGCAAAATACCTCTACACGAACTTTCTACTAGCCAGAAGGGGCTTGTCAGCCTTAACAATCATACCATATACCAAGGGTAGACATTTATTTTCTATTTAATTGAAATGAAACATTTTTCCAGGTGCACAGATTCAAGAAAACGCGAATATTAAAACATTAAAATATTTTACGAATTATCTACGGCTACATAGAAATACAGAAAATAAAATACTCTCTTTGGGATAACCTATATAATCTACAGGAGTCACAGGAAGACCTTTCTCACTCTAAAAATATTTTTCTCGCGTTCTAAATACACTTAAATAAAACTACTTTTCCAAAAACAATTCATTTAACAAATTTTCTAATATTCCCCAAAATATACTTCAGAGAACGCATGTAGTGCAGGGGAAAAATTTTTCCCATGGTGCTGGGCCGAAATAATTTTCTCCTCGGGGAACGTTTCCGGTTGAAATTCGAAAGACTACAGGCCCGACAGTGCCGCCGTTTCTTCGATGTTGGTTGGGGCAACTTTCTAGTTTAGCTGACGTGTGGTGTACGTGTATGTAATGGTGCTGGCTCTCGCAGTCGTAGCGACATATGCGTGCGTGCGTTCCCCGTGCGAGCGTGTGTTCCTCTCTCTCTGTTCCCTGGGAGCGCGCGAGCGCACGCTCTCTCGAGCGTGTGGAGGAAAACTGGTTCCAGGAGAATAGAGCAACTCCGCGGCTTGCCAGCTACAGAGAGCACGAGGAACGAAAGCCCTGACACCCTCGCGCGTGAGTTTAACCACGTACCCGTATACACCGTGATCCTTTCCACTCGTGAATATTTGGAACGTCTGCAAGGACGTACCGCAAGGTGCCTTTCAACGAGTCAGAGTCGACTTCCTAGCGGCTCAGGGTTTCTCTTCGGGCTCACTGCTCCGTGATTATATCTGTGGCCACAAGGCAAAACGACGCGAGTCACATTTTAGAGAAATTCAATTTATGTTTAAAGCTTATACTTTAGTCGAAATTTATGAGATATCGTTTGTGTTTTTGGGTAGAGGGGAGGAGAAGAAACCTTTTCATTAAAAACTGGGGTATGATAAAATGGAAATGTGTAATAGAAAATTGGGCTTTCAAATTTTATGCTAACCCTCGGATACCTGACGGGTTCAAAAATGAATTTCATGTAGGTCTGCGATTGGTTGAAGAGGGAATACGTTTGTGTCAGGGAATAAGGTCTCTTGACTGATTCTACAAATTAATGGGATGCCACTTTTTCAAAATTTAGTGAAAAGAATCTGCATCATATTCAATAATCATTCGCTATTTTTGAGGTTAATTTTCAATCCTTCATTCAGGAATAAATTCTACGAAACTATTTCTGCATATACCATTGTAATACCATTCTCTAACTCTAAAGTAGTCAGTTTAAGAAATAAATGAAATGGAAAAACGTCATCCTGTTATAAAACGCAACTATAGAATATTTATGTCACACGGAGTAAAAAGCATCTCCAGTTTTCCTCCCTACCAAATTCTTGAAATCTCCCCTGTTTCAGCCTATCGCGTGAGGTTGAAAAAAATATAGCCCTCGAATCAAATTAAAATTCGCACGGTCGGCGATGCCTTCGACCAGACATGACTGTTTTACCGACAGAATATTTTTTCTATTATTAGTGATTCGATAGCAAAGTATTCCTCTCTTTGTCCCCATACAACCATTTTTATTCCCCTTTCCTTTTTTTTCTATCTCTCCGATTGCCCGTGCCTACGTGTAAAACATACGCCGCTATATATTATATACGTATATAGGGTGCCACAGACACAGAGAGCGAGGAACAGCGGTGCTCTCTTCATAATATACGTATCCTCGTTTGACTTTGGGGGTAGTTTTACCCTCGCGGCCGGGTAACGGGTTGATTGCACTGGCGGCCCCGCGTTTGGCAGCCCTCTCCCTCGCTCTCCTCTTTTTGTCTCCTCATCATATTCTCTCTTTCCCTCCAACAACCTCTCCTCACCCACCCCCTCCAAGTCCTTCCTGTTTCGCTCCCCGTGTTCCAGTGCCGCTTTCTCTCTCTCCGTTCCCCCGTCCACCGCCTACCATGCTCCTCTCTCTTTCTCCTCTTCCTGCCTCTCTCTGCCGTCCTTTCACTCCCCCTATTTCTGTCATTCCCCCTCCACCGACTATTCCCTCGCCTCTCGCTCGTTCACGCCACATCTCTCTCTCCCCCTCGCTCACTCGCTCGTAAGCAGGAGCGAGCGAGGGGGTGGAACGAGCAGAGGTTTCCATGGCAACGCCCCATACGCGACCGATGCGTTTCTCTTTGTCTGACACGCTCTGCGTCCATTTCCCCCACCATTCTACTCTCCCCTATCTCTCTCCCTCGCGTCTCGCCTATGCCGCTCACGCTGGCTACGTCCTACTCACTCCCGGGGATTTTACTCGTTTCACTCGTTCCCTCTATGTTTCACGCGCGCACACACAGCAAAGATCCTCCCTCCCCGTTCCTCCAACGCGTTCTGCGTACAGGCTCGTTCACACACGACCGACGAGTCCCCGTGTACGCGATATCGAGGCTTCTCGAGGAGGACGAATAACGGGCGCTCTCGAAACGAGGATTCCGCGATGGGCGAAATCGTCGTCGGTGCCGCGTGCAAAATTGTAGAAAATATGACGGAGGGAACGTTAATGGATTCAACGGCCGGCCACGCTGATAGCAAAATCGGGGATTTTTCAGAGAGTTCATTTTTTAGAGAGAGACGGTGGGCGTGGCTTTGTGCGACTTAAGGCCACTGCGGAAATTTGAGGATTCTTTTGGAACTAAGATCGAAGCGTACTTTTTTATGGTTTACGATCGATCGAGGAACGCTCTTGCGCTCTAGCGTAAACTGCTTTTTGGTAATGTAACTTTCAATACTGACCAGAAAGAAGTTAAGGGAAATAACGGTTGCTTCTAATTAAATGATTCTAAATTTTTGGTCGCTGGTGTGTGATACATTCTATACATTCCTTTCATTTGTCGGATCTGAAAATGGAACTTGTTCGTCTCAGAACGTAGGACATGATTTGTTTCTACAATTGGCTGAAAAATACATATTACTGCGCGCTCTAACAGAAATGACCAATCGCGGGCTTCGATAGAAGGCGTGGGACCAATCACAGATTATGTTACTAAACGTCAATTTACATCAGAACGCTAGGATATTTTTAGACTACCTACACCCTAATATCTACCAAATATTTCGTTAAAAAAAACATTTCTGCTCCCCTGACCAAACTAAAAATTGAAAATTATAGTTTTCGTCATTTCATTTCCACAATTCCGGCTTCATATCGAGTTTCAAATATTTCGAAAACTAGAACTATATAACAAGCAGAATACGAGAAGCGGGAAAAACGACAATTTTCGAACGCTGCACCACAGTGCTCTCGTAGTTACCCTCATATAGATTTTCCATTGCGACTGAGGCACGATTTTCAGAGTCGCCTCTGAAAAACGCAACTTTGTGAAACCGACGTCAGAGAGGGCGAGAAGGGGCGAGAGGCGTCACGCAGCAGAGGGAGGAACTAGAGGACTGGTTGTGTAGGCGTTTCGCAAAAGTTTCAACCGTAGGGAACTCGACCAGAATGAACCTCGTTAAAGGACTCTATGGAAAGTTGTTAATTCTCTGTCTTAATTTATTTTATAACAGTACATATAGATAATTAGATGCGAGAGCTTTCATCGTCGCTAGCATAAAGGCGCCGTGAATCGACGTGCTTTTAACTGGCCCGCGTAAGGGACGCCCATTCGCCGCCGTGGACTGTTACCACGGGCTGAATGTGTCCCTTTTTCCACGGCGTTCTAATTTAAACGTGTTTTAGACGAGAGGAGCAGCAGCGAAGTTCGGATGAATGGCGCGCGGTGTCGCGCGATGCCTCGTGATGGTAATTATTACCGGTGAGCGTAGGGATCATGTCGGCAATTAGAGGGACCGCCTCTAGTCGCGGTGAGTCCAACAGTAAGCGCCATTAAGCAAACAACCGCGAGGCTACCACTCGTTACTGGCCGGTTTCGGTTGTCAGAGGCTATCCTCGGCGGACCACTTTGTTGCATCGTTTGTACCCACCCTTTTGTTCGTCGCGCATTTTCTACATCATCTGTGCTATTAAACCAGTTACTCGACAGGCATTAGCGGGTATATTAAAAAACAACCTTTTAGGGGGGTGGTTACTAAATTGCAGGAGAGAAACGAATTTCTTTATTTCTATGACTGTAAGGCAAACTGATGCAGACTACAGGAAAAATGTTTCTAATCAGGTCTTGAAATATTAGAAATTTGCACGAATATTTTTTGTCATGGTTTAAACTTAAATAATTTTGTCTCTGACACTGTACTACCTAGTATTTATGTGCACAATGAGAGTCGATAATTTTCTTCACAAATGATTCTTTCCAAGTACCAGTTTCCAAGCTCGTTGAAGATCGAGTGGATGATAACTATAGAGTTTTTGAAAAAATCATGTGAGGCAAGATCAACTTTTGAGGATAATTCTCGCGAGCGCAGACTTCGAAAATCGGTATAGAATACGAGAGAGAGCCACGTAGAATTGTTGCGTGACAAGGGAAACGAGAAAGGGATAAGGCGAAAGAATGGAAGGGAAAATGAGAAAGAGGAGAGTGAGATCGGCGAGCCCATGAGGAAGACGAAGGTATCAGTTACGTCCGTGTGAAACTGGTTTGGAAGGATGTGACGTGCACGCATGCACACGCATACACTCCGACGACCGTACACCTTGAAAATTCCTTCGACGCGAGGAATAGCCTCCAAGGATCTTATTATAGAAGGCTCATTTCGAGGGCAAATTTATCTTTTTACCCTGCTCAATACACTAATACCCTTCTCCTCACGTTCTTCAAATCGAACATAGGGCGCAAGAAGTGGCGCGAATATTCAAACTGCTAATATAACGTAAGGAAAAACGATATGAATTATATATTTCTATTTTCGAGATATTCTCATTCGCGGTTTTGGATCTTCTTCATACATACTATATCATGGACATACAGTTTACTATATATTCTCGTCTCTCTAAACAAAAAGTTCTTTTAATTCTTATCAAAAATATAAATTTCATCTCATATTCTTCAATTATAGCAAGAATTCAGATTTTACAAATCATGTTTCTTATGACGTTTTATTTTATAATACAGGTACATAGATACACGTAGAACAACAGTTTCTAAAAATTCGAAAAAATGATGGGACAACTACTACCACCAGGGACCCCATAAACACGCGTTCAGGTCTTCTCGAGACGTCGCGCCACGCAAATTAGACTCCGCGAAATTAGCGAGTGCCAGGTGAAAGGGGTAACGGTACATCAACAAACCCAACAGCAGGGACAACTGAATATCAAAAAATTCGGGAGTACTATAGACAAGCCACGCGCGTAGCGTCCTATCGCCATTTCCCACCGACGTTCCCCATCTGATTATCCCCGTCGTCTGAAAAGAGCCTGAAATTCGTTGAAGCGTCGGTAATGGCATAAACTGTATACTTCATGTTCAGCGACTTCTCTCGCGCGATATATCTAGCTCATTCTGAAATACAGCTGTACGTACTGGGTACATGCACGCCCACACCCACCCGCTTCTCGTCCACGTATTGCACGTACAGCGTGCGCGCATACGAGAGCCCTGTATCCCCTGGTACATACAGAGCACGATATACGCTCGTACATATACCTACGTATGTACATATGTACACATATACGTACGTATATACGTAGAGCACGTAGCCATAGTTCAGTACGACGTGTATAAGGGTTAGAGGCGTGGTGGTACGGGGGGAAGGGAAGAAAGGGAGAGACGAGGCGATGGGGGAGACTCGAGGGGAAGGGGGTGGCAGGGATGGGGTGGGGTGGTCGGGTGGATCGGGGATGGCGGCCGTTCGATAGCGGGCGCACGTGGTCGCGCTTCTCTCAGCCGCCGTCGCGGCGCCAACGTCCTATTAACCCTCCACCCACCCACCCGTCCGCCCACGCGGCGCGCATATCTACCCCTCTCCTCCGCCACCACCCCGTGGACCCACCACCACCGCCGCGTATCACCCTCACAACTACCAACCGAGAATTCGCATCGTCGATTCGCGCAGGCGTCTAACTTACTTAAAGGACACTGACTCTGCGGGGGTGACGCTGGTGGGGTAGTTTTTTCGGTGGGGAGAACGAGTGGGGAGGCGAGGGGAGAGGGAGATCAGCGAAAATAACGCCGAACAATTTCGGGAGGTACTATGAATTTCGGGCACCGAGGGGGCGGGGGTGGACGCCTGGTCATTTTCAAGGTGGTTGAACGTATTTTGATGATTTTATGTCCACGCCCGCGCGCACACGCGTCACAGGGTGATTTTTTAAAAAAGAGGAACTGAATACGGTGGATGCGCGTGTTTTGAAGAGCGACCATGCCGTAATTGGAGGGCTGTCTCGCGAAAGGGAATCAAAACAGGAGCGTCGCGACGGTATTCGAACCGGGGAGATAAATCGGTGGAGAGAAACGGTGTCGCCGGGAGAGGTTATGCAGTTCTGTTGAATTTTCTTCCTGGACGGGCGTGCGAGAAAAAAAGGAGGGCGTGAAGAATAATGAAGGCCTTAGCTCGAACAGATTTGTAGTTTTGTCTGTTTAGGACTGAACTTTGTGTCCTATATGGGTGTAGATTTTTTATGTATAGGGAATTTAAATTACGATTTTGTGAGGCAGAATTTGGTACAGAGTGAAACTCAGTCTTCTTAATTATTATAGTTATTAAATATTTGGACTGTGGGTAACACTTTTATGGAGCTGTTGTGTAGAAGAGGAGATATGGTCACGTAATTATTCTGTAAGCTTAACCTATACAATAGGAGTAATTGTTAGCACAAGGTTAGCTTGACAAGGTCAAAAGATTTTAATGTTGTAATGTTGAAAGTATTTCTGAACCCATTCTGATGAATTTTAAGCCCTTAATCGACAACGTAATATCTGAGGAACTAAACTGATTATCTCTTAAATAATACACTATAGTATATCTCAAAATAAAGTTTTTTCTAAAATAAATCACTGCTAAAATAGAATTTTTATAAATAGAAACTGATCCCTGCACACTCCATTATACTCATTCATACGAACTTTAATTGAAACGAAAATTGTTGGTATGAAACCCTTAATAACAGATACTTATTTTTATCGTAAAGGTTAGGTTTAGAATCCACCCACACAATCGTACCTCTTTCACACAATAACTCTAACATATGAGGACATAGTAAACATTATAAATACCTACAAATATAATTCAGAAAAAGTTCAACCTCACGTTATTTCAGAAACAAAAGGAATTTACTCAGAATTCTATTCTAAATCATCCATAACATAAAAAAGAATTCCCATCGCGACCAAAAAATTCAGTACCTAGTGAGTCAGTAACCAAATTTAGAAGCTCCACAGCGCAAGATCTCATTAAAACCAAATGCTTCATCTTCAAAAGCTCTCCCCGTTAGAAAACAAAATTTCACCGCCTCGATTACTACAAATCACCTCAGCCAACGTTTTCCGCCGTCTATATTTGTTACATGAAAAATCTCGAGGCGCTCGCACGCTGGCCAACGTTACGTAATCTCAATTTCCCCGTGCCCCCTCCTCGTGGTCGGTTCGCAGCGTAACCGCTGCTTACGCGCCACTCGAAGATTCGAAAAGGATCGTGGTTCCGCGTGGCAGCAGGTTTCTACCAGCGCTCGGCCGAGCACGTCTATCGAGCCGAACGATCCGCGACAGCGTGTCGAGAGCGCCCTTTTTTCGAACGACAACGACTGCGTCGAGGTACAGTCGGCAACGTCAACGACGACGAGGTGGAAGGCCTGATTGCGTAACCTCGAGAGCACAGCTGAAAGCACGTTGCCCGTGATAGCCTCTCCCACCTCGGCGCGCACTACATGGATGTAGCCTCGTTACGCGATAAGGCGTTCTTCGTGTGGGTGGAACGGCAATATACACGATTACGCTTTCTGTCTCGGCAGAAGCGAGGCTAGATTCGCGATACCCACGGTGGAATGTTCCGCGAACGAAATTGTCCCGAGAAACAGCCTCCGCTTTTCTCGAGTGACGTCACCAGCGTCGATACTAATCGAAGGGGAATACATGAGCTGCAAAGAACGATTTCCACGTTTTCTTTTTGCCTCGCTTAGCTCTGTTACTCGCTGGAATTTATGTTTCGTCTTACTTGGAGTTACGGACGACTTTTGAGACCTCTTCAAGGAGAGAGGGGGGAAACTGTAGATAAGCGTATACGCGGGAGGCGAAAAGAGAGCACGAGGCGCGTGTATCGTGCGTCGAGAGGAATTCTTGCGCAAGTACAGGGTATTTACGTGTGAGACAAGAGCCTGGCGAGTCGCGTTGGTGTGCGTGCTCGTCAGTGCGCCAGTGTGCTCGCACACGCAGTCTAGGTACTGTACCGTGCTGCCACCTGGTTGCGAGTGCGCGAACTAGCGCATGTGGCCTGGCCTTTCGCACGCGATTGGGATCCCCCAGTTGCGTGTGTTACAACGCGAGAGGCTGTTTCAGATCATGTTAGCGCGCCAGCCTTCGGATAAATGAGTTTAACAGCGGTCACTCTGCGTTTGCTAGACGCGCTGGAGTCAGGCGCAATTTTTGTCGGGAATTTTTGCTTCAAATATACTTCATCAGTAGTACTATTAGATTAGTTTAAAAGTTCATAACATTTCGGTTTATGGTTAGAAGGATAGTAACATATTTTTCGAGAGCTCAGAGCACTGCGAAATTTTCGTCGTGATCTAGGGAGAAAGAGTAGGGGACTGATTGTCTGGGGGAATTTTATGTTCAACGCTCACAGGCGTCGGAAAATAAGGGTAATAGATAGGGCTGTAACATTTTCGCATGGGTTGAGAAGTTGAACTATTTTCTATGTAATAGGAATTTATACCTTCTAAATCTTTTTTAGATAGTTTTTAGAAGAGAAAGTTAGGCATGGTTTTCGTCATAGTTTTTAATGCAATACTACTCAGTACGATTAACGAATCACTAGCTAATTCTCCTTAAAGTTCCTATTACACAAAGGGTAATGCCTTAATCTTGAAATAGAATTTGAATATTATTAGAGTCATCGCTTTAGATATAGAAAATACGCGAGTATTATGCAATCTTATTACCGATCCATAATATAACACGTTAACACGGAAAACTCAGCTATCAAATAGAATTCCATTTCTGAAATGAATTCCTGAGAAGCACAAGTAACAGAGGCGCTTACTGACGACACGAGGTCCAGCGACGGCATGCATTTGTTGCTGAATGGAGAGTTCTCGTCTTCTCTTTTTACCATCTCCGCCGAACCCACGCTGCCACGAATTTACATACGATAAACAGACACCCCTTCTGTCCCCCTCACCTGCTCTTATCCCCCTCCTCTCTCCACGGCAACTCACGTGCACAGAGACCGTATAACTATATCTCCGAAGGGAGAGTACTCTCGTTCCTTTTCATACGTACACTTGGCAAGAGGGCGGTGCCACCTGTGTGTAGGCGCGTGAATTTACAGTTGGCCGAGAGGGGGAGGAGAGAGAGGCTGCTCGGGGGGATGCGCAGGAAACGAGGGATAACCGGAACACACGTGGCGATCTATTTGTCACGCGAAAGCGGTCACCGTCGGATCAAGTTAGGTCGCGGCGAATCTTCGTCTACTCGACGAACGCGAGGTCGAAAAATTGGAATTCCAATATGTATAATGAGTTAAAATAGTATTTGTATGTTCTGTTCGCGTATAGTAACATAATGTATAGAAATAGTATGTCAGCAATAGTAATATAATTAGTTTAGATAAGGAGCAGCGATCTATCTGTTATATGGACAACTAGTATCTATGTTAGTCTTATTTAGTTTTTATTAATATTGTTACTACTTCTACTAGTACTGCTACTAGTATTACTACTACAACTACTACCACTACTATTAATTCGAATCGGAATTCACAGTGAAAGAAAATAGTATCCATTGAGTACACTCAATTTGCGAATGGTAATGTTAAACAGAGAAATAATAAATATACATATAAGTAGGAATAGTAAAAACAGTACAAGTAATATACTAGTAGTACCTAGTACTGCTAGTTTGTTTCAGTATACATTCCTACTAGAACTCTCTTCAGTGACAGTACTAATAATAATAGTAACAATACTAGTAGAGACTACTAGTAAACCATACAACTATTAAAGTAGAAAGTATTATCATAACACGTATCGTAAACCCATAGAGAACTCAACCTGTGAAAACTGCTGAACTAGTAATTCAATTAGTCCCATCACTAAGCAATACTACCCACAACAGCTCATTCCCTTCTCAAAAAAATTCCCCCTCCAAAAGAAATCAACTGTACCACGTGAGAGCATGTATCACCTCTTCGCCTACTTCTATCGTACCGAACAAGTATCCCGTCCTAGCAGCATCGCGGGAGGCGACCGACTAAGATCGTTCACCATTCGATTGAACCGAATCGCGGAATCAAACGTGAGCAGGGGGAGGGGGCTCGAGGGAGGGCAGGCTTAAAAGCGAGACGGAGATACGTGGCAGCTAGACAGACACGTGCATGCAAAGACAGCGATGAAGACAGAGAGAGAGGACCGTGAAGGCACGTGCTACCGAAAGGAGTGGTGGGAATGTAAGTTATGCGCAGCACGTGATCTTCGGAGATCCGTCCGAGCGTTTCTTCGCTCGGGGGACGTTCGCACATCCCCTGCACGTCTCTCGGTGTGCGCGCGAGCGACACGCGGCTCGAGTAAAAGGGACAGAGAGAAGGAGAGCAAGGGAGTCGTAAATCGCTGGATGTGTTGGTGACGCGGCACGCTGTGTGCCGCGAAGAGAGGACTTATGCAGGAGCACGCGTATGCCATTCTAGCGTAGAACGGGCATCAGCGTGACACTGTCGCGAGACCTACTAAGGGTCTGGTCTACCTAGTGTTGTCTTGATACAAGCTTGATGGTACACTTGTGGCTTCCTGGGACGACTCTCACTTTCCCTGGCTCACGTCTTTAGAAAGGCAAATTCAAGCTGCTAGTGTATAAACGGATTTTAAAAAGGTGTTCCTTATAGCCCCACAAGCCTCCCAAGCCTTTGTTTGGATAGCGTTACTCTAGGTTTCTAAAGAACTAGTATTGCATCACAGCCATACCAAAACACTCATCACTGAAAGCATCAAGAACTTGAATCCCTGCTCTTTATACAAACTAACTATATTTCTGAGAGGCACTATATCCCTACCCCAACCGAACTTATATCAACCTACCATCGTACCCCAACCTTAATCGTTTCGATATATCGGGGAAGAGCAATACCATTTAGGCTGCAACTACATAGTGAATATGTTTTCTGATGAACTAATGTTCTGACGAATATGCCTGAACTTATCTAGCTCGTACGAAATCTAGTTCCAACACATTCCTCAGAAAACTTATCCACTGTACCCGTAGTCTAAGCCACCTGAAAGCTCCTCCCGCGTGCAAACTCATCGCGAAGCAATCGTTTCACGTGCAACGTTACGTGTCCCCCGCGGTGCAACGACCCGCTCGTTCGAGAGTCGATCATAGGCGCGCGCACCGCATGGTTCATTCAACGAGCACGGGAGACTCGGTGCGTTCCTTTAAAAATACGTACGCAGTGCAGGCGACCACGTGGTCCCTGCCCGCCCCCTTTTCTCCTCGCGACAATCCACGCACGGCCGATCCAGCATCGCCGCGGCGGCTTTTCCACGCGTCCGGCTTTTTGCCGATAGGGAAGGTAAACAGCCGTCGAGTGTCACCTGTTATTGTCGTACGCAAATAGACTTCATTCACGGGCGAGCTTGTACACAGGCTATCTACCGCCTGACTGTGTGTACCCTGGGCTCAGCCGCCGCTAGCCGGTGTACTTACACACCTACCGAGTTTTTGTGTACAGAAGAAGCTACCTACGTGATCTTGGCCGAGTGCTCGACGAGTTCGAGGATTCTTATGCAAATCCCGCGTTTCTGGGTCGCTCGGTGCTGGGTATGGAGCTGGATTTTGACGACGTTTCTTTAAATTGGATCGAATGATTTTGAGGGGAGATTGTAAGGTGTTTAGAGGGACAATTTCTATCTAAAATTTTGGTGTCGATAGTAGACTGGCAGAGAAAAAATATATGCACAATAGGACTTTATTAAGTGACCAAAGAGAATTATGTTTCTCCTTCATGTGAAGTGGTCCAAAATTCAATTATATCTTGTATGTACTGACAATTTTGGATATAACATTTTACAAAGATACTACACACTAGATACTACTTAAACAAGTTAAATAGGTTTGTATATGCAAAGGTTGGAATTTTTCTTGCGAATAAAAGTAATACTTGAGACTTATCTTTCCCTAGTTGTATTAAACAGTGCAGAGCGAGCTTGATAAGTAGGCGCTTAAACCCTGGCCTTTAATCTTCCCTAAACTGAATGACCAAGAACAGATCGATAGGCTTACTGAATGGCAATCTAAAACTTCTTCGCTTTCATTGGCTATAATTCTTGAGAAAGTATTTCTAGGTACTAAAGACCCAACACACCGATATTTCAAACTTGATCAATGGGACTGTGGTGATGTAACGTAATGATAAGTTATTAAATACCTACGAGAAATACCTAGAGAACTCGGCACTTGTAGAACTCTTGCAATAGTATTAAAGATTCTATTAAGCAGCAAGGAAAAAGAAAGTTATTTTCCTACATGTATAGTACGGAACTATCTCGAAATGTGTCTTCAACAAAAATCTACCTCCTAATACAACAAGCTAAGTGATCCTACAACCTACATAAAACCTATCATCAGACCTAGTACTCCATTCACAATTCACCATCTCCATCTAACTTTTCGATCGACCTCCAAAACCCAAAATTTCCATTCATCCATTGCTTCGAGCCATCCACAATCAACTTATCGTTAACTCATTTGCTCCCCTTCCTCGGCTGCGATGCCAAAGCCTGAACGAATCAATCGGAATCCCAAAAGCGTCCCTTCAGTAGCTGAAGACAGACCACAGAGTAAACGAAAGCTCGATCGACAGGAATCGACTGAACCCCAAAACGGAAGCGCCAGCGACGAGGACAAAAGCGCGTGTATCGCTGGTCGCGCGACGACCAGAGAAGTGGCGCGGGACGAGGGAGGGCGGAAGTGCACAACGTGGTCGAAAGGGATGGATGGAGGAAGGTGGTGGGTCGGGAGAGCAGAAGGTGCAACGGGGGTGCAGGGATGGAGCGAGGGGGCGGTAGAAGAGTCACAATACACGAACGCACGCTCCCCGACAATTTCTACGTCGGCCCTTCTCCCCCCAACGACCCACCCCTCCCTCCCTCGCCCTCATCCACGTGTGTTTACATCGTACTTTACGCTATATACACGACCCGCCGTTGTAACGCGAGAACCTCTCACGCATACACGTGGATCATCCTCCTCTTGCTCCTCCCTGCGCGCGGCGTAGAAAGTACATAAACTGTCCTCGTTCACGTCGATACCATGTCAGCTGTTGCTTCCTCTGTTGCGTTGCTTCGCGGAATGCACACCCTCTACGCGTCCCTCCGCAAGCGTTATCACTTAGCGAGTCGATATATGTGTCGAGAGAAGACCGAGACCTCGAGGAACTACTGATACGGTCATAAATGTTAGAGGTAGTCTGGTTACCTCGGAGTACGAGGCGAGGACTCTGAGTCTTCAATTGGCGTGGGTCAGTATGTACCCTATAATGTCAGTTTTTAGAATAACGCTACCTTTAAGACCTCCCTAGTTGACAAGGCCAATAGTAAGATTATTGTAATAGTAGGAATATTTCAGTATAGTAGCATTAATCAGTGTCGCCATTTAAGGTGTTGAAATTTTTTTCTAAGAGTTTTACCCACTCCAGAACTCCCACACAGAACATGTTGACTTAGGTGTATTGAGCACAGGATAACGCAGCGCAGGTTTTTGTAAACAGCGAAAAACAGTATACTTCATGTTAGTGATGCAGCTGAAAATTGCGTTGTTTTCGCACAGAAGATGTAGTTTTGCTACATCTTCTTGCCTTGCGTTACCTTGCATTCAATGCGTGCTTGAGACCTAAGATAAAAAGGTCACGATAGCCTGGAGTAGGTCTGCATCAGCAGACTAAAGTTACTAGTTTTGAGACTCTAGTAGCGTTTGAAGGGTGTGGATAGTATGACCAGTTGATAAGGGGAAAGAAACTTGGAAATGGATTACTAATTGCTGAGCTCTGAAAAGAGCTAGATATATTTTACAGCGGACTGTCTACAATATGTTACTGTGGACATCGAAACATAGATCAGAGGTGTTCGAAGAGATGAGAGCTAGAGAAATCCAGCGTCACACATACATAAGTATAAGTATGACACATTAGGAAACATGCTTAGTTTTTCTATTTATTACATTTTCTATATATAAACGAAAATTTACACCTATCCTGTGCAAAAGCGCATTTAACCCTCATGTCAATACCCGGGTCACCCTCTCGCGCCTTCTCACATCAAATTTTGCATCTTCCCAGTCAGAGAATTTGAAAACCGATCGGATCGGTACATCCTATCGACGTCTACGTCAAATTAAAAATTCTTTTTACCAAAAATGTTACCTACTGGAGTCGATGCTAAACGACCTCGACGATTTTGGGTATCGATATAATGGTTAAATCGACGAATATTTCGAACAGGCGCATGTGAACGAATCCGTGAGTCACCGTTGCACCGAGAGAGAACCCGTTTGGTTCCACCTCACGTTGTAAACGGTCCAGCGTGTCGTTCCGTGGCCACGTATGCATACATACGCACGGCGAGAATACACGGTCTCGGGCGTGCGACTGCCAATGTCACGGGGACAGGCGCAGTTGTCTATTTATCGTGGCCTCCGTGTGCACACGTTTCAATCGCTTTGGCGGGAAGAAAGAGGAGCGCGCGAAACGACACGTGCTTACAGTGGACTCTTGCGGTCAGGGTGCTACCGCAGCGCACGATCTCGATTAACTCGTGTATCGAGACGGGCCTTCGGCTACGTACGGTAGAACCTCGATACTTGCAGGCGCTCTTCGTCCGCATTCTGTTAACAAATGATACGCCTGGTTAATTAGCAACGGGTAGAATTCGAGACAATAGTAAAGGAGAAAATTTAGTTGAATTTGAAAACTCCCGACAGGTCATTTTGTTAATTGTGATCTTAATACTTGCTGGGAGCTGCATTCTTACCCTTTCGCAACGATCGAGGTTTTACTGTGTGCAAGATAATATCGCTAAAAGTAAAGAGCACTAAATTTGAATGAAGTCATTGGTCATGGAAGATTGCAAAGTTTTTCATTTTCATTTCACCGTGTGAAATATATTTTGGCAAGCACATTTACCGCCATTTTGAATTTCGAAGAATTAGTTTAGTCGTAAAATTTAATTACTGTATATTTTTAGCATGATAACACTTATACTAGTGTCACATAGATTGGTGTCTACATGAAGGTTTAGAAATTAATGATAGTAAAGTTTTATCTTTTCTTTTTATATGTGTAAAGATGATTATAATCCACGGAACACTGGATTAAGGTGAAAATAGAAGGTTCTGAGAGATATATCGATCTGATGGGTAACCATGCAAGAAGACCGAGAATTATTTATGAGACATTGAGAAAGTACCTTGGAAGAAAAATTTCAAGGTTGTGGTTAGACCGCCATAAATTATGGTGAGAGTGATGACACGCGAACTGGGACGCAGGGACACAGGTGGTCCTTTGTTAGAACCTCCTGGCCCAGTAAAAATAATGACCGAGGGGGATCCTAAGGTTAGGATATTCCCCTTTGTAATGGCGACCAAAACAGTCTTTTGTGTTAAGACTAGACTTATCAATTCTAACACCTTTGAATACAGGCAAATGGACTCAATATACAGGATGCTAACAAAACTCTGGGACCAGTGTAATATGAACTTTTTTTATTATTGTGATGTCCAATTCCATATTCACACTGCAATTACTTAATTTATTTGCTTTAAGGCATTGTAAGCTATTGTAACTGCTGAATTTTGACTTTAACATGGAAAAATGAATTCTTCTCTCTAAAACTATGAGCACCATTCTTAACTACATTTAAACACGTACAATCTCTATCCTCTTAACACAGAAATGCAAAACACTTCTACAAAAATGCGTATACGAATCGTAACACAGACAACAATTAAAGTATTACTTTAATCCCAAATCTCCGCAACTACAGTATATTTGACATTCTCAATTGACAAAAATTGCAGATAATTCAGTTCTATAGAGAAACAAAGATAGAGTATCAAAAATCACCAAAAGCTAGCAACGTAATTTACTTCAGTATTACATATCAATATCGACATAGTACTAGGATATTTTCCCTACGTTTAATTGGTAGGTACAGCGAGTATATTGAAACCCCAGACACAAAAAAAAAATTGATCCTTGAGTAGTCAATTGTTCTCATCGCCACTGTGAGGCCAGCACTTATACGCTTTCGAGCAGTGAGGAACAGAGCCCTCGACCATAAAGACTAATAAAAGTGCAATAATGCAAGGACCCCGAGGGCCAAAAGGATCGCCCTGGGTTACGTGGAGGATTAAAGGTTCAAGGCCGCGTGGCAGGGTAGGACCATTCGTTGGAATTTTAGAGCGCTCTGCCGACGGCGAAATAAGGGTCGAGTGTCACGGAGAACAGGCACCTGCTCAGTCGTACAGAAGATGACTGCACAAGGCGGCGAGCGGGACAGGTGGCATTATTCCTGTTTCATCATATCGACGGAGGCATCTATGTGCCTGAAAAGGGAACCACCGAGTTTCGGTGGTCGTTAACCTGTGCTAGCAGACTCCTTTTATCTCTTCGACTACTTTGTAAAAGAATGTATAGGTAAGTAGGTATTATAATTTCCATCTATGATTAATAATAACTGAGGGAACAGAAAGTGTAAAAAGTCCATTATTTATGTAGAAATTTATCCAGTGTCATTTGTGAAAAGACACCGAAATGATTTCTGTATCTAATAAATCTTCCTATCTATAGAGCTTATGATTTCATCATAGAGAATCTTCAGAAATTGATGTTTCTTATGAAACATCACCATTAAGTTACAAAGTCTGCACCACAGGGTTACTAAAAAAGCTTTAATAACAGAAGAGACATGGAAGGAGATACTAAAGAGTTTTCCTAGTTCAATTTCAATGTATCCTAAAGGAATCTCAGCATAACAAATCCTAGATTGAAAGCTCTAGACTCTAGACAATTATTGATGTCATCACAGTTTTACATAAACGTTAAAAAAAAGTGACATAACCCAGACCAAAACGAACTTTGACGCAATGGTTAATGGCTATTCTTCGTGAACAGTAGCGGTAACAGCATCGAACCGATGGTACCGTTAACGGCACGTGGACAGAATCCTTCGACATTGGACACCCGCTGCGATTCTTGCTTTTTCCTTTTCGTTGCAGTCTCCGAGGTGTTATATGGCCCAGGTAGAATGATTTATTTCGATATTTTACCACGTGTTATAAAACTAGAAGCGGCAGCTTAAGTTCAGAGACTACACAGCTCTAATTTCTTAAATGAGTCAACTATTGTCAAGACTTTCAGTGGTTTAGCGTTTACAACGTTGGAGGGCAGAGGATGAATGCATAATCAGTTTTGTTGGTGGATTAAAAACGGTAAAAATGACTTGTTTACTTCGTAGCTGGTTGATTTTAGGGAAATATTCGTACATATTTGGATTAGAGAGTCTTTGAGACCTATACTGGCTCTAAGACCAAAATTCAGGTTAATTTAATTAAAAATGATAATAGTGACACACACTGGAGATCATTTGTTACCTAGTAATTTTGAATTATTACCTAGTAATTTTTTGTTATCATTAATTTTAAGCTGTTGGTTCGCAAAAAATAGTTCTTGCATTAAATCAATATTTTTAGGTTATATCACATTGGACAATATGACGCAATTTTACTATGGCGTAGAATATAATCTTATTTCACCTTCTTGGAATTAATTTCCTCAGCGTTCTTAAGAAGATACGTTACAAGTAACAAGATCTAGACAAAATAATGGACTCCATCAACAACAGACTAAAGATACAATATTTTCTCGTTAGAAACTTATCCCTATTGTTATTTCTTCGAACTATTTTCCCTGACCTCCCTTTCTCTATGTCACACTTTTATCAAAATAACCGTCTCACGTGTTACGATTTCTATCACACCCAGACCTATTACGTCACCCCCTTTTCATCTCTGGAATAAAATGACTCGAAGAACGCAGTATTTCGAAAACTGTTTCAAATTCGAAACACATTCTATTAGGACGGATACCTCAGAGACTCACATTGGTCACTTTCACAGAGGACGTTTTACTATGTCAAAGCGTCACTAACAGTTTCTTTTCTGTACGTCAAAAATTACTTAAATAAATACACATTAATCCACAACTTAAAATCCTAATACGACTTCTTTTCCTCCACCGGCGATCGCAGACCCACCACAAAACAGAACCATAAACCAGCACGAAGCAATTTCACCAGCTCCCGTTCCCAAAAAGGAAAAATCCCCGCTTCTCTATAGACCAAACTCCAACACATCGCAAAGCGTTCGCTTAGCGAAGTGACAGGCGCGCGAAATCACGAGCGACACACGCGTGGCGGCCGCGTATTTTTCAATCGTAAGAAAGGGACGAGGGGGAGGGTGCATGGGCTGTGGGAGGAGGGCAGCGTGGAGGAAACGTAAACAAAACGCGGTGCAATGCGAGGTTGCATGCGCGCGTGCACGATCGCACACCACGTGCTTCGGCCGGTGTCTTTGCTCCGAAGGGGGACAGTGGGAGATGCCAGACGCAACGTAACATTCGTAATTCGTGATTCACCGATGTTATCAGCGGCGCCAAACAGTGGCGTAGGTCGTATCTGCGCCGGACACACGAGCCCGCCGATTTTGCATATCGGAAAACAGCATCGACCGAGTACACAACGCATTACGTGAACTATCAATCGACCTGCACCTAGGGGGGAGCAATCGACGATAATTGCTCCTTCGAAAGCTACGTGCCCGATGGCGCGGGAGCCTCTGCGTGGAGTTGGATCGTGTGAGAGGTCCTCCTCGTGGGTCATTGTTGATTGGCGTTTGGGGTAACTGTTGACATACATATCGCACATTTCAAAAGTGACAATTTGGAGACTGCGATTTTTAAGGTAGGACCATGAAGCAGTATAGTAAATACAGCTGTACCTACTGGAAAAAGTTTGCTAAAGGGAGCTCATAATTGGAGAGTCTGTTTTAAAGAATTTCTCAAATGAATGACTACTTGCAAATTATTTCAACCAGTGGGAACAAAATCATTAACTGCAAACAACGAGGGATTTCTTCGGATGAAGTATAGGAATAGTTGATGATTCCTTCAATTTTTTCAGAAAAATACAAATAGTGAATAAATCCTGAGAAACAGGGCTGTCGATAAATAGGATAATATCTCAGTTTCATAAAGAAGCTGATATCAAGTGACTGATGGTTCATTATTCAAATTTTATGAATCTATTTACAACTTTCAGAAGAAATATCAATCTGTGGATATTTTATACATTGTTCGTGTTTTACAATCTCATATCTGAGTTATTAGCATGAGACACTTTTTTCGCGTGAAAATAAGACACACAAGATCGATCTACAGAGCATATATTTGCTTACCTTCTTTCACGACATGCGTGCAAAAAACAGGTTAGCTTTTCTAATTAGGTTAAGACAGTAAAATGATTGATAATACATTAAATATTTATTACTAGTATATTGCACATTTTTTTTACCTTTCCTCTATTATGAATGCTAATAACGCAACTTTATAAGTCTGAGCGATTATACACCATGAATGTTTTACTTGAAATCACTATCAATTATCATAGATACCTACAGTGCAAAAAGGGAATTCAAGATTTATTACTTGGAACTAATTTGACTTATATGGTGCTTTGCTTAAAACAATCTCCATATTTCGGTTGTTACTTGGGAGTGTAGTGGTGCCTTGGAAATTGACTGACACTTGGAATCATATTTTGTCAATTCTGAACAGTGGCAGATCTAGACAGATCCCACGAAATCCCGAGTACATATTTTCTCCATCGATTGCTACTGAAACAAAGATACCCTACGCATGCTACCCAGGACCCAAAGTTCTCAGCTAAAATACCCATCTTTGGCTATAAGATAACGCACCTTGCACACACTTCTTACATCTTTCATACCTAACGCTACAGACTCACTCCAGAAAGTCAGTTCCAAAACTCAACAAACAACAACAGCGAATTCGTAAGCAAAACCCCGAAAAATCCTCAAGTCACCACAGCACATATCATTCATATCTCACAAGAAGTCCCCTGGAAAGCACCAGACGCAATGCATTCCAGGTGCCTTCTCCTGTGAACAGGAACAGTACGCACTGTACCAGCAAAGGCAACTGGCCGATTCGGAGCCTCGGCACGGACCTGCTCCTCCGGAGGCATTCGACTCCCACGCTGGTCGAAGTCCATGTGCACACAAAATGCACGTGTGCACGCAACGATCGCTAGGGGACGCGGGGCGGAGGGCGGGGGCGGAATCGGCGGACGAGAGAAAGGGACACAGAGACTTGTGTACGCGCGACGGGGCACAGAGGCACCGCGGCGGCTGCTCTGCATGCATTTAAAACGGGGACGCGGCCCGTAAATCACGTAGTAGAGCCTCGACGCGGCTCGTTGCGGTGCGACGCCGAGAGAAGGACGTCGCGCGCCACCGCCGCCACGTGGTTTTCGCGGCAAAACTATGCGGCCGCACACGCCGGGCGAATTTATGAATGGGAGAAGCCTATTGACAGATCGCGCGTCGATAACTCTCGTTAATGGCCCGTGATGGTGGGTGAGCGGCTCGATGCGCCGCGGGAGGACGGCGACGAGGAACAGAGGCGGTCAGGGGAGGGGGGCGAAGGAAGGAGGGCAAAGGGGGAAACTTGGACTACGCTTTGTGCCTGGGTAAACGGCACACGACCGATCGCTTGGCTATGGGGATGGGATCGAGAGGTGCGTGTGGTCTGAACATCGCGACGTCTTTTGGGATTCCGCGAGAGACTGGTATGCTCGGGCATTGAGGTGGTCAGGTTGTAGCCTGCAGCTTGTAGGCGTGTTCTTTGGGTACAGAGGTGACTTTATTTGGAGAGAGAAGAGTGCTTTTGGGGATTGGCAACCGAAAATTGGGGCAGACTTTGAAGATTTGTAGGTTGAGTACTTTACGTGCCCTTCGTGGGCAGGCTTGATTTTGGCACCTTTCGTGGGCACTCTGGGTCCATTTTGTTCGCCTCTACTTTTTTTCTGAAAAATTTTCTAGAATATTTACTGATGACCCTAGTTTGATATACCACCCTTACTTTAATAAAATGTTTGTCAGATTAATTAGGAATAATAAAAACTCAGAAGTTTACAAGAAGATCAGAATTCAGTGCGGCCTAAATGGAGCCAGTGTACCCATGGAAGGCTAGGCTGCTCAGATATTTGAAGGTTTGGTAATTCGCACATTTCAATAGTTGAGAATTTCGACATCTCTAAGTTGAGAATCTGAAACTTCGAAAATTAAAATCCTTGTTTATTTAAAAATTTAATTACCTGAATGCCATTATTGAAAATTTAGAAATCTAAAATCTCTTGCCCTATATGACTGTTTTTAAATAACAGAATAATAACCAAGAGGAAGATTGAGCCATATAAAACCTGCTGTTCAGGTGGGAATCTCTGTTTCTTGCCTTGCTATGGTATGTCTACTGCGACTATCGTTTTATAGCAATTTTTCAAGTATAGTATATGAAACCGAGTTTATGGAGTACTATATTATAGGGAACCCCACCGTATCTGGAAATCTGGAGTTGCATACCTGCATGAGGAATTGAAATTGTACATCCTGAGGGGGATAATGAAACTACACGTACTCTAGAGGAGTCTCAGGAACAAGACCTTCTTGGAAAAGTAGAATTCTGGAGAAGATATTAATACGCCAACTAGTGATTTATGTTTATCAGTCTTTATCACATTTTGAACTGTGGTCACATAAGGGAAGATACATTTAATCAATCTTTTTGTGCAAATTTTACGCTCTTTTTTCATCCTACTAACTCTTCTCTAATTCTATTGACAGTTATGAACTAAACTTACATTTAGATATGTTTGTATTTATAATCAATCTATAAACTATGAATATATTTTTTCAGAGAAAATTTTTAACGAATCTAGCATAATATCAATGTGTTGAATTCATTTACTATTAGACTTGTACCTCTAGAATAGAGGAATAGAATTACTACATAGAATTTCTAATGCAATATGTATTAGAGGCATACTTATCACAGGCACCATTATTTCGCATATTACATTCACTCTCCAGAAGACTTAAAAATTATCACCAGAAAAGGAAACAAGAAAAAACCCTAATACTATTTGATCTCCTTTATATCCTAAAAAACTAGTCATATGCACACTCATAATTTTCTTACAAATAAAATGCCCTTGTGGTCCATTCTTCAATAAACGACCCAATATTATAACATTTGTTATACTTAAAGCGATGGTAAGATTAAAAGCATACTCAACAGAACTCCCAAAGATAAATCTTGTGTATTTTGTCCCGAAAAACATGAAAATCCGTTGTCAAGGTGTTTGGTCACGAGAACCGTGCTTAAAACGAAAACTGACCACCGTGCGCTTCTTCATAGTTTCACGTTAGCCGTGGAGATAAGAATCGAAGAAACGAAAAAGCATAATGAATCGCCACTTTCTTACGATGCATTTGTACGGAATTCACAAATGTGCCGTGCATTTATCACGACGCATATATACGGCGTACGTAGCTAAAAGGTTAACGTACAAGCTCGTTCCTCACACGAGCGGGGTTTCGTTCGTTCCCTGGCAACAGTTTCTTGGGCTCAGTTATTACAATGAACAGTATATGGTAGTTTGCGACAGTGGAGGTAAATTTTGAATTTTTTACACATATTACTGCATACATATATATTGGCGAATGAACGATAATAAATTTGACTATTAGACTATCACTTTGATCTCGAGAATATAAATTTTCTTGGAGATCTAATAACATGAGTTGTCTTCCTATATTTTTTACGAAGAAATATATCTTTCTATGGGGAACAGCTTTGAAACGGGTTTGATCGATAATGAGGTTTATAAGAACAAGCTATTAAAAGATTCTAAAAACAAGAATAAAGAAAACTTGGATATTAGATATCTTTCACGTATGTAGATTCAGAGGACTCCAAGTATTGCAAATATAGTTAAACTTCTCTGGTTAACTAAATAGTCCCACAAGGAATTTTTATTCTCGCGAAAAGTGACCTCTGGTTTTGGTATGCGAGATAAACCATCCAGAACTCCAATAATTCTAGATAATTAGTTAGTCTCTCTAAAAGCAGATGCACGACCAATCTTGTTAGAAGCTCGTAAAACAAATGGAATTGATTTAGACGCTTTTTGGAGAATACCACTATGGAGGATGATTTATTTTCTTAATTACCTACATGTCGTAATTAAACGTGTTTGCACTGCGATATCATAATATACTTTCTATCAGCCACACTATTTCATTATCAGTATCGATTAGCAGTTTCTATTAACTTATCAACATGCTAGAGTAAATGCACTGACATTTTTTATTGTTGAAAACGATGCTGCTGCGGGTTGCAGAAACCATCAGATAAAATTTTGAAACGACACTTGCTTTGTCTTATCTTAATCTACCATATCTGAAATTAAATTTCGCTTCGGGAAAGTGAGGTACAGTCGATCTGGTATATTCTGCGCAATTCTCGAAAATATTCATTTAATCACCACAAAAATATCTTTGTGAAAAGTATTCTTATTTCTCGTGGGGCATTCAGTCTTTTTAAACTTTTATCTCGAGATAACTGGGAATCTATTCTCCACGAAAATTCGAATGATGTAGCTATTTTAAAATTTTGGCGAGAGGACCTTCAAATTATAGTCATTTTTCGTGAACTAAATTTCATTATTTCTAATTTCCATTCAACAGTTGAACACTACATAAGCTTTGATTAATTGCTGGTGCAAGCAGTTAACGACCAGTTTAAAATATCGCAATGTTTTAATCCCAAGCTAGCTACCTAGTAATTAATAATTAAAAATTT
Organism: Calliopsis andreniformis; assembly: GCF_051401765.1. NCBI lineage: Eukaryota > Metazoa > Arthropoda > Insecta > Hymenoptera > Andrenidae > Calliopsis > Calliopsis andreniformis. The sequence goes on from NC_135066.1 coordinate 15,553,049, forward strand.
CTCTACTTGCTGACTTTGAAGATAAATAATACTGAAAATTAATTTACGATAGCCAAACAAGCGCCATTAAGAAGAAAGAGATTAACATAGACGATAACCTCTACAGAGTAGACCACATAGTTATTAACTAGAAAACTAAGAACTCCCTAGATATTTCTTAGAATCTCAAATTTAAAAAACTTATAAGATCCCCAAAAATCAACTTACATTACACAACTAATCCCCACGGAAGCTACGATTAAAGGAAAGTCACAAGGAGCACGTAATTATTGCAAAAATCATCGATTTCTCGACTGCGCTAGTCAATGCAATTACGCGTCTCTAGTAGCCGATCGATCGGCCGACCGTATCGGAAGGAAATATCCCACTTATGTAACAACAGCAAGCACTATCTGTCACCGTCAAACATATTTCTATTCTCCTCTCAATCTCTGAATTTTCCTCGCGATAAAAGCAACAAACTCAAAATTCACAGAACCTCGAAAAACCAAACGACAGAAAATCACTAGCTTCCTCCTGGCAGCCGTCCGTCGGACATATTCGATCGTCCTCACGCACTTTGCTACCTCTCACTTCGCCAAACCCTCCAAATTCGTCACGAAAAATACCTACAATCTCCACCCACTAACCTCAAATTCACGTGCATACGATTTCGTAGTAAAACTGACAGGAAAGCGCCTGGAAAAGGCTCTCGAAACGAGACTACGGAGCATCAAAGATGGACTCCGTCGACGAAGTCTCGAGGAAACCACGTTAACCTAGAAATCCACCACGATCCACTGGTCGAAAATTTCCGCGAAATATGCAGAACCTTCAGAAACACAGATTCGTCAGCCCTCGCAGCGATGACGTAAACCAGCAGGGTGTTCTGCCGATCTTACGTCAGCGTTTCACTAGCACGAACGTTACAACCTTAGCGATCCGACGTTCGGCGAGGACCGAAGCGCATCAACCATATTAGCACCGAGTTCCAACCACGAGACACTCTAAGCCCAAGAATATGCTTCGAGCAAAGAATCTCATCGATCTGTCGTCGATCGAGATATTGTCCTCTGTCGCGTTGGAAGCGAAGAAATACGAGTCTCTCGCTGGCGGAGACGGCGGATCGATCTACGAACCGGGCCATCGAACGTTACAATTCGGAGCAAAAAAAGCGGAGAAACAGAGAGAGAAAGAGAGGGGGGGAGAAGAGAAAGATCGTTCCTATCGCATCCACGCGATCAACGAGAAGGAAAAAAGGAGACCGAAGGCAAATATACGCTTTTAAAAACATCCCTTAGAACAGTCGGGTTGTTGTCGCCGCGGTTACCATGACGACGTTGCCCCCTTGATGGTTGGTCATAACCGTGCCCCTTCCCCTCCCCGCGGCGACGCTAGGTTTCCTCCACAGCGCTCTGGCCAAGTAAAGAAGAGGCAGCCACGGAGCCTCCGGTCACCTTTCTCCATCTCTCTCCGCTTCTCCTCTTCTCCAGCCTTCCGCCCCTCCTTCTCTCTTTCTCTCTTCCACCATCCACGTCGAGCAGACTCTCTTTCTCCCTCCACCGTTCTCTTTCTCTCTCCCTCTCTGCTTCCCCCTCCGCAGCGACCAGCGACCCACGACCCATCGTCGTTACCACAGTCACCTCCGTCTCCCCTCCCTGCCCCTCTTCGCCAACTCGCTCTCCTCGCCTCCACCGACCAGCCGTGCGGCCACCGTCCTACCTCCCCCTCCCCCCAACACCCACCCCGCGACGACCCCTCCGTCCCCCCTCGCGCCGCGCTCGTCCCCAAGCCCAAGGAAACGCGGGATCGCTTCGAATTCAAACTACTGAACACGAGGTTACCACGCGTCAAATCTGACACTTCGCCACGGCGACGACGACGTCGGTGCGCGCCGTCGTCGCCTCGTCTCCTGCCTGACGGAGAGAACCGACGGGGAGGCGTGAAATCTGACGGCGGTTTTTCGTGGACGAAGTACTGTATGCTTGCAGAAGGAATCGTTCTCACGAGGGGCACTGGCACAGTTATTCGGATTCGAAGGTGTGCGTTTAGAGACGTAATTTCGAAGGTTGTACTCGGGGTTCGAAGGTGAGAGGGACCCTCTGTAGGCTCGTGGAGTTTCACTTTAGAGAAACCTCGAAGAGCTGCGGAGTCGCCACGAGCCGACGGCCACCGACGCGAGGCTCCGCTTCGCCGATGAGACTTAAGCGAGAGATCCTATGGGTAACGAGCGCTTTTCGAAGAGATTCTCTTAGGTCCCCTCTAGCTGCTACTCTCGCAGGGTTACGGGGAACTGCTTTCGCGCGTCTCCGCTCGTCGCGGAAGATCGTTCCCTTCGGGAGCGACGAGCCGAGGCGTTCCTCGCCGCGAGAGCGTCACATCACTGAAGCACTTGCCGTGTACTCGGACACGGTGCACGAGGGAGCACAAAGGGGCGAGGTGGCCCAAGGGGAGCGGGATGGTAGCGATATACATATATTTTTTTCTTTTTCTTCACCAAACGACACCAACGCGGCTCGCAACGCGCTCTCGGCTCGGCCGCAGAGGCGAGAACGGAACGGGCACAAGTCGTGGGGTGTACCTCGCGAAGGAAAAATTGTGAAAGAGGGCTGACGCAGCACTTCACTCACCTGACCAACGTCGCACCACATTATTATTTCGCTGGCACTGACGACAGCATCTTGGATCGCTCGTGTACCATACACAGTGTGGCGCGATGGTTTTTTGTTCTCGTCGAGGAAACAGTACGTGAACACGGGGCTCCGCCGTCGGTGCGCGCTCGCAAACGCGTCTACGCGCTCGCTCGCTTTTCTTATTTATTTCTTTTTTTTTTTTTTCTTTCTCTAGCGGCTATGTCCCTGCGTGTACGTGCTCTTTTTCGTCACAGTCTCACGAAACAGCACACTTCACGACCGCGGGCACATACGTCGCCGTTCGCCTTCGTACCTTGCGTGCGTTTCCGATGTACCGCCTCTCCTGGCTGGCCTGTCGAGTAGCAAACACCACACGATCACTTCGAGCGAACGACACGACTCTCACCGACGAGCCTACTAGCGACTGGCTGGCCATGCAAAGCATTACTGAATACTCTGACAACAGTACTCGCCGAGTGCCGCCGCTCGGTTTTCCCCCGAGCGCGCGCTCGGCCGTTTCCGTTGGACCTCGGCCCACCTGCACTCTAGCACGACGGCACGGCACGCAGGGCCGTCGCTGCCCGCCCCTGGGGCCCTCCGCCTCTTTCGGCGTCTATGTTCGAGGCGCTTTTCGGAGCCTGGCGTTGGAACTTGAATTTTCTGCGACTCGAGGAAAATCAACTGGACGGCTGCTGGAGAGTATTAATACATAAAAATGAGGGAGGATAAGGGGTTATATTTGTGGACGGTGGCTTGCAGGATTTTCTGTGAGGAATTTGAAATTTCTTGCTCCTGCTGAAGGCGTTATATAACGTATACGTTACGTATACGTCGTGCTAGGAGTATCATACGCGTGAATATTTTTGAATTTTCTTGAAAGAAAGTCCTGGATGAATGAACGTAAATTAAGGGGTCCCAGGCAACGCGACCTGTAAAATTGTAATAACGGGAGCGTGGCGGGCACCTTTAATGTTCGCCGAAGAAAGTTTGGGAATTTATTTTTATGCGCTACCGGTTGCCCGCGCTGGGCCGGTGCAGCATGTATGTTGGTGTGTTTAATTCATAGGAAATTGCGCGGAATGAGTTTCATTTGATTCTCGACACCGAGACACTGATGATTTAGGTGTTTGGTTGGGAATTTTTTTTTCGTTTTTTCGACGTAACGTGTCCGGCCTATCAGCGATACAAATTCATTAGAGCGTTTGCTCCAAATTGTTTCGATATGTCTATCGAAACGGGCCAACGGTGGGGAAATTAAAACAGTTCCGTATTTTGATGATTTACTACGCCACGGCCGATTGGCCGTCGAATTTAATAAATTATTTTTAAAAGCCATTGTTCCGTCGAAAAGCGAATAGCATATTGCCGACGTACCGATCGCTCGATGGATTTTCGTTGGGAGCGGAAGGACAACGAGTTCTATTCACGCCACGTAAATTAATTATATAATTAATATTGAATATCTACGGATTGTTGATGCCGTTCGGTTCGTCCGTAGAAAGGAAGCCCATTGTTTAAACCGCGTAAAGTTGGAACGTGTGTGTGTAATCGATGGAGTTTTGCCTAAAATCATTCGTATCCTGATTTATGATCGACATGTGACGTCGAGGCATTGCAAAAATCGCTACGAGCCTGGAGAAACTTAGTGGTGGTGGAAGGTCACGTGCCCTCGAATCTTAAGTGAAGATGTAGATACGTCGCATAAAAATGTTTCGAATTTGAGTTTATGTATCACTCGAAAGGTTCTTATGAAAATATTGACGCATTCTAAAGATTCTGTTATGACAATATTTTATGCATTAAAAATGAACATTTTTCCCATTGGGCACTGAAAATAATTTAATAAGGATGTGTCAGACACAAAGGTACGTTCCCGCCAACCGATGAGAAAAATTATTTTGCGCGAGAAAGTGCAGGATAGCCAAGCCCCGCTCGATGAAAGTTGCAGGAGAACGGATTGGCGAACAATGAAAAATTTGATCCACCGCAACAACTCAAAATCACTCGGACCATTCGATAGGTTGGCGGGAACTATTTCGCGGATCTCACACTTCTCCCGCCATTTATCAGCAACTTTGTCAACCTGCACCGCTGAACTATACGCTTCCACGAATTTCAAATTTAAATTAAAAATTCCCATAAGCTTTAGAAATTGTCTAACATCCTATTAAATATAAAATTGAGCAAACTTTCAGAGTACTATAAAATTTCACCATTTTTCAAAATAAAATTAAAGGATAAAAATGTATAGACGCACATTTAATAATTAGAGAGATAAAATTATGGATATGTAGATACTGCTAGATATTTTTAGCGTTTAAAGTAATTCATGAATGGAAGACGAAATTTACATACAGTGTATCTGTTAGAAGAATGATAGGAATAATTAAAGTCAATTTTGCAGGAAATCAATTTAATATTTTTTGAGGTGGAGAATCATTAAGTACCGAAGTATTTAAAAAATTGTCGATTTCTGAGATACATTACTTTTTTAACAAACCAATAATACTTTATATTACACAATACAACATAAAACTACAAAATTTTTAAGCATGCCAATTCTTTCTCTAAAAAAAGCCTATAGAAAACAAGTTGTCACTCGAAAATATAATATGACCTACCGCAAAGTGACAAAACTTTTGTGCAAAAAAGCTTTAAAATTCAAGCGTAAAAAATTAAGCTCCTCCTGCATAGAAAACGTTCATAACATCCAAATTATACCCCGACGATATAACATAATACAACAAGCAAACCAACGGCACAATATAATACGCTACGTACTCTAAAAAAATGTTCGTTTAAAAAAAAAAAAAATTCAAAATCCAAGCCCAAAAATATCCCTTAAAAAAGCGATCCATGGGATCGACGTGGAGGCTCGATTTCGATTTCGAGGCAGTGAAACGGGGAACTCGTATACACGGGGCCCCCGAAGCACGAGGGAGTCTGCCCAACGCCGTTAGCTTCGAAACCCGCCACTGACTGTCAGCGTCTATACGGCGAGCAGCCGAAGAGCAGCCGAAGGCCTCGGTTCTCGCGAGCCCGCGCGGGCAGCGACGGCAGACAACGGCGCACGGATGCCGGCGCGCCAGCCGCCATACGGCGAGCAGCCTAAGAAAATTCACCGGGAACATTTTTATTCGGTATCGGGTGAACGGGCCGCATCATCGGCACGCTTCGAACGCGAAACGATGCCGCGGGGGGCGACGCGTCGTTCGGTGCCCGTCGGACGCCGCTCGACCGGCTAATTTCGCGAATTTTGCGCGACATTCCGTAGCCAGCCCGAGGGAGAGCGCGCTCGAGGCTGGCTCCGAGAGAGGAGCGTGTACGCGGCGTATCGCGCGACGCCCGACAGCCAGGCGGTTCTAAGCGGAGCCGTTTTCTCCGCGAAGTCGCGGTGAAAATTTCTTCCTCCTACTCGGCTACGTCGACTTCTCTCCGCGTCGATGGAACGTTCGCGTCGAACGTCCACGGGGGCCGTTCTTCGGAGCTTTGCTTTTTTGTTACGGAATGAGAAAGTCCCTTTCCAATAACGCGATCGCACGATTTTCGAGTCGACTCGTGGATCGAGGCTGCGGGACCGAGTCGGAGCGGCGAAAAATTCGTGGCGATGGTAGGTGTCGGTCATGCAGGGATCGCTGTTCCCGCGAGCGAGATTCCGACGAGGCGAGTTTTGCGGCTGTAAACGCGTCTCTGACAAGATCCATGGTATTGCGGCCGCTTCGTGGATCGAAGATGGAACGTCACGTCGGGTTGACGCGTGTCTTGTTATTGTCGAACTATGCCAACGTAAACAATCGACGTATCGGCGGGGGGGTGAAGTGGGAGACTCGGGAAGGGCGAGAGAATGTGAGGCTTGAGACAGAGAAAGGAGGAATATAGAGTGGTAACTATGGCGAAGTTTTAAACTGAAACGATTACTTGAGATTTAAGGTAAATGTACCGATAATTGGCTGTTTGTGGGTAGGGGGAGATATCTGCGGCTGTAAGGTGGAATAATGTGTTTTTACAAATTTGAGTTTGTATGATAATTGAAGTTTGTGTTGTCCACATTTTGAAAATAGAATTATGCTGTTTTGATTTGCAGTCATGGAATGGAAGTTATACTAAGCCATTCCTTGTTGGTAAGATAGTGTTATTCTTTATTGAAAAAGTACTAAGCAATGTTATTTTTTGTGGTATTAAATATGGAATAACGAAAAATATGATCAGTACCAACTATGGTCAAGCACCTAAATACAACTGTTCTAATATCTGACAATAACCTGTGTAGTCAATTTCATTCTACACAGTAATAACAAGAATGTTAACAAAAAGCCATAGAAAGTTACACTTATACGAGGTGGTCCACTTAAATAAGGCCACCTACATATCTATTTTAAGTGTGATATAAAAAATATTTTATTTGAGTCTTAGAAAAAAAAACATTCCTTAGAATATATTGGTCCCTCGATACCACCCAAATCGCATATACAATATTTCTTGCGACATCATAATTAGATAAAGAGATATTTAGGCAGCTTTGCTCAAGTAAACCACCCTGGATAGTTACGTAGAAAAATGTACCTAAAAAGGTATTTTTCTGAGAAAGTAGATTTATCCTAAATTAAATTCACTACTGACAACGCGAACCAAAAACCAACCCCTGGTATACGCATAGTTTAATAAAAATTGATACTGCTCTTAGCGGCTAGGTATTGAGGCCTGGTCAGTCATTGGTACATTTACCTTATTGTCCACCGCGAGTACGCGCCAATGAAATTTCTGACCGCGGAAGCGTGCGCGTACCGGTCGTTTTAACTTGCTCGCGGTGGCACAGCCGTACGAGCCTAATAATATATGCGTAATACCTGTACACAGTGCGACACGAGGACGAACGAACGCGTGGCTTCGCGACGGAAGTAAAGCGCCACTCGGGGTTTACGATTGGCCGGACATCGTGCGACAGATGAATTGTGGCCAATGAATGTCCTTGCTCTCTGGACGAGGCCGCGGCGACATAAGTAAGTCTTATTCGAACGTTGCGAGTTCTCGCGTGTTCACGTCGCTCGGCTTCGATGGCTGTAACTCTTTACGATACTCCTTCGTTATAAACTCGCTGCCATCGATTTTAATTTCTCAAGCTGTACTCATCATCTACAGATCTTACTTTTGAGACGAATTCTTGGTATGTGGCATTATATATATTAAATATATAATATTTAAAAAAATTGGAATATTTGTGATTTGAAAATATGGTGTCGCTCATGCTGTCGAAACAAAAAAAGTGAGCAATCACTTTACAGCTTTAATTCTTGTTAGGTACATACGTATTAGGTATCTTACGATGATTTGAGGTTAGCAGAGAAAAAGTTTCTTAAAAGTTGTGTGTTGTATTATTTAAAAAATTCCTGAAGGAAACAGATTTTGACACCTTTCTCTTTTCAACAGATCCTTTTTCCTTACTTGTTATTGTTCTTGCGTTAGCATGATATAGACTTTCCTCCGATATGATTACGAGACTTTCTCATCTACTGGCGGAATGGGAACTAAACGTAGATGCTGGCCTGGGTGGGGATAAGGAAACATCGAGGAACTCGCGGGGCGTTTTACGACCGTCTTCGAAAGCTGCGCGACTCCTGTGTACTTCCGGCCTGGATTCTAGCAAGCACCTTCGGGCGGTTTTCTTTTCGCGGAAGCGAAAAGATAATTCAGCAACTGTTGAAAATATCCCGATAGCATTCGCGCGCGCATTTCATGGGATATATATTGATACTCCTAATGCTATTTGACTCGGAATGGGAATCGACTTACTAATGTGGAATGTCATCAGAAAATTGTACAAAATATGTAGATTTCTTCGATCGTAACAAAATTTTTTCTAGTTCCAAATTTTTGAGATGCTGTTTTAACCTTATTAACTTATTTGATGTTATAGTTTAGGGCAATTACTGATGCCACATTATATTGTATGTGTATTTTTCATATACAAGGGTTTTTAGTACATAGCATTAAATGCTATAAGAAATTAGTTTTATAAAATATTGTGTTTATGTAACAGTTTCTAAAAAATACTAGAGTCTTTAGGAGGCATGTAAGAAAGTTGTGTTACGTCCGATGGCCCACTAGCAGAATTTTACGCTTATTTCCGTAAAATTAATCAACAAGACAGTTCCCGTAAAATTAATTAAATATTCGATTTGTAAATGTTACGAATTTATAAGTATGCATTTGGTAGGATTTTTAATTTAAACCCTTTATTCGTCGCTTTTCGACGGGCGAGATTTAATTAAGAAAGGAACGCGTTGTTTACTGCGCCTGCCTTTTGAGTTCAAGTGAAGTGACTTGTGGATGTGAATGAGAGAGGTAGACCAATCCTATGGCCTCTTCTTAATGGGGTCCTGAGAAGCTGTAAACGTGGAATACTATGTCCATTATTCGAAGTGGTTGTCCACAGTACTGTGTGGATACAAAAACCCTTAGAAATTCAGGAAGCATGGCTTCTGGTAAACAAGCTCGAAGGTCTGATCATCGACAGTTATATCTACGTACCTAAATCGTGAATATCGTTACTAAAATTATTGCAGTTGTATCACGGTAGCGTGTCCAATTCTTTTTTTTTCCTTTTGACAAGTTTGAACATTGAAACTTTTAGAATTTAGGATATATAACTGTAGAATGGTATATAATTTATAAAATATTGTTACTTACCTTGTTAATATATGTTTAACATAAACTCTTCTTCTTGCCATATATTGAAGAATTACACCTATTCGTTTATAAATATATGTATCCCTCGTGAGTTTTGTGCCGCCGTGTTTGATCACCTGAGTCTGTCACTCGTTATCTATCGATAATCCTTCAAATTCACGTTGTTTGTTATCCAATAGCGAGACCCGGCAGCTGGGAGTCCCTGGCATGGTCGAATTAAAAGCACCTGTTAACATACGTTCGGTTCTACAGTGACATCCGGACGACATCGACAGGTGCCCATAACTTAATCAACTAATTTGACAACTCGCACGTGCACATGACTTCCGTTTATCTTGTTCCTACTCTTAGTATGTGTAATCCGGAAGCTGTTTATTTTAAAGGAAAATATTTATACCTCTAAGTAAGGATCAATCACAGTCTTAGAATGTTTCACTCTGAAACATGTTTTGACATTTTCAAGAAAAAGAGAAACAATTGTCTAGAAATCTCTTCTTATCTGGTGCCCAAAAGTGTGTATTCAAAATTTCTTGATTACAATATTATGTAACAGGCATTGTTTAGATACCATAAAAGCATAAAACCCACGTGATTTATTACTGATGAGAAGAAATCCTCAATCGTAACACCTACTTATATTTTTATGAGTTTTTAAATGTTCAAATTTTCAAATATTCAAATTCTCAAATATTCAAATATTCAAATCCTCAAATATTCAAATATTCAAATTTTCAAATTTTCAAAATAAAGCTATTCCTTACATAGTTAGTATAAATATTTCATATTTTGAACACTCAGAAAAACAATTAAATACTTATACCTATACATAAACCGAACGTATTACATAATCTGAAAAATCCGTTAAGTCAAAGAGTTGAACATTCTACAAATAGTATTCTCTGTACACTGCTATCTTCCAAAATTCATCAAATTCGAAGGACAAAGTTGTGCACATCCCTCGTCAGACCCTACGCGTCATCTTGACTCCTGTACCATACATAAACACGGACTAAACTTTGCGTCAAAGTGCAACCAAAGACCAAACGCGACAGAGATAAACCGAATCGTCAAGAACGCAAAGACTTGTGCTAATCACTCACTAATGACATTGGCTGATTATTTAATTGTCTAGAATGGATCGCGTTGTTTCTTACAGGGAAGCGTGCACCGACGACCTTTTAGTTGCCAAACTTTTCCATAAGGGTCCATGTATTTGGGTTCCTGGCAACTATAGGCGCCTCGATTGACGTTGTAATTCAGCAAACAACGCCTTCTGAGGTCATTCAGGATCGTCATTCAGAATGAGTCACAAAGACATTTCTTGTAGATATGAAACTCTAGACTCTTCTACTGTGACTCTTTAGTTCACTTAGTTCTCTTTTCTATAGCCTATAGTATTCTCTCGTTATAAGGTCGTTGCTACATTCATCTCAGTGTAACTTAAAATTAATTAGAGTAAAATGGGTTTTCTTGTGTGAGCTGTTATTCAAAAGTTCCATAAGACCAAAGTACATAGACTATTTTGAAGATGGGTTTATCTCAGAAAGATGTCCTAAACTATAAACTTGTCATCTAGCAGTGAGCCTATAGAGTACTAAGGAAAGAAAGGGTACAAAGCATAAAAAGGTCTAAGTCGAAAATTAAAAAAAATTCAACTTATCGCTTATTTTCCAATATAACACCAAATGAGTGCCAAATTCACCTTTTTTTCATTTTTTACTTAGACCACTCATAATTAACAGCAGATATCAAGAAAACATTATATTAAAGAGAACATTCGTTTATAGTTCTTGAAGTGGAATTGAGTACATTAATATCACCTTTGTCAGCTTCTTCACAACAGCGTATTAGCAGACAGCAAAGGAAAGTTATAAATTCTATGGTAGTCTACGAGTTTTATATTCTTGGGTTCTCAGTGGGGTGCAAACGACCATAGCCCTTAATTACAAGGTTTATATATTTAAAGTCTGTCTCTGAACTTTGTACGAAAAGTGAAAGTAGGTCTGACTAATTTATTTTGAACACGACAGCTAGCTACCGTTATCAGTTAGTGTTTTCTAGTGACTCAGGGCCAACAAAACAGAGGTCACTGGCTAGTTCCCTGACGCGTTGTGTTGCCTTCGCTTTTAGTTCTTTGTTACAATCATTTGTGAATCGTGAATCCTTGATATTTATATCATCCACAGATCGAACTCTGCTATATCTAGAAGTTAACACTTTCTTCAAGCTTCCTTATAAATTACTGTTATTATTTCAGCTTTATTTATTCTTTCTTCTTCCTGTTTCACTTAAGTACATTAAAGCGAGCTCTACACGATGATACTTGCCTCCCGACAAGTGATGGAACCAGACCACTTTGAATCATTTAGACACTTACTGCATCTTCGAAGCAGCAAAGAAGTTCGAAATAATTCAAAGTGGTCTCAAACCCATCGCTTGTCACGATGCATGCCTCATCGTGCCGAATCCCCTTTACAAAACAATGATCCCGAAGATTTCGAATAATGCTAATAGTCCCAAAAATCTATAGTCATTACTCCTGAAGAATGCTTGTTTAATATAACTCGAGGATAATTACCGTTCCTTCCATCCACAGTTTATCCACGTTTCAAGTTGTCCCGGTTGCAACAACCGAAATCCCCCTGCAAAAAGTTGCTCAGACAAAGTTGCTAAAGCGCCGCTGGCCTTACGAAACAGCCTACTGTGCTTGCCTCGGCCATAAAAGAGAGGGTTGCCCGTGACGTCACTCACGGCCAGGCAAGTGGCCCTGACCGGTTGGTCAATTTCGTCGTAGAATGGCGAAAGCACGATCAGGAGAGAATAAGGGCAACAAAGCAGGGATCGGTAGCGGCGGCGCTGGAAAGAGCGGTCACGCTAATAGCGTCGATCGGATCCTCATTACGGATTCCGATCGTGGGCATCGATAGAGATCGGCAATAAAATCCCCTCCCCATTCCACCACCGCTGGCAGCGTGACGGGGAATCTCTTCCGCTTTAGCGGGCAAGTGCCACGAATTAATTCGGCTGGAATCGCGCGGATTAGTACGCTAAGAAGCCTGCCAATTCCGATTCCTCCCGGTTACTGACCGAGTCAATCGATGTTTACATAATAGACCCTGATCTCGGCGAGGAACGCGCGCGACATAAACAAACCGGCCGCGGATGACCAAGTTACGTATTTCCCGATCGCGGACGAGATTTATGCGAATCGATATAAACAGCGGCCACACGCTCGAGCGTCGCGGCTTTATTAGTCACCGCGCGATAAACAAGGAAAAAGGGAAAGAGTTGTGTACAGGATGGTCCACGAAACTGGGCCAAGTGGGACTCTGTTTTTTTTTTTGTTGGGATGAGAGAGTGTTGGGATGGGAGTGGTTGGCGAATTAGCGCTCACGTGTGCTGTTGCGTAGTAGGAGCTGCGCGATGCCTGAATTTCCTGAAAGGGAAGCGTTCCAATATTTTTTTCTTCATGCTCGTTCTTGACGATTATTCATTATTTTTATTATTTGTTATAAACGAGATAAAGTGTCATTAGTAGACAAAGTATATGAAATAATATATATAGGTAATAAAAGTATATAATTCATGAAGGATCGTGTTTTTAAATGTTAAAAAGTTAGAACTGATTTTGAGACTAGAGTGAAGTATTTTAGTGAATTGAGGATGAAATGAAAATCTTTGGAATTGAATTATTTATTGTCTGATCTTCCTATGTGTTTACGGGGCAGGAACATTTTATTTCGAAACCACAGACCGCCCACACTGTCTCTTATCAGTGTATTAAAACTTGTGGTATTGTAGGTAGCTATACTTGAGAATATAAAAAAATACTATTTTATATTTTCCACAATGATCTGAATCAACTAAAAGATTTAACACATAAATAATTTGGGAACAATTCATCCACCAAAATAACATTTTGAAATTCATTCCTACATCCCTATTTTCAAATACATAATTTCATTTCTCATTTTCATTTACGTAGTTTTTTACCTTCTTTTAGTAGAGTACGAATATCTATGCAAATGGAAAACAAATAAAAATTTTTACCTACCCCTTGGACATTATAATTTATATTTTACTTTGTGTACCTACTTAAGTATTATAATTTTACGCATTCTGTAATTCTTTATACATCTAGAATTCCCATACCCACGTGCATAAAGTACCACAGTCTATTAGTACTCCATTTCAACTACAATCCTCGTTTACAGTAGCGCTCTCAATCTATTATGAAACATCCTGTATATCGTTCGCGTGGTGTCATTGATCGCAAGCGAGACGCCCGGTCGTTATCGCGCATAATTATAGGAAACACTTATTAATTTTTTACGGTCAGCGTAATACGAATTTCAAAGCGGCCACGCGACAGAAGGAGCTCTGTTGGCTCCCCTCCCCTCGCGGTCGGCGTTCACTGTTTCATTCATTCATGCGTTTCGACCAAGTAAACGCGTATCAATAAAGCGATGGGAGCACTTATTATTCATTAGCTACTCATTGTCACGGACCGCCGCGCGACCTACAGGAACGTTTGTAACCTTGCCAACGATCCCGCGGCGTCGCGGTTCCGCGATTAATTAATTCTTAATGGTCGAGCGTTAATGAGGAGCGAGCGTGGATGTGAACGAGAGAAACCGAGACCGCGAAGCGACGCTCGGACGTGTGAGTTGCGTCTTATCGGTGTATCGAGAATGATAAGACGGATTTTATCGACGATAAGGCTGGTCTCGAGCCGACTGACTATCTCGCCGATGTGGCGACTATCGATATGATACACGTAGCTGCGAACTTCTGCTACGAATTCTGCGTATGTGCATGGTTTTTTCTCGACACGGGCTCTTGGGCTTAGAATTAATTGGTTAGAATTGGCGTGGATGGGTTTTAGCACTGAAATGATTTATTTTGTACTTAAATCGATGTGTATCTACAGATATTATGCGAAACATGTTGCATTTTCTCTCTAAAATTGGGCAAAAATGAAGAACTAAAAAGCTTACATTGAGAAACAGAATAATTATTATCTACTTGCAGAAGATGCAACGTAAAATATAACATCTCAAATAAGAGATATTACCAACGTAATATCCAATTAACGTAAGCTTAAGTAATTCAAGTTACTTAATATTATTCCAATTTAATTTTTCTGTAAGGTAAATGTCCCAATACTTAAACGCTCAAAACGTCAAATGTGCCAATAAGAAACAACCCAAAACTGTATGTCCCTATACTTGAACCATATGATCTCAGAAACTGGGGATACTATTTTATGACACCAATTTTTATTTTTAATCAGGCGTACCTAATATTAGAATTTAATCATCACGACCTGGTCAACTACTGGAACATTTATCTTAAATCACCAGTAAATAACTGGCAGGATGTAAATAGCCTGAACAATATTATTCAAGCGACTGTCGTCTATGCAACTTACTCAGAGCCGATCGAACAGCGAACAAAGAGCGTAACGAGAGGAAAAGTAAGAGCGAAGATCGATGGGAGGGCGATAACAGCGATTGGACGGATAGAATTCACCTAAACGCTACTTTCAATTAATCCTCTGGCAACAGGAGGGGCCGACGCGGCGGAGGACGGGTATCCGTGGCCCCATAAAACAGTCTCGCTTCGCCCCCTCCTCCTCTCCACCTACTCCACCTCCTCTCCGTTCCTCTTTCCGCCTCTTTAACCCTGACCTCCCGTAAAATACACCGAGAAAAAGACTTTTCCAACGTGTACGCACGAGCGAGCCGGCGTTTGCTGCCGCCGCCGGCCGAACTCATGAATGGACCCGCGGCTCTATTTACGACGCGCGCGACCTGCTGCTTTTATACCCGATCGTCTCGAGCCACTCTTTCGCCGGCTTTGCCGCTTTTGGAGCCACAGATGCGGCCACGGGCCGACGCTTTTATCCCAGTAGATGCGACATTTGCGAACGTTGCCTTCGCTTACCGATGACTCATGCGTGGCGAGGGGCATGAGGGACCTCCTCCGCGGTTAGCTTCGACTTCATTTAGATTTTATTGGAATTTTATTTGAATTTTATTTGGATCTTATTTGGATTTTCTTTGGATCTGAACGTGGATTCGATTTTGGGCTTGATTAGATTTGAGTTTGATTTAGTATTCGATTCTATTTGAATTCGAGTTCGATTGGGTTTTGAGTCGATTTGAATTTATCTTTGATTGGTTGTCGATTTGACTTGGATTCGAATTCGATTATTAGTCTGAGTCGATTTGAATTCGATTTTGATCAGTCTTTGCTTTGAGTTGAATTTGACTTTGAATAGTGTTCAATTCGATTGGGGTTGAATTTTGATTAGGCAGTCTTGGATTCGACTTGCATTTGATTTCGGCCAGTCTCTGCTTCGATTGGAATTCAACTGTAGTTAGTTTTCAGATCGATTCAACCGCAGATTCATTAGGATTTTTTTCCAAACCCTGGGAAATCTACACAATTTTATTCCGAAATATCAGATATTATTATCTGTTCGTTATATCATATCTATAACTGGCTCAATACGTTATCTATAGGTATTTCAATATTAACTAATTGCCAATTTTTTTCTTCTTGAACAGTACATACTGCGTACGATTGAATTTTCTTGAGCTTTCCATATCCCTTAACCATATTAAAACAAATCCTTACTAAATTATTTGATTACTTAAAAAAGATAGATATCACATTCCTACTCTTAACGAGAGCAATTCTTGTGATGATTGAAATGACAGAAAATTAAATCTTTTTTTTTATTTAGGTATGTAGTTAAAATAATTCACATTGGAAATCATTCGTTTACTTCTATCAGGGGAGATGATTATGCAACTACATTTATTTCTATCTTTAATGTTACGAATATCATAAATGGATTTACGTATTCACGGATAACAGTGTGTATCTATATTCGTCAGTTATTCATGTTTTAATTGTAATGAATCAATTACAATTTCCGCGAACAATTAATTTTCATAATTGCGGAGATATAACGTTAGTTATAATTAAGGATTAAAAATTTCGATCACAATTATTAGTTTCTGATCTGGTTACGTGTTCATCAACATAGAAGCAAAATTCCATCTCATATGTATACGATTGGCAAACTATAAATTTTCACTGCCTCACTGCCAGAACATATATGTTCACAAGTACTCTAAAACTGTAATTCGTAAAATTGAGATGTCTCTTAATTTCGTCTATGATTTAAACTTTCTTCTCTCCACTACTATAGCAAGTACAAGTCAATATTAAAACTCTTAGACATGTATATTTTCCTTCATTCTTTACAACCTCACCAACAATCCTTTAATTTCATTGCCATAAAAAGCGACATCACTTTCCTAAATACAAAATCGAAAAAAGGACTTAAATAGAAACTCTTATATACAGTGGCTCCAGGTTAATTGACCGAAATTTCCTCGGAATAGCTAGCTGTTGCTATCCCCACCACTTCTTGGAAGTGATTTCGTCAAGTGTCTTCACCACAACGAATTCAAAGTAAATAAGCGTGATCTCCCTGCACGAGACACTTTACTCATTATATCATATATCAATATCTCACTTGCACTCATTCCTTATAACTCTACCTATTTACCCATTCTCAGACAAACGATTCAGAGAAAGAAAACACTCGGGAATTCCTAGAAGTACACCACCCGAGATAGTTGACCAAATCTGGTCCCAAGCCATGGCCAACTAACCCAGAGCCACTGTAGCTCTAAACACCGAAACAAATTTTTCCGAGACAAAATCGCTGCAGAAATGCGACAACAAGAACATTCCTCCTTTTTCTCCACCATTAGATAAAAAAAAAGAAGGAACATTGCCGCCACCTGTTTCCAGCGATTGTACCCCAGCTATTCGCGGCTTAACACTTCGACAGCTCTATTTTCTACGTTCGTGCGCGCGACCGCGCGCACACACCCACGTCCACGCAGTCCCATTGTTCCCAGTATAATGATCCGAGGCGATAGCGTCACGTGAGCGCGCTCGCGGCCGAGACCCGTGAAATTTGACGTAGGTCACGGTGCATCCTCGCTGCTGGCGTCGTTTTAAAACGCGCGCGTCTCGGATTGAATTATAACCCGTACGCGACGGCAGCTCGCTCGGAGCACGAATACCGAAAGCGCAAGAACGCGTCGCGTTCTGCTGGACCATCGGGATGCGCTTCGGTTTTTTCGGTCGTTACTCGCTGAAATCCCGCGGCTCGAGCATCTAGAGCGCCGCTGTCGTTGAAATCCGCAACAATGTCGAGGATATTGGCGAGTGACGCCGGCGAGAAACGCGATCGGCGAGGATGGGAACGCTGGGAGGGGGGCAGGTATGTGAATATGAAAATCGGAGCTCAGGGGAAGGGGGCAGAGATTTTGTACCGTTAGACGTTTTTCCTTAGCTCCTAGTTCCGATGATGGGCGTGATGGGGGGAGCATTAGGTGGACGCGGTTTATGGAAACGCCGTTAACCCTTAAGGCTATGTATTTGTAGTTCAGACGATACGGTTTTTTGAGCGATTCGGTAATTTAGTTGAATTGATAAGGCAGCGATCACACGATTATGTTAATATATTTTCCTTCATGTGGATTCTTGTAAATTTTTATCTTTGTATGAGTGTAATTTTTGGATCGTGTAGCGAGGCTTTGGTCTGATGAAGTTGTTGGTTCTGGTATGACGAATGCAGAGTCACTTTGATGTTACTTAGATAGCACACGATGTTTTGGAGACGTTTATTTTATGTCCATTTTATGCCTGAACGTCTTACGATATAATTTGGACGTCTTAAAAACATCCAACAGTGTACGTGTTAAAGACTTGTGAAATGTATGTCCATAAGACGTCTTAAAGACACACTACATGGACGTCTTCAAGACGTCTATTTTTGTCTAAACATCTTATAGACTTAATTTAGATGTCTTTTAGGTGTTTTTAAGACGTCTCTGTGCTATATAGGTAAATACAGTACAGGGTGTCAAAAGTATGATAAATTTATTTGTAAGAATCATACAAAAGATACACTTATTTCATGTATTAAGCGTTCAGGAATCTAAACTGTGTTTCAAATATTTGAAAATTTGGAGACTTGTAAATCCAAATGTGAAAATAGCATGCATAATAAATTTAATTAAGACACTCTCTGTATATTCATATTATTAAATTAATAATCCTGTGAAATTAAACTAATTTTCTCCAATTTTAATAAACGTGTCCTTCAAATGATCAACCATATGCGCTGTATAATTAATTTACTTCCATTGAGGTTCGTTCATTATTAATCATATGATAACAAAAATATACAATACTTGCTTCACTGGCAACAATAATGGATAATATTTCTAACTGTGAAACGTAAATTATAAGAAACTTAGAATACACATAAGTGTATTTAAATTGAATTCACTTGAGTGGCACAGGTATACAATGCAGAATTGAAATTCACTAGATTTATTTCAAATAAATGTATAGCTAAGTTAATTATCCAAATGAATTGTTCTTAGTTCAATATTTCATTCCAGTAACAATTATTCTGCTATCTGTAACACCAATGACGTATCTTATCAACTTATATGAATAATTTATCATTATTTCTTCAGTTCTCTGACTAATAGAAAATTATTCAGATGTGTCATACAGATAACGAGAGTAGTGAATTATCTGAATAATTTTAAATAAATATTTATTTCAGATAATTATTGAAATTATTTACAGAACTATAAGAATCCTCAACTTACAAAGTTTCAAAATGTATTTATACAAACACATACATATTTTTATTCATCTTCTTGAATTTCAATTCTTAGGAATCTGTTTTTGAATTCTGAGTGATCCTGTCTTGCTATTATAAGGGTCAACATAAGCTGCATTACACAGGATTAAAACTATATAAGTATCATTTTTTTTGCTACAATGGCATTATAGCACAATATCATAATTTCTTAATATCTTCATTTCATATAAGAATTGTTTTTTTGATACTAAAACCTGAAAGATTACCGCGTTCCAAATTATCCAATTTTAATGAATGATTGTTCTAAATGTAGGACAGAATATGAGGAATCCAAATATTAGAAGATCTTAACTCCTCCTGGCATCTGAAACTACTCTAAGAACGAAAAATTGCATATTGAGTCTGCTTTCCATGCTCCTAATTCGATTACCGCGTCCCTAAATATTTAATTCCGATGAATGAGTGCTCAAAATATAGGAAACAATATAAGCAATCAAAATATAAAAGGATTTCGTCCCTCGCTGGCATCTAAATCTACCTAAGAACGACAAACTGCATATTGAGTCTGCTTTTCATGCTTCTAATTTCGATTACCGCGTCCCTAATTTATCCTCTGATGGCTCTGATGACTCTCACGAACGAGCACTCGTAATATAGGGAAGAACATGGCGAATATTTTTCAGTCACCTTATTTTACAAAATAAAAATTTATTCGTCACTTTCGCTCCTCGAGCCGACAAAACGTTTCTCACTTTTCACGCGACAGCCTATTAAAATATTTGAATAATCGTAAGAAATGTCCAAATCTGAATATTGGGGGACAGATAGATCGCTCTCGCCTCGAAATGCTTGGCCGTCGGCGCGTTAAAAGCGGCGCCAGGATTTCGCCCGTGACCTACGACAATTTCGACTGCTCACGGGCGCCTCTTCACGCGCCGCTATCACTCCGGATCATTAATATATTCCAACGAACAATGATTCACGTCGCGTGCCCACGCATCCCGCGCGCACGCCGAGCGAGGGCCCCTGGTGGGGGACAGTCCGGTAACAGGAACCGAAGTGTCGTAAAACTAATCTCCGAGATACAAATTACATAATCCATGTCTGCACGTTTCTCTTTTCCACGCGACATCTCTCGCTCTCGCTCTTTCTCCCTGTCGAATACATAAGCATATCTCTATAAACACGTGAATGGATACTCGAGTGTAACGTCTGTCATGCGTGTGACATTTACGGCGATCTTCTCAGCTGACTTTTTCTTCCCTTTTCATGGATTATTCTGTAACTTTGGAAGCTTTTCTGATAGGTCGTTCTATAAATAGTGTTACTGAAAGTTATTTTGCTTCTAAATATACGTCTAATTTTCATCTGATTGTGTAGGTATTAGTTTATAGTCAAAATTCTAAGTTTTTAAGAAAGTACAGTGTTCTTAGAAATAACGTTTATTTGCATATTTTTGTTTAATATTTGTTTAGTATTAGCTGAGAAAATATGTTTTTAAGGAATGACATGTATGTAGTGGGTACCAATCATTTAACTGGTAGACTGTGCTGGTATCTAATTCTAGGGTTAATCCCTTTTTCAGGAAATTGGTATTCTCGTAAGATAAAAGAAAATAATGAAAGATATTTATAAGACTAGTTAATACATATATGAGCCTCTGAATATTTGATCTGCTTTTGACTTTAATTTTGACATGAATTGATTCTAGCTTTTATAAAATTGTTAGTTCTGTGATCAGTAGCTAATCCTTTGCCTTCTAATGAGTCGCACTTGTAATGTTAATCTTGCTTCAAATTAGAGCAGATATTGCTGTAAAGCGAAATGTAAAGTTACTTTAAATTATTTGCCACACGTTTGAGTGTGTTATTTGACCTCTGTACCTCAAATTTAGGGAGCTCCAGCTCTGCAAGTCGAAGTTCACTTCTTTAAGTTACAATTTTGTCAGAGTTGCTTGAAGTATATTTGTACATATCTTCGTACATTTTATAATAAAGAATACGTCTAACTCTAACATATTAGCATAAAAAAGTAAAATTACAAATTTTTTGGAAATTGATGAAGTCACTTATTTAGATATACATATTAGACACGAACTGCCATTTATTATTTGTACCATGAGATACAAGCTTGAAGTAGCTTTTTGATAGCTAGTTTTATTATCTTTAGTACTGCATTGTTTAAGTCTCAATCGATATTCTATTGTATTCCTATTATTAGTAAGTTCAGTCTGCACAACGCTGAATAGCAGAAAGTGTGAATACTGTAATGCTTATTATATAAATACACGTATGGCAGTAAGATAGTGCTGGAAGATTTTTGTAAACTATTCATGCAAGAAATAAAATAGAGTCATTAATAACAAACTCAGTTTTTATTAACAAACTGTATTTTACAAGAATTATTTTTGTGATTATATTAGGATAATTTAATGTCTGTACACATACATTAACCTTCACTTTTTATTTTCCATTGTTCTAGGGGTTTCGACTTCAGAGATCTGTGTGTACCACGTGGCTCAGTGGAACTGAAACATAAAATAAGTCCTTATAAATATTTTTCTTTGGGACATGTATCCATTTTTTGATAATTGTGATAATGAATAATAGTTCCTTTCGAATTGCTTGACACATGATTGCATTCAAAAAAAGATTACTATTTTACATGATAAAATCTGTTTCCTCCAAATCACTATATTATTTGTTCATATTTTACACATGGCGTATTGTGAGTTCAGCAGGCATAATTCTTGCACGAGCTACAAACGATTTCTACTTTTGTGGAAAGTGAAAATTTGAGTGAAAATGCAACGCTAGCACAAGCTTTGTAACAATTAACGAAGAACAAAGGGTACTTTTCTGTAACTCAGTAACAAAGGATAAAACGTCCATGTAAATGTTTTCAATTGTCCCTGCGTGGTAAATTCGTGTTGTAAAATACTGTGGTAAAAATTACTATCTTCAAAAGTTTTCGTTAACCTTTTAATTTTACCTATTTCGTTAATCTTGGATGTTGATCCTTTTACTATTCATTGTCCCTTACTTTAATATACTACTATTCTCGTTGTAAACTCATGATTCGATACAACTATCAAAATTATTATCTACTTTCTATGTATACCTATTTATAGGGAATAGAAACTTCAAATTTGAAGCTAATTAGCTGATTAGCTAAATAGTTTCAGAGATCTGCTCTCTGTTAGCACACTTCTAGGTAAGTACTCTTTACAATGTAAAATGATATTGTATTAGTTTGCGATTTTCAAACTGAAAATAATGAAACCTATATAAAAAAAATAAAATTCAAATGTCAAGGGAATCCTGACATTTACTCAATAACTATCATAGAACAAAAGTTTCGTATTTATCTATTATTCTAGGTCCTCAAAATGGGGACCCCTTTCAAACCCTCTGTTCCTTTTTACTTCCCGCAGCAACAAAAATAATTTTTCACTTAGACTTTTCATTTAAGTGGAGCATCCTGTAAATCAGTCTGTTAGCAAGCAATACTACTTTTAATAATAAAAAACGATAACCATGGAGTGTCCTGTAAGTCAATTTATTACCAAGCGGTATTACTTTCAACAATAAAAAAACGATTGCCCCAACAATAAAAAAGAAAGATTCAAATCTCCTGGTCGGTCCCCACAACCATCCCATAGTAGTTTCACACAACACAACTCATCTTTGCATACTAGAAACCAGGAGAACCGATTAATCGTCGCATTAATGCCTTCCTTAAACGGCCTCAAACGATTACCCAAATTGGCCTCACAATGGGACACCTTTATTTATTACCCACGCGACCGAAGCCTCGCGTACACGCGGCACGGCAAAGCAGGAAGCGAGCAAAGTGTCCTGCGCCTTATAAGAGCCCCGATACAAATCACCTAATCTCTCCTGTCCTCTCTATCTGCGTCCCCCACCCTCGCCCTCTCTGTCCCGACCATTCAATCTCTCTTATCCTCTCTCAGTCACTCTCATTCAGTTTCCACGCGTTTCCCTTCGTCCCTGTCTGCCCCCCCAGCGGCTCATCCTCTTCTCAAGCTTCCGCTACCGCACGTTTGTGCACAACCTGCCCCAATGTCTCTTGGCCTGCTTCCCTCCTTTCCTCCCTCAAACGGAACACGAGGCTCGCGATCCTCGTCCATCGACTCTCCTCCGCTAACCGATGTCGCGCGCGTCCATGCATTATAAATATCTCCGAATATCTCGCGTTCCTTACCTAACCGAATACCCGAACCGATGTGTGGTCAGGATTGGAGACGGCTGGGTGATTTGTTTCTTTCTGGGGAGACTCGTGTGCATAGGGTGACTCGTAAATTTCTGCACGGAGAATTTGTTAACGTGGTGGTAATTTGTGGAAGTGGTTTAAATAGAGGATTGTGAAGAATTGGGGTTGTTTGTTATTTTGTTGGTGATTTGTGTTGTAAAATAAGTGGTAAATTGAGTTTTCTTAGGTTTTTGTTTTAATTTGGAAAAAGGTAGAGTAAGTTGTTTTAGCATGTTTAAGATAGTATACACGTAGAAGCTCATAAAAATCTGTAGAGAATTGATTGTGGAGTATAAACAGTGATAATAAATCTTTGTTACCGTTTTATGACGTATTTGGTTAATCATACATATGGGCACATCTGGTTAGGGGATTTCGTGGTCACGGGGACATGTCGAGAATATCCTCCTATGGTTGGTATTATTCAAATGTTTTATGTACCGCATGAAGAAATTTGTTGCCCTCTCTATAACTGTTAATGCTACAAATACCAATAATTAGATAATCCCACATCAGACCACCAAAAATGGGGGATTTAAAAAAAACTGTATTTGACCTAAAAATACAAAATTAATACCCTTAAACAATATTAAACTAAAATAATAATCACTTAATCTAGTTTATTACTCTAGTTTTTATCTAGTCTAGTCAATTTATTTAGTAAACAAATTTTCCATGACATTCAAATTTAAATAATAGTAAATGTTCCCCAAATCCCTAGATACAATTTCGAAACGAATTTCCACGAATTCTGCAAAAGATTGTTTCTATTTTTGTTACAGACGCAATTTTTATCTTTAACATTAAATATCTATTCGATTTCTCCTTGCAGTGGTACATAATAGATTTGTCAATTATAAAAGAGAAATTTGAATAAAAACAACACGTGAGCGCGTGGCGGATAATTAGAGATCAAAGCACGTGGCTTTTTCTGGTCGTCGATCAGGGCTGACGCGCGTCATCGTCGTTCGAATTGATTTATATTTGCACCGAATTAGCGCAACGCGATGCAACTGCAGTCACGCGCGCGTCTGACCACACACCGAGCCGTTACTACTGTCGGCGTTCGTACTTGTTTAGTCGTATATCAGGGCCACGCGATTGTAACAAGTATGTAGATGCTTTAGGCCGTTCAACAGGATCATTTAATTTTGGAAGGACCGAACGCGTCAAAGCGGTCCATTCGCAATTTTCTAGAATTAAATTGTCTATTTTCTCGTGAAAATTCCCTCTGCGTACAGGAATTTTATTGGATGAGTGAAAATAGCGTGTGATCGATGAGTGTTAGAAAGATAGGCGATGTATGCTGAACTTGCATTTATGGAGCAGTCTTTCTCAAACTCAGAAATAAAGATTTGGGGAACAAAGATATTCTTTTTTGTTACTTTGATGTTTTCTGAACTTCGTTTTTGAATTGTGTGGTCGTAAGTCAGGAAGTTGTAAACTGAGTCTACGTTTGGGGACAGCGTGACTTATCTCTAGATTGTCACGAGATTGTAGTCACACTGTCGCGAGACTGTCATGTATTGTGTACCTACTTTTAGGGGACAAACATCGCGGAACGATCACTTGAGCGTTTTGTGACAGTTTTATGACAATCTGTAGGTAGTCTTAGGATAGTTCAAGGACAGACTGAAGACAATCTTGGGACAGTCTGGGTTAGTCTGATGACAGTATAGGCACACTTTTGAAACAGTTTAGGGACACTTTGTACTAGATGGGAGGTCATATGAGAACAGTCCATGAGAAAAGTGGAAGCAGTCTTACAATTTGTCCCTAAATATGGACGATTCATATGTCAACTAATATTTCAGACAAAAATGCAGAAGTATTTTAACACTAACAAGACCAAATATGTGAAAATAATCCATTCGTAACTTTTCAAAATTAAGTATTTAAAAAAAGCACCTAATGGAATTTTTATGATTTTATATTACATGGTCTTCAGAATTTATGCAAATAAAAACGGCTATAATAATAAGTATAGTGATGGCGGTAGCAAATTACGTATTATGAGGTAGTAACAAAAACTACGAGTCAAAAAGACTTGAACGGAGCTTTTACACAGCCAGAAATTTCGGTCCTTATAGTGTTAACGCGCGAATATGAGACTGCCACGTGAACCCCGTTTCAAACAGCAATCGCGCGATCGCACACACACCAGTTTGATGGAAGGAATTCATGACGGGTAGAGGGCGAGCAACAGTTTGTTATGTGCCATTGCCTTTTCATTGCTGTTCAATTTTTTTTCCAGTGGAACGTAGAAGCGGAGAGTGGTCGTACGAAGAAGGTCAAGGCGCAGATTGTTGGAGGTATAAAAGGAAAAAGTACGTATGTTTCGAATGAATAAAACATTGTTTTAAAGCTTTAGTTATTTGTATTGAGATTATGAGAATGACGAGATCGATTTACTAGTTTCCAATAAGACGTAAATAAATTAGTGCAACATCGTTTTCTTATGTATTTATTATTGTTTGAGAATATTCAGATATTCTAAAATTTATAGTAGACTTTGTAGTGGAACAATTGATAATTCAAAACTATGGTTGTACTTATAATTATTCTACTACTACTTTTTTTACTATTATAAATGAAATAACTATTAAATTTTAGTTATCAAAGCAATACCTTTTTTGTGCAATAAAACATTCAATTTTAATTCACATTGAAACAAGAAAAATACAATTAGTTTATGTATAGCTACCGGATATATAGGTCCAGTAAAGAGTAGTAAATAAATTTTTAATCCACTTCGTTATTATACTTTCTGTAGAATTTAAACTGGATATTACAAAAAAATCTATTGTATGGGACACAGGTGTATTTAAGTTCTGAAAAAGTGATTTTTCATCAACGTTTTCACCAATTTATTTATTATTCTCTACGAGTTACTATTATATTACGTTCAACTACATTAAAATTCTATATTTAAAAAACGTATTTATTCATTTTCACCTGCAGCTGATAAAAAATATGTAGGTATGTATGTGTATTCCATTACACGCGAATAAAAATATGTGGCAATGACAATTTCTCTACTTTTTTTTTTCAAATATATCACTTGTAATGCTACATATTAAATTGTATAGATTTCAATATCACATTTTTTTTAATGTATCAGCCAGAACTTCGAAATTATTTTCTGAATTAAAAAATATAAACGTTACCTTATTATTTACACAACATAAACCATAATTAAATATTAATAAAATAAATGATATTAATACATCCACAGTAATATAAAATATTGCAATAAAGAACACTGTCATTATTAGTGAAATTAACTTCGAGATAAAACTACTTTTCCATACAGCAGCTGTAACTTTGACAAGAATTAACAAGTAACTCCATACTTTTGATTAGCAGAATACGTACTAACCATAATATGGTTAAATTCCGAAATAAACTAAAGAAATCAATTTGTGTAACATTCTGTTGTAGTTACAGACTTTAGATCATGTTCCCTGACTGATCAAACATATTTAATAAAATTTATAATTGAAATCGAATTAAATATTTTCTAAAATAGTAAAATCCATAGTGATAGTAATTTATTCGATTCACTGTCCGTGCAGAAGGGATATCTTCGATTCGAAATTTCACGAACAGCCTTCAAAAGCGAAACTGTTACATAAAAACATATTTTTACAATGAGTAAAATACATATATTCATACAACAAGGCTACTGTTTTGTGATTGAAAAAATGTTTAAATGTATTTTTATTCGTGGCGAGCAATCTTACTAAAATATCGTTCCTGCAAATCCTCCGTGGAGCCAGTGGCAGACTACAAAAAAGCTCGAATAAATTTAGCGCTGTTAAATTCATGCGTCGCTTGCAACACAACTTCTGCGTGCATACCTAGTTTGCAGGAAGGGCAACTCTGTTTTCGAAGCTGCATTGTGTTTCCGCATCTGGAATATCGTGAGAAGAAATGACTGCAAGAAAATAGTGCCTCGTTCTCTGTATCTCAAAATGTATAATTACTCTGTGTTCCCCTCACGCTTATTTAAGCAGCCAACTTCTGCAAAGTTGCTTCTGGCGTGGTGCTATTGCACGTAGATGGTGTAATGTTTTTTTAAGTCACTCATATAGGGGAAATTGAGTAAAGTTACGAGTGTATGCAAAACTGTGATTGGAGAGTGGTCGTTGAAAGGGTAGAAATTGAATGGAAGATCTGCATTCGTGTTTTTGTTGAAAAATTGAATAGTGAACGTGTTACGAAATTAATTTCAATAGGCACGAAATGAGGTCAGCTTAACTCTAAAAACAGAACAAGCTTTTTACAATTAGGAATGGTTTAGTGGAATTTAGGAACTATAAATTAGGGTTTTGAGAGGCTTCCTGTTTTGAAAAGTTGCTAACAATTTTTTTAACTATTGACTGCCACAGTTTTTGGGGGGCTTTTAGACTTTTTTAGTTATGTAAACTGACATAAAATACATTTTTAAAAATTTAGTTTAGACTTTAATTAAAGGGTATAAAATGGAATTTTTACTTTTGAGAAAAGAAGATTGAAGTATGGGTACTTTTTCTTTCAGAAAATATCACAAGTTTGTAATAATGTTTAGGTAGAGTATTGTTATAGAACTATGAGACTACTAGGATATTATGGTATATGTCTACTCTATATGTGTTCTACTGTTCTACTATAGTAGTGTACTGCTTTAATATTAGTAGCATATTATGTTTCCACTACTACTTTACTAGCGTACCATTGTACCACTACTAGTGCACAGCTGTATCGTCACTAGTGTATTGCTGTACCGTTACTAGTGTACAACTACACTACTAATGCACAACTGACTCACTAGTAGTATACTAGAGTACTGCTGTATCGCTACTAGTGTTTCATAGCACAACTAGTGTACTATTGTTCCACTACTATTGCATACTACACTGCAGTATATACTGCAAGTTTACTACCGTACTACTAGTACTGTACTAGTATACTATTATACACTACTATATATACTATATATATGTGTAGCATAAATCAGTGGTACCCAAATCTTGCCTGGTAAGAATCATATTTCTCTCGAAATACTTAAGAAGAATTCTACATCTTGTATTTACAGTAATAATATATACGTACACTAATTATCCATATAGCTAAAACATTATAAAGCCCTATCTAAAAACATAGCTGTTTAAAGAACCAGATTTTGTCTAAAATTAATTTGAGTACTAACAATAGACATCCAAAAACCGCAATGAGTATCTCAAACAGCTGTACGTGACTTATACGCTCAAATTGGGCCTTATAGTCCCGCACTGTAATTCAATTTAACCAGTAAATAAATATCAAATGATCCACGAAATTAAATTACACATTTAATGGAAGTTGTCTTCGCAGACGCGCCACACATAACTTTCTGATAGCCCAAGAGATCGTCGCCTGCAGAAATGCGGGACAGTCGCGTGGGAACGCGCGCGCGCGCGCGCGCGTGCACGTTTTTTCCACGGTGTTGATTGACGGCCACGGAGGACTCCAAAACGATCGACCGACAGAGTATCGATCGAACTTAAGAGCCCTCGATTGGCGTAGCTGCCGACAGAGGGCATGTCGCGAAAATACAACCGCGTTATTCGCGGTAGTTGCGTTTTCACCTGACAAGTGAATCGATCAAATTCACCGCCTTCTCCTCACCCCCTCGCCACCTCCTTCCGACGGTCCTTCCGTCGACGCTTCGAAGCAGAGTTCGATCGCGCCGCGACGGTGCTATCAGCGCCACTGTTCGCGTGTTCGAATTCGATCACAGAGGAACTTGTTAACATGCGAAACTTGTTAATATTTTACTGATAGTGTTACGACGCTAAATGAAGACTGAAGTCAAAATTGTCGGCATGCTACTGTCGCTGGTTTACAAGGATTATTTTATTGGGAAGATTGATTCGAAATATTTGTTATTAATACTAAAAAATATTGCTAGAAAATTTATTCGAAATAAATTGATAGTAAAAGATCCATAAAGATCAGGAAAGTTTAGTAAATATTAATATAAATAATTAATACGTTGACTGCCACGCTAAATTCATACAAAATTCTATCACTTTGGCAGTGACTCCAACTTGAAAAAAAATATTTTTTATTCATTTCTGTATTTACTTTAGAGTACTCTCCTTAGTCTAGTTAATTATCATTATAACCGTAGCGATTGTCAGTCATCGTGTCATAGTGGGACTGACAATTATCGGGTAGCAGGTATACGAACACGACGATTTTTCAACTGACAGTAATAGGGACATTGCACTTCTTTATACATTTTCAATTAATCAATTATTAATACATTATATTTAATATATATATAATATCTGTCTTTTACAAAAGAGAAATTAATTCTCCGAGTACTACAATCAAGAGTACTATGTCGGGGTCATTTCTGACCCATACAGCGACGAGTCAAAAATGACTCCAGCACAGTATACCGAGGGTCAAGCAATATTATGCTTAAAACTGCAAAGATTTACAGGTTAAACAACTCCTAAAATAATTAAGCAGAGTTCCGCGATAAGCTTAACGTGGCGGTAATTGGGACACCTACCCTATTCCACGTTTCTCCAGAAACGCCTCGTCAGTTGGACCAATCATAGACCTGGAAAGGGAGCAGAGGACCAATCCTAGTTTGCCTCGTTGCCACTGGCCATGCATACGAACCCAGGATATTTTTTCCTCTGTACACGTACCTACGTATCGCCATTCGAAAGTTAGATTTTTAAACCCGTCGCTCGGTTGCGTCCATGCGAACCTGGCTTGAGGCACACGGGAGGTTGACTCGCACTACTGGGCAGCTCAAGGCTGCCCCGCTCGGTCGCATTCCAACTTTTCCGCCAGCGCGCCTTCTCTCCTATGCACACCGCGTTGCAACGTGTGTCTGCGTGCTGCACACGACCGTAACCAGTTGCACGGCCCTGCATCCTTGCTACATTATGTCGCTGTGTATAATCGGCGCATGCACCACCGGGTAGATTACGTTTCCACGTGTGCACTGGTGTGCAGCAACGGCTTCGCGCAAGATACACCTTCGAGCGTGGATCCACGTTGCAGCTACGTTGCGTCGTGCACGCTGCTTTTGAATTCTGCGATCTGATCTGAAGATTCGAGGATTTCAAAATTTCAAGATTTGGATGTTTCAGAATTTCTAAAATTTCAGATCTCAAGTTTTTAATTCAAATTCTCGAATCTGCAAGTTTTCAGGGTTGCAAATATTGAGATATTTGGGTTGAACGTTATTCAAGTTACAAATCTCTGAATCATTAAGGCTTTGCACTTGCTTGTTCCTTCTAAGGGGGCAAAATGAATGGAAAGTTAGAAGCTTCGAATGCAAAGCGTTGAATATCTAAATTTTCAGATTTTTGAATTTTGTATAGAAGTTTCACTTCCATACAACGTAAAGTAACCTAAACCCTTTTTTCCCTATAAGTGGGCATTCCTCTCGCGCATGGCGAGTTTCATGAACACGTGTAAACCCAGAAAACAGTAACAACTAATCAACTCTTAAGTACCTAAATAACCTGTATAAAGATCCTTTCTCTGTGTCAAAACTCGTTTAGATTACGTTTACACGTGTGCACTGGTGTGTGGCGATGGTTTCGAGCGTGATGCACTTTCGACTGGGGGTCCACGTTGCAGCTATGTTGCATCGTGCATGCTGCTTTTGAATCCTTCACGAAGGACCGCCCTGGAGAGGTGCACGATTTCATCCAAGGGTGGCGAATGTTGCTTTTTCTGGGAGCCTTGCTTGCGCATAGAATGCAACTTCTGCATCCCGATGCGGTTGAATGGAATAATGATGGCTGAATAATAGCTGCTACGGTGCAGGGTTGCGGTTTTCGAGTCAATAGGTTCGAGTGTCTCTTGGCAGTGCTGCTCGTGAAATAAGTGGGTCTTTTTAGTGAGACTACAGCAGGGACTATAGTACCTAAAAAAGTAAGGGCTCAGTTTAGTCGCACTGAGCCACTTAACAACGTGGTTTTTTATTAAAATCGATTACGTATACCGAAAATAAATCGAGGAGGGTTTTTCGATATTTTGATGGAAGAAGAGAATATGTGTCAGTCAACTGCTAAGGGCGAGACGCTACAGTGTTCCTTGACTGGGGTTGATATGAAAGTTGAAGTAACGGGACTCTTTTTTTGGTGGGATTTTTTTTGGAATTTCATGGTGAAATGTTTTGATAGATCTGGAGAGTATTGGAAAGGGAAGTGCTTAATATCGATACGCTTATACCATGACGGTACGAACATAATTAACTTTTCTTGCAAGCTCGTTACTATAATAGTATTCCTTATGGCTTGGAATTGTGATATTTAACCTTTATTGAACGTATGTCACCACCCACGTGATATTATACGTGGACATATAGTAGAATCATTTCCTGGTATCCTATCACTTCTTCCTTTGTCGAGCTGAAAATATCACACTAACACATAAATTACCACCATTACCAACCCCTAAGCTTATAGGGAATATCTACTATGTTGTCTGTACAAAAATAACAAACAGAGTGTCTTATGAAACCGAAATTAGCTCTCTCAAAAAGTGTTCTCTGTTTTGCACCAACATTTGCATTAATTATCTCAGTTTATGGATAATCAAGATACACTCAGATCAAAATTTTCAGAAGCCTCATGCTACTGCGATCCAGTCGAACACGTTTATACGCGTATGTACACACCTGTGCACGATTATACTCATCCCTGCTACATTATATCTCGTCGTATATATCCCCTGACGCATGTCTAGGTGGATTAAACGACGGCGCGCGCGCGCGCTCAGGCTTACCTCCGTGATGGTAGATATATGGTTATTCGGGTGTATAGTGCACGCTGTGTTATATTATGTACGTATGTATCTATGGACGTACGGCTGGATGGATTACGTGGGTTTGTGCATGTGTGGGAATATTCGTACGTGGGAACAGAAATAGGCAGCAGTGTGTGTGTGCCCGTGCATATTCATGACACCCCCATATCGGATCATGTCGCGGGTAATGGTGTTTCTTGCGACTTTCTGAAGAACTTGCTACGAGAATCCTCTTGATTTCGATTTTACTGTTTATAATAGCGTTTCATTCTTTTTGGGGGGAAAATACTAGCAAATTTGTGAATTGTTATTATGACTTACAAGTAAATCATCATGAGAAGTTCTTTCTAGGATTTGTAGCAAATAGGGTACAAATTCTGGGAACTCATGAGACATGAGAAGAAAAGCTCTGCTACTGTTCTTGTGATTTATCTCTAATGATGAATAATATTATTCAGAAATGTTAGAAATACCTCTAATGAAGTAGAACTTGTATTAACTTTATCTTAATGCAGTGCAATTTTATCAATATTCTCATGCCTGCTTCATAGCAGAAATATATTTTAAATTAGATTAGATTCTATGCAGAAGTAAGAATTATACGTACAAGAATGTCAATAACTATGCAATCAGTTTATACGCTGATGCATTGATTTATAGTTCAATCTCAATTTTTAAAATTAAGCATATATGTTATAGTAGATTCCCCTATGAATTACGTAAATCGTTCTACTACTGTCGACAACTCGTCATCTTCCTCCGTCGTAAGCGATACCCGCTGATAAGCGAAGAACCGACGACTCATCCTCCCTTATCTCGCTGGTTGGCCCACTTCGGGAGTACAGATTACGGCTTGTTACCAAAACGGAGCCGGATGCTAATCCATGGCGCTGGCCAATTATTTCGGGGCGGGCGTAAATCAGCGGAGGACACGCGTGCTGTTCTTCCTGAATCTTGGTGTCGGTGGACATCGGCAAAGGGATGGAGCAGCGCCTTCATAGATTTATTTCAGCGAGTGAAACGAATCTTTTGAGAATTTGAAGGTTTTTATGATTTAGATGTTTTAGAATATCTAGAATTTCAGATCTCAAGTTTTTAATTCAAATTCTCGAATCTGCAAGTTTTCAGGATTGTAGATATTGAGATATTTGGGTTGAAAATTATTCAAGTTACAAATCTCTGAATTATTAAGTCTTTGCACTTAGTTGTCCCTTCTGAGGGGACAAAATGAATGGAAAGTCAGAAGCTTCGAATGCAAAGCGTTGAATACCTAAATTTTCAGATTTTAGAGTTTTGTATAGAAGTTTCGCTTCCATTCGACGTAAACTAGTCCAAACCCTTTTTTCCCTATAAGTGCGCACTCCTCCGCGCATGGCGAGTATCATGAACACGAGTAAATCCAAAAAACAGTACCAACTAATCAACTCTTAAGTACCTAGATCCTCCACAAAAATCCCTTTTATGCATCCAAATCTCGAACCCCTAATACTTTCCCACCCTCAACAATACACTAAAAAACCTTCAAAAAAAAATTACCCCAAGTCCACGAAAAAGTCAATTTCACCCTCAACCACATAACTGCTTCAAATTAAACAATTTCTGGTTCCAGTGCCTCCATTAATCCTCACCTCCCTTGCACGAGCCTACGTGCTGGGCCCAAAAAAGCGCGATACCGACAAGTGAAACTTCTGCAGGCATCATTATTCCGTGACGGAACGCCACTAGGATCCAGTTTCCGATCCCAGAACGTGGACACGGGGCGTCGAGGTGATGGTTGCGCGTCGATCGCGCGGGGAAAAAGAAACAAAGCGCGTGGGCGTACGAAAAGCAAAACAACGAACGGCTGAATGTCGCGAGGCAGGGTGAAGGGGGGGTGACTAGGGGGTGAGGAGCCGGTTTGCAGTCCGTGGCAGGGACGGGTGAGGACGAGGAAAAGCAGATTCAACAAGTAGAGGCGACAGCTGCTGATGAGAACGGTTGAGAGCGGCTGGACTTTTAGCTCCTCATTTCGCGCGTACGTGTACGATCCCTCTCGCTGTGTGCTCGCGGTAGTGGGCGCGCGCGGACGACCCAACGTGCTACCACCTTGCCGTACACACGACTCGATCTAGCGGGCAGCATCTGCGTGGGCGTACCGTGTGACATCGTGTAACGTGCAGCGCGCGCGCGCGTGTGTGCAGGGCTTTGTGTAAGTACACAGTTGTCCGCGCGTTAACTTGCCTGCACGTGTCTTGAGAACCTATCGACGTTTTATTTTGTTACACGGTTTTACGCTATCGGCGCTGGTTCAGGTCTTTGTTTTGGTCAGTGACTCTCCTCTGTCAAGGTGACCTATTTTGGTTCAGTTGCATTCTGTGGGAGATTGGGAATGATAATGCGAGGGGATTTAGGTTGTTTGGTGTGGGTGATTATTTGCTATTGATTGATACTATTGGTATTATTATTAGTGATTTGGTAATTATTCATGTTGGTGTTACTGTTGATTGAGGTTTTATGGGGAAAACGAATTTTTTATTTGGACCGGGTGAAGGAGGTTCGGCAGGGGGGATTTGGGAGCCTTTTTTGGGGAGCTGGAATAGTGTAAAATACCTATGTATGTATATTTGAACCTTCAATGTTGAAACTTTCAAACCTTTAAACCTTCTAAGTATTAATTAAATTTTTATCTGACTCTGAACAAATTTTTCAAAATGTGACTTAATATTCTTAGATGATATTACCCTTAATGGTCATTACTCTCGATCCGCTACCAAGTTTCGGTACTTCTGTATACTCGAAACTCTAATTTAAAGAGAAAAATTAGCCACTCTATTAATTGAGCAGAATGACAAGATATCCTAAAGCAGGTAATTGTTGCCAACATACTATAAGACATATAGTGCAGAAGTTAAGAGTTACTACTACTCGTTATACTGTATATGCAAACTTTGAACTCATTCTTATCTGCCATGGTATAACTACTTCACTATAGGAGTCTCGAATTAATTTGCATATCTAATAAATAAATAAACGACTCAAGCACTCGTTCAAAATTCAATAGGAAAAAGCCTAAAGAATACGTACCTACAAAATGCACGCTTTATCTGACTTATAATAAAAGCAAGCAATACGAATCCTGAAAACGGTATAGAATCTTTTCCTACACTCTTATTTTAGCGAGCATTCAAAGGGTTAAGAAGAAAGAAAGACAGTGTCCTCCCAGTTTTCCACCGTGAATTCCTGGCTCGGCTCCGAAGTAGGGCATCCCGTGGAAGCGGAACACATCCGTCGTTTTCGTCGTCCCGCTACGTTAGACCGAGCCAAAGTGGCTCGCGCTATTTGGAAGACGCTGGCGCAAGCGTGCACCGTCTTTCACATGCCGCTGTCGACGCATGTGCATCGATAATGCGTGTGAAAAACTCGCGTCGAGGTGTCCCATTGCAACTGAGACTCCAACTATTCCCGTTCTACTTTTCCATGTTCTGAGATTTCAATACAGTGTCCTCACTTTATAGGCTCAGGACTTATTAACAAGTTTATAGCGTGGTGCACTCATTGGCAAATTCACTTTACATAAGAGCTAATATTCTTCGAATTGTAGGGACTCAGAGAAAATTATTGGAGTCATTGTAAGTCATTTTGAGACGTTTCAATTTTTTGGAGAATGTCTGTAACTATACACGTGCCTGTACTTTGTTTCAAAAATGTGGATATGTGTATACGATACTTATTAGATACTTTCGTGATTGTTCTAGAGTTAAAAGCTAGAAGTTAATTAAAATTTCATTTCTAAATGTGACCACACACTCAGTACAGAAATATGGCCATGATTTGCATACAGCATTATATACGTAAGGTGTTTGACGATAGGTATAACAAATTTCAAGATGTAATTCTATATGCTACTAAAACAGAACGAAAATTAAAACTGATGAAATTGTATTTGGGACTTCGTTTCAGGGATATTAGGTATTAAAGTTTACTCGAAGTGAGTCTGACTTCGAGCTTATTCTACTTACAGCGCGACGCGTATTAGCCTCAGGTCAGACACAGAGTAGAATAAGTAGAATAAGTCAAGTCAGACATATATGACGGGCACTTTAGATGTATCTTTGACAATTAATTCAGGAATAAAGCCCCAAATACAATTTCCTCATTTTTGACTTTCGTCTTATTTCAGCATATAGAATCATACCTGCCATATTGAACATCCTGTATACGTATGTATACTAAACAAGTATGAATATAATTTTTCTTTCATTTCTCTCCAATTACAATATAAGAATGAAAATACACTCTTTACATATGTACATACGTACACTATTATGTGTAAATATTTGAACACTTTCACATTACTACAATATATAAAATACACCAACTAAAATCCTCTGATACAGTTTTGCCTACAATCCTCATCTCAGACGTTTATATAAGGTTAACAACTACCGATGAGAATAATATTTGACATCAATTAGTGCAAATAAAAGAGCGTAAATATTCTATGAATTTCCAATAACGTGAAAGTGTCCAAATACTCATGCACGATAGTGTACATAACTTCCCATCCTTCGCCCACTATTCCTCTATCCATCCCTACTATCCTCAGACTCGACTCACGGAGTCACCGACGAATCGTCGGTCCAAACATCAAAGAGTTCCCTACTGGAAGCATACCGCCAGCGCAGAGTCCGCGAAAAACAAAGGCCAGAGGGCTAAACGACGCAAGAAGGGGGGGAAAAAGGACGAAAAGAGGGGGAGTACAGCGCGTCATAGCACGAGGAGGAAGTACGAGCTGGAAGTGGAAAGTTGATTTACGTACTCGGCCGATCTTGACCCAGAGCTCGTTTTTGCGTGTACGTGGCGGTGTACGTGCACGTACGCGCGTGTGTACGACACGGGGGGATTCCAACAACGCGCCATCTATCAAGCGGC
The DNA here is from genome assembly GCF_051401765.1 of Calliopsis andreniformis. Lineage (NCBI taxonomy): Eukaryota > Metazoa > Arthropoda > Insecta > Hymenoptera > Andrenidae > Calliopsis > Calliopsis andreniformis. The sequence goes on from NC_135066.1 coordinate 15,590,048, forward strand.
CCACCTGCTGCCGGTGGCATTGAATCGGCGAATAGACAAAGGAAATCTCGCCGAAGGAACGGAAGAAGAGAGGACGGAGAAAGAAGACGCGACTTGGTCGCGGGGGAGGAGGGAAATAAGAAGGCGAAGGAGAGGGTGGAGGACGGGCGGAGGAGGGCGAGTTCTTTCCAAGTTTCAGGGAGGGGGCAGAATTACGGGGAAGTCGGGAAACAACGCGTGTTTCGTTTGTCAACCGTAATCGCGATCTTGGCGCCGTCAGGAGGTCGGGAGATCAAGTACCCTCGGGGAAAGATTTTCGCGGTTTTTTAGTTACCTCGGGTGGCTAATTTACTCGTAATTGGCGGCGTGAGTTTATTTTTCTTGATTCAACTACGTCCACTTTAGGGTCTTTTTTTGAGCGACTGCGGATTTTTATGCAATTTCATTATTCGGCGAACTAAGTTAAAAAAATGGAATCTACATAAGGTATGACTTCATCCTTCAAGTAGTATCATTTATGCTTTACTTCTCATATTTTCTATATTTTTCAATTTTATATATATGAATGTATAACTTTTTGAATATTTAAAATTTCCATAATTGCATACAAATCCATAGTGTACTTATGACTTAAATATAGATGGAGCAACAGCAGTGTTGTTTAATTAAGTAGGCTAGATTATGTGGTTATTTCAGATGGCAAAATGATTGGTTCAAAAATTCTTGAACCTTTTCGATGTTGATGTTCGTCATGAAAAGGTGGCATTTTTTTGTTTAATGGCGAGAATACTTATTATGTAGTAAAAAAGTTAAGCATATAAGGGTACATTTTCACAATGATATAAAACAATTAAAGGGTCACGTTTATTATTTTTTTCAGACTTTATCTTTTTTTGAAAAATGTAATACAATCAAGTTTAGTTTAGAACTAAGATTACAGGTTACGTTTTGCCAATTTTTCTGCATTCGAAATGTGTTCTATCCAAATGTATTTGAATATTTGAATGCTTCGGTAGTTCCATTACTTAGGGTATAGATATTACTTAAATAATATCAGGATACTTAGTCATTCGAATATTACCGTAGCATTCAAATATTCGAATACAAAGAAAAATTCAGAAATTTTCAATTCTAATTTCATTAAAATTTGACAATATACGAGCAACTTTGTTAAACTACAAAGTTGCTTCTCACTAATTCTACTAAACTCAGGCCTGTAACAGTACTTTCGTAAGTTCTACAAAAGACTTCAGTAACTTCACCTTAACATCTCTTTTCCACGTAATCTCAGCACTGATTCCCACCTCAGGCCATTTTCTCAGGACACACGATCAACGTTGAAATCATTAGCGCCCTCTAAGACCCTAGTATCACTCCCCGTCAGATCAGCAACAGAAAATCCTAAAGGCAAGGTTGATCGTCGACACATATCCGCATCGATGCAGCAGAGCCACACCTTCGATCTCTCTCCGCGGCGTAGCGGACCGTGTCGTTGCCGCCTTTTTTTTTCAAAATATCGCGCCTGTTCTGCGATTGGTGTACGCGAGGCTTCGCGAACGAGGATAAAGAAGAGGAGCGGCGGCGGCTGTTGAAGAAGGAAGAGGAGAACGCCGGGCCCGTGGCACACTTAGGCGACTGTGAGTCACACGGAGTGTATTGAATCGGCAGAAAGCAACGAGAGAGGCGGTCGACACACTTCGACGAGAGAGCAACCGGCATCGTCGGCCACGAGACACTCCCATTGCAAAATGCGCCGCATCTTTCTCTCCTCCGCCATCTTTTTTTTTTTTCAATTTCGTGCGCTAGTGGTAGTCTTCTGAAGCTTTGTTCCATTTGAGGGAGGTGGGCCTAAATTTTTCGGGGTATTCCATCATCCCTGCCAGGAAGTTTTCGATCAAACGCAATAATATGAAGATATTTAGCAATATGGTGAACCTGCAGGATCGGTCATCACCGCCGATTTCGATGAGCTTTGAGTATATTATAGACGACGAGGTTTTGAACAACTTTTTTCTATATGTATAATAGGCCCTCGGCTTTAGTTTCAAAGTTATAAGCGAAAATCGAAATCAGTGATGATGTGAATGAATAGGTTGATCTGATAAGTTTAAAAAAAAATCTGCCAGGTGACCTAACATGTTACAAGGATTCAGTGGATCTAAATTGACCCAATAGAAAAAAGTAACGGACACTGAACTGTCTTGGAAAAGTAGAATGCAAGATAGATTTAGGTTATCCTTGCACCCTGGGTCTTGATAGGGTGTTGAGTCACCTGGGGGATTTTTTTTGGACTTGTCCACTGGGTCAACTTATTCCAGTAAGTAAAGGTTTCGAAAACAATGCTCGAGTTTGATAATTAAATCTAAATTGTCCACCACTTATAATATGACTTATAATAATTATAAAGACAACTTCACGAACTGTGCCGAGTTGACATTTTCTAATGCTTCTTTTGGCTTCTGGAGGATAGATCTTCGAAGTTTTAAGAGATCGATAACAATTGTCTCTTGGTCCATAATAAATATAAGGAACTGTTGAGCCTCCAGTTTAAGATACAACTTTTGATACAAGTTTATTAGATACAAAGTTTTGAACTCTATAGATTTATGACATGCTTATAAAGCTAGAATTGATAAAACAGATGAAATCTAAAATAGAATTGATCGAGCAATATATACTATATAGGACTAGAAACAAATTAAATAAACACAGTTACTCGACTAAGAGTAAATTAAAAGTCAGAGGTATCTAAATGATGAGAAAAAGAATCTGGTCAGTTTCGTTAGCGCGCATCATGGTTTCTCAATCAATGGGATGGGAAAATCGCGGGAAATTCAAGCACTGCACCAAGGGAATTCGATCACAGACAGGGCCAGAACATAGGCAGTGATCGTGGAATCACCGTGACATGCTTAGGATCCCAGAGACAGCTAGACACTTCCGACTACTTGGTTCGACCTTGACTCCTCGGGAACTTACTCGGGCCCAGTGATTTCCGGAAGTCATGGAGGACCATGGAAAAGACGATTTTTGGATTTGCTATTTATATGACTATTTTAAGCATAAAATCACCTTTAATTTTTAAACGATAATAAATTACGTAACATATTGCATATTTTTTATGATTTCTTTTAACTATTGTTTGAGTATTAAGTAACTTATGTTTCTACAGTATTTAATTTATATGTAGAACTTGTAAAAAATGATTCCATTTTTAATAGAGAAATACAATATCCAAAATTTCATGAACAAGCTAACAGTTTGAAACTTGATTTACCCAATTTAAGTATTTGAAGATAATTTTGTATAAATTTCATTATCAAGTATTCAGCTGACATGAACTCTAGTTCAAAGTGAGAATCCGGAGTGATGTTGGTTCTATAATTCATTGCAATACACGTTATCCATAATCTGTCTAATTCTACTTGACTTTCAGTTCATCGAAAATTCTGCCAGCGGATCGATTTCAATCAATAATAGACTATCTTCCACGTTCATTTTCGCGTAGGTTCTTAGACAGTACTCAAAGTTGAAATAATTTCCGAATGTTAAGGTTACGTCTACAGGGGATGAATAATTCAGCAATTTATTCGAATTCTGGAAAGCTTATATTCGATACAACGCCTTTAAATAATTAATATATCAATTACAATCGTACCGATCCCATTCACTGTCTACTCGTGATTACATTTAAAAAAAAACTGCATTAATATTTTAATTAAGATCTGCTAAATTTAATTAATGCATACATTAATAAATTATCCCTTCAGGCAACTTTATTACACGGAAACTGGGCGCATAAATATTTTTCCGACTCGTAAACCATTATCACTTTCTCAGTATTATTCTGCTCTACAATATCCAGCCCTTCAGATGGGAATATCATCTTTAAATGAGAAAAATATATCGAACGAAGTAGCCCCTATTAATAATACCATTTCGTTATGTAATCTTATTATCTCGATTACAAACTGACTACACAAATACTTGTTCGACCCGCTGTACATTCGGGGAATCGGTTTTTCATCGATGAATATTTCAATGTTGACAGCATGTTTACGTTCTAATAGCTTCCCTCCGGGGCGCGAAACGCGGAAGGACCGATGAATTCCATGCAAATATTGTAACCTTGGCTAAAGGCTCTCCCTTTCTCTCGTAGCCTCTTTCTACACAGTGACCTATTTAGGCATGGGCAAGGTCGTTTGGTCTCCCAACGCATTCACCGCGAGCGTAACCTACCTGCTGAATTATCATTCGAAGTTGCATAACTCACGCGTTCTAGCCGACGCTGGTGTAAACAACACCACTTTCTGTATTATCTTTCGCAAGGTCGCCCAGTGCTCGGGTAGACATTACACGGATCCGCTTGTGGAAGTTATTACCTAATAATTATTATGTATAACAATACAGAACTTAATAATACTTGGTACCTTTCGAACTTTCGACGAGTAAAAAAGTTTGGGTGTCGATGTGAATCCTGATAAACACAGGGTATACAAGCTGGAGCAGGCAATCTAAATATGTACTTCCTCTGTTTTTAATAATATGAAATTTTAAAACGCTATAAAAAGATAGTCATACCCAAAAGATTATTCTTCCATGATACTTCTTCGAAATATTGAAATTATGACGTGGACGATTTTCGTGTCATTAAAAACAGAGGATATATTTAGGTGGGCTATTTCAGTGTGGATACCCTGTATTTTGTTCCTCTTTGTGAACTGGTTTTTATAGTTAATAGGATATATGACTTAATTACTTGTGAATATAATGGAGTGGATTTATGGACAGTATAATTATTTATTGTCTTTTAAATTAAACATCTTTATGATATGGATTAGAAAAAAATTATTTTCAGTACCTATACGTAGGTGTGAGTAGGAAAAAGTAGAATCTTGTTACAAATTTGTTATACCTTCCATTTTCGATCCTTTTAAACCTACGACCTAATATTCTCTAAAGCTACCTAACTAAACTAAACAAAATCCTTAGTGTTCTCAACAATTAAAAACCATTTACAGCACCAATACTACATAACTATTACATAATACTTCTCTTACAATCCTTACATTACCAGTACTAATATTCATTACAGATGAATCTCACTACATTAGCTAACTAAATTAGACAAAATCCCCAGTATTTTCAACAATTGAAAACCACCTGCAGCCCCAACACTACATAACAATTGCATAATGCTTCCCTTATAATCCTCACACTATGACTAATACTATTATCTCTTACACTACATCACGTAAGAGTAAGAAACAAATTAGTTTCATAATTCCAAGCCCCAGCATTACGTTCCCACAGACCTCCACAACACAATTCAAAGCACCCCCTCAGTATCTACCACTAGAACCCGCCAGATTCCCTTCAGAATGATATAATATTCGTAAAATAGAAACATCTCGACCGAAGTCATTGTCCCATCCTCCTTGCTGTGCCATCCTTCCGGTTCCCCCCCACTTGTTCCCTCGTTCCACCACGCTAGACAAGGGATCAAGTGATTCATCCAGAACTCCCACACCGAGCACGAGAGTCCCTTCCCTATCGATCTTCGTCCGTGCTCGACTTCCCCGATGCAAGACGATCGCGATACCGATTCCTCGCTTATTCCCGCGACGTTCACGCGTGTCGGGAGGTTTAAGAAGTTCTTAACATTGGCGTCATGTAATCCTGCAGCCTTCGCCAGCCTCAAGGACCGACGCGAGCACGACGAAGCCGAGCCAAGGTCGGCTGGCGCGCCCGAAATCCTGAAACCGTGACACCAGTGCCTCGGCTCGATCGAATGGAACTTTCTGGCTCCACTCGGTTACACGTAAACGCGACTCTGCCTCTGCTGAATCGAGGAGTGAGGAAAAGGGGTGACGAACTGTATCCATGGATCACCGATTTAGGACTGTTTCATAAACCTCGAGTGGTATTTATAGGACCTAGTTTCTATAATTGTGGTACAATAATATCCTGCTTCGATGCTTTCTGTGACTTCTGTTTTAATTACATCTCGCTATTTAAATTATGTCCCGCTGTGAGCTCGATACTCATTGGAGGTGAGGGACTTATGATGTTTAAGAGCAGGCACGTCGCAATAGAAGTGTTGATTGACTGGGTTTTGTGTGATTTTTAAGTGTTGGACTGTAATATTGTTTGGATGTGAAGTCGTAACTCATTGCCATTAAGGAATTTACGGAATTTATATATTTATCAATTGAATTATAGGTATTCAATTTCTGTATTAGATTCTTCTAAATTGACTATTACATTCTTTCGCTGGAAGATCGCTACTCGTCACCGATAAGAGGCTTATGATGCCTCAGAGAAAATAAGTTGTAATATATGTAAGTATGTCGATTGAATTATTGTCGAGTTTCCAATACTGTATCTAAAGTAGTACCTTCAGTTTTTATTTTTGCCCTCTAAAATACTTTATAATTATTGCTAAAATATAAACAAATACATATTCCACAAATACAGGTGTCTAAATTTTATAATGTTTATCTATATAAACAAATAAACAGTATAGCTAGATCTCATCTAACTGTAACGTTTATCAAACAAAAAATGCACATAGAAAAAGAAGCTTAGAAAAGCACGTCCAAAATTTTCAAACATATAATTTTTCAGATATGCCAGTAAGCTGGTCTATATTCTGTTTCACAATTTCATCGAAAACACCTCGAAAACGTGATTCTCTACATACTTCCTACAGCATTCTCTACATACTTTCAGGAGCCTGACCCGACTCAACCCTATCTCCTTCCGATCTGTCCTGGATCTCGGGTGCCCAACATTTTTGAGTGTCAAACGTACCATGTACCTTCGATTATCCAGATTGACTGTGTCGAACACCCACGCTCAACCCCGCAATCGCCAGTAAACGCTCAGACCCCTCAGCAAGAAACACGCACAAAAAACAAGCTCAAGCTCGGGAAAGAAAAAAGCGCAAGTACTACTCTGAGCATTAAGAAAGATCATAACTCAACTACTCGTCTCCCTAGCCCCCCAGCCCCCAAAAACTTTGTCTCAGACCGACCAGAAGAAATGGAACTGCGATCGAGAGCAGCGAGCATCCTCTCCCCAGAGTTTCGCAAAAACTACCCCGCCAATATCGGTGTTCACGGGTCGCCACGCGGATGAATCGCAGAATTTCCACGACTTCGCCGCGCGCAAAACCCTCCCCTGGATGCGCGCGGAGAACTTGTTTGATTAACAGTGGTCGCGCGGCGGTCAGTAGAACGATTCCGTCGGTGGTCAGACTCGGCTGAAATTCTTCTACACGCGCGATTAATCGAACGCTGCTCATATCCCTCCTTTCCTTCTCTTCTGTCTCTCGTGGTGATCCACTGGCGATATGAGTATTTGAGTTTACATGTTCGTTCTCTTTTTTAAGGTGAATGGAGGGGAAGAAGGAGGAAATAAGAGGGGTGACAGAGGCAGGGATTCGTCATTAAAACAGGTTGCTCACTGCCGATTCTGAATTTGCTCAGATCGTTTTTGGGAGTTTTGCGAGAAAACGTGATTCTACATAGGCTGGCTAGCGCGCGATTTGTATTGGCTTTTATGGGAATTGTGCTGCCCTTTCAGGCGATTTTTCTTTTGATCCTCTGCTTCGATGATCTATATAGGATCTGTTTTAGTCTATACGCTTAGAGCCAGGTGGATTGTGGGTGGTATCTACTAGTCAGTTTTGGGAGAATACTTTTTTAAACAGGTGTTTGGTTCTGGTTGTGGCTTCTTGGTTCTGATTAAAATTAGTTTATAATAAATTTTGTTTGGCAGTCAGAGAGAGCTTTCTAGATTAGCTTCTTTTTATGTAACTGTGCATATCTATTCTTTTTTAGCCTATTAAACAGGACCTAGTATAATATAATACCATCATCTAATTTATCTATATACTGTAAATATAACTATCCTGATGAAATTTTAACACTTTCCTTAATTTTTTCAAAAATTTGTATTACGAAATAGTTGAGCTTATGATCAACCACAATTTTTTATTCGAATTCTAATCGAAGACATGAATGCTAGCTTGTATTTCTTTAATTAAAAGCATATTTTTAGAATGTGTTGGTAATTATGAAAGTGGTGTAAATCAAAACTTTCAAGGTATTCAATTTATCACTCATTATGTAACGTAAATCACTCATTAAATATAATGATAAATTCCACTCTTTTAAATTTTTTACTTAAATCACTTTCGTAATTATCAACATAACCATGTTTTATCAGAGCGAATTATAACAAATGCAAATAACCCGTTAAGCAAATATAAATAAAGTAGAGCGAGTGTCGATATGAATATGCCATTTTTTATTGACCCAAGAATTTATGAAATTTTATTCAAATGCAACAATATCGATGGGTCGTAGAGTATCAATGAAGAGAACGTGTCTGTATCACTGACGAGTTGTAATCCGTTCACCCTATCGATACTAAGCGGTCTGATAATTAAATAACGGGGCTGACGCTACGGGCAGACAAATTAATGTCCCCAGTCAAGCGGCGAGTATTGTACTGTTGATTTTGGATCCCGTCCCTGTCGCAAATGTCGCTTTAATCTGTTCGACTGGTGTGTACCGATGACTTATCCCCGTTTTTCCTTCGTCCTGCGTTCAGCGAACGATGAATATTAACGCGCGGTAATTTTTCTATGAGATCAAATGCACAAGATATCGGTGCTGTGATTGGTTGGCCCCGACGTGATATCGTGGGAAATGAATCGGATGGAAACGTGTTTGCGAGTGTTAACGCTCATCATAAACAAATGTCAATGTTTATAAATTTCAATACCTACCATTGTTTTTATAGATTAACAATTTCTTTCCCTATCTGTTTTGATAAATTTTATAAGTTTGACTTTTTTTAGTTTTTGTGATGGAGGTATGTATGTACGTAAACTTGAAGACTAATAGTATTAACCATTGACTGTATAGAAATGAGTTAACTCTTGTCACAGAAATTATTTTTTAAATAGTAAAATATATGTACAACTGGCCAGAAGAATATCACATTTTGAAGACACGAAAGTCTCGAAAAGGGCAAAGAGAACATTTCTATTCTTAAATTTATTGAAAAATCTTGTGCTTGAAATTTAGAGAATCACAGATAAGACAAAATTAAATGAAAATTCGATAGCTTCTATTTGCTGCAGTTTTCTGGCCATAGTAGAGGGTAATAGGAAACTAAAGGGGCTACTGCCAATCGATCGGGTCAAAAATGAATTTTACTCTTAGAGTTTTCAAACAATGAGACTCGTATTAATCGAATCCTAAAAACCTATTTGATTTCCAGCATTTACGTTTAACTCCAATCATTCGCCTCCAACTTTAACCCAAGAAACTTTAATATCTCAATAACTGTCTGCAGTATCTCGTAAATACAGTAATTTCAGTTATCATCAAAAATCTATTCCAAAACGTTATCAAATCAATATAGAGCCGATAGAATAATAATTACAGGATCAATATCAGAACCGATATTGGAATCGCGACCCAGTGAAAAATACTTCGAAATTTCGGTTCCCCCTGAAGCTATCCAAAATAAAGATCCTCTATAACTATTTCATCCAGAGCCTCGACCTAACAATTTAAAACAGTTCTTCCTAAAGCCTTCTGAGTCCCTGCGCCCAATACAGCCACATCCAGCTCGTTTCTCCGTTCCCGCGCAACGCGAGCGGCTCGAGGGATCGTGCACCGGCCTGCTGCAACTGCAGTGCGGGACTGCGGCGTTGCATCTAGCGAGGCGGCGTCGGAGGCTTCGGCCAGCCGCAGAGGCCTGAAAGCTGTATGAGAGCGGGAGTCGGTTTCCAGCGAGGATGGAAAGAGCGAAGAGGAGCACAGTCGAACGGAGAGAGAACGGGAGAGATGCGCGGAAAGTGGTCGAAAAGAAGACAGGAACGTGGAAAGCGAAGCGAGGGGTGCAGAGAGACAGAGAGGGACATGGGAGAGAAGGAAAGGAGAGCCACGTGGTTGCCGGTCCACGTCAACCTCGTCACACGCAGCAGGAAAGAGAAACACTCCCCATTCGTCTCTCCGTGCCTCCTTTCTTCCCCCTTCGGTCTCTCACCGTCCCAGCGTCTCGCTCCGAGCCTAACCTGATCTCTGCTCCCACCCCTTCCCCCGACGCTGGCGCCCTCTGCGTCCCACGCTCGACGCGCCCCCTTCCAAACCTCCATCTCCTTCCCGCTAACGTAATTGTCCAGCTATTCGTTTCTCCGTCCTCTGCTCCTCCGCTTTTTCCCCCATCTACCCTCTCCCTCTGCCCACCTCTCGCGATCCCATCTCTCTCCCTCCACGGGCCGCGATATCCCTCCAGCCACGATCCCCTTTTTTCCCTCCCCTCCTCGCCCCGCGGCGCTGCCCGTTCCTCTCGCGCGTAACGCGCGATCCGGCCCGAAACGAAACTTTTTGACGTTTTTCGCGCACCCACCCTAGGAATATGGACATACGTCAACCTCGTGTGTGGGGAATGCGCCAGGTCCGTGACGGGCGCGCGCCATTGGCCCGCCCGCGGGCCAATCGCCGCTCGCCTCGCAGCGGGGAATATTCCGAGGGATGCTGTGGCGTCCGTGGAAAGCGGTCGGAGGGGTGGAAAGCCGGCGGGACGAGGGGGTGGGAACGGGAGAGCGGCGAGGCGCAGGGCCGTAAGGCGTCCTGGTGGCTCACGATCGAAGGAAAAACCCGGACGGAACTGGAAGTTGATTAGGAGCCCGTCGATACTGAGGGATGTATTTTTATGGCGGCTGAAAGGTAAATGGAGTGAAAATCATGGGGAGGAGCATCGCCAGGTCCCCTCGGATTTATGGAATCGCGAGGTTCCTAGGGAATTTTCTCTTGGCTTCCATATCGCGACCCATGGCGACCTGTTTCTGAGGGAAGGTTTCTCAGGGAAGGTCTCTGATATTCGTTTCTAACGTTCACAGTTTTGTCCTTCGCGGGTCTGGGCACCTTTGGAGGTAGCTTTCACGAGGGGGTCTGTTGGAAGAATCGCGCGGGGTAGAAAGGAGCTTAGATCGCTAGTAACGAAGCTTGACGTACGGCACTGGATGGAAGGAAACGCGATGGACGCGGGGTCCCGGGGGACTGCGAGCGAGCGAACAAAGGACGCTTTGAAGGGAGAAGAGGAAGACTCGAGGAGAGAGCCTCGCCTCGTTCCCTTTCCCTGATAGCTGGCAGAGAGGGATCTCCGCTCATCTGTTCTTGCCCTGCGGTAGGTTAGGTGGATACATTTGCCTCTCTCTACCTCGCTCTTTTACTCTCTCGCCCCTGTCGGTCGCCCCGTTCCTCGTGGTGGTGCACTCGGCGCTCTATCCTACGAAAGCCAACCCCCACAGGAGCCACGAAGCAGAAGGATCCCCAGCTTCGTTCCCGTTAGCTCTCCTGAGCCACGCGATATTCCCTACCCCCGATTTTCGTAACCGTCCGCATTTTCAATCGGTCGGGACTCTCTTAACGAAAATTCGAGGCGCTAAAGTCTCCAGGAACATCTAATGCTATATGAAGATAAGTACGCAACCAGTGGAGCCAAGACGATCATCACAGTGTACATAGTTAGTGCACACGCAGTTCTATCGTGGAGTTGATACTGTGAGAATACATTATGATGATGATTGTGTCTTGGCTCCACTGCTTGTGTACTTCTCTACGATCATTTCTATTTCTTTCTTTTCGTGTAGGATTCTAAGAGTCATCGAGTTCGAAATTGTAGGGGCTCTTGTAGAACAGAGACACTTCATGTGAGACACATTTTAGCAACATTTCGGGATAAAGATCAGGGGTACAGTACGCTCTTGTCTGGGAACTATTCTGGTTTCTTCAGGTACCTCCAGTTCTTCGGGTACTTCCCAACACTCAGACTCCTCAACGTTCCTCCCCGTCGTCTATCGAGGAGTCAGCACCGCGGCAACGTGGGCGTCTGGGGGAACGAGAAAGCCCCTAGAAAGGATTCTAAACGTAGCATTAAAAAAGTCCTAGCGACGTATATAATACAATAATCCAGAGACGCGATGGTGTAGCTGAACTCGGTTCTCGAGGAGTCCAGGCATCGCCCGAGTCTCTATAATATTCTCGGAGAGATATTTCAGAGAGAGGGACTCCGGCGAAGCCTGTCTAACGACGCTGGGAGACTAGAAAGAGAGAAATATACGCACGCAGACGCGCTCGCCTCGACGTGCACGGTCGAATATGCGGCAAGAAAGAGAGAACGACGAAGAAGAAGGAGGGAGACGCTCCTCGTCCAACCAGTTCTTTAATCTCCCGTCTCTGTCCCTCCCCTCTCGCGCGGTCACGTTGCGTCCCTCTCTCACCCTCGCCCACTCGTTCATCGAGCGTCCTCGTCTCTCCCTATTTCGCCTACGTCATTTCCCGACCGTCCTCCTCGTTCACGTTCACCGCCATATTTCCGTCTCCCTCCGTCAGCTACCTCTTTGCTGCCTCTCTTCCGTCTCTCTCCTCCCCCTTCTCGCCCCTGTCGTCATTCGTGCCTGGCATGCCTGCCTCTCTCTCTAGCTCCATCCTCGACGCTCTCCTACGTCCCAGGCTAGCACCGTCCTCGTCCCCCTGCCCCAACTCGCAGGCACCAACACACAGAGAACTCGTACATTACTCGCTCCTCTCGCTCCCTATCGTTCCGTCCCCCTCCAGCCCCTGAACCGTCGGTAATATTTCTCGTCCCTTTTGCTTACGCTGTTATTTCTCTCCGACCTCCGCGCTCGGCAGATACGCGCGCAATAGCTGGTTTCGAGAGACGGAAAAACAGGCGGATGGAGGGAAAGAGAGAGGACAGAGGAGAGAGAGAGAGAGAGAGAGATGGGGACGTCAGGCGATACTCCCGAGTCCTAAGATGAAGAGAGCTGCGGGGAGAGCGCAGGGAGAACGGTGTAGGACGAGAGATCGTGTCCAGGCACTAGCCCGTCTCTCTTCTCTGGCTTCGTCCCCTTTCCTTCAGTCCCAGAGATTTTAATTTCGCTGGATGAGTATTTATCTCGGGCTCGTAGGTCCCGTAATGAAGAAGGTGTATTTTCGGGACGGTGTAAATCAACCGAGTCAGGGGGGAATACGTGTGCCCGCGCGTATTACTCCCGCGGATCTATTTAAGCGCGCCGCTCGGGCACGCGAGGCGTCGAGCGCGTTGCCGCGAGGCTGGGCGAGCGTGTTGGTGAATACACGTGGGGCCCTCCTCCGCTTTGACATCGAGGGAAGCGTGTCTAAATTGGGAGACGGAGTGGGGGCCCGGTGGTGGACCAGTCGCGAGAGGGGAGCAGACGGGGGAATTACCTTCTACTTGCTTCTTCTTTCGCTGGCAACCCTCTGCGCCGGCCGCGGCTCAAACACACCCACGCTTCGGAGCGTCCCTCGTGTCAGGTCGACGGGCGGACGGTTCGAGCTGGGAGACACGGGCACTGTTAAGATTTCCGATGCGATCAGTGTCTCGCAAGCGTTAACGCAGAGGATAGGTCGCGGAGATGAGTTTTATTTTCGACGGGGATCGCGGAACGACTCACGGTAACAGGCTTTAATCTGAGAGCTGGTTCTAAGAGCCTCGCCAGGGGGAGAAGTGTGAGACGTTCGATGAGCTTCAGTGGGAGGTTTAACACATTCGGGACCAGTGGATTTTGCTGAGACTGTCCTCAGCGGATGGTAACAGTCTTTTCAGCAGAAAAATGTCTCACATGCTGTGACCTTGGTTAATGAGGACAGCTATTCTTTGACGCAAGGGGTGGGTTAACGGACTCGAATGCGTTAAACTAAACAGTTTGCAGTTTTGCTGAGACGTATGCAGAAACGGATTCTGAAATGGATTTTTGGGAAAATATGAGGAGTTTGTAGGTACCTGGAACTACGTTTGCATTGGGCAACTTTTGGTAGGGCAGCTGAGTTGGGCAACCTGGAGTTGATCACAGTCGTCCGCCTGAATTTAGTTTCAAGCAAGTTGAAACGACAATTGAAGGGCTGAGTGCAAGAACCAGTCATCTTCAATTTTTAGCAAAAACGACGACATTTGTGCAAGTTTTAATGTACTTTAATATTCAGTATTTTTTTCTAAAATTCATTGTAAAATCTTTAAAACCTGGAGCTGACTGATTTTTGCACCCAATCCTTCAAACTTGATCGATTTTAGGCAGCCCAACTCGGTTGCCTAATGTAAACTTAGCTTAAGAGCTACAGAGTGAAGTCCTTTATTTTATATTTGAGGAAAGCTGAAAAACAACTGTTTTTATTGAGAATAGTCTACAGTATTATTAGTAAATCGTTTCTATTTATAGCGTAATAAAAATAGATTTCTATTATTCTGATAAGACAAAGAGGAAGTAGTGAAATGGTATATGAAACTCAATTTGAAAAAAAATGGACTTGAGGTCAGTCTGGCTCTCAGTTATACAAATATTCTTTTTATTGGGAAGAGTAATGTTTAAGAGGAAATTAAGGGGTGGTTTCTGTGAGCTTTAATGTAAGATAACTGAGATCATGGATATGAAATTTTGAGAGAATTATAAATCAGCATTGATATACTTGGGAAGGTAGAGGACATCAATAAAATTATGTTTCCAGAATTGGAGGCTAATTCTCATATTATGTAGACTACAGGTTTCGCTTGAGTAAACTGTATTTTCTCGGTCTATGGTCGCTATTATTTACAACAGTTCATAGAACCAAGGGTATAGATAGTCTCCTATAATTATCATTTTTGAATAGGCATACAAATACATTCAATAGACGATTCTGTCGTTCTCTATCAAGAATTAGAAGACAAAAATTGAAACATTAGAACATGAAACTTCTTAAATTTTTGACCCTTTCTGAACTATCTCTCATTTCAGAATTTGAAAATCTGTATACTACAACAATCATTTGAGAATTTCAGATCATCCATACTAAGAAAATAAAGAGCTCGTGAAGCTATTACGCGCACTTAAAACTTAAAACCCAGTCAATCAATCTAAATAAATTTCTCTAAAATCTCTGACGACTCTAAAAGATTCTTCTTTTACACTTCACAAACTAATTACTATTATAATAATCTCTCGAACAAAAACATGTCTCCTCATCCACCCCACATCTCCCACTGAACCCAAAGTCCACCATAGCCTCATCCCCAAAGTGACAACCATTCTCCGTCACCCAGCGACAGTCACCCCGTCGCGCCAAAGCGAGCGCAAGAAAACAGAGCCGGGAGAGCCGTTCTCGAAACCAGACCGTCAGAAACCAAAGCAAAACGCGTGAGAGGGTTGAAAGAGAAGGGGAAGAGGGGGGCGCAGAAGTCCGCCGAAAGACTGCGCCGCGAAATGACACAGGAATCAAAGGGAAGCAAGGGTAGAAAGCGTAGAGGGGGTGTGGATGGTCGCTGAGAACGCGCGATAGAAACGGAGGGAGGAAGATCAAAGCGCGAACAAACGGGGAACCGGAAGAACGGAGTCGCGCAAAAGCTTCGCTCGAAGGAGGGGCAGGGAGAACACGGTAGAAAAACACCGTTGGAACATGTAAAATTCAGCAAAGTGTAGGCATCGGGATAAACGAAAGGTCGGGGGACGAAGGAGGCGGGAGAGAGAATTGGAGGAACAATGGAATCCCGTGGAAAAACGAGTGTTCCAAAGAGAATACGATACGAACGGGACTGAGGCATAGGCGAGCAGCGGCGAAGAGAACGATGAAAAATTCGGCCGCAGCACGTCGGGGGGTGGCGCGTGATTAGCGAAAAGGGGGGGACGAGGTGGGAAGCAAAGGGAAGCTCGATGGCGCGGCTGGGCGAAAGATCGGACTAAGATCGAAAGGATTAATGGTTCCAGTGGACGTTTTCGAAGGATCCGCCGCGTAGGTCGCGCTGGCTTCGTCCTTTAGCGCCATGCGACTGGCTGAGCACCAACTATCGATCGAACGCGATATATACGGTACACGCTCGAACCACCGTGCACACACGTACACGCGCGCGCACGCACGTCCACGCTTCTGACCCGTGCAGCCTCGCGCGTGCACGTGTGCTGGCTCTCCTAGCCCAGTGTGCTCGCGGGCGCACGTGTACTGTACGTGTGCGCGCACACCAGTCGCTCGCTACGTGTGTATATATATAGATCGATCGATTGCTGGTCGGTGGATCGATACGTGCGCGCGCACCACCCTCGCTCGAGACTCTACGGTAAGGGCTGCTCGCCGCTGCCTAAGGTGCTCTCGAAGGGACGAGGGGGTGGCGCCTATTGGATTTCTACGGAGTTCTTCCTTTTTTTTTTTCTCTCTCTCTACCCTCCCCTCGCTCCTTTCGCTATTTTTCTTCGACGTCTTTTTTCACCCTGGCTTCTCGGTTTTGGAAAACTATCCGCGGAACCGGGAGCGGCGACACCGTGGGAAGATTCTATGAATAAGTTTCTCGGTATTAGAGACTATTTTTAAGGGAAAATTGCCTCGGGGACGGGCGAAATGGGATTTGGAAAGGGGTGGGCAGCGCTAAAAATTTCACTGAAAAATTAAACGTTGGAAAGTTGAGTAGTGCTGGGTGTTTTGGAGAAAATGGATGGTGTCTAAGGTGGAGAATAAATGGTCTTCAAGCGGGGTTGCAGAAGAGTGGGGGATGAAGAGACTGCAGTATAGGTGAGACCAGATTCGATTGTGTTACTGCATCGGGAGGTAGAAACGGATCTAGTGGAGATCGAGTCTGTTTCATTGACCAGTTGCGTTTGTTATGTAGTGATTGGGGATCATTTTTAGTAAAGTGTAATATGTAATTATTGGGATATTTATTTTTCAAAGTACTGGCAGATTTTAACACAGTTTCCTTGTGTATCTTCAACCTTAGTGTTGGAATTTAAATATTTGACGCGCACTGTGCGGAAATGCGATAGTCATATATGTTAACCGAGTGCACTGAACGCCCATAGGCATCTCATGCACTTGAACATAATTATATACGTGTTCATAGTCTTCGACAGGTTAAAATATCTAAGTATAGGATACTTGTTAAATATTACGATTTTTCCCATAAGAGCACAGTCGAGTCAGGAGGAAGTCTCAACTTTACAGCAGAAGCATAGAAAATGTAATATGTGTGTGTAAGGTGATGAATATTTTATAAAAAGAAAATATTCAATAGACTGAACAAGAATTAAATATATGAGAGTATTTCTTTGGTTTTTTTCAGAGAAAAATAAAAATTGAAACAAGCCGTTTTTGTCATGAATCCCTTCATTGTAAATATTTAATGCATAGAATAATAATCATGTCTTGGGTTATCTAATTTCTAAGGCAATCGAACTTTAACATGTAATAAAAAAGGCTTCGGATCAGTAACGAGTTTAGAAATCTCCTAAATAAAATAGATCGTCTTCCCACTAAATAGGTGACGCAAATAAATGAATAACAGTCTTAACTCGCTCTATGCTCATAACGAGAATTTCATTTCTACAGCCACCTTTGCTCAAACACAAGTATCTCACATTTAATCACTCAAAAATAAAAACTAGGCTAAAAAGTACCTCCAGGTAAAACCCCTTCGAATATGTCAAAAACACGCTAAATACTCTAACGAACTAACAACGAAAAAAGACAGCCATCCACCTCCCCGGCACATAAACATTTCCACCCCTCTATTACTCCCACCGCGCCACCCCTTCCCGTTTCCCCAAAACTCCAAAACTCCACATCACCGTAATCTAATCTACATCTAATTAGCAAACTGGTCCATTAAACAAAAACCATGAGAGTATCCCATCCAGGATCGAAATATCCGCCAAAAACTCGACTCCCCCAAAAACTGTTCCCCCCCTTCCCTCGGTTCCTCTGCACTCAGAGAACCCACGTTTCGGAAAACGCCCAAATCTCTCGCCCCCTCCCCCGCCTCGTTCCACGCATGTAATCTTCGTCGTAGCGGGCCGTTCGAGCGGGGACGCGTCGACGATCTAAGCACGTCGGCCGACATAATTAAAACTTCCAGAAAACATAATAACTACACAATTAAAACGCGACCCTCCGCTCTCTCAGTCGGTGGGAGGGTAAGGAGCGTTTGGGGGATGAAGGGGGGGCAAGAGGGAGAACGCGAGAGGGAGCGACGAGGAAGAGGAGTAAAAACGCGCGAGCGAAGAGGAGGGCGAAAGGGGATGAAAAACGGAGGAGGACAGAGGGAGTTTTCGCGCGGAGGGGAGAACGAGGAGGAAGAGAGAGAGAGAGAGAGAAGGGGATAGAAAAAGGGAGACAGAGAGGAACGTTGAGGGACAGAGACAAACGGACCCGAAGAGAAGATTCCAACGAGAGGGTGGCTGGCGGTCTACAGGGAGGTAGGGGGCAAAATGATGTAAAAATAACAAATTGAAACTGCTGGCCAGGAGGGTTGGATAACGCTCGGGCGCGAGGAGGACGGTTTCCACCGATACTTCGTTAACCAGAGAGAGAAACGAGACCCCCTATAGTTGCCAGTGGACGAAGACAGCGTAACAGAGGACAGAGACAGCGCGCAGGGGCGAAGGGTGGGCCAAAGGGGTGGTACAAGTAGACTCCACGAGGGTGGGGACGACGGCAGGGTTCCCCTCCTCGCGATGGAGCACAGGGGAGGATTGTCGTACGTGTTAACGCGGCTACTGTATATGTGCGCGTACATAAGCCTCCACCCGCACACCCGCGTCGATCTCTATGTACGACCCACCCCCGTGCTCCAACCCTCTTCACTCCCCGCCACGTCGAGGTGGGCCACCTCTCTCGCCCCCAGAGCTTCCACAGCGCGAGTGTATGTGACGCGAGGGGCAATGCTCCATCGTGCAACGTGGAAATTTAGTTCTCTTCGTGTACACAGCCGCGCGCGCGCGCGCGCGAGCTCACGTACACGGTTGCAGAGGGACTCGGAGAGACGGGGAGCGCTGGTGTGCGCCTCCCCGCGGCTGTGTGGAGTGCTTTACGACTCGATCGTAGCGTTAATGGCGCCACTGTGTGCGTCGCGTGGGTGTTGGTGCACGAGTCAGGGAACGGACTTTCCACGTATATACCTATATATATGTGTATATATATGTAGGTGGCGTACGTCCACCGTACTAGGCCAGCCAACTGTATCTCGCTATCACGGGGATTTCACGAATACCGAGGAGGAAACTGTCGCGGCACACGTGGACAACGGCCGAGTGCGTGCCGATTGTAGGTGCGCGCGCGCGCACGCCCACGCTATTTCCACGTTTTCACGCTTTCTTCGCTGGTAACGCTCTGTTAGGGACGCAGTTATAGCGGTGTAATTCGGGAACCGTTTGGGGGATGTCGAGTCGAGTGTCAATGGGGGTGGTGTAATTTCGAGGCGTTTCGATGGTCTGAGGAGGATTTCTATCGATGCTGATAGTTTTATGTGATTTAACCCATTCAGGCTCGAAGTTGCACAAAGGCAATATTATTGAGAAGCGTAAATGTAAATATCCTATGTAGGGTGAGTCGCGCAACTATATCACTTGGATCTTCTTGTAAAGTATTTGTTGTATGAAAGAATGTTTTGAAGGAAAGTTGTTTGGTATCGAGAACAGCTACCACAGAGGAACATACTTTCGACGTCAAACAACTTTTGTTGGAAACATGTTTTCATACAATAAATAGTTTACAAGACATTTGAGGTGATGCAGTTACATACGTGACTCACTTTGTATATTACACACTTTATATATTCTATTGCTGAGACAAAAGAACATTTTATAACAGACACTATATAGACGACCACTAAATAAAAATAAGATCCTTGAAAAAAAGGTCAATGATTTACGAAAAACTGGTGTACTCTAATATTCTAAATACTCAAATTTTTTCTTAATTTTCGAAACGTTGTAGAATCTAAAACAATTCACTTATCATTATCTTACCTTTATCAAAATTCAAATTTGTACGTATTTCAGAATTATGTTAAATAGTTACCATGTAATTGAGAGTTATGGTCGTCCTCTCACCAGGAGTAAAATATAATTTTCAGTTGTACTCTAATTGGCTTGATACAAGAATCTCTGTAGATTAACCGTATCCAATATATGATTCCCAATGAAAATACCAAACTTTTGTTGGTAAAGGGACAGTGAAGTTTTCACAAATATACATCTAAAGTAATCGATGATTCGAAATAGCAGTATTTAATTATATTGTTTCAATTCCGCAGATAGCTTTGATGCAAGTGTTTAAAAACAGAATTAAATGTCCCGTGTTATATTTACAAAACGACAGGTATCATTTTTAGTAAATTTAAATCCATCGATACGTTTATTTTTAGATAAAACAGAGAAAATCAAGCTTCATTCTCCGTGCGTTATTTGTCGTCTGAAAGGTAAAAATTGAATTTTCAAATTTCGTTGAAAAACATTCATTAATTAATATCCCAAAACACACCCCTCTTTCTATCATCATCATTTTCCTAAATTCAAAAATCCTTCCAACACTTCACGTTTCACATTCGAAATATACATTGTCCTTATTTTACTTCTAAGGATCTGGGGATCGCTACATCCATCTCATTACAGATGTAGGAACGTGGCTTAAGTCGCGAGAATCATCTTAATCGCGCTAGGAAGGAGCCTCGCTTCCCCTTCATCAACAACGTATCGCCTCTTCATTTGCTTTTGAGTTTCCAGCGTCGATCTTCGTATTGCCAGGAAATCGACGAATATGTAGATTTCACTACGTCGGTGTTTGATTTCATTTCACCCAGTGCCCGCGCCGTTTCGAGGGGAGATGCCTGAAATCCCGCAAGTTTACGCTCCCCGAATGAGACGCGGAGGTTCTTTAGGAGGGAAGCATACATTCGTAGCCCAGAAAAATTCGAAACAGAAAGAGGGCTAAGAGTTAAGCTACAAATTAAAGTTACAATATTTTGTTTTCCTTACTCTACCCTCTCCCTTGAGTGAGGGACAGTCATTGAAGAATCTGTTTAGATTTTAAACTTCTTGTATTTCCTTTTCTCCTCATTTTTAATTATTTATATTCTGTTGAGCAATGATATAGGTGCACTATTAGCTAAATGTTTGAAATAATTTATTGAAGCAAGGAACAGGGAGGTTATTCTGTTAAATAGACAATAATTTGAATAATAATAAATTGTTTTAATATTGTCATTGTACTGAGATTTCGAGTACCTGATGTAGTTATTACAGAAAGCATTCACTTCGAGTTGAAAATACTTTGATACACAGTCTAACTTCAATAAAAACTTACTAATTGTAAGTGATTCTCAAGTTCTGATTGGTACTGTACAAAAATTCTTTTTTGTGTTTACTGAAATCATTTCATAAATTAATTATGTTTTCTACAGAATAAAAGTTTGTTAATCCGAACTCACTTAGTACAATTCACATAGACACAAGAATGAAAGTCATAGTACCTAAACTAATAATCAGATTTAAAAGAATCGCTAGCATATCCCCGCGAAAAGGGCGGGCTTTTCAAAAACCCAAGCACCTAACAATCAATCCTTCACGTCCACTTTCCTACCTCCCTTTAAAACACTCAACTCAGCTGCACTTTCTCTCTATGAACTCCTCCAAATTCCCCCAAATTCTTCAAACTACTCTCGCTCTTCCACTCCCCTGCAATCACCAAAAAACCGAGTCACCACTTCCCACAAATTACCCTCAAAAACCCATAGGTATCTTATTCCCCATACGAGACGCTCTTTAGGGGAGAAACGTATTCGCGGGGTAGACAGAGGGCTCCATAAAAATTCGAAACAGAAACGGAAGAGAGGGTAAAGAGAACGCTCGAAAGATTTAACGTGTGTCTTTCGAGGGCTCCATTGACCTCCGCCCGCCGACGCAGCCGATTTGCATTAATTACCCTGCTTCTCTCGGGGCGCTCGCGTGCAACCGCGCATTTAGCCGCGAAAACTGATCCAACGAGGCGCGAGCGTTTAACGCGTCGAATGGGAGGGGAAAAAAAAGAGGCTCGAGCGTTTTGTCCGATTTCGCGACAGGGGGAAGGGCTCGGGTTTCGATTTACGGGGCCACTCGGTTTCGAGTGGCTCGCCGTCTGTCTCTTGTTCCCTCGTTACGTTTGTTACCCGTACGATTGATAATTGTGTTCGGTAATGCCGCCGACGGGACCGATTTCCTCTGGTTTTACGTTTATTTACCGTGATGGCTTTGAAAATTGCGCGCGAACGCATTTGGGTTCAATTTAGAGGGGAGAGCCTTCTATGCAAGCGTGCAAAGTTAATACCATTCTGTGGTGGGATTCGCCACGTGCGTTGCTGCTTCCGTTTCGATGCGTTTTTTTACGGATGTTATGTTAACATTGCTACTCTGACCGCTTTATGCGGAAACATTTTTTGAACGGTAGCAAAAATCCGTCGAGTCGGCTCATTATTTTTTACGCGACTGAGAAACTGATTTCGTAGCAGCGGAAGCTCTTTGTGCAATTAAATGAATATTATTGCGAATCAACCCCGAATTAGTATTAATTATCTCTCCGTTGCAGGAGAAATACCGAGGGCATAATGAACGAAACAATTTCGTTCGGACGATGAAGTTTATTCAGGCGAAACAATTTTGATTATTTCTTGTACTTTATTTTTTAACACCTTTTTCCTCCACTTCAGTGTAAAAATTAGCGCAAATGGGGGACAGAGAGTTAAGGTAGTTATAGAAATTAGGAATAAGTTCAAAAGATAAAGAAAATTGTTAGGGATATATTTAATTCGGCGCTCTTAAATTATATCAGTCACGTCGCTATTTTAAATTAAAACTTTTTCCCACCTTTTCCTGATTTTTAACTAGTGATCTTTAAAATGGTAAATGAAGTGCAATCACTGAAGACTAGAATTATTCTTGCCCTATTTCTAAAGATAAAATATTGAATGTTATGAAAAAAGGCATGCAATATATATCCCTTCTCAATAAGATCACAACTATAAAAAATAGCAAAATGGCATCTAGTGGTACAAGTTACTAAAAGCTGACAGTAATTTTTGATGTTATTCAATCTTCCACTTACTTCTTTTAGATTTCATACTTTTAGAATGGTGTTATTACTATCTGTAGAAATAAACACTGACCCACTTTTATTTTCTTCTTCTTCGTTCTTCTTTCTCGTAAGAGGCGAGTTGACTTATCGATTCCAAAGAATCGAATGACAATGACTCCTGGGGACCGGTAGAACCGGCGCTGGATCTATTGCGATGATTAATCATCCGTAGATCCAACGTGGACGTCGGTCATCGACTCGAGGTCGAGTTGCCGCCTTCATTTTCTTCTGCTTTTGAAACGCGTTTTCGCTTTACTTTCGTGTGTCCGCCGACGCTGCAATCGATGGGTGCCCCCGTCGACGATGCTCCCTTTGGAAGCGTCGCGACGTCGATCTCAAAAGTAACGCTCAATGGAGGAAGGTGACTCTTGTCTCCGTCGAGTAAAACGCGTTCATTCGTAGAATAGGGTGAACTCGAGACGAGCTTTTCTATGAGATGGTTTTTCCGCTTATCCTATTGATACTGTGGGCTGCTATATAATATGTAGGTTGAGCTTGAAGAGCTGTTGCTTAATTGTAAGCCATTTTTTGTGCTGTAATTTGTAACTTCTGTTTGTTTTTGTGCAAGAAAGATATAGTACAAGGTGATCAGTTTACCTGGTAAGTGCTGCCAACACTCATTAGAGAATTTCCAGTTAAACTGATCATTCTGTATAATTAGAAGCATTCTTTATTGACTTCGCTTTTTGCTTTAGTTAGTTTATATTAGTAGTGGTACTATCATTAAGTTCTAAAATTAATTGATATAAAAATTCTCTTTTTTAGTATTTTTATCCCCTCTCGTTTTAGGGAGGAAAAGGTACCAAAAAGTCTGTTTTGGTTTACAATTTTCTTTAAAATTTAAGTATTTAGGTTTGTTAGTTTAAGAATAATTTAAATGCCAGCTGGCGGTGCTCATAAGAAAGACAATCCTGGCTCATAAATTACTATGTAATCAGATTCAGAAGAAACACAAATAGGTATTTTATATAGAAAAGGACAGGATTTTCAAATATACAAGAATTTGAAAATTAATTGTTTGAGCCCATTTGCTAATCACCTCTGTTTACAACATTTAAAGACACCTAAAGCCTGATACACACGAGCGATATTTTAACGCAAGATCTCATTGCGATCATATCATCTGTCTTCATTGTTTGTAATTCGAAAAACAAAAAAAACATATCATCGCAAGGAAATCATGCGTCAAAATATCATTCATGTGTACTGGTCCTAAAACTCAAGTACATTCCCTCAACATCTTTAAATTAATGTTCAATTCTTTCCCTCTTTCTTTCTATTACCAAAAACCATGACCATTCCCATAGGTCCAATATTCCCAAAAAACTCACAGACAAAATATTCCTAAAAACCCCACATCTTCTTCCTCATAACCTACACCCACCGCCTCTGAATTCCACACCCAGTAGCTCTCCCACTGCCACACAAAACCCGATAAACACAGCCACCGCGGAACCTACTCCCCAACAAAACCAAAAATCGAAGTTCAATAGACTCCAGCGCTGCTAGGAAAGAAACTGAAATCGCGAGTACGCGATACGGGCTGTCAACGTGTTGATTATAATACACCTTCGTTAAGAGCGACGGGATAACGGTGTATCGATTTCCGGCTCGCCGGGCAACACCGTGCGTGTGTGTGCACATGCACGTGAACGTGTGAACGCGCGCGCGCGCTACAGGTAAAAACAGTAAAAGCCAGCGGAAGAGTTGCGTGAGTGTGTGCACGAAAGTACGGGACCGAGGCGTGCACCGCCTTCGCCTGTTTTACTTTCACCGACTCGGAAAGAAACGTATCGCCGTGGAGGAAGTCGGTTCCCACGGCGCGCCGCGAGCCGCTGCTGGGCCCACATACGCGCCGGAAGAACCGGAAGTCGCGACCGCGACCTCCGCGTACCCTCCTTAAGCGGCGTCCCTACTCATCGTTAGACAGCCGCGTCCAACTCGATAATAGCCCCCTCTGAGGAGTCACTTGTCGACGTCTCGCAATTAAACTTAAATACAGCTGAGCCTCGCCGATCTGAATATCTTAATACTCCTATGTTTTATTTTGTTTTATTATGTGGGGAGTGTTCTGCTAGAGGGACATGGCTTTTCCTGTTGTAAGGGATTTTGTAGTGTTTAAGGTAAATGTCTCAGTAGTTAATCGGGTCCTAGTATCTAAACGCTAATGTTGATTTTATTCAATTTTAGGCTTGAATTCTAGTGTATTAAGTGATCTGATTTAAGAGAAAAACTGGTGTCATAAAATAGTATTCGTGGTTTTTGGGACCTCATGATTGGGACATTTGTATCGGAACGAGTATTGGGACATACAGTTTTATTTAGGTTGTTTGTGTACTGGGATATTTGACATCTTATGTGTTTAGGTATTGGGACATTTCTGCTCAACTATGGACAAAAGCAGCATGTACTAAAAATATTTTACTGCTATTTTGCACTAAAACAAGGCGCAACATGTTCGAAGTTATTCAAAAATACGCAAAACTGGATTTCATAATTTTTTTGTAGTTACTATATGTCTTCATAGTTGAACAGATTTATACTTTGAGGGTTCGAAATGAGAATACTTTAGGACTTGATTAAAAAAGCTAGATTTTTAGTTTCTGATCTGAGACTGAGTTAGTTCATTAATTGGCATGTGTACTATTATAAATGAAATTAAATTCAAATCAAATAATGTATTTCACATGTTTAAAAAGCTAAAGAGTTGAAACCTGAATCTGTACGTTTTAAACACTGGAAAATTTGAAAACTCCCAAATGAAATTTTTGAATTTGAAAATTTAAAATCCGATAGTACTGAAGAGATAGGGGTCCTTAAATGACCTAACCTTGATATACTAAGTGTACACTTTATACTGACCTTATAAATTCAGACAATATTTTATAGGTATTTACATAATAATTACCCACGATCTTAGATATCCAAATTTTGATTATTCATTAAAGTTCAAACCATGGCTCAACAACAGTGTACATAAAATCAAAACGCTTACCCCTTAGGATAACGTTTCAACGTCAAATCAAGTGTCAACTCAGTTAAAGAAGATCCTACTACACCCTAAAATCTGAAAAATTAACCTCGACACTCCAGGTACCTAAATCTACCCCTTTCTTCGCTCCGCTCAGCAAGCAATAGAAGTAGTCCGTCCACGAGGAAGGGTTAATCAAATCGATCGGTTCCGGGATTATTTTAGTCGTCGTCGCGATAAAAAATGATACGTCCATCGGGTTCGGTGACTCGGAAGCGCAGTGGGGGCGTGCAAAAAGACGACGAGGCATTTCCACCGCGTCGAAACGTCAGGAGTCACGAGCGCGACTTAACCCCGCTGCCCCTACTCCACTCCCCCGTCCTTTTTGCTTTGACAGCAGTTGCTCCCCCTCTCCCCCCTCCCCACTCGGCTTCTTCCTGTTCACCTCCATCCGCTCGGCGACTTCCACCTCCAGCGCGTCACCTCCATCGGCTGCGACTAGCCACGGAGACTGGCGCACCACCTCCAGCTTGCCTCCTCACACCACCCACAGCGTAAAATTATAATCTGTCATATTCATCAGTACACCGTCCTCCGCCCTTACTCCTACAACCCCCCCTCAGTCTCTTCCTACCCCCGTTCCTCCTCTCCCTTCGAAGCAGAGTACAGTCGCCGAGCTGGAATGCCCTCTCTCACCCCCCGTTCCTGGGAGCGTCGCAACCCCTTGCCCCTATCTTCATTTCTTCCTTCCTTCCTTCCTCGTTCTTCATGCCCCCAGTCCATCTTCTCGATCCCCTTTAACTGACCCCCACCCGCCCTCCCTTTGTTTCACTTCTGTTTTGATTTTTCCCTCCACGTTCCTGTTTTTCCGCTCTTCCACCCCCGCGCGGGCCATCCCTGATGACCGTTTGTATCGTTGCTCCCCGCGGTTCTTTGTTCAACCCTGTTTGCGGCTAGGCACACCGCCATTTGACTTCCTCATTGTTCCTCGATCGCGGCATCGGTTCTGCTAATGGCTTCGCTTTGCCTTTAAGCCGCGTTCACGTTTCAATGCAGCTAGAGTGGGCCGCGAGCACGCTCGCTTCGAAGTTCAGGCTCGCTTTATCCGGGGTACGGGGTTAATCATCGGATGTCTATCTCGCGAGCTGAGACAGGGCGAGACTACGATCTGCACGCGGTATTTTGCATCGGCATGGAGACTTGGTACCTCGAAGGCTTTTTGTTCGCGCTGTCTATCGCGGAGCCGACATCGATTACTGTGATCATTAGCTGGGGTTATTCTCTGTGAGCTGGACTTCGAGCTGTGGGAGACTTCTGGTTGCCTGTTCGGGGGCTGATTATGCTGGGAGGAGATTAACTCGGTGGTCTT
This sequence comes from Calliopsis andreniformis, assembly GCF_051401765.1. NCBI lineage: Eukaryota > Metazoa > Arthropoda > Insecta > Hymenoptera > Andrenidae > Calliopsis > Calliopsis andreniformis. The sequence continues at coordinate 15,617,319 of NC_135066.1, forward strand.
CCTGAGGGTGGATCAGAAGCCTTTGCTGATTTTGGTTCAATTTTGGGGGAGGGCTGATAGAGTGAAGAGTGAGAAGAATTTTTATACTTATTTCGGCCGTAGGTGATCAGTCGTTGTTGAGAAAGTGAAGTTTGAAGATGTATTATTGGACTTTAGGTGTATACCTGATCTTATGGTCACTTAATCAGAACTGTTGTAGTGTACCTATACATATCTATACGTATTTAACAGTTTGCCATTCTTTTCGTGTCTTTTTGTGTGCAGTCAAGTTTGCATGTAAAACAAGGATGTCTAAGAAAATATCTTTATTAGAAAACGTGTAAGTTTACGATAATTTAATTTTAATACTGTGAATCGAGGAGCAGCAGCAAGTGTCTAGAAGAACCCCATATGGTTCAGAAACTACGATTTGATCATCATTGATCAACTGTCTCATTTTTTTGTACTAGCAGCCTTTACACAGTGACGTCAGCTATATAGAAAAAACTCACAATGAAATAAACACGTCGTACTGAATCAAAGTGTTCTGTAATTGAATTAGCCTTGATATCAAAAAGAACAGTAGTAGTGAAAGACAATCTTCGTCTAAATCGTCTAATATGCAAGTGACTTTACTGTCGTCCCCTCTTTCCTCCCTTTTCTCACTTTCTCTTTACCCCTCGTTTTTAAGTGTTCCTCATTTTTTGCCTCTCATTCTCCAACTGTACTCTCGTCTGATGACTCCTGCTGATCGTGCTTTGCTGCTTTCACTTTAAATTTTCTTTCCAGTCCCGTTCGACCCCCTCTTCATCTATCTTCGCGATTCTCTGGTTCCAGGTACATACCCCGTTGAACTGGCTGACGGTGCAAGTAGAAACGAAGCTAAGGTGTCCTCATTTATATTATAATCCTCTCTTTCCCTGTCTCGTTCTTATGCATCGAATTCGAGCGACCTGCCGCTACCATCCCCTTTATGCTTCCCCCTTTGCCATACCTTTCTCCTTTCAATTCTTCCCAGTCACCCACCCTCTCGCTTCTCTTTGACGACCCATCTCTGATGTTTATTGGGCTTACTGTTGATTTTCGTTATGTTGTTGTCTTCTTCCTTTTCACCCTCTGCGTTTATTCTTATCAACAGTTCATTGCTTTGTTTAGTAATTTAGCGTAAAGGTATATGGTGGACATGCTAGTCTTATTAGTAGTACTGATACTATTATTAGTATTAATGTTAGTTGTATTTACTATTGCCTACTTGTTTTATTACCTCTAGTGTTTAGCAGTACTACTAGTATTACTACTATTTACTATTATTACTAGTACTACTACTGTTACTACTGATGCTACTACTTACTACTACTATTATTACTATTAGTACTAATACTATTACTTACTACTACTACTACTACTGTTTACTGCTATTATTACTGCTGCTACTACTATTATTACTATTACTACTACTAGTAAGTACTAGTATTTCTACAATAATATTATTATTACTATTTACTGCTAGTGCTACTATTATTACTATTACTATTATTAGTAGAAACTACTATTACTACTACTACTACTACTACTACTACTACTACTTACTATTACCTAATACTTCTACTACCATTAATATTTACTATTGCTACTAGTACTGCTACTATTTACTATTACCTAGTACTTCTACTACCATTAATATTCACTATTGCTACTAGTACTGCTACTATTTACTATCACTACTAGCCATACTAATTACTACTATTATTAGCACTACTACTACTACTACTAATTACTACTATTACTAGTACTACTACTACTACTACTACTAATTACTACTGCTACTAGTACTGCTACTACCACTACTACTACTAATTACTACTACTAGTAGCACTACTAGTACTACTATTACTATCACTACTAGCACTACTGGTACTATTACTACTAATACTGCTATTATTACTGCTACTCTTCACTATTCTAACTACTCTACTGTGCATTGCGACATACACACACAATTCGAGAAGATTCTCACCTAAACCTCCAACTATCCGCCCTCGATGGCAGCCTGTCCAACAGAATAATTATAATTCACTGGAAATCCATCGTCAGCGACCACCGTTCAGGCACAAACCCCCGAACGATTTCCCGCGATTTTTCATCATCCCCCACCAATACTCGACGCCATAACGCCGCAACGTCATCGCGATAATATGTACGCGGCAAACACTGACAATCGCAGACATTGGTGATAACGAAAGAGAGACGGGGTGGACAGGATGAACGCTGGCCTGGAAAGCAAAAGAGGGACGGGGCGCATTTGGCTCGGGGGTTGACGAAGGGGCTAGAGAAGCGGAGAGGGACGAATGCACGCGATAGAACGCGCAAATGGGTGGGCCACTGCTGGAAAGCAGGTATTCTCGTTGACGAACCAATTCATTATTATCCGGGATAAATAATGCGCTGTGTGCCTTGCGGTAACGGGAATTGTTCAATTTCCTCGCGTGGATGTGCTACGCGCGTAAACGCGTACGCTGGCATACAGGGTAGCTCGCATGTAGCGAGAAGGGGGATGACTGTGGAGAAAAAATGTAGGTTCATTTTGTAGAGTTTACATAGATGGGATTTTATTTTTAGGGATGTTGTCTTTGGAGATTCAGGGTACGAGGATTTGCAAGGAGACTGTGGATTTGACTTGGAATAACGTCTCTCGCCTGATAACTACGTTGGCCCAAGAGTGAAGCGCACGTGAGCTACTTGTACTTGTGGTGAGCTTAAAATCTCAAATTTTGGATAGTATTTCGATGTTCTAAATTTTCAAATATTTAAAATATAAATTTTGAATTTCTCAAACTTTCCAATTTTGAATTTTTACTTTCTCAAACATTCGAAGCTTTGAAATCTACAAATTTTCAACTTTCCAGAACTTCGAAATCTTATCATTTTTTTCTCCCTATTTCTGTTTTCCACTTCTTAAAACCCTGTATTCCACCTCGAGATAACATTGCTACCAACAAATCACGAGTTTACGTCTAGCAAAGACTATACTCAAACCCTCCCCCTCAAATTCAGTTTTCCCGCCAAAAATACATACTCCCCAGTGTCAACTTATTTCCCTCTCATAGTGATCAGTCTGATCGACCATCCATCACTGGATTTCATCGTATATTTTGGTACACCCTGTATGTCATCGCAGCTTTAAATAGATAGCGCGTGTAATTATTAGCGCGCTAAACGCGCGCGCATTTCCCCAAAAATATAAAACGCCTGTCATGAGCGGGGGTGGACGGGAGAGTGACGGGCATCGTCGATGAAACGAGATTAATTAGCGACGCGCCGAATTTTCTAGCCGGATCGAATTTCCGCGCTGTGGAACCGATTTTTGCAGACACGTCGATCGCGTTGCTGTTGCGCGACTCTGCCCTATCCACCTAGGGAAATAATGTAATGAAATTGAAGGAAACAGGGGAATGACGACACGGAGGGATACGCCCATAGGTTTGCGCGGGACGCTTCGACACTTTTTTTTTCTATGCAACGACCATGTTGATCTTGATAAAAATCTGAATGAGGATGAAAGGGACTAAGTTTATCGGGATATCGACGGTGACCCTGAATGTCACTGACGATACTGATTAACTGTGAACGAGAGTTTTTTTTACGAAGCATGTCGCTTTTGAGTAATTTGCCGAGCGCTGGGTGATTTATATGTATTTTCGAAGGGTTTCAATTTGATGGAATTTGGTGACGTTTCTGGTGTTTTTGGTGTAAGTTATTAGCTGAGTAGAGTACGTGGGACTGCTTTTAATAAAGATTCGAATCCTAGTGCCTTTAATATAAAGTTAGCATTTTCAATGATAGTTGCAATATTTATTTTAGTAGCATGAAAAAAGTTTGTATAACTGAGGGCTAGTAACAAAAACGACTCTTGGCAATTTTTATCTTTTTCTGAACAAGTACAAAAATACCTTACCACTTTTAATTGCTGTTTGATAAATAAAAGTTCTTTTAACAAAGTTGTCACCATATTTATATTTATAAACTATTTTCAATCCTCGATCCATAAACTCCAAAATTCTATAATAAATAAAACTTTTAACTCCTTGCTATGCTTTGACGACTCTGACTCGTGCACTTTCTCCAGTATTTTCGCTGCCGATTACACGGTAACGCGTGGTGAGGATTTTTCACAAATAACCGTTCACGCACCATCGCGTGAGGGGTCAATGTTCGTTCAATGGGAACTCTATTGTTGGCAGTTTGGGAAACTCACACATTTCAGATCGGCAGCGAAGATAATAACATTACGAAAGAAACTTTTACAGGAAGTGGTTAAAGAGAATCACTAATAAATCAAAAATAATTTTCTTAAACATTTGCAGAAATTTACTTTAATACATGAAAGAGTCAGGCCCCTTAAAGGTCGAGGTCCCAGGCTATAGCCTTCCTTCCTCCCTCTTAATTCAGGTCTTCCTATTCATGTATCACTATACCTGTCACCAAAAGTGTCAATACGTATAAACACTCCAGAGAACATCATAACCTTTCCTTCGTTCCGATTGCACGTAATGGTGCATACATCGGAGTAGTTTTGTTAGAAGGCAGGCAACTAAATTTTGGTAGGTGGCCGTCATATATCGCGGAGCAGGCTCGCCTGATTGTCTGGCGAACGATTGTCGAGAACACAACGGGTACCAGCAACGGTACTAGCAATAGCATGCGAGCAACTCTCTGTACCATCCCGTTGGAACAGATTCATTATGCTCCGTGACTGGTCCAGCTATGTTGGCCAGTTCGAAAACAACTATTGCGTTCCTCTGTCTCTTTCCCGCTTGCCCGTGCTCTGGCTCGATCTTTCCCTGACAGGCGACTGACATTTCTAGACGCGTGCAGCTGGTATCCGCGTTGATAAATAGTTGCAGATCGATTGATATGGGGAGGAGACGTTTGAACGATCTGCAGGAAGTGTCGGTAGGAGCGTTTGGAAGGCAAGATCGAGGCGAACGTGTTTGAGAGTCTGGAAAAATTTGAATGGGAATAGATATCTGTGAAGATATCTATCTTGTCTCTAAACGCGAGACACTAAATGGTCTAAATGGCCAAAAGTCTAAATGTTAAATTACTTAAATGAGATATAGTGACTCACAGATTTGATTGCAGGTACTACTGTAAAAATTAATCAATAGGGAAACTCGCTATAGTGATTTTTTGTCATTGGTTTCTATTTCCAAGGTTGTGTTTAATTTTAATCCAGCTCTCTTAATTTTGATATAAAAACTAAAGTACCTTTAATGTTTGAATGTGTGGATTTAATCATCTTTGGTGAACAAATTCGTAAGTCACTGTAGTATCCTAATTTCATTTATGATTGTAATTTCTCTGTTGTAGAAATTTATAACATTATTATTCAAGGGTTATAATATTGCATTTTTTAGTGAATCAAACACAAATGCACTGTGATTTTTATTGCTACATAAACAAAATATATTATTTAGGTATGTGTTTTTGAACTTGCAGAACAAATAGAATATAGTTATTCATAGTGGACAGTTCAAATGAAAACTCCAATTAATTTTAATTAAAGTAACTTTATTTTCCTTTAACTTTTATTTATTACTGAATATAATATATTGCTGGTTAAAGTAACGTTAGTCAATGTTTTTTGAGTGATAGTTGGGAAAAGGCAGACTGTGGTTTGCTTATCGCGGTTGTGGCCATTATTGATAAAAAGTTCCTCGATGGTCAGTAATTGGAACATTAACAGGAATATTAATAAAAGTATAATTTTTGGCGAAAACAAGTAGCGTTCGAAGAAACTAGTACAATGGTAAACTCTTTCTTTACGTTCTTTCTAATTAAATATCAGAAAATAGAAAGAATGTTTCATCTACAATTTCAATTTATATAATTCAAAAAATGTTATTTTTATAATGTAGAGGAAATTGTTCTAGTAATCAGGAATTGTTAAAAACGAATATTGAAAACAATAATAATGAAAAGGAACAGTGGCTAAAGCGACATCGACATTTTTGCACTTCCTCTTACTATTTAGTAATATTTAAAACAAATTAAATAACTATCTTTTTAAGTCCAATAACATATACTTAGAATTGTTTTTTTTCTGTAAATGAAAGTTACGCAAACTGAATGTGCTTTCAATTAATTTCACAACATGTCACGTTATTGCATTTCTGACTTGGAAATGAATGAACATTTAACCACACGATATAGGTACAGTGAAATTGTTGGCGAGAGATTATAGAAGAACTGGCAGTCCTTTAGAATTTCGATTATAAAGGGAAACTTTTCTGTTGAGATTTATAAAAAATTGTATAATTTAATAAAACAGTGTAATTCTGTGTTAAATATTACTGTAGTACTTTTCATAAACTGGCATAAAATTTAACTTAATTGAGATAATAAATTACATTTTTTACAGTTGAAAATGTTTAATGAAAGGTAACCCAATTTTTTTATATATATAAAGAGAAATAATAGTAAACTATACTATAATTAATATCCGAAGCTCTTGGAGTATTTAAATGTTATTAAAATTGAAATAATGGGATTTCGAAATAATATTAACCACAAAATTATCAATATTTTTCAGGTAGGGAATATTACATGAACTGTTTCAAAATTCCCATTTTCGCGTGTCTTACTTTTTACCCTATTTCACCCTTTTATTTTACCCTACTTCTTTTTCATCTGAAATTAACCAGATAAACAAATACTAATTTAGTTTCCACTCGAGAGCACTTTGAATTTCGGTTATTACAACTAACTAAAAAGTGAGAAATTTAAAATTCAATATTATCTAGCATATCCATTCGAATAACTAACTCTTACCCTAATTTCGCGTGAAATACATACGCCCAGCTTTGACATTGCCCACCAAAACAGCCAGAGTTCAAGTTTAACGAGCCCAGCGACGCGTAGTCGATCGAGGAGCGAGTCGGCTGAAATCGTCTTTGCATAATCGACCACGCTTGTTGTACAAGTACACCGTGGACAGGCGCATCCGTGCGCAACCATTCATCTTACCCGCCCACGCGATTCGCGCGGGTAAATAAACGTGTCACGGGTGCGTAGCTCATTCCGACCCACCCTCCCGATGGTCGGTGGCTGTCTGGACCCATGAAAATGGGACACCTGGGTCGCCAATTCCGTCCCCGCCACGCGAGATCTCCGTGTTCGCCTTGGACGCTCGCGAGCCACCGTTGCGCCACGAAAAATTCTGAAACGCCCTGTGAAATGCTCCAGTCGGTGACATTTTTATGAGGACACGCGTGTAATTCTCTAGTTGGAATTTTGGAGCAGCCGCGACGGAACTCTGGACGAAGGATGGATGACTGGGAAATGTGTACTTAGAGTCTGTCGCGGAGAATTATGGGTGTATCATGTGTTTGATGCTCAGCTGGTGTGACGTCGATGTTGTAAGTAGGCTGGGGAGGTTTATGGGGTTATGGAATATTTAAATATGGGAAGAGGTGCTGAATGCGTGTACATTGGGCATCGTTCAGTACCCTTCCAGTCATTGCAGGATAAAGAAAATAAATACTACTGCAGGTATTCTATATGCATATACTGGTAGGTATATTTGAGGCATTGAGTGTAAGAGTGAAGTAAGACACTTTTTTTTGACACTGAGTCAATAGCGTTAATTTATTACACGTAAACCTTATATTTTAGATTGTTTATTTTTTCGATTTTTCCTGAATAGTGGGGTTAGTCCATTGCTGCTCTCAGTGATTTATTTATACATATGATTTTTTATATTTATGTATATTTTGCTATGTAAATAAGCGTATTCTTTATGTATATTTATCACATTTTAAAAATACTATAATTATGTCTAAAATCATATTTTTGTGTTTGAGTAGACAGATACTGACACCACTGCAATCAAGTTAAACTTCTTTATTTATTAGTCACTGATGATACCGAGGCTGAACTTTGTTACTAGAGAAAAAAGTAAAATGGATCTTCTCAAAATCTATTGTATTTGCACTAACAATTTTTGTGTAAGTAGATACTAGTAGGAAAAAGAATTTGGAATTGTTAGGAGGCACAGCTAATTAATGAAGTACATATTAAATTTATTTTTCTATGTTAAATATTATGTGCATCTATTCCAGTAGGTAATTCAGATTATTCTAGGCGATACTATATATAAAAATTTTGAGGTGGAAAAATGAAAATCGCTTTCCAAAGTGAAAAACGAGGTTATTATTTAAATATAAAGTTCATTTAATAATGAATACCTAACTCTATTTTTAAGTGCTGGGTCGTGTAACAAAACAAGGTCCACTCGCAGGTTAAATGAAAAAACGAGTTTCATGAAGTTTTGGTTTAATGACTGCCATAATCGGTAGGATGAGTAATGTGTTTTATCTCTGGAACTGAAATATGTGCAACATGTCCTTGTCAATGGAGTGGACCATTCATTAGTCTTATTATCAATTTGTCAAGCATTCAACGCAGAAAGGGAAAATAAAAATAAAAATATTTCGGGGGAAAATTAATTCACATTTGTAGTAGTAAAAAAAATATTCTAAATACCAGACACATAACATTTTCTTCTGATACCAGTTTTGAAACTCTGGAATATCATAAGTAATATTCATGGAGCCAGTAATACGTATTTATAAAAGATTTCTATATTTTCAAGTAGTATTGCACGTATATGAAATTCTACACATACAAATGAATACAATTTTATCTCATCCATTTTGTTTAATTTTTACACCAGGTACACGAAAGTGGTAATATGTAATCTTCTTTTAATATTACCAAAATCGAAACATTAACACAGTATTATATATTGTGCCCAAAGCAGCAAATATTCCTCATTTTCTTAATCACATTCAACATTTAATTTCAAAAACTGCATTCTCATTACCATTACTCAAACACAAAAAGACAATAGAAAAAGCTTCATTTCCCGTATTTATCGTTCAAACGAAATATCGCACATACCTCAACTTCAACTAGGAAAAAAAACGCGTTTCCATGCGTTAAAAATACCTATGTACATACCTACACTTTCCTCGAGTAGAAAAGGGACAACTAAAATCGCCACTCGGGCGCCTTTCCCAAAAAATTCTGGAATTCCACGCGGCGCTGGGGCACGCGGAAGAAGAAAGGCCACCGCGGAGGCAGGGGATGGCGGAAGAAAAATGGGGCTCGGCTGGGTGAAAAAATTCGGGTCATCGAACGGACCGCGGTGGGCGGGCGACAGCTGGGAGAGGACAGATAGAGAGAGAACTTTACTTTCGATCTCGACGAGCCGTGTAATTCGTCAAACACGCGTGCCACCCCTTTCCGGCGTCGTTGCGCGTCGCTGTCGCGGCGTCGCTTCAAAACTAACTGCTATTTACCAGCAATGAGTATAATGGGGCCGACTGGCGAACCGTGCACCGCGCGCGAACAATGCGACCGTGCTGGGATTTATTCGGAGCAAACCTGTCCCTCTTTACAGTGATTACTTGCTACAAGCGATAAAAGATCTCTTTTTCACGCTGCCCTTCTTCTCCTCTCTGCCTGCCTCGCGACTTTCGGGGTGATTTGATTTAATGTGCTCCGAGGCGTTTAATACGTGCTTGATGCACCGGAGGTGATGTTGAAGGTGAAGGTTTTGCGAGAGGGATGGTGATTTTTTTAGTCCGAGGGAAAGAATATAAAATTGAGGGAAAGAATGAGCGTTTATTTACTGGAGAGCTATTTTTTGTTCAACGTGGGCTGAAATGCTGCGATTTTTTACGAGAGTGGCTGTTTGGGTTGTTTAAATCTGTGTTTACACATTTTTAAACATTTCAAAAATATAATTATTATTTAAGCACGCAATTTTTAAGTATTTCAAATATTTTATATCTCGAAATTTAAATCTTGAAAATGTTATAAATGTTGAAATCTGAAACTGTGGGTGAAATATGAAGTAAGTATAAAAATATGTAACTATTTAAAACGAAAGAATAACTGTTATTATTAAAAACCAACGAATTAATATTTAAGCTGAGTCCTTACTGAAGAAGCATTAGAAATTAAAATTAAGTTTCAGGGTAAATTGAATCGAACAAAACATCTGGCTGCGCGTAACGTAAGAATTAACTCTGGAATGGCACACTGGGGTCTTTTATGACCCAGCAAAATATTCAATTCCGTAACTACGATGTACGATTCCTGTACTCCAATACAGGCAACTGCAAGCGAAAATGTTCTGTAATTTTTTCTAACATTTCAATTTAACTATCTTAAACTACTCTTGACAGTATTTGAAAGTACATATTTTTAAAGTACAGTACTCATAAGTATTCGAATGATGTCACGTGTTGAGAAAGATACAAGTTTCTTTGCAGTATCTCCTGTAGATTCTTTAAGTTTGTTCCATATTTCTATTGTATCTTAAAATTAAGTATATAATAATTACACTAATTACATTTTTAGCATTAAATGATGATTAGTCTAAGCAATAAACATCGGCTGCTACCAATAAATCTGTAATTTTCCAAACTTCTAAAATCATTTGAATACTTATGAGCGGTACTACATACTCAAAGTAATTCAGCGAATTTTCACACAGTTTTTGACACATTCAATACATGTAAAAATCATGCTAAACTTGAAAGGCCCAGTGTGCCACGTGTCAGTTCGAAAAAACAGTATAAGCATAGAAAAGTTTCCCCAAATTTTGACGGTGCGATTGATTCTTTTCAATCTGTCCGTGACACGAGCGACGGGGGCCGCTGATTTGCAACGTCGTCGCGAGGATATTGGTACACGATCGGTCGCGCGAAATCCGTGAGCGGCCAAACTATGCGCAACGGCCCCTAGGGGCTGGTAATTTCATAATTCAGCTGGCGCGGTCGAAATTATTCCGCGGACCACGGATAAATTACGTACGGCAGAAATCACGTCGGCGCAAGCGCTACGCTACGCAAACATTTGCTATCAGCTTAATATCGCATCGAAAATGCTTGATGAATGGACCACGTGGACGAGTCCCTCGCGAGAAAATTCTCTCGATTCTTTTACCCTCATTTTCCCATCCTTCTCTTGGCCGCTCTGATTTATCGATAATGGTAACTTTTGAGTCTGACACCTCTGGCTCGTATCCATTTATTGATTCTCAATGATTCTTAGTTTATCAATTGCTTCTGTTTTATTAAGTATGTCAAAGGAAACTGTCGCAAGCGGAAAATATGGAAGTCTTAGAAGAATTAAGTAAGAAAAGGATAGATAATAAAGTAAGAAAACGATAGATAATATGTAGGATATTAATTAATTATGAAATTATGAGATATATATTACTGATCGAAAGTTTGGAATCACTGGAAAATAAAGAAATCCAATAAAAAGAAAGTTCAAAAAAGTATATCACTGGAAAATAAAGAATTTTTTCAGGCTTCATATCCTAATTATTAATTGTCAAAGGTGTATCACAATACGAATAAAATGTGTCTGACTAGAAGACTTATTCCACTGCTATCACGTATTAGCCAAGTCAGGCGCCAACCAGTAGAACAAATCGATGTAAGTAAAATAAGCCTTCAAGTCAGACACTTGTTTCCTGGCACTTAAGCATATTTTTAACAACTAAGGGCTATCTCCATCACAAAAAGTATCCTACAAGATGGATCACAGAACGAGATCAGCTTAGATTATTCTGCTGCTAGCAAAATCTAAGCTGTTCGATTGTGAAGTCTTTTGGCTAACATAACACGGTTCAAGGAGAGCTTTAAGACGATTGCACCAAAGTTTTTGTAAACCTCTTCTTTGAATCATTTTCAAGGTTACCTTCAGTATATCTAGGGTGGTCGGTAACTGGTGGTACAACCGATTACGGGGTGATTCTATGTAAAAAAATAGGTCGAAAACATAGAGTAACATCTTTTCATATAAGGGTTGGTTTTCGAGAAAATCGACTAAATATTCACGGTGTATGCATGCACTTAAATTGTCTTGGCTCAAAGTTGCGTTCATTGCACTGAGTAGTCAAGAATACACACTAAAACAGGATTCGTACATACGATAAATTTATTATTATGAAAGAAATTGTAGGAAATGTCCATTCTATCGGATACATAATTCTATTCTTCAAACTAAATTTCTATTTTCATAGACATATTTAAAATCGATTTTCTCGAAAACCGAGTCTCGTTCTAAAATATGTTATTCCATGTTTTCGACTTATCTTTCCATGTAAAATCACCCTCTAATCAGTTGTACCACCAGATATAGACCACCCTGTATTTAGCATTTGAACGTGTGAATTGAATAATTCTCCTCTAACAAATTCGTGAGTCACTCTGTGCCACAAAACCACCCCTGTGAGACTTCAACTCCCATTGCAATTGACCAACCCCCGATGCAGACATTTTTTCCTTACGCTGCACATGCTCGCGAACGGTCAACGTCCCCAAAAGCGCGACACTTCTGTGACGGATCGATGGACGAAAGCAAACGCCTCGAGAGGGTCATGGTCGACCTTGATGGTATCCAGTGACACCTGTCACTTCGACGAGTCTCTTCCGGGGAAAAATTCAGGGCAGCAGTGACGCTTCTCGCCGACAGCTGCCCCCGCGCGCACGCTTTATCCTTGCAAATTCGTTTTCCACCGTGTCGAGAATGATCGACGACCGACGGTCGTTTAGTGGCCGTTCCACGGTTTTCCGCTGAAAACAATTTGTTCGATAGGTCCGCGGAACCGTGGCTTTCTCGATACGATTCAAAGAGGATGGAAATGTTCACTGGCGTGTGGCTCTTGGGGAAATTTAGGTGATTCGAGGGGTAACACATTTTATGTATAATTCAGGTATAATAGATGAAGGTACATGGCTTTTTAAAATCAAATTTGAAAAGAATATGTGGTAACTTGGAATTTGTATAGCAGATATGCTAGATTAAATATTTTTGGTAGACTGAAATATTTAAATATCCAAGTACCTTTTTAAATTTTTAAATATCGAGTTTCTTATAGTTTTCAAAATTTGCCAAATTTTTAATTCCTTATTTTTCTAAATTCAAATATTCAAAGTGGATTTCTGTGATTGTTTCTATGATCCAAACAATAAGAGATTTTTTTACGAAATGTAAGTATAAATAAAAAGAGATAGTATACTAAAGCAAAATTAAAAGTAAAAAGAAAATATATGTAACTCTTAAAAAAATAGTATCAGAGTATGCGCACGATGTCATTTTGATTTCTCTTACTAATTTTCAAAATTTGTAGAGTATTCGATAATTTGGAATATGCACATGAGATTACAGATGAAATTTTTTTTATTCATTTTCCGATTTGTATCAATTTGTAAAACGTAAATGCTTATCTACGTATGCAAATAATAGATCTATCGCTGGAAACGAGTATTGTAAAATTAGATGTGCGTTCAATTTCCATGCAATTCACATTAATGTATTTTAATAGTCGTTTTGCTTAATTGAATTCGTGTTGACATTTCTAAATGGGGGGAGTCAGGGAGCTAATGAATTTGCCTATCTCCGAAGTTTGTATTATTTTGAACATTTGGAGAGATACAGCACGGAAATAAATTTTCTGTCTAAGTGAAGAAGCGTAACGAACACGTAAGGTTTCACAACTTATGCATTCGAAGAATTAGTTTCTCTATTTATTGCTCGAAGTGACAAGACTTTGCAATTCTTAATTAATTTCCTATTTTAAGACACTTAATATTTATGCAATAAAAATGTTTTTATTGAGTTTAAAAAATTTGTTTACAAATTTAAACTCCATACAAATTTACAACGATGCATCACTTCAGTTTTTAAATTTGATTATTTGAATATTGAAAACATTTCAATATTTCAGTATTTCAATATCCAAATACCAGAAAATACAAAAATTTAAGGCTGAAGATTCCTTTACCCTTTCACCCAAGAACAATTCACAATTGTGTTCTCAGATTCAATTTCAAACTTTTCCCTATCCTTCCCCAGACAGCACACGATGTCTCGAAGACGTCTATTTTATGTCCATTTAATGCCTGAACATATGACATAATTTTGATGTCTTAAAAACATCCAACAACGTACGTCCTAGAGACATACTACATGGACGTGTTAAAGACTTACGTTTTTAGATGTTTTAAAGACCTCTCTATCATTTACCTGAACATCTTATACACAGAATTTAGACGTCTTTAAGATGCCTTATGAATATCTTTTAAGATGTCCTAAAGACATACTGATGTATAACTTTGGACGTCTCAAAGGTGTCTTTTGGACACCTTTAGGACTTTACTGGAGATGTTTTTAAGATGCCTCTGTGCTACATGGGTCTCCTTTCCTTTGCACCCCTGAATCCCAAGAACAAAGTGACCGAGAGAAGGTTTGCTACAATTCATCGGCGAATCGTCAAGCGTTTCGCCTAAATTAACAAGAAATGCAACGAGACGGCGGCCCGTTAAGATCGATTGAAGTCGAAACGAGGCAAGTCCGGCGTGGATTGGAATTACTCGCGCCGGTAACCGGGACGAAATTATTCCGGCGCGCCGCATAACGTTCCAGAAACTCTCGATTCCTTTGTCCGAAACGACGTCTGAAATCATAAAACTGCACTCAATTAAAGGGTTAGACTGCTCGTCAAACATTACTGCCCACTTGCTGCGGGACGTTCGTTCCGTCTGGTCGCGATAACGCTCGTCGCAATAAACCCCAGGCCATCCACCGTATATGTATGTACCTATATATATTTCTACTCTCTCTCTCTCTCTCTTTCTCTTCCTCTCTGACTATAATAAAAGTTGAATATCGTTCGTGTACATGCCAGGTACAACTTGTACCTGTGTACACGCTTCGTAGGTAGCGTTTGGTCTGATTCTATTTATTTTTACGCCATTCGATGGACTTCGAATTTTGTTTCTTTTCTTCCTTTATCCCTTTCTTCTTGTTTTCGTTTTAGAGAATATCTGCGTTAGTGAAGTCAAATAGAATGACTTATTCAGTTTTATTTTGAGGATATTGAGTTTTGAGGTCTTAAATCTCCGTTTTATGTGTTATAGACTTGTGATTTATTATCGTAATCTAGGTTTTTCAGAGGAGAAAATTCTTTTGATAGGATCTCTCTTTTTTAACCAAGGTGGGATCACTGTCATTAAGGTCTCAGAGCTGAAATACAGAGTTACGAGGGTTGGAAATCAGAATATGAATAAATGTAGAAAAAAGAGATTAAAAGATTTCAAGCTTTGTAGAATAGAGAATTTATATTTTAAATATCTAGAGATTTGATGGTCGGAAGGTTTGGAAGCTTTGAACGGTTCAGAGTTCAAAATTTGAAAATTCGTGAAACTGAAGGTTTACTGGCTCTTAGCTCGAGCTTCTTTGCCAGCGACGAATTCGGGGAGCATGAAATGCATGATTCTGAAATGAAATGCTGATGACTCGATTTTATCCCGTAACAGGTGAAGGAAGGAAATAACTTCAAGAAATGATAGGACGACGATGAGTTTATAGCGAGAAAGCACTGTATAAGCGTCTCTCTACCCTAACAGCGAATTTTATGTGTTTTTGACGTAAATGGTTTTCAGGATTTAAATTATTCTTGTACTGAGAGAATACCTAAATTTATATTTTTAATAATTACTTACATGAAAATTCACTCAATTATTTGCGTAGAAATTATGTAACGACCTTCTCTATCAAGGATGTAAAAATTGAGAGAAATTATGCTTATTTTTTACAGAGGGTTTCATGTATATGTAGAGATTCTATTTTATAAATCTAAAAATATATGGGCCCTTTCGTCATTTAATTCAGATACTTCTAATTCACTTTACTCAGATTGAATTATAAAGTTAAATTACACGAAATCCCAGGGTTACTCCATGATTATTGTGGCTCTGAGATACACGAGTTACGTATTGACTCTAGGGTTAAAGGGACACTAAGCATTAAGTTAACCCTTACAGCCTATCCCTACATCTTCAAACTTCTCGAGTCTAATGTGACTTCGATCTTGTCGAGAACTCTAAATTGAATTTTTGGTTAGTGACCTTAACTTGATTCTACCACATTTTCAAATTTCATTAAATTGTATTTAGGTGAACCTTTAGTAAGAGAATTTTTATGAAAATAGATACACATAGTATTAAATATTGTAATAATATTCAGAGGGGTTAATTTTAGGACTATAAGATTCTATTTCCATAGCCTCATTTTGCAACACCCTATACAGAAGATAGTCACAATAAACAACATAAAGAGAACATAATACGTGACCGCAATTCCTTTGTAACCGAATATCATAGTTAACGTGATACCAAAATTTACCTTCAAATACACATTACTATCAAGAGTTCTACTCTCCATTTTCTGCAAAAGCCCACTCAACAAAAAGGCCTCCTCACTTTCGACGAAAAATTCCACTCTGAAATTCCATCGCAGTGTCCACAGAAAACAGTGACCAGAAACCCTAAAAAATATTTCCAGAAATATGTCTTCCTAAAAAAGGAAGAAGAATCGTTCAATATCAAATCTACCCCTAGTAGCCACCCAAACCTGTTCAGGTTGCGATTGAAAGAACGCTCACGGACTGAAGAAACTTTATCCTCCTCCCTGCAACCGAGGAACCGATAAAAAGGAAAGCTTCCTCGGAGTAACTTCTATTCGCCCAATTCTTCTCCTTTCACTACCCCCTCGTTGCGTAACGTACTCTCCGCCGCTAGGCCACGCGACATCGAAAGAAAAGCTCTCGCGACATCACTTTCGCCCGAGCGACCATTTTCACCTGCCTCGTGATCCCTTTGGTCGACGAAGAGGAGCGCGAAAGAGACGGCGAAACGGCGGGGGTGGAATCTTCGATTTACACGCGCCCACCCTCCCAGCGTTCGCCACCCTCCCTTCCTGCCGTCTGTCCCTTGTTCCCCTCTCTCCTCGTCCCACCCTGGGGTTCGTTCATCCTGCGCTCTCTTTTCTCCCGTTTCCCTTCCTTTCTTCCCCGGATGAAGGGTGCTTCGTCACTGTCGAGCATGTATCGCGTCCCTCCCTCGAGCACGTGTATCTTCTCGTCTTCTTTTCCCGCGCTCCTTCCTCCTCCTCCCACCCCAACCGCTACCCTGCCCCTCTGCACCCCCTACCTCGCCATCTCGTTTCGTGTCCTTCTGTCTCCTCTATGCCTCAGCAGAACACTCCCTTCTCTGGCCTCCTCTTTCACCCCTCTGCTTCTACTATTCGTGTCCCACGAGAAGTCCCCTGGAAAGCATTAGGTGGCAATGCGTTTCAGGGGACTTCTCGTGGGACGCGAGTAGTACTCGCTTCTGTCGCCCCTCCTTTCGTTCTGTTCCTTGCTTCCTCTCTGTCTTACCCTGCGCGCACAGGCAAGACGATGCCCCGTTTTACTTCATTAGGGGATATGAGTTTTTCCACTCTCGTCGCGCGAGCACGAGGGTGCCTCCCCCACCCCCGACGAACGACCCCTCGTCAACGGAGGGAATCTCAAGATGGAACGGGCGGGGAGACTTCGACCCTCTCAGCGGAGGATGGGGTGTTCGTTTTTTGAGAGTTATGCCTTATGAGGTGTTTTATTGCAACTTTTTTGTTCTGTTTTGGAAGGGTTTTCGTGGACATTTTGGGGATTTTATTGGTGGGGGTTTTCGAAAGTGGGAGTGAGGTTTTTGGGGGTGGTTCGAGGAAGTGTTTTACCAGGATGTATTAGATTTGTTGATTTTTTTTGTGGTTTGTTTAAGGGGAGAAGAGTATTGAGGGGATATAAAGGATCTATAAGGTATGTAATTCTTGAAATTGAAATATGTGTTCCAGAATTGCTGATTGTGGAGTAGTTTTTTATTTGTATTGACTGAATTATATTTTAGCATATTAGTATTTAGCAAACTATATTTTAGTATATGACAGTATTTAGTACTTACTGTACTTTTCTAAATTTATTTTTTGATTTTTTCTGTTTAGCAAAGGGTGAAAGTTATATACTTGGGAACTATTATTCAAATTACAGAAGAACACGTGTTCATGAATATTTATTTTAAGACAAAATATTGAGATCAGAAATGTGTAAATATTCCCTAAGTCTGTTTTTTAAGTTACAAATATAATTTCAGTTCCTGATTTATTTAATATTCAGTAAACAATAATTTCACTGAAGAAACTCATTTCATATAAATTCATAATTAATTCTTACTTCTAAGAAAAAAATGATTTTCTCATGATTAATTTTTAAAGTTACCCATTTTTTAGCGAAGACTTTTACTGATAGGGTTGAAGAACATTTTAAGGTAGCGCTCTTCAAAACCTTAATGAACTTATTACTCCATTTAATAAACAGTAGAAGAGATGCGTCGAGTCAATTTCTCACAAGTGTGGCACAAGATGCAAACCGTCATTAAATCTCCTCTTCGATGGACTCATTTGAAAAACGAACCTTTCCAACCCTCTTAACCTCGATCTTAATCCTACTAAAATTCTAGAACAAGAATACCGATATCATCGGATCAAATCGAATATTCGAATGAATGTTGCACAACTGAACGATACACACAAACATATATTTGCTTTCCAAATCTGGCTATGACAAATTTGAAGATTACATTGGCTATTCGCAAAATTAGGTTTCGAATTCGAATTAAATTCATGAATATTTCACGACACAGTTTACACATGTGGGAATGAGACTTAATACGACCCCTACAAGAACTCCTAAATAATTCATTTTCTCTTTACAATAAACATACTGCTCAACTTTTCACGCGACCTCCTCACGAAATTCTAAATCGAACCTTCAACTGACCATTGCAAACAAAACTGTACTTCAGTGACACAAACATTAATCTCCGAAACTGCATCCCATTGCAACCAAATACAACCAATTTCTCACAGAATATTTTCCATCTACGAAATTAAATCGAAGCCCAAAAAACTTCAGATATTCACTTTTCCGCAGTAAACAATGCAATCGTAGGAGCGCGGCTTAACGTCATCCCGCCGAGCAGACAGCAATATCCCGAGCAAAAAAAAAAAAAAAAAAACACAGTTCACCGTGAATGGGAGTTTCGATGCAGCGATTCACAATTTCATCGAGTTTCCATTTTTATCAACTCCCGTGATTCATTTATATCGGCATTGTTTCGATGCGCAAGGTGTCACGAAGTCATCATCGTTATTACGGTTGTAATATGCGGCCAAAATAAACGCAAACGCATACACAGACGGGTAATTGCGTTTACATGCTGCATGTCCCCAGAATGGTTCCCTACGTGCATGTGCCCCGTATATACACGCGTGATCCACTGCGGGTGCCGCGCATGTAGACGCATTTCTGTAGATTGATAGGCAGGTACATACACGCAGATACGTACATTTACGTAATCGGATCCACGTACATGCGATTTGGCGGCGCAAACGTCTGTGTATAATGCGATACTCCTGCTCTGGGACACTTTTAACGTTAATGTCGTGGAACGCTCTTCGAGGGACGCTGTTTGAGACTGCTTAAGAGCGGAAATTAAGAAATAAGATATTTGGGGCGATTATAGTGTCTCTATACTAATATAAAACTCTATAGTGTCTCTATATCAGATTATCATCTATAAGAATTTGCACAGTCATTTTTAGTGGAACCTGATTGACATGTTGATTGTTAGTTCATTAAAAATTCTGTCACAGTAGTGATTCTAATTTAAGGAAGAATTATTTTTAATTTATTTTTATGATCCCCTTCTTCCTATACTAGCTGTCAATACAATTTTTTAATAATTTCATTCTTGATTGTCTGAGGTAGTATTCATAATCATGTAAAATGTATCTAAAACTTGGTAGTCATCGTGAGTGCAGATAAATGAATTTCTACTGCTACCTTAAAGGTGAAAATTCACGAACTTTCTTTTTCACTTTTTGTTTTACACTCTAGTCTTCTTAATTTTTTAGGGTCTTATTAAAGACCTTGATAAGGTACTTTTTTATACTGTAACCTTGATAACTTCTATGGACTAAAATTTCTATGCAACCCTATAACTATCAAAAATACACAAAACATTATCTATAAATAATCATTTATGATTTTTTTCCACAACTACCCTTCACACTTGTTGCAACGTCCATTATACAGAAATAATAGGTTTTCCAATATTCATGTTTTTATACGCTTCACGAGTAATAAAATAAAAAAAGAGGGGGATGGTGGTGTCCCCAAATTTTCCCCTCGTTGTTGGCGTCACCGACTCCCAATACGCATCGATGGACTTCCTGATCAATTGCAATCAATTTGCGAGTCGAAAGAGCGAGGCTGTTCAACTTCTACAAGGGATGGACCCGTCAATTTTTATTTTCCACTTCTATCTTCTTTTTCGGACCTCGCGGGGGAGTGTTTGTTTTTATTTTCCATCACATTCCGCCACGCGTGATGTTCCGATAACACTCGACGGCGTTCGAGGACGCCGCGTTTTCGACGATAGAAAAATTAAACATCACGAATCGGAATAATTTGAAGATGTCTGACAATGGTGCTCTACCTGCCTCCCATTTTTCATGTATGTATCTCGGTGTTTGAAAGCTTGATTAATTTGATTTAATGATTAACTGAATTGTTAATTATTTAATTTGGTGTTTTTGTGTAGTTTAGTGATTGATTTATATATTTGCTTTTCTGAGGAGGTGGATGAATTACTAATTATCTAATAAAATAATAGTGCAATATATCTCTATTGGGATATTAGAGTTTTCGTACTTGGAATTAAGAAATACAAAGACATATATAGAAACTTTAAAGGATTAAAAATTGTATGTATTTAAGTATTTAGAAATTCTGAAACTGTAAATATTTGCAAGTTTGAAAGTTCTAAATTTAAAAATTTGAGAAGGTCTGTATTTTAATTATTTAAAATTTTGAGTACTATGATTACTGGGAGTTTAAAATATGACATTTTGAAGATTTGAAAATTTGCAAATTGGGAGACTTAAGAGCTAAAAGTAAATATCTGAGAGTCAACAATTTCGAAATTCGAGAAATTGAAAATTTGCGATTCTAAATATTTGCTAATTTGAAGACCTGGAGCATTTCCAAACTTCTATTCTGAAACTTTGGAAGCCCGAAGTTTGTACTTCAAATAAACGAAAATCTCAAGGTTTGAAAATCCAAGAATTTGAATATTCAAACTCACTTGTACTAGAAAAATAATACATATAGAAGTCCCTTAAAAAAATCCTCTTGAAATGTCAAAAACTGACAAATGTGACCCTATTGACTCCTAAAAACATTTTTACATTACTACCAATACATACTAAACCAACCACCTAGGTATTAGACTCAAATCCTTTAGCACAATTTGTGATTTTCATTTATTACTACCAGAAACACCTGTTCTCATTATTTCATGTAATCTATAATCCCTCAGTTGAAATATTGAAATTTCCTTTTACACAATTACATTACAATAATAATCCATATTATTTGTAATACTCCTCGTGAAACACAAAACTTATACTAAGGTATTAATAACAATAATAATAATAATAAAAGAAGCACTTTCTACTCAGCATCCTGTTCCCCAAGAATCCTTCGAAAGACTCAGATTCCCTTGAAACTTCCGCAAGGGTACGATGTCGGCAATTATCGCTATTAGGGAAAGTCGTCTACCATGGGAACGACTTATGGCCGTCGCGAATACGGCGCCGAAACGCTGGGCGTCACGAGGCGTCCCGCCGTCCAAATTTTACGAACCGAAGCGCGAACAGCCGAAGTTCGAGGTTCCATTCGGCGGCGCGGCAGAAAGGGCGAAGATAATAAGGTCGTCGGTGCATCCATCCTGCTGCACTTCCTGGGGCGAACTGCAATCGCGCGACGCGCATGTGCGCTCGAATTCGCAATTTCGACGAACCCCCGCGCGTCCCCGCTTCTAATGATTCCATTTCCTTCCCTTTAGTTTTGGAAATCACCGCAAATACCCGCCGCCGTTCCATGGATACCGTTCCGCCACGGGATCCCCGTAAAAGTCCCGTTTCCCGCGTCGGATTGGCTTGCACTGGAGTCCTTTCGAGAACCCGTTTTGCCCTTTAATCGATCCTCATTGGCGAACTTTGCGAAAACCGACTTTCGCAGTTTTGTGGATAGCCTGCATCTGCGTCTGCTGGCTTTGAAAATGCTTCTCTTTGGAATGTGGACCACTGATTATAAGTAATGTTGTCTTCATGAGATGTCTAGGGTTTCTTGGGAAGTTTAGGGTTTCTTGGTACTAGAGGATGGAATAAGATAATTAGCTTGCATCTGCGTCTGCTGGCTTTGAAAATGCTTCACTTTAGAATGTGGACTACTGATTATAAGTAGTGTTGTCTTCATGGGATGTCTAGGGTTTCTTGGAAGTAGAGGATAGAATAAGATAATTTACTTGCATCTACGTCTGGTAGGTTTGAAAATGCGACTTTGGAATGGCGACTAGTGACTATAAGTAGTGTTGTCTCTTCGTGGGAAGCTTAGGGTTCCTTGGAAGTAGAAGACAGAGTAAGATAATTTGCTTACATCTGGGTCTGGTAGCTTTGAAAATGCTCCATTTTGGAATGAGAACTAAATAGTGATTATAACTAGTGTTGTCTCTTGGTGGAAAGCTTAGGGTTTTGTGGAAGTAGGGGATACAATAAAATAATTAGCTTGCATCTGCGTTTGGTAGCTTTGAAAATGCTCCATTTTCGAATGAGAACTAAATAGTGATTACAACTAGTGGTGTCTCTTGGTGGGAAGCTTCGAGTTTCGTGAAAGTAGAGGATACAATAAAATAATTAGCTTGCATCTGCGTCTGGTAGCTTTGAAAATGCTCCATTTTGGAATAAGAACTATATAGTGATTATAAGTAGAGTTGCCTTTTCATGAAAAGCTTAGGATTTCTTGGAAGTAGAGAAAAATAAGATAATTTGCTTGGATTTGCGTCTGGTAGCTTTGAAAATGCTTCATTTTGGAATGAGAACTACTGATTATAGGTAGTATTGTCTCTTTATGGGAATTCTAGGATTTCTTGGAAGTAGAGGAAAATAAGATAATTTGCTTAGATCTGCGTCTGGTAGCTTTGAAAATGCTCCTCTTTGGAATGAAGACTACTGATTATAGGTAGTATTGCGTCTTTATGAGAATTCTAGGGTTTCTTGAAAGTAGAGGAAAGAATAAGATGATTGGCTTGCATCTGCATGTAGTAGCTTTGAAAATGCTCCTCTTTGAAACGTGGACTAGTAGTATCTTTTTGATGAGAAGTCTAGAACTTCTTGAAAGTAGAGGAAAGAGAATAAGAATATACGTTAACGGTTTCATTTTGTTGTACTAATTCTGTGCAATCATATCTACACATTAAAAATGAAATTTTTGCTATTGAGTCCTTTATGAGAAGAGTTTGTAACAAAAGATTTTTTAAATGTAATTAAGAATTACATATTTACAAACTTCAAATTTAAAATCTAAAATTTTTCAAATTTAAAATACAAATTCCAAGTTTTGAAATTTTTAAATATTCAAAGCTTCAAAATTTCTCATGTCTCAAGATTTCCATCATCTCAATATTTGAACTCTCAAACATACGAAGCTTTAAAAATTTTAAACATTAACATTTCTAATTTTCTGATCTTTAATTCTTGAAATTATGTATCTGGACTCTCAGAAAGCTCAGTCAAGCTGATTTCACTTCGCCACGATAAAGGTTAGAAATGAAGAAAAGAGGAAACAGAAGGAAATGCCAAAACAAAGGAGAAATAATACTCCTCACTCCCTTTCAAAGATAGATCGATAGATATCTCAGTGGATTCAGTTTATACGTGTCGACGGGCAATTATCGTCAACGAGAAGCGCGGAACAGGGGCGAATATCGAAACAGAGTGAACGCTGGTGTCATGTTCGAAGCGCAATTAGAATCGCATTACACTTGACCCCATACTAGGGGGGCTAATAATTGTCGATCCACCGCTTAATGACGGGCTTACTCAATGAAAACAGCCCATGCGAATATTTCGAGACGGGCCGCTTTCCCAGAAATACCTTTTCTCGCTCCTGTAAACATTATTGAACTAAATTACAAATAAAAATTGCCTGGAGAATGCACATTCCATAAATATTCGAAATTAATAATTCTAATACTTTTTAAACACTTCCTATATTTTAATATTAATACAGATGATAATAATATATATCCTATATTAATATTATTATAGGAAGTGTCTTAATATATTAATGTAGGACTCTCCCAAGATAAAATTGTCCAAAAATATTTGTCAGTTTATACATTCAATACGACAATGCATGGGAAATTCGATGCCTGATATTTCTCGCTCCTCAGAATCTAAAAATTGGTTTTCACATGGATTTTAACATCCCGTTATCAATGACAGACTCGTAACTCCGCATTTTTGATACGCGTGAGCTGCGTTAAAAATTTCATCAGAATCGATACTCATTAATACGTGCTCCGAGGGATAATGCGTGCCTCCCTCGTATTTTTCAATCTCCTTCTAAGGACCCCTCTTTCTCGTTGAACGCGAGCTACTCAAGCCGTTCGAAAAATGCACTTAAAGGAGAATTTCCTGTGTGTATAGCTGTACCGTTAAAATATCATAAATAACCAAGTAATGTCCGGTCGGTGGGGCTCGTTTCCTTTTAACAAAAATCCCGTGGCCTTTTAGTTATCCCTCTAAAAAAGCCGCATCAATTTCCCCCTGGTTCTGCTGCTTATTTAAACGGAGCAGTTTTTTCGCAAGTTTCAGTGTTTCGGAAGCGGCTGGGCTAATTTTATGAGAAGGATTATTTGTGTAAAAATAATATTGTTAAGTAGTCGATAGCAATGCTGATTCTTCAAAGGATTTTGAGTCGATTTGAAACGTGGGAAGATCGAAGGCGAAGGAAAATAAGGAACTCTGAAAGAAAGTAATGTAATTCGGTGACTGAAGATATTGAAGTCATACAATAATTTCTTTTGATTTTATAGGAATTTCTTTTAGAAAATTGAAATTGTGAAATTGTGTTTTTCATTCACTCTGGATGAAATCTCAGTAAGGAAGTTACTGAATACACTGAAGAAAGACATCTGAAAAGTAGCGCTTAAGTAGTTTGTAAACTTTCTAAATTTGAAGTAAAAATTTAGAAAAGTATTCAATCACTTTAGAAAACCAACAATACACAAGTACTTAAAGTACATAATTCAATTCATTATTAACTGAAAAGAAAAGAAAATTCATAAAAGGTATAATTACAAGGCAAATATCCCAGTAAGTAAACAGTCTAAAAAAGCATGTGCTAATACTTAAATTGCATTCCAGTACCTTTTTCATTCTGCAGGTATTGTCTTCCACTAGGTACATAAGAATTTAAGCTCAAAAATAAATAAAATTAGCGTAAAAGTATATGTACTGTATCATGATCAGCTGCTGGGACATTTACCTTACTACTTCTTTTGACTGTCCTGGTAGTTCCAGTGTTCTAGTCTAACTCTAGCTGTAAGTACCTCAATACTCCCTACAAGCGAATAACAAAAAACCTTCAATTCCTAAAACAGCAGCATCTTCAAAAAAAAAAAGAAGTTAAAAAAGAACCATTCTGAGTCTTTCATTAGCAGTCCCACAAGTGACCTCCAAGCCCATCGAAATTCAATCGAAGCAAAATGAAGTGGAGCCACAGACAAGGGCGCCGACGTGCCCCCCGTCCAGCGACCTCGCTCACTGACCCAATAACTTGGCCAGCTTCGCCTGAGTTCCCGTTCTGTCTCCTGATTCGCGTGGTTTCTCGGGGGTGCCTCCTGACGAAAAGGACCACCCGATCGGTGTAGCCTGTCCCACAATGAAAGTACATTCCCCTCGAGTAGGTACTAGGGCCAGAATATACGAATACCCTGCAGGGGTTCCTGGCGTTGTTTTCGGGGGTGAAAACGTTGGGGTCCCCAGCGACGGAGAGGGCGACTGCGTCGCAACCCCCTTCGCTCGAGGGGGATCGATCCGAGAACAGCTCTCTGCGCAACTAACATCGTAGCCAGGAACCTAAATCCGAATTCTTACTTCGGGGATCCCGAAGAAACGACCCGTCTAAATGACAATTGAGACACTGAGAGATTGGCGCTCACTATATCCTAAGTGTACAGATTTTTGTTTATATAGATTGTCCAGTGTTTTGTACGAATTTCATGAGTGTATTATGGATATAAATAAGAGAAAATGAGGGGTGAGATGTTGAGAAGTGTTTCACTGAGGAGTTGTATCAGAAATACGAAAAGTGAAGAATGTGATTAGGATAATAGTCTATCATTATCAATATCGTTGCAAGTCACATATTTAACCCTCAGAATTCTCAATTTTCTGAGAATATCATATTTTCAAATCACTAATTGGAGCTCACGATCCTTCCAGCTTTACTATTATGATACAGATTTTCCTATATGAACAGGGTACCCTATAAACTCCTGATATGAATACTGATATGATAGCTACTGTTGTGGGTCTTTAGTGGATGACGTCACCTGTTTAATTGAATGGGTGAGTTGAAGAACAGTACAACTCCAAACATTATATTTCGACGTATGTTACCTCATGTGTAATTCTATTCAAGTGGTATGTGAGTGAGTTGGTATGCTTGGCGATAAGAATGATTGTTGCTAGATGGAGGATATCCGTGAGTGAGATGCAAATGAAATGTGTTTAGGTGAATGTCGAAGAATTTCGTGTGACTGTTTAGATTGAGTGTCGAGTGTCAGAGGTTTTGGAGAATGCGTGACGCAATTTAGGAGCAGGGATGCAAGGCTTGGGTATGTGATGCTGGTGTGAATCTTTAAGAGAATGAAGATTGCATGAGTTCAGGATCTGGTCGAGTGTAGTTCGTAGTCAAGACGTCTTGTACAATTATTTTTATGTGTTAAATACCTTTTAACGTTAAAGCACTAAACACATGTTTATCTCCCCTACATATATTTTCGTATTTGGACCCCAGAAGCAGAGTCTATTAAATCCACTTTGTTTTCTTGGAACTTAATACACTTTGGCTCTGAGGTCCAGATATAGTTTTCAAATTATTTACAAATGGCTAATTTTGGACTTGCACTGTTCTTCAGCTCATTAATTTAATTTTGGCATACTTGGTGAAAACGGTTTTTGAATGAATATTTCAATTTCTCAGCTGACCAACTAAGAAAGAAATGTTGTAGAAAACGTAAAGTGAGAGAAAGGAATAAGCTCGAGATTCACTTGGTTATCATAGATTCTATTGTATTTATGAATTCTCCATTTCGAATCTATCGTTTCCAACCGACTGCTTCGGTATTTATGATATTTGGCAGGGGGCCAGGAGACTATTTCTAGACGCGTGGTGCCTTAATTTTCTTGGTTAGTCAGTGCGTCCCGTATTTTTAGACCTTTTAGGCACCGAGAATAGACGCGGCGTGCGTCGAACGTACAGGTTCAATCCTCGGTTCGAATGTTTTCCTATGCAGCTCAAGACACGTTTCATAACGTCTGGCCTGCTTCCAATCTGCGACTCGTTATACAATTAGCGTTCACACCCTTATACGCCCGACGGGGGTGCTGTTTACGTTTTTGTTCGCTTTTAGTGTTCTCTGTTGAAGTTGGATATGCAGTTTGAAGAGTTCTAGGGATGGAAAAGTAAAGAGTCCAAAAGTATAAAATAATATACCTAATGTTCTGCCTAAAAACTGGCCACTCGAAAACCATGACAAATATCTAGTCAAAAAGACTGAATCTTATTTATAGACACTGTCATGTCCATGTAATAGTCTACTCAGGTACAGATGTCAAAATTTGAAGAATATTAAGTTTACTGTAAAACATCCCAAAATTGTGTTCACGCTATGCGCAACTGAACCTTTTGACCTGAAACCGAAAATAAAGCTGAATATTTCGTGGACTTTTATACATGTAAAATTTTGTGAGTGAAAAGCTTTTGTGAAGATAAACTCTTATAAACATTGTGTTTGAAACTTCCATTCACGAGGAACAGGAAAAGAATTCAAACTAAATTTCCCCTCTCACTTATGAAGTCTATTCTCATTCCTACATGTAAAATGCATTTTCTAATATCTGCCTTAAAAACACAAATCTTCTACTAAAATAATCTTCATCTGCATAGTGCTTTTGCAGGTTAAGATACTTAGTCCTTGAAGAACCAAACTTTCTTTGCCCCCTCTATATTCCTCTATGCACCAATTCGTGTTTCATGTTAACTGTTCGCTAAATACTCATGGATTATCGTCCCGAGATACTTGGCCGATCTCCAGTACGTGTTTTCCGGAAGAACAGCGCGTTCGAAAAATGTCACACCATGATCGGCCCCCTTCGTTGGGCTAAGCCGATGGAAAGCCCTTCTCTTTGTCGAGGGGTGAACTTGCGCCCCCAAAGTCCCGATATTCGGCCAGGAAGGACGCCACCCTCTGCGACCCTTGCGCAATCCTGTCCCCAAATTATGTTGGCTGAAACGAGTGCAGCTTCGCCTATCCAAAACAAACAGAGGCGTATTGCGCGCAGGTAAACGAGGGGGACTTGATCGCGAAGCGATAGTAGATATGTTCCAGAGATTGGTATCATTGTTATATAGGGATATGAATCGTTCTCGATCTCTAGAGAACAACAGATTGCGATATTATCTGGCTGGCAGACATGGTAATGTGGAGGTTTTAGTACTTTGTATTTAAATTAAATTACGAAATGCTCATGAGAGGGTCTATTGAAATGAAGAAAGTGCACGAAGTGAGAAGTATGAAAACATTCAGCTCTTTTAGTTTCTTGGATCTTTGTTGTTGTCGAACACGCACTGTAAGTTTGTTTTTAGGTGCTTTCTGGTGTCCTGAAATTCTGCTGCGACATTGCGGTATTGATTAGTAATTCCCTAAATCTATATACGCTATTACTTTGCATTCTATGGAAATTGCATAGTGACTAGAGAATCTACCTGTTGTGTCGCCTTAAATTCTACGAAGACAGTGTGAATTAAAATAATACAAGCATAAATAAAAGCTGAGGGCTTTGACTATTTGAAGTGGATTTTTGGGACGTCTACCCATAACCTAATTTTTATAGTACACAAAATCAATTATAACAATTACTGTACGATGCTCAATCCTAGAAACATACTTTAGAAACGCCATTCTCTCTAACTAATGCTCAATAAAATTAGAAAAATACATAAATAAACATTATTCCTGGGGACTCTATATTTAAAAAATGTGCACATTGAACACACTGTTAATCTCAATAACTCTAGCACCACACACTATCACCAAATATCAACGAACTGTCCAAGTAATTAAATTTTCATAAAAAAGCAGTAAAGTCAAAGCCCATCTCACTCAGAACAAATCTTAATTTCCAAGGTTCCATGTCAAATAACCTTGAATAATGCACAAGGGTTAAACACCCGAGTTCATTCTGCGTCATAAACCCAGGACAGGCCAAACACGACCGAGGACAAGTCGCAAAGTGTTAGCGCCGTTCTTCACAAATCTTCCCAAAGGACAGCGGACAGTGTTTTATCTGATACGCGAAGTTGTTCTACACGCAGGAAAAATTTCGTAGACGAGGCCAAGTTGAACGTGTCCCGCGCCGTGATTCATCCGCTTATCTGTTTCGCGACGTTAAACGCGTCTCAGGCTGAAAGCACCCCCTGATCCCTGTGGTAAGAGGGAAGGAACGGCGGGACGGGAGACAGGCTGGAACCGGCTGGCTGAAAAAGACGTCCAGCACTTCTTTCATTGACCCGTACCCCGAGATCTTGACTAAAAAAAACGTCGTCGTCGTCTTATGCCGGGATACTGTGAATGAATGAAAGAGGGACGAGGCAAACAGAAATGAAAACACGTCGCGTCTGGACCCATCAAGGCGGGAATCGACGCGGTTCTTCCTAATTCGTGATTAATTTAAAATGAGGCAGAGTTGTTAGAATGAAAATTAGAACTATGAGCAAAAGTTTTAGTGTTGTTGGTAGCGTACTGAAGAGCTGGTGACGAAAAGGAACCTTGTCGGATTTTGACTCTTTTGTAACGTGGTAAGAGAAATAATTTAGTATCTTTACATCTTGCTCGATTGTGTCAGGCATTTTAGAGGAATTTTATGTGCTAAAATAGGATGAATATGAAGATAGATGAAACTGTGTTTGGATGACAGAAATGTGTCTGACTTGAGATATGTTCTACTGATATCTCTGTGTCTGGTCTGACTGATGCATGTCGATAGTAGAATAAGTCTCCAGTTAGACACATTTCCTAACTATTTTAGGTACTTTTTTTAATAATTAATAACTCGAAAATGAAGTTCCAAACACAATTTCTGTCTTTATTTTCGTCTTATTTTAGCGTGTAGAATCGCCCCTCAGTTATTCTGTGTGTGTTAGATGTGTTGCGTGGGTTGAATCTAATAATAGAATTACAATAGAATACTGGAAGTCGATAGAGACTTCAATAAGTTGCTGAAGTGACAATCTGAATAACTTTGTGAAACAGAAAGTAAAGAAAACTGAAGATGTAATAAATAGTATTTTACAGTTCATATCGAGTGTTATAGATATAAACGTTTCTAAATGATATTTAAAACATGTTTCATAGAGGAAAAATATTAGGAGAGCATTTTTTTTAAGATTCTTTCACAGGTGGCCTAGTGGAGTCTCCAGCCCCTCAGTTTTTCTAGGGTTCAACATACTTCACCCCTTCTTTTATATGCTACACACTCTTGAAAGGTCTTGACCACTTTTTTCTTAACACCTTCTACATACAGCATTCATAACTCAGAAGTGGTGAAACATTGAATAGCGATAACGACGTAGAGAAGTTAGTCAGCTAAAGTTTGCGCTAATACTAGAACTACTATATTTTAGAAAAGATAATTTAGGACGCTTCAATAAAAATTAATTTCAACCTAAACTCTTTATCTTACAATAAGGAAGTATATTCATAATACAAATTACTAGCAAACTTATCAAAAAATCCTGTTCTTCAACTTTTATAACCACTCATTTAGAGATTTTGGATTTTGTTCAGTTCTTGACCGAACCTCGAAGATAACCACAAATCCAACCCTGTCCAAAGTAATAACAGCTGTCTAGCGATTTCAATTAGTACAAAAATTAACGTAAGTTATTAAATAAATTTTACTGAATTTCCAAATCTCTATCTTTTCAATTTTCGTCGTAATTTAATCTTCCAAGAAACTCGCAGATTTTCGGAGACACCCTTGACCGCGATCAAATTAAAAATCTCGTTTGGAATAGGGTTCAGACGGTGGATAAGAGTGTCTCATGAAAAATTCAATATTCTAAACAGTTCGCGTGTCCCAGCGTCGTCGGTGAATCATTTCGCCAGCCACGAATTGAAAAGGACTTGCTCGGGACGAGGCAACGATGGATACAGACGTCAAGCAGATACCTGTTACAAGGAATGGGTGTCGCTCTGTCCTCCCACGCACAGGTCTTTCTCAAGGATGACAGGGTCGTGCTGACGAAACGGAACGAAATGACGCCTTCTTCGACTGGGTTTCTGCCGCTCATCGATGAACAGTCAGTTTTTAAATTTTCGAGGACTGTCGACGCTGTTTTGCGTTATCCTGAGGAGATCTATCAGTTTAAGGAACGAACAGAATTTTTATAATTAACTATTCATTTGTGGTCACTGATGAGTAACCATCTTTCTGAAATTTTCAAATTTTCAAATTGTTATAGGGTCAAATATTGTGATATTTACAGTTTCGAAATTTCAAATATTGAGATATTCAAATTTAAGAATCTTCGAATTCTTCGAGAAGATACAGTGTATAAAGTAACTTTATTTATTGATCAATAATAGTTAAATAGTTCCAAAAGAAGATATAGCTCACTATAACACATAATGTAGTACACAGTAGAATGTCCTCTCGCTATAAGCTCATGATTGACTAACGACGAGCTTCACCAGGACCACGTTGCTCAAATGAATCTATTAATATATTAATAGCTAATTTTTATTTCGTCAAAAATTTGCGTGGTGGTCCATAAAACTAAAACTCGTTAGCTTTAAAGGATTCCAAGCTACAATTTACGAAGCAATGAATTTATAACAAGGGTATACTGTGTGCAATATAGCCGCCAGAATATTAATTACGAACACTTTTAATCTGACAAATAGATTTTATTTTTAGATCAAATTCAAGTGGATTGTTGATCTGTTTATTAATAAATTGTAGTGGTAATATTATTTAAAGGATGCATAAATATGTAAGAGATGTTCATTTTTATGATGAGGAGCCAGAGGTCAAGCATCCTCGTCTTACAGAAAGTGGTCGAGCAATGTCGGACCTCCGAGTTCCTATCAAATCACGTTGCCAGATTTTTCTATTTCCTCACTGAAATTACCTGTAGAATAAATTTCATTGGTCGAGTGAAACTGACATATGACCGGTAACTGCTGTGGAAGTAGTTGATATGCAGTTATGGAGCAATTTGTAGCGGGAAACTCAAAAATTGGAAATAAAGATTGGGAAGATTTAGAAAACATCTCTTCTACTCTCTTGAGAAACTGAATTGTTAGATTCTTGGACTGTTTATTTGTGAATCGGGAATTTGTGAGTTAAGAGGCACAGAAGGAGTATTTAGCTAATTATTAGGTATATTATTGCAAATGAGTCTGAATATTATAAATATCTACAAAAATGACGTCATAACCAGTTACAAATTTTAAAATAACATAACTACATAAGTAAGTGATTTTTAATTATAGACTCTAAAATACCATAGAACTCTACAAAAGAAACACCAATGTTAAGACACAGTTGCAATCGCTTGGTGTATAGAATTTCATGAAAACAGTACCTATCCAAATATCATTTCATCGTACATAAATTCAAAGAAACATATTCCACCCAACAGATTGAAATCACTCAAAAACATCTAATCGAAATGAAACAAAAATTTTACAAATATTCGCAAAATCAAATATCCAAATATGTATCTACATCAAGCAAAATATTACTCATCACAGACGTACCTCATCACCTTCGCATCAATCAATTCCAACACCTCAATCAAAAGTAGTAAATACATCTAAATCTCCTCTCTAATACTATTACACCCTACCCATACGGTTGATACAAAATTTTCTCCCATTTTGTTGACAAAACCTGAAGAAAAATTATATTCCCTAAAAATTACATTTAATCAATCTGCTGTTCTGTTCGATGACCTTTCCTCATCCCTCTAATAACTGCATAATTCTACGCTCATACAAGTCCCGAGATTTTTGCCTAAAGAACCGATCCACGTGACGAACTCATGCGTCAACCAATAGAACCACATCAGCGACAACCACCCCCAAATTTCAAAACAAGAATTTCCCTCTCAGCTCATCGACCACAAAGAACTGAATCCCCCCAGCCCACTCATTCCACCCCAAGAATCCCCAAGAATTCTAAAAAAAAAGGAACGCCTCGAAACATCGGCAGCTGTAACACCGCAGGAGCCTCTGCCGTGTCGTTCCATGGCGCTCGAATCCAAGGCGCGCGAATCGATTGCTAGATCGTGGCGACAACGCGAGGAAAATAGTCGCGCGGGGGTTCTCGGGGGTTCGACGGACGTCATCGAGTCGGTACCCGTTCCCATGGCCGTGATCGGGGGTGCACGGGGACGGCTGTGCCCGCGGACTCTCGCCACGAACGCTGATGTTCGCGCGATCGATACGGTCGTCCCCCCTCGCCGCGCCATCCCCCCGCTGCCAGGCCGATTTTTTTCCGTTCGACCCCTCGCGCATGCGCCCCGCCGACGGGGCTTCCCCCTTTTCCAACTGGCAGCAGTCGTCGGGGCTGGCGGCGCAGGGAAATCCTGGCGCGGCGACGAGGGGAGCGCCTAGGATGGTACTCGGTGCTGGTGCCTCATTATAGCTACACGCCATGGACCCCGACGCTCGAACCAGAAACTCGGAGGGTCTTCGAGGACGATTTCGAAACGCCACGGCGCACAGTGTGATACCTCGATGAACCAGGGGGATGATTTAGGGTCAATGCGCATGGGCGATATTTTCATGGTATTTCGTTGGGATCATGTGTTTTTCTTTGTTTCTTTCAATTACTAGGAATGGAGGCAGATATAGGGTCGTAACGAGATAGTGGGTTAAAATATCGTTCGTGTGCATCGGGACTTAATTCTAGACGACTGTTTTTCGTTCTTCTGATATGTATTTTAGAGCTGTGGGAAATTCTACTTCTCGATGTACTTTCGGGAATACGGCCTATTGCTGCACGACACTCGAATCGTTTCGTTGTATGTTGGCCCCTCTCGGGGACGTGGGATGATCAGAGTTCAAGGGCGATTAGGTAAAAATGGAAACACTCTGGCAACATAAATTAATCTTCGTTGATAATTTATGTATGCTTATTTATTTATTCAACTTCAGAACGGGGGCCATCTTTAGACGAAATACTGAATGCACTGTGCGAAACATCGCGCAGGGATTCGGGAATGGCTACTTGGCCGCGAAAATGTCGAAATTTTGAACATCTCTGATTATTTCATCTTTGGTGTCATTCTACATTTTCGAGGATCTTTGTGTGAAATTTTTTTTACTATTACAAATTGTTTACGTAAGGTAATTCTTACACAGAAATTTGTAATTTGCACTGCCTTTAGAAATGTTTAGGGTATGAACACGCTACTATCACGTGACGTGAACTCAAGTTATGTACTATAGCAAATCCATAGTGTAAGACGAGGTTTGTCCCTTGTTTTATACTATTTTGCTATAATATGAAACAAGTTTGCTATAACATGTAACGTGAGTTCACGTAACGTAACAGTAATATGTTCGCATCCTTAATGGTTTATGTTATCCTTCTACCAAGCAATGATGTTAACGTTGAGTTATTTCATGCTCCATGAATTCTGTAGAGTAAGGTACACACTTTAATTCGTAATAAAAAGATTAACAAAAATTTATGACCATTTAGACGTTCTGAAATGTAGCCAATCTTTTAGTACAGTATCTTAATTTTTAAAGTAGTACTTATCGAATTGGTACATATTACTAAAAATTTCATCACGAGCTCGTAGTTTATGTTTAGCTCTCTAATTTTTCTAAAAATTAGCTTCTACTTTTTCCTACTTGTTTCATAATATAACTTTAAAGTTAGCGGACTTGATATTATCTTTTTTTATTATTCTGTTTTGCTTTTCACCATTATTTACACACATTTTATAACTATAAATATTATATAACATTCAAACATTTCTAGTACATAGATTTAAATTTTTTCTTTAATTCATTTTCACTTGACACATAAAATAATAAAAAACTTATTGAGCAAAATTATGTTAATAGTGTTAATAAACTTCTTTCTAAGAATGTATGCATCATTAAGGTGAAACATAATTTTTCGTTTCTAGGTAGCCGTTTTCGAACACTGCGTCGCCCGCGAATGGGTTGGATCTTACCCTGAAGGAGAAAAATGTATGCGAGGTGACCTAGTCTGGGTTTAATAGAGGCCTTTATGGGTATGGGTTTGGGCACTGTGGTAGGTGACAGAGATGGGGATTTTTTGGGGACTTTTTATGAGAAACGATACGTGGAGGAGGGTAGGAAGAGAGGTTCTTGTGGGTGGACATGATTATCGAATTTCTGGAGCCAAGTACGACGTTGTCTAGATACAAAGTTGATAGTACACTCATGTTTTCTTAACACGGTGACTCCTATGCCATCCATATATGGATGACAATTTTTACAATTTATTATTATTAAGAAAAAATCAGCACTATAGAAGAAAAAAAATAGCTTTCAGTCTCATAAAATTTTTAGTGAATTTAATTTACCAATTAAAGCACGTTCATACTATTCTTTCACTTAAATCAATTGGTAACTAATTGCAAGTAGTAAGTTTCTATTGAGGAAATGAAGCAATTCTAAGGAAATATAAATATCCTAGCGAGCTTGTTATCTCGATAAGCTTTTAATAATAGCCAAAAAAGATATGACAATTTTATTGACCTTCGATTCAACATTATTCTTCAGCTTCGAAACTGCGCCTGGACACAGCGGGTCGATATATCGTGAAAATAAAGACAACTTATTTAACTTGGAGACTTTTTGCAGGGCGAGCCTCAGATCATCGTGACGGAACGTACGGGTCTTTGATTATTCATCGAGTGGCCGATTTTTTGCAGGCGCACCTATGAATATTCATTGATCTTTATCACGGCGATGCTTCGATCTCGCCTCCAGGCGCAGACGTTCCGCGAATAGATGAATGGAGGTTGCGTAAGGTTCAGCGAGTGAATTCTCCTCGTGGGGGTGGTTTCAATATAACCGAAAGTGTGAGGTGGATACGTCGCGGGTGATAAATTCACGGAGATAGAAAAGCAAAGGTTGCTCGAATAATTTACTGATTTAGAGTCTTCACTGTTTTCATGCCAGTGTTTGGTCACTGATAGTTGAAACTACTTTTATATGTACTTCGCGAATGAGCAACTGCAATGGTCGATGAAATCTCAAAAGCCTAGAATAGTTTATAGTTTATATAACCATGATAACTGGTAGAAAGTTAAGTTATTTAAGTTAACAAGCTATTCAATTATTTCTAGTCACTACACAATTTCGAATGAAGTCAGTCAACATAATTCTTGCGAAATTCTTTAATATTCGGTACTGTCTTAATTTGAGAATTTGAAATCTGAATACTTGAAAATTTGGAAATCCTAGTGTTCAACAAATAAGATCTAAAAATTTGTATATTTAAAAAAAAGCCAAATAAGAAACTCAATTACTCAGATTTCTTCCTCATAATTGTTACAATCCCCTACAAACTCATTGCCAATTTTCACCAATTCTTGCCTATTGTGCTTCGATACCAGTGGATAAATTAACCTGAAAAGCACACCGTTACCACGCGACATTGTGTCTCGAGATTACAGCAAGTAAAGCCAGTATACATCTTTACACTTTTACGCACAGTGCATTCTTCCTTGAACCGCGCTCATTAGGCTGCATTGTGCGATCCACTCCGAACGCAAAGGGAGAGCGCGCGAAGAAAGGGCGAAACGCTAGCAACCCAGCAAAGGGCAACATTCTGATGGTTGACTAGACGCGCGATCAACTGAATGGTTTAGTAAGACTACGCGGAACTATTAACAGGTAATGAAGGCAGTGGACAATCGCGAGCACAGTGTTACTAGCTACGTATTCATTTACTGGCCACTTATACACGTGCGCGTGCCACGCGCGAGAAAGATAGACAGCGAAGCTTCTAAAGCTCTATGTTCCGCGGTGCTTCGAGCGTATCCTGTTTCATTGACCCTTTCAATTGTGTGCACAGCAGCCACGCATACCGATACCGCTATGGAGCTGCTCCGTTGCGGGGAAATGAACTTTAACCCCTTGTCTTATAATAACGAGCTGTGCTGGTAATATAAATTATGTTTCAAATATTGGAGCAGACATTGACATCGATAAACTCACGGGGTATGTCACTCAAGTGTCAGATGTCAACTTCGATGTGACTGTGACTTTGTAGAATAGTTAAAAATATTGTATTCGTATCTTTTTGTTTTAATGGCAGATGTCTATGTTTAGAGGGTAAAAATAGCTCTGAGAGGTGAGGGTGAAGGAGATACTATTCACAATATACGAGGAATGATTTTCTTGTTTCTATATTTAAATATCTAAAAGGCTCTCTTATGTAAAAGGATATATACATTATTTTTTAATAATACTTTTAAAGTTTCAAGAATTTAAAATGCCATTCATTTTCGCAAGTACTTTACCATAAGCCATAAGATTTTTAGTGTTGGAGATTTATTTTTCCTTGTAATTCTGAAATTAAAAATTTTTTAACGTCCGTACTGTTTTTTATAGCAGAAATATGTGTTGAATATTTTTTACTACTTCATAGATTCCTAAAGCTTTATTAAATCTGGAAATCTTAAAACTTTGAAAT
This sequence comes from Calliopsis andreniformis, assembly GCF_051401765.1. Lineage (NCBI taxonomy): Eukaryota > Metazoa > Arthropoda > Insecta > Hymenoptera > Andrenidae > Calliopsis > Calliopsis andreniformis. The sequence continues at coordinate 15,655,146 of NC_135066.1, forward strand.
CCTTAAATCCTAAACTGTTTAAATCTTCAATTCTCCAAATATTCAAGCCTTTAAATATTCGACCCTTTTTATTACAAGCTTTTGAAATACTTTCTATTTGTCATAATTTCTAGTTTTGCAATTTCTGAAAAAAATATCCTACTATCTCACTAAGCACATTTGTGTACCAATAATATTTACGTTTAAATGGGTTTTTTATATCCTTTTAAATCTAAATTGATAATTTATATTATACTTCAGTAGTCAGGTATAATAAAAATGGATTACAAGATTTCGTCTTTTTAATTCCTCAATTGACAACACAAACAAAATCAGATTTAATTGGGGGAAACAGCGAGCGAGACTCGCGGAAAACGCCACCACGTAAGGGAAATCGTTTACGTTGACGCAGTCGTACGTCGTTCATTAGCAGCAATTACGAAGCTACTGCGAGCCTGTAACTTTCTGCGCCTTCTGTAATTAGTAAGGATACACGGCGCGTGGCGTGCCCTGTTCAGATTTGTTTAATTGTCCGGTAACTAGATACGCATCTTACCACCAGGAGTTTTGATTCTCCATTCGTATTATCTTTAGTCAACTTTTGCGTCTATTCGTGGAAAAAGTTGTCTATTGTATACGAGAGAACAAAAGAATAAAACGAATTTCAAGATTTCGTGGCCTCAAATTTCAGAATTTCAGAGTTTCACTATTTTAGAATTTATAAAACTCAGAATTTCAAAATTTTTAAATTCCAGGGTTAAAGACAAATTGAAATCATTGGTGTTGAATCGAGAAAAAGTGTTGGAAATATTATGGGTTTTGCGTGTGTATTCAGCTTTGGTTACTATTACGAAAGTATAATGTAACTGAGCACTGCATTTTGCTGTCTCTAGCTTACATGTCTATACGTATATTCTTGTATGTATTGTATAGTAGAATCTCGATCATCCAGATTAATGTGAGATTCACACCTGAAGCACTCTTTTGAAGGCTACTTTTATTATTTACGACTGCTATTAAATCGTAGTGCAAGTCTCAATCGATATTCTATTACTCTCTTATTGCCATTACATCGAATATCCTAAATCCTAAATAACAGGGGTGAATAATCGAGTTCCTATTAATGGGCCTTCTGCTCTACATTATGGATTTAAAAGAGCATTTAGACAATCAATATTTATCATCATTACCGCACAGACAAATATTAGTTTACCTACAAACAGTACGTATCAACAATACTAAAAACATAATGGTCATTCTTAAACATCTTTACCCATACTTTAAACGTTAATATAATAACATCGATATCAATATTTGTAAGTACTAATTAAAAGATTCGTTTAAATAGCATCGGCGAGCCAAGATTAAATATCAATATTTTAATTTATTTCTTCGTTCAATAAAACTGACAACATTGCAGTATTGACGATAAGTATTGATTATCTGATCACTTTTGGTTTTCGTTTATACAGGTACGTTATGGGTAATTTTCTCGAGCCACGAGGCTGAAAAGAGCAGTCGTTGCCGCTTAAGCGCGACTGTTGAACCAGGAGAGGAAGCTGAATGCCAGCTTCGTTACTTCGATTATCGATCATTAGTCAGCGTATGACGAGCATGGGCTTTCCTCAAACACGTCCCATTTAGTCACGTCCTTGCCGTGACTCCCGTCGTGATAATGCAAAGGAGTTTTAACACGTAATCCTTCGAATTTGAGACCATGATACATAAACCAATTCGTTGCTAGTGGACCAGCAACTTACGTATGAATTATTTGTAGCGTTCTTTGACCTCTGACCCTTGTGCAATGTTTAAGCAACTCGCGCATACAAGTTTGATTGGATTCATGTTTCGCGTATGAAATGAACCATTTTCATACGAAGATGTGCGCTGTCTGCAGCATCATAACTAGAAGTCCATGAATCTTGAAGTGAATTCAATCCTCATCAGAAAAACGTCGAACGCTGAAGCTAACCCTTTATTGATGTGGTAAGGGTTACAGCATCTGTATTAACTCACCTTTTTATGTCTCCTGTAAGGAATATTCTGAAGTAATTTATGGGAATTAATGAGCTGAAAAGTTATGAGTTCTATACCTGTACTACTAGTAATTATTTTTTATTACAGAGATTTCGTTATAAGTCTCTATAGTAATATATTTGCTATAATTGCTATAAGTCACTATAATTTAATATAGTATTAAGTTTCGAGTCGAATGGACTGGGACAGTGCACAAGAATACATTACCTACTTCTGTGCCTAATAATTCTAAGACCTTCAAATATACCTTCAAATTATTATAACAAGAATTTTTCTTATCTTCTAACTTTGCTCCACGTACGACTTATTAAATATAACATTAATAAACTCTCACTAAAAGTAGATACAAGCAAGCAAGCAATCAATTACGATATAATGATCTCACAAATTACTCATTTCTAAATCACCTCACTCGTGACACCCACAACCTCAAATAAAAACCTTCGAAACCACACAACGCGTTACCTTCGTCATCGACCAACGTCGTTATTAATCGCCAACTTCATTATGTAAAAATAACGTACTCCCAACAACCCCTGACCTTTGCCCCCGTCTCCCCGCGACAACCGCCATCAAGTACACATTGGTCCTCCGCCGGTGAAAGGTCACAAGACTGTAGCAGAGCGACGACGAGTTGACGGGGAACAGCCGAGGGCGGAAGGGATGCAGGACAGCTCATCGGAGGAGCAAGTGTGTCCCGTGGGCCTTGAAACCGCTGATCGGACCGCTTTATCAGCGGTATTTGCATTCGCTTAACGGAAACCGAGTCCAGGGGACGAGTCGCGGTCGAGATTTCGGCGACGTTAACCGGCTTTCCTACTAGTGTACGTATTAAACCACTCGCAAAATGATGTATCGCCACGACAATGTCCACGCAAGTGGGGATCGCTTGTCTGACAGGATCGACGTTCCTCGATCTGTTAGGATAGAATTTTAATTCACCGAGGAAAAGTAATTGCCACTCGTGCGACGTGGCCAATGAAATTGTGAACAGTTCTTAGAAGTAAAAGTAGGTTATCGAATGTGTAGATATAAGTTGAATAGGAAAACTAGAATACATTTTTTTTATCTACAAATTATATTTTTACGTAAGGAATGTGAGAGTTGAATTAAAAATATTGGTACTTTTCTAAGGGGGCGATTTTTGTAGTAATTGCTGTAAATAATTTTAATTATTTCAGGGTTCATTACTGGAATAAGTTTAAAAGAAAGTGATGTCTTTACTCACTAGTCTCGCGATTCACTGCTGTTAATGAGTTTTATATGAGCTTAGGAGGACGAGAGTTTTTTTTCAGTGATTTGAAAAATCTTATGGGAATATCTATGTGACGAGTGTAGGATGTATCTTCAGGGAGAACATACAAAATATGTAATTCGAGTTCTCACGAGAAGCTATTATGTTTGTAAGGTGATAGGTAATTCTGTTTTAGGAATTAGATGTGAACCTTTAACCCTCCTAACTTCTTTTTTCACGTGTTACTGTAAAATACATACATCACGTATCAAAGTACAGTTCTACATAAAAATCTATCTCTCCATAGTAATCATAGAATACACCTGTACCATTCAACCCAGAGAACTGAAGCTTCCTAATAATCTATTATTCATCCCCTTTTGCAAAGTCCCTCTACAATTAAAAATGGGTTTAAAATTGCATTACGTCACTGTTCTAGATACAAATCTATCTCTCCACATTCTTTCAACAACAGTAGAATTCTCCTACACAATTCAAACCAAGAAAACCTCAGCTTCCTAATAACCTAATTTTCATCCCCTCTTGCACATCCCCTCTACAGCCAAAAATTAGTTTAAAAATTACTCCATGTCACAGTACCAAATAAATCTCAATAACCTCAGAATCTACCTATACTATTCAACCCAAAAAACCCAACTTTCTAAACCTCTTTAACCCAACTTTAAAAACCTCAGCTTCCTAATAACCTAATTTTCATCCCCTCTTGCACATCCCCTCTACAGCCAAAAATTAGTTTAAAAATTACTCCATGTCACAGTTCCAAATAAATCTCAATAACCTCAGAATCTACCTACACTATTCAACCCAAAAAACCCAACTTCCTAACAATCTAATTTCCATCCCTCCTTGCACAGTCCCTTTACGCCTAAAAATGCGTAGAAAAATTGCCCCCGAAAGTTGAAAATTCCAAACGATCTCCACTAACAACATCCAACAACGCGTGGCACGCTTGCTTCACCTCTGTCTCCTCCCCATTCTCCCTTCGATTCATTCCCTTCCTCCTTTCCTTGTCCCTGTTCTCCATCCTCCTCCAGCCTCGCTCCACTTCCGCGTCCCCCCGACCGTCGCTCGCTCGGACCATGCTCCGGTTATATTTAGGTGAACTCTGGTATTATACGTCGAAGTGACGGACGTGCGAGCGAGCGGACGGATGTAGCAGCGGACCAGTCCCAGCGACTGGAACCACAGGGCTTTTACTATCCTGTCCGTTACGTCTGACGGGCCGCGACGCTCTAGCCCGCGGGCTCACCTCTCGATGGATCGATATACGTCCATCCGGTCCGTCAGTCGCGAAATTCACGGGCCTATTTTGCCGCGGCACGGCCGCCCAGTCGGCAGAAAATTTCGAAAATTCCTGGGAAAATGTCGGCCGCGCCGAACGGAATGAAATTTCGGGAACGCCTGATCATGCACAAGTGCAGCCGCGTTTCGAGGGTTCCGCTGGTTTCACGAGGGTTGGAGGCGAGAGTTCACTGCGGGAGAAAAAGGAATTTCGATGGGACTCGGTTACCTGTTTGCGTTGTTCTTCTCCTGAGCGAATGTTGCGACATGTTTGTTAGGTGGAGAAATCTGTGGTTGTAAGGTAGAATTATTTAACAAGGAGAGCCCACGGGCGTGGAAGTTGATTTTAGAATGAGACTGGATATAATTTGTGGTATAATTGGGTGTAATTTTAATTACTAATAATTTTGAAAACTGGTTATAATCGTCTGGTTAAAATCGTCGTATCGTTTGTCAAAATAGATTTTTGTTCTGGAGAAATTTTATTTTAAAGTTCTATAGGAAAGAACTACTCTTATCCATGTCTATGGACTACTTTTGTAAGTCACATGATTTTGTTTTTGAAGTATTGGCGTTTATGTTCTCGACTTCGATAACAGACATGTTCTCATCAACTTGTGTCTTTCTGAAAGCTTATTTTTTAAGAGGAAAAATTCTTCTTGAAAATATATGTTCTTTATCTTGGACCTCGATTAAGATCTCATCTCGAATTTTTTGAAAGTATGACATACGCCATTTTGCCTAACAGAAATATTCTAAATAATATTTAGATTCCTTACTTTTGACTAGGTACTGAAACTATTTACGAAATAAATTTTTTGAACTGTTATTGAAAAATTCTAGCTGAAGCACTTGCAAAGAAGCGTTATCTCAAGCAACTGTTACATGACCGAAATTCCTGACTATACTAGTTTCGATTACGGTTCTTGTATCGGTTTTATATCTGTTTCAATAGCTATTCTAAAATCGATTCTTATAGCGATTTGATGGTATTTCAAATCGGTAGATATTACGATTGGAGGGTATAGCATGCAAGCGTATCTTCGATTAAACTGTTATGAAAAACAGCTGTAGCTGAATCACTTATACATATACATATTATTCTCGAATAAACACTACTCAAGCTTCAATTTCTATTTTCTAAAACGTCACTTCACATTTCCGATTAGTATAGCACCGAATTTCAATACACAGGAAAATTCGCTAATTTAATGAGTCAGACAGGAATGGCTGATTACACGTTAAAAAAATATTTAACTAGCGGCAAATAGTTTACTCAATAATTTTATACATTATTTCACTGACAGACGGGCCGTATTCGGACCGTGGATTATTTTGGATGGATCGATGGGAGCACGATTATTCGGTCGGCCTCCGATTCTCGGATTTATTTCGACGTTGCGGCGGCCGAGCGGCCGCACACTGTTCGACAGAGCCTCCCTTTTCCACCGATACCGCCAATATTTCGCAATTTTTCTCTGTTATTCATATTTATCCAGCTCGACAGGCTGCCGCGTGTCACATTATAACCGCGTTATTCCTCAGTTCCTGTGCACACCTATAATACGCTACCGATGGCTACTTTTCCATGAAATAATTTCGAGCATATCCGACGAATATTTATCTTTAATTTCAGTATTATTCTTTACATATGTATAAACGTAAGAATAGAACAAATAAATGTAGACATAAATGTACATATAAGGGTAATTATGAAAATGATAGAAGTAAAAAATCTGGAAAAATTGAGCTCATTCCTTCTTTTATAATTTAAATTGATGCAATAGAAAGTAAGTAATAAATTCAGTTTTCTTTTTTTTCTATTTAAATCACTTTTATAATTAGCAGTATATGGGTATTGTTTGGGTTCAGAATTTGAAGAAGTGCTTTTACGTATACAAACAGGATGAAAGTTAAGAATGCGTTTGAGGTTCCATTTCAGAGAGATACTAATTTCTGCAAGAACTTCTAAAGTTCTCATGAAATGTGTCAGACTTGTAACTTATTCTACTTACGACGCTCATTAGCCTCAGATCAGACGCAGCGCAGAATAAGTAGAATAAGTCAAGTTAGACACGTACGCATGTTTTAGATGCATCTAAAATAACAATTAATATCTTGACTGTCGCGACACTTATATATGGGTCACAATTTTTACATGATTGTGAATAACAATAGGTTACACAATTATGAATGATAGTAACATAAAGAATTTTAGCAACAGTTAGTAAAAGAGGAAAAATACTTTAGAATAATTATGAAAATGAATTGAGAACAATTCTTTTTAAAGGTAGAATCACTGCCAAAAACATAGAATTTTTAATGAATTTAAAGTGACAGTCAACGTGTTAATAACTCAGAAACGGAACGTCAAATACAGTTTTGTTATTCTTAATTTTTATTTTACTTTAGCTCTTGACGAGGATTTATTTAAGAGAAGAGATATTAATTGTATCAATGTGGCTCGAGAGAAAGAAATTTTATTTATCAAAAGGAGTGAGAACTAGCGCATCTGCACAGATACGAGAAGTTGCTATGTCTAAGGCAGTTAAGTTCCTTCAATACGACGGAGTGTGGGAGTTTACCTTGACCGTAATATCTTCTGTGTCACTGTGTAAGGTCGACGAGATAGGTCTTCGTCCCTTCAATATACATATATTGTAGCACCCTTACACACTACAAGTGCAAAAAGCAGCGAACTATTGCAAAGTAAAATAAATTACTTAATCAATCCTTCTTTATCTAACTTGCTAAATTGAAATATAATATAATTAGTCAATATAATCAGGGGTGAGTTATTAAAAATATTTTTTGCATACCTAATGTTACATATGGTACAGTATTCAGCGTTAAGGACAAATAAAAAATTTAAGAGAAAGAAAAAATTCTAGAGGATCCTAATTTACATGGTATTCACATCTAAATGTAATTTTTAAATATTGGAAAGATTTTACAAAAGTGTATTCAAATAGATGACGAGAGAATTCAGTTGCTTGAATTTAAAAATTGAAATATTGAATAACAAGAGAAGATACATTTAAATATTCAATTAAAAATTCTTGTAGGATTATCTCGAATCGAATTATAACTACATTTTTCTCCAACACTAATCTAGCTGCATCTTAGATGACAATCATTTTTACAACCGCTGTCAAATGTTACTTTATTATCGTAGGAAACTGATGGCTCAAGTGTCGAGGGTGAAACGTGGTATGAAAGAGAATGACCGCTGACTTGGTGACTCACATTTACCAAAAGTTCTCAACTCGTCCCTTTCACAGTGTAGACACACAATTTTTCGTAATTAACACAGACTCAAGTTCTTTTTGCTTGCTTTTCAACAAAGCAAAAATGAATAATTTTTCAATTAAAAAAAAAAATAACAAAGATACTCAACACGCGATTCTTCAATCTGAAATACATAAAAGATTCGAGCCTCAAGCAGACTTACTAAAACGCGAACAGCGTTAGCAATTAATTTGTAGCCAACATTAGCTAAGGCCTATGATCGTAAAAGTACAGCTTACTTAGAACGATAAACACAAAACTACCACCAACGTAGTCCAACTTTGTTAGCCTTGGACTTGACTCATCAGCTCCTCCGCCCCAACTTCGAAACAGGGCAGTAATTCCACAGTACACAGGTAATCGTTAGAAGGTAGCTAACAATAAGATATGGACCTACCACTGGGTTATATTCGAATCTTCTGGCCTACCACACAAGTGTATACCTTCGTCGGTCGATCCTCGTATTACGAAGGTGACACCCTCTCATTATGGAAGTACGTGAGTCATTTTATCCCCAGTCTCCAGGCGGTGATGCAATCAAACGATTTCATCCGTACTACGTGGACAAAAGAATGAAAAAAAGTTGAAACTTTTGTTAAATTTTAGTCATCACTTTTTACTCTGAGGGTTTTAGGACCTCCATTCTTCGAGGAAGCTTATATTTCTGATGGCAAGTAGAGTACTAAACAAACAATTCTAGTAATCCTATGAGGATTTGGGCTGTTTTTACCTAATTCAAGTATCCATCAAAAAATAATGTTCCGCAATCTCAGTAAATGCAATATTGATTTATACTCTTCTGATCAATACTACATGGGCGACATCCCGCAGCTTCTGTTCTAATATATTTTTTTAGCTTTTTACGAAACTTTTAATGTCCTATTATAGTGGGACTTTAATAAACCATATTTTAATTATTCATAATCTTTGGGTTCTGGGTGTTCAGTTATTCCCTGTATTAAGGAAAAAAGTACAGTAGGGCTGACACTGAATCCATGATTTAATAGCTTGCAGACAATTAAAAAATTATCCATTAAAAGGGAGTTTCAATATTAACTAGTGATAAGTTGGCCAATCGAGGTCTTACTGTATACGAACTTCTGTTTAAGAATACAATATTTGTATACCTGAAAGCCTGATCACCTCCCCAAGTCCATTCTTATCAAAATTGGGTTTGGAAGCCACCTTATTACTTGTGCCTTATTTTATCAGACTAATAGGGTATTAAGAATCTATTTAAGCAAAGAAGCTATAATGGTACGAAATACCTGAGACCACATTTGTTTTTCTGCTTCCCTGGAAAATAACAAAACAAGAGAAGACTTGGGGACCAGTTTGGCCCTCGAGTACAGGATTTCATATACACCAACCTAAGCTTCTAAAATGGGAAGTATCATGATTAGGCTACGAATTCTTACACAGCTGCATATTTTTGAAAACGCAACTTAAAAAATGGAACCTAAATAAAAAATCTTACTGTTCAAACGTCATAATTTATACTTCAAACATTTCGAATATTCTTCCCCAGGGTATGCACTTTGTAGCTTTCCATAAATTCAAAATTCTCATAAATGCCTAAAGGTGGGTCTACACTACGTGTTCTATAACAAAGTTACGTAACTTTTCAGAGAACAGGAAAAAGAAATGTTATACGTATGTCTCTTTTCTGTTTTCTAAAAGGTTATATAATTTTGTTATATAACATATAGTGTAGACCCACCTTAAGAATTCTTAATCTAAGCCTGAGGCCCACTTTATTCAACAGCTCACTAACCATCACTTCTCTCATCCTTTTATTCCTGCAAGCTTTCACTAGTCAATACCTAAACCTACTATTTTCCCACTTCCGCGTGATCGCGCCGTTCAACAGCCCCAACGCAGCCCGCTTTTTTCCGCGCCCCTATCTTTCTATTTTCGCCATAGTGCGTTAATATCGGCGCAACGGCATAGGTAACCTCGTCACGCTATTTGTTAGTGGTCAGTCCGCCAGTTCGTCGCAACCTGGACGTATTATTTGTTGTCGGGTCGCGTATGATGGTCAGGGAGAGCCAGCGGCGGCGGGTCCATCTCGATGGATCGATACGTCCATCCGGTCACCGCGGAATTCCAGCGAGTTGGAAATTTTCCGTCGCTCCCGTGCTATTTCGCGACTTGATTGCTTTGTTATAAATGTATATGCCTCGCGTATTACTGTTTCATTTTGTTTTGCCACTCGTTATTTTGTTATCCGCCGTGACGTGTACACCTGACCCGACTTTCCTCCTCCGCCTTTTCTCATTCTACTTTCGACCTTGCGGCTGCTCAGCGGAAGCAAGTCGACGGCAGCTTGACGGCAGGAACGATTCTTGGTTCTTTATGGAGCGAGGATTTTATTAAAGGTCGTTTTAGTGGAGGAATTCATTTTTTTAATTATTAATGATTTTTGACACGTGGGTCGTGGGACTATGAGCTCAGTGCTTGAGGGATAATGTGATATGTTGATACACTACGACACATTAACGTCTAATGGTGTAACATTAGAATGTTGTATATTTGTAGGCATAAGAAAACATTATGGAATTTGATAATTTTGTAGAGTAATAATAATAATGATTTATTAAGGGACATACGTCCTTTGGTATCAAAGAGAATACATAGTAGTTTATGTTCAAACATATACGAAACAGCACATACAGTGTACTCGTACTAAACTTTGAACGAATTGAACAAAGAGATCTTAAAATGTTCTATGTTACCATGAAAAATATCCGTAACGTTTCGATAGTTATTCGCTAGCGTACATAACCTATTGACTTAGTTACTTAAACCTAGAGATGATCGATAAGGAGCAATATAAAAAGGATCAGAGTCCCTCAGGGATCTCTTTGGCGTATAAAATTTGAAATGTTCAACCAGTGTCGAACAAACAATAATGTGGTTAAGCAATTTATGTGCAAACAACAGGTCAGCAACAGTTTGTCTGTGATCGAGAGTAGATTAAGCATACCATCATAATAATTATGAGAAGTTATAGGTATAGGTCTATTAAGTTTGTAAGAGACAAATCTTAAGAACTTATGCTATACACTCTACACTTACTATAAAAAGCAGTAATATTTGTTTTTTAATTTTATACTAATTTCTCCTCCTGTAAAAATGGGATATAATAAATACAAGAGACCTAGGGGACAGTAATCGAATTTGGTAATTGTGCATACACGGAGGACTAGAATTCATTGAACAACAAGACGCCAGCAGCCTCGTTGACCCCTGACAAATAAATAAATAAATTGTAAGGCTGAAAAAGCAGCTATTGAAAGATCACTCATCCAATTCCCCACGCGTCGGAAGCGTCCCAAAAGCCAATATAAATATTTTTACTGCGGGATAGCTACGCTCGAACAGGATCACCGACAACTGCGTTAATTACCAATAATCGATACTTCGTTAACAAACAATTCGGCTACATTATATCAGATTCGGAGCAGGTCGTGGGCCCGTGACGAAATTTCGAGTTCACGTATTAATTAAGTCGCACGAGGAGTCACGCGGAGTCGGGGGTGGAAAGTCTGCGCTCGCGCCAGCCTCCCCGAGATCCATGCAAATACTTTAATCGCATTCTTGACGTGCAGTCGAAAAACCATCGACGACAGGCTCAACACGAGCTCACGCGTCGCTGGATACTTTCGAAAATGCGTGGATGACTCAATCAAATCTCGCGAAATTCCTCGGCCGTGCCATAAAGGGATTTCTGCCTCTGCTTCGTGCTCACCCCCGCTCGCGCGAGCACCACCATAAAACCCTCTCTATTCTGGTTTTTACGCGTATCGCGATCCGTTCGACCGTCTCGTGCAACCTTCCTGCTGCGAGGGAACAATCGGACGATTTCCAGCGCATGCGACTGCGACTTACGCGAAAGTGTCATCGACTATGGTCAATTAGCTATTACACGCGTGCTGCTCAAAGCTATGGGACTCCTTTCTGTGCCCCAGCGTTTCATGTCATGTACTCTTCCCTATTTGCAGAGTTCTCTTTTTCCCTTTGCTAGTTGTGCTTTTATGGCGCAAGTGGCTCGATTTCAGTTGCTTTCAGAATATTCTTTTTTCAGAGTGGGAATTTTGTGATTATTGATGGGATATTATATTGTAGAGAATTAAGCAGAATTTTCTGTGATTGGTTTGAAGCTTCTGAGGCTGCTTTGAGAGGAACCTATGGGAATTTTGGTGACTGCTCTGAGTTAGTGTTATGAAAAATATTCTATATATTTCAGATATTCAAGAATTAATTATTATCTATATTGCATAAGTATTATATTACAAATAGTGTGACCATCTCGTATCCTTAATGTTACATGAACTCATTTCATTTACGCGACTCCTGTTCGCAAAAAGAGCTCTGAGCAAGAAATCTCAGATCCCACGTGACAGATAATAACAAAGATCGAACTTAATACGACACACCGAGTGACGCAAACGTAATTTACGGCGCTTCTAGGAAACGATATTTATTGAGTTATAAGCAGTAACAAGTAGAATTTAGTAATAAGGAGAACGAAGAAGGTGAACTCTAACGATCGAAGCGTTTCATTGGGGTTCTCTGCCATTTGAAAAACTGTTTGCAAAAATGATTTTCCCCTGCAGATGGTGTTATCGAAACTCGTAAATCTTTTTTCGCCGATCGGAGGTCGCAAAACTGTTTGTTCGGTTGATTGAACGCGTGAATAGGAACGCGTCTCCGCGTCTCTGGCGCGACTCGCTGAGAAATTCAATTTTTCCGCAAACCGATTCCATTAATGAAACATGTCGAAAGTTTGTTTCGAACTGGAAGCGCGTTCCCACTAATTCTGTAAGATACGCGGCGTATGCGAATGGAGAACGAAAAATGGGGAACGTGTTAAGTACGGAGCGGAACGAAACAAAAGGACAACAATTGCTCGAAATTTATTTATACTGTGTACGAAAGCGTCGCGATCTGGAACGCTTCCATCGATATTACATGTCGATTTTGGCAGTAACCGATGAAACGACCGTAATTAAACTGGATGTAACGCCGTTGCTTTCTCGTTTTCAATTTTACCTCGAGGTCTCGATTCCCTCTCAACAGCCAGTAAGTAGTAAATTTCATATTTCGTTTATTGGCAACATCGCTGGCCCGAAACAAAAGGGAATGAATTTTTTAACAGAACAGCCGTTTATTCTTTGCTCTTTGATAATTTCAATGGAAAAATATTAATCCTCGGCTGCTGTGCCGCGACTCCCTGCATTTATACTAACTCAATTTTCAGGGGTATGATATTAAAAACATTCATGAATAATTTACAGAAATTAATAAGTTGGAGTATTATAGATATTTTAGCTGCCATTATTAATAATTTGTTATTATTGGAACTCATTAATCCAATTAGACTGTGTTACAATACCACATGATAAATACATCAGTTGAGTAGTTAGTATCTTATTAGGTATGTATGATATTATTTTTGTAAAATAAGTTCAAATCTTCTTTTTATTATTATTGATTTATATTTATGTTTAATTCTGTTATACGCTTTCAAAAAATTTAAGCAAGTTCTGGATACTTATCGAAGTCTCTACTACTTTATACAATTGTCTATTAAGGCGAATGTTTGATTTTTTTTATAAAAATAGATTTGTTTTTACCAACCCTAGAGAAATTGTGCAATTTTACTTGTCAATAATCCAGGTTTTCTACGACGAGATAAAGTAAACGAAAAAAATACTAACTTCCGTAAAACTTTGAACCGAATGTTGTAAGCGTTTTAACGATTCATCATGATTCAAAGTAAATCGTAATGATTCGATGTTGCAACATCAAGTATGTGCCTGATGAATTTGTTTCACATGCAGCCAATAACATACCGATTTATTTAGCTTACGGCGACAAATTAATTCCCTCAGCATGTAGTTGAAAGGCTGAGCCACGTGTGTCCGTCCAAAACAAATTCGCGAAATGTTTGCGTGCAGAAGTGTTCACGTCAGGAATAAATTCACGAAATATTTGTTTTGGGTGCAACATTAATAGGCGCCACAGCATTTCCCGAGAATATTTTTCCTTTCTTTCGAGGGATGCCGCTGATCTGGCTGAATTCCTTCCATCTGACCGACTAATTCAACGCGACGCCAGGAACGTAGAGGCTTGTTGAAATAATAACTGCGCTGCTCGGCGAACAGCGTAGATAAGGATTACGATTCTTCGAATCGCTAAGGATGTGTATACGGCACTTCGTGTAATAATTCCAGCCAGTCTTGAGTCACGTTCGCGATTGTTTGTAACGAAGTAAACAGTTCTCGATTTGTTTGCGTAACAAGAAACAGATCTCGAACGATCCGCGACAAGCAGGTTTTATTCGATCTTTGCTAATGTAAACCTTCGACGTGCTTGGGTTTGACGCGTATTTGTTTAATCTAGAGGTCCTTATCTTTCGGAGACGAGTCAATGAAGGAGTGAGGTCATTTTAAGGGACAATAGCCCACTTTTACAGGCGTAATTGGAAGCGATTATTAAGATAATTTGATTTGATAGATTTTAGTATTGTTATGTGGGGACAGATTGTGAAGTTTCAAATTGTGAATATGATATTAACGGCTGTGTCTAGTAATTAAGAATTATTTTTGCATAATAAAATATTGGATAACTTCAGTAATTATATTATATTTTAGTCAATTTTTGGCATACACTCGATCTTAAGACCTACAAGTAAGAAACTTAGAATAATACAATTAGTACTCAAGCCAAAATCTCATTCGTTAAACGAACACTTACTTGATATTATTAATACCAGTTATTAAATAAATTTTTAAAAAATTCTGAATTCCATACTTCGTGCATTGAATTTATTTTTCGTTAAATAAATATGATGCGCTACTTGATAGCTATAGTTAAAAGACGCTAGATCGCGTTAGTATTAAATAGCAACGCAGTAGAACGCAAACGCTCGCGAAGGAGAATTTTTCTTTGAAACGGTGACCTGATGTCGAGTCGTCGCAGCGGCCATTTTGTTAAAAGACTGAGATATGACGTCACGCGGCCTACATGATAACCCTCGTTTTTGCACTCGACGATAGTCAGTTTCCCGTTTCTCTGTGCTTTCATGGCGGAGTTTTTCTCATTGCGAGGATCGCTATTAAAAAAATTGCGAAGCAGGAATACAAGAAGAAAATGAGAACTCGCACAAGTCACTATGTCGATAACAGACTTGGCGGAAAATTCAAATTGGATGTGATGATTGTATTGATTAAAATCTGAATGAAACGTATTTAAATAATTCTTCATTTGCAACAAAGAATATATGAATTTCCATGAAACTGTGTGTTAAAACAAGGAAAAGAAATTTTTCTCACCATTTCTAAGCGCTCTGAAACTGGATAGCAGGAACAGGAAAATCGATCCTACAACATTATGAGCGACTATACATACCACCATTAGCATTCTGGAAGAGCAGGTGAACAGTTTACGTCGCATGGACTTATAAGATAATTGAAGAAAAAATTTTTTAATTCTCATATTACTATTCCAATTTTCCAATTTTAAGAATAATACAAATGACTCCGCTGAGAATCGAAGCTATGCAAGTGTAGCAAAAGTTATTCCAGCTTCTGAAATTTACAGAATGGAAATTCAAAAGAAAAAAGGAACCTCCAAGAATTGAAATTATGATACTGTGTTAAATATTATTGACGTCGTCGATCTGTCGAGTATTCAGCGGTTCAAACTATTTTTGCTTAAGAAGCTTCCGTCATTTCCGGTCAAATATTAAAACGCGTTAAAGTGCTCAAAATGTCGTTCCTTCCATACCGCTATATAAAATTTTCAGAGCAGAATAGATTGGAAGATCGATCGAATTCTGATTTCTCGGGCCGCCACTTCTGCTCACGCGTCAGTGTGAAACCAGGAAAATTTATCGGTGAATGCTGCCGTTGGATCGATGATCGACAGAAATAAAATGAAGAGTACGACTACTGGAGTGTGACGTACCAGCACTAATTTTGAAGCGAACACTTCAATTGTGATCAAAAATTTACTATAAAACCATAGAATTTTGGTCATGTTGATAATAGGAAGTACCTTAAAATAATGATATTGTTAGTGGCTCGAGAAAGCCAATTTTTAAGAGCTAAAAAAATATGGTTTAATCACGTTTAAATTACTCTTATTTAATTTGTTAATTATCTGACAGATCTATTCAATTTTTCATAAAGAAAGTTTTGTAGCCAAGTATAGTAGGTATTATTGTAATTTAATTTATAATATTGTCGTTGTATCTTCATCAACAATACTTGAAGTTATAATCTGGGGTAACGAACCAGGTCACTCCTTAACATGAGATGTTTCAATTTATTTAGTACTGAATATTTAAAGATTAATATAAAGTACACGTCAAATAGGACAGATTAGAACCAGTCTCAGTCGTGTGTTCTACTGAGGAAGGATGTCAAATATTATGAGCAGATTAATATAAAAAATAAGAATAACAATTTTTATGATACCCTGCCAAGCATAACTATGGTACTATAATTCCTAATAAATTAATTTTCACAGAAAAATATTCAATAAATATAAAAGTTTATCTCGATAGTCCAATTCAATGCCCAAGATAGCAATTTCCCCATACTAGGGCCATAAAACGGCCACCAAAATTATTTGTACGTGAAAGGTGTATGAAGCAATACAAAATTCTTTAAAAAATCCAGAAAAAAATTATTTGTAGGTACATATGTGGGAGGCATGAAGCGACAAAAAATTGTTCAGAAAATCCTGAAAAAAATTATTATATGTCGGTATACGAGGCGTACGAAACGACAAAAAACTGTTCAGAAAATCCTGAAAAAAAAAAATTATTATTTGTTAGTACGTGAAAGGTACGAAGCGACAGAAAATTGTTCAGAACATCCTGAAAGAAATTATTTATAGGTATGTGGAAGGTACGAAGCGACACAAAATTGTTCAGAAAATCTCCAAAAAAAAAAAAGAAAAATGATTATTTGTGGGAACGTGAGAGGCACGAAGCGACAAAAAAAAATAGTCCAAAAAATCCTGCATTTGGAGCGTCGCGAAGACCCATGAAAATCGATCAACGGCCGTAACTACAAGTGACTGTTTGCGGAATCGTAGGCACGGAGGAAGGAAAACGGGCGCAGAGAGCCAGCGAGAGAGAATCGAGACCGCTGCGCAGAAACCGCGCTGGTGACGGTATCGTCGTGGCCTCATCGACCTAACCTACTTTAGCCGAGGGACGCCAGCACGAGGACGATAGTGGCGCCGTCGCCCGAGGACGTCCGACGGCGACGCCACCAACTATATCTAACGGCCGTTCTCCAACGTCCTCGTACCAAGCTCCACCTCCCTCTCCTCCCCCACCCTCCTCCCTGTCTCACGCCTTCTCCTTTTCTTTTTCCCTTCTCCTCTTCGTCCTCTTTCTCACCCCCCTCTCTATGTCTCTCTCTCTCTCTCTCGGTCTCTCTCGGTCTCTCTTTTCTTCTGCTTTTCCGTGACGCTCTGACCCCGTCCCCCGCCCGACACTCTCGCAACCCCCCGAGAGGCACGCCAAGCAAGCACGAGAACCCTTTTTCGGGGCAGAATAACGATTTTCCAAAGACGAGGAACGACACGCACGATCGATATCTGGTCCCGATATATTTTATTTTGTTGTTTGGCAAAGCACGCCACGGCGAAAACAGTTCGATCGAGGGCGGGAAGGATCTATGGAAGGGATGATTCTCTGCTCTTTCTGGGAGGTTCGAAGGGAAAGGAAGCTGGCTCGATCGAGTGAGTAGGTAGTTTTTTGGGCTTGACGTATTGGGAGAGTATAATGTTTGGACAAAGTGAGAGGAAAATGTCGCGGTAAATGTGCGAGTGATATGTCATGGTATCTGGATATTAGGGGACGTATCAGTTTTTATCGAGGTGTATATCAGACACCTGCGGGGAAACGCGGTGGAAGTGGAAAATATGAAATTGTTGAGAACAGTTACGACGCTGGCTATAGTTTGGTTGAAAGGCTATACAGGGTGTCCAAGCTGAAGCAGGTCACCTAAATATCTCTTCTGGTTTTAGTGATACGAAAATCGGAGGAGGAATATCACGACAGAATAATCTTTTATGTAGGATCACTCTTTTTAAATTTTTGTGTTATTGAAAACAGGTGAAAATAATTGTACATCTGTGTAGTAGAAGATACTTCATATGATTTACTGAAAATTGTGGATTTCTGATTTACAAGAATATAAAAAATACGTTACTAATTTGCGTTATTTTGTGACTCAGGGTCTCACAGTCAAAATTATTTCAAGCGAATTTTTGTTTAGAGTACTGTAAAAATTGTTGAAATTCTTGTGCTAATGAATATCTGTTTTTATCCTTTCTGTCTTGTATCCCCAAATCCTACATTCACAGTATCTAAATAACAAGTGAAACACAGTCAACTATAAAAAACTTCGTCTGACTCCCTCGATAAGAGATACTCAGCGGAACCTATAACTTATCACTTATCCGGGGATCACCGTACCACCATACTCTATCTTTCCTTCAGCACTTCATCACAACTTCATAAGAAAGTATTCTCTTAGGGTTCAAACTTTTTTAACGAACTACAGTATCACAGACAAAAAAGAAACTGGAAAAGCCCTATATGTAACATCCATGTTCCTCCGCATCTGTTTGAAATTTTCAAGTCTTTGGCGCAGGATATAATGTATTTTATACGTAACATTGCCCTAGTAGAACGTTTATGATCCTCCAGGCTGATTTATTACGTAATCCCAGCCCATGACCCAAGAAAATCTTTGCCAAAAACAAAAGGAAGCATTATGATTCGCCATTCTACAACGAATACATTGTCGTTTGAACTCGCGGCTGGACTCTGCTTATAGGGCAAGAAAAACTTCGCAGAAACATCGTTCTGTCTTTTTTAACCACGAAGAACGGAACCGATCAACCTGCAGCGTTTTGGAGCTTCGCCCCGCGCGAGCGCTCGCTTCCAGGACATTAAATACGACGAAGCGAATCGCTGACTCAGGGTGAATCACTCGCTCTGCTGTACAGGGGGATGATAGAAACAAATTCGTGTTTCGTACTGTCGACGGAAAGGAACTTTTCATCAACTGGTGGGAGGAGTTTGGTCAACATGGTTTGGAATGAGCTGAGAAGTTGAAGTATGTAGTTAGTAGTTGTTAGTAGTTTTAATAATTTTTTTTTAAAGTATGGTTTTTTTAACTGTTTGAGTTACAAATCTAATGCTTTTTCTTTTTTTATCGATTTAAAAGCATTTTTTGAGTAATAAAAATCCGTTGAAATAACCGACAAAATATTCTCACGTGATCCTAATATTATAGTACATATATGAATCCGTACCTGAGAGCCAGATAAATCCAACTCCATTTTTCAAAACTACATTTTTTATAGGATCTCACTGTTTGTTCTACACTTTATTAGGATAACAAAAATTCAATTAACTATAAGCTAATTCAAGTACTGTATTAAAAAACAGGTAATCGTATTTTTCGACTCTCCTGAAAAACGACAAAAAAGGACTTTGGTCGCCTTAGCTCTCAGGCACAGAAATCATACCAACACAAAAGAATAAAATGTACCCAGACATCGATGTTACAAACACGGAACAGTAGCACTTCAGTGTTCGTCAGACCTACACGTGAAACATGTAAGACTTCAAAGCAGATTGAGTGTTTCTACTCTGAAATATACGGCTGTCAAACTGTTACTACTGAACAAGTGTGCATAGTCATCCAGCTCGCCATAACATTAAGCAGATGAACTCCAAGATTCTCAATGAACTCTCGCGACGCAACGGTAGTAGCAAACACGGGACTAAGTGGAGGGAGCCTGGCAGAGGAGGTTTCAGAGGATGATCACCAGTTAACTCTGTCCGATTTTTCCCCGAGACATTAACGCACACGGAAGTCCGTGGCAGTTATTAGAAAAGCCGCGATCCGAGCGCGCCTTCTGCAGCTAGAGTCTTGAGTCATAGAATGAATCACATGCTCTCTGCTCTCTGATTTATACGCATCTGCGGTGCCGTACGCTTCCAACGGTTTCTTGTCCAGTTAATTTCAGCTGCTACGTATTGCGAGAGAGCATCGTATGGAGGGTATTATAGTGTGTCGTGGAAAAAGCTGTTCCTTCCATTGGCCGAGTCGCGAGAGAAGCGTGAACCGCTCAAGGACCACGATCGTTATTGGGTACAGATTTCGTTACAGTGATCCTGTTTTGGAACTTCGAACGAATCTTTCGGCAAAATTTTAGGAATATGGAAACTTGAAAGTTCGAAAATTTGGAAATTTGGAAATTTTTAAATTTGAAAGTTTGAGAGTTGAAAATTGAGAAACTGGAGGCTGGTATTTTAGCATCTACTTTAAAGTTTGAGGATTTGAAAATTTGTGAATTTTCAAGCTTCGAGTTTTAGAGAGTTCAAAATTTGAAAAATCGAAGAAAATTTGAGAAAATTGTGCTTCGTCTTGCAGTTTTGAAAGATAAATTGTGAATATTAAGTTACCTTTTTGTAGATAATTTAGTTATGTAAATCCTCGAAATTATTAAATAATTCTAAAACGCGTCAGCTTTCTGAATTTAATCACAGTAGTTATTAATCTCTAGACTTCTTAACGCTTTCCTAATCATTTGCAATTACGAATATTTTTCAAGCATAATATTTAGTCGAGATTAGCGTGTAAAATATTTTTAAAAAATTACTGATCAATGGATAAATCGAAATAATAGTTTGAAAATATTACATGGACGTTATTGCGCCCAGAAATTCGGTTCGTGAAAGCAAGGCGGCCTAAATTTAGAAAGTAGCCAGACCAGGCTCTACTAGCCAGCCAGCTAGAGCAACTTTCATCCGCATCATCGACAATGATGGTCTTCAGGATCTTGCTTCTACTCGTGTTGACCAATTTTCAAATTGAATTTCACAGGCCATTTCAAAAACTGTTCTATAAATTAAATTTCATGTTAGCAGTAATTTGCTTAAAATGATATTTTCAAAAATTAATTTTTTTCTTCTTATTAAGTAATTACGTTAAAATTGTATATTGTACTTAGGTCGTAACTTCTCCAACGAGATGAAATGAGACTTATTTGTTTTGAAAATTTGAACAATATGAATTTGTATATTTGAAAATTTGAATATTTAAAAATTTGAACATTTGAATATTTAAATATTTAAAAATTTGAAAATATGAAAGTTCTGAATATTTAAAATCGTTCATGTTGTAGAAATAGTAATAGAGTCCTTAAGTAACTATCTGAGTTTAGGATTAACCAAATTTGTACATTTACCGACTATACGTATTTGTAGAATTATCCAAAAACTGTGCCACGTATTCTCTCTATTTTACTCGATTTTCAGTGGCCAGCAAGTGGCACTTGACACGCAAACTGTTTTACTTTTTTCCCTTTTAATTCTCGCCCGAACGAAAGCCGTATTAACGCGCCACTAATTTGGTGGCGCACTTAGCGGCTCCCTGTCCACGAGGAGACAGACAATAAATTATTAATCGCACGTTGACACAAGAGGAGCGTGCTGCGTTTTGTTTCTGACAGATTCGCGATATCAAAACCCGCCTCGAGTGTCTTTTTCATCATATTAAATTTCCATCAACGCCTCGTTCGAAAAGCTGCTCCTCGCGCGACAAACGCTGATTTATTATGTTCGAGTACCGTTCGAGGGGTGAAAGGAAACGGATTCGTTTCACGCGTCCCCGAAAGAATCGTAATCGATAGTCGCTAGCGCGCGACACTATCGAACATCCTATCTTTCATTATATCACTGAAATTTCAACAACGGTGTCAAGAATATCCTATTGCAATTTAGTGATGACAATATAATCCTCTGACTATAAGCTCCTTGTTATTCCTTTTCAATCTCAAAAATCTAGTATATTTTTTCGATATAAGCTCATGGTTATCCACCAATTTCTTGCCCTTCCAATTTCTTCATACATAAGTATTTACATATACTAAGAATCATGTTTATCGAGATTGTAATTATAATAAAATTCTTTCTGCAGCTGGTAATAATATGATTAATTAATTTTATTAATTTCTTTCCTCGCGTAGAGACTGTGTAACAAAATACAATTGATAATCATTGAAAATTGTTAACACACATTCCCAACGATATTTTCCACGTCAGCCAGACAAAAGAACACCGCGCCAAAAACGTCCCGCTGGTCCCCATTTTTAAATCCGCATTTAAATCGATGGCATCCGCTTCGTCCCTTCCGTCCCTTTCATTTTTTGTCTCGATGACTACTGGCGGAAAAACTGCACAAACGAAATACGAGTGCAGCGGTCTTTAGCGTCGCGCGAAAGAGCCAAATAGTCTATCGACACGGCGCATCGTCCGCGAATAGAGATGCTACGCGATAACCTAACCAGTAGTGGCACTAACGGTAATGGTAATTTATCGATAACGTTGCCACCCTATTGTTACTCGACACGTAAGGGCACGCATGTGTGCGCGCACGTTCCGTTCTCGCATCGTTCACCAGCACAAACACTGCTGCGACCGTCAATATTAATACCATTTGTTAAAGCTTTTTCTATCTGGTCAATTAAAAGTGTTGACGACCTACAGTCACCATCAATTCATTTTTCCCTTTTTTTTATGACTACGATATTCGTGTTTGCGACAGATGAGGATCGACCAATTCTATAAATTGTATTGTCAGTTTTATTACTGCGATTTCGTTACAATTTTTTGAGATTCTGTTTGAAGTAAGACCAGGATAAGAGCTCGTAAGTAGAGGATACTGCAGGGTATTCTGGAAAATTGTTTAGATTTGAATTTAAGTTTGAGTTTCAATATGAGAACCTTTGCGGAGCAGCTTGTATATATTTTATTATGTATTTTTATCGTTCGCGAACAGTAAACATGTAAATCTTCTCTCTCAATTAGAGGGTACATTCTCTCTCTTTAATTGACTCTTTGTTGTGATAATTTAATGTAATTTGGTGATGTAGCCCGGCCTCTGTTAATCCCTTTTGTCACTCGCCATGTGTAATTAAGAGAGCTTTGCATCGTGCGTTACTCTAAATTATTACGCCATGATTTACCACTTACTGAAAAACTCCAATTTTAACTTTTTACGATTATTTTTGGAGTGTGACACACGTATACGAATGAAACAGGACTCACGGAAATTATTGAAACAGAAAACTGTAGATTGGAGATACGATCGAGAAAAACAAATGTTTATAGGTGTGTACTTTCTGCATTATTTTTGCGTTCTCTTTTCATCTTCTAACATATGAATTCAGTTTTCACTCGCTGTATGCTGTATGTAATATCAAGAACGCAAGGTAAAATTAATGATACATTAAACTGTAGACAGTAAATAAAACATCAAAAATGGAAACTAAATATCATACACATATTTAATATACTAGAATCTTTGCCAACATTCAGGTTTCACGAAAACGTTTCAAAATATTAGATATTTCACTCAACTACATCCTTCAACTATTTCCAACACTAATCCTTGCCCTAGTCCTAGTCCCTAACGACAAGCCTCATGGCTACCACTTTTGAGACGTCAGTTTCACCTCGGCACTGAACGCAATAAAATAGCGTGCAACTAAAAAACTAAACAATTCCAGACAAACGTGCGCATGAACATCTTCCACTGTCTTCATCCCTAGTATCTCTCCTCCAAAGATGTCCCACATGTTTGGAAACACCCTGTATACTCAGTGCCTCAAGGTTCAAGCAGGAGCCCTCAAAACTCTCCACCCTTCCCATCATCACCCCAGTCAACCTGTAGATCCAGCATCTGAAATCCAACCATCCCGCATATTTCTCCAATTATCCGCGCCTCGCGGTAGTCGAGCGAACAGGCGCACGCTGAACAGGGTTAAAATTCCCCGAACAATTCCCACCTCGCGCATCTTCCACGGCTCACCTGTGGCGGTTAAGCGGATCGGCTCGTTTACCAGTAACTATCGTGCTCCCCGCCATCGATCCTTGCTCATTTGTGCGGGATTCAAAGTGGCTACCGCGACGGTGCCGGCGAGCAGGGAACGAGAGGACGCGCCGCGGCGCTTTTTATGGGGCCACCGTCGCCTATCGATTCAAGCCCGAGGGATCATTCCTGTTGGCCGATAGCGGCGCGTAATGACCGTGGTATGCCAGCCCGCTGCTCGGCTCGCGGCGACTCGCAAGGTCCCGACCTTGCACGAAGAAGACAACCTCGCGGCACGGACTACCACCTCGGGGGATACACCTGAGGGAATCGATCGTCCGTGAAAAGGGTCCCCTTCGGGGGTCCGCCAGCGAAACCGGCACGGTGACTTTCCCATGGCGATCGACGTGTGCTCTGGAAGACGAGGAGCGAAAAACTGGGATTTTTCTTGAAGGCGTGGACAACAGTGGGACAGTAGTAGGGCAAATGGGATTCGCGGAAAATAAGATTTTTCTGATATTTCTGTTGCGAGTTTGGAATATTGAAGAGGAAAATTGAATTAGTTTGTTGAGGAGGGAGGAAAAGTTACTGGACTACGAATTTGTATTTTTATGAATGTAATTAGAAATGTGGAATCTGGAATGTGTAGACAATACTAGGACAATAGTAACATAAATGGGAATTTTGAAGAATACGATTTTTTTTATATTTCTGTTTTGAATTTGGAATATTGAAGAGGAAAATTTAATTAAGTAGCTGAGATAGAAGGAAATGTTACTAGAGCGCGAATTTGTATTTTTATGAATACTGAATTGGGTTAAAGATGCTGGTTCAGCTTTCAAGTGTTATAATATTTTGGTATTTTGTACGTTTTTGTATGTCATATGGATTCTGTTTTACAGAGCTTATTGAAATTTCCCATAAATTGCAAAAAAATCAGTAAATAGTACCTAAGTACCTACTCCTAAAAAACGACTACTTTATGGAGAGTAATCCATTTGAAGTTTCGCACGTAGTTATCTCCTACACTATAGTTCGTTTCAAAAAATGTTTTAAATAAAACTTTCTGTTTCGGGGGAGACATCCTGATGATCACAAATTCTCTCTAGGTTGAAATGTTGTACATTTTTAAAATATACAACATTAAATGTAAAACATTTTTTAAAACGAGTTACAAGTCAGGAGATAATTACAAGGAAAACTTCTAATGGATTATCCTGTATATCTACATTTTCAGTAAACCTATTATTGCTCACGGAAACTGTCTACTTTTTTCGTGTTTCAACTCTCAACGTACTTATCAGAGGGTCTAAAACACTGGATTCTAGTCCAGTTCCAGCAAAATTAAGATAATCAGCTTCCCGTTTCTTTCACACAGTTGCTGCTCTGCGAACAGCCACACAAACTCCAAAATTAACTTATAAATATAACAAAGTAAATTTCTATTATAAAGCTTGTCTTAAATAAGAAGTCAAATTTTTGTTTCTCATTTTCCACATTAGTAATTCATAATTCAAGGGTTAACAAATTATGTATCGTAAAAAATTATCAAAATTGTTATTTTTTCGTTTTAAGGCATTGCGTCCATCTCGAAGATGGCGCTGCTCTCCCTTATGAAAAATAAATTATCAAGAAGATCGACGTGGGGAGGCGGCCTCGGTAGGTCCTCGTGTGTGCATGCTCCGAAGTCGAAGCAGAAGAGGAGCTGGATGAAGCGGAAGGACGAGAAAAAGAACGATCGTCGAAGAAGAAGGTGGAGATGAACGGAGGAGGAGAACAGAGCGCGTCGAAGGACGAAAGGTGGAAGGTAGGAGCATCCTTAGGAACCGGTCCTTCCTCTGCACCGATAGTCTCCGTCATGGTGTACAGGGGCAACCAGAACAGGACGAGGAGCTTCGGTTTGATCGTGAAATGAAAATTTGGCAAGATTGGCAGAAGTTTAAGAAGATCGATTCATCGAATAAGGTAGAACCAACGAGAAAATTTGATATAAAAGAATTCTTCCATCGTCAGGCAATTTTTTTACATTTTTCATGGGCTTGTATGCATTTATGAAAATATACGAGGTAAAGTAATAAAAATTGACACTCTGGGTATTTGCCACTAACATTTGTTCATAGCTGAAGTTAATTAGAAAATATGATACTTGCAGGCAAGAGATAGAAGATATTGGAAATTTTGATTAATTCATTTTGTATAGTGGATATTAAAAATACCTTTAGCTAACTTCGAAATTCTGAATTCCACATCTGTGTATAGATATGTGGACCACAGAGCCAGAGTGCATTAAGTCCATTTGTTTTCTAACTGACTTAATACACTTTGGCTCTAGGGTCCAGATATGCAATCTAAATAATATCGTTCCTTACCGTACCGATCTCAATTTATTTCAAATTCTACCAATTCTACTACAAACTTAACCCCAACATTCCACTCCACTATCTTACAAACACAAATCACTTCCAAGAAGCATACAGAAATTTCTTCGAATCTTAATAACTTGAAGGATCGCAGAATTTACTCCGAGAATAAATAAAATTACCCTCTTCTACATCTATCCGCTCGCAATATCTGCAAATACATTCACTTATCGAATAAACCCTCCCCATTTCCATCGCTTTCTCAGCATCCGCGAGAAGGGCCACGATCGAGGCACCCAGGATTCCCTCAAAAACTGAGCAAATCTGCTCACGTCCGCAGTCGGCTAGTGCCTCGTCGCACGTAATGCAAAATAATATCAATAACGAGGGACGAGCCGCGGCAGCGTCGTTTCGAAAAAGGGGAACGCTATTTCCAGCGCCCATATTCGACGGCGTGCATCGGCGTCTCCCCTCAGAATCTTCCCAGTACGCGGCGCTGCGATCGTCCTTTGCACGAGGGACGGCTTCGCGCGTTTCGCAGCGCGTTACCCCGTCGAAACGCGGCTCGCCTCTCCCGATGGCCTTTTTCCCGTCTTTGTCATGCAAACGTTCGCCTCGGCGACGAGGAGGGCCCAGCGAAGGGAGCATCGGCCAGAGGAGGACAGCACGAGCCGAAGGAGAAGCAGCCGAGCGAGCCAGCCAGGTTCTTTGCTTCTTTTGCTTCTTCTCGCCGCTGCTACTCCCTCTTCCTCCATCCCCACCGACCCTTTTCTCTCTTTCCAGTCTCCGTTTCGCTTCTTCCACATCCTCCTCCGTCCCTAGCCGAGCCTAGCCGTCCTCGAGGCTCCGTCTCGCGCGTTTCTCACATCTCGCTCGCTCCCACGAGGCGTCGGGGAGCGGCTAGCGCGCCTGGGAGGCTTCTTTCTCATGGCCTGATGCCAGTCGGCCGTCCTCGTCCCTCCAACCAACCGATGACCTCCCAACCTTGTCTCGTTATAGAGCCTCGTGTGCGTCTCCTCTCTCCCCGACGACTTTTTCCTCCCTCGCCGTCCTCCAGCCGTCTCGTCCCTTCGCTCCTCTCTGTCCTCCTGTCCTTTCTAGTGGCGATGATTGCGCGTTCGTCTTCGTCGTTTTCCCCCCCTTTCCTCCTTCTCTTTTCCCAGCAACTTCCCCTCCATCGACGCTGGCGCGCGCGATCGCGCGTCCAAGCTTTTCTTTCTCTTCTCTTTCGCGTGCCCCTCTGGCTTCGGGACCCCCCTTCTGCCTCACCCCGTGGCGCACTGTTTCTTGCGTTCTCCTTCTTGCTGGCCGTGTAGTCGGTACACGCCAGTGTTTTTAAAGTGGCTAACTGTAAACTTCGGCGCGCGTGCACACGCAGTCGCTGGCAGAGCAGCACGTAGGCCGGTTACTTATGTCTTTGCCCCTGACCATTGCACCGGCGACCTTAACGAGCACAAAGTGCGAGAGGAACGTGGCCACTGATGCTATTGCGACGCCATGCGCACGGGAATGATGGGATCTCACGCGGAAGACGCTGGCCTTGATTTTTGACACCACGTGTCTCTGGGGTGGCTTGGGGAGATTTGGGGATTTTGAGAGCTGGACGTGGGTGGAGCTGTTTGAGGCTAAGAGGTGTTGACTGAGGTGGAGTAGTTGTTATTTTGAGAGAAGTTGTAAACAAGAACATTTGTGGAGGTAATAAGTTCTGTCCTGGTATCGAGAATCTATTACTGGGATTTTTTAAATTTGGCGCGATTTTCGTAGCTTTAGAATGTACTAAAAATTCTACAAAATCTTAATTAAATACTTTAGGGCATATATCTATTCAAGGGTATAAGATTCATATTTTGAGGAATTAGAGAAATTTTAGATAATTATTTTATTGGAAAAAAATCATACTTAGGAATATAAGTTAAATAATGTAAATGATGGTCCTAGTGATTTAGGTTGAAAATGTACAACTCTATCATAGAATGATCCTAATACAAATTTGTAAGGAATTATAATTTTTCGAATGTGAAGTTTTCTAGCGCTCGTACTATTTCTTTAAGTTTCATATTCGATAATGTAGAAATAATTATGAACCCTGTATAAACAACTAAATTTTGTAATATAGCTACTGTATGTATATCTGTAGTACAGTACTGTATATAAATCTACATAAATTTCCCCACTTTCTAAGCTCTGCGTTAGCGAGCCTTATTCACTCACTGAAAGCAAACTCGTAATATCTTTGCTACAAGTTCAGTCTCACCCTACTTTTAGTCTAGTGCGTTGTTAATTTAGAACAGAGTTGCGCTCAATTCAACACCAAATTGAATTGTTGCTTCAGTTCTGCTTCAATTAAAATTCAATTTAGTACAATTTTAATTCAACCGATTTTATGTCCATATCAGACTGCAGTTGTTGGTATATGTATGCATGGCAACTTTAAATAAGGAAAAAGTACATAAGTTCCATTTAGATAAACAAAATAATTATCTATAAAATACCGTGTCTCTAAACATATAAATCTGTTTTAAAATTCACAATCTAATAATAATAATAGACTCCGATAATCATAAAATTGATCTAACACATCTAAAAAAACTGGAATTTATTACTTATTTATACTATGAAATGAGTAATAAATACTTTTTTCTGTTTGCATCTTTGACTTATAATATTTTCACAATCAGAATTTCAGTTCAGTAAAAATGATAGACGACGTATATTAAATACCTGTTAGAAAATGTTTTACGGTTCAAATGAACGAAACAATTTTTGACGGGAGCAAAAAAAAGGAATGCATCACGGTAAATCTCTGTGGCTTCGCATCAATAGTTACGAGTCAATATTGCACATCGTACCTCCGCGAAAAACCTGCCACAACTAAAAAATTGTCAATATTTATTTTACTACTGTGTTGAATATCTTTGAATACATAGATTCACCATCACTTTCAATTTTAGAAAATACAATTTTGAATATATTTCTGATGATACGTACTTCATAATACTGTAATTAACCCTTATTCGTCAATCTTTATTTTCTCAAATAATTAAATCAATTAAAATATATTGTTAAGATAACAATCTATTGAATACTAAATATGTGTGATTTCCAAATCGGGATCATGACTATTGATTTAACTGAACATTTCGTATAATTTCCAAAAATGTACAGTTCTAGATATTTAAATAACGTAGAACTACGCCAACAGTGACCAGCTATGGATATTTTAAAATAATTAGACCAGTTTAGGTTTATACTAGCAACAGTCAATCTGCCAAAAAATTCCCCAAACAAAAATGTCATATTTCTAACTCATGGTAGTCCCTCCAGCAGGGTCGCGATATTCGCCACACAAGTCGACTCAGTCCTTCATCGCTCAGAACGACAAGCCTGAGTCGCGTACCGAGTTTAAATTCTTCAACGAAAGCGCGGTGGAAGGTTAATCCCCACTCGAGTAACTTCCCTCCTTTCAGTGAACTTCCTCCTGCGGCATAAGAACCCTAGCCCAAGTGCAGAAAGAAAGAGGGAAGAGAAAGATCGGGCACGATCGTTTTGTGGAGCGGTGCAACAGACTGACACCCAGACGCATGACAAAAGCGCCTCGAAAGGAAGAAAAGGGTCAGCGAGGAAAGAGCTAAACGGCGGTCGAAGGAGACGCGAAAGAGAAGAAACGGAAGATGGACGCATGCGTGGTTGCTGGAGCAGTGTTCTTTCGTTCAAGGTATAAGCGTGCACATGGCCTGAGGGTACACGAAAAACTTTTCTCTCTCCTCGTCGCTCTGTCACGCGATCAGTGAATTCTCATCGTCAGGCGCGTGGCTTGCCCCGTCTCTCACTGATCACTCGTAAATTGCGCGTTCTTTCAATGAGCCCGCTCTTCGACAGCCAACTCTTTCTTTCTTTAGTCTCCTCTTTTGATAGGTATCATTCGTGTCTCACGAGAAGTCCTGCAAAAAGCATTGGGGGCAATGCTGGACAAGGGACTTCTCCTGGGACACGAATAATACTTCGTGAGCGCTTCTACAGTTTCTAGTCGTTTGTAACAAATACACTGGCTAGGTTTAAGTCGTCGACTATATCTACTTTTTTATTTTGCACGATGCTGAAGACATAATACATATTGGTGACTAAAAGTTTAGTAATTTTCTAGATTAGGCAAAAAATGGAGGTTATTTTGTTTTACACGCAATTCAATTAAAAATAAAGAACGAGAAATGTCAGTGATTGGACTGAGCTAAAGGACATTGTAAGTATTATTGCACTTTCGGTAAGTACTAGCAAGTGGTCATAATATTTTCACCTGTAGTGTATCATTGCTAGCCATAAATGTTTAATCTTTGGAGGGCTGGAGTAATCCACTTGAACCAAATATGGGCCACCCCTGTCCTCTAAAAGTTAAATGCCTTTATCAATTTTTACTGAAAGTGCAATGTATCAGAATATATGTTCCTGTTATTTTCATAGATCATAGCTTCACCAAAAGAGTGACTCGAGTCAGAAAAGTACATTTCTCCAGAATTTGGTTCCAAGCGTACTAGCTACTATAATTAAATCTATTAATCAACTTAAGTAATCTCGGACTATCTTCCTACACCTCGTCCAACTGATACGAAACACCTCCACCCTCCCTCTCATTCAAACACTCACCACCCTCAAACACCACCCTCCATCCTCTCAGTAAAATAACTAAAAACGCTTATCCACAATTATCCATTTCGAATAGAGACCCTCTCCAATGCATTGCGCGTAAGCAGGTGCAGTGCACGATTGTCAGTGCAAGGAAATACTCCAGAGTATACGGCGTGCATTCACGCGAGCATGCATGCATTCTCCTGCGTGGCCATTCGAGCGGGAAAACGCGGAGATTTGAAAACACCGCGCGATCTCCTATCAAGGGGACGTTGCCAGAGGCTCCAGTCATTGTTACGACCTTCCCTGAAGAGCCACCCCCCGCGATTCTCGGCGATTCTTCGCGCCATCGAGGAATCCAGAGCCATTGGCGTGGTTCCCTCCACGGGCCTCCTATTATACGCTTAATCAGAGACTTCGTTTCTGAGCCCTCTAATCGGCTCGTTAATCAGCGATATTAACTCGCTGGCGCAGTTGCCAGGGGTTGACGAAGAGACAGAGATCTGACGAGCGGTGAGAAAATTCAGGCGTCGCGGAGAAATCGCGATGCAACCGGAAACGGTTATGCCGCGCCCGACCATTTGCACTCCTAAATGTAATAACTTAATGCCATTGCATCCTGTTATAATTCACATGGTTAGGCCGCGAGTTAGGTACATTGTGCGCCAACAGTCCCTCTGAAACTTTTCACACGAATGCTCGCTGCGATAGTCAACGATTGCGGTGGTGGTTGATGGTATCGACAGAGTAGCGATTTTTAGCAACAATGGCTACGTATCTCGTACGGATTTTCATCTTTTTTCGTGTAGTGCGAAAAAATAATTTGACTCTCGGCCCCCATCGCTCACACCATTCGATTTTATCGAACAAAAAACGCAGCTGCTGATTCCAGAAGTATTTAACACAGTGCTATGCTACATACAAAATGGCTCTTTGAGATACTTCGATGGGGTTCCATGGTTCTCGTTCGTATTAAAATTAATTCATCCTCGTAGGACGAATGTAAGGTCACTTTGACTCCAAATACTTTGCAGGATGTCCGAAGTATAATAAATTTATTTGCAAAAATCATAGAAAAAGTACACATATTCCCTGTATCAGATGTACAGAAAACTAAGAAGGAGTAAAGTATATAATGTTCAAAATGCATTTTTCTATATAATTCTTTCTCAAAATTAGTTTGTAATAGAAATTATATTATGGGTAAAAATGACTCTACATTCGTCCCCTGTGCTTGTCTCCATGCTACACCTATTTTCTAGAATTTGTTATATTTATCTATATTTTTTAGGTATCTCCTTTTAACAGAAATAATAGAGGTATTCTTTCTGCTAAATATTACGATACGTTTTGGTCACCATTGTTTCATACATAGTCTTTCTTTTCTTCTGGTATCTTCAGCTATAATTTTCCCTAACTATCGTTTCCAACCACATAAAACAAATATTAATAATAATAATATAAAGATTATCACTCACACATACGTGACGTGATACTCAAAGTGTCAAACATACAAAAACTCTTAACACTTGACGTCACATTGGCGTTATTTTAAGGTCGATAGAGAGTGTGATATCTCTGTACCAATCTATAAGCGCCCTAATCTAGCTTAAACCTACTCTTAGCAAACAGCGATAAAAGACGCCTCGGTACAGCTCAAACAAACTTCGATCGCGCCATTCGATCAAATATTGGAGACAATTCGGCGGCCCTCGTTCGCTGGGTATTCTTCGTTAAGCGTAAATGCAGCTTAACGGACCAACGCGATGGGACTAAAAGTTTCGCGTAACGGCGCGTCTCGAAACAGTAAAATCGCAGAGGAGAAGTGTGGGCTCCGCTCGGCAGCGCGGCGCCAACAGATAAATTTACCCTCTCCGCTTTCTCGCATCTCGCCCTCCCTCCCGCCGCCC
This sequence comes from Calliopsis andreniformis, assembly GCF_051401765.1. NCBI lineage: Eukaryota > Metazoa > Arthropoda > Insecta > Hymenoptera > Andrenidae > Calliopsis > Calliopsis andreniformis. Next base: position 15,687,796 of record NC_135066.1, read on the forward strand.
TCCTCGCCGTCCCCTCGCCGCTCTATTCCTCTTTTCTAGCTGCTCCTTTACTCCTCTCTCGTTTTGTTCCCTCTTTCACGGACGATCCACCATCCCCCTTGCCCCTCCTCGCCCTCCACATTTCCTCCTATCCCCCCTTCCGCCCCTGCCTCTTTCTCCCCCCCTTTCCCTTCTTCACAGTCGTTCCATCGCGTCTTTTTCGTCTCCTCCCTTCGGCCGCGCGCGACCGCTTCACGCTCTCCCTCTCTCTCGTCCACGTCCTCGTCCCGCGCGTTCGCCGAGGAAATATCTCTGAACTCTCCTTTCACATACCAGCGGCGCGGCAGCCGAAGGCCCTCCGCGCGCTCGCGCTTTGTGGGGCCGTCGCCGGCTGCCGCGGCGAGGCTCTCGTCGAGTCGGGAAAAGCGCGGCACGATGCTCCTTTGAACGCTGGGGAAGGGCTCTGATCGCGAGACTGATCCAACACGACCGGGAAATTCGAATTCGAGGGAGAAGTTAGAAGCAGACGAGACTGTGTCTAGGTTTCGATGGCCGATGGTGCTTTTGCGTTAGAGAGAAAGATATGGAGGAATATTTGCAAGTTTTTCTGAGGACAAGTTCTCGGAGGTGCAAAATCAATGTGGCGGTTTGTGTAGTATTTCAGCGTTGCTTTAATAAATAAATGCAAGCGAATTTGTAAAAAAGCTGACTATTTCTTAGGTTAAATTTGTAGCACATATTTATACATTGTACATACACATACCAGTAGTGTACAGATTTAATTTTAAGAAGAAGAAGAGAAAGAAGAAAATGTTCCTTCCATATCTTCCTTTCCTCTAAAGAATGGGCCTAAAGAAGAAAATGTTCCTTCCATATCTTCCTTTCCTCTAAAGCTTTTGTAATCGAAATCGCAAAATTTAGCAAAGGTTGTGTTTATTATGGGACCCTCAATTGTTTACTGTTATTATAAGTGCTCCCTTAAATTATGTATTTAATAGAAGTGTCAGTATGGTGTATGAAGGGAAGAATTTATATCATTTGTTTTTGTAGTTTCATATTATGTGTACAAAGGAAAATTGTAGACTTGCACTGATGGAGTGCCCTTGTCCTTATAAACTCTGATGGTAATTATGAAAGTGGTCTAAGTTTAAGCTCTAAGAAAATTGAATTTGTCACTCAAGTGGTGTTACATCAATTTGCATTATAAAATTTTGTTACATTTTTTTCTTTAGATCGCTTTTATAATTATCAACGCCATTATGAGACAGAATTATTACATCTTCTACAGTTACTGAATAATTATTTAGAAAAGTCCTAAGCAAAACTATGGTATGATATGTGGTATACCTATACAGTATGCCTACGTATTGTGTACCACAATAGGTGTCAGAAATTTTCAGAAATAATTCTGTATTCTAAAATAAGAGAAAAATCTATCTAATAAAATAAGAGAACAAACTTAAATGAAATTACATTTAAAGCTTCGTTTCCAAGTTATTAGTTCATAAAGAAACGCCTGAGATACATGTGAAGTGTGTCTAACTTGAGAACCAATTCTACTGATATCGCTGCGTCTGACATGGCTAGCGTACGTTGCTAGTAAAATAAGTCCTAAGTCACACAATTCCAATACTGTACACACCACTTTTAATTGTCGTTACGACTACAAATGCAATTCACTTCAGACAATTGCATACTCACATACCATTGCAACCGAAATCCATCCTGCATTTTCGGTCACAGATAGAACTGTTACCAAAATTAACCTACTATGCTACAGTACACTTGTACCTACAATTCACCTCAGGATTTCAATCATGACTACAGTTACAACCGAAATTTCATTCAGTTCACAGATTAATTAATGACAGAGCTATAACCAAGCTTCGCTTGACCATCGTTCGCGTTTGTGGTTGGAATCGGAATTTGGTTTTTCGCGTACAGAACACTCGAATTATGATTGCAGTTACAACCGAATTGTATTTAATTTTTAGTTGCGTTGAAACATTTTTGAATTACGTGATTATGGATATAATGGAAATTCGTGGCAGATTTTCGGTCACACACGAAATTTATTCGAATTTTGATTACTATCGTAGCTGCAATTAAAATTCACCCGAGATTCTCGTTTACAATTGTAACTGCAATTGATACCCGTTGAAGATTCTACCCAAAATACACTCAATATTCGATTATAATTACAGCTGCAGTTGAAATTCCAATTGCATTCGTAATGCTCATTGATATTCGTTCCAGACTTTCAATCATGACTTTGAGCGTGACAAATATCAATCTAATATTTGGTTATCTGGTGAAAACTAGTTTAACGATCGATCAAACTTTAAACTGTGTTATATCATAAACATAAAACGCATGACAGTAATTACTCTGCTAGTTTGGTATCACTGAACACCGTGTTACATTAACAATTACAATGTAATAACGATATTAGTCAGTAAATTACCACTTCTCTCAGCTTGACGTCAAAAAACGAAACAGAACTGTCCAACTCGAATTCGCATGCATCGTTCACAGTGCTTGGAACATTCTCGAGCTACTCGCCAACATAATTCCGTTGCTGAAGCAAGTAGTCTCTTTCTTTTTAATAATCTTCTTATAAGACACGCTTTTAAGATTACCTCGCGACGTAATTTAGTTGGAAACCAGATCTCAGTGATAAAAAGCAGCTGCAGGCTGCAAACGAATTTTTCCCGCGTACATGACATCGAACAATTCGACGATAGAATACCTGTGACAATCGTGAGCGAAGTACCTGTATAGAAAAGTTTTTCTAAATAGGAAAAACTGGACAGCGTCTGAGTTTTCTAGTTCCCATGAACCAATTCGACTTGGACTGATCGTGTCGAAAGAAGAGAATATTTAATTCAAGCATAGGACAATGTATCGTACTTCTTATGAACGCATTTCGAGCAGACGCTATCAGATTAGATGTTCCCATCGAGTATTTGAATAATCGTGTTCCGTGGATTCCTCTGCACTGATATTTCTTACGCAATGCTGTTAACTTTCCGATCGTAACTTATTGCGTAGCTGCAACTTATTGCCTGTATTTGGTCGTTCATACTTGCAGGATCTCTGATCGTGTACTCGAGAAAGTTGCATCAGAATTCAAGTTGAACGATAGCGAGATTAATACTTTTCACTCGGACTTTCTTTCAGCGTTTAGCATCGTATTATACAACGTCTGAGCACCACTTAGCAAACTTGTGAAGAACCAAATGCTTAAGGGAGTATTCCAATTTGAAGAAGGGAAACGAGAATTTTTGAGAAAGCTGAAGACTGTTGCGCAGAGTATTTCGGAAACATCAATCTCATTTAAATCACTATTTCTACTTTAAATCGTCTTTACACTGCGACAACGTAATTCATATTCTAATGAATAGTGGAAGAATTTAAGTCTGTACTTGTAGGTCTAATTTTAAGGAGCGTTGGGTAATTTTATTTGTCCCTGCGGTATTTGCAGTTTACGATCACCAGTTAAAATTTATTCGTGCACGTGCAGAGAGGCCAGGGATAGCTGGGGAGGAAACCTACGATAGAAAATCGCACTAATTTTTGGCTATGAATGCAAGTGGAATGCAGACAGCGCTGTTTTAAAGAATTCGGCTGCCCAGATCGTTCGACCTCAAATGGTTACAATTTTTCCGTGATCACAAGCGATACGAACCCTTTCTGTGACCGCAAATAAAAGAACCGCAAGTGCAGCAGTACACCTCTCTATTCGCGTTTGATGGAGTATGTCGACTGAAAACATTTTTATATACTTTTTTATTTCGAAATTGTCTCCAATATTATAGAGAATCAAATATAATAGCTTGTCAATTTTTAAGGCACGTTTATTGAAAGCTACTATTTTGTGTCGAGCATTTAAACTACTTTCAGGAGCTAATTATGAAATCTCCTTTTAATTAAACAAAGCTACTAAAGATCAATGGAAGAGTTCTGTGATAACTCTAGCTATTATTTTTTACAGTTCCTTTTTTATGAAATACAAATTAAATATATTAGTAATTTAAAACTAAGTGACTAATGAAGCTGTGATTGTAAAATAATTGTGAAGTTGTAATTGTAAAAAAATACTATAACTCTTTATATAAAAAAAATTCACTTAGCGTAGCGAAATATATTACTTCAGTTTAACAATATTTGTGTATTCATCTTGTGTAGATATTCATTAATTACTGGTATCCATCAACTAGTCGCAAAAGTGAATCCCTTACAATACATTTCAATAAAAAAAACTCTGAGAAATCTTTAACAATGCAGAATACATACACTACTGTGTACATAAGTACTTGGACACATTTATATTATAGAAAATGTATAAAGTGCACTCCAGCTAAAATTCTCTAGTACAGTTTTGGCTACAGACTTTATTTCATACGATTATTGTATAAGATTTACAAAGACTGATGAGAATAAATTCTGATATTAATTAGTAGAAATAAAAAAGTGCATTTGCAAATACTTGCAGCTTTCAAATTTCAATAGAACATATCCTCTTGAACTGTTCTAAACATACCAAACCTCATACCAAATTTCAAATGACTTAAACTCTAGAAAGCAACCTCAACGACACTAAACAAATATCTAATATTATTTCATTCCCTAAATATTCTTCACTCTATAATAAGTTCATTATTGTTCATTACAATAATCGTAATTAATAACCAAGATGCAGTTGATGAAGTTCAAAAATTCACACAAAAAAGAGTGTATTTCATGCATCTCCGATAACGCGAAAATATTCAGATACTTAAGCACACTAGTGTATTTGCGTACCTTTTCCTCCCAGCTTGGACGATGACATCACAATTATTTTCACACGCGCCAGGAATCGTCTCATCTCAGACCTACGTGAAACGGAAGACCGAATCTGCAGAAAAATCGTCGAGGAAAACGCAGGAGCGACAGCGTCGAGCAACAGCGTTTCTGCTGCGTGGGCGTCGTATCTGCGCCACTAGGCTCGGAATCAGCGTCGCAATGCTACCTCGTTACTTCGGACGAGCGGATAAACGGAACCGTTACGTCCAATCAGGATGTCGCGACACCGTCCGCGAGCCTCGGCGAGAGGCAGAGCTCGCGTCACCGCCGCGACAAATGAATTTTTCGCGACGAGGAAGTAGGAAAATCGGATCGTCGAGGAAAGTTACGACGCGCGATATTAAAATATAATAGGTTGATGAATGCTGGCGATGTGAAAACTTTGTGAATCGAAAGGCTGCAAGAAAGTAGTTTACGCTGCGAATCAATTTCTCCGCGCGTCTGAAACGCTTTCGAGACGACCGCTGGAGGAACAGCTACTTGATTCTGTTACTAGATCATTCTTTTCTGGGAGCATGATTATTCGAAGATGCATGGTCTCTGGTTAATCAATTATTGTAGGACTGTACACAGAAATCTTACGATTAATTTCATAATTATAATACTATGCCATCAATGGTAGATTGCCTCTGGCTGCCCAGATTATTACTAAATACGTAAACAGCAATTAACTGATTATTAGCTGCATTTGACGCACTTGACCCTTACTGGTCACTGATTATCTTGAAGATAACTTCCAGATAGGTACTATGAATATGATCTTTCAATCTGTTTGATCAAGATCGTTTTAAAAATGAACGAAGACGTAACAAATAATATGTGTTATGTAGTAGAATTAAGTAGAAGAAGAGTTATGCGTCAGACAAAGTTAAACAAAGGAAGACAGATATACATAGGATGTATCTTACTTATGAAATGTATAATATTATCCCTGAAAATGCTACTTGTTTAGGAAACTTCTATAATAACACTTATTATAAATTTAATTATAGAAAATACTGAATTATTAAGAATTATATTGTTTTTTTATTCTCATTTGAAGATCAATTACGTTCATTAAACCCCCAAGCCGGTTCGACGTACACGGTACGTGCACATACGTATAGTTCCAATTACCGGCTTAAGTGGTTAAGACCATAATACCAAATTTATTTATAAATAATTATAGAGGATGTTCCACAATAAATGTCAGAATTTTTAAGGAACGATTCTACGTGTCAAAATAAAACGAATACGAAGAACACTGCAATTGCATTCGAGCCTTCGTTTCCGAGACATTAACTATTAACAGGACGCCCGAAGTCCATGTGAAATGTGTCTGACTAGACTTATTCTACTGTCTCACTCTACTAACATCGCCAAGCCTGAACTTGCTAATGCACGCCGGAAGTAGGTAAGTCCCTAAGTCATTTCAAGCGCATCTAAATGCTTCTTTAACAATTAATAACTCGGAGACGAAGTTTCAAACGTAATTCTATTATGATTTTGACTTTTGTTCTATTTTACCTATCCTAAAATTTCTAATAGTTTTTGACGAACACGCTGTGTATTTATATTATTACTTAGATTATTGTCTAAATAAAGAATATATTATTCAATATTGTTTTCAGTTGTATTTAACGACGACTAAAAATAAAAAAATATCCTACGAAAGTTTTTTGAAATTTTATTTAGATAAAAATACTCTTCAAAAATAAACTGCACAAATCCTTTTGACTGTTTCGACAGTTCCAGTGTTAAAAGCGAATATTTACCTCGCGCTACAGCGAGTGTCGAGTTGCAGCGTGTACGTGCACCGATCGGTGATGTCAGGTGAATGGTGCAGCCCTGGTCGAGAAAGTAACCAGCGATTCTGGGCCTTACGTAAGAAGTTTCATGGGCTGCAAACTCACGTTAGCGAGCGCGAGCTTTTTCAAAAAGCTTGCGTAACTTCATGCCAGAGAGTTCGTCTAAGAAAACATTACTCAATCGACGGCAGTTATATAGTATAAGTTACGCAGTTAGAAATAATCGAGTGATCAGTTTTGCAAATAATTACAAACTATCACCATCCAGAAACGAAAGAATTGAAAATGAAAGAAAAGGCAATAAAATTCACCTAAACTGTATTCAAATACCTATTGTAATTTTGCATTATTTTTTTTATGTTGTATCTCCTACACATGAGATCAGCTACTATAAAAGCTCTATGACAATGTCTTATTGTTTGACACTGATATCTAAATTATTTTTAATGCAGTTTGTCAGGTTACGTATATCTTATGAAGAATGTATCATAATAATAGTTTTAAATTCTAATTATTGTTTAGTATTCTTGGTCTCATCGAAGATCAAATATTTTGTATGCATAATGATCAAAGTTCCACTTCCATCATCACGTTTAATATGTTTTTCTCAGATCAAAGAATAATTGCAAAAATCTAATGCGATGAAGCTAGATGTGAAGCAAGTTTCGTTCGATCCGACTAACGAGACGCAATGTCGCGATTCGCTTTCTCGCCAAGAATCCGAGGATCTTGTCGAGTCACGAGAATACACGTGTCCTGTGCACCTGTATCACCGTACTAGTCCATCGACTACCTATTTCTCCACCCTCGGTTTACCATGTAACGCGATACGTGGTCGTCAAGATCATGAACCACGCGGAGAAACGAGTCGTTGGTTCGCGCATTAAGCTGCATTCCCACTTGTATATTTACGTTGTTACGCGTATAAGAGTACTGCTTTGATGCAAAATGATGAAGCAAACATGCATGTGCATTGATAAAATACAAAAATAATGGGTGGTGCTGAACCATCAATTTGTCTCAAAAGTACTATCCACTTTTTCAAATTCACAGTGTACAGACAAATTTATTTTTAGAACAGTTTTCACTATTTGCTGTACCTCTCGATATCGTAATGTTTGCAAATTTGATATATTTTATATTGAAAAACAGCATGAAACCTGTATATATCCACCCCTAATATACTGACGGTTTTAAAAATTTATCTTCGTTACCTACTACAAATTTTAGATAGACTTCTAAATAACGAAACCATTTCACTCATTAATGTATCCATTTCAAATCAAATCAAAGATGGACAGTGCTTCTGAGACAATATCGACAGTTACATCAAAAACAGATTATCGATCTTCCTACCTTCAACCGCAGAGTCCAGTGTCCAGTGAATCCCATCGGGAAATGCATGAGACGTGTTCAAGGCGCGCAGTTAGGCGATTCACAACCATGAGTGGGATCTATTAAAATAAACCAGACATCTTCACAATACTCCTCATTTTTCCCATTTTCATTGATACATTGATACATATAGCCATCGTAAAAATATATTATGTTATAAAATCAATTCAAATATAAAAGAAACATGTCTCAAGCCCCAAGATAAAGCGACAGAGATACTAGAAAATAAAGATTTTAGCGTCTTGTTATTAATTATTGAAGAAATGCCTAAAATACGCATGAAATGTGTCTGACTTGGGTCTTATTCCACTGATTTCGCGGTGTTGGATTACGACTTATTCTACTAGCTTCACTGCATCTGATCTGGCTACTGCATGTCAGCAGTAGAATAAGCCTCAAGTCAGACACACCTCAGGCGAATTTAATATGCTTTTACAGTAATTTATAACTCTGAAACGCAGCCTCAAACGCAATTTCGTCATTCTTAATTTTCTTTTTATTCCGTCATGTAAAATCATCCCTCAAAATTTCTGACACCTGCTCTCAAGCATCCTATATACAAGTCGTTTATTCAATGAAATCTCAACAACAAACAGAATTCTACAAAGACTTTCCAAGAATGATCCACTATATGAGTATTTCTTTTATTACCCACATAATTAATTATTATCAACAGGCAATCATCACAGCAATTCGTACATTTCCAACCAAAGGCATCATCTTCCCCGTAGCGGGCGCGTTAATCGCGTATTTACTAGCCTGTATAGTTAACGCTGTGTACAGTGGCCCAAAGCTTGGCTACGCGTGCTACGAGATTGTTATGTACAGCCCCGAACACGTGTTCGTGTGCACGCACATAAATACGACTATAGACACAGGTGTGTGCACAATGGGGTGTACATCTGATTGCTGTAGCCTGTGGAGCCTCGAAAATCTCTCGTATGCGAACAATTCGCTAACCTACGATCCCACTGTTTCTGTTCCTTTTCCTTTGGTTTTATTTTGCTCGCCTCTTTTTCGTCGAACAGGTGGGTCAACTGGTGGGAAAGGTAACCACCGACGATAACGCGGTCACGGCGGAAAGGTTGGCTTGCGTAGCTCGTCCAATGGTTTGGGATGTTGCCCGTGGTCAGGGTTGCTATCATTTTTAGGGAACAGATGTCTGGTAGGGGGCACTCGGGCTGCGGTCTGGTGGACATGAGTTATTTTTTCGCACGCTTCGGCGTTTCGTGTCTATTTTTGATAATAGAGGTAAAAGTATTGTGCTAATATCAATTTGTTACTCTGCTGGAGAACAGGATAATTATTTTTTCTTGTCTTCTCTTTTAGAAGGGAAATATACTGTGTGTTGCTGAGAAATTGACAGAATGATAGAAATGGTTTTATATTTGACGCTATTTTGAAGCATTCTAAATAAAAAATGTAATACTTTCATATTACTGTAATCTTCTCTACAGAGTTCAGAAAAATGGATTACTCTTAGAATGGGTTCTTCACATTAAATGGTTTGTGTATGCAATATGTTCGTTTATATCTCTACTGCTGATAATATAATACTTAATTACCAACAGTTTCAAATAAAAAAAGGACTACTAAATAACCCTAATTTTGAAACTGAAAAGTTCAATAACATGTCTAAAATAAGGAAGCAACGCATTTGGGTCAAAATACTCATAGTCTGTGAAAGGAAAGAAAAGGGTGACATTTTGAAAACTTTCAGAGCAGACCATCATGGGGAAAACTTTGAAAACCAGTGCGCTCTGATATCGCGCATTAATTGAAATGATGTTGACGCTTGCCCTACAACAAACTTGTAAATAACTCAAACACGGATCTCGTTGAAAATTTATGTATCGCTATTAAAAACGAGCTCAAAAAATCCTCATGATGAAAAGAACGTAACGTGAACTGCGGAAGTGCGGTGAAAACATCTGAAATCTCATTAAATTGTTTATAAACTCGTTAACAGGGGTAAACAAACTAACTGGTACTATAAAAATTCCTTCCTACTGGGAAAGAGAAGTCCATCCGTTGCAAAATTTTAGTAGTAACGTTAACATGAAACTACATGCAACTGCAAAAACCGAAAAAGTCGTATTTAGTGCACGCTCCTTCACTTCGTCGACATACGCAGTAAATGAAATCGAACAGGATTTAGCTAAGTACACGTACACTTGACTAATATTCGAAGCCAATTTTCTCGAAAAAATATTCTATATCATCGACCTATTTTGCTATATAGGATCATCACCTTTCCACTTGAACCACCAGTTCGAGGACACCTTGGATAGTACTTAGTTAAATGCTTCTATAACTGTACCAATAATCATGAAAGTAGTCTAAGTGAAAAATGTTGAAAGATTGAATTTGTCACGTATTTTATAACATTAATTGATCCAACACAAAATAAATAACAAAATTCAATTTTGAAGATTTTTTACTTGGACCACTTTCACAATGATCAACACAATAAGGTGTCATCTGCAAGAGGAACATGAGTACAGAAACTTAGTTACAAAAAAAAAGGTCTACATTTACATATATCATGATACTCGAAGAACTCAAGCTATGGTTCAAAATGTCCTATTTTTCTTCAACTTTAGAAATACTGAAATGACTTAAACTTCTTTAAATACAGAATGCATGGAGCAGTACTCCGCACAAAGACGTACTTACAGCGCCCTCAATTGATGTACTCACGTTCCTCTCCGAGATTCCTAACACAGCCTGCACTCACAATGTGTACTCCACGTACGTAAAAGTCCGTGGTGCGGCACGTACGCGACCTTGCCGCGTAAACCGTGCCAGAAGCGAGGCTAGACACGTGGTCTATCGTGTGCACCTTAGTCAATGAACGAGGGGGAGAATGCAACGATCGAACGACGTGAATGAACCGAATCGTGCCTAAAGCATATGCACACGGCGTTCGACAATAACGATCGACTCTCTCTCCTCGCTGTGCCGCGACGCGGTTTTGCGTGCTGTACGAGGGACAGAGAGACGAGGCTATCCAGCTCTCTCGGTCGTGTTCCCCTTTATCGGAACGGGGAATCTCGACAAATTGAACGCGGCGGTGGCAGGGGGCGGAGGCAGATAACCCGATGACGCTCGAATTGTGAGTTACGACGACGAAGAAAGGTCTGCGCGCTGGCGAATGGAGTGGTCGCGGTAAATTGAACTAGTTTAGGGGCGAGGGGTGGGCCGCCCCTCGCGTGGCGAACGAATCGAAAGTTTATTTTGAGACCTGTCCCCGCGGGGATACGCGGAGGAATTAGGACCGCCGCTAATGGAAGATTGAGATGATTTTTTTAGGAGATCCCTCGCTCGATGGCTTCGCAGCGGTAAGTTTGAGGTCGACGGTTGTGGGAGTATTTTTGGAGAGGGGACGAGAAAGGGTATAGAAGCGGGTGTTTATGGATTCATTTTTTGGGAAATTTGATTCCCTCGTGGAAGTGATGATATACTGCATACAAGAAGGCGTTTTTCCTGACAATTTTTCTTTATATTGGTGGAAATTTTTTGAGTTTTTTTTTTTTTTAATTTTAGTTACTGTTTGTTTTTTAGTTTGGATGCTTTTGAGTGAGCTGAAGATTAAATTCGATCGACGGGATTTTCGGCAATTTTTTGAAAAGGATTTTACTGATACGAAATTAATATAAATTGAACACATTTAGAAAGAATAGTTTGCAAAACTATTATATTGGATAAACTAGTTATATTGACCCTATTTTATTCCTTCGATAAATCACAGAACGTAACAATTTTTATGGAACACTATATTTTAAACCTACAGACGTCTATAATCCTATCACAAATAAAATTTTCATTTTTGTTAGTGGAATTCTACCCAAGAATTATTTTACAGTAAAGTATACGTATAATAGTTTATACCAAAACAACAAGATTTGTCTCCTCTAACTAAAAAGTAATTTCTAATAAAAAGAAACAATCCATTAAGCACATTATGAGAAGAAAAAATTTAAAAGTTGTAGGTTCACCAAACTTTTCAACACAAGCACTGGTAAATAAAATCACACGGTGAAATTTCATAAGCGTCCGTACATAGTGGCACACGTCTCAATATTTAACCGCCGACTTCACGAGAACGCAACTCAAACAAGAAAAACAAATATAAAGAACACAAATTTGTTTCAAACACGTTACGTCAAAAGGTTCAAGTGGGATAGATATCTACGACTTCGTACACATTCACAAACGATGGAAAAACTGACCTATTGGACTACAGATACTCTTTTCAAAAAGGAGTCTCCTAGTGAAATTTTATTAAGGGCAACATGTGAATTGTTATTTTTTCCCCGTTAATAACAACAAGAATTTTTCTCTCTTATTGAAATGAACATTAAATCACTTTGAAAATGGAGCTGGACAGAGTAGTTATACATATAACATTAGATCCTTCTTCTATTCTACCATGGAACATCTACTGCAGAAGTAACTAGAATTATTTATAAGACCTGTGGTAAAAATATGAAACGTTTCTCATGAAAAATGGTTAGTGACGGCGAGCAGATCTTTTACGATAAGTTCAAGGAGAAAAGAAGCCTTTCTAGATGTCCTCGTGAAATGTATAGAATGTTCAAGCAAGTGTTTAAAAAAATTTGAATGGATAATTCATGGCAAAATAAAAAGAAAATCCAGAATGTCGAAATTGCACTTAAAATTTCATTTCCAAGGTATTACTTATACAAAAAATACCTAAAGTAGGCACGAACTGTGTCTGACTCGTCTGATTCTACTGAAACTGCTGCGTTTGACCTCATTACTTCACATACGACAGTGGACTTATTCTGCTGACTTCTCACTATGTCTGACTTGTAACTTATTCTACTAACTTCTCTGTATGTCTGATTAGGGACATAGTCTACTGATTTCGCTGTATCCAGCCTCGCTAATGGACGTCGACAGTAGACTGAGTCCCAAGTCAGACACATTCAAGATGCATTTTAGGTGTATCTTCAACAATTAATAATTCAGAAAAGGAACCACGAACAAAATTTTAATATCTTTGATTTTTGTCATATTTTGGTAGGTAATATCACCCTTTCTTTTGAGAAGACAGAGAAACTCTTTCACTACAATACTGTAAACCACAAAAATTAGTTGTTTACGTATTGTATTCACAATTTCGTTATATTTCACCCTCTTGAAAAGTTATATTAAGAAAAAAAGGAAAATCTTTAAAAATTGGTATCGTCGCTTCAAACTGTCTTCCTCTAAAGAAAATTATCATTGCAGATGAATTTAAAAAAATCGTAATTTTTTAGTACAAAATCTCTCCTCGTCACTACTCGCTGCTACAGAACACAAAAAGAATCGCGAAAGTAAACCTCCGTGCTCTAATTTCTCCACAGATTGATCCAGAGATCAGCGAAGATCGATCTGCAGAGGAGATCGTCGAAGGACACGTGGCGCGTTAAATATGGAAAACGAGCAGCGCGACGGACAGAAACAGGGTCCAGTTTCTTCTTTTTCCCTTTTTCTCACTTTTTATTTTTAAAACGCACACTTCGCATTCTCCAATTGGATCATGGATATTACATCGATTCGCGTCATTTGCTTCTTGCGATCCCCTATCTCGTCAAGGGTAATCGTCGATCCATCAGCGTCGCGTTTACAGATCGCCAGATCGATCGAGTCACGTGCCGCAACGAACGTGATCTACCAAGTCTCTCTCGATCGGAAATCAGGCTGTAACTCCTCGCTTCGTTCCGACAACAACGTCATTGACTTCGATCACGCTCACGTGCGTGGCGCTTAGGCTACTTGATTCAGGTGGTGGAAGGATAACGAGGGAATGAATAATCTTACATCGAATTTGTGACTGGAACACGTGATTCGCAGCGAAGAACGTGCGGGGTATTATTAGGTGTATTTTGAGAGGGAAGGAGATTACTGTTATCTCATACGGATTTGCGTGAATTAAACATTATTGCACCGAAGTGGAATTACATTGATTGAACTCTGGGAACTTAAATTTAGAGGTTCAGGGATTGGTAGCCAGAAATAGGAATGAATATGTTAAAAGACGTCGAAGATTTGAATATTTAAAATTTTTTAAATTTGAAGATTTAGTAATTTGAAAATTTGAAGATCTAAATGCTTGAATATTGGAAAATTTGAATATTTAAAATCATTTCATTTGGTGAAATATTACAGTTTTTTAAATATATACAAAGTGCCATCAATCAGTTCAATATAGAAGTTTCGGGACTTGGTAGTCAGAGCTAGAAATGAATATGTTAAAAGACTTCAAAGATTTGAATACTTACAAATTTTTTAATTTAAAGATTTAAAATTTTGAAGATCGAAAAATTTGAATATTTGAAGATGTAAAAATATGAATACTTAAAAATATGAAAATTTGAAAATCGTCAGATTTAAAATCATTCGATTTGGAGAAATATTACAGTTTGTTAGGAATATACACAGTGCCATCAATCAGTATTTGTACAAGGTATTCCTAAGCGATTTTATCGAGTTTCAGAGTTTCGTGATATCGAACAAGTTCACGAGACCCGATAAATACATGTTTCCAGCTTTAATTGTTCTTTTTTATGCGGTCAGGCGCACCGTCCTTCCGCTATGCGATTACGGAACGTCTCACCTGTTGCAAGCTATTACTTCCCGCGTCGATTGCGTAACAACTGTTACGACAATCGATGACCGTTTTATCGGGGTCACGGATGGATGCTAGAATCGATTCATCTGGGAATTGAGCAGACGTTAATGCACGCAAATTATTTAGGATCTGCTTATTGATTAAATGTCTGCATCTATTGTATATGATTTGTCGCTTTCACGGGGAAATAATAGAAATAATAGAAACACAAATACAGAAATAAATTATTCCTCAATTACTGTTTTTAGTATTGTAAAAATCTTACGTATTTATTATACAATGTGGTAGAAACTTATTGCTCGAATGTTGTGTAGGAATTATTCATTAATTGTTTCACGTGAATTTTAAATATTTATTTAACATCGTGTCTCTTTAAATTGTTTAATTTAATAATTTCATTCAACTGGAATTAATATCATGCTTTTACTTTTTATTGAACTTCATATAGGACCGCATATTTATTTATAAATATTTTTCGCTTATGTGTTGCGTAACTTTGAAACCTTTGGTAAGCAGGTATTGATAGATGTTTAAAATTGATATGAGCCTGGTTTATCTGTTTAAATTAAATATTATTGTTTCGCAAAAATATTTAGTATTTTAATAAACTCTAATATTATAGAATATCACGAACCAATAATGTGGTACTTTTTTAAAATTAACAAAAAATTGTATTAAATAAAAGTTGATCTACATTTAAGTCGTTTTCAGACATTTCCTAAATATTTCTGATTAAAGTAACCTCCTCGAATTAAAATTCTTGTTAAATCACTCTCCCACATATTATTATTAATTTCACAATTAGCACAAGTTTAGCAAAAGTTCGACAGAATTTCTGTGCATTTATTTAATAATCGTTCCACCCGAACACCCGATTCCTTATTCCAAAACGTTCTAAAGCCACAAACGCTCAATGGTCCCACGTTAAAGGTTCAAGGTTCAAGACACACTAGCCATTTTGTAACCATGATTAATATTATCTCATCACAGCGAGGCCTCAACAATCAATTAGGGATTCTGCTCAATCGACCATCAGTCTCGCGCAATTGTTTCGCCGCGTCCCATTGGTAGGTATGCCTATTAATCCGGTTTGCGATCGATCGATCCGGATCGAGATAGTGGGTAAGAACAGCACGTGCCTCAATAAATATGGTAAATGACTCAATTACTGTTGCAGGTCGCGATACCCACCGCTGTTTTTTATCTTTTCTCAGCAAGCTACAAATTGTTTCGCCTATATAGGGCGCGAAGGTAACGGTGCTACAATCAACAGTGGTTCTTTCCTGCTGAAATAAACTGAAATCGTGCAGTTACCTTCTTCGAGCAAAGATGCAGTTTTTTTTATAAGCACATTGTTAAGAACGTCTTTTTGAGTGCCGTGAGAAAAACATTAAATTTTAAAAGATATATAAAAAGTCAAAGCAATTGAAAATTAAAACTTCCATTATTATCTATGCGTACTGGATATTCGTAGAGTATTTTGTGATTAAATATTATGGGTGAACGTTTAATCATTTTTCCTCCATAAAATTCTGAAAAGACAGGAAAAAGCTTATCTTGCATGCACAGCTTTAGGTACACACTCTTCAGAGATTATTTTTATGTGAAATAATGTGGATCACGAATCATATCTTTCTTTATATTGAAACTTTGGAAAATACATGTCAAATTCAGCCAGGGATAAAAAAGTAGGTATCTACTTTCTGTTTATTAGTAGTTTACTGCTTTGCATATTGTAAAGTCATTTAAGAGGTATTTATATAAGAACAATAATCTAAGTAAATTTTTATATTTATTATTGCTAAAATCACTGACTCCATTTTCTAGTAATATTTTGGAAAAAAATTGTCTGTTTAATTAGACTAAAAAAAATCTGCCTCAACTGTACCACCATGTACAAACATCCGATATGAAATATTGAAACAACTACTCACAAGTTTATCCAAAATAAACAATTTTTGCTCATGCATCATAGATCTTAAACTCATTTCAGAAAAAGAAATAAATTAAACAATAACTCATTGAATAATTATCGACAAACAAATTAATGAATTTATTGTGATTGTGTGCCTCTATGTTTGGACTGACGATCATGGGATCTACATGGGAAGCATTCCCAGATCACGTTTTACTGTCGACTCCCAAGACAGAGCGTGGAAGAACGTCTTCATCGCGCGGAAAGGACATGCCGTTTAATCCAGCACCTTGCTACACTGGTAGCTCCGTCTAAGCCGCTGGCAAAAAGCGTGTTCGCGTGCCAGCAAGCCAAGCAAATAGTTGCAAAAAGGGCGTAACCTTATAGAATCCGTGTCCAGTCCAGTTTGGGAATGCGACGAGTGCTCTGCGTCGTTATTTATACATCACTTTACTTACTTATGTAGGTTGATTCATCTAATGTTCCTATATTTATAGTAATTGATGTTAACCCTTATTTGACGTATGTAATCTGCTACATGACATTATACAGTTGGATCAGTTTAAATGGGAAACCTCCGAGTGTTGACAGCGTTTAGCACGCTTAGTTGTTAGTGTTGCCAAGACTTATTAGAAGGTTTCCAGTTAAATGATCACCCTGCACAATTCAGGTCTGAGAATCTGACGTCCAATAAGGGTTAATCTAACGTTCATCTTTAAGGGATGTTTTCACCTTGATATACACTTCTCTTAAAGTCGCTTACAAAACTATGAAACTTCACAAAAATCAAAATTTTCGAGTTATCGAAGTTCTCTTAGTCCTCGAAAGGATATCTTCAAAAAAAAATAATTGAAAAATCGTTTCACAAAATAATAGAACACTGTGTTCTCACCAACATGACGAAAAATAGAAACTCTTCACATTCACCCCTCGAAAATCATTCATTTCTAAATCCTAGTCGCTAAACCATCGCTATGTGACCTCTATACAATAATTATCGATATAAAGTACAATTATCTAACCCATTATAAAACCTTCCAACACCGCGTTTATGTTACTATAAGAATCTTAAAACTCACCCCATGCACCACGTAACAACCTTCAGTAAATGTCCCAATACTCGGAAGCTTAAGATGTCACAGATCACAGGAAAAGAACAACCTTAAATGCCAAAAATACTTGTCTCCGCACTTGAACAGAGTCCCAGTCAGGGATGATATAAAACCTGCTGTTCTGTGATGTCACGAGGTAGGAAAGGAACTTTTCTAATGGAGTAGGGATTACCTCACCAACCACTAATTGCTAAGTATCCCCACCTCATTCGAAAAATTCCCTCTCCACCTCCTGACGTTCGCAATAGCTGAATACACCGAATACACATTTTACCATACTATTATTTTATCATACTTGTAGGATGTTAGACACGTTTAGTTTTAAGCTTATTGTTAGGTATGATAATTTACGACTGGGTCGCGTCGCACGTTAAAGGACTGCAGGCCTGGCGAAGCGAACGGCGCAAGGCATTTTTCCTCGACCAGATGGGGAAATGTCGTTAGGTCTGGAAAACCCACTCAAGAGGCCAAAAAGAACGCAAAGCGTGGGGCAGTTGACCGAAAACCTCGAAAGGAGGAACAACCACGTTGTATTGGACGAAAGGCCATTTTTGTCGCGTTGTTGGTAGATTATCATTAGGTTATAAGTACGATTGCTGGTGTGTTACATTTCAAATATATTTAATTAACTCTAATTTCGATCGCACTGACATTTGTTTCCTATCATACCATCTAAAAGAATCCCACATACTATAATAGGAACCACAATTACTGGAACATTTACTGTGAATGTCCCATGAGAAGTCCCCTGCATAACATTGCTTTTGATGCTTTCCAGGGGACTTCTCACGGGACACGAATGAAAAAATCAAACTCTCAAATGCTCCCTCCAACCCTCGCCAGATCGAAAATCTCCCCAAACCAGGCCCCGCACGACATCCCAGCCCACCCAAGAACCACGCCAGAAGGGACAGTCCTCCAGGAGGTCCAGCGTCCAGTTAGCGTAATTACCCGAAACGCATCGCGGCAGGGGACGCGCACGTACAGCGTCGCGCGATATATGGCTGCAACGTGAAACTGATACAGCGCGTTCTCGTGACAAATTGCGCGTAATTACGGCCGTTTATGTAAACAGAACGTAAATCGCTTAAAATCGCCGCGCATTAAGGCGCGGAAACTTGGCTTCAGGGAGGAGGAGGAGGAGGAGGAGGAAGGAGGAAAGAGGAAAGGAAGCGTGGAACGAAAGAGGAGCAGAAGGGGATGGAGGATCATGAACACGGTGGCCAGTAAACCGAGGCGCTTCTTCCCCTTTAATTGATGCGAGGCTGCAGCGTGGCGCGCGAACTTGCGCTGGAGAGAGCGCCAGAGCAACGGCGAGGGAGAGAGGGGGACAGATGCAGGAGAGCCGGCTTGAAATTGAAACGCTGAACGAGCGAGCTATAATTCACGGTTCCGGGTATAATAATGTTTGCCTCGTTTCTGGCTCGCCTCTGTGTGCGTGTTTTTCTCCGCTGTCCGTTACGTCGGGCGGCGCGCGCCCGCGCGCAATTTACACGTACGCGGGGCGAAAAAGCCGGCCAAGCTTCGTTATCCATTCATAAATCCCATTAAAACCATTCAGAGCGGCCCTCCATCGACCTTCTCCCTTCTTGCCACCTTTCCTGCTCTCCCGTACCCCCCTGTGTCTCCCCGACACCCCATCCTACACGGACGCCCGCGTTTAACACGCCCTCTTGTCGTCCCGGTGTGCTTAACACCTAGCGATCCGCGGCCAGGACATAATTAAGTCATTACACGTTCATTTCACGCGCTTATGTACCATCTCGCTTGACCATCGCCAAGGAAATCGCGGATTTCATTCCCGTGATTCTTGGCTAGCGTTTCTATGGCTGATTTCTTTTCTGGGTGTGTTTTTTTCTTTTGGGTTTATGGGGGAGTTTAGAGAAAATCCAGCGTGTTTTTTTCCTTTGTGGGATATTGTTCCTGTGAGGACTTTTTAGGGAGGCGAGAGTTCTAGTTGGAGTGGGTATGGGTGCTGTTTTTGCAGGGTTATTGAATCTACAGGTTTGAAGTGTAAGAATATTGTATCTACTTTTTGTAGTGAAGTTAATGTGTTGCTATTGTATGTTTTCTTTTTTGAATCTTTGCTTGAGAAGATTGTAGTCTTGTTTTAGTTATACTGAGTGTCCAAGCTGAAGCAGGACAGATATAGTGTTCCGCTGACAAGATGAGCCATGGCAATAATACAGATCTATTGATTTCGAGGTTCATCTCATCAGCTGAGCAGAGTATCTCCTGTTTTTAATGACAAAAAATTCGTCTATGTCTTAATTTGAATAGTTTCAAAGGAGAAATATGTTAGAACAATTTTTTGTGTAGAATTGTGTAGAATTTTTTTAGTGTTTTAAAATTCCCTATTATTAAAGCAGTGAAGGTATTTAGGTGATGTGCTTCAGCTTTGACACCCTGTATACCTAAGCATAGAGAACAGGCTTTGCTTCTAACTTCAAGAAAAATTTACCTTTCAGTATGAAATATTTCGATTTTGATACCGAGAAACTGCTGACAAAAGTATATTCCTAAATTAACACTAGAATAACTCTATAAATAAATAAGAAAAGTAAATGTGGAACGTATGATATGCGCTGAAAAATACACGCACTATTTCCAAGTCATTGATCACCTCAACGACCACATTTCAGTCCTAAAATCAATTGCGATAACTTTTATAGACACATACATTTTACAGTCACACACATCAATCGATGTAGAAAAACGAGCCAAACAATTTTTATATATTATTACCCCAAAAAAATAGAAAAAGAAACATAAATAATATCGAGTTTATTTGGAAACCGTTCAATGACCCACACAAGTCGCGTCAGCAGGAAAATCAATGCACAAACGAGGAAAAAGATTAATGAAATTCCATGGGAGTATCGTGCAAGATCGCGAGTAACGCTGACGTTTATCGATCATTGCAGGCCAATGCGATTCCGAGCGTGAATCGGGCGCGAAAGGAGATATTACTCTCGTTCCGAGAAAACGACGACCAGTTTCTCGATAGGAAATGGAAAAAAACAACACACGCCGCGGGGAGAACGTCCGACAATTTAATTACACTTTCTGTCACAGGTGCACACGTTCAATGGTGTAAATGTCTCACGAGAAAAGTACTGATTACGTTGTTTGATTACATTTGCATATCATTCGATCGCCACTGTGAACGATTAATAATCGCAGTGTTCGTCAGTTTTCCTTTTATTACAATTCTGTTGAATACGGTTCTTTTCGCACGCTTGCTGTTACGAAATCGATTAAACGATTACTTAATTATGTTTCCACTAATACCTTCATAATAAAACGTATCTTTTGTTAGAATTTAAGTTACATTCGAATCTGAATAAATTTCTACTTTATGAAAAATTAAGCTTGGAATGTAAAAGTTCATCAATTTTACGCCTGATAAAATATTTAGAGTCAGTTAATATGTACTAATTACTCAAGAAAATATATACCTCTGACAAGAAATTTTTAACCAAAGATAAAACGCACAACACTGTGTCACAAAAATAAAAGTTTGGAAAGTTATGAATTTCATAAATATTTGTATTATTAAGTTCACAATACGCGTACGTTCCACTGTGTGAAACATTTGTAAGAACAGAAACCCTGCCGTGAGAATCAAAACTTCGTCACATTTTACGTGCTGAACCGAATTCTCATAAACACCAAAGAAGCTCAATACCAAAGCTGGCACACATCCCCCGTAAAACAGGAATCTCCCTTAAAAAAAGTCCCTCCACGAGTCTCTCAATTTTTCCCCGGAAGTGCTTCCTTTCTATACACACCATCCACGTTGGAATATCCCACACACGAAATCTACTCGTGCACGAATTTACAACTCTCAAGGACACGTCGGCGAGGGGGCGAGGGCGCGCGCGCGCGAGCACACACGAAAGTCGGGCACGTTTGCCAGAGAAAGGGGGATGAAACCGTCGAATTGCAGGTGTGTCCTGGCGTTGACGTATTCGCAAAGCTCGTCGGTACACAAAAGTCGACCCATTTTCCGTCTTCCCCCCGCCGAAATGCTCCGTCCTTCTCGTCCCAGCTGATGCATCATCCCCCTCTGTCCGCCTTGCCTCCGCGCTCACCCTCTAACCGCTCTTTCTTCCATCTCTCTCCCTCTCGCTCTTTTTTTTGTTGGTTCATTCGCCTACCCACGGGTATGAGCCGTCACACTTGTTGCACGACAGAAAGGGAGAGGATGTCGAGGGAAACGGAGAAAGGGGGCATGAACGCGGCTGGTGTGTAAGGCAGCGTATATAAACGGCGACCAAGGCCGCGATTGATATCGGACTGACGAAATACGAGTACGACCATCGATTATGCGCCGCGCTGTGCACACAGACGCAACAGTGCTACGCAACGGTGAACTTGGCGGCGCTCTGTGGAAGACGGGCTGGCCGCAATTTCAGCTGATTTGAGGCTGGTTTATAAAGGGTGTTCGATAACAGGTGTGTGACATTTTAAGGGGTAAATAGGAGAAAGTCAAGAATAAAATTACGTTTAAGGGTTTCTTTCGGAGTTGTTGATTGTTCAGAGAACGCTTGGAATTCTGATTTCTCTGTGTCTGACTTGGGACTTATTCTACTTACGTATCTGTGTCGGATTTTTGACAGAGAGAAGTCAGTAGAAGAAGTCTGGAATCAGGCACAGAGAAATCAGTAGAGTAAGTCTCAAGTCAGGCATAGAAAGAAGGCAGTAGAATAAGTCCCAAGTCAGACATAACAAAGTCAATGAAATAAGTCGAAAGTCAGACTTATTTTACGCGTATTTTAGGCACCTTGTCAATAAGTGATGACTCTGAAAGCAAGCCACAATTTTCTGACTTTTTAAAAATAAGAAAACTTTCGTCTTACAGTATTCATGACTGACTACTCTATCCTATATTCAAACTCGAACTTGTTACGTGATTAAAAAAATGGCAGGATTCTTTTCAGACTTTGCAATCTCACTCTCTCCATTATCACTATATCTCTTGCCCTGTTGTTTATGCAAAAAGCTAACAATTTTACCGACTTCTACCATATACATACAACTCTCAAGTTTTTATCCTCTACCTAAACAATTTAATTCTGATTTTCAAAATTCCAAATTTATAATCAAAGTAGTTACAGAAGTCGTAAGAAACGCAGTATTTCGCAGTCAGACGACTGGTTTAAATCACTCTGCATGACTGACCGCGCAACCTCATCGAAAGCAATTGAAAAATATTCGACCCTCTTAAAGAACCTCACGAAGAACTCATCGTGTCGCAAGCGTGGATCACCGCAGGATCCTCGCTCGTCCAGCAGTTACGCCCCGAAATCTCTGCCCTCGTCTGGTCGTCGACAGTCTCCGCGGAAATTGCATAAAACGGGACCCAGCGGAGGAGGGCGATAAAGCGAGGCGACTGGCTGGCCCGTTTATACGCGAAATGCATACTTATCCGCTGAAACCGCCCGTCCTCTTCTCCTCGTCGCCGTTTGACGGGCAAATCGAGCAGCACGAGACGCGGCAGCACGTGCTCCCGCAGCATTACGAGCCCTCCCAGGAATGCGGTCCGCAAACACACAGGTTAAGGGACTCGTGAGTCGGCGAGCTCGTAAATCACTCAACGATCGCGGTAATCGCTGGCTTCCACGCGTATATACTCGCTAAACATCGAGTTTCGGCGCGGTCGTGTGCGCGAGGGAACGAGCCTCTGTTTACTACGCGAGAAACCATTCGGGTTGAGGAAGGTAATGGATCTACGTCATTGGCGTTTGTTTATCTCTGCGACCGTGAAATCGACGGCGACGCGCTACCATTTGCAAATAGATATTCTGTGGCTATTGTATAGCGAGTCATATGTGAGTACCAATATACCTTGAAAGCACGGAATGAATTTCAAAAATCTTGCACATGTGCTTGTGACTGCATGTCTGTCGGATACTGTAAATATTGTGTACTATCTATCATGCTACCTACATCTGGATAAGATGTACTATACAGAAGTAGTATAGGAGCTTCATTTGTATAAGGTGTATACTCAGTTTTGATTCATACTGTAAGTACAAGATGATCTTCTTGTTAGGAAACTCAGACACGGAGGAATCAGTAGAATAGGTACCCAAGTCAGGCACAGCAAAATCAGTAGAATAAGTCTTAAGTCAGGCACAGCAAAATCAGTAGAATAAGTCCTAAGCCAGACACAGCAAAATCAGTAGAATAAGTTTCAAGTCAAGGTATAGTGAAGACAGTGGAATAAGTCCCAAGTCAGACATAGCGAGTCAGTAGAATCAGTCCTGAGTCAGACACGTCTCTCGCGTATCACAGACGTTCTGTCAACAATTAATAACTCTAAAATGAGGGCTCAAACGCATTCCCATCATTCCTGCTGTTCGTCTTACTTTAACATTCAGAATCAACCTTTAAAATTTCTATCACATATCTTCGAACATACCGAATAAAACTAAATAAACGTATAAATGGACATTGCTGTTAAGAATTAAATATTCTTCAAAAACCTGCCATTTTACCACTTCAATAGAATTACACACATAATAACAGTGCTAAATTAGCTTCGGTACTAAATCACATAAAATTATTCCACTAATTCCAAACCTACGATCCCTCCTCCCTAATTAAACGAGGTTCTATAGCGTACCACATTGCAATTTGCTCACAGATTTCTCCTACAGCTAATTGTTTCTAAACTCGCCATAGTATCACTGCAACACTCCAAACAGTCTCAACCAACCAATCCAGTAAATTAGTCTCTATCGACCATCACCCCCAACCGCGTCTCCCTAATTCCAATCGGAATTTTCTCGATAACACTGTCGCAGAGAGATCAATCAAACGTCCTCGCCCCACACAGGAATCCCTGATCCGCCCTTGAACTTGAAATTCCCAGCCGCCCCTGTCGCGACAGCGGAATCCCTCGCGGGAGGATCGAAACGTCCTCTCCTCTGCGCCTGCACGGGGGAAAAGCTCGCGAGATGTTCCATCCAGACAGATTCGAGATGTTTACAAATGCGAGGGAAAAGGATAAGCCAGACGGGTCTGAAGGTAGGGAAACAGAGGGGTACGAGGATGATGCGGTAGACAAAGAAAGAGGGATCTCGAGCGAGGGGGATTCGAGGAACAGCGAGAGAGCAGAGACTGAGGAGGCGGAGGTGGATGGGGCAGGAGGCGCAGTTAGACGCGGAACGGAACTGGAACGGAGCAGAAATGTTATCATAAGCGTAGTGAACTTGACCCACTCCACGGAGTGGGCTCCTACAACCACCACGATGATATGAAGTTACGGGCCGCTCGTGCGAACCCGTAACACGATAACAGCTGTTGCATACCTCTCGATTCGCGGGACAGCAAAAGTTTCGACGATCGCGTGCCTGGTGCACAGACACACGTACACACAGGCACATAGACAAAGTCAGCCGATGCTTTTACTCTCCCTCTCATCCTATTTCTCTCTCTCGAGCTCGTTCTGTCGGCTCTTTTTTCCCTCCTCGCTCTTTTTTCCTCCCTCTCACCCTTTCCTTCTCTCTCAGCGTCGCGTTTCCTTTGCCGCTTTTTTTTTTTTCACGGCAAGCACATACCAGCGACACTTTGCAAGTTCGCGCAACCAGCATCCAAATGTATTCTATCCACGTCCGTCACACGAGCAGCCACACGTGCCTCGGAACAACTTCGACGATTCGATGGAAGGGGTAAAAAGTCGCTCTTTGGAGAGCGTGCCCCCGTTGAGGGATCTCGACACACCTACTCGACTGAATGACGCATTATGAGAGACTTTACGGGTTTGCCTGGCAACGTGACGATGATGTTATGCAAACGATGCGCTTCCTGGTTTCGATACTCCAATGCTGTTCGGCGACTGGATTGAACTGTTGCGTGATTTGAAACGCTTAGTGGACGTCTGTGCTTTAGAGGGATATTTACGAGAGGATTCGGGAAATGAGGTTTCCTGCTTTGCTGAGGCTTTTATTTATGGCGTAGAAATAAAATTGACATTCACTATGTAATTTTACTTGGTTTTGGGATTACCTTTTGGCAGAAATTCGACTGTTATTGTATGTAACAATTATTTCTGGACAGTTGTAGCTTGTACTGATTGTGGGTTTCACTGAGAAATCTGTTTTCTATATGCTTTTGCGGTTATTGAGTTAATGATGTAGGAATAAGGTTCTTATATTAAGTGACAATATTGTCTTCCAATTTTCTGAAATGCATGATTTTTTAGGTGTATCGTTATTACTGCAAATGAGCGGGAAATTACAGAACGAAGAGATGGAAAAAGTAACCCCCTAGCTGGCAATAATAGATGGAATCATTGCTGAAGATTTTTCTTGCATTTACTGAAACTTTAACTAATTGCAGACTACAAGTTGTACTGTCGATACAAGCAGATTAAAGTACAAGACCTTTTTCCTTAAAAAGTTAGAATACAATAAGATACATATCTGTAAAAAAATATTAAGATTCAAATCTTTAAACATTCACATCTCAAAAATAGAACTATGTGACTTATACCATCTTCCCTTACAACGACAAATAAAACAGTAGACACTGTTGTATCGCTAAAATTATAACAGACGACAAAAACTAGTTATATATCTACTTATACTTATTTAAATCGAATCAACCCCATTTCCAGCAGCTCAAGAAAAATCATAAAAGATGGAATAGACAACGTAAAAAGCACCCAACAATTCTTACAAAGAACTACGTGAACTTCGTACAAACTACCACGAAGAACACCGCCAACTATTCGCCGAACAATTCCACCGCTCGCTTTCTTCGTCCAGCTCGACAGAAAAACCCTCGAGTATCCCCACGTCAAACGCAGCAACCTTCTCGGGTGGCGGAGCCCAAGCGATGGCACAAGTTCGTGTCATCAGCATGACTCGTTCCGCGGCCCCAAGAAGGAAGAAGGTAAGTGGAGAGATTGAGATCTCGGCGCGGATAAAAAAGCGAAAGTGAAACCCGCTGGTCCCGTGGATCCCTGGGGGTCTGGGCAGGACTCGAGCGACGCTGCATCTCGGTTAAGAGGGACGAGGAAAAAGTAACGCGGTGGGAGGACCGATATCTCAATAAGACATCGATCGCTCATTAGTAACACAAGAACGGTTCTTCGTGCTCCTTTTACTCTCTATCGCGGCCGAGGCAGGCCAGTGGCACGCGCGCACAAAGCCGAAGAGAAACCTCTTTATCGTGCACCACGCTTCATCGCTCGCCTCCGACTTCTTCCAAGGCTCGCCCTTAGCCCCCCATCCGTCCCGTTCCCTCGCCAGCTGCACGATAAACTTGACCCAGTAGAAAACGGAACGCGACGGATCGAATCGTTTCTTTTCCCGACCTGTCCTTGCTTTGCGGTCTTCTCTCGATCCACGCGACCGCGGGCACGTTGTCGCGTGTAGGCTTCGACACGCACGTGCGTGATTTGCCGATTGCATTACGTAATGCGTTGAAATTGGTAAAATGAAGAAAAAGGTTCCCTGAGATACTGAAGTGTTGAGTAGGGAATGAATGTTTGATTAATTTCATACTTAGCGCGAGATTTGTATCTGTACCTTGGGCTGGGTCTTGAAGGGTGTATTGTGCATGGTCTATTCTCTTGAAGTCTAACTTAGAATAAAATTCTCTTCAGCTAGGAAGTCAAACGAGGTCTTCTGGACCCACTCCAATGACTGCTATTTGGATGAAGACTAATTTATCCTTGTTTGGACACTTAGTGGTTATGACTCTTAGGAGTTGGTATCTCTAATAAACAGTCAATGGCTTGCGTAGAGTATGGGGCTCTGTGCTTCCTTGCTATGCTCACTGAGTGAACAAAGATTTGTATATAGTCTATTCCTTTCAAACACTGCCTAGAATAAATTTTCTTACGGCCAGTGAGTCAAGTGGTCTTTCGAACCCTATCTATTAATTCTTCTTTAGGTAAGGGCTAATTCGTCATTGTTAAATCATATTGTCAGTGCTGTTAGGGATATAGAATACGAAAAGGCTCTAAGAAAGTAGACAAGCTACGATCGCGATCAACATTCCACTATAATCGTTTATGACTACATACTATTCCAAAAACAAAGAACATCGAAAGGTGTAGAAAAAGGGGAAAGAGTATCCAAATAAACTACTACCCATCAAAAATAGTATTCAAATATTTCATTAAATACAAACCCAGAGAAATAAATAAGTGCTTCAACTAACATCTTCAAGTCAGCCTCAAGAACATCTAATTAAACCATGCGCGTTACATAATAGCCTTGCAAGATCAAACAACACTTCAACTAATACAAAAGCATCTACTACATTATCCCTTCGCATAAACCAATTTTCCCACCTCAAAAACTCTGCTCTACTCAAATCTCTCTACTTCAACCATACCTACCCAGGTCTAACTTCCACGTGACGCAAAATCCTGCATCGTCACAGGCTGAAAAAAAAGGCGAAAGCCGCAGAAAAATTCGATCGAGAACAGTGTCCCTCGTGAATGTTTACAATCCAGCCCCCCAGATAAGCGTAACAGATTCCTCCGTCCGGGTAACATCGCGATAAGCCCTCCGCCCTTTTTGTACCTCTGCTGTCCTCTTCCCACTGCCATCTCCCGTCCCAGTCCCTCAGCCTACTACGAATCTGGAGCACGAGGTGTATCCGCTAACGAGCCGTGCAAACGTGTCAGCGCGCGCGTGCACAGGTCGAGGGGGATGGTGAGGGAGCGGGTGCAGTGTCGCGTGCACGGAAGTGCATATAAAGCGTACACGGATACGTGTGCGGAACGGTCGTCGGTAGTTTACCTCGAACGGGGCAAGTTCACCTACATCCGCGTGGGGTGGCAACACAGAGGGAGAAGATTAAAGAGGGACACTCCGGCCAGATAGAGGGAGAACGATGCTCCGCAGATGAATGAGCGAGCAGGGGAGCGAGCGAGATGGAAGTGGAACAGGGTGGTGGCCCTGGGGGGACAGAGGGAGAACGAAGGGGGGATTTAAACGGGCGTTCGAAACTTCGCAAACCCCTTATAGCGACCTCGCCTACCTGTTATCTCGATCAGCCATCGATCGGCGGTTTCTAACGAAAGAACGACTTCAGCCTTCTTCCGTCCTGCTCTATCCTCCTTCCACGCTCCCCGTTTGTCCCTAGCAGAAGCCTCTCTGCCTCCTTCCGTCTTGCCGACGGTTTGAACTTGACCCAGTGAATAAAGGAGAGCCCGGAGGAGAGGACGACTGGAATATTTCAGTACGCCCGCTCGCTCGAGTGCCACCAATCCCACCCTTCGTTTGCTCTACCCTTCAAAGGTATCTTCGAGCTGCCCGTATATACTCACGGTGTATCGTTCTTCTTCTTTTTCGTGCTTTTTCTTTGGGTTTTCTTTTTTAGTTTCGTCTGGTGGGCGAATTTGTGTCAGGGACCTCTGCGTTAGAGAATCGATATTTTAGGAATCGGGGTTGGGAAGGACTTTTAATTGGGGAGTTCGTTGCATTCTGGAGAAGTGAGTGGGGAGGTCGTATCGCTGATTTGTTGTGAATGTGACACATTTTGGAAATCGTCAGGTTTTAAATATGTGTAAAAATTAACTGAAAGTGAACTATAATATTTTTATATAGGGTGGAAGTACCACTATTATCTCAAGAAAATTTGACTACTTAACAAAAACAATGGCACGATTTAAAATTGAACTATTTTAACCTCTTTTTTAGCACGTTGAATACTATGAGAGTTACCAATGACTAACAATCGCCATATAGGTAATAAATGTATGAGTAATATCATGCTACAAGAAAAATCGACATTTTTATATAGCCAAATGGTTCAGTAATTAATAATTTTCCATTATAAAAAGTTGTGGACCGATTTCATAAAAGACTTACTTTAATTGTGCCACACTTCTAGTAAATTGACGAGATACTTAATTTTGGTTGCTGAGAATTAGTTTCCTAAGGTTGAAGATCGCAGTTGTTGATTCAAGTGGAGTCTGCGTGTATTCCTATCGTGAAGTCCCAACTTTGAAAAGAAGTTACGGTCGTCGTAAAATCAAATAACTGTTCAAGATCACTGAACTATACACGCTCTCATATCGCTTTACGTGATTCGCAGCGGGTCACGTTTTACAATCGTTGAAAGATCAATGAACACCGTCGACTAAGGTCAAGAAGCATAGACTAGTGTAACCTTTCAATGTACTGTTCCATTTGACTCTTTAGCTGTTTTGAATGAAAACTAATCACTTTATATTTCTTTGCAATTTCGCGTTCGGTATTTTAACGAAGACAGAAAAACATAATCTGTTATGTGCAAGACTATTCTACTTAAAAGGACACTACGGTGATTCTTAAGCTAAATATTTTGAAAAAATTAGCTAATAAAATCCAAGGCAGCTAATTCATCATCTACCTTCATCCAATAAATCTTTCTTGCTTGCAACCTCACCAAAAAAGGATATGTAGATCTTTTAAAAATAAGAAGGACAACCAAAGAAAATTTTACAAAATTACTCTAAATATTGCAATACAAGAAAATGCATCAACTGACCAACTACAAACACCCATTCCCACTACTACCACCTAGACTCACCAACCCAACGTTCCAACTAAACACCCGCGACATCGCAAAGCAGCCACCAAACTAAGACAATTCTTCTCTCTAAAATCACCACGTACCCACTTCACAACCCCCTTACCAAAACAGTGACACACAATTCCAGCCTCCGTTTCGCGAAGAGTCCTTCCACGGAAGTGCATTTGTTCCCCTCTTCTCTTCTCCTTTCAGCTCTATCGTCCTCTGAGCTACCTGCCGGCCACGTTGTTTGCGGCAATAAACAAAGGGAAATAGTGGAGCGCCGAGCGAGAAGGACAGAGAAAAATAGCAGGCAGAGTCAGGGGGATGGCACGCGGAGGTCGTTGAACGATGGGGGAAAGGGGGGCGGTGAAAGGAGGATGGAAAAGGGTATTTGTGTTGGACAGGGGCAGAGGGGGGTAGCGACTGGAGAAGCTCGTGGATGTCTGCGGTTCTTGGTGGTTGTGATTGCGCTGGTCGTAGTGGCATTACCGCAAGAGGACGTTAGAAGAGGAAGACGCCGCGGGAGGAGGGACAGAGAGGGATAATCGTGGCTGCATAACAGCAACCTGCTGGCTAGACCGAGAGGGAACGAGGAAGAGAGAAAATAAAGGCACGTCAATGGGCGAATACGAGAGAGGGCCCACGTGAGTGTGTGAATGAAGAAAGAGGAAGCGGCGGATGGGCCGGGGATGAATGGGTGCATCTTAGCAGCGGCACCCAGTCAGCTGATGCGCCACCCCGACTATCTTTTAGGGAATCCCCAGCTGTCTTGAATTTCAAATTAGCGACGAGTTGCCCCTGTCTACCGTTCCACGCGTGTCGCATGTTGCGATGAACGAGGGATCGCTTCGGCAGAAATAGACCACGTGTGGAGGCGTCTGAGACCTGGGGAAGGATTTCAGCCCTGTTTGGGTATGAATGAAAAGGGAATTTGTGGTCTAGCATTCTGTTTATGGTTGGACAGAGATTATGGACTTAGAGTGTTTACTTTGGGACTCTAGGGTACAGTATATGATTAGAAATGGATGATGGTGTCGTCTTATTTCTATCTGATTTAATTCGAATTACCTACACCGAGATAGGATTATTCAGAGTTGAAATACGGATATTTAAGAAACTGAAATAATTGAATATGTAAAAAGACATTGGAAATTTGTAAATTGAAGATTTAAACCTTAAATTCGATTGTGGTAGGGAAATAGTAGTGGAGCCTCTAAGTGATCCCAGCTCAAGAAATTAAGAGGTCAAACCAAACTAGTAAATCTCTGGCATCACTAAGAAAATATTAAATAAGTTACTCTAATTGCCCACTGCCATGTCACTTTCATCCTCACCCACAGACATTCAAAACCACGACATCCAATCTTTTCTCAATATAAACTCAGAGTTCCTTCATAAGTCTGTCAGGAAAAACCCGCGAAGAATCAGAAAATGTCCCGTAGACGGTTCTGGGGTAAGTGCCGTGGGGTTCATCACAGTCCTCTTACCAAAAGGCATAGCCTTCCCCACTCCGTGGCCAGATCCTTTAGGAACAATATTCCCATTCTTTAGCAATACGGTGTCGGACCGCTTGCCTTTTTCCAAACACTCGCTCTTCTTCTAAACAGTCACACAATACCCGATAGCTGGGAGGCTCAACGTAGCCATCAGCCATCGGTCGCCGGCGGGACTGTTTAGTCTCATGCACCCTCAATCAGCCATTCGTAAACTAAGACCCTATCATAAATCCCTCAACGACACGTCTTCGTTTGGCTAACCGTCCCAAACTCTCTCTTAAAATACGTTGACGCTAACAAGTCCATATCCAAAAATACGTTCCTCAGACCAACCTCACACTCCCTCAAGTGAAACCCTTCCATTCTAAGCAACTACAAGCCCCAACGAATATAGTGACGATCTTATACGGAGACAAGAACCAACCAATCTACGACGAAATCTTCAGAAACCGTCACCAACCATCAACTTCGAAGTCGCTCGTAAAATGTTTCACTGCCACGCGAGCATTCATCGAGCGCTTCCGCGGTCTGAAGGCATTCCTGGAGGCGGCGGTATCCTCCGCGAAACGATAACGCCCGGTGACGTAGAACGATCGTAACAGCCGCCTCTGAACAAGGCCATTGACCCTTCCGTAGGTCTACGCGGGGGAAAGGTCGTAGTAGCGGCAAGCGATCCGTTCCATTCACGAACGCCGTAAGAGAGGCATTATCTCCCTACGACCCTGAAATTCCCGTTGCCCTCCACCTCCTCCACCGTCTCGTCCTCCTTGTCCTGTGTCTGTACACACAGATATAGCGCAGCAACCCCCTACCGTTTCACTCGCCGCTCTGGCAGCTACCTTACTTTATTGCCTCTAGGCGCCTGGCGCTTCTTTACGCCAGCTCCGTGCGAAGCGTTAATAGCCGCTGTGAATCTGACCCCGACTCACGGACCCTCGACCACGCGAACGTGCTGCAACCAACACTGTCACATAGTCTAACCGACGGAGACCAAGGTTCTCGTCACTATGAATCACGTTGGCTACTTCATTCCTCTAGCGCTCGATGTTCCTCATTCTAGTTCACAACCTAGTCGATTTCTCGGAATTCATAGACAGCTCTTGGATCAAGTAGGAGTAGACTTGGATCAGCATTGAGCATTGAACTTGAACTCCATCTTTAGAGGCTTGAGGGTTTGAAAATGTAAAGATGCAAAGGAATGAGGATTGAATATATGAAAAATTGAGGATCTAATGATACTGATGATTTATCAAAAATACTGTAGAGAGTGGATTAGCTTTAACTAAAGTATGTTAGCGTCAACGTATTTTTAAGAGAGAGTTTGGAACGGATGGCCGAATGGTGATTAGCCTTTGAGTAATTTATGATAGGGTCTTAGTCCGCTCGTGGTTGAATGAGGGAGACTAAACAGTCCCATTGGCGACCGATGGCTGATGGCTACATTGGGCCTCCCAGTTATCGGGTGTCGTGTGACTGTTTGGAAGAAGAGCGAGTGTTTGAAGAAGGCAGGCGGCCCGACGCCGTATTGCTAAAGAATAAGAATATTGTTCCTAAAGGAACTGGCCACGGAGTGGGGAAGGCTATGCCTTTTGGTAAGAGGACTGTGATGGACCCCATGGCACTTACCCCAGAACCTCGACGGAAACAACGTGGTTTTTCTAATAGGTATTAGTTCTATGGATCACATTACAAAATTTGAGGAATAAGATACTTAGGCGCTATCTCGTATCTGTAACTAGAAAATTGAGAAGCCTTGCCCTTGTCTCATGGCATTCATCATCCCGCAGTGATGAAGTCCAGCAAAAGCCCTAGACTGACTATACACATCATCAAACGAAGTGACTTCATCTACAAATACATATCCCATACTCCTACAATGACCACGAAAATTCGCCGCCGTCCATCTTTACTGAACAAGCGGGAACAAAGAAACTTTTCAATCCG
The DNA here is from genome assembly GCF_051401765.1 of Calliopsis andreniformis. Classification (NCBI taxonomy): domain Eukaryota; kingdom Metazoa; phylum Arthropoda; class Insecta; order Hymenoptera; family Andrenidae; genus Calliopsis; species Calliopsis andreniformis. The sequence continues at coordinate 15,721,437 of NC_135066.1, forward strand.
AACAGCTTTCTCCTTTCCCGACGCTCGCCTAAATCTCTCTCGAACTGCACAGTTTATCAGTCGGCGCTTCTTTATGTCGGTCGCGCGAGCAGCGTGAATGGCTTCCGTGAACTTGAATCCGACCGACAAACAGCCCCCAATGTCAACGAGACAAGCCGCCGATAACTACTGTCAACACAGAAGCGACGTGTGTCACCGATGTCGGCCGACGACGAATCGCCGCGTTCGTGAATTTGTTTAGCTTATACGGTTTCCCGAGCCCTTTCGCTTTGCGCGGTATAAAACAGGCACTGACACACACAACCGTTCGCCAGCTGACAGGCGAAGGCTTCTGTTTAATGCACGAGCGGTTGGTCGCGTGCCAGTTCTTTCTGCTGGGAGCTCGACGAGGAGACATGAAGAACGACGAAAGGGCGACAGAGAGATGCATACCGAACACGTATGTAACGACTAGACCTGTTTTCTTTGACGCGCGATCTGTCACGCTTGATTACGATCGTAAATCCTGCGCTCTCGTTGCGCGCCGACTTTGAAGCAGGTTTCCCCGTGAATCGGGGGATACCAGTTGGATGCAATGCTGAGAGGAGACTGTGAAGAGCGTTTGCTGGCGTTTAACTGGGGATTATTGCGATGGGGAATGAGCGTCGTTAATCCCTTGAATTGAAACGGGTTCAGTTTATAGGATCCGTTTAGAGCGAATTGGACTTTGATGAGAGGGATTTTGTTAAAGAATTTGAACAACTGAGGATGCTTGGTAGTATTTAGAAATTACGCGTAAGGAGTGAAATAGGAAGACCAAAAGAAAATATTGAGCTGCGAGTTAGCTCTTTAGGTACACTTGACCCAAGTCAGATTAAGGGTCGTCATGCATTTCTTGTGCAAAGTGACGAATTTAACTTGTCAAATAATTGGAACTAAATCGGATCTATGTGGCAAATTTTTTCAAATTAAATCGGCATCCCAGAGATTAAAAACCTCGTGAAATTTAGCAGAAAGTGCTTACCACATATAACAATCTTTAGGATTAGTATTATAGGCTTCACAGGTTACTCAAGCTTTATTCACGAGAGAAATGCTGTGTTAGTGATACCAGTGGATATATAAAAAACGACAAACTCACTAAGATACTTGCAAAAATATAAATATTTCATAAAATCAAAAAACAGATAACCTCACACTATTTCATAACCAGGGAATTAAACACAAAGCCATACATAAAGTCTTACGAACAAGCAATGGTTACCACTTTAGGTCAACTCGTTGAAACGTACAAAGATGTCGAATACATGATCACCCTATGGTAGCCATGATTACCTAACTTCACATTAGCCATAATTTTCATGAAGAGCTGCATTAGCAAATTGCTCACACCCCACGCTAGATCGTCGAGCCAAGATACCAGGTCTAATGCGTGGAACCATCTCCCTCGTTCCGGACGAAAGAGCCCGTGGCACGTAACGTGGCTCAGTGTGTGCTTGTTGAGCGTCGGCTAAATGCGTGGTAGAAGAATCTGATGCGAATCGCGGCCGCGGGGAAGGTTTTGTCCTCTGTCGGTACGTGCGCGCGGGCGCGCCACCCCAGCCTCTGGTTTCGTAGCGTGACCGAGGGGCCGAGATTTCATTGAGGAACAATAGGCACATGACACCTGCCGAGGGCAAGCCACGCCGCCTAGACCTAGATTACGACAATAATGCCGGGTTCTCGGCGTCAACCGAACAAACACGAGCGAAGAGGCGGAGGACAAGGAGGCAAAGACGACGGGAGTCGAGGCGAGGAACAGAGACGGAAGTCCCTGGCACGAGTCTGCCACTGGGGCAATGTCACACCTAAGCTATTATTCTCATTCTCCGCGGGCAGACTTACGGCAGACTAATAACCTGTCACCAACTACCGCCACGCTTGCGACCATCCCTCTTCCCTCCGCCCCTGTCCACGACTCTGTCCTCCTCGCGAATCCCTTCTCTTCCTCCCTCTTTCTCGCTCCACCGCGGCATTCCTGCCGATGTGTTAGCGCGTGCCTGTGTATACGTGTCCCACTCTCGTCCTCCCTCGCAGAGCTTCTCTCTTTTACAACGGCGCGAGACCCGGGTCGATTATTTATGTAAACGTCAACTAACCTGAGGCAACCCCGAAGCGGGAACGGAGCTATTAACTTGGGCGCGTGCCGCGCTAACACGTGGTCTCCCTGTTAACGAGACCACTGGTTTGTGCCGGAAAAATGAGATTCTGACTCCGCTGCTCTCCGACCCCTCTGCCACCTGTTTCTCTGAATGCTTTGAGCCACGCGATGGAGATTCTGTTTTCCTTGCTGACTCTTTTGGTGTTTGGCTTCCCAGTGACGGAGTGGAGGTTTTAGCGAGATTAAATGGGGTTTTGTTTTTTTAAGGAGTTTTGGACGAAGTGGAGAACTTTATGAGGGGAGTTGCGACACGCAGAGGGTTTGGTATGTTAGGTGTTTAGTGGATTTTGTTACGAGTAATTAAAATGTAATGAAATATAAGAAATGGAAAACATTCTGAATTCTTCCTGAATTCAGAATATTAATCCTTCTTGTAGGCACCGACTGGGTTAATTGTACTCAAAATTTAACTTTAATCTTGAATGCTACTTTGATACGAATTTACATACAATTCGTCAACTCTTAATAATAGTATACAGAGTATATCCACATTTTTATAGGAAACTACAATTTACATTAAAGCATTGGACAACAATTTTGTTCCTAAGTAAAAATGGCCAGAGTCCACACTCTTTCTTATTAAAATAAGATTAGACCAAAATACAACCCATACCATCAACTTCTAATTTCTTAAACTTAACGTACTCCCTCCTAAAAGATATATCCTGACATATGTATAAAGCTTCAAAAAATGTATATTAAACTATAAATCACGAGTACTGTACATAGTTCATATCTCAAACCTTATTTTTCAAATACGTACCTAACAATTTCTAATAACCCTATCTAGATTGATAATTCTGCCTCTTGACTCATCCCTCCTATCCAATTCCTATTTCTCAACCGCATATAATAGATATCTTACAACACGCTCCTCATTCATTACCAGCCAATTCTAACAACACACCTACGCCTCAACTGTCTCACGCGACACATTCACCGGGATATTAACCCATTACAGAAGCAGCGATAGATCACGATGAAAGATTAAGCAGCACGCACTCCCGACTCCTCGCGTGAACGATAAATCCCAGAGCTCGAGTCATCGCGACAAAAGTACTGCCAAACAGCCGCGGCTGGGTCAGGCGTAATCTCTCTCGCCCCCATTCAGCCGTTCATTCAATCATCAATTTAGCCGGGCATGTTCACGCTCGAAATCCCTCTAACATATTACGCGGCCGCCAAAAAGAAGACAGGTGACGTGCGAGTTATAACGGCATCGGGCCGGTTAAAAGTGAACTGACCTCGCGCAACCCTGACGCGAGAACAAGCTATTAACGTAGCGTATGCCATTCATTCTTGCCGGGTCCCCCGCCCTTGCCTCTTTGTCCCACGGCGTCGGTGCTCTCCTTTCCTCCTTTGCCCTGTTACGGACGCGCACGAACACAGAAAACGAGGTGTATCGCGGCTGATGGCCTAACAGTACATAGTTCGGATCCATTCATAACTCTGCCGCAACCGAGAGCCAGAGGGAAGCTGAGCCTTTTGTGGAACGGCCTTCCGTCTATATCTCTATCGCCGCGCTCGCCAATATGTGTGCGTCTGGCGGGGTCAGGTTAGAGAAAGAAGGGAAAAGAGGAGAAGCTGTTGAATACCTTCTGTACTACGTGTCGCGATGAGTTTTGTTGATAATGAGGGTATTCTTGGAGGTGTTGAATGATTAGCTGATGTTCTTTTAGTAAATAGAAGCGTACTTGATGAGGAGTTTGCAACGAGGGATGAGAGGATGTTTAGGTACTTATGAATCGGAGTCTCTTTGAGTATCTAGGTCTTTGGGTAGTCTCATCTCCCTGTTAGCCACTTGTCTGTCTAACGAAAGACAACCCTCCAGACAAATTTGGTGTTTTTAGATTTGCCATTCAGATTCGAAGTTAACTGCTTGGGGCCGTAAAGTTTAGAGGAGGAATTTGATAAAATGAGGACACGATAGAGAGAGAGACGAGGAAGATTGAGTGCCTACGCTGCGTGGGAGAATTTGTGCGATTCACCACGTGGTCGACCACCCTGGGTTGAACCGATGTTACGGCTGGTTGATCGTCTATAATACCGCTGCAATCGCACTGCATGCCTGTTTGGTCGATATTTTTACAGCGAAAGATTGACGTATGCGCCGTGGGAGTTTGGAACACTCTCATAGACATAGTTGGAGGTTTGGGACTCGCAAATAGAAACAAAGTGGAGGAAGCTCACCTGAGAATATGGTTCGACCTTTTATTTCTGTTGATAAAGAGGTAAACAAAATCAGAGATTTGAGACTTTCACGGCCTGGCATCACACAATTCTCATTGTTGAAGCTTTCGGGTGTAAGCCATGTTCTGTAGGAAGAGATTTCCTACAAAAAAGTGTCCATAAATTCAGATCTACCAAATATCTTCGTTTTTTTCCATAAAATAATTATGTAACCCTCCAGTAATTACATTTCCCCTTACATACCTTATGTCATCAAAAATTCATACAATGTCACACAAAAATCAATTCCTACTTTACGTTAAATCCTAGCCTTACATCTATCTGACTCTAGATCAATTCCATCTTCAGACGAATTTGAATTATGACCGGCACAAGCCACCATATGATCTCCCCTTTGAAACTAATTCCTAACAATCAGTATTACCATCACCCTCAAAGTTCCCTGAACTCCAAATGATCCCCCAATCCAAACGAAACCTACAAATCTTCAAGCCTAAGTATCCCAGCTAGCTTGAATCATCACGCAGATCGACCTACAATGAAACGTTCTATCTCGCAAAAACTAACCCAGTTTAAGCCCTCCGCAGCATTCCATCTCCAAAACTCAGCCATGGCACCATGCTGCGCTAAGAAAAAGACCAAGGCAAGAAGGAGATAACTGCTGGTAAAAACATGTGGCACGTGCCTGCCGAACCTTTGAAGATCAATCTTCGGATTAGACGCGGGAAGGGGAAGATGCTGGAACCCCGAGGGTAGAACAAGACTCTCGAGAGTTAGGAAAAGATAAAGAACAAGAAGAGAGACAGAAAAAGAGACGGATGAAAGAGGAACAGGAAGAAAGGGGCAGCTATATATGCATGTACAGAGTGTTTCACTGACAGAAGCAGAAGAATAGTATTCCTCTTGCAAGGAAAGGTTGAAGACATGAATTAAAATTTGTAGTCCTTGTGTTTTATTCTAAAAAAAAATTGAGGTTCAATTCCAACTGATTGTCAGTGTGCTAGCATTCAATTTCAAGCGCTGGAGAGGTAGAGTCATTCAAGAAGTAACAAGATCGTCGAGACAGTAGGAATCCCAAAGTCCCAGACCTGCTCGTGAGATTCCAGAATAAAAAACATAGAAAATACTTTGTCAAGAATAACAATACTAATAAACTATCAAAATGACGTTTCAGGTTTGGATCCTTTAAAAATCGGAATCCAGCTTTCACTTCTCAATCCCATCAGCATGATATTCATATGGTACAAACGAGATCCCACTGTACTACAAAACAGAGTCAAACGTGACACCTCATCACAACATTTCACGATCTCCCAAAGAGCTCCCCAATTCTCCCCCAAAATTTTGAATTCCACCTATCCTCCGCAGCCAATACATTTGTTACACCCTGTACATACCATAACACCAGATCGCAGCGTGCCTAACCTCCCTTGCGGCTCTGCTCTGTCCCTGTTCCCCGGACAGCTTGATATAAAGTAGCGAAGAGGAAACGTCGTGGAGCCAGAGGCGGCCAACGACTAAAGGGAAACGAGCACGAAGGGGGTAAAGGGAGGGAAATGGAGGCATCGAGAAACTATTGACCACGTTGAAAAGCTGTTTAACCCCTCCCCCCCCAGACGATGTACACGTGTATACGTACACTCACGCAGACGATACACAGAAGCACGCACCACCGTCTGCAACGACGACGACGACCAGCGGCGTTACGGGGAGGAGGCATAAACGAGCCCACACAAGGAAGTTCATTCATGAGCGCGGAACTTTGGTAGATGTTGAAAGGCCTGTGCACGGACACCAGCTCGCGCCCAGTCACCACGTTGTGTCGGAGTACACGTTCGTAGTACGTGGCCTTCTCGAGATGGTGGTTGAGCCCCGTAAACGGCGTCAGGATAAAGAACTTCGCGGGAGAAAGGGATAAGGGGGGAAAGATGAATTGAGAGGCACGACTACACCGCCGACATTGTTGTACCGCGATAAGATAGCGAAACAGGGACGAGCACGTACACGGCGCGTAGCCGTGCGCGAGCAAATCGTCGATCGACATCAGAGATCGAGAGGGAAGATCGAGAGGCTAATTAGCGTGCGTTGTCTGCGTGCGATTGCGGGCGTGTCGTTCAGCGATGTCTGTCATGCCTTTTTTTATCGTTGCGCGCTGGAAGGGTTATCGAACTTCTGTTATTTGTAGGGGAATGGGACATGTGACTGAATAGAGCAGGTGAGAGGAGTGCCACGAGATGGGTTCTTGATTTTAATTTAATTTTTCCATTTTTTAGATTATGCGTGACTACAGAGTGATCAGTTTAAGTAGAAACCCTTCGAGTGTTGATAGCATTTAGTGTAAATGCTGTTAGCACTGTAAGTGCTACCAATGCTCGTTAGAGGGTTTCCAGTTAAACTGATTACCCTGTGTAAGGGTTTTCTCTCTCATAACTGTAGACAGAAATGAAGGCTGCTCCTGATGTTTATAAAAGTAGAACTCCATAATTTCTTTGAACAGAAATACAAAAAATAAACTATACGACTATTACTATTAGCCCATCAATCTTCACAACTTTGTAAACATACAAGGGTCCTAATCCTAAATCACAGAGGTGTAACTCTTAATAAACCTAGGTCGCAGAATTTTCTTCGACCAAGGAAATCTCGATTCTTCAGAAACTTTATCCCATTATTTTGCTCCCGGATCGTTAAAACATAAATTACTGTCACCATCTGCCAGACATCCTCTCAGTGAGCCACTGAAAAAGCAGACGCTGAAAACATAAACGCCCAGCAAAATCCAAGATTGTTGTACGAACTGCCTCTGAAAGCCATTACAGAAGTGGCGTTAATGAAATGTCTCAAGGGCGACTCCTTTTTAGGAACACTGTGAAGCTACTGAAAGCGCTCGCGTCTTTATCGGGTGTTGTCCTACCTTACTTTCATTGCCACCAGTCACCTACTTACCGTCCTGTTACGATTCGCCGATTAAGGATAATTATGCCGTTACGATGTTTCAATGGCTCAAAGCGTGCATGTGTCTTGTCTCTGCCCACCCCGTGCACGTCCCTGTTTCACTCTTGCTCTATCGTTCACCAGCAGCGCCGTCAGGGCGTTGATTACTGGGCGGCACAGCGACGTCGGTTAATAGCCCCACTAACTACCCAGAGCCCTGATTGTTAGGTTACGATCACGGTCTTTGAAACTCGCCCCACGCATAATAACTACCCAGCTAGCGACAGGCATAAACCGACGCCGTTTTTCTGGCCCTTGAACCAGCATCTGATGCTGAAGGGAAGGAAGTAGGACCCGGATTGATTCTTAGCATATCAAGATGGAATCATTCAGGGACTTCAATATTATTTTCTCAACACAATTGGTTTGAAGTTCAATTAAAAATCTTCGAATTTACAGCTTTTACAATTCAATTTTCGAATATTTAAATCTTTGATTTGGGAATTTAGAAAGCTTTTTTATAAGTCTGTACCCATTTATTTGTTTCAATTTTTTGAAGTCCAATTTTTGAGAACCTGTATTTAAACCTTGAGTGATTCACCTTAATATGATAGGGGTTAACATGAGACCCCGAAGTTTTACTATATAATGAAGATTAACTTCGATGACTACTTCGATGCTTCTGTCAGTAGTATGCATATTGCCTAGGAGACAAATTTGAATACATATAGAGACATATAGTTAAGGATTCTATGACTCTGTTATTACAGAAAGACTCATTAGCCTTGGTGTATCATTATGTCTTCAGTGGAAAAAAGAATGGCCTACGTTTAAAGCAATTAAATGGAGATTAAGGTAAATGGGTGCTACTGTTGAAGAATCATTAATTCCGATTTGAAAGAAGCATATAATTAACTAGCAACTGTAGTTAAAGAAAATATTAATGCTGATATATTACGCATGAACATATTTTACAGATCTTAACTTCAGAAACTGAGACATAGTTTTCGTATCTTTTTCAGATACAAACTTCTACTTTCAACTCTATTGCACTTTGCAAATTACATTCTATCTACTCTCAGTCTGTAGTATCTTGTATTTTAAATAGCTCAGGTAAGTAACACTGATGATTGCAAATTACTCCTTCCACGATGTAATGTAACAGCGATTTGAGCCAAGTGGTGGTGGTATTCTAGTATAAAATTCTTTGGTTGGCAAGAATTACCTCTACAAATTCCAATTTTTTATATTTAAACACAGAGTGAGTATTGGAAGGTACCTACAACACTAGTTAGTACCTACAATGTACTATTTGAACAATTAAATATTTAAATAATAATCAGATACTAGTAACACAAAAATATTATTCATACACTATATTCGACGCAAATTCGAACCCTAGTATTCCTAATAAACTCAAATATTCTTCCCCAAATAATTAACCAAAACAGCTACCAAACTACTCAACTATTCTCACACAGAAAAACTGAACAACTATTCCCATCTCCACTAACAACCGCGAACACACCGAGTTACACAAGGGTTCATAGAACACCGCAAGCATCCCGATCGCCTCGAAGTGGGCCGAAGTTTGTTTTGTTCCCCTGCTTACAAGCGGTTCGAGAGCCCTCACTGGCCATCGAGAGGTTGTACCGAAGCGAACAACCGTTTAAACTCCGCTTGGATATCACTGACCTGCCCCCATATCGTACCGACGTCACCTCGACAAACTGTTGGCCCACATGTACCCGCCGGCCGTTACCAGCCTCGTTCTCGCCCTTTCATCTCCGCGGGTTATCGACGTTTTACGCGAGCACATCCTCGCGTTTATTTCACACTCACGCGGGCTCAACGGCCGCGACGTTTCACGCTTGTTTTGTCGCGGAACAGATTGGTATTCTCCGCGACCGAACGACTGGAACCTTGTTGCCCTTTATCGCGCCGAGCATCGAACGACTTTTTCACGACGCCGTTCCGTCAGACGCTGTTAAACCTCGCGTAACTCTCGATTTCGAAGGGCGTCTAGGAGATTTCCGAAGGAACTGCCACCCTTCCTTTCACTCTGCCCCAGTAAAAGGGAGTCGTATTGGCTGAACGCTGCGAAGAGACGGTCGACTTTAATGTGTCTCTGACTCGCGAGAGATGGGTTGATTTCTGGGTTTTGAGGAAACATTGAACGGAATTATTGATTGTATAAAGGAGATGTTTTGCTAGTAGTGTTTATGAATGAAATCGGAGATGGTAAACATGGGTACGTTTGTACGAAAAGTAGCACGTTTTTTGAGTAAACTATTTGAATGAGTTGACTAGAGTTGAATGTCTTGAATAAATTTGTTTCGAGCTCGCAAGTGTAATGAGTGATATTAATGGTATTTTTTGATTCTAGATGAAAGGATAGAGTATTGTGAAATCCAACAAATACTATTTGTAATTGAATTACACTGTATTTAATTTTAACAGGTTACACAAGTAATTTCGAATAAATTTTAATCAGTTAATTGATTAAATTCTATGAAATACAAATACAATGATTGCAAATAATTAATAACAGTGATTCATTTGTGACCAACGTATAAAGCTTTTATCAACTGGAATTCCATCATGCGAAATGAAATTTAGGTAGCACTAAATAATTAAAAAAGAAAATAAATTTATCAATACTTCTGCCATTAAATCATGCATCGAGCTCTACTCTCAGTCTTGTTGTGCTCTTACTATCAATACCAAATACTCCAAGCCCTAAATAAAAAGTTACATTAACTAAAGTTTCATTGTATACTATAGATTCTCAGTCTCTCTGAAAGTCACGTTTAAGAGCTCAATGAAATACTAAAATTACAACTAACCGGACAAAAATCACCACAAGTATATAATAGTAATTAAGTACTACAATTAGAATTCCATGCATATTCAACTTTTTAGCGAAGAGTAGTGTTGCAGACCAAGTCTCAGTCACTTCAAGCTGTACATTTTGCCACGTATCTTCAATGGACATGGAAAGGAGCATCGACCCGCAAACAAAAGAAGCGTCGCTGAAAAGTACGGAAGAACAGCATGAATGCGACAGAGACAGAGTAAAAACGTGCAAAGGAGGGCTTGTACGTTGGATCTGACGAGAGTTCCCCACGAATCCTTTATTTCTTGGAAGTTTATGATTCAAGTTACGGTCGATCCGACAACGGGGCAAAGGGAAAGAAGAATGACTGAGCGAAGTTATATGACGGTCGAAACCGCGTTGGAGAAAGGGGACAAGTTCAAGTGGCAAGGTCAAGTTCCTCACGCCACCCACAGCAAGATTTATAGTTTCCATGCGGCGTCGCACAATGACCCAGTTTAATGGAAGGAAAAAAAAATGTGCGAGTGCCCCTACGCGACAGTGGCGACTGCCGTAACTCCTGATCCCGACGATTTATTTCCGTGCGCCATTCGCTCCCAACCTTCACTCAAATCCGATGGATTGCTGCTGTGACTGGTTTGACGTGTTCGCGAACTTGGCGCATTTGTTCGGTATTTCGAATGAAATATGTGGACGGGCGTAGATATTTCTTTTCCGTTGGAAATAGAATTTTCAGTTAATACGGTGAAAAAGATTTGCTTTCGAAATCGATTTGTTGTAAAGGTTGCTGAGAGGATTTTCTGATGGAATTATTTTGAGACGAATATGGATGGAATTTTTTCTAAAGAGGGAATTATTTTGTGGTTATGGTGTACATAGTAATTTAACTGGGTAGGAAAAATATTCTATTGGACACAGTAGTGCCAGAATTCTCTGATAGTATTACTCATAATCTGACAAAATAGAATATAGGTACAAAGTACACAGCAGGTGTGAAAAATTTTGAAAGATGATTCTACTTGCTAAAATAAGACTAAAATTATAAGAGATGAAATTGCGTTGGAAATTTTGTTTGAGAGATTAAAATATGTTTGAAATGTGTCTGGCTTGGTACTTATTCTACTGAGTTCCCCCTGTCAGACCTGACTAATGCACGTCAGCAGTAGAATAAGGAATCGGTTACGCAATGACCACCGATCACTACCTACTATCATTAACTGTCACCAACACCAAACCATCAAAATTTTAAAAGCGGTCATACAGCTGCCACCGATTGTCATCGACTATCATCAACTGTCGCAATGCGATCACCGAATGGTGGCTATCATTTAAACCATGAATCTCGTTGCAAATGCATTCTGATGTGTATTATGACATCAAATTCAATTCTAATGCACTCTGACATTTACCAGTCATGTTAGAAATCACAAATCAATCGATGATAGTTAATGATGTCTGGTAGTAATCGATCATTGCAACGTAACCGTAGCTACTCTATGATAAAATTTATGAACATATTTTTCACATCTTTTAGCTAAATATTAAAATTTATAACAACAAAAAATATATAGTAAATACAGAGTAAAATATTACAGAATGTTACTTGGATATATTGAAACTTGATTGATAACTGTCGATTAGTGAAATGAGTCTGACTTGACTTATTCTACTGGTTTTGCTATGCCTGACTTTGGACTTATTCCACTGATTTTGTTATATTTGACTGCAGACCTATTCTACTTGTTTCGCTCTGTGTCTGACTTGGGACTTATTCTACTGACCTCTCTCTGATTAAAGCCATACTCTGTTGAATTCGCTGAATCTAACCTAGCTAATGCACGTCGACAATAGAATGAGTCCCAAATCAGACAGATTTCAAACGTATTTTAGGCATTTCTTGAACAATTAATAACTCTAAAACCAAATATTACACAATTTTATTATTCTTCGTTTTCGTCCTATTGTGTCATGAATGATCGCCCTTTAAAACTTCTAACACCTCTCGAACACCATGTGCACACTCGAACATCATACAGAAAAGACTTCTCGTGGGCTTTCTAATTCCAATGGACTCTCGAAGAGCCCATTACATCCTGGTTAAATCGAGACATCCCCCACAGTAACAGTAAACCAACCCTCCCCTCAATCTCTTCCATCAAACGACACCTACAGCCTCGTCCTCGATCGGAAGCCCCGTTAACCCAATTTCCTCCTCGCCTCGTCCTTGAGACAGGATCGCAACGGCCAAGGGACACGGTCCCTCGGCACCGCGCGGAAAGTGGCCCGGAAGTGGCGCAGCGCGGGCCAACGTGTGATTGCATCCTCGAGGACCTGTTGCTCCGTCTCGTCGCCGGACAGGAGGGTAGGTTGGTGTTCGCTTCGCAGTTAGAAACAAATGGGCTGGTACACAGAGAAGACAGGACATAAAGCGGCGTGTAGCTGTAACGGGAGAACGAGCCGCGTTCCGTGGCGAGACGGGGCGGCAGGGATAGGAGGGAGCATCGAGAAGGTCGCGAAGAGGGCGGAGTAGCGGGAACTGTGCGCGAGAGGCTCGCAGGTCAGGGGTCGTAGGTAAGTATATCCGCCCTTTGTTAATTCGGGCTTAATGCAGCGAGGAGTGGAGGCAGGAGGAAGGGCGGGCTGGTTGCACGGGCAGACAATGGGGTCACCAGGATGTTTCGTGCCAAGTTTTCATCGCCGGACAAGTTTAGACCCGCGGCCTTGCTCCGCGCCTTGTTGCGCGGACGCGCGCGAGCGAGCGAGCCAGAGCGATGATAGCCGGCGAGATCGAGCCGATAGGATTGTGCCGGGGAACGTGTATCCGCGAAGGCGAGCTGCCGTGCCTCAGAGGAGCCGCTCCCTCGTACATTATGGATGCGGGGCCGAGCGTGTTTTACGTAATCGGCGCGTGCCACCTGTGCACGGAGCTCGGCTTAGAATGCGGACGTAATCGCGACCGACCGCAGGAGCGAAAAGAAACGATCGGAAGGTCGTTGCCGTCGAGGGGGTCCGAATCGACCTGCCTGGGAACGATGCTCGGCTGAACGTGCTGTGACTCATGCGTTCGCGACCTAGGTCTACGAAGCGTGGCTAAAGCCTGGTTCAGATTAGCCAAGGTACTTGAACTCAAGTGGTTTCAATGCAACTGATTTGGGGTAATTGGACCAATGTGAATGTGTTATCTTGCTTGACTTAAAACGTCCTCTCAAGCATCAAGGGAAGTTGACGTCTTTTCAATTTTTCGACTTTTCAACTTTTGCTGTAGGGAATTTTGACTAAATACTATGAGTCCTAATTGTAAGGTCGTTAATATAGAGGGCGTCCACGCTGAAGCACGCTAGCTGAATATCTCTTGTGTTTTTTATGACAGGAAAATCGTTCATGTCGTAATTTGAATAGTTTTGAAGGCAAAATATCAGGGAAGAATTATCTTTTGTGTAGGATTATTCCTTGCAGTTTTTTCAAATTTCGTGTTATTAAAAACAGGGGGGGTACTTAGGTAGCCTGCTTCAGTTTGGACATCCTATATTCAGCAAGTGTGAAAATTCTATGTCTGAGAGACAGACTGAGCTAATTGTAAGTTCTTGCTATTTTTTTAAAAACCAAAAAAACAAATTTGTTCACACGTTTTTTTAATCCTTTGCACCCCCGATTTAAAAAAAAATGTTTTGTCGGTATTTCGAAACCATTTTAAAATATCGAATGTGACTCGATATGAGAGTGCCTATTAAAAAACTGATATCGAGTCACACCTGACATAAGTGTCAAAACGACAACACTATACAATCACATCAATTTCAGTTACAAAATTCTAACAAATCTCAATATCTCTGGAATATCACGCATCTAAACACCTCACACAGTAATCTCAAATACAGAAACAGGGACAGTAGGTCAAGGTAAAGGTTCAGCAAGTTATTCCCCATCGGTGGAAACGTGGCTGACGCGGAGGGCAGCGTTCGGACGACAGAGAGAAAGTTCCCAGCGATGGGAGATATTTGCTCTCAGCTGACAGAGATCGGTAACATCGCGCGAAGAGCGAACGTGAGCTGTCGAAACTCACGTCACGGACGATTCGTTCGTACGTACGTATCGACTAGGAAATTCGGCATAGGAGAAGCAGACAGGGAGGGTGGGCGGACGAGGGGGTGAGACGGCGAGGCAGTAAATCGAGGCTCGACCTCGCTCTGCATCTATCCCGCGTACATCGAACCGAATGGTGCATGGCTCTGCATACCGTGGTGCAATACATCGAGCAGACAGGGAGAGAGGGAGAGAGGGAGAGAGAAAGAGAGAAAGAGGGAGCGATAGAGGGGGAGGCGGGAACGAAAGAGGCCCTCCAACCCCGTTTTCACTTTCGTTCGCCCGCCCGCTCGCATGGCACATATTCACATATTCATCTCCACATCCCTGCCTTCATCCCCTTGGCGGGCACACAGAGGAACGTGCACGCCAGCCGTGGCTCTGTGCACCGATGCGCGTGTAGGTCCGTGTGAACGCACACTGGCAATCGGCATGACGGCATTTCACGTGGATGCAAGGAGCTCAGCTGTTCTGTGACGTATACCCACCGACGTGGCCCTAGCGAAACTTATTCGACCACGTGGTCTTGAAACTTCCAGCCCACGCCATGTGCGAGACGTCGACCCTCGCTCCCACGACCAACGTCGATACAGTCAGTGGATCGTTTGTGTTTGTAGCCAAACTTGTCAGCTGGTCTGTGAGGGTTCGTCTGTGGGCTATTTTTTGATTATGAATATTTGGATTTAAGGGGGTGTGGTTGGGACAGTGGTGGCATGGCAATTTTGGTATTTTGGTGGATGTTGAGGGAGTTTACATTATTGAATACCTTGGTTACTTTTATGTTTGTACCTTGTAGAGATAGAGATAATAGTTGCTGGTGTGGTATGGCTGATTGAAATCTTTGTATTTCGGGCACTTTTTAAGAGTGCTTGGTGTGATTCTAGATGCAGATGGTTCTAAAGAAATGTAAAGAATTAAGTGTGCTATATCTGTGACTTTAAGGGAGGATACTATAAGTTGCACATTCAAAAAATTGAGTATATGAGTGAAAATATAGTGAAAATATGAAAAAATTGTTTTTACAAAAATTAGTTGATGCTGTAAGTCAAATTCAGAAGGTTTACATATTCGTGAAATTATGAGTATTAATTATACTACCCATATGGGTATGTAGGTACTAATAATACACACCTAACCGTATAAAGGTAATTATATCCATATTATAACAGAATAAACGACTTGTTCGACAAGCTTCATTGTAGGTATTTCATACAAAAGAATCCTTTTCAATACGTATAAACACCGAATTGTTCCAAACATCAGTTCTTATGGTACCCATTGCAGAATAAAAACCGAAGTATATAAAATACATAAATCCACAAGTGGAGTGAATTTTTCTCCCCAGAAACTTCTCCGCCACCAAAAAAGGATCAATCTGTGGCTACATAACAAAGACGCAGTACCACACTCAACACTCAACAGAAACTGCGAACGACAGTTCCAGTGCGTCACAGTGAATCGAACGGAACAACCGAGAAAATCGACCACTTGGCCCACCCCCACGCACCCCCAGCGCGATCGGGCGATCGCGTGGGACGCAAAACAGTCGTTTCGCGAAAATCCCCGAAGCGTGTCATTCGAGCTTCAGGGAACCTGTTGCTCGCCTCTCTCTGGATCCTCTCTCACCTACAACCTCACTTTGCACCCGCACCACCCACCCCTGTCTTCGGCTATGCACGGCCGTGTGTACGTGTATACCGAGGGCAAGCACTTTCGGAATACTCGATCCGACCTTAAAGAGGCGAACGGGGAAACCAGAAGGGAGGGGAAGAGCGAGAGAGAGAGAATATGTGCCGTCTTATGCTAAACTTCGTGGACCGAACTGGAAGAGGGATTAAGCGACGGGGCGCCACTTGTCAGGCTAGCCATTCTTCCGCCTATTCCCTTCCGCTGGAATCAAGCCTACACCGTTACCATCTGTTTGCTTTACACTTCCAACCTTTTCCTTTGCTTTCGTTCTCGCGGGGAACGCTTGCTCTTCCACTTCAAGCGGAAGAGATTTATCCGTGACCGCGGTGGTCGAGGGAAATCATGTGGGCAGATCGTGGCGATGGGTGTTATTGGGGCTGGGAGTATTCGAGTAATCCGATGTTTGAATATTTTATGGATAGATGCGAGGTGGGTAGACATTTTGAATACATATGTATTTGAATGTTATTATTCGAAGAGCTGGTATGGATAGTATGATATGGATTATGAATCAAATCCTTTAAGTTTGATTTTATTGTCATTTGAGAATTCTAATATATTTAGGTAGCCTTTGAATACTACCTAAATTTTTGAGTGATATTCAGAGGCTAGTAATAGGTAAATCATAATCGACAAACTGCGAAAGTACTAAAAAATGATACTAAGGTCTCTTGTCTAATGTTCAGAATTCCTAATATTTTAATTTTAATTATAATACTTATCTGCTGGAATGAGATAGATCAACATAGATGCTATTTTCGCAAAATTTCATTTTATACTTTAATTAAAGCTTATAAGACAGAGTTTGTATCTTTGACAAAAGCAGATAAAATTGAAGGGACATATTTCTTCAAAAATAATAATATAATAAAACAAATTTATAATGTACAACTGAAATCCTAAATTCAGTATCTAAATATCTCAAAAATAAAAATATACAATTTTAACAAACATTATTACTAATTCCTTTTTTGATTACTCCAAAGCATTTCGTTTAAACTCTCCCTAAGACTCCCAAGCAATCAACAACCTTTTAAGAACTTCAACTTCACAAACCCATAACACCCCCAAAAACTCAACATTCAACACCCAACATCAGCACAAAAAGCTACACACGTCAGGAATACATAAACAATCCCCCTAAAAAGCTGTCCCAGTTAACAGCCTCTACACCGAGGCCTCCAATCTCCTCCCGACTGCCAAAGAAGCAGAAAAGAGCATCAAGAACAGCTCGCTTTTTCTCGCCGTGGATGCCGAGGGAAGTGGGTCAGGCGTTGACTCATCCCCGAGCAGTCAAAGAGCAGAGCGAAGTCGACGAGCGAAGCATTCGGTAGAGGAATGCACACTCCGAAAAGCAGACTAACTAGAAGAGGGATGATGAACACGAGAAAAGAAAAGGCATCGCGTGACCTTTGCCCCGAAACGGCGTCGACGTCGTTTTGCCGCGTAAGGAAGAAGGACAGCCAGGCGGGGAATGACAAGGCGGCTCCAAGTGACCTTGGGAGCGTTCCCACGGACACGGAGGCAACGCACACGCGGGAACGGGTCGCTGGAGAACGAGCACACGAACAACGAGCAGCGGGGAACAGTCGTCACCGGGGTAACCTACATTTACCAACGAGAGAGCGATCCACGTACACAGAGGCGAGCAATAGCCCGAAGGCGGTCGAGGGACCACCACCTTCCACGGTTATGAATGGAGAAACTTCAGGTCTCGTGGGCTCGCGTAAACGTTAACACGCGGCTCGTACACATAAGGGCCACGAAGAAAGGGATTCGGTGCGCTGGCTCTCTCGCTCTCCGTAGGAGCCAAGGAGGAGAAGGCAGCTCATGAATGCAGCTTAGCCCCGCAAGATCTGCGGCGGCCTGTACTGGTGCACACCGACAGCCTATCTCTCTCCTCCTCTCGCGCCCTTACCCTCATACATAAATATATCTGGCCTCCTCCCCGGCTCCTGCACGAATAACGCGCGCAACCCTTCCTCGCGTCTTCCTCGTCGCGGCCCTCTGTACACACAGGCGTGCGCTGCCGGAGAGAAGGAGGCGAACGTGCACGACGCTCCGCAAATATACTTTGTTTACGGGTGTGTTGGCGGATCAGGAACGTGCTGGCGAGAGAGTGGCCGGCAGCTATATACCCCAAGCAGCGGGAGGAGAAAAGAGGAGAGGGAGACGAGAAGGTACACCAGGGAACGACTAACACGGAGAACAATGGAATAAGCAACAGGTACATGTATGTGCACATAGGCCTGTACATGCCTCACGCACCCTGCGCACCTGTGTGGCCCCTGTGTGTGCCGACGCCTGTGTGCTCGTATGTACTGGCCTCACCCTACGTAGATATCAAAGCTCAATGCACCTCCTCTTTTTCTCCTTCACCCGCGGTCCCTCCCACCCCCTCTTCGCCCCTCTTCGCCACGGACAAGTGTGCGTACCGCCATTCAACCCCTTTTATCGTCGACTCTCCTTATCTGCTGAGGTAGACCGTCCCTTCCTGCTCGCTCCGCGTGGCTGAATCGCAAATGCGGCCAGCCGCGACGCTGGACGTGGATCAAATTGAGCGGAAGCAGGCCCAATGCCAAGGTCCTTCCGCGTTTCCGCTGGAAGGGGGAGGAAGGGTCGACTGTGGGTTGGAGAGTTTTTATTGGGGCGTGGGGAAAGAGAGACGTGCTGTTATCTGGCGACAGCTGACTTTGAGGAACGTGTAGGACGCTGCGCAGAGGAAGCTGCGAAGCTTCGAGTGTCGTAAAATGGGGCGAAGATGTGGGAGTCAGGTGGGATCGTAACGGTGGAGCGATCTTTGGATCATCGAGGATGGAGATGTGTGCTGATAGAGATGTTGGAGTGTGTGTCTTTGTTGGGGGGTTCCATTGATTGGATCTTTTTTGACTTTTCTTGACAGGATGTGGGTAAAGTTGGAAAAAAGTATTTTATGATTAATCTCTCATTTTTTGCATGTATCACTATCTAATGCATATGACGTACAGTGTAAATATATTATAAAATGAGAAATGACGCTATTTATTGAATGGCTTAATATATTTCAATTTTTGTCTCTTTTATCGTGAATGAGATGTATGCGTAAATTAACCAGACTAAATATTATTAGTTTAAAAATACGTATTAAAAATGGGTTTTCCAGAATATAATTCTAACATAATGTTTAATTAATATTTAATGTAATGTTTGTAGGAAACGAAATCTATCATTTATAAAAAATGAGTATCACAGGTAAGAATTGTAATATATTCAAAACGAGATGAATAAGTGCTATTAAAGTCTTACTAGCGAAATTTCCCATAAAAAAATTCCAACTACAAGTAACTATAATGACCTCCCTAACGACACCTTACAAACCCTTTGAGAGTCACGATCCACAGGTTGAAACTGTGATTCTAATCACTACCTATTATAAATTGTGGGAAATTTAAACCCTATATTTATGACTAGACTGCCGACTTTTATTCATTTATGGAAATTTGAAACATGTCAAAAGTTACATCATGCATATAATATTCAAAATCACAGTAAATACGAAAAACAGATTACAAAATATAGTATTTGAAAGATGAAACAAAATTTTATTTAGGTTCCATTTCTGTAACTGTGTTTATAAAAATATGAAATTGCATAAAATTCCGCAGTCTACTTATGACAAATGTAACCTACAAATAAAGTATCCACAGAATGCACTTACTACACAGAAATATAAAAAATACCCAAAATAAAATACACACACATTGCAATATTAAAACGCTAAAAAGAAATCAGTATCTGGATCTCACTTCTTCAGTCACATTTACGAAAACATGAATTTACATAAATGTCTCCAGTCCACTAATTGCTACCGCGGCGCACATGATCATTCACGAGGAACCCTGAACGACAGTGAGAGATTTCGCAAAAGAGTCGAAGGTATCGATATCGAAACGTCTATCGTGTAACACTCTCCTCGTTCGTTATCGTCATTTTATTTCCTCATAATTGCAGGCGCGCGCGTCCACGCGGGGGTCTCGTAATTAAACCGTGTATTATTTCCCAAACAGCACAAAGTACATGTTCCATAAATTTCTGCATATGCCAGTAAAGGTGCGAGTTCGTCGCACCGTCGCGATAATTAATCACGCCCACGGCCATGTATCTGGCCGCGGTAATTAACTTTTGTCGGGGGGTGGCCCGCGAACGAAAGTCAGAATCTGGCAACGCTGATTACCAACTTCATTAATTCGATACGTACAGAATAGTGACCTGCGACCGCGTTACAAATCCGTAACACTTGGAGGGCGAAAGGGGGGTCGTATGGCAGAGGGGGAGAGCATGGAGGATGGAGATTTTATTCGCGCATGCCGCAAGTTAATGGAATTAATTACCCGAATGGTAAAATGCGGCCAATCCATACACAATGACATTGCTGGCTGCGTACAATACCCATTCGACGCAGAACGAGTGATAATTCAAGTTTGAAGGGAACAAAGAAATGCGAATTAAAATATTATGGATTGCTAACGCGTAATTGTGTGCCCTTGGGCGGAACAGATTTTGTGATGTGGTCTAATGCACATGTAATGTAAGTACCAAGATTACTGCAATTTTTAAAATATAGTGGAATGTCGATTCAACGAAACTCGGGTCTCAATTAATCAGATTTTTTACCCATTCGAATTTAATCATTTAGATTTCGTAGTAATAAGAATACAGTAGGGCAGTGATTGAGGCTTAAAGAGCTAGCAAATTCTATACGAAACTTCTTTAAGGTAGGTTTATAATATACATTATGTATACATGTTATGTTACAAAGTTATATAACTTGTTAGAAAACAGAAAAGAGACATATGTATAACATCTCTTGTTTCTCTTTTTCAAAGTTATATAACTTTATTATATAACATGTAGCTTAGACCCACTTTTAGATTTCTATTAATAACCATTACAAAAATTACTCTCATAGTCTAAGAAAAATTCTATCTTGAACAGATCAACGCTCCTTCTGTAACCTGGGTCATTTACGACCCAGACCATTTTTATTTTCAAATTTTCTCCAAGATAAAACAGAGACAAGACATGGAACCATTCACTAATAAAAGATATTATGCAGATGATATCCTAAAAAGTTCAAAGAATACCCTAGAAGTCTCAGAATTTTTTAAGATACAAAAACACAAAGAACCCACATTCCAGTAGCCGACGCCAATAAAAACAAGATTGCAGAGAAAAAGCTAAGAATACAATCGGTACTTTAGGCGCGCCAGACATCCTAATTTCGCATACAAAATTCTTAATCTCTGCAACGTCCAAGCATCCTATATAACCAGTGTGCCATTATCGCCAGCAGAAGGTGACGCTCCACCTGTCATAAAAGTCAACGTTGGACCATAGAGGCACGCTGTCGGTCTCTATCCACCCTCTTGTTCCAGTCGCTGACCGTACGTGGGTTGCACCCACGGCGGCGTTGTTCAAACGGCTGTGCACCTATGCGCTCACTCTGCAGACCGTACGTATGTACTGTTATGCGTTGGCATGCGTAACGCAACAGGAAAATGCGATGCGGTCGGGACTTCCCCGTTGAGCACAGCAGAAATTATTTGGAACACCATATCGTTCCCGCTCATCGGGACAGAGGGAGATAAGCAAATGCATTTTGAAAGACATTCCCGCGTTCCTTTCCCCCGTGGCACAGGTGGCATTCATCCACCGTGCATCGTGGGACGCGCGATGCAGCCGCGGCAAGCGTGTGCGAATGCGACTTTATGAAACGCACGATGATTCGTATTGTGCGGTAATTCGCTGGGGTTCGAGAGTTATCAAGAATCTGGGGACTTTGTTCTTAAATGCGATTTGGAGAAAACGAGAACTGAGGATTCTTTGCGTGTAAGATGCTTGAGACATGGACGGTGAAAGTTTAAGAGCGTGGTTTGCCCATTTTAGGGAAAAGAAGAGATCACGTGGACGTGGGAGTAATTGGGAAAATGGATTATTGACAGTTTTCTTGTTATGTGTTGCAGAGGGTTTTAAGAAATTAGCGAAAATGAGTAGTTTGGGACATTAAAAAATATGTAAGGATTCCTGAGATACATATTTTGAATTTTGATACACTAATGACAGTAGACGGTAGTTATCATTATCAGAGTAGAGTGATGGAATAATTACCCACATTTCTACACCACAACAACTTGAAGCATGTTTATAAATAAAACTCTGATAGATTTAAATTGAGAAATGAAATTCTGTCTAATTATTTGAGTATCAGTGTAATATTATTAAAGAACATTGTTATTAATGAGAACTATTTATAATTTATATTCATATTTTAAACCTTTTAAACGTCCATTTATATAATCTTTTTTCATCCTTACGCCCAGTGGATAATTTAAAGTCTTAATATTTCACCGTCTGTGTTTAATTGACTTCAGCTATCACCTGCAATTACATTACTACTACAACAACGCAATCAAAATATACCACAATCACGTTTTATCATAAACCGAGCAGACATCTATTTCATCAACATATGTATCTAAACTAATTAAAATCAATTTTAGGTGTGTAAAAAGAAGCTCATGAATAGTACATTTCTTGTAAAATTTTCAGCGTGTAAAGTACCTCAGCCACACATTTACGCTAGAAAACAGCTACCTTTTTGTACACTACTAAAAACCCAACGTTAATTAATATTTTTCGATTTTTGCTTATTAACCACCAACTGCAGCGTTTTGAGCCCAACTAATCTAGCAAGCAATCGTTCAGTGACCTGCTCTTATTTGACAAATAAAGCGAAGATTATAATTCCATCGTTCTTCCCAATCCCCCTAACAACGTCGACGTAATTAAAGGAATAATCCTTAATTAAAGCAAAATATCAAACAATATAATTAATCGTTGCGTTATCTCCCCGTGATCGTGCGTAATTATTATAACGCAATTAACGAGCCCCCCGTGTTCCTCGAGCGAGACGCTGCTACTTGTGCGTAGCTCGACGAGGGAGCGTCGGAGACGTCGGTGTTCCGAAGCGTACAGCACGCTGTCAGCGCCGAGAGCAGCTGCGACGAACAGCCAGCTGGACGGAATCGTACAGCCAGACGCGAGCTGTGTTTAAGTCTCGTCTTGGACTTCATTTTTGTCTAACACGCCTCTCTCGTTTGGCTGCCCCATGAAAACTTTTATGGACTGATCAACAATTTGTGAACGAATCAGGAACAACTAGCAACTGGTCGTGGCCAGTTTGCAATGCATTGGCCCTTGCTTCAAGACAATTACTATGCAAAGGAAAGAATTATCTCTTCAGGTTTGATGATTCTCAGAAAATACATTTTTGGATAATGTGAAGAGACTTTTGGTTCAATAGAGAATTATTTCTCCAAGTTTAATGGTGATTAGAAACAATTTTTTGACTTGAAATAAAATTTTGTTTAATCTAAAACGAGCCAGACAATAAATGAGAAAACATAGTTTTCAGTTTCTTAGATGAGTTATTTTTCAACTATGTAATCAATTTCTGTCATTGAAAAGAGATACATTCCCAGATGATGAGATAATAAATGTCTCTGAAGAGGTCAACTATTAATATTAACATTTCTACATCAGAAAGGTAGAAATGAATAAAGGTCTACGAATTTTAAAATATTACAGGAAAGGGCAGATGCCCTCAGATTAACAATAGATGGAAGTACTTTAAAGTAATGCATCAATAAGAATCCTTGATATCAAACCGAAATCTCTTCAGGTCCTCAATAAATACTAATCGTTTAGGACAGTTATTTGTCGACATTTATTGTGAATTCAGTAGTAAAAGGTCTCTTTAGTGATACGAGAACCCACAGGATCGACTGTATCAAGCGATTTGGCCTGCTGCCTCTCGGCGCACGTCGAGGCAGCCGCTCTGAACTGCACGAAGGACGAACGCACCGGAAACAGCTACAGTGTCGTGGCATCCGTGCTATAGCTTCGGCAGTGAGGCGACCGACAGAGTGGGGCCTGATGTTCGAAGAGGCCCACATGTGCACGGCACAGCTGTCCCTTCGTGCGGACTCGTATCCAGCGCACAGCTTGGGCACCAGAGGCTAGACTCTCAATTTTTTTTTATGCTGTGTGCCTTCTGAAAGCACTGCTCATATCTTAAGGGGAAACACTATTGAGAAATATTATTTACAGGCCTGTAATGCGTGTACATTTAAGGAAAATTTGTTTTTTGTTTTTGTTTTTAAGAACTGAGGAGATAATTAAAGTAGAAGATAAAAAGGGTGATCAAAATGAAATTTACTAAGTAGTTGTGACAGCAAGTATTCTGGTGTTTTTGTTTGATATGGGAATATATAAAAATATTGATAGATATTTTATGAGGATATTTTATCCATAATCTTATTTAAGAGATAGACAAAATAGTAACTTAATAAATTTACAAAATATAAAAAGATATGTCAATATTTTTGTGTTTCGCTATAAATTGGGAAATTAGCTATATTGGACTTTTATATTTCTACATTAAGCTATAATCTATTATACTGATATATTTTATAGAGGTTTCTATAATTAAACCTCAAATTATATTAGTGAAGTATTCTTTAAATATTCTACACTTGATGGACAATATTCTTTTTCATTTCTATATCTCTGTGTAGCTAATTCCTCAGAAAAATTCTCCTATTTCGTAAGCTGTATAATTTATAAGAATAGTGCATCAAAAGCTATTATTTTTTCAATATGTTCTAATTACTTCATGCTTAAATGAAACCCATTAAACAGAGCATCTCAAATAAAATCAGTCTAATCCAATATCGATATGCAATAATAAGTCTAATACTCTTCAACTCACATACATATAATAAGATTCGCCATTAGAAAATTATACAAATATTAAAATGATATCAACATATAAATATAAACATATCAATACATAAACATTTAAGTACCACTTCATAAGTATAAACTAAACCAAATAACACTCACCATTAGCTGTATCCATATCCATTGGTACATTCACTACTAAATTTCATGACCACTTTCCGTCTCACAGCAAATTCTGGAATCCTCTTAAAAAAGTCTTTACCATTTCGTCTCAATCTGTAACATAAAACAAGACATTTTTCAACCTGGCATGGTATTACCATCACAATTTGAACATAAAATTAATTATATAATGAATATTCTTAAAGATTCTCGCGTTAAAAAACGATTCTTCCGTTCGCTTTGCACGATTCGAAACGCTGCCGTAAGAAAACTTGATTTGCAAACGATTAAACAGGAGCGAGACTTAATGTGGCGCACTTAAAGCGAGCAACAACAACTTTAATGAAAGTTCCAAGAAGAAAATACATGCATTCGCTGGATTCAAGGCGTCTAGCTTGGGTAGAGATCAAGGCGAAGTGAAAGAGACAACGAGGAGCGACAACTTGTATTTGGAGCACATAGCCCAAGTACAAAGGAAGCAAAAGAACAGCGAAAAAAGGAATGGTAAGTATATATGTACATATGTATGTAAACTCAGTCAAGTTTCCATGTGTCGCGGTGGGTAAAGGATATCCTTGTCACTTTCTTCGCTGTTATACTTTCTCCCGGCAAAATTCAACCCGAGGGCAATCCACATTACCATATACGGGTTCATTTCAAATGATCGAATTTTAGAAACGAATTGTATAGTATTTACTTATTAAAAATTCATCGCTATTCTCCTTATCTTTTGAATTTATTCTCCAAAATTTCATTTCTTTTAACAAACATAAATTATTAATACCTTAAATGTCACTTATTTTTTACCACTATAATAGATCAAATAAAATAGAAATAATTTATTTAAAAAATTAATGAATACGAAATTGTTCATATAACATATAATTTCACAAATTTTTGCAAATTTTTTAAGTTCCTCAAGTCCCCTCAAATATTGATTTATTTTTTCGAATTTTTTA
Source organism: Calliopsis andreniformis (assembly GCF_051401765.1). Taxonomy (NCBI): domain Eukaryota; kingdom Metazoa; phylum Arthropoda; class Insecta; order Hymenoptera; family Andrenidae; genus Calliopsis; species Calliopsis andreniformis. Next base: position 15,747,250 of record NC_135066.1, read on the forward strand.
TTTTTAAACGCATATACTCATCGAATATTTACGATTCTCAATACAAACACCTTTATTCATTTTAAATATATAATAAAAGTTTAAAATCACACTATACATCATTAATGTATACTTACTACTAATTTTTAGTACATTTGCCAGGACATGAAAGTCCCATTAAGAATTTCGAAACGAGCCAAAACTTCTGAAATCGAGTTAAGCTACTTATCGTAAAATCTATTTTTATAAATAAATAATTAATTACTATATTCTCTAATTTTCTTATTATAAATTACCTAAAATCTAATTCTAACTAGATACACATTACACTCATCTCATCAATCGATACTAGTTGATTTTCAAACCTAAGTTAAATCACGATAAAATTATATTTGAATTATTATATTCACGCCAAATGAATTATTTTCAAATTGAATAATCTGGTCACTTTAAAATTAAGCTAATGTTCGTATCCCATTCTTACAAATATTACATCACTCTAATTGTTCAACTCGTTTAGTGCATTAACCTATATGTGGGGGTATTGGTTGTTAGCAAAAATGCAATGTTTGCACAAGGAAAGCGTAGTCGCCTCAGTGCGACGCAGATCGACGCATTCGTCTCGCTATAAATAACGAGGTCGCGGTAAAAAGCACAAAACTAAAACGAGATCAGTGGAACACCGTGGGGAATAAACCGTGAAAAGTTTGACACGAAGGTTAGAGAAACGATCAACCGCATACAGGAAGTGAATTGAGACTGAGAGGGTCTCCTCTTAATTCGTATTTGCATAGTTTCAAGATGAAGACTTACAGCATTTAATATTTCGTTGTCATTCATTACTCAATTTATTTAATTTCAAATCAAACACCACGAAAATTATTACTTCATATTTCTGTATCTCAAAGCTGGACTGACTACATTCTAGTGAGCGATTCTCTTTTATTGTTTAACATTATTAGCAAATGTTACCTTTAACTTCCTACTAAACTGCATCAACACCTTGTAATATATATAAAAACTTCGAGTAATTTAAAATGGCGTAATAAAACATAAACTTAGGTTAATTTATGTACATAGCTTTCAGATACAGATTTAATACCCCACTTACAACCTAATCTACTGAAAACCAACATTATCAAAATATACCTGTCTTCGTATCAAATCCATAATTTCTAAATCTTTTAAAATTCACTGCAAAGAAACAGAAGAGGTAAGCTCCTCCAATCGTCTCCTCTACGCTTCAAGCTTTCCCTCAGATCGCAACCGGAAGCGACATCAGCGACACACAGCGTCCTATCAACTCGTTACGCATAATATTCCAACCTCTCGTCTCTTCGTTCGACTCGAAATCCCGACTGAAATGCATGGTTATTCGCCTCGAATCAGAATATTCAAACCCAAAGCGCAGATTCAGAAGCGTTTTCCCGTTCGAAAACATAATTAGCATGCCAGTGAGAAACGCGGCGCGCCGCGTCTCACGCAAACACCTCGCACTATTTTCGTATCCTCGTGCTCGCGTCGAGAGCCCGGATGCCTTACGACGGTCCTCTTTGGGGAACTTTCCGCGTTCACCGAATCGCGGTCGGTAACCAGTTCCCTTCTCGGGATGCATATACGCGTGGCTATGAGCCCAATTCCGCCAGAAACGATTGGTTCCCTCTTCGACATCCTGACGTATCGCCGATACTGCAGCTCCCTTCTATTCCCAGCCTCTCTCGCCGTGTCCACGGATTTTGTTCGCGGGTATAGATCTCTTCGCCGCTGGAGCGAGAAGGAACGCGCGAATTCGTGCGAGTCTTTCTCCCACTCTGTCCTCCCCTCTCTCTCTTTACGACCCGCGATCGTGAATACATCCGTCCTTCTCTACATCCCACCACCACGTTCCCTCTATTTCTCTACGTCCCCCTATTTTCAACGCCGCGTTATTTCTTCTCGCGTGTTATCGCGAAGAGAATAATAGTTTTATTCGCGTGTAAAATACAGAAGAATTAAACAACAGCAGAGATGCACAGTGTTCCCTCGTTATAAGCTCATTAGTATATTCAGAGTGAAACAGTTTTATTTTATGAGTTATCGTTCTAGTTTCTTACGAAGCCAAGGTGGACTGTACAGAAACCTCGAAAGTTTGTTCTGTGGTGTAGACTCGTCTGGGTGGTGAGTTTACATCGAGGTAATACTGTATTTCGTGTTTTAGGTTTGATTCATTTGATATAAATACGGGTAGTTTCTAAGGAGGATGGCAAACGGTTATTCGCTTTCTAAGCTTGCAGAAGTCAAAATAGCCGAGACTTATGCAAATTTGAACGATTCGAGAACACGTGGCCTCTTTAAAATTTCGTGATCCTCGAAAGGATATGTTTTCGAACGGCTGATTCCGAGGGCAAAAATAATACGGTCGAAACTGGAGTCTGATATCGGCAGCTCTGGTGCTGCAGCTCGGAGCCTTTTGAAAATTTAATACCCGAACTATAATTATACTTAGCGGCGGCTTACATCGATTACTCGGAGAGACGAAGGATATTCGAAGGAACTTCGAGATACTTAAAAAACCTACTATACCTTCCGAAAAAAGTTCTCCATAGACGCGAGTATGAAGTGTATTATTACGTTCCGCCATATTCGTCATAACCTAAACCCTTCTGAAGCCCTAAAGTAAATAACGACTCGTAACAGGAATATGTATTCTGTAGATTATTCCTATCGAGAAAAAAACGATAATTACCAACGACTACCGTCAGAGTAAAACGCCGAATCTGCTGAGGCATGAGAACAGGCGTCTCGTAAATACAAAAGTTGCTTAATCGAACCGTGAGCAGCGCCGAAATTTCCTCGTAGGCGTCCCAGAGCCCGATACGTTCGTGGTGTTACAAAACGTCGGCCTTCGGCCGCTCCCACCAGGCCAGACATCAGTCCAGAGTTCTCTTCTCATGTGCCTCGGTTTCGTCATCGACGCAACCAACGAGCTGCCGTGGCTGCTCGCACGAAATTCGAAATATCGCCACGATATAACAAACCCACCGACCACGAGATCGTCTCCAACCTCACGTAACTATTCCCCGAGTCTCTGCATTATCGGCTGCTGATACGGCGTTACTTCGCTACTTACGCCTCGTTTTCCCGTAGTATTATTCCCGAGCACCCTAAGAATAGAACGAACGCGGTAATTTCTCATTCAAACTTCTGACAATGATATATTAGGCCGAAGGTATTCAAATTACCGCGGTTATAACGAAGGAAATATTCCTAGTTACGCCTCTACTCGACGAACATTCGTAAATGATATAAAAGCCCGCTAGGAATCGCTAGAAATCCCTATGAATTCCAGCAAACGAAATACCCGAGAGCGATCAGCGTTATCGATTCCTCGCGACGGCGTTCGCAGTTCGAAACGATGTTTCAGAAGCTATTTATGGAAAAATTTCTAAATCATTTCGCGAAGCATTTTATTCTCGACGCCCGTCCCCGGGCTACAGTCGGCTCGCTCGACGAGCGCGTCGGACCGTCTTCGGCGTCGGTGCGGGCTGTGGGTCTATTCACCACGGGGAATCGAGTTACAAAACCGAGTTGTAAAAGGTCTACATTGACGTTGTCTTCTGTCGCCGACGCAGAGCGCACGGGCGCACCAGTGCCATCAGCAACGGCGCTGCTACCCGGTGCTGAGTCACTGCTGCGTTGCCGATACCGTGCTACATCCACTCTATTGCTGCTGGCACGGTCGCGTAGCGTTGCCACGTTTCCTTCCCTCCCTATATACCACGCCCCTCCGCCGACGCGATAAGCGTCTATCCCCTCTACGGTGCTAGTAGAACGAGAAGGGAAGCGGCGAGAGACGAGGACGGGGAAATTGTGGCGGTGCACCACTGCAGGAGGAAAAGGAGGATGACGCGAGGGGAGGGTGAACGAGACAGAGGGAGACGGATATACGGGGAGAGGGAGAGCAAAGGTGGAGAGAGACGTGGCACCGCGCGTTCAAATTTCATTGCGTCAAGCTCACGGTCTCTCGTCTGCTTAGCGCGGAATTCAGAGAAAACGTCGGTAATGGAGTTTCGTGAGATAAACGGCAGCAGCGTCGCCGGGACGGCCGTTGGCCCTGGTACCGGATAGGGTTACCAACAGGGCAACGCCATCGAACTTATGAGGTACACCCCCATCCCCCAGCGACCCTTTTAAAATGCGCGTATTCTTTGGTATAATATAATATACATATCGTCTTTATATTTGATATGTGATCAGTTTAACTGGAAATCTTTTGAGTGTTGGCAATACTTATTGTACACGCTGTTAGCATTGTAAGTGCTGCCAATATTCATTAGTTTCCAGTTAAACTGATTATCCTGTATATAGATATATGTGTATCGTCTTTAGAAAGACAAATTCGAGTTGCTACAGTATAAATGGAGTTTAAAAAGAAGTTTCTTATGCATAGTGTTTTTCGAAAATATAGTGACTTAGGTAAGACCCATTCAAGTGGCGTGCTGTGTGATACCACTGTGGATGTAAACCACCAAATGTGTCCTCTGTTACTTGGTTCAGAGCTGTATCTTATTTGACCACATTTACTATCTTAGCCCCTTCGAAGTTCCAAAGCCCTCGTTTAGACAGGACGACTCTAAGGTTCCAAAAACCTAGTACCATCTCTGAGTCGTTCCCAAGCATATGACTAGCCACCAGAACACTTACTGCCAGAGGATTGAGACACTGAACCCCTGCTCTTTTTACGAAGCCACTATACTTTCGAGAGGCAGTATAAGCGATTACGCAAGGATTTCGAGCGCGAGGAAGGGAGGAGTTTGATTTGCCCGCTGTTTTTCCACGGTCTCTGAATCGAAACGCGGTGAGTCAACAATTCCAGGTCTCTTCGAAGGCGCGAAAACAATCCATCTATCAGGGGTGTTTACGGCAGCGTTGGTCTCCTTTGGCGAAGGCTCCCTTGGCAAGAGAGAATCTTGACTCCAGTGAGTTCGCTTCGCGCTCTGATTGCTAACCCAGCGGTTCTTAAATCACCGACGAGATCCCGATTTAAGCTACCGCCGTCTAAATTATTTTTCGCATTCCAGGGAAGAATTCTGCGACTAGGCTATCGCGCGCGTTTCACGTCCTATGAGACTGTGTTAAACTCCGTGATTCTGTTTCCCTGCTTCCTCCTTGTTAAAGTCTGTGTTGTCGGAGATGTTTATCTCGTGAGAAAATATGAAGGAATGGGTTTCTTAGAGGTGGTCTAAAACGTTGGAACGTTCGGTTTGGAGTTAGTGATTCTTTTATAATAGAAATTGGCGGATTCTTGATAGGTATTGTTGGATGAAATTTTATGGAATTTTTTATGCGATATTTAAAGAATAATGTGAACTTTTTAGCTTCTGTGTCTTTTCTTCTTTTTTGATAGAATATCTAGCATAGTATACCATACAATATTATAGAGTATAGTATACTGTGTATGACAAAGAAACGATAGATACATTTATATACGTATTTTTGATTTTCACTATAAGTAAATACAGTCTACATAACTTTTACTTAATAGGACATAAGAAATGTTTCTGAAAATAATTAGTAAATTGACTATTCCTGTCAATAAAACTGTTGGAAATAATGAACTTTGGTATATCAAAAAAGTCTGTATACACTATAACTGTATCTACGTTAACATTATACCATAGATGTTCTCGCAAAAAGGAAAAAAAAATAGAGAAACCAATTTGACTAAAACTAGTTATTTAAGTAGGTACTACAACAAAATTCCCCAAAATAATCCACCAAATAGCACAGCAAACATAAAACCTTTTCTCTTATTTCTGCATCGCTAATCACCCTCACAGTCGGCTGACGCGACCAGAGACAATTGCAATAAAAAAAAAATTCAGGAAAAATTCCCAGAAATGCTACAGCAGTTACAAAATTCGCTAATTTCTTTAAAACAGAATTCTATGCCACACTGCTCTTTATTTTGTCCCACAGAGTAAAACGATCGCCCTATCGCGACTCCAACACGTGTCCTCGAATCAAAAACGCGTACCGGATGATTTCCCCGTGCAAACGGTCCATCGGGCTGGCGGCGTGCACGAGAATGGAAAAAGAGGAAGCCCAGCGTGGAAATAAAAAGGACGACGAACGGGAAGAGCGAGCGAACGAGGATCAAGGGCTGCGTGGCGGGTGGGAGAGAAGGAGGGAAAATACGTGAGAGTGTTGTGAAACGGGAACGCCGTGCGCCTCGCAATGCAAATGCAACTGACCCGATAAAGCTGCATTGGGTCATAGAAAGGGAAAATACAACCTACAAACGCGGGTCTCCCGCCAAAATACGATTTTTATGGCCCCACGGCGCCACGCTCTCCTCTCCTGCCACCCCTCGCCGACGTTCACGACCATCGAACGCCACCCTTCGTTCCGCCCCCTCGACCCAGCCATCAGCCACGTTCGTCTTCATTCCCCAGCTTTCTTGCCCAATCTTCGTCAAGGCCCCCTGAACGAGAAATCGAAACCCGAATCCCTGAAACTCCTCCAGCTCTGCAGCCACGTTCGCTGGCATCGTTCTACGGCAGAAGCTCTGCTAAAATTGAAAACCGTGACTCGAAAGCCGCGGACTCGCCAAGATTCGACACGTCCGAAACGCTGGAGGACACCTTGTTTGCTCTCTGGCTGCGCTTGCTAATTGCATTGTTCTTTCGAGCCGAGGAGAACGCTCCAGACGTGTCAGCCGCCTTTGACGCGGCTGAAGAGTTTTAAACGGTCGCGGGAAAGGTAACTGTTGCGCGTTCTCTTTGTGCGATCGCTGGGCAACTTGGATTCTAATGGAACGAGAGATGGGGTCATTTCTTTTAACGGTGGAGGAGTTTTTCTTTGTAGGAGTTACTTGTAGTTTCGTTTGAACCCTCGTGACTTGGCACAGTTACTACCGATGGTGGAGTGCTTACTGGGTATGAAGTCGGGAGTTGGTACTGGTACCGAGCTTATGTGGAGAAGGAACGTGTCTTTGCGAGGCTGATTTGTTGGGGTTTTTGGAAATGTGAGTGATAGGAGATGAGAAGGTAATTGTGAAGAGCGAGGGAGATAGGAAGAAGCAAGGAAACGATATACTGTCAGGTGTTAGTGAAGGCTAAAGTACTCTGCTGAATGGATTGGTGATGGACTGCAAGGTGTATGTTATGACTCCTGGCTGAGGCAAACGGTATCTGACATTTAGACCTTATCTACTGCTCGGCGTGCCACGCTTCGCTGAATCGTGATCTACTGTAGATAGGAATATGGAATTTGTATGATTCGTTGACAGGATTGAAGCTACATGAGTCTTGATATTCTTATTCTTTTATATAGTACTATAGGACCTACTTAAGTATGAAACGTATCAATAGCAATGCAATAATATGTTCATATTAAAATTATATACGATGCACGATAAAAGTTTATGAAATGCGATGAAGATGAGAATAGAAAGGAAGGATATAACTTAACGTTTGTATTATTCTCAGACAAAGGAACGAATTAGCACATTGTGTCTACAGTAAATGCTACACTTGACATAATTCTGTATTAGCTCCTTGTGCAAAAACGTAATCGTCAAACCTTCGCGAAGAATTAACTTGTCTTATAATAATTAGATAAATATAATAATCTCCAAATAACGAGCTGCCTTGTTTCCTTCATTTCATGAATTGTGACATTAACTTCCACCTTCTGATCAGCAACATTAGTATTAGTTGTTGCAAACTGATACTAATATTAAATAAAGCTGCCTTTAATCAATTATATTCGGTTTATGGAAGCTTACAAATATGCAAATTAATAGATACTACTTAAAAATTGAATAACTTTTTGTATCACATGTTTAGGAATTTTTATTCTAAATTTTAAAGATTTAACTCCTGCATATTTATTACAGGAAGATTGACAATGAAGAAATGTAAATAAACAGTTTAATTTCATCTCCAAAATCAGTGCTCCATTATCCTAACGCAGACACTATACACTCACAATTTTCATATCAGAGTACCACCCACAAAACCGGCAATACTTCACTCGATACAATTGATTTTCGAACTAAAATTCAATTATTTTCATATGTCAATGTGACGTGAATTTTCCTATAATAAATTCCACGGAACAAATTTCCAAAATTAGAACAAAACTTTGACGATATAAAATAGACAAATACTTAATTTTTATATCCCAATGTACCCTTTCGACTACTATATATATTTCTGTAAATAATACTGAACCTCATACGCAAATGAGGGACTTATGACAAAAACAAGCCTTGTCAAATTTCACGATTTCTGTTTCAAGAATACGCTCTACTAGTCAGAAGTGAAACTCACAACATAATGGAGCTAAAGATATTAAAACAGATATCTATTCCTTTACTTTCCAAAAAAATTCACAAGAATCGACTACACATAAGCTTCTCAAATGACACAACACTCAAAACGTTTAAATTGTAAAATTATCACCTCGTTTCATGACGTCACGTGATAAGTGATTCCCCAAAGTGCCATTCACAATCGACCAAAACCAAAACCCACATGACAGAAAGAAGAAACCGAGAACACAATTTCACCAGAAACTAACAAGCTTACTAACAGTTGAATGGCGCATTGGCAAAGCCAAACGTGCCATTACGTCGGAAATTTTGAGTGGCACCAAAGTCAAAACAGATAATGGTGGGCAACGTACCACGTGATCCGAGCGACAAGCAAGTGGGGCATAATAAATTTAAGTATCGATCGAGCGGGGTCGCGGGACGCGGGTGGCGCGATCTCGACTCGTACACTCGACCGTAATATTGTTTCCCCGCGAAAATAACAAGACCGCGTTTTCGTATTACCGACAATCCCTGTCGAAATTCACTTTTACGAGTTAGACGTGATCGATAGTTACACGAGGCGGTTCGGATCGCCAGCGAAACTACGACGAAACGTTACTCTTGATTGCATCTATGCTTCTGCATAAACCTAATTAAATTTGAAACAAACTTCGCTCGGGAATGACCATCGCTCGCTCGGCCCCAAGCTTTTCCATGGATTTTAATTAAAAGCGTACCGTTTCGAAACAACGAATTACAATTTAACAAAATAACCCCAGCCCCTGTACGGGGATAGAATTTCGCGGATCTAAAAACCAATAAATAACGACCTTTACTATTCTTCGGGCTCGAAGGATAAACATGTTTTTCCCACCAGTGAACGCGCCCTTTGAGCACTGTGGATCGCGAATGCACGAAGGATCGCGAACACAAAAGAGGGTGGGTAGAGTGGGAGACATTGGCGTTTAATTTTTACGCGGCGACCAGACGCGAAATCAAAATTGCTCAGTCGGACCCTGGGCATGGCTCTGCCAAAATCCGTGTATGAGCACGTGGTCGGCTCAGCCGAGGGGGGCAAAAAGTGCTTACACTGGACGGTGATCGGGGTCGTGGAATAGTGGATGGCTCGCATGGACATTGGCCGGACATCGGAATGGGAAACGGGTTGGCCGAATAACCGGCGGTCAGAATTATGGGGGTGGTGAATCGGGAATGCGGCTCGTCTCCATGCCAAAAACAATGCGCGCAGTAAAACGGTTAACGGTTAGACGGCCTTATAAATGTCTCGGCGATTGCACCCATCGTCCGTGCCTTTATGAGCGAGTCTCTGCACGGGCTATTCCCGGAGGGGAATGAAAGGGAATAGCGGCGTCGGGGTTGGAGGAACTGTTTTGGTGAATAAGTGAATGGAACATGTGAGACCACGATTTCGAATGGGAATGAAATTCGTCGGGATTTCGACAGTCTGATACATGGTTGCTTTTTGGGGGACTTGGGATTTCTGTTTTGAGGTCAGATGTGGCTCACGGGTCGTCGAACTTGGGTAGCGTCTGTGTTTTCTTAGTTTGTGGATTTGTGTAGAGGCCAGCGGGGAATTTCAATTTTTATATTCTATAGTTTCTCTGTTTAATACTGAAATTAAGGTTCTCAAATTGAGGATAGATAAATGTTCCAGTGGCTGACCAGATCCCAATACCTAAACGTTAATATTACTTTTAGTCAATTTTAGGATTTGATGTATTAGGTAACCTAATTAGAAATAAAAATTAATGTCATAAAATAGTATCCTCAGTTTTTGAGATCTTGTCAGGCTTTTTACTTACTGGGACATTTAACATCTTAAGTGTTTAAATATTGGGACATTTACTTGAAAGTGTTTAGAAATTACTCAGCAGTACGAAAATAAGCAAAGGCATGTGTCCTAAAAATTTCTGAACAATCTCACTGTTATTGTATATTGAGACTGAGACACAATAGTGCCATAAATTATTAGATAGTTCTAATTACGGCTGTTCGATTACGATTGATAATGGATAATTGGACCTGTGACAACCAACCCCTGGTGGTAACCAGCCCTCGTCACCCTGACTCCGTTTTCGTCTCTGAAAAATTAGTTTGCTTAGAAACTGATCTCTGAAATACTCTCACGAAGTACTGTAATGGGTTACTAAACTTTACACGGCCTTATTTATCTTGAAGTTTTACATTACATAGTATAGAGACTCTTTTTCAGATTGTCTTACTTAAATATTTCTAAAATCATACAATTTCGAAAGTCGCATGCCTTTAAGGTATATTTTGTAAATTAAATAAGAAAAATATGGCTGTGATGGAAGAAAGATTACAAAGAGTAAACGTGAATATACCGAGTGAAACATGGATAAAATAAGTAATAATGAAAGGAATAGGTACATCTTGTTGGCGCGCTTCTCGAATCGCGCATTTCAGTAATCGATATATACGAAACGTGCGCGCGGCCGGCCGAATCGCTTTTAGACTCATTTAAAATGCATCGGAGTATACCACCCACCCCCATCCCTTCCTGCTCTCCTATGTACACTGGCACGCGTTTTCTTTACACACGTGAACGTATTTAAAACACCACTACTGTCAAAGAAAATTTTTCTTCCCTCTAAGCTTTTTGTACGGTTCTTGTCTTTTGTTACGAAATTTTGTTCAAACTTTGTACAATCACTTTTGATTTATCTATGAATAAACGCAATTTTTTATCACGTTCTCATTAATTTCTACATTCAACCACGTTTAACAATTTTTTTACTTTTATCAAATTTACTGCTTAAAAAGTTGTTCACGTAAATACTGTAGTGATTCATTAATTACACGAATTTTTATAGATAATTCATTTTTGGACGAGGTTAATGAGTATTGTTGATATAATATTTACTAGTACTAAAAAAACTGTATACTCTTTTAATATTATAAACAATTGAGATGTCTTTTGAATTTTTCATACGTATGTATGAAATCCTTTCTATGTATAATTTCGTTTTTCTATGTATAACCCTCTGCTTCAAATATTTATTTCATACAAATGAATATAAATTTTTAAGTTTATCCCCTTATATTGCACTCTTACTTTCAATTCTCTTCTACAATTAAAAATTACTTCCCAGATCGACAAACGAATGACGAAATATTAATGACGTTATCTCTGCGTGGTCAGTGTAGTATTTACGAAGCGCCAATGTCAGGTTACGTAAATTGAGAAGGGCGCAGTTGCAGAGGGTCAAAGGGCTAATAGTACGTAGTATTAATTTCAGTCTCCTACGGGCAGCGATACTACATAGTTGCACTGTTAACTTCGACAGTAGCCAAGAATAGAGAATTGTCCCCGGTTTCCATTAATCAAAAGTCCATTGAAGCTAACTAACGACGATATCGATGGAGACTCGATTCACACGGAACAACATCCCTTAACATTTTACTAGCATTTTTTCATACCCTCGGTTTTCACATTCTAAGTCATTAACACCTAGCAAAATTCGATATTTGTTTTCAATAACCATAGAATGTTAGATACAAATGGTAACTTCACAAAATATTTGAGTTTGTTCCTAAATCTTTTTAAAACCAAACAACTGAATATTACACTCTTATGGTATCTACATAGAAGTTCCTCCAATTCACAATTTTCTGTTCAATATAGATATTCCTTTTAATATAGATAATGTAGAACAAGATAATACTCAATATAGAATAATTTTCTATTTCTATTAAAAAAAACAGATTCTATTTCTGTGGTCTTCTAATATCACTAGGCTATTGTACTTAATGTACATATACATATCTACCTAAAAAATTGATTCTGAAAAAGTTAAATTAAATAAAATGTTTACCCATACATCTCTTCAGAGTTATTGATTGAAAAAACAAGATACTATCCCCAAAGAATAAAACCTACATACAGAATAATCCTCATTTTAATTCCTCCACTACTTCTAATGTTAAGGTACTATCTGAAATTTTTGTTGACACAGTTTTAACAAGGTTTCCCCTCACAGCTAAAAATATAGTTCGAGGGTCAAAGTGTTAATTACTGATTATTACCTAAAACCGAAAAATTCGTGAAAGTCGAAACAGAACCGACGCGACGTATCGATCGACCGCGTGCCCGCTTCGCAGCGAATCTACGAAATGTCGAAGGTCGCAGCTGACTCGCCGACGATGCTCCTTTTACGCCTGGCACCGTTCGCTTACGCGAGACCAGCGTGGATCGTTTCGATCGAACACCGAGCATTTTCGTCGAATAGAGTACACATCTCCAGCAATGTTTACGGTTTCCACGTGGCGCCACGCCCCAACTCCCGCGCGCCTCAACTTCGCCCAAAGTCCTCGGAGTCTCGGGCAAACTTTCCTAATCGTAGGCCTGGGAATCCCCGATTCGCCCACCCCCGCCCTCGCGACTTCGCCACGAGTGTCCCTGCCCTTGGAGATCCACGGGTAAACTGGCGGAAAAATTGTTGACCAGCTTCTCGCGCGGCAACTCGATTCCCCTCGTTTCAATCTTTTCACGGGCCAATGGCGGTGCCTTTTCTGACACCCCCGCTGCACTGTGCGGAAGGTGTCACGGAGTGACCAAACTTTGGGAACCTGTATTACTAGTCGTGGAGATAAGGGAAGGTTGTGTGGTCGAGAGGAGAAACGTTTCATCTGTGAGTTTGTTTAAAAAATGAATTTCAAGTAGAACCTCGATTACCTGATTATGTGTTCTGTATTCTTCGTTTTTCAGGGTTTTGATTGTGCAGTGTGTTGGGGTTTGGATACTGAAACTTTCAGCAGTACCAGAAGCGTGGCAAAATGACTCAGAATGTGAGCACACTGGTTGTATTGTAAGTACTTTTGTAACTACTTCTCTTTTGGAACTTGTTTTTATAGATATAGCATGTTGGTACCCTCACTTTGGTACCAATGAATGTAAAAATATTGAAGATAAATATATAAATTACAAATAACTATTTCACATGTTATTTGACTGAAAAGATACCCTATTCATCAGAGACTCTGTGGTAAGTAGAAACACAGTATACTTAGATACTTCGTTAGTTCATAGTAAAAATGAATTCTTTGACATCAGTGAGCTCTGCAATCGTATTCAATAATTCCTCTATTCGTATAAATTCTCAGAACACTGTATCTGAAGCTGGTAGCTAATATGTTAACGCTAGAACTACCCAGATGAACATATTATGTAGGCACATACTATCTACGGACGTCTATTGTTACCTCCTTATCAAAATACCAAGTCCTCGAAAAAATACAATATTCATAAAACTAAGGTTTCTCCATATAGGGTAAAAGACCTTATTGCTGTGTCTGAGCCTATTACTGTGCTTTACGTAGATTTTATATGAAATCTCTTCGTCTCTTACCCTATCTACATTTTAAATCGCATTCACCACTAACTGAAAAAAGGAATAATCCTATCACTCATTTTGACTACTCCGATACTTCCAGTGTTAACACGCCACCTCTCCAACCGAAACAATCCCAGAAGTGTCGCCCCGATGCATCACTTTCGTCAGCGCCCCGATTATCGATCATTAATCACCGCGTGGCGGTGTTTCATCAATTTCCCCCATAAAATCGTTTCCGTGGAACAAAGTAAACCATCGGGCGCGATGTCCCCATCGGCCAGCATCCATCTCCCGCGGCCGCGATTGCATTGAGTCGCGGGGCGCGTTCTCGTCGCCGACTGTCCATATCGAAATAAAAAGAGCGCGGGCGATAGTGCCGTGGAAAACCGCGCGAAATCATCCCTCGTCGCGCCCCCCAGTACCCTACCCTTCCGGTTGATCCTCGAGCAGAGAACGAGGCGCCTCTCTCGGCTCGTCGCTAATCTCGCGGCCGATCCGATCGAGGGATGAGCACGTACCTACTGCAAGGAAAAACGAGAGGAAAAAGGTGGGAGAGGGCAGGAGAGGGGGAGGCCGAACGAGATGGATCCGGAAGGGACGTAAAAAAGACGAGGCGAATCGAGGCAGTGACTCCGTGTACACTCGCCGAGACAAACTTGATCAATGGCCCGAGCCGCGAGGAGGATACGGGTCCAGCACAAAGCCATCGAGCGGCCGCGGTATTAATAACAATTCTCGAATCTGCCAGAGCGTACGCGTGGCGCGAAGGGAGTTGATTGGGCACGCGTTAAATGTACGTACGCGATTCCGTCTGAAGCGAGGAGGGAGAAGGAGAGAGAGAAGAAGGGAGGAAAAGAGATGGTTAGGCGGAAAGAAAAAGGGGGAAAAACGCAGCGACGCGCGTGATCGTCGGAGTTTTCTCTAGTCCGTGGAGACGGCGAAACACTGGGAAGGAAGAACGGGGGGAAAAAGCGAGGCAGCACCCTTCCTCCTCCGCTGCGTACGTACATTTATTCGAAAGTTCACAAACACGCGGCCAACTTGCACTCTGCTAATAAGTCATCGGTGTTCGTTCGTTCGTTCGTCGTCAACCACCACCCAGTAGCGTGCCGCAGCCCCCACGCGAGTCCGCGCTCGCTTCAGCCGACCCACCCCCTCTGCTGGTTCTACTTCCCCTCGTTCCTCCAGCTTCCGGTTCCCCTCGTTCCACGCTGCTCTGGTTCTACTCCGTTCCTCTAACCCTTCCTGCCGCCGCGATCATGCACGTAGAACCATCCTCGGTTGTGTTGGACTGGCGCGCGCGCGCTCAGCGCCAGCTCGACCCACCCCCTTGTCGAACCCTGTCTCCCTCGCGCGCACTAATACAGAACCAGCCACGTTCTCGAGTACATAGGTGGAAGAGCAGCACAGAAGCTTGTGTGTGTGTGTGTGTCTGCGCGAGTCAGCCTCGCCTCTCGAGCGTGTGCGAGCTGTTTCAGGGGTGTTGGTCACACGGACACACTCCAAAGCCCCATCTAATGGTATATACCGCGTGTCTTCGTCTAGGTGCGCGCGCGCGACCGGGTATGGACGAGTTTTTGCGAGCACACTTAAACGAGGGAGCTCCACTATCGCAGGCCGTCATCAATGCAGGCACACGGACACGCGCGCGCTCGCGATAAAGCTCGAAAGCGTGTATAGGAGCACAGTGAAGTTTCACTGATACGAAGAGTGGGCTATACGAAAATGTGTGCACACGGACGAACACGGTCACGGTCTGCTGGCTGTTCGTCCTCGTTCAGCTAAGGGACATGTCCCTCCTCCTCGCTCTGACCGGGTTACGCTTGCAAGCGCACTATCCCGATGCCCTCTTCGTTCCTCCCTGTGAGTTTCTGTCTGGCCCTCTCTGTCTCTCTCTCGGTACTCTCCTTCCTGTTTTTTGCTCGTCTGTGTCGAGAGAACGACCACTCGCCAAAAACTGGAAAACCGTGCGCGTGTGACGCGGGGAACGATGGAGGAGAGATCCACCTTTGCCTCCTCGGGACCACCTCACGATACGCTTCAATTATACGACTAAAGGCGTTCGAATTAGCTGTTTGACCAGCACGGAATTTATTCGCGTTAAAGAACTGGGGATTAGGTCTAAGCTTGTTTAATTTGGTTGGGGATTGGGGACTGTTCAGGGGTTCTATTTTCGATGGAGGTTGTCCTGTCATTAGTGATTCGAGTGGAGATGCTGGGAATTGTTATTAAGTAGTTTTGGAGAATTTTGTGGATATAAAAGTTAATTTGGTGTTCTTGAAGGAAAGGAGTTATAGTTATATTTTGAGTTCGTAGTGTTTCTCGCGTTTTCGTGACTCTTTAGTGTCGAGTTTTGAAATGGAGAATGAGGTAAAGTTGATAATGGAGATTTGGTGAAATATTGAAATCGCATTGGGGCTTTGTGGAAATGTTTCTGAATTAATTTGTACAGAATTATGACCACCGTTCATATTCTAACGCATTTCTAATTTATATAGTATAGCTGTTGAAGCACTAAGAACAACAAGATCCTATGTAAACTGAAGGTTTAACCGTGCTATGATCCTCCTGAGAATATTTTATGTATGTGTATAACCTAATATATTATTTTTGCTATTACCAATTCGCGTCAGTATAAATATTTTTTTAATTATTAGCTATCCATTTTTAGCTGCATTAACTTCAATGAGTTTATCTCGACAAATTAAATTAACTTGAATTAAAAATTATGTAAAAAATTCGAACTCCTTTTAAAAGCATTATACGCAACTTGGAGTTGAAAGACCCGAGAATCTCGAGCAAACTCGAATTCCCATTCAGACCCAAGTAAGTCAAGGATGATCCAAGACTTGGATCGATTACCATGGCACACATGCCCTGAACTATGTACACTATCGTGCAAAAGTATGGGGCTTGAGGTAAAGTAAATATATCAATACTAACAGATAAATTAATACATAATAATAAAAGAAAAAATAATGATAAAAATCACCACATTAAAGACTACTGATCGAAAATATAAAAGGTAACAAGAAGTCAGGTGGTACCATATTTAGGATCGTTAGCGTACGTAATTTGTAAGTAAATTATTTTCTCGCTATAAACTCATGGTTCACTCATACTGAGAACAAGTGTCTAAAATTAATTTCCTATTCATAGCACACCTGTATCTCTTCTAATTACGAGAGCGCGTACTCCGTATAATTCACCATAAAAATACAGCGAACCATTCGAGCAGACGATCGAATCACCAGAAACAGCAAACCCAGAAGCCGCGATCTCTCACGACGCGCCTCTCGCAAGAAAGGCGACGTTGAACAGAGATCGGGACATTTTCCCTCGTCTCGTCAGCGAAAGAGAGAGGCGTCTTTTCCATATCGCGTACACACGGCCGCGTATTAAAGCGGCAAGAAACGCCTGGTTCTCCCACGCGAGGCTTGCCACCGAGGGACCAAGGGGGTTGGACGGGCGGGGAGGAAAGAACGGGGGAAAAAAGATGATCACGTTCGTTTCTCGCGGTCTGCACGCTCTCGCGGTGCCTTTCGCGGAGCGACTTTCGAAGCTACTCGGTTACATGCACGTAACTACCAGGCGTTTCCCTCGCCCCCCCCCTTAACCCCTCTATCACCGGTCCTCCCCCTTGTCTACGTCGGTGAAAGCAGACAACGCGGTGAAAGGTGATCGCGGCACATCCCGCGTGTCGTCACGATACGCGTGTGTCTCTCCTCGTGCCCGTTTCGACGCCAGAAACAGTCACGAGCGACGCGTCGCCGCTCCGACGCCATTTCCCGACGCTGGACACGAGGCCAGGTCCCGCCGATCGATCGGTGGATCTATTTTCCCTATGTGTCTCGCGAGAGGAGAAAACAACATTCGTAATTCCGCCTCGGCCAAACAAAATAACGCGGAGGGAAGTCTTGCGCGTCGTCCCCGTCGTCGTCGAGGGGTTGCTCGTTGTCCAGAGTCCAGGGTACCGTAATCCGGCCTGCATCGGTGCTGCCCCACCCCCTTCACCCCCCGTCGACCAGCCACCCCACCCGTCTGCCTCGATCTCCCTCGTACCCTGGCTCCGTCTCGCTCCATAATTCAGTCCTCGCTGCGATTGGTCCGCGTCCCCCGTTGACGTCACGTGGAAACCAGCAGGATAACAAGGAGCGTGGGGAGGCCAGGGGGGAACAGTTAGCGAAGAGTAGAGAGCGTCGAAGGGAGAGGGGTCGGCGGGGTGAAGCTGGCGACGGGGGTTGGAAGACGGGGGTAGTCGGGCTCCCACAAAAATACCCTGTCAGATAGAAACTGGCGGCCAAGCCTGGTGGACGCTGGCAGCGTCGCTGCCTCGACGCTACCCTCCACGCGATACCACCACGCTGATACCGCTCTACACCCTCCGCGGCCCAGCCACAGCCGACTATCTTTCTCTTGGACGATACCCCTCGCTGGTATATTTCCTATATTTTACTGATTTTCTCGCAACCCTCCCCTGCCTCCACGGTTCCTTCCCTCGGTCGCCTCAGCAGCGTCATAGGACTCGGTCCGTTTAGCCTGAAGCTCCCTCTATCGTCGTTTCCGCGCCGATCGTTTATGAAATTTAAATGGGGACCGCGGGGAGGCCGAAAGCGGGTCGGGTAGCAGGAGGGTCGCGAAAGGAGAGCCAGCAGCGAACGCCGCGAAGGAGCCAGGTCGAAGGATCGATTCTCATGGAAGATGGCGTCCTGCTGCGCCCTCCCAGCTACCCTCTCCATCGGCCTGCACTTACACACTGCGAACACGTGGATGTACGGACACGCGCGCAGACACCTCTGCTGCTACCCCTTCGCCCTCTTAGAGCTCACGGTCGATGAAGTGGAGTCCTCCCTCTCCCCCTTTTCACCCTCGCCACCCCGACCGCTCTTTCTGTTACCTCTTTCTTCCCAGTCACTTACTCGACGCTTTCGAAAAATAAAGGAAGACAAGGAGGGGGCGGAACGGAGATACGTTCGGAGGCTGAGGGAGTCAGATAGCAGAGGACGCGGGTTCCTTATGCTTCTTGAATCGTAAACAAACAAATAACCGCGACCGCCGAGATCCTCCGCGCGAGCGGAGTCGCGGAAAAAGAAGTCGCGCCAATTGACTCACTTGCGAGCGCTGCTCCTTGAGCACACGTTCGAAATTCTGGAATCGCGTTGACTTGGTAGATACACGTCTCTCAGGTCATAATGGAAAACAATCGGGGAACGAAGTTGACCTAGAAATTGACTCAAACAGCAACTCGGTATCTTCAGTTTGAACAGCGACGCCGCGGTAAGGGCTGGACCTTCCACCACCCTCCTCACGGGAAAGCTTCCAAAGATATCCCAGCAATTAAAAGGCCGA
Source organism: Calliopsis andreniformis (assembly GCF_051401765.1). Taxonomy (NCBI): domain Eukaryota; kingdom Metazoa; phylum Arthropoda; class Insecta; order Hymenoptera; family Andrenidae; genus Calliopsis; species Calliopsis andreniformis. Next base: position 15,766,252 of record NC_135066.1, read on the forward strand.
GCACACATGTGCCAACCGTGGCGCACGGATGGGTCGCGGAAACTGGAACGAAATAATAGGGAGGACACTGTGAGCCACGGTGCACACTATTGACACGGTTGGGAACACGATAAATAAGGCTGGAACGAAAGATTAACGGAGACGGCTGGAGTATTTACCTTCTGCGTTTTATTCGGAGAGGAAATCGCTCGATTTGAAACAAATATTTTGGAGCGGGCGTCGTGTGGGTGGTAACAGTTAGGTGATTTGTATTGAGTGGGTTAGAGGATACTGAATTCCCTACATGCTCGTTATTGTATTTAGTTATGTTTTTAAAGTTTGGGAGAGTGAGTGCTGTTTTGGTGCACTTTTGTGAGGGAAATGAGCCTACAATTATATGAATAGCTCTTAGTAATCAAACTGAAAACATGTAGATATGCATTTATGGGAAGGTTAACCTCTCATTGGTGGTGGTAGATCGTAGTATTTATATTAACTAAATTCTTAATATTTAATATCAAAGATATTCTAGGATGATTTATAAGAATTAATTATGAAAGATGTGCTAATTTTCTATGTGTTGCTGTTAAAGTATAATAAAGTACAAAAAATGATATTTCATGGGGAAAATGAACGATGAGAGTTACACACATGTGTGCAGTAATTCTTTTTATAAAGGGTTAATAAATTTTCAAATATTGGACACTTCTTTTATATTGTTATATAGAGATTTAGTCCTCTACTATACTCCCTTGAATTATGGAGAGTATAATCCTGTCACTGAAATCCAAGTTAAATACAGAAAAGTATAACGAAATGAATAACCAAGATAAAAAACGACTGTAAAGTACATACTGTAACTTTTACTTGGGAAAATAGTAAACCATATTTGACATAAAAAAAATATAAAAAATATAAAAATGTCTCGAACTATTATAAAATATTCCTCTTTCACTTTTTCGAAGACATCTATATCTACGTTTACAATTACATATTTCTTTTAACTCGAATTCTATCATAGCTTAATATTCGGTTTTAAGGGTCACAGTTGCCCCTCACCCCATTTAGTCCAGCACCTTGTAAGATTCATTCTATCATTCTGGAACAAGCATCCCTTGTAGTCAGAAAATAGTCATCTCTGAAAATTGAAAGCTTAAGCCATATAACTTGTTGAACCAATTCAGATAACAGGCACTAAACGACCCCCAAAACCACGAATGTATCACTAATTCAATTCGAATTTAAACTTATACTAAATTGTATTATAATCATCAAAGAGTGTCCGACAAACATGATGACGACTAAATATCTACAATTTTTACTACAAAATTTTCTTCTAAAACGAAAAATCTCTTTACAAGATTAAACAATACTATCCCCCTTTTGTACCAAGTCATCAAATCTCCAACTTCTCAAATGTCAATCAAATTACTTCCCAAATAGTCCATATTCACGAGCCACACAGAAAAGAAGAAACATCCCCTTCCGAACATCCATACCAATCGACTCAATCAGCCACAAAAGCGTCCCAATTTATAGATTCATAACTCCATATTTCGCGGGAATAAATTTGTGGGCTGGTGGTCTCACCCTGAACGAGCGTAACTTTTTCACAGAGTTAAGCTGGCCGAAGGTAAACGCGCGCAACGAGGTAAAACGTGTCCGAGACAGGGGAAAACCAGAAGTAGTTGTTCACCGGCAGTGGTCAGCCATAGGGACAGCCGGAGGACTCGATAGCGCGGGCGCATGCGCGGTGGCTCGGTCGCGCGTAAAGGACGCTCCGCAGCGGTTCGAAACTTCAAACAGGGTGCACACGCCGGCGCCGAAATTGGAACACCATTACGAAGTTGAATTCAACCGCAGGAATAATTACGCGCGTACCTCCGTGCAGATTAATATTTCCATTCGATTTAGAGACCATTCACGATATATTTCCAATCCACGATTAATGACTTTCCCTGCCCGCGATACCGACGCACCGTGATCGCGTGTAATCACTTTGTACACCCTGTCCCCGGTTCGTTAGCGAGCCGAGGGGGGACTCCCTTGTGAAAGAATAACATCGTAAAGCTCGCGCGACGACCACGGTCCCGTATCGATAGCTCGCCGATAAACAGCCACCCCGTGGGCGGCAGAAACGCGAAACGTTTCGATTCGATCGACCGCGAATTTTTTGCGTGAAAAATGAACTGCTTGGTCAGGTAAAAAGATTGACTTCAAAATGCTCTCGCTTGGAGCTTTATACCGTGTCGATCTTTTTTTTTAATACTGGGTACAATATAACTGACTGGTATTTGACAATTCTCGGAATGGAGGGTTGAGTAGATAGCTGTATATTTAAAAAAAGAAGAAGACTCAAGAAAATTCCACGCGTGGAGAATTCAATTTAATCGTCAAGTGACATGGCGATCGAGTTAGGTCGAAAGAATGAGGAACGGTGGTTTCGAATCGATGTAATTAAATCATCTGCAGCCGAAAATAGAAAACGAGGGGAGGCGGAGAGCAAGGAGAGAGGACACAGGATAGGTCGAAATATCGGGCGAAATATCGCGCAGCAAAATTCTGGCCGCAGCTAGGCAACCATTTTCATCGATCGCGACCGGGCGAGGGGGCTCCTCCGAAAAGGGGTTCGGCCATTTTGTTTACCGTAGGCTAATGTCGAATAACCGCTAAAAGTGAATAACAGACACTCTACATTCTCTATGAGCTATTCGAACGATTATTCTGCTTACGAACGCGTTCCAGCGTAACTATCACTTAAAATTCTAATATTTTTAGGATTCTTTACTTATTTCCCCATTTATATAGACTTTGTGGTGCAAATTTAGAAAGAAACTTGTAGACCGAAGTTAAAGTTACGAATGTACAGAAATAATTCATAAATTATTATGAAAAACTGAGGTAGGTATAATCACTAGTCGTCCCCATGTGAAGTCTCCTGAAATGCCTTACCCCTAACACATTTTAGGGAACTTCTTATGGGACACGAATAGTAGATACATGTACGCACAAAACGAAGGACACCCATTTTGAAGAATTATACATACTCTATGCACCTGCATAGTTTCTATATCGATCCCCCTATCTCAACTAGGAAAATACAAATCGAATGATCAATGGAAACCTCCATACAGTAACCATTCCGTAAAATATTTCAAAACAAGAAACTAGTCCCACTGTTACCAACAAATACATAAACCCTACAATCATACAGCCACTGTTTCTATAAACGTAATTTTTCGTTAGCGCGTCTCGGTTACAGCCACGGAATTTCCGCTAAAACAGGTGTCTGATCCTGCGCGGGTTTGCAATAATCTGCTATCCAAGCAATATGAGAGCGCCAATATCCAATAACTGGCAGAAGGAGAGCACAGCGAATGGACATCCAGCAGAAAGGGAGCTTTCGTTATGTCACAGAGGATCGACGGGGGCTCCTAATTAACGTCAGCGGTGTGCATTTACGCAAAGGATAACTCTTGCACGTAAGACTCGCGGGAAAGTTGGCGGAAAAAATGGCTTCGTTACCGCGCCACTTGCCTCTGTCTCGGACCCCTCCCAAAAAAGGAAACTAATCGCCTCCCGAGGGACACCGCAGCCGATCGTACTGTAACTCTATCAGGAAAGTTCACCGAACGAGAAATCCGCCTCGTCGAACGCGCGACGAGCGTAGTAGAAGGGCCGATATAGCGATGATCAATGCCAGGTACGTTGGTGATCATCCAAAAGCGGTGGTAGCCCATTAATCACTGATTAAAGTTAACGAGGCGTGCTTGGTACCTCGGCTGAGATTTGACGAATTATGAAGATCAATATGCAGCACAGTCAATCGTTGGCTAATTTCGTCGAGAACCAAGGATCTACTGTGACCTGACCCTATCAACCAACACCTGGCCGATCGATCGCCTCTCCCGAGGAACACTTTTTCCCTTCCAGGAATCAGGTATCTCCTGGTCAGCTCTTCGGGAGAGACATCACCGCTTCTAATTAATGATAATGCCGCGCGTTTCGGCGCGATGCGTCGTCCAGGAAAACACGCCGACAGCCCAGCCAACCGAGCGGTCGGGAATGGGGCGAAAGTACGGTTCGGATTGTTGGCCCGTAGTTTCGAGGGGGGCCACGATTGGTCGGCTTTTTGCGCGGGAATCGATCCCGCGTTTTCGGGGGATGCCCCGCCTGTGCAACGAGGGAGAGGAGCACCGAACTTCCGGCGCACCGACTCTCCCATTCGCCGACGCCGCGTGGTCCTCCAACCCCATTGGGCCACGCTCGAGCAGCGGCAGTTCAAACGTGACGGCCGAGGACGAGCCTCTTCGTGACGCACGCCAGCCACACGCCACCGACGAAAACAGATTCACCATTCGGGACAAGTATCGGGCTTTAAGACCGAAATAATGCGACCATTGAAGCGCTGATTGCGAATCAAGCGTTTAATATCTTTCAATTATCGTTCGCCTTCGTCGGAGGGGGGTTTTCGAGTGTATGGAATTGGGGGGTTTTGGATGAACGGGTTTTTTAGGTCTGGGGGAGGATGGGAAGCTTTTGTAGGAAAGGGATGAATTTTAGGAGGATGTGTGAGGGAGTTTATAAATGAACCAATCATTTGTCGGAGCAATTAACTGTACAGAACAGAAATATTGATATTTATTTTAAATGTATAAAGGTAAGCATCATTCAAGTGCTTTGGTACTAACATTTTTTAAAATTCAATAAGTGGAGTTAATCGCTTTGTCTTATGAGTGGATCAAATATCATACCTTTAATAGGAGAATTTCAGTTCTGAGATGTCTGGAAAAATTAAGTCTGGAAGTCTGCTATTTTTATGTGAAAGTCACCCTCGAAGGGTTACTGAAATTTCTGAAAATGATTTTTAAACAATACAGCAATGGTTCATACTGACACAGTAAAATGTTAAAGAAGTGGATCCCATAAACTACACACTTTGTATCATTTTGCCCAATAACACAAAAAATCAAAATTTCGTTTTTAGATACTTTCCGAAAATAAAGGCATCAAAACAAGAACTGACAATCCACCATAAGCATTCATATAAACTTGTCCATCTATACACTATTTACGCGTGGGTCACTGACGGTGAAAGGGTTAAGATGGTCAACATCACGCGAATCAACAAGCAGGGAAATAGAAACGAGCACGAAATGTGGACAACAAAAGTGGAAATATTTTTCTCTATTTAAAAAGGAAGTCGATCATTCCCTTTCCTGACGTCATAAACACAGGTGACCACGTTGCCACTTTAAATGCCTGACGCCTCCTTAGGAATCACCTGTTGACTGCGCTTCCTACCGTGAGGAAATTACAGACACGGCGATCGTGCGAGGAGAAGGGGAGCACGGGGCGCCAAAGTCGGAAAAAGTTTTTCAGCGTACGGTCGATCCGTTTACCTAGCCGCAACTACAAACCAACCACTTCTTAACCTCTCCATCACCACTTTTTTTCCTCCCTTTCGTCACCCCACTCCCACCTACCTTTTAAGGACTATCGCCCTATCTTCATTTGGCCTATCCCTCTTTGAACTTTGTCCCTTTCCGCCTCTACCTTTGCCTCTCGTCCCCACTTCACTCGTGTCGCCGCGAAGAAAGGCCACGCTTCGTGGAAACTGGCATAATTGAGCCTTTCAGTAACCAAAGTGATCACCTCCAATTTCTGGGAAACTTAGAATTTTACTGGATAAACGGAGGGTTAGTAGTTTAGTTTTTAAAAGTGTATTTAATTTTAATTTTTAGTTGTAATATAATTAATAATATTTTTAAAAATACACCTTATATATAGTAGGACTTTAGTTAACCGAATCATGAATAGTCACGATCTAAATGTACAAGAGTACAGTCAACCTTCCTATAACATGATTAAGTTGTACCGCGTTATAAGAAACTCAGAATTAGTGTAAATCAGAATAATTCCTACATGGAAAAAAAGGGAATTATCCATTAATTTCATTCGTAAAAGTGTACATATTATAGAGACATCGCGTTTCAAGACTACCGCCTGTCGCAGTTTTTGCTCCACGTTACATGGAAACCGCGTTATATGAGGGTTTACTGTAAATAAGAATATAATTCCTTTCACGAGAACAAATTATTCAAACATGAAGCCACTTTACTTCAAAAGAACCATTTTCCAAGCCCACATACCCTACACAAGTACCCACTTTTCAATCGATACAAAGTAATAATCAAAATCCCGTAACGTTAATTTGTCATCGTTCGAAAGCGCTCTGTACATACAACCCTACCAGTTATTCGTCACAAATACACTCTGCTCGACCAAACTAAACCGAACATCTGGAATAGCCGGTACCGCTGTGTTATTTCCATCAACTCTGAATAACTCCAAAGCTGTCTCGTCCAGACGGATAATCGCGTTCGGAACAGTTTCCATACCCAAAGGGTTAAATTCACGTCTCGCGTGTCCAACCAGTGCCTTCGTACATGGCCGCGCGACCGTGCGTGCTCTTCTTCAATTCATGGCCCAGACACAATTGCGTGCGTATCGAAACGCGAACGACACATAGTTATCGATTAACCAGTTTGCGACCAGGTTACAAATCATTCGCGCACGACCGCGGACTTACGTTCGTCCCGTTACGTGCTGAGTGTTATGTCATATCCCCAGGGGAGGACGAGGTCGTAGAGAAACGGAGGGGATCAAAGGAGAGCCGCGAGAAATCTGGTTGGGAAAGTCAAGGGGGTGTTCTCATCTGGAGACCTGATTATATAAGGAATTTTGGAAAATTTGTTTTGAAGAAACTGAAACACATGGTAACCTGATGGAAATTACTTGGTAATTTTCATTGAAATTATACTTAAATATTGTGTGATGAAGTATATTTGAAAGCAGAGTTAATAATTCCAATAACTATGGGGTAATTGAGGACTGTAGAATGATAAATACTCGTCAAATTTACAACTCCACAGATTTGAATTTTTATGACAAAAAGAAATTGCAAATTTGATCTTTGGTTAGTAGTTTTCTATCAGACATGTACCTATGTATTACTTGAGAGAATTACTTATGTCTTATACCTACACATGACCACTTAACTTTTTGTCAAGAGTTTCACGTCTCCTAAAATTGAGTTTCAATGGAATCAAACTATTCTTTCATTTTATCTAGTCATTATCCTTACTCAATAAGAGAAACCCAAATTCTCTTCTCAAATGAACTTCTCAGATTTTCTGAGCTCCTAACTGATTGCAAACTGTCACTGTTTGATTTCCACGATAAAGTAAGGAACACCGACAATTGGGAACCGCAATAACTTCGATAGAATTCCGTACCCCACGATGTTTTATAATCGAACGCGACTCCGCCGCGCACAGATCGAATTCTCAATTTTTCAAACCCTAATCCTTCTCGAGGAAATGGAACGTGGTTGACGACCACAACGGGGGTGGGGTAAAGTTTCCAACAGGATCAGAGGGTCACACTTAAGCTGCTAGTACCCGAGAATGAAACGGAGCAAAGTTTCTTCCGCGACTCGCATACGTCTTTGCGCTAATATCTTCTCGCTATAGGTTCGCAGCTTGCTATCGAGTTTATAACGAGAGACGAAAGGAAATAAGTTCAGTTGATTTTGTATAATTTTGAGGTAGAATGAATATTATTAATTAGTAGAATAATTAATAAGCGACTTTCATATTACTCTTACTATAAGTTGTATGAATTTCAAATGACCAAAGCTTGGAAAATTTCAATTTATTTAAATCAATTTGAGTAATGCGCGTGGCTAAAATTTCGACTTCCAAGATTCCAGTTTTAAACCCCTGTTATTAATGATTTTTGATTATAGTGCTATTATCAACGATAAATTTTCAGCAACTGTCATCCGTGACACGATACTGTTTCTCAGACTTTGCATTTCGACTAACAGCATTAAATTCGTTCTCAACTGTCCTCACCTGGCCCACGTTGAACGTGGTACGTGCACGTCATTACAATTTGCCCACTTAATAACCACATTTCTGTATCCCTTTTGATCTCGACTTCATTTCTATTACACGGAAATTACAGGGGGGCTATTAACGCAACAAAAATATTCAGTTGCAGCGAATCGGTATATTAGAGGGGTACTTATAGCGACGCTCCCGTAAAATGTGTTACGAAATAACGAACGCATCTCCTATGTGTTGGCTCCCGCCAATTGGACGCACTGGGTAAACTCGTTTCCCGCGATGAACGTTTGCGGAGAAAAGCTTGCAGGATTAATTGCGATAATGTTGCACGGGAAATTACCACTGACGGATGTGCGTTGAATCTCCTAATTTTTAAGAATCAGATTAGAGGTCGTCGGCATGAATTATTTCCCATGGAAAAAGGATATTTTACATGATATCTATCTGCTCAAGGATAGTTACTCTGTGTGCGAGATTTGTGAAGCACAAACTAATTTGTACAGTTCGCTTTGCAAAACTAAAATTAATTTTTTTTATTATTGTGGAATAGGTATATTATTATACTATATTATTAATAAGATAATTAGAAAAATATACATACATATATACAAGGTGCTCGACGACAGAAGTCAGAAATTTTAAGGAATGATTCTAGATGCAAAGATAAGGTGCAAATCAAGAGTGACGAAATTATGTCTGAGCCTTCGTTATCGAGTTATTAATTGTTGAGGAGATGTCTGAAATACGTGTGAAAGGTGTCTGCCTCGGGATCTTATTCTACTGATCTTTACTGTGCCTGACCTGGCTAATGTACGTCGACAGTAGAGTAAGTCTCCAAGTCAGACACATTTCTTAACCATTGTAGGTGTATGTTGAACATCGAATAACTAGGAAAGGAAACCTCAAACGCAATTTTATCATTCTTAATATTCGTCTTCATTTGCCATGTACAATCACTCCTTAAAATTTCAGACACCTATTATCAAAACTCTGGCATATATTTCTTATAATAATTAATACTTATATGTACAATGAAACACTAAAAGGCACCCAAACACGGAATCACAGTACACATCAAATAAATGAGGTTACATATAAAAGGCTATTACGACAATTTGACAGCAAATAAATTTCGAACATCAAGCACAGAATTGATAGACTCCCTCACAAACGATTTACACTCAGGTGACTAATTCAATTTTTTCTAAAACATAGATAAACCACCCAAGGATCAACATGCCCAAATTCTCCCTCCCCCTTCCACCTCGACCCACCTATAATTCCCCCTCCCAAAATCCAAGAGGGTCACCTTGGGACCGGAATACCGATCTAGGTATTTTCGAGTTACCGCGAAGGCGCGGCTCCTCCGCGGTCTCCTTCCATGCGTAATGTCTAAAAATGAACCAACTCGTCCTGCAGCATTCTGAAATAGGTCGATTCCTAGAGAGCCCCGGCGAGAGGACAAAAATGCAAAGGAGATGGAGCAGAGAGGAGAAAATAAAGAAGATAAACGGCTGTGGTGAGGAGGAGGAGGAGGAGGAGGAGGAGGAGGAGGAGGAGGAGGAGGAGGAGAAGGATGGGGGGGTGGGGCGAGCGAGAGAGGGAAACAGAGGAGGGAGAGAAACGGAGGAAGGATGCACCGTTAGCCTCGAAGCGATGCACGAGCACGGTGGTCCGAAGGCACGGGGGAGACGATTCCGCGCGCGATTTAGAAACGGTTCGCGTGGTTCACGCGCGCGGACACGCCTGTTACGCGTGCACCACGCAACGTTTCGATGCCTCCCTCCACCTCCGCGACGTGGCCCACGGAACGCGACTTTTCGTTGCCCGCGAGATCGGCTATTACAGCGCGACCGGTTCCTCCGTCGGGAAACGGATGAATAAAAAATACGCATTCTCGTGGATCAACTGACTGCCTAACGATGCAATGGAGACGAATAGTCGCCGTGGAAGGTAAACGCACCTTCGCCGCAGACCTGGTTGCTATTCAAATTGCGTAGATTTATGTGAGCCTGCTTCACGGCTCGCGGAACCCTCTTCACCGAGGTGACTAGGGTTCTTAGGAGACACATAGGTGAAGATTGGTGGACGGTGTTATATAGATTTCTTATGCTTTAGCTCTTTTGGGGTGGATTGGGAAATAGTTGGTCGAGAGATATGTTGGCTTTCTGCATGACGAGTTCTATTTGTTTTTAATATTTTGTAAGATAAACGTCCTAGTAGGTGGGCGCTTCAGATGGTAAATGTCCCAGTAGGTGGACTACCTAAGAATGTATATTCCCACACACCTGAATTAAGTCTCAGTACCTGAATATACTATTTTATCATACAATCTTTTATTTTTTATTAAATATATTAGAATTCAAACTAAGTAAAATTGGTGTTAAAGTTCAGGTGTCAGGACATTTACCTTACTATGCGTATTGTGTGCGAAATTTTGATACCAGGAAGCACAAGACGCGATGAGAACTATCTACAGTAGTTTTACGGGAAAAAAATGGTCGTACACCATAAAGGTCAAAACAGGTCATCTTACGAAAGTCTTCTAAGTAGATTTAAGCAAGGTAAACTTTTGTAGGATTTGTTATAGACCTTTATAAAATTAACAAAGATCTATAGTAAGAGTGTTTACTCTATAGTAAGAGCAAGTTTGTTAAATTTACAGAGTCGACTCTTACTGACTCTATCAAACTCAGGCTTGTTAGGGTAATATTATAAATTCTACAAGAGACTTCAATAACTTCGGTTTAACATTTTCTCCGTGTTAAACTAACTTGGCTTTTTCGAAAAATAGTTTGATTGCAGGTGATCAGACAGCTTCTTACGCTTTTGATGCAATGTAATCTATGATTGAGTGTACTGTTTCAGTCGAATAAAGAATTGCCCAAAATGTAAACTGAACTTTACGTGAGATAATCTCGATCTTCATAAATCGCTTTTCTTAGCTTTTTGTCGATTTTACTAAACACAACAGGAAAGTAGCCATTAAGTACCATTTACAGTTAGGAACATGAAGCCACCATCCGTATCTAGAGGAATAATACTTCAGGATCGACGCCAGGCAAATTGCATTCATAAACAGATCAGAACGTTGGAGGGGAATAGGTAACGATGCTATGCGTGAAGAGACATCGTGTGAAAAAGCCAGTACTACAGTGAGTCATCCTAAGGACCTTTCTACATCTATCTGCCGCTTAGTAATACTAGACAAACACTAAACAAATAATTTCAACTATCTTGCAATTACTCCAGTATCAAGATAGTAAATTTTAAAAATTATATTTTTCCTTAGAAAGATTTTTAAGTACTTAAATAACATCTGGATTGAATCGGTGAGTTGAAGAACAGGACAAGTCCAAAATTAGCCATTGTCAAATAATCTCAAAACTATATTGGACTCCAGAATCAAAATGTATTAAGTCACACAGAAAATAAGTGGCCTTAATACACTCTGACTCTGAGGTCCGAATATTTACCACTAATTATGAAAGTAGTTTAAGTCACAACTCTAGAAAAACTGAACTCATCACTCATTTAGTATTACCTCGCTTTATATTACAAAATAAACAATACATTCACCTTCCTCAGATTTTTTACCTAGACCACATTCACAATTACCAGCACGTATATAAAATACCCAGAACTACACATTCGAATCAAACATCTCAAAACATGATTTTTGGATCTATACTATTCTTCAACTCTATTCACAAAATTATACTTAACAATCATCCCTCCAAATATCCAAAAATACACAAGAACTGAATAACTACCTCCACCCTTCTTCCAAAAGGTTAAGTCCAGTCAGACTCGAAATCAAGTTCCCCAAACGCTCGAATTATCGAAGCATTCCACGTGATTCGGGTATAAAAAAGATCGGACAGGCATTGGCCACCCTACAGTGCAACTCAGACTCGGCGCAAGTAGGCATGGCTTCCTGTTGTGAGCTGATGCATGACGCCCACACCAGTCGCCTAGCTCGAAGCTTCTTGCTAACGCGAAACCGCTGGCCTGGCCGCGAGGATCGTCCGGCGTGTCGCGTCGTAAAATCGCGTCGCCCTCGGCAACGACGTCGCGCGTCTATTCCACCGCCGCGTCCCCATCAGGCGCTTTTGATTCCGCAACAGCCGTGAAATCGTTATCGGCTGTTAACGGTGCACATTTCCGTACGACCGTGTGGAAGGTTGCTGATCCACGATAGAACCGTTTTACTGTTAGAGCAAGGCCAGGCTGCGCGCGCGCACGTTCACGTGTAATTATCAATCGTCTGCTTTTATTTGCCATGGGCGTGACTGAGACTGTTTCCTTGATACGCGGCCCGAACCACCGCGTCAGCCTGGAATTGCTTCGAACGCGATCCACGGGATGAGATAATGTTTAATTTTAATTTTTAATTCGAACGAGAACGGCCGATGTTACTCTCTCAAGTGAAACGACAGAGCGGTGGATGCAGGAGAATTTATTTTCTTCAAAAGAAGAGCGTAATTGAAACCTCTTTGTGCCGTGCTCACTGCGCGAACGCGATAGAAAAAGATCTCCAGACACGAATTTTGTTATTTACCTTTGGAAATTGGATTTTTGTTTGTTTCATATTGGAACCTTGAATCGTGGAAACAAAATGTTCCTTTGATATTGTATACTTTTTTTTATGTGTTATCATGTGCTTTCCATTTGGTTTGGTGTGCAAGGCAAAAGGTGAGCCTGCAACTTCGACTCGAAAGTGGCCGGAAGTCGAGGTGCCCTGCCGCCTCCAAATCGCTCGAAAGAATGGTCATGAGGGGACAGGCCGTGGGAGAAGACACGATAATATGCGTGTTCAACCTTGAATCACATCCTATAACTTTCATGGAAACTCAGAATTTTCTGGTTAGGACAAATGAGCGGTTTTGGTGTATCGATTTTAATTTAATGACAACGAAACTCGTCTGTTACACTCTACTCACATTGCTTCATACATTTGAGACTTAGCTCGTTTGTGGTACAATTACGCTGGGGTACTTTGTTACATAATTAAAAGAGAAAAGCTTTTAGGAGCAAAGAATCCACTGATATCCTTTTTGAGTATTGTTCTGGAATATTACGCGCGAAATTTGAATTTCCCGCGTCGAATTAGGATATTAGATAAAATGGTAAAGTACGTATGCTTTTCTTTATATAGCATATAAACCAAATTTCTATATAAAAATTCTATACCTTCGTGTCTGAACAGCATTCGAACGATTTTCTCAATCAATCTTGACTATATGTAAATACCATATATTTTATTTCAATTAGTAGCACTTATCAAACGATCTTGTGAAACTCGTCACATTGAGTGCTACATGTTCTCCAAATCAAGACGCGATAATTCTCGATGAAAAGATCAACTGATCCTGTGGATACGCTCGTTAACTTTTTGCAACTCTCCACTTTGTCGAGCTGAATGGTTGACCACTTCCGGTATCGTCGGTCCCACGAACGGGCCATTGCACGCAAATGCAAAGCGCAGGACGGTTCAACGAGTTGATCAGACATTGCAAGGTAACCCTTAAGCCAAAAAAGGATAGGCGACCAATTTTCTTAATAACATTCGATGTTTAAACTCCTTCCGCTCTATCACCTTTATTTGCCAAGCTAATTGTACGTAACATTCTAGAATTATATGTTATTAATGTGTGTATATTCTTGATATTTAATTGTATAGATATTCTGTATATAAAAGATGGACAACTTGGAAGTTGGATGTCTCCAGAAGAACATTCAATTTTCATATTTACGTATAAATATCGACATTCATTTTCTCCTGAAATAATAATTCATAAATAATACTAGAGAAGTGATTTAATAAGTAGACAAAAGTTCATGTGCTACACTTACTTTAATTGCTTACAGAAAATCCTGTAAAGTAGCATTGAACCTCACACCCTATATCAGAATATGTATGTACACACCACCTCAACTCTTGTGCACTATTCAGCTATTACACGCAAGTATTCTTCAAATTAAATTCTATCATAAAAGATACTGTATTTTCATATAAAAATCTCTACCTTACTATTACTAATAATGAACCCATTTTATGTGAATCAAATTCTCATTAAAAAAGCATTAAAGATTAAAATTAAGTTTCAAGACAAATTGACCCGAACTGAGCGCAAGGATTATCGCCACCCTAATCAAACCCTTGAACACACCACCCCCAGCTAATTACAAGATCAACGTACCTCAACCTGGAATCCTCAGAACACTGCCTCAGGAACACCCTGTATCTCTCCCAGCTCCGCTACTTTCCATTTCAACCCAGTTCGTACGACTCCTCTAATTGACCCGGTGACTCATTAACCCTAGCACGCAGGGCCAGCGGATTCTAGACCTCACCCCGATTTTCGCGGGTCGACCATTTTTTCTCTCCCTTCCGCCACCCTCTGCTTATTGTCGCGTCGTCGAGCACACGACGAAACTCCGTTTATCCGTATTTACAATCTCCCGCCCGACGAGACTCGGCGCGTCGCGGCCAGGGGAGCTTTCTTTTTATTATTTTTAATTGCAGCGTTCATTATCCGATGCAAATTAAGATAATTAGACGGACGAAGAACGATGTCGCCTCCCCTTCCCTCCTAGGAAGACACTCTCTCTCATCTCAACTTTCCATGTTTCTCGTTTTTCGCCCTCCCCAACCCACGCTTTTCCTCCACGCGACCCCTTCCCTACGCGCTCATCGCGATCGCTGCCACCCTCTTTTTCCCGCGTTTCGTCCACCCACCACCATCCCCCCTGCCCTCAGTTTTTGTACCTTGTTCTTCGGGGGAAACGTGCAGTGACACTATTTTAATTCTCCTGTCCTCCCCCCCCTCCTCAGTGTCTCTCCGCCCCTCGCGCTCCTCGACCGCTTTTACGCTTTCCTAATGGCTGGCTATTCATCGCCGTGTTTCAACAACGCGTTCCTGTTTTCAACGCGTGCGTAACCTTGGAGTAACTGTTAGCGAGGGTAAATTAGGGGTTTCATTCAGCCGACTGAAACGGCCCCTCCCGTCCTTTCATTTTGTGACCAGCTGGAGAGGACTGGAGAGGAAATGGTAAACATTCCTGCTCTCGTTGCGATTGCCAAGGGTTGAAAAAGTTGGAACGAGGGCTGTGATTGGTTATTATGGAGCTGTTAACGCGAATGTAAGGGAAAGTGGGAATTTCGGTGATGAAGTTTTTAATTGATCCATGGTGGTCGCTTTCTGGAAGGGTTTCGGAGTTTTAGAGTTTGTGGAAGTTTGGTATTTGGAGGATCTAAAGTTTTTAAGTATACGATACTATCGTCTGATTTTCAGTGATACGTTCTTTCTGTCTCAAAATTTGTTACCATTGTTTTCACTTTTCTTCGTCCCCTTCTTCAAGGTACAAGCTGCAATCTCTTTTATCCTCTTTGGTCCATTTTTCTTCCCCACTTTCGCTTTCGATTCAAATCTATGAATGAACAAAGTTCCTGGGCAGCCACAAACCATCCCCTTCACTTTGTCAAAGAGGCGCTCTGTCTTGTTCTTTTTCCTGTTGTCCCTCTTCCTGGTGTTATCATCTTACAGACTGCTTTTAACTCTACCCCATCGTGAGCGAAGTAGATTCTTTACGCGAAAGTGCATTGTCTCGCAACGATATCGTGTGTACGAGAATCTGATCATCAATTGGTCACATATTTTTGCATGTGGTTGCAGGCGAAAATTTCATGTGAAAATGGAGTAGAAATATTAATATTTGAAAATTGCAAAAGGGCGGGAAAAAGATTTAAACTTAAAGTAACGATATTACTATATGTATAGTGTATCATGTATATATTTTAAAAATAATACAACTCAAAAAATGCACTTTTCGAGTTACAACTATGAATCAGTTTGGTAAATGCACCTCCAATGATTATAAAAATTTTGTTCACTGAACAATGAAATTGTAGGGCTTATTCAAAGAACTTTTCAAATAAAAATTACAAACGATTTAAAGAATGATAGAAAAATCATAATTTTCTTCTAAGCTGATAAACAGTTTTTTTGCTTTCTTTGAAAATATACTTCTTTAAGTTGTATCGCTTTTGAAATAGGTACATGTGTGATATTTCCTTTCTTCGGGTCAAAGAATTATTCATAAGTGGTTACTGTTCCTGTGCCAGTGCAGCATGTTTCAGTTTAATAATCTCGTGCAAACGGTCATGACCTTTGAACGGCGAGTTCTTTGAATCGTTTCAAGGTTTCCCCTCAAAGTGATCGTTAAGTATTGTTTTTTTTTTACGGTCTTGCGCACAGAGGCGCGCGGCCACTTTCCTTTCGCTTTTAAGAGAAACACTGACATTATGATGTAATTAAACTTATAAAAATATTCAGAGAGAACGTTCCAACTTATACTATCACCCCAGATTTTTTATGTAGAATTTATTAGACACCTTACGGCCTATATTTTGCAATTTTCATGCTGCAGTACTCGACTGATAACGCAGGATGTGCAAAGCATGTATGATAAAAGTGTAAAAGAAAATCAACTTGGCTTTCCAACTAAAATCTCTGTGTAATAATATCGCAATTTAAAAATTAATAATTTTGAATTAAGAAATAAATCAAAAATTCAAAATAATATTTTCTTATGTAGGGGCTTTCTATTAACGTGTTTCTGTTGACGAATTTTAATTTACATTTATCTTTGAGTATCACTAGAATTTATAACACAAAAAAGGAAGAAATAAATCTTCTAGAAACCGGAAATTCTCTAATCAGAACAGTTACGTGTCTCTGTTACCTCTGATAATGCAAGTTCTACCACACTAAATTACCCACTACGAGTCATTGAAATTCTGCCCAAGTTCTTCTCCACTCTGGAAAATAAATTATTCGCAAGTTCTCTTCCGCTTTGAGCGCATTACAACGCGATCTGACGCGCGGGATCTCTTTCCCTGATTTTCAATATCAGCTTCCTCGAGCCGCGAACGATAATGACCAGACGAAAGAAATGTTAATTTCATCGTCCTAATCCAGCATTATCGACAAGAGTAAAAAACGCTCACTGATTCCGCGACTTCGTGGAAACAATCCCACCATCCCTTGAAATAATTCTAAAATGTGATCGAGACAATGTGTTCAGCAGAACACATACTCTTTTTCATATTTATTTAGATTAAAATATTAATTTTTAGACTCCTAGTATTTTTGTATATTTTTATTGGAATTAGATACACTGTTAAATTTATTCTACAGTTTGAATCTTCCAAGGTTAGTAATTCTCTTAATGAATACGACAACCGGTCGTTCCATTAATCAATGTCTTCAGAATCAAGATAAAATTCTACTCATATTATATGGTTCACAATCCTTAACCTCACAGGCGCTCTTTAATATCCCTCATACCTAGTAAACATGTTTAATCCCGAAACGCAGCCGAGGGTTGTATCGAGCAGAACGCACTCTATTTTAGATTCTATTAAGAATATTATTTTCTTCCGTAGAACGATTCTCCCGCAGTGCCACAGGACGCGAAAGACCAGAGAGGAAGAAACATCCCCTCGATTCCTGTCTACCCTCTCCATCTCTCTCCCTCTCTAGGACACCACCCAGCTCACTCTACCCTCGCCTCTTTTTCCTCGCCTTTCCTCGTCTCCCTTTCTCACGCCACCTGCCTCGATCTTCTCCTTTTCTGTCCCCATCTCGCCCAGAGGTCCTCTCTCTTTTGATTTTTCGCTCCCTCTTTCTCTTTGCCTTCCACCCTACACCCCCGCGTCTCCTCCAGCTCCTGGCTCCCACGCGGGAGAGGGGAAATTTTCTCTCCTCGAGTTTTCTCCTCGCCTTGGGTAAGCTCCACTGATATTACCCAGGGAGGGAATTTCGCGATATTCTTCAGCAAGAGAGATTTATAGAAAAATTAATTATGCAACTTCGAATCCCCCCCTTCGTTTCGCTGGGCCAGGATCAAAGGCCACGCAGCAGAGAGGATTCGATCGTGCCACGTGTACAACCGTCAAACCACCGCCGATCGCATTTGTATCGATTTTTGTATGTTTAAGTCATTGACCACTCCCTCGCGAAGAAACGATAGAACGTTTCCACGTCACGAATCTTTTCGACCGTGGATGAATGGGTAGGATCTCGATCAGGGGAAGGCGAATATAGCATTCGATATTTCGGGGTAGGGCTATCGAGGTATTTGCAACGACTATGATAACGCTTAGATGCACAAAGGCGTTTATTTCCAATTTTGTCTTCCTCATCCTGTGCCCAGAATATCAGAATCTCTAGTTCGCGATATCCAACGAAGTTGCTAAGTATTTTCTAGAGGTTGACCAATTTTTTAGTTCCAATGTTTTGTATAGATTTCATAAAGAATTTTAGCATTTACTCAATATATTGCAAAAAATGTCTCTTTCGAAATCAGTTTCTGGAATTTTCAAGATATCATTCAAATTGCGAATAAAATATTTATTGTATCACCCCACAATTGGAAAAGATACTTAGGTGGCCTTATTTAAATGGACCACTCTGTATGAAAGAAAAGACATTTTCTGAAGTCCTAAGCAAGAGGATCCTCATAATAACATATCCCTTCAGAAGCCATACTTGGACACCTAGAGAAAGACAAGAAGTTCCTTATTAAGAGAAAGCGAGTCTTGTAACTCCTGTAAATTCCCAGTATCCACGAGGGTGCTGGACTAATTTTGTCTGGCGCGGCGCAGCGGCGCCTGTATTAGGATAAACCCCCGTTTTCCCGAAATTGCGCTGCATCACGTACGACCTGCGTCCTAGGACCGCGAGTAATCTATGCATCGGCGCATCTTCTCCAGGCAATAACTACACAGGTAACCTCGTCAGGAAAAGGACCACCATTGAGGTGTACTCGTGGCATTATCATCCAAGGTAAAACGGCTCCTTGTAATTTCAGGTATTGTCGAGGCCTTTCTCTACCCTGTGCTTTCTAGAGCGCCGCTGCGACTCGAAGAATCTGTGCACTCGACAACGTTTATCTCGTGGCCGAAACGAAAACGAAATTGTTGCCTATGGTTGGTGAATTTTGATGTTACGTTGCTCCACGATGAAGCTAATGTATGTAGACTTCTGTGACACGGTACTGTCTCGATAGAAGTTTATCAATTCGAGACAGTTAAGAACTGGGAATGTGAGAATCTTGGTTCTGAGATTATCTAAGAAAATATATATATATACCATCAAGCTTGTATTGGGATTGAAATAATATTAGCTTCAAGGGAACGTGAATATCTTAGAGTGCTAGAAAACACTGTTGTGAGATTTGCTTAAGTAATACTGAAGCTACCAAAGTCGTCAAGTCACTAATACATTGATTCGTTATACAGTAGGAGGTCGATTATATGAATTAACACTAATTTCAAACTTCACGATCAATTTTATTTTATTTTTGATAAACTATCACTAAGTGATAATTTGAGGTTTAGCTAAGGACCTTGTATAGTTTCATCCTTAGTACTCCAAATACCCAAAATTCAAGATAACAAAGATCGAAGAAAATCCACTTCGAATAATCGACGCACTACTGTGTACCTATTCAATATAATTTATTTCAAATTCCCCAATTGTGACCTTCTAGCTCAATAAAATGGTGAGCATAAAAATCTCCCGAGTTCACGGAAAGAAAAAATTAGTAACACAGATTAAAAGCAGAAGAGTCGCCGCGCATAGCCTATCTCAGGACGACGTCGAGCATCCTTAAAAAGCGCCCCCTCGGCGCCGCGCGAGAATACGGACGCGACAAAAAACACCCCTCCGAAGCTACTCGGGATTCCCAACAGCCACCCTAAAACCGACCTTCCAGGAAGGGGAGCTCCTCCGCCCTTATAACTTCCTGCCTGTTCGTTGCTGCTTTACCGACGCAGGGGACGCGATCGAGAAAACTTTTCGTGGAACTGCCACCCTACGACGTCACCCTCTTTAACAAGGAACCCGTTTCTAGCAAAAATCCTGCACTCGTTCCTTTTTGTTGCTCTTTCGGAATTAATTTGGCCGAGGGGAATCTGCACGCCTGGGAAGACAGTCTAACAATTAGTTCCCATGGCTGTTTGTATGAACCGAAGGGTAAAAGATTATGTATTTCTACGTAATCCTGAAACAATGACAGTTTTTTAATTTCTTGAGTGGTGGCATGGACCGTCTAAATTATCATGATTTATTTTTTTAAGTGTCATTGGAAATCGAGATAAATTCTTTATCGTGCTTTTCTGAGTATATTCAAGTGTAAGAAATAATGTCCTGCTTACTTTTTTCTGGCTACATACAGAATGACATTAAAAGCCTAATTAATAAAAAAAAAAAAAAAAATGTATAAAAGGTGCACAAAAAAAATGATTCGATCACGAAATGGTTAAAATTTCAAGTTTCTGATTTTTTTATTTCTTCGAAATCAAACACCAATTAATAAGAGAAGGTAAAACAATTTTTTGTGGTTCGAGTCAACGTTCTCTTTCGACAAGAATACTGAAGGCTGAATAGAAAGATACGATATTATTATTGGCAGGAAATTGAACAGTTGAAGTATCAGCCTTATGAAAATTTGAACATTTTTTTTTAAATAGAGCGAGGGATTCCTCCAGCTTGGATCGACTGCCTCGTTGTTCCTTAACTAAATTGACTTTTTGACCGCGATGCAATTACCGTGCCGCGAGGGTGGAAGTTGGAGAAGAAAATTCAGCGTGGCAGAAGGTACGTATCCGTGAAAAAAAATCGCCGCGGTTAAGTATGACGAAGGGTCGGCGATCATTTTTCTCTCCGCAGATTAAAAGTAAAATTTCAGATTTATGCGCCCCGACAACGGGGCGTCGGGAAATATTTGATCCGAATATTACCCACGGATTAATGTGAATTTACGATAACGAATCTGCTCATAAAATTGATTGCGGTATCGTTGAATATTGACTAAATTCGAATAAGGAGTTCAAAGTGAGGTTGCTATAAGATACACTATTTAAGAGACACAATTCTCAACTAAAAATGCAATGTATTTAAATTAATTAATTTCTTTATATGTGATAGCTCATAAATTCTATGAAAATATAGTGTCTTTTCGAAACATGACAATAAATTAACAAAAAGTTAAGTATTCAGTATTTCTTTTCCCTAAATTTATATAAACCTGCAAAAATGTGGGTACATACAGAGAGGTGAAAAGTTTCGAATTGGTACACCGAGCAATGTTTACACCATAAGATCCCGAAAAGTATTTTCCCTCGCCCATACTGCATTACCCTCTTAATAAGCACAATTGAAACAGAAGAAAGGGGGATATAAATTTTACGAAATTTCGCGATACAATATCGCGTTAACTCGCAGGAAAATTTAATTTTTATAATGCGGTACGCACACTTGTAGAGAATTTCTTTTGAACGGAGGCTCCTTTAATAAATTATTTCGACGCGCTTGAATTTCACATTCACGGCACGAAACGCTGGCGCGAGCACTAGTAGAATAAAAATAATAATAATTCATCAAAAGTGCGGGCAAGTTTTTTTAGTAACAACCTCCAGTCACGAATCGGGGGATTCCTGCGTAATGAATCAAGATGGCAACGCGAAGTGTGCAGCCTAGTGACCCTAATGCGTGCGGTCACATCAAAACAAGCGAAACGTAAAAACATAAGGTTAGGACAGACTAACAAGGCATTTGTTAACATACGATCATGCCATCAAATGGAAAAAGAAACACTTTTTTTCTCAGGAAAAAAAAGTTTTTACCAGCCTTCGAGGCTTAAATTTTTCATTTAAAAGTGCGCGCCAATTTTCCACGGACCTAGTCTAACGTGAGTGTCTAGAATAAATTTCGTGTAAAAGTTTTCTGAAGCGTAACGAAGACACAGTATTCTTTCTCGGAAACGTATGGCCGTGTTATTTCTTCGTTTACTGCGAAGAAGCTCGTCCAGTGCTTCTTTCGAATCTCCAGAACACGACTGCGATAGCGCATTACGTAAAGAACAGGTAGTCACTACGTAATACGGTGACAAGCGTGATTTTTTCCCTAGATGTCGCGTCCCAGTTCTCGGTTCGCTTGCTTGATGATAAAGCAGGTGTCATCATTGAACATGTCGAGTATTCAATGACAGAGAATCGACAAGTCTTTAGAGTATTGTCGACTATTATTACCTACTATTTCCATTCATGTTTATTCTTCATTATGTAAAATCGTAAGGTTTTACTGGAAGATCATTGACTTTCCTCAATGCGTTTGTTGGGTAATTGATAAGATTAGATCAATTAGAATGGAAAATGGAAATATAGTAGAAGGTGCATGACTAGTACAAATGTTAATTGCAAAATCAATAGAAGATACCGTCTGCAAATGAGAAACTGAATTTCTTGTTCCTAATAATATTTTAATTTTTTTTAATTCAAGTAGACCTTAACTAGTTTGGAATTATGTTTTTTTTTTCAAAGATTTCAAAACTTTACTCTCCCAAAGAATGATTTTAGATAAACTTAAGTGCATAATTTCGGAAATCCAAATTTGTATGTAATTTATTACGCTAAGAAAGTATACGTTTATAATCATTGTATTTATCTCAATGATGTTTAAAAAATTCACTAGAAATAACCACAGTTTAAAAAGCTACACCAAGATTATTTAACGACCTACAGAAAACATCAATCTACATATTTTCTAAAATTAAAGATAAAAAAAACTAGTTATGTGAATTTCTATTCAAATATTTTTTCACAGAGTTAAAGAAATATTTTTTAATTCCATTATAACATTTACGTAAAATTCCCTCCATACCCAAGATATATTTTTCATTTTCGTCTTTTATAAATATAATAGTTTATAAGATGAATCGATACTCAACTCAAATGGAATGAAGAAAAATGACGATTATTATCTATGAACACACATTTAGAACGAAATATATACCTCCAAGAAAAGTTAGCAGATAACAATTATTCGAAAGCACATCGAATTTTCTAACTCTACAACACTTACCTAATGTCTTTCGATCTCATTTATAAATAAAAAAAAAATATCACAGCATATTACAACGAATTTGAGCTCCAACCTAAAGATGAACATCTCTACAACATCCACGCCCAGGTCTCAAGCTTCAATGATCTCAACAACGACTTCGAAGAAAAACAATTCCCCGAGAAACACCAAGAGAAAAAGGTTTAAGCGCATCTCCGTTAGCCGTGATCATTGTCAACGTCGGGACGACAATTTCGAAGACTGCCCGCTCGAAGGATGTTGACCACCCACCCACCAAGACTACGGTAAATTTCGTAAATCGTTACCCTTCCGTTGGTCGACTGGCTGGGACCAGCGCATTCTTTTCACCTTCGAGCCGAAGGCGGAGAAGAAGCCTGACCGAAGGCTTAAACACGCTTACGCCGCGCGTGCACGTGAAATATCTTTCGGGTCGGAGCTTAGGGTCGGGCTGCGCGCGACCACACCGAAAACGGGGACACGGGGAACTTTCGACTCTGTCGATTCCACGAGCTAAAGGAATTTCGGAGGCCCTCTCCAGATAATGGGCCATGGGCCATGGGCCGGGAGTTCAGACCTGTTTGAACCCGCCACTCCGAACTTGGGTCGCAACTCTGCCACTATGACGCCTGGATTTCGAAGTGAACTCGACCCTCGCTCAGGTAGGTCGAACCGTGGATGAGCTGGGGACTCGCTCGACCACGAAATCGCTGATTTTGAGAGAACAAGCGGAGTAAAGTGGCAGCGGTAAGATGGAACGGAAGTGAAGGGCAGAATTTTTGTATTGTGTAATATCTGAGGCTGTAAGGCAAACTGATCTTGCTTTTATGACCTTTTTTAATGCTCTTTCTTAATGACCTTTCTGTTTACTGGAAACGTAAGTTCTGTGTTCTAATTAATTAGAACACTTGGAATTTTTTTTTTTTTTTATTGTTAATTTTTCTCAAAGCCACTTCCGAATTGTCATAAGATTTTAATACATGATACAGTCATTTTACTAGGTATGGAAAGGTAGAATACTTTAGATAATGTACGTACACAGAAAATGTTAATTTCTTGTCTTCTAACATGAATTCCGTTTTAACAAAATTAACAGATACAAAGTTTTTGAAATGTAGCTGAAGAAAACATAAAAGTGAAATTTAAGGCACTCTAAAAATTGTTTCGATAGAAACTAGCTTTTGGAGGCTTGATCTAGAATACTAAAGGTGAGTATTTTTTACTATTAGGAAACAGTCTCAGAAACTAATTATAAGAGTAAGCTTCAAATTGTGAGGAATATGACCATTAAAAGGACTCTAACTAGTGTACATATTACACTTTAACTAATTTTCGCTAAAATAATTATCTATAGGGTTAACAAAGTGGCTTTAATTACATGCTCTGGCCTGTATTTTGATAGGACAGACAAGAACTGGTCTTTCGCCGGAGCTAAAAGATTCAAGGATCTCGAAAATTTACCGCCCTTGATAGAAAAGGTCAGTTCTATCTCGGTTTACCTCAGTCATGCTTCCTCATTTCGAATAGTTAGAAGTAATGGAAGAAAATCCATTTTATCTCAGACGCACAACTATCTTCCACTCTCGTGTGTTTTTTCTAGTTCTAGCAAAATAATAATAAATACTGTTCTGTCGTTTTTCATTTCACAAAATCTCCAACGAAAATAAGAACGAAACATCTGGGGTTCATCTGATTTCATATTCGAAGATCAAAGTTCACGTTTAAGAAGAAAGGTCGTCCGCTCTTAAAGGGTCATGAGGTTATATTAAAGTCGACCTCGTATTGCAAACCCTTCTCGCTCTATTTGCACGTGTACTTCCGCGACGTGGACAGATAGGAAACACGGTCGACTTGTACAATCAGGCACAATGTTAGTGAAAATGAAATTTCATGAAATCTATAACTGGAACCATAACTACAAGATTTCACATATTTTCATTGTATAAATTATTATTCTCGATGTTTAAAATGAAAAGGATGTCTTTAAAAAAATTCGGCTCACATTTCAAAACAATCTAAAAAAATTTGGCTTAAATTTCCCAAATGAATTTCGTTCGGAACCAGCTAGAAATTCAGTTTCTTTTTGTTTTCTTTTAGCAATGAATCAACTTTCCTTGCATTCTCTATGCAAGCTCGATAAGGAAGTACTCGTGGAAGAAGGTGCATCAGCAATTAACCTCGCAACACAGTGCGCGAACAAGATACGAGCTTCCGAGTTAATTAAGTGAATACCGAATCGTCCTTTACGTCTGTCGAAATTTCTCTTATGTATACTCGAAGGTACATTTCCATTACTATGGGAATTTTGTTGGAATTCTTTTGTTGCTCTTCATTTTTATCTCTAATGAGACAAAGACTAATTTTCGATGAATAAGTTGATCTTAAAATGACGAGAATTTACAGGAAATAATGCATCTGCTAAAAAATTGATACAAAAATATTCAAAACATGGTTGTGATGTATTTATAACTCAATTATTAGCTCTATTGCTCTATTTCTCTATTCCTTATTCTTTACTTTTTATTTCTCTATTAAGTACTAGAAACCAGCGAAACACAAACATCGAAAATAGATCTTCGAACATGAATGTTCTGTATCGTGACACTGCTTGATTTAGCGAGGAAATTTCAAGAAACTACTACTGGATCAGTAGTTGATGCAAATAGAAGTAGTAAACATAAAGTTTCAACACAGGACAGGTTATCGAGAATCCCTGACACGGCGCAGGAAAGCCCTAGCAAATCGATGAAAAGATTGACACGAGAAACTGGTGTTTCTGCTTTTACGACTCACAAACCCGTAGGGAAAAACTTAAATTATTTCCATATAAAACGATAGTAAAATGAACCTACTTCTAGAGTGTGTAAATGTCTGAAAATAATTTATCACTAGTGAACTGCAAGTGAATACACTTTTGTGACATCCGCTGCTTATCGTTTTGCATCTCCTATGATACTTACAAACACAATATGCTAATTATTTTAAGCAGTTCATTAGGTTAAGTAGCAAGCCTGTTTACATCTCTTTAACACGATAACACCTTATTCTACCATTGTTTGCTACATTGAAATTGACTGCATTATTACATTTCAAATAAATTACGATGACTTTTTTCCAAATAAAATGAACTCTTCTTCTGAACATTGTTAGTCGTTTTGAATAGATCCTACAAAATAAAATCCTTCTAAGTTTAAAAAGAAAAGGAAAACTGATCAAATAATTAATTATTTCGAGCACTATCTTCTGTCTCATGTTTGAAATGATTTGTACTCAATTTTAACACAGAATCTTCAGTCAACAAAAGTAATACTTCAGCTCTCTTCAACCCACGCGAATAAACTTATTATCCATCGTAATGTATTAAACCCCCGACATTCCTCCCATCTCTAATGCCCCTTCGGTTCCAGCCGTTCGCCCATCGTTTTTACAAAACCGTCCATTAGCAAGGACCAAAATTATTTGTACCATACAAAGTCTCCCATCCCTCTGAAAACGTCGTCCGCCAGTATTTATGCGGTGACCCGAGTTTACCGGACGACGTGCACCTTAGACGAACGGAGAGGAGGAATGCGCGGCTGCAGCACGAAAAACACTGCAAGGACGCACGCCGGATGCTCATCCGTACATGCTGGCCGACATTCAACAAGTGACTGACACTGATGTCGCGCAAACGACATCCTGCATCCTCTGCCCTACGAACCTTGGCTTGGGCTGGGTCTGCACCAAAGGAGAGAGAGAGTGGGGCCGATCGTTTCATCCAAAGGTCAAGAACGCACGAAAAAGAACTCGGTATATTTCGTCCGCTATTTCTATGCATGCAGCCAAACGGCGTAACGAGCACAGTAAAACCCTAGAAACGGTCGCCGCTAAATCGCCGCGCACCGTCTGCGTAACCTCGATATCTGCGACAGTAAAACAACTTTACCGTGTCCGTAAAGTGCAGTAGACGCTTTAAGAGCTCTTCCGTTTCTCCCTATTTTCTCCCCATCTTCTTTTTATTTCGATATTATCGAAATTCATTTTCAACCTCGGCAGGAAGATATCCGTCGAAAAGGCTCCTCTTTCGCTCGGAACGGGGCGCTAATTAGTGGCACGGGAAACACTTCAGGAACGCTCTCGGGAATAAAATTCGAACGTTGTATTGTTGTTTAAATCGGCGTGCTCGTGTGCGCCGTGCGCGATCATTGAAATGAGAAAATAAAAATCGGGAAGGATGGAAAAAAATCCGTCGCGGATTTCAACGACGGTGTCGAAACGCGATCGTAACAACGGGATGCGACGGATTTAATAATTTACCAATTGAAAGTGCAATTACTCACCGGCGCTCTTCGATAATTCGCAGCGAGTGAAGGGCCCGCGAGACATGGAGTACCTCAAGGGTTAATTCGGTCGGTATCGTTGCGGAGATTTCCAGCCGATCGATCATCGACTGGTTACGCCAATGCAGCTACCTGTAAAACCACCAAAAATTAACGTGAAACGATAATTGCCGTGCCTATTCTCCTCGAGCGAGTAGTTCGTGCTCGGGCTTCTCGCGATCTCCATACTCGCGAGAAAAGGGAACCTGTTGGCTTCGAAGCCAGCGGCAGAATTATTGCTGGTCGTTAGACGCTAGTTCGAGACCGAAATAATAAAATCAAATCCACGTTTTACCAGATGAAACTCAAATTTTATCGCGCCGAACATTTCGGCCGAATGCTACCAACGCACTACCGTCCTAATTAAGAAGTTCTGGGACCAACTAGCGTCTAATGTTCATACCATGCCCTTTACTACTGATTCAGTTTTTTAGACCTAGTACGAACACAGAGTCTGTCATATTTCGATTAAAAGTGTCATTAAAAATTTATGAAATTAATATACCATTAATTAGTGTAACAGAAATTAGACATGATGTGTAACATATTTTTACTGGAAATATTTCAGAGTTATGTTAAGAGAAAAATTTGCTGTGAGACCAAGAATGAGAAATGTATCATTTAGACTTTTTGAGACTCTATATCATCTAAAGGGTTGTAACTGTGTTTCTTTATAAATTGCACTTCATAGTCGTTTATGTTCATTATCATTGAGCTTCGAATACGAATGAACTATTAGTCGATATTTCTGAACACAATATTACTTATAATATAATGAAAAAAGAGAAAGACGTGAAGTCGTTGTATACATGTACGTATAATAGTTACAAGATCAATGTTTTTACTTGCGCTTGACTATTTTGCGTTACCCTTCTACACGTTTTTCAATGTACGCAGAAATTTATTGAAATGCAAAATTAAACATTTTCCTACATCGTGCATTAAATAACGGTGCTTCATACTGTTGTAACTTGTATATTACTTTTATACGTTTCATCGCATATCCTTTATTATTACGCTAATAAAAAAAAAGTAACTGAATAACTGTACTATCTGTGTTCGTTCGAATCATTACAAATGAAATATAATAAATGTGAGCTTCAAATATACAATGCAAACCGAGCTACCACAAAGATTAAATATATCCACGATATGCTACATTCTCTTTAAATCACACCTACAATAGAAATAATTATTTAGGATTGATGATATCTGTAACAATCGAACGGCACACTCGCCATCAATAATTCCCTCTATCCGTTCTCTGTTTATTCATCGCTATTGACTTCCGTTCTAACCAACTTTTTTGTCTAACCTCTAAACCGGTTAGACACCGTTCATCATGGTACATAAAAAAAGTACGCAGTGAAATTACTAAAAAAAGAAAGGAACAGAAACAACAGTTCTCAGCAGCTACCTGTTCGTCCTTTTCCAACCGCTCGTTCGAAAACATCGCGTCAGGGCAACGCGGACGCGGATTATTTTGCAACGACCTAACCTCGAAATGCATCGGTTTACTCGCGCGCGCAAACGTCAAGTGATGGCGCTGTTTCCGTGGCTCTCGCCGGAGATCTCTTCGATCTCAACGGGTTCTAAAAAATTACACGCTCCCTTGTGAACGCGGCGTGGCCGCCGCGCATTATTCGCAAGGCGGCACGAGGATGTTCGAAGAACCTTTAAAAATCGGCTCTTCATAATCGTGTCACAGAGACGCAGATATCTCTGGCGCGGGACTCGCTTTGTATTATCGAGCAACATCACGTCCCTGAAGCTCTTCGTAATGGCAGCGCTCGCTGTGCGGGGCCCACGGGCGCGTAAACATCAGCACGAATGAGCGCCAACGAGCAAAGGAAAAGACCGGCCCCAGTCTGCGCTCGTCTCGAGGCATCGGCGAAAGAGGAACGTAGAGGGGAGAGCGTAGTGACAAAGAACGAAAAAGACGGACAGAGGAGAGGAGAGAGCGTGAGAGAGAGAAGGGAAGAGCGAGAGCAGGCGGGAGGAAAGGGGCGAGCTAACAAATAGAAAAAGAGAGAATCGAGGGGCCGTCATAATTCCTTGAATTGAACGGCGGGTTATTCTCCACCAAGGTTACCGACGCAGAGAATGAACGAAGAGCGGGCAGGCCAAGCAAGCGGGCTAGCAACCTACCAGGCGGACTAGCATGCAAGCAAGTAAAGCAAGCAAACGAGCAAGGCAGGCAGGCGGTCAGGCCAGCCAGGCAAGCAGACAGGCAAGCTGGCTGCCAGCGAGAGACGTGGAGAGGAGAGAGAGAAGAGCGAAAGAGGGGATACATGACGAGCAGAGGACGGGAAGAGGTTGGGACGAGAGCGAGAAACGGGGTGAAGGGAGAGGGATCGATAGAACGACGAGGACGGAGCGAGAGTATATACCGCAGCACGGCAGCATGAGGCGTCGTGGACGGTACATAAGGACATGGACAAGGGACGAAGAGGGGATCAGAGGGGCAGAGGGTGAAAACGTTTCGAGGCGTCCCTGGTTGGCGGCGCCACCGTTGCGTCGCTGTAGAAACGCGGTGTGCCTTCGGTTGTGTGCGTGCTCGGTAACGATATAGAATAAGGCGATCCTGGTAGTGGTAGGGGCACGGCGGAGAGGGGAAGAGAAACGTCAGGCTGGCAGACTCGTGGGAGAGAGAGGTGAACGGCGGACAACGAGAGCTCACGGGGCGACAAGGAAGGGGATTGGTCGAAGCGAGGGTAGGACTGGGGGGCGAGGAAGGAGGGCGACACGATCGGGTCGGCAGACTGGCGCGAGAAAGAAGGGCGGATGGGGAAGGGGCGAGGGAGGGAGAGAGATGGAGGAAGAAACGTTGATGTCGAGCAGCGAGGTGAGCGAAACAGAACGAGGAGGGGAGGTGGACGGGCGGTCGGTCGACAACATGGGAGAGGGATGTAGGGGTAAGGGGAGGCAGAGCCGACTTTATGCAGCTGCGGGACGATAACAACGATGGGCTACAGGACCGCCGCTATAGCTGGGGAAATGCCAAATGGGCTACAGGACCGTGCCGGCCTAGCTGTACGTTCGCTCGCTCGTAGTGGCATGGCGGACGGGCGGCAGAGAGAAGCAGGCAGGAAAGGCGGGAAGGAGAGAGGGATTTCAAGCGGTCGTCTCTTCTCGTCTGCCTCTGCGCTCTACCTACCCATGTATACCTACCTACCTACCCGTCCCGGGTGCTCTCTCCGGGTACTCTTCTCTCTACTGCCTGGAACGCACCGTCCTGTCGGTACCTAACCTCCACTGTTTTCTGCGGCTAGCGCCCTTTCTGATGTTCTTCGGCCATCGAGGCACGTAGCCGCTTACGCAGGCTTCGATGTCATTCATCTTGAGCGAGGTCGATCATTGTCCTCTTTCGGGGACTTTATGGTTCTCGCGAATATGATGTCGCGAACGAATTAGGGGAGTTATGAGGAGTTAGAGTTAGAGACGAAAAACGTGTATATAACCTTTGGATATAATTTAGATATTAAGCTCATTTCGATTGGGTCGAAGTTCTGTACTTGGAAATAAGTTACGTTCACGGAAGGGTCATCTTTTCAAATGACTGCGCGTGGCTTTTGAAGATGAAGCATCGGGGCCACCGTTCAAAATACCTTTATGAGTTAAAGAATTATGGTTTCGTGACGCATTATGTGAATGAAAAGAATAGTTTTCTTGAAATGAGATTTCGTGAATTTTCTTTCTTAAACTGGTAATTGTGTTACTGTAAATTTAAGTTTATGGAACTAAAATTGTCTCGTGATGATTTTATGGGAAATATTACAATTTCGTACAGCTCGAGGTATACAAGAAAGAAGATAGATGATAAGTGAGGAGCAGGGACGAGGAATATGTATGTAAAGAATACGCGACCCATGGAAATCCATATTTAAAACGCCAGGACTTCGCCTTTATGAACGAAATTAATAATTTCACCCTTTTCTTTCTTTCCCTTCTCACGCTCCTGCGTCAACTCCATCCCCTTGAATTCTATTTAGAAAATTTCGAGTGTAACGAAATACTAAAAACTACGTGCCAATTGATCGAAAAACGCTTTTCGTTCGAAGTTTCAAACCTAAATAGTTTGGAATCATCGTAAATTTATGAGCGTCCAAAGAAAAAGCAACATTCGATTAACCGTGGCACGAAAGGAACCTAACCTTACTATGTGTTTGAATTTGCCGCTGATTGCCGTAGGTGGATATACAGGCGCGAGAACAGCATGCTTTCGACAATCGTCGACGAGATACGTCGGTCCACGCAATGACGTCAGAGGCTGGTCCAATCCTGGCGGATACGTCCGTGGCCCGATCTCATACTATCAGGAGCGAGAGGGGAGAAAGAGAGAGAAAGAGAGAGAGAAGATCCAGAGATCCTGTACATACGCAGTACAAGTGGGACAGAGACGGAAATACGCGTATACACAGAGGTTCTCTGATAGAGAAGAAAGAGAGTGAGTCGCAGAGGGACGCAAGATCCAGCAAATGAGAGCGCAGTCCGACAAATAGAAGGAGAAAACAGCTCGAGTTCCGCTCTCTTACTCTTACGAGATACCGTGCACACCGATTCGTACCTCGCTATATTGTTGCCAGAACTCTTCACTACATTGTTCAGAATTTTCCCGACGGCGTGACCATCGGGATAAACCTGTACTTCTCGATCTCGACTCGGAATCACATGCACCTTTTTCCATGAGCTTCTTTCTAAGAAACTGACTTTCAAACGAGAAACCAACTAAATTGCTACTAAGTTGTAACAATAACTAAAAACGGGGGTAAAGATCGAAGTACTATGCTCCGCTGACAAAATGAGCCCTAAAACCAATAGATCTGTGTTGTTGCCAAGACTCATCTCGTCAGTGAAGCACTATACGTGTGCATAGATTGTATATGCATCGCTCTATTCAAATGTTTCGAACTAAGTTTCGCGTGGAAACATAATTCTTTCAGACCCGATCGATAATACAGAGATGAAGTCGAAGATAATGTATGGAAGTTTTTGATATCATTACGTATTTGTAAGTTTAATTTTATGTTGTTCTAGTAATGCATTTTGATTGATACTACTTCTTTCTAAATGTGTTTTACACAGGAATTTTATATCTATAAATTACGAAAGAGATTCAGTGCTCTCTAGACAGCAGAATTTAAAATTTCACGTAAACATTCCGCCTTTCGAACTTCATTGCATATTTATTGATCAGAGACAGTAATAAATGGACTTACCAACTGGTTCTCCCATCGAAATTGTTCATTGCCGCAGTGAGCTGAAACATTGAATGATTAAAAGTTAGAACGTGCGTAGTTTGAATGAGAGTACGAAACGAGCTACTAGTGAAAATTGATTACACAGAACGTCATATTCAGATGCCCGCGAAATTTAAAAACTGAATGTAATGCTGTACCTTAGACGTGTGATTTAAAATACATAACACAATCATTTTTGTATACTGCATGTCTTTAATCACCATCATATTAATTTTACGCAATAAAAAATAGGTTAAATACTTTAAGCAGCTTTGCAACTCTTCATATAAGTAAAAAATATAAACTCTTTATTAAAAGCAATATAAATACTATGAATACAGGATAATAAGTAAACACAATTTTACACAAGAATTTAAATTCCAATTAGAAGGTTAGTTCGAATTTCAGACGCTAGACAGCGCATGCGCATATGCAATTATCTTTCACTCTTATGGTCTTAATATAAAACAGTGAAATAGAAAATCCATCCTTTAAAATAAAATTATATCACTATAGTTTAATAAAATATACTTCAGTGTTTGTAGTTTTTCTATTGTAGAGTAGATATTTGATCTAATCTGGTTAAATATTTAAGCAATTCAAAACGCTTACATGCTATATACTTTCGATGTATTGATTTTGTAAAGACCGATTGTTATTTATATAATATTCAAGTGATTCTTTAAGTACTTACATGGTACAAACATGGCGATGCCTAACCATAAAAAACTAATGAAGAAACTAAATAAAAATAATATTGCTCCATACTTTATACATTAAAGTCTTTAAGTATCATTAATTACTTTTAAGAACCTTATGCGAAGAATTAGCACTAATTACTGCTACAGGAGTTCTATAAAGCGTTATTTTCTTAAAACTAAATGATACGATTTGAGCGCGTGTAAAATTTAATGAACTTCACGAAACTGCTGAAATAGTGCTGGCAACGCCAACTAGTGGCGTTACTAAGAATTTTAGCTCTCTCGGGAAAGCTTGGTCGATATATAGACCGCTATTTATTATCGCAAATTTTCATGAAATACGATTAATTCTAAATAGCTTACAGTAAGAAATGAAAAAATTATTAAGAAAATAGAAGAATAACAAAACTGTGTTATCAATAAAGATAAAAGAAAAAATCATTCTTCTTTATAAATTTTCAATAACCTTTGAATCATATTTTTCTAATATAAATACTATAATACTAAAACTACCGTTTTAATAAAAGAAACTTGTATTGGAAGCGACACTGTAGGATGTAAGGTATACAAGAATTTAATAAGGAAATACTAAGTTATCATGAAAAGTATAACACAATCTAAGATCATAAAGAAACATAAATAATTTCTTGAATGATTATATTCATATACAAGAAAAACCACGAAATTGAAGGAAAACATTCTTCAAGGATGATATAGCAGGTTATTAACATACCATATCAATATTAACAACAAATATATCAATTTATTATGTCATATACATAATCTTTTATCTTTTGGTATTAACTGTTAAAAACCTTTAAAATATTGATGGCACCTTTAACAAACATACGTTTCTATAGGAGAAACGCATATAAAAACACTGTACTTTTTTTTATTGAAATACTTCAAAGTGATTACCTCATTCACGATCGAGAATTCGAGCCCTCGTAAAGTTTGCCATAACATGCCCGAAACCAAATCTCAGCTTTGTCGGTGCGACTGAAACACATAGGGAGGAAAAAGTGTTTGAGTGCACTCATCCTAAAACAAGGAACAAAAGTAAAAGAGTATTACACGTTTAAACCTTCTATAAGGCAGCGTGTGCGATTCCATTTCAGGTTTAGATTTTACGTTCACGATATGCAACGACGCGAACTACGGTGGATATGAAAACGTAAATCAACATAGAAGGGCACACTTAGCCGCGAAAAAGCACTCGTGGAAAAGAGGGCGTAATTAGGCGCGGTATTTGCTGGGGAAAGAATCAAATGTAGCATCAGATAACATCTGACGTAACATAATAGAGAAAAGAAAGCTCACATTATGTGTAGCTTATACGCGAAAAAGGGCTTTAAAATGAATAATCAGTTGAGGCTAGGTACATGAACTTCGTACCGGTGAAAGACCTTGCACTTAGGTTGCGTGCGGTAAAGGCTTTCCAACTGAAGTGACTATGAAACAACATTTTTACGTTCCCCTTCGGTCTGTCTCTTTTTATACATACGAGTCCCTGTTTAAGAGCACGTTTAAATCCTCACAGTCTTTAGTTGGTCATAAGTGGGACCTTCACCGAAAAATATTTTTAACTTATCGCTATTCCTACTGTAAAATGTACCTATACTCACTCGAAATGATGGAATGCAAGGAAGGAAAAAAAGGAATATCCTATTTAAAAAATTAAGAATTAGACTAGAAATAAAAATATTCAGCACTGCCAATTTTCAGGTTTTATTCAGATATTTATTTGGGACGTTACTAATTTGAAGATCAATATTTGAGTATTATGCCAGGACAGTACTAAGACAATTGTATAAATGAATATTGTGATCTTGAAATCTGATTTCCATGCAGGAGAAATTAATAAATGAAGGTAAAAGAAAAGAAAATATTTTGTTTTCATATCTGAACATTTTCATTGGCATCTCATACTGAGAATTATCGCTAAGTGTTACGCAAAAAATTATAAGACATTTATACGTTCCATCTTTGGGAATTTTTATTTCAGATATTTCATACGGGAGAATTGTCATACAAAAAGAGGCAGTATTTCGTACATTCGAACAATATGTATTTCAAGTACCAAATATTCGATACATCTTGTTCTTAACATTACGTCGAAAAGAAAGTAATATCCGGGCTTAGTATTTATTGCTTTAACGTAAAAAGTTATGTTCATCCGGAGGACACGGAGATCTTCACATCTCCATTTAATTCGAATTGGCTGTTCGAAAATTGATGCTTCAGTGCGCGCAAGTAGAATGACTAGCACTCACAGGATCGATCAGGGGATAGAGGGGCGAAAATATGCTGTGGCGTCTAACGTTATCGACTAGCTGAAGAGAAGAGTTTAGCATGAACCGATTTCAGGGAACAATATACCGGAGGCAGTTTAGCTTTTCGATCACGTCACATCGATACACTTCGTTTTTTTTTTTGTTCTTTTAAATCATATTTATATCGTTCCTTTAACTCTATGTTACGGACGCTAATCGTTTCCTTACTTCGTTATAATATATAATATACCACGATATATACACCTAAACAAAATTTACAGTATGAAGAAATTGGTTGAGCACGCTGACTTCAACATTTTCATCGATAACTCACACTCTCACCCTCTCTCGTTCTCTCTTCCTCGCACTCTCAACGAACTGAACTCGTCAAGCAACCAGACTCGGAGGAACGATGAAATGAAAAGAAAAAGGCGAACGCTCTGATTCTAGTTGCAAAATTCATTTATTTTGCTCTACGAATGCAGTGAAGAAATCAGAGAGAACAGAAGAATCCCCAATTCATTCTGTACAGTGTACACACACCATTTTTCCGTATTAGTCGGTAGTATTTATCCAATAATAATAAATTGTACATAGAAGATTCAATGATCGTTGAACTTGATACGATGTGAAAATGAGAGATTCGTTTTTTTTTTGTGCCTTCGCCGTGTAACACACACACACATACACACGTTAATCATTTAGAGAACACCGAAACGATGTTAATATGTAATTATAATAGTAACTTGTCTCGTAAACGAAAGGAAGAGAAGTAAGAAGTACATACGTGGCTAAGAAAAGGAAAGACGACGGAGCGGTTTTGCTTAAAAGTTACCCCCGTCGACGGTTAATCGTCGTTAAAAAGTATCAATCAAGTCCGTACATTCTCTCCTACACTTATATTGACGTATTACATAAAGTAGCCAATGAATTACACAAATAATAAACGCTAATCGATACGAGAAGCTATTTGTTCGTTAGCACTCCTATCCTCGGTACTTAAACATGTCTTATTTAGGTGTTCGAATATTCTGTAAAGACGACGAACTTTACGCGTACGACTTACAAATCTTACGACCGCAAGATCATCTATAAGTTCGATTGATAAAACGCGTTTTTACGAATGAAAAAGACGCGCACCTTTTCGTTTCCAACGAAATACAAAATTGTCAACGTTTCGTTGGTGATGATTCCAGTCTGATGAAGGAAAAATTCTGTTCGGTTCAACATCCATTATATCGTGAAAGAATAAATAATAAGGCAGTGCGTAAACGGCCACATGGCCATACGATTCTTTCTCGCTAATAAATACGTACATGGGGGATAAAACGGCACTAATAATATTATCAAAGTCATCACACTGGGTTATCAGACGTTGATCTAGATTTCTATAAGGTGACACGTCACAGTCGAAACGTTTAAATGTTAACTTACAAACGCTTTATTAAACGCTTTGCGGTTCGGTATCAAAATGCAATATTTGTAAAGGGTGGCACGAGGTGAATTCGATATATCAACCTTAGTCATACCGTTTTAATTATAGTATAAATTATGGTTAATGATTAATATTAAACGTTGAGTGCTACAGTGTTTCAGAGTCACATGCACAAACTTAAATGATTAACATGCAGAAAGGTTCATAAATCAATTCGAGTCTAAAATGATTGCTATTTTACAAAATTTTAATATATTGACAAGTAGTTTAAAAATGGTGTCTAATCTGTAAACAAATTTGTTATTGAAAAAGGGCATTAAAACTTCTTTCCGCAAGTTCTATTCACATTAAATACATATATCTGTGATTCTGGAACATCCTGTGCACTTTCAATGTCAGAAAAAAGTCAAACCGCAAAGAGTTAAGTTCCCTAAACATAGACTATTAACCACTCTATTAGTAATTAAGCGATCGCGTATGTTTAAAAGGGTAAGAAACAAAAAAACTATCAGTTCGTAAACATTGAGCATTTGCAAAAGGAATAAGTAGGAATAACGCAAACTGTGGCAATGTGCATATTCAACCCTTACGACTATCGACGCAACAATAAGTATGAATGATATGAGATGATGATTAGTAGATGATGCCGTGAAAGTCAGCCGATAAGGATCTCGTGCACATCACCACTTCGCGCTCGAAGGAGCTTAAGTTTTATCGTGGCGGTGACAGTCGGTTCGCATGCAAACACGCGATTATCAATGAATACGATTAGGAAAATAGTAGCCGTTATTACTGAAAAAAATGCAATTAGGAAACCCATGTTATGGCAAAAAGTCGGCAGTTTACGATTAGTTTATATTTCGAGGTTGTAAACATCGTGTTTCATATGGGATCATCGGTAACAGAGATTGCCCCCAACGTCTCCAATAAAATTGCTTGCATTGTTGAGCTTGAGCATTTTGGGCGAGCTTATGTTACCGAAGTTTCCTCCTTCTTCTTCGTCTTCTTCTTCATCTTCTTTTATGAACTTGCAACCTTATTAGATTTTCTTACGATATCAATCAGAAATTACTTTTTTATGCACCTGACTTAAAAATGCGTGCATCAAATGGAATCGATTCAAATTGGTTAGTTGATTTTAACAGCTATGACCTCCTCAGATCTTCGATTGTAACAAGGAATCAAGCATGTACCAGATTTTTAGCTCCCACTTCACGAGATATTAATGGAAATCACGTTCCACGCCATACCTTTTCTTTCGTCGGAAATGATGAATCGCGTGCAACGCCAAAAATGATCGAGTGTATTTAAAAAACGTTTTCGCATCGTCGAAGGGACACCCTTTATAAATAAATGCGAGGTCTGTCGAAGTGTCCAGTAAAATATGCATTCGTCTGAAATCTCGTAATTATAATCGTTACTGACTATACATGTACTTATAGATAAAAGGAGCCTAAAAACCACGCCGACGACACACTTTGTTTATCTCGTTCGCGATTTCTCTTTCTTGCTGATCGTTGAATCTTGCCTAGCATAGTCGCCAGCGAAAAACGATCGAAAATCAAATACAAGAATAAAGAAAGAAGAAATATATGGAAACTTTGATTCGCTCAGTACAGTCTATTATACTGTGCTTACAGTTCTCACAGTAAGTTGAATCGTACAGAATGCATATTAATTTCAATAAAAGAAAAGAGAAAATAATATTAGTACTAATACGATAACCTGCCAAAAGAATTACTTAATAATGAATCGTTTTAAGTTTCCTATGTCTATTAATATCGTTAAATCACAGTCAATTTTGCAGGAATGGATAATAAATAAATAACCGAGTCATTGTCAAATTCGGAGAATAATTTAAGAATTCTAAAAAAAAATATCGATTGCCACCTTTATGAAGTGGCTATTTATACAACAGGCTTTAACGTTAATTCGCAGGAATGAAGAAAGTAACGTATTAAAGTCGATATGCAGTTTCCTTCGTAATTAGACTGTTCCATTCATTTAGTATTTCCCCGATTCTTGGTCAGGATTTATTGTACTATGTTTCAACACTTCTTGTTTCATATTATAACCTAAATAAGCTTTCATATTTAAAATGTTCAACTTGTATAGTAGTTTACAATTAATTTTCTTTCTAAAAAAAAATCTGTTACTGACATATAAAAGGAACTATCATCAAGCCTATGTTTCACAATTTACACAAGAGCCAAGAATCGAGAAAACTTACTATCAGACGTAATTAATAATGCAATGTATAAGTGACAATACAAATGTCAAGGTTTTCAACGAACAGGTAAATGCAACACAAAGTTTCCAATTATTAAAAAAAAACGACTTAATATAAACAAACGTTAATTACGGTACAAAATATAAAAAAAAATACGTAATGCGTACAAGCCAACATCGTTCGAAATGCTCTAAGCTAGAAGTATACATTATGATAAATAACCGCCGTAGAAGAAAGTAGAAATACAATGTTGGAAAACATCGCTTAATAAGTCCCACTTGCGTCTTTCAAGACGCGATTATGTATACTTAATGTAGTCGTATAATTTAATGTAAGACAGAGCTTACCTATGAGTATAGCTCTATAAATCGAAAATCACCGTGTTTATCAGTTTATAAAATTAAGTACGTAAGAGTATGCAAGCATTATGTTATTGTAGTCTAAAGCCAGCGACTGTTCGAGGCATTTCCAATTCAGTCTTAAAATCATACGCGTAGTCTTCACGATTGTTGCAAGAAACTAAAATATCGAGCAAATCTTTCAACGTTGTATGTAGTAACAGTAGAAAATTTTCAAACTGACAAATTCATTACTTCATTTGGCACAGGATACATTCGGTATTTTAGCATACTCCAACTATGGTGAATTTCCTACCCTATGAGTTTTCATACCGTAACATTCCGTTTAGGCAATATAAAAGAAGGTCTTAATACACGTTGTAAAATGTAATTAAAAAAAAAGGAGAAAAATGATAAAAAATACTTATAAATCGACTATAGCGAATAATCACGTTCGATTATCTTTAGTCAGTTCATATTACAGATTTACTGTCAATTATAAAAGCTATACTTGGCACGAATGAACTAGAACAAGGAACATTGAAATTTAACGACATAAATTGGAGCAAGCAAAGTAGAAAGGAATAGTTCGTTGAACATCTTTTATGATTCTGCATGAAACAATCAACAAGACATGATACATCGAGTACATCTTAAAAAAAAAAAGATAATCGAATGTGAAATGCGCTATCCAGTCACGTTTCCCTTCGTATCTTTTGGAGAAATAGAAACCCTATAAACTGCATCTTAAATTAACGTAGTACATCTTTAACGTCATACGATTTATGTAAGGTGTAGGGAGCCAACTTTTCAGTTTATACCTGCAGATAAGTATTGTGGGCTTGGGGTTATGTATGAAGGACTTCTTAAAATGTATAAGAACAAGATTAAGACGTCGCAGCTACAACTACAGGGGGAACAACGTCAGGTTCGCCAGCACCGTCGGCTACTGTAGAATCAACGACTTTTTTGACTTTTATAGATTCTGCATTAGCCTCTGAGGAATTCTCTGGTTCACCATTCTGTGCAGATGTACTTTCAGTTGCTGACGAATTAACATTCTCAGTCGATGATCCCTCATTCAGTCCGTTTCTGTGCAATTTATCATCTGACACTGGCACATCTGTGTCTCCATTTTGTGTTGTACCATTTAATTTTTTCTTTTCGGGATCCACTGTGTTTGTGTCTTTCGTGTCTTTCGTGTCTTTCACTTCGTCCACTACCGTTTCTTCCTTTGCCGATTTCTCTGTTGATTCCTGTTTTGATGCTTCAGCGCTGGCTTCAGTCTTTTCGGCATCAGGCACTACTGCTGCGTCTTCTGCTTCTTTCGCTTTAGGCTGATCATCTTTCACGGGTTCTGATTCCGTTTCTGGTTTTGCTTCCGTAACTGCTTCCGCTGCACTTTTTGCTTCAACGTTTGCATCTGTTTTGCTACTAGTAGCTTCTGGTTCTGTTATCGTTGGCGCAGTAACTTTCTCCACATTCGTTAATGAAACATCGCCATTTTCTGCAGGTTTTTCCTCTGTTTTTGTGACTTCTTGCGTAGATTTTGTCGCAGGTTCTTCACTTTCTATTTTTTGAGTTTCTGTTTTACTAGAATTAATTACAACTTTGTCAGTGGACTCCTCATTTGCGTCTTTATCAGCCTTCTTGGCACATTCTTCTGGTTTCACTTCTACACTATTACTATTGTTCTTTTCTTGCAATGTGTTTTCAGTAGGTTTAACATCTGACATTTTAGTATCTTCAGCTTTTGTTTCCTTAGCGATACTTGTAGATTCGTCAGTCTTATTCTCTGTAATAGAAACTTCTTCAGACTTTGATTTAGGCTCGCATGTCGCTTTATCCACGGGAACATTGGCAGTAGGAGTCGTCTCTACAGGCGTTGCTTCTGCAACTTTTTCTGTTACATTTGATTTCTCTACCTTTTCAGAATCCATCGACTTTTCCGTATCACTTTTCGAAGTTGTTAGTGTCGATTCAGCGTTATCGTTCGTGGCAGGTGCATTTTCACAAACATCTAATTTTGTACTCACCTCTGGTGGCTGGGTTTCTACCTTTTCTGTCGATACACTTTCCATTACCTTTTCAGAGCTCGGTACGTCCTTTGCGTCGGTAACCATAGGTTCTTCTGTTTTTGCATTTGTGGCTTGAGTTTCTTTCGGTGGCTGATCCTTCAAACATTCAGTTGTTTCTGATTGAGCAACTTCCTTCGTTTCTGCTTTTTCGACTTTTTTCTCGCTAACATCTGACATTTCAACATCTTCAGAGGTATCCATTGGTTCAGTAGTATCAGTGGCATTCTTGCTTGTATTTTCTGACGTTTCCGTTGTTTCTAACTTTTGTCGCTTTGTGGACACTTGAAATGTTAAGTCCAGGAATGACTTAATAGTTGTATAAGTTACTCTGTCTTCATCTGTAAGAGCAGCATTACCCTCGCGTAGTACTACAACTACTGATAAACCTGCTTTTTTAGCAGCCGCAGCTTCTATTATGGAATAAAGTAATAGATGTGTTAATATCAATCTGCAATTACCATGCTTCTAATACTGAAATGTTATAAAATGAGTAATTACCAACCTTTAACGACATCAGTCAAGAAAATTACATTGGATGCTTCCACACCAACTTTATTTAATATGTTTTTATAACTACTCGATTCCTGTTTTGCTCCTACTTCAGTATCAAAATAGCCACTGAAATACTATAATAAAAATGTTATTATACTTAATATAAATTACAAAATATAATACAAAGTGTGACGATTTTACATATTATCACATTTCTAAGTAAAATTATTTATTAATAGTTACATAGTGTAAAATACCTTAAGTAAGTCACCATGCACAGAATGTCCAAATAAAAGCTTTTGTGCTTCCACACTACCACTTGAATAAACGTAAACTTTTCTACCATCATTTGTCCATGATTCTAATGCTTTTGGCACATCTTCATAAACACTGTATAAATAATTTACTCGTTATGTTTTTCAAACTCTTAAGTTTTTGTTAGATTATTAATTTTTCATATATGCATGATATATAAACAACAAATTGAAGTGAGCCCTTACACAAAGTATTCACCTCACTACATGTGATGAAATAACACATAGCTGCATATTATATGTGTATTGTTTTCAAATTAATGATCATTAGTGTTTTCAATATTTCATAAAATATTTTAATATGAACACATTGCATATATTCATAAAATAAATAAAGTATTAAGAAATACTTGTAGCACACTTACAAATATATATTTGTAATAACAATGCTACTCTCTATAGTAGTATTGCACAATAATTTTTATATATTTTATTACTTAACATTGGAAAGCTACTGGTAAAAAAGACTTACTGTGCTTTGACTGCTCCAGAGTTATAAGCTTCACGCCACATATGTCCCTGCAATTGTTTCAATGCACCAGTTTTACGGTCACCATCCATTTGCCATAATATATTTTTTATAAGTTTTTCTTTCTCTTCTTCTGTATTGGCACCAGTAATTGGTACAAAACCTTCAATTTTGTCTTCTTCATCTTTCTTTGCCTATGATAAACATATTCATTGACATTAAAAAAATCTGCTTACAATGCAAAATTATTGTAAATTTTTCATTTTATAAGCTGTTTAAATTTGAAATTACTAATATGTCTTGATAACAAAACTTATAAACAAAAATTAAAGATTTTGCTAAACACTAGTTTGTAAATTAATTTTTGGGCTTTTACTTC
Organism: Calliopsis andreniformis; assembly: GCF_051401765.1. Lineage (NCBI taxonomy): Eukaryota > Metazoa > Arthropoda > Insecta > Hymenoptera > Andrenidae > Calliopsis > Calliopsis andreniformis. Next base: position 15,809,381 of record NC_135066.1, read on the forward strand.
TAAAATGAAATTTTTTCTTTAAAAAGTTAAATAATGGGAAAATTTGTGAACTTCATGTGAAAAACAAGGAAAACCAAATTTAGATTTCTCTGAATTCCTGTAAATACAATTGTATCACAGAAGATAGAAAGATGAGTAATGTATGTATAAGATTTCTTATACATTAGCCATTTATTTTAGGATTATCTATCAATTATCAGTACACTAAACAATTCAAGATACTAGACTATTTTAAGAATCATAATATTTAAAAAATGTTTAATTTACAAATATGTATTAAAACTATCTTTACGTCTTTGTTTCTTTAATTTTGTTGAATAATTAGTTACATACTTATATGGTTTTTATAATAATCCAAAATATTTTTGTATATTTAATAAGATTTATACCACTATACAGAATACTTTATAAAATTATAGAAATGAAACTCTATAAAATAAAATGGAGATTAATTTAACTTTGCTTATTTTATATTTAACTAAATAATTTTCATGACAATAAAAATAGAATCATAAATTAAGTTAAATAAATCTAAAACAATAAGTATAATTCAAAATATTACTTTGATTTAAATCTCAACTTTCAGAAATCTATAGCCTGAGTAACCAAGTTTGGAATAAAGAATAATCTCAGGTCAATGTTAGCCACCAGCTGCTTCTTTCCAGTCATCCTATTGGCCACTTTCTAACATTCATTATTAAAACCCAGAGCATTGAGCTTACTCTATTGTGCTATATTTCTAACAGTCAACACTATACTATAAATAATGTATGTTTCTATAAACAATCAATACTATTCTATTAAATATAACAGTTCCTTGTATTGTCTTCAGATGTTTCAATAATCAACACAAAACCACAAAAGTTTGTTTGTTTAATGTCACATCAATCATCTTCCATAAAACTAAAACAACTCTCAAAATCCGACTTAAAACGTTTACCTGTTCCTTCAATTTCTCAAAATCCTGCTTGAATTCCTCATCCTCCCACTTAGTTTCGACATATTTCTTCAAATTCTCACGCACGTACGGGAATAATGTATCCTGCAAACGAAGACAAGTGAAGACAAGCGTAAATGCGTTAAGCGATTCTCGCGAGTCGAATTTAAAGAGCAAAACGCGCCGTTACAGTGTCCGTTATTTTGAAAAATCGTACACGTCCCGAAAATGATGGCCCGCAGCCAACATTTCACGTTCCAGCAAGTGACCGATACGTGCAAGAGGCACACACGATTTGTTTTCCCCATGAGACATCCCGAGGAGCACCGATTAAGAAATTACCGGAAAAAAAGAAGCGGACGAGTAAACATTGTACGAAATCCTAACGTCAAAAACGAAGTGAGCCAACGCACGGAGGTGTTTCTGTTCGATTAAACAGCATCTATTACCTTCCATGAAACCCGCTGTCTCACGGAGAGGGAACCTGAAACTGAACTGGATTTCTGCCGGCATAGTGCCACCGAGAGCCGCTTTACAATACGCGCGAAACCATTATCCGTGAATTTTCTTTCGTCGCAGATATCTCAGGATAACGTGGCCACGGTACCCCGTAAGAGGTTCTCGGTGGAGAAAACTCGTATCATTGGCTACTGTCAGAGAACGAAACGGAGAAACGACGAAATGCGAGAACCCCGTAGGGGCGCGTTCTGCCTCACGGCCATGGTCTTTGTTACCTTCACGAAGCTTATGCTTGTCGTGGTGCCTTCGATATCAACCAATATCACCGTTTCCGATAGCAAAGTCTCCTCTTGGTCCTGAGTACGCTTCTCCCCGGCCATTTTCACGATCAACTCGCCTTCGACCGTAGGATAAATAACAGATATATACCACCTCTGTACTGTTCAAGCACGGTGTATATGTCGACGCGTTCTTGTTGAGAGCCGGCGAGTGAATTCGCTCTTCGCTCTGCGCCGGTGTGCGTGTGTGTGCTGCGCCTGCGCGCGTGTGTGTGCGCGAACCTGCCTCTCCCTTCGCCTCTACACACACCGAACGACCAGGATCGTACATATCGCGATTTTCTCGCAAAAATCCCACCGACAAATCCATTGTCATTTTCGGGGACTGAAATTACTATTTCCACGCTTGGATTCCAGTTTTGACAATACTTTCATCGTTCGAGCTTTCAAATATTATTTCTTCTATTTTTACTGACCTCTTTTTCTATCATTATTCATGCTGAATTATCACCTCGTTCTGTGATAATGAGGTGATGCGATAGGGTTAACATGTGAAGATGATATTTGTTTGACGATGAAATTACATAGGATTATATTGCTGTGATTTATATGGTAGTAAGAGCGATTTGGTTTTGATATTTTTTTATGATTGAGCATGGCATACTTGGTAAGAGAAGTTTACAGTATTGGATTTTTCTTAATAAGAGACGGTCACTGTTGTATGTGACCTTGTTTTTAGAAACCGCGAATGTATGAAAGTGGAATTGAATGCATCGGATTACTGAGGATGTGGAAAATTGTTGTAACGTTTGCAAGGTCTTAGGTGTAATCGGTACAGCCCTGATCTCTGTACGAAAATTGCACAGTAGTGTTGGTGAATATGTATTCGCGGAAGAGAGCATGTGTGGTGTTCGTGTGAATCGCTCGCTTCCTTCAGCCAATGAACAGGGTTGGTTTACGTCTGTGCGATCGCAGAACGACGATATTCCTCCGCAAAAATTATTCAGGCTAATAGCTATCGAAGAAACGCAGACTTCCAAAAAATTTCATTCCGAGCTCCTTCGAAAATTCGAGCACTTCCTTTCGGGCTGCCTTTGCAAGTAAAAAAATGCATCGCTAAGAGAAAAGGATGAAATGAATATCGACTTGCTCGAACGTTTTCGGATATTACTCCGCGTAAAAGTAGTTCCACTGTATGTTATTTTTGTTAATTTTTTGGTAGATGTAGAAACTTTGAAAAACTTTGAAAACAAATGAAAATGCTAAATGTAATTGTCGTTTGTTTGGTAACAATGTTGAGCGTCTTATAAGTAAGAAGTTAAAAGTCCTGTTACATGTAATTGTGTGAATATAGGGTAGCAGTACACAGCTGGTAAATGCGACCACCTGATTTTTGCGAGGCAGCGCCGCGTCGTACGCTGAGGCGCAACCATTTAAATTTTGACATTTGTCTCGGCTACACGTGTACGCTGACTGTACCCACATGTGAGAACCACGCGCTTACGTTACTGTTAACAATTGACGATATAAAACACTTTTCTACCTTTGAAACAACGAGACAGTTACTTGAATTTATAGAATTCATAGTAATTTCAAAATTTTAATGATCCTGATATTTATAAAAGGCTTTGTTTATTTCTGTCTTTTATGGTCGCATTACCTGCCTGTGTTTATTAGCGACACCAGGAAAAAGAACACGAAAATCTAGGTATTTCTCACTTTTATTACAAATTTTTTGCAACAATATATACATAACAATCGAAATTACATTCTACTATATATACAATAAAATAATAACAGTAATTGTACACATATTTTAGAAACCCCTACTTTGTATAATACGTTGTTTAATCTGGGAGAAATATATTACAAGTTTGTCTTAGAAGCTATATAGACGCATTGTAAATTTACCTGTATATATTAAAATATTTATGAAAAAGTATTTTAAAATTGAACATCTAAACACAGGAAATGAAATTGTAATTAACATGTATAATTTAAAATATTGCAATACTTTATGTTCTGTACTTACTCAATTACGAATTTACTTTTTTACTTATTCTTAATAGTTAAAAAAATATGTTTTACCAAGTATAAAGTAATGATAAAAAAAACAGAATATTACATATTTTCAGGAAATTGTAGTTTTGAATTCCAAGTTTTTTCAAACTTGTCAATACTGTAAATAACATATTTTATCAACACAAAGAATTACAACAATTCTATTTTTTTGAGAATAATATGTAATCAAATAATTATTTTGTATTTACAGTGAGATCTTGATTAATAATACTTCAATTTTACAATATTTCATTGCTAATTCTAAATAAATAATATAGAATTGTAAATAAAATTCATTTATATGCACTGTGTTATACCTATACAATATCTTTTTAATTTTTTAATAAATAGTTTTTTTTAATCTTAGTAATGTTGACAGTAGCTTTAAATACTTTTATAGCAAGTAATTATGATACACAGATTTTTAATCGTAACATAATACTTTATAAAGTATAAGCAGAGTAGGACTTTAAGTTCAATATAACAATGGAACTTTTTAAATAGAATAATTGTAAAGCTGTTCATTTAGCTGCTCATAATTTAAAATATTAACATATTATGATTTTTAATAGTTTTTAAATGAATGAAATAAAGTCGTTCAAATAAAAATAAGAATTATGCAAATATTGTCTATTATTACATATGACTTACATTTCTACTTTGTTATTAATGTACACCTTTTAGAGTAATTGATGTGTTGAAAAATAAATATTTGTATAAATTAAGCGATGACAAAGTAATGAAAAGCGACAATATTAACAATTATCATATTAATAAAAAATTGTAAAGTATTAAATTATTCAAATAAATAAACTTTAGTAAATAAATATGATTCTAACAATTTTTTTTTAGGTATCAATTAGCTACTATATTTTCACTTCAGTTGATTCAATTAAACTTGTTAATCAAGATCTCATTGTATCTGTTCAGATCTTACATAGCTCTTAAATTAAATCTCTTCAGATTTTATGCTTTGTAATTTTTTTAATTTCTCTCCAAGATGTTTGTTTAAATGAATTCTAATTTCTTGTTGATTATTGCATTTTTCCCCGCATTCAGGACATTCAGGATCTCCTCCTTCTCCTTCTGCTTCTCCTTCTGCTTCTCCTTCTCCTTCTCCTTCTCCTTCTCCTTCTCCATGTTCCCGTTTTCGATGTTTGGAGCGATTATTGTAAGTAGAAAATGATTCACCACAATCTGGACATTGATAAGGCTGTTCACCTGTATGCTTTCTACGATGATGATCTCTGGAATCTTTTCTCCTGAAGCTCATATTACAATATTCACAAGCAAATGGCTTTTTACCAGTATGCAATAATACATGATTGTATAAAGATTTGGTATCATTAAATCCTTTTTCACATTGTGCACATTTATAACGTTTCTCTCCATTATGTTTACTTTTAATGTGATTCACTAGAAGTTGTTTAACTCTATATATAGCATTACATATATCACACTGATAGGTCAGATTTATTCTACCTTCATGAACTTTCTCTTTATGTGCCTTTAAAGACATTTGATGTTTAAACTTTTCATGACATTCAGAGCACTCATACCATGGTTTCTGTACTGTTAGAATTGGATCCTGATTATTTATTTTATGAACTTCCATCATATGATATTTCAGCATACGATATGTTGGAAAATTTTCTAAACAAATTGGACATGTAAATAATTGCGGTAATGTTACGCTTTTATCATTTTTCCAATGTTTCTCTAAATGTTCATTCATATTTTGTTTTTTACTAAATGACTTATTACATATATTGCAAGTATACCTATTCTGAGAAAAATGAATTTTTCTATGAAGTTTTAAGGCATTTGTAGTTCTACATCGTTGACCACAGATCTCACACTGATACGGTCGTTCACCTGTGTGAGTTCGATGATGTTCTTTTAATCTAGCTTTTAACTGAAACGATTTACCACACAATTCGCAGATATGAGGTCGTGCACCTTTATGAACGAAAAGATAATGCTCATATAAAGAATTTTCTGCTCTAAACTCTTTCCCACAAGTACTACAAATAAATTCATTCATATTTTCGTTATGCCTCATTTCGTGAAATTCCAGCCTTTCTTTTCGAACAAAATGTTTAGGGCATTTAGAACAATGATACTGTCTAGGAGATATTACTTTTGTTTCGTTTCCATCTACCATCAAAGAAAGTGTAGAATCTTCACAATTAGCACATGTAACTAAGTCATTAATAGCATCTGGATCTAAATCTGAAATTGATTTTCCACAGAGATTACAATTTATAGAAGTTTTGTCTTGTTTTGCTGCCACTGTAACTTTTTGCATAGTATCATCACTAATAGTATTCTCACTAGTATCAACTTGTATCTGTTTTATACCTGTATGTTTATAATTTTTCTGATGACCATTTAATCTAGACCGTTTTGTAAATATTTTCCCACATTCTATGCAAATATAACGTTGTAAACTTTTGTGTGCGTGAAAATAATGGTCCCATAATAAATTCTCACTACTTGCTTCCTTATCACATACAGTACATTCATACTTACATATTTTTCCTACTTTGTGTCTCTCCATATGAAACTCATACTTCAGTCGTGAAAGATAACGTGCCCCACATAGTCTGCATACATACTTTAAAGAGGGTGTATACACTTCTGTAGAATTATAGTCATAATTTTCTACATTTTCATTAAATACATATGTTTTTTCCAACTTTTGTATTTTTGATGTTACAATAGAATGATCATATGAAATAAGTTCATGTTTTCTTTTTCTATTTCTTTGTATCTCACTTTTTAAAGTTTGTTCGTCACATAATACCTCCTTATAACTGATATCATCATTTTGTTCTAACACAGGCAATGCCAAACTTACTTGGCTTGTCATGTTTTCACAAATTTCTGAACTTTTTGTATCATTTTCATTATTCAAATTTATATTGTTTTTCTTGGTATTATCAAAGTCCAACATATTTTTATGTATTTGTATACTTTTTTCCCTCATAGGATGATCTTTATCAGAATGATTTACCATAGCTAAGGAAATTTGGAAGGTATAATCACAGCCTTGTGAATTATTGACTAATAAAATCATTAAACCTACATTACAGTTTGGACATGTATATACAGCATCACTATGAATTTTTGAAAACTCAGATACTTCTTTGGACAAATCAAAAAAAGTTTTTATTTTTGTTGTACTGTCTAATGTTTTTGAATGCTCCACTACATCTTGCACAAATTTGTAGTAAAGAATAATTTTATCGTAGCATGGCAAGCATATGTATTTTGAACCATTATCATCGATAGATATCTGGAACAATCATTCAAAGTAACATTAATTTAGAATGTTTTCTTATTCTCATCTCTAGTATATAATGTTTATTAATATACAATAGATGCTTTAAAATATTTGATTATAACAATCCTTTTGTTAGATGAAATTTGCAAATGTTAGAAAACAATGGTTACTTTAATTTCTATTGCGTATATTCACATACTGAAATTGGTAAAATCTCTTTTATTTTTTGCATCAAATCAGCTGATCCTTCAAAGATATCTTTGCATTTTCCCTCCAAGAGATTTTTGCCACACAAACGACATATTAATGCATCTTCTAGTGCATCCATTATTGAATCTCTGTAAAATTAATTGTGTAAGTCGAGTTATGCAGTACAAACATTAATTTCATGCATTGACTTCATTAATGCTTTTTTTAATTAATGCACTATTGGGTACCGTAATTATATTCTATAATGCTAAACTTACACATAATTTTAACTATTCGTTTTTTTGAGGTTATCATACCTCTGCATAAGAACAGTTACAAATGCAGAATACCTATATTAATCAAAATCAAAACATACTCGCTAACATGAAAGATACATAGCTTACATATTTATATTTTTTAGAAATGGTTTTGATATCATTTAGAACTGAAAAAATAGCTCATTAACCTCAAACATTTACATCCCACATCATTGAATGTTATGTTCTTTAAATTATATGGTAATAAGTTACATGATCTTCATCTTTTATGAATGACGTTTACTCTAGTCTCTACTTGAGTATATGCTTTTAATTCTAGTCGTGTCGAATAAGTTTTTATTTGAGCCAATGAATATACGTTTTTGAACGAAAGCAGTTTACATGAAAAGAAAGACTTTAAGTTAGTTTTCATAGCGTCTGTATGTGTTTACTTGTACTATAGATGCTGCACATATTATACAAATATATTTACATGTTACAAAGCCGGATAAATGACTGAAAGAAGATGAAAGCGTGTCAATGAAATGTATTCATATTACATATTAATTTTATGATGAAGTACTTAATAACAACAAGAAATGGATAGACAAAAAAGTATGCTTTGTATTTTTGTCATTTTTCTTTATATGAAAGGATGCACTTTAGCGATTTAAATAATTACAGATTATTCAAATTGCACTCCATATACAATTATTTTATTGTTTTATGTGCAATGTAATTCAACGTGAAAGAATACAAATTTTAAATCAAAATGTTGCACGAAGTATTGTTGTCACTATGGGGATGTTCGACCAATGCTTTACAAATATTGGAAACAGATGTAAAACTTCAAATTCTATTTACTACTTTACATCATTTTTATATATGTATTACTTAAGTTTCTTATTTCTTTTTAGACTATAGACCTCGAAAAATATTTACATCCTGGGGAACGTGCATTACTTAAAAAAATATTGGATATAGTTGAAGAATGCAATATTATCAGAAACTTTATCCAAGAATGTACTACATCACATATCTCAAAATCCAGTGATGGTAAAAAAAACTTCCAATTAGTTTCATTAAATTTTATTAAATGGAATACTTATACTTTACCTTTATTGTTAATACCAATTTATATATATTATAGAAATACAAAGTATACCTCAAGGTCTATACTTACAAGCTCTTTGTGAAGGAATGGATCAAGCTTTGGAACCATTTCGTGAGGAAATTGTGGATTTAGAAAATACAGTCCTTCGTGATAGCTATACTCCATTATCATTAATTCTTTGCCGTGTCCAAAAATACATATGTTTATTTTCTGTATTAAATTCTATCATACGAGAGGTGAATATATGAATTAAAACATAATGTAACAACAATATTTATGCTTTTGTTTTATTTTAGATTCGCACCCAAAAGATTCATGGTTGTAAACTACTACAATGTTTACATCAAAATATGCATACTGGTATTCCTGAAGTAAAGTTAGCTTTAGAAAAGTACGTATTCTTTATAATTTTGTATTACATTTACATATAAATATTTTCTACAATTGACATTTAATAAATTTTTCATTATTCAGAATGGCTTGTTGTATACATATAGTTTTCTACAAACACTTAACAAGTTGGCTTTTGTATGGTCATTTAGAAGATATATATAATGAGTTTTTCATTCAGAAGATATCAGATGGACAAAACAGCTTGATATTAGCAGAGAACAAAAATAATATTGTTGAAACTGTAAATGCAAAGTTTACAGCAGATATGTGGGATTATGACATTCAAATAGATTTACTCCCCTCTTACATCAGACCATCACTAGCATCCAAAATTTTAACTATAGGACAAACTGTCATAATGTTTGGAAATGACCCAAGACAGAAAAAAGGTAACTATCAAACATTTTACATTTTAGAAAATATAAGTGCTAACAATATTGTTTATTTGCTTACAGATTTTGCTGTAGTTAATCAGACAGAAAGTTCTATATGGGGAGACAAAGAATATGAATATTTTCGTAAACTTCAGAATCTTCAAAAGAAACCTATTTTTAATATTGTTGAATTTGAACGTACAATTGATGAATTAAAACAATGTATAACTGAACTTTTATGGCGGGTAGCTGTTGAAGAAGCACAACTTGTGCAACAACTTAAATTAGTGAAAGACTTTTTTCTTATGGGAAGGGGCGATTTATTCCTTGAATTTATTAGACTTACTGCACATATATTGAATAAATGTCCAACAAATCATACTTCTAGAGATATCAATTTAGCATTTCAAATAGCATTAAGAAAGATGCATTTGAATGATGAAAATGCTATGGATAGCTTTAATTTTATAGTGCCAGTTCCAGTTGAAGAAAATGAAGACATTGAAATAGAAGGTGCTGAGTTTACCGAAAAAGAACGCGAAGATCCTATTGGTAAGAACTTATCAAAAATGATAAATATACCTGTAATTATGTCAATTGATATTACCATTAATATTCATTAAATAACTACAGAAAGACGTGGATGGGGCGTGATTAGTTTGAAATATAAAGTCATATGGCCTTTACATTTATTATTTAGTCCAACTGCTTTAAACGATTATAATACGTTATTCCGATTTTTACTAAGGGTTAAAAAAACACAAATTGATTTATGGAATCTCTGGAGTGAACATATGTATTATAAAAATATGTAAGATATAATTATTTTATATCTCAGTAAGATAATACAGTTTCAACATTGATAATTTCTTTCTTTTATTTCAGTGATATTGGTGTAATTCAATTGAGAAATAATTTGATCTTTATTATTGATAATTTGCAATATTATTTGCAAGTGGATGTATTAGAAAGCCAATATACAATAATGGAAACAAATATGAAAAATACCCGAAATTTTGAAGATGTACAAAAAGCACATTCTATTTTTTTAGCAAATGTAATGTCACAAACATTTTTACTAGGAAGTTCATCAGAACGAAAAAATCCTGTACGGTATACTTCCAATGTCTTTATAGTAAATAGATCATACAAATTATCATGTATATAAAGTTATTTATTTATTAAATATTTTTGAATAGGTGAATAAATTAATAAAGCTTTTACTACGACTTTGTGATGATTTTATCTTACAAGCATCAATGTGGAAAGTGGGAAACTTACTTTTAACGGAAAAGGAAGAACTTAAAACATTATCTGATACTCTTGAAAGTTTAATGAATTGGTTGACTAAAACATTAAATAGAGTTCGTGCACAACCTAGTGGTGAGCACTTAGCTCAATTATTACTGAGATTAGACTTTAATCGGTGGTTTAGTAAGAAAATGTGAACAAAACTTATTTTAAATATTCCATGTAAGTGGTTAATGGAAGTATGTATAGTAATATTTTATTTAAAAATTAAATATTTTTCATTTATTCCTCAAATAAGTATTTTTGTTGTGTTTACTTTTTTTACATCTTCTAGTAGGTACATGACTAATTTTTCTGGAATTGAAAATATCTCTATTCACTGATTTCTTTATAAAAAATGTATAAAGTGCGATAATTATAACGAATCCAATGTCTTCTGTAATGAATCTAGGTATGTAAAAAAAATAGAAACAATTTTTTATATTTCTTTATTCATTGAAAATAAATTTTGTTTAATATACTAATTATAAATATTTGTATTTAATTTTTTTTTATTCTTTTGAAATAGTAGGTTGTGGCGTATTTTTTACTTACGTATAAATAAATAACAGAACTAACTGTTATAGTACAATTGATAGTATAAGTTACTCTTATCTATTTAATAAAATTTCAATATATGTATAAAAGCAATATATACATATTTATTAAATATTAATTATTAATTATATATAATTTTTAAAAAAATTTATAATTTTAAATATTTTAGTTTCATTTTTTCAAATGTTTCAAAGCAATAACGTTACTAATACAAGTATTTAGATTTTAAGCAAAAAATATGTAATATTTTAATCACTGTCATCATTGTAGTCATCATCTGTGTACCCACATTGACTATTAACATGATGTTGATTTAATTGTATTAGATTCTTAATTGAGAGCTCAGAAGATAATTGTTCAGCAAGTAAACCATCCTTATTTTTTATTGTAGAGTCTGCGCCATTTTGTAATAATAAATTTACTATATCCGTATGTCCACGGCTTGCTGCTACATGTAGTGGAGTTTCACCCAATTTATTCTGTAAGGAAAATGTATACAGGAGTAACAGATATTACGAAAACAATTGTACTACACTCTACTTACCTGAATGTTAATTACAGAGTTTGGTATATTTAAAAGTTCTTTTACACAATCTAAGTGACCTGCATGTACAGCCCAATATAGTGCAGTATTACCCATTGAATCTAAACCTGTACCAGAAACTCCTTGTTTTATATATTCCTTCAATGATGAAAGATTTCCACGTCTTGCAGCATCATGTAGTGGTAATACAATTTCTTCAGTTTGTTCTTCAACTACAATTAAATAAAATTCATTTACAAAATAGTATGGTGTAAAATTAATTTGCATTTTTAAGTCTGTAGTTACCATAGTTAGCTGGTACAAGACCCTCTTTGTTTCCACATTTTGCTCTCCACCAATTAGGTTCTACATCTTTGTCATAAACGTAAAGAAGTTCACCTTCATCAAAGGAAAGTTCATCTGCCTAGAATATTAAAAAATGATTGTTGTAATCATCATAGAACTAATTGTAACTTTGATAAACAAACACACTTACATTTTGTGCTGTATATTTATATAATGCTCGTACAACTTTAACTTTCCCTTAAACAATAGAATAAATTAAATATAAAAAATTAATATTGAAATGTATACTTATTATTGATTGATAAAGAAATATAATAGATACAAGGGAAAGGTATGAAACACTTACAAATGTTACGCTGACAGTTACTATGCGTTAATGCATAAACGTTTATTAAATTATTTTCAAGTTATTAACGTGTATATTACTAATAAAGTTTTCATATTTAGTTGTATAAATATATAATATATTTTATTAATATAAAAGAATTCAACATCATGTTTCTTTTTTTCAAATAACTTATTTATACAAAACAGAACATATAAAAACATATGTATTGTAATATTTGACACAAATATAGGACATAATTATATTACATTAAATAACTTTAATAAGTACAAGTGGTATTAACAATGTAATTTTCATTTTATACTATTTACCAGGTTTCCAAATACTTTTGGGTGGTGCAGGTGTTTGCACAGGCACATTCATTATGGTAGACATGCTTATAATAATGATAATAATGATTCCATGTGAACACGAATACTGTTCACAGTTATGCATAGCCAATATTTCATGTCAGGTTATAATCTTAAAAAATATGTACAGACATATTGTACAAAATTATACTTTCTTTTTTGCAACCTTCATAAATAACGCCATATCTACGAAATAGAAGATGTCAAATTAATTTTGATTTTCATCTTATACGAAAGTTATAAGCACAAAAAAAATTTTTTAAATATTCTATATAAAATCTTTTACATGTTTTAGTATCATTAATGAAGTTAGAGTAAATACTATAATCATGTTTTGATAGAATTAGTACATATATTAATATAATATTTAATAAATACTTACTAAAAAATACAACTAAAACAAATACTATCATGACCCACATCCAACATCGCCAATGAGATGTAGTGTGGTCTTGAAGTTTTAATGATTCTGTTTTTAATTTACTTGTATTGACATCAGTTAAATTATTGGATTTATCAAGTAATAAAATATCTTTCTTTATAATAGCATTTGCTGCCAAAGCGTGTTCCTTCATACTACTGGTCATTGATAGCATATTTTCTGCAATTTTCTCTTGAATGTTTCTGTTGTATTTTAACAATGCATCTAAATCATCATCTTGCATATTTGTAGTAGATAGTCTTTGTCGTATACCATCTTCCAACAATCCTATAAAAAATAGACTGTCACTGAACTAATACCAATGTACTTTGAATGAAATAAGATCTATTTACCCTTATCAGTGTGAAACAATTCTGTTCTTAATTCTTTATTGTATTTTGCTGAAGTTTTCTGATGTATTTGTGTTGTTATATTTGCACCCAGTGAATCATTAAACGTAAAATTTTTTGACAGCATTTGTACTGCAACTACTTTATCCACTGGATTTGTGAGTTTTGTTGTATTTATAAGCCCTTTTAAAAAGTCTATTCTCTTAATATAGCCTGTCATGGTATCTTTAGATGGTTTACTAAAAAAATAAAGAATTATAATATTAATTCTCATTAATATAGTTTATAAGTAATAATACTGAACATTACCTTGGTAATGTTTGCAATTGTTTTATCATATCATCAAGGGCCAGAACATACTGAAATAATTAATATTTTCATACAAAATAAATTCTTTTAAGTCCAAAAAAAAATGCAAATAATACATAAACTTTTCAGTGCTTCAACCTTTTCCAATTTCCAGTCTTTGTGAGGATCATCTTTGGCCATCAATTCACATCTTGCTAAAAGTCGCCTAATATTAATTTCTTCTCTGGTCATCGAATTCATTTTATAATATTTATATCAAGACAGCTTCAAATTTCAACTAGTATTACACATCAAACGATTAACGTGTGTGGTAAACATACATATATTCTTTTCGCAGTGTCACCTTTTTCTGTAGAGTTATTTGTTCCAAAATTCTGTTAAAAATTTTATTAAAATTCAAAATTGGAAACTATTTGTAATACGTATATACTAACAAATATATGCAAATTAATGACAAAAATATCGCAGATTTTATATCCCATATGTTTACGAAAATTTATGCATATACATCAAGTTTTTTCATACGATATGAATTTTCTAGGGAATCATATCTACCTATATCTTTATTGTACACGTATGTAATGTGTTTCCATTATCTTTATCAAATGTAGTAAATGTGTTAAGTTTAAGAATTTGTTAATAATAATATGCAACGAACGTTATAATTATTTAGTGCACACAATTTTGAAACGTATGAAATGAGTATTAAACACTAAGAATGATTAACTCTTGCACGTTTTAAATATACCGCTATAATTTCATCACTAGATGATAACGTTTATTGTGACTCAATTTTTTTCTATTATCTTCACAATCCATTTTTTTCATTTACTCGCAACTAACTAGATTCATGGAGAGACTGTTTATTACGATTATGTATAAATAGTGAGCCGATTGAATGAATGTGCGCTATATCTTGTAAGTTGCGTATGTACAAATTTCGCATGAACGCGTGGAATCTGTGAAAGAATTTAATTGGAGTTTCACAACGCGTTAATATAGATACGGCAAGGGAATACGATAGTCATAGATAACGATTGACGTTGGCATTCATCATTTGGGGGGGCCGATCCCAAGTGCATTCTCGGCAGATTGACAGAATTGCTAAGATGGCTGATATTAAAGAATCTCCGCCGCTATTTGACACCAACGAAGCGAAAGTCGACGATTTGGATGACGACGATGAGGATATTTTCGCGTCAGCTGTACAGGTACTTTTCTTATTATTACTAACGTGTATGTAACAATTCGTAACCTAAGCACCACTTTTCGTGAATCATTTGTTTTTACAATGGGTGTAATATTTATGTACGATTGTTATCAGGAAACGATTGATTTGTGTGGGTGATTGCTTTGTCATCATTAAGGAATTGAAATTAAATGAATTATTATTTAAATGCAGGATCAGAGCCAATTGGAAGATTCATCTCCTTATAATGGAGTCTCAACGATTCAAACAGAACTACCCAAGTTAACATTGCGAGATGCACCAGAAGAAAATTCATTTTCATCTGTGTCTAGTCCTGTACCAGGACCTTTGAGCCCTCCACTTGGACCAATGGGTAGTGACATAGGCGATCTTCATGATGTTCCAATAAATGATAATGCAGATGCCCTTCCAACAAATATTATACAGACACAATCAGTAGACACGGTATATTTTAAATTACTATATCGTTAATGAAAATTTAAAATTTATATTGTACTGTAACATTTATTTGCAGGTTCCAGCAGATTCATCTGATGTTTTCTTAAAAATTACTGTTACTTCTCCTCAGAAAATAGGAGATGGTATGGGTGCTTATGTTGCTTATAGGGTTGAAACAAAAACAAATATGCCAATATTTAGAAAGCGAAATTTTAGCGTTATTAGACGTTTCAGTGATTTCCTTGGCCTTCATGATAAATTAACAGATAAATATCTTAGAAATGGCAGAATAATTCCTCCTGCTCCAGAGAAAAGCGTTATTGGTACTGATTATCTTCTCATATCTACGTTTTTTTTATCGTTTTTCTTGGTAAATTAAACAGAATGTTTGCATAATTAGGAACAACAAAAATTAAAATGTCGGGTGATAAGAGCCAGGAACAGAACTCCAGTTCTACAGAATTTATCGAAAAGCGAAGGGCGGCACTTGAAAGATACTTAAACAGAACTGCAGCTCATCCAGTGCTCAGCGTTGATCCTGACTTTAGGGAATTCTTAGAAGCGGGTAATTTATAATACTTTCCTCTTAAATGTGACTGTATTAATAAACTTATGTATTTTGTCAACAGATATGGAGTTACCTAAAGCTACCAATACCTCTGCTCTCAGTGGTAAAGGAGTAATGAGGCTCTTTAATAAAGTTGGGGAAACTGTGAACAAGATAACATACAAAATGGATGAAACTGATAAAGTAATATATATAAATTAAAATAAAACTCTAGAACTGAATTCAGATTGGGTTGGGAATTTTTCTTGGTATTGAATTAGTATTGCGAAAGTTTGCAATGTTTTGGTGCTGGGGATTTCGTGATTTCGGGTATCTGAAGTCATTAGTAGCCGAACATTCTTATATTCACATTACATGTGTTATATTTTTTTTCTGTTAATGTAAATAGATATAATACGTTTCATTTTTTTACTTTACAGTGGTTTGAAGAGAAGACGTCGCAAATTGATTCCCTGGATGTTCAATTGCGTGCATTACATTCTGCTGTCGAAACTTTAACTAATCAAAGAAGAGAGTTGGCAACGTGTACTGGTGCAACTGCAAGATCTATTGCAGTTCTTGGTAATGGTGAACCAGGTGCATCTCTTGGAAGGGCATTAGCTCAGCTGGCTGAGACTTTAGAGAAAGTAGAAGTGATTAGAAGAGCACAAAGCAACAGCGATCTTTACCAATTTGGGGAAATGTTAAGAGATTACGTCGCACTTATTGGAGCAATTAAGGTTTGTAGTTAACTTAAATCTCAGTTTAGTGCTCATATTTAAAATAATATTCATTTTAGGATGTATTCCATGAACGAGTGAAAGTTTTTCAAAATTGGCAACATGCTCAAATGATGTTAAACAAAAAACGGGAACAGAAAGCGAGACTGGAACAATCCGGTAGGACCGATAAAACAAGTCAAGCTGCTACTGAAGTTATAGAATGGGAGGCAAAAGTTGATAGAGGGCAAGAAGAATTTGACAATATATCGAAAGTGATTAAAAAAGAAGTCGAACGATTTGAATTAGTGAGGGTGGAAGATTTTAAAAAGCAGTTAACAGAATATTTGGAATCCATGTTGCAATACCAAAACCAACTTATAAAATATTGGGAGAGTTTTTTACCCGAAGCACGAGCAGTTGCATGAACATTCCAAAAGTAATATTGAAACATTTTTTAATACAAGAAAAAAGATCCACAAAGATAACTAATTTCCGTGCATGTTTCGGAATATATTTCTAAATGATGAATAATACGAACTGCGTATATTTATTGACTTGCATTACTAAAAATATTCGGGAGGAACATCGAATAAAATATTGCTATATGCAAGCAACCAAAACTTTGGTAAACAGTAATTTTGGAATACTGCCATTGCTTTTACAAATTCAAAAGTAACAAAAAATAATGATACAGTTTATTCAAACTTCTAGATGTTCATTTTATGCCAAGTCTCTCTAAGTGTATTCATGCGTTCATCGTCTTCTTACTATTAGCTTATGTTAGAAGTATATAACACATATTACGGTTTGTTAAGAAATGTTATACATAAATAATAAATATTCATTAAGATTGTATAAATAGAGAGCATTAAATATCTATTTGTTGAAAGAATGTCTAATGATATAATTAGCGTTATTGATTAAATTTATGATTTTCATATTATTTTTAAAATAGAAAGTAAGCATTCCAATTAAAATTTCTATTAAATACTATGCAATTAATATTACATATTTCTATAAAATTATGGGATATACTATCATATTTTTTTACATGTTAAAAAATTATCTATAAACTATAATAAAA
Source organism: Calliopsis andreniformis (assembly GCF_051401765.1). NCBI lineage: Eukaryota > Metazoa > Arthropoda > Insecta > Hymenoptera > Andrenidae > Calliopsis > Calliopsis andreniformis. The sequence goes on from NC_135066.1 coordinate 15,827,183, forward strand.
TCAGATCGTCAAATGTATTTATCCCTATTTTATTTATCAAAGATACCTGATTGGACTTAACTATAACGTATAATTATACAGGTTCTTCCATTTAGAATGATTCTAGAGTGACCCCCCTTCGCCGATATTTAAATGAATTCCGCTCGATTGTCACGCGATTGTCACGCGATTATCACGTAGTAGCCCATTTGAAAAATGTTTGAAAAAATATTTTATCTTTTACTTTTCTTTATTTGTACAAAAAAAGTATAACTGCTAAAAAACAATATTGGAATGTATAAATGTATCTTATAAAATTTGTTATCAAAAGCAGTATAAAATGTTTAAACAATTTTAACAGTCCTTTATACTACATTTAACTAAAACTCGATATTTTAAATTTCCATTTCATCAGTACACAGGTAACTATAGATACTAAAACCTATTATTACCTTGACTGTATACTTCTTAATCAGAATTCAGTATTCTGTATTTGTAATTAAATAAAACATTGTTTAACTCTCCTATAATACTGTAGAGTATCAGTTATGCTAGAGTATTTATTTCTGAATTATTTTCTTCACTTGTTGGAGCTGACAATTTCTCCTCATATTTTTCTCCAAATGTAGAATCAATGTTTTTAATTGACAAAAGTAAAGAATCCTTTTCCTGCTGAGACCAATGAGAGCTCCATTCTCTAAACAGTTTTACACGACATCGAAATAAAGTCAGGGGTCTGTCAGAACTTTCTGTGTACCCCAAATTTTTCATTTTGGAGACAAGGTCTGAGGGTCCACACTGTTCCAGAAGTACATCCAAGAAATCACTTCTTTGCATTTCTGACCATTCTTGAAACCATCCTATTACATAGCGTAATTGAGTCTCATTCGACAGCATGTAAGACATGTTTCACCTTTAAAAATAGAAATGACACTACTAATTAAATATTACACATAATATAAAAATTGTATGTGTTATTAAAAAAATGATAATTAGCAAACAGTAAAACACTGTCGAAACATTACACATGCAACAGTGTAACAATATACAATAATTGCAATAAAAGACATTCACGTTTACCGATCACGTACTCCCTTATAGACAATAAAACTTTAATTTGTTTACTCTCAATTTATTGCTCTTAAAGTTTTAAACGTCACAAAAGTAAAGCAAGTTGTTGTTCAAAAAGGAATAACATGGAAAATTGACTACATCATATACAGGGTGATCAATTTAACTGGAAATCCTCTAATGAGTGTTGGCAGCATTTCCAATGCTACAGCATTTACAATAAATGCTGCCAACAGTTGAAGGATCTCCAGTTAAACTGATCACCCTGTAGTATGGATGTAATTCCTACATCCATGGTATCGACCCATTCATGTGTACCATGCAACGTGTCAGTGGTCATGAACAAAATTAGGTTATCAATTATTTACTGTGCTTAATTGTCGCCAACGCTAACAAAATCCGTGGACGAATTTTCGTTCTTATTTATATGCGTGTTTTGCATACGTGGCAGGATTTACCGCCAATCAGAAAACGCGAGTTTTGATAGGCGTGGCTTCGAACACGTATACTTGCTCCTACGTCCGGCCGCCATAATTCTTCAGAAGAGATCGTCGTGCGTGAATTCTTCTCGTGATTTTCTGTAGACAAACACAGTGCGCTGTTTGTTCCACGTCCACGGAAGAAACCAGTCCACTGGAACTATTCTCGGTGAGTAGCGTTGAGCCTAGTGGATTTGCTGGTTCCATTGATTTATTGTTATCGTTAATAGGAGAGAAATCATTTTGCCGGTTCTACTGATTCATAATTTAACAATGAGAAATTTGGTTCATCTCCAACGATTGTGTCAATGATCCACTTGTCATCCATATGTTGTTTTCGTCGCGTTTTTTCTCAGAACTTTCACCTGAGAAATTACGCTATTGTACATTACTTTGTGCTACATTCCTACACGCTACAGTCCCGCAGCACGTACACGAACGTTCCATGAAATAATATTTTTATATCTTTGGAATTAGTCGACTATACACGTTTCAATGAATTAAAGAATATACTTTTGTTTACTGTCTACATCATCAATCAATCATATTTTATGTATTGACAGTCCCTTTTGGCGAAAAAGGAGTCACTTTGAGAAATTATAATTACTCCAAGTTTAGAGTAAGAACTACATAAAGCAAGAAAGAATATAGAATTTTATGTAGTGTGTGAATGAATATTTCTTTCATTATAAATGTAATGTAGTTTAGAAAAATATATTTTGTATAAAATTATGCTGTTTGTGGTAAATAATGATAAAGATACTTTGCTTTGACAGATAGACAAAAATAGGCGAAATGGATGTCCAGACAGGATTGGTTTATATAGCAGTGGTAGTTATATCTGCAGCAGTTATTGTTCTCGTATCAATGTTTGGTATAAAAGAGAAGTCTTATGAAGAAGCAATAGCAGAACAGAGAAAACTTCCTGATGATCTGTTATTGGGTATGTAAGGATAAACTTTTATGTTATATAAGAATGCTATGTGTTGTGGATTCATTAATATAAAAGTGTGTGTATTGGTATTATTTGTAGGGAAGAAGGATAAAAGTAAAGAGAAGAAGCATAAAAATAAGGCTGGAAAAAAGGTGAAAGAAAAGAAGGAAGAAAAAGAAGAAAAAGATGATAAGGAAGAGAAACCAGAACATGTTCAGTTTGAAGAAAATCCTCAAATATTGCCTTTAGAACCATTACTACGGGTAAGTATATTCATTAAATTTATGACTTTTATTTGAAACACTTGGTACATACAAAATATTTCTGTAAAAAATTATCTTCAGTTTTAGTAAAATGTATTATTTTTGGTAAAAAACACGAAGCATTTATAATTGTTTAGAATTACTAAATGCAAATTTTTTTGAAAATCATGTTGCATTTGGCATGAATTATAATATAAGCAAAATTCTTATGTCATAAAATTAAAAATAATAAAAGAATGATTGGTAGAATTCTAAGTAAAATTTTAATCAAGATAACTACACATTAGTTCCTTAAAAGATTTTATTATATTATTTAAATTTTATCAATATGCTTTACTTGTGCATTATATAATTATATAAACTGTTCAATTTATTTTATAAGTGCTTGTTGCATGTCAAATAATTAAGTGTTAGTAATTGTTAGATAACTACAAAAATGAACATAAATACATATGCATCTTTTGATTCTTATGTTTCCATACATTTCATGCATGAAATATGGTATGTTCACGTATTATATATCACATTTATCTGTCATTTAGGATCTTTCTATTCATGAAGTATCATGTTTCAGTCTGGGAGTTACAGTTTATAAAGACTAATTGTAACGCATTAGTATAACTTCTTAATAACATATTATATTACCTTCTATTTAAAGTATATTATTACATTTGAACTAATACAATTAATTTATGTGGTTTAAAATAATGCTTACATATTTAACTGTTAAAGTCTTTTTTAATAAGTCAAATATTTATTTTTGTCCTTTGTTAGTAGTTGTGTTGTTATTTTGTTTTTGTTGTCAATTATCATACTGTGTTGAAAAGTATCAATTAATGCAAAAATACCTGCACACTCCTATATCAATGTAAAAATTTAATTAACAATGTTTTCCCTATTTAAATGCTATATAATGGTATTCCATATTAAGATTTAGATACATTATATTGAAATGGACATTTTTTTCTTCTTAACAGTAAAAGTGTTATCTTAAATTTTTAGACAATTTCAAGATCAACCATGAAATCAAAAACTAAAAACAGAAAAATTGTATAATTCTGTGATTTTCACTTGTTACATGTACATATATTATAGTAACTCACATTTTTAAATATCTTTATGACACTTTTTTTTACATAATATTTATTTATATATTGTATGTTTTAAATGTATTTGAGGGAATTAAAGTCATGCCATGGTAAGCTGATTGAAATTAATAATAGGCATTATGTGATAGTTTTAATGAAATATGTATTGTAAACGTTTTAGTGTTATTCATGAATAACCTGAATAAATATTTAATATAGTATATGAAATTAGAATTAAAGGTCTCTAGTTTCATTGAAAATAATTTAAATTAAGTGAAACTTGAATTTTCATACATGGACCATTGATAAACAGTATAGAACTTCAAGATTAATTTCTATAAATAACTGTTCCGCACATTATGATATTATCTTATTTTTACTGCTACTTTATCATATAGATTAAAACCGAGTAGAGCAACAAAAAGAATGTAATATTTTGCTTAATCGGAGTTTCTTACTTGTAATCAAAGTTTTCTTTTTTGAAAATTTTGGTTACATATTTATGATATTCTCTTATTAACAAATAAAACTTAAATATTAAAAATATAACATATTTTTGTGTCGAAACACTATAATGTAGAAATTAATTAATTAATGATGCAGTGGGTTTATCAATTTCAGGTATACATGTTTAGGAAGAAATAGAAATAAATTCAGTTTAAAGGTGAAGAACAAATCATTGATATTTATATACAAACAAAGTAAAAGATTTTAGTTATCATTTTGTATACATAAAAGTAACTATATATAGTATAATACTACAAACTAATTATTTATAGTAAAGTACTGTAAAAACTTTAATTTTTCATTGTTCATTGATCTTAATTTTATGTTGGAGTAAAAATAATTTTATATGTCCATTATAATATAATGTAAAATAACGTGTATCACTATAGATACGAAATCTTTTTTTCTACTTTTAATATATTCATCACATGGGAAACATTCTATATGTACATTGAAATCATAGGAGGGTAGCAAAGGCAGTAAGAAGAAAAGCAAGTTTGAAAAGGTAAAGCCAATTCTTGTAAATAAAGATGAACCATTGGTTATTGTGACTGAATTAAGTCCTTCACAACCTCCCTCGGAAGGGGCTAATCATTTTGACCTCATTCAACCAAAGGACGACCTCGAACTCATACGGAGTCATAGTGTGAGTGAATTGCTTTTGGTAGAATTATTTACCTCATATGCATTTCATTCACTTTTCATAGTTTGCATAACATGGTGCTTGTATAACACAAAAATTACATCTTTAATCATTGTTAATGCTTATTCAATCTCAGTAAACCATTTTCTTAAGTTTATGTATGTTTCTGACTTTGTAGCTAATAATATAATATGCTTGAATTTAAAATAATGAAGAAATTTGGTAAGCAAAAGAATAAAAATTAAGCTTCAGATTCCTGGCATACATACCCAAAGTTTTCTTTTATGATATTTTTCAGTTGAAAATTTATTTTGGTATATAATTACTTTGTATTATTTTTTTTTCTTTTATTTTTATTTCTATATCATTTGTGTACCTTTAACAAGTAATATAATACAAAATTAACTATTGTGTATTTAGTGTTGAAATTCTTTGTTTAAACTGAAAATTTTCATTTAAATTAAATTTGTCATTGTTTTCTTCTTAAAATAGAAGGAAAATTTACAACAAATCAATCAATCTGAGCCAGTCAATAATAAGTCTCCAAAGGAAACTCCAACAAAGTCAAAGAAGAATTCAAAGGATTCTGTGAAAAAGAAAGATGAAAATATTAAGGAAGAGAAAAAAGAAACAACTATTAACGTTAATGCAGCACCAGTTATTAACAAGGATTCTACTAAGGAAACAAAAGAAGTTAAAGAACAAAAGGAAACTCCACTCAAAGAGACAAAAGAAATAGTAAAAGAAACTGTATCTTCTACTCAAGTTCCAAATAAAGAATCCAAGAAGACAAAGAAGAGGAATGATATTCTAGCTCAAATAGGTAAGTTATAATATTACTACTTTTTTTATAATACTGCTATGTTTCTTATGAGTCCAATTTTAGAATTTTAATTTTTTTAATTCATTTCTACAAAAAATTAATTTGTCACAATGCTACAAAAAAGAATTTTTATATGCATATGAGTAAATTAGTAAGATTAAGTATGTATACTTTGTTGAGTGTCTAGATACAAGATATCTACCCTCAGCCACAAGCAAATTCTCTTGAAGTGCTTTGGAATGTGGCTGAGGTAGAGTCAGTTCCCCTTCTCTCTTTACAGGCCAATGCCCTTACTGTTACTATCAAGGTTATTCCTTTATAAGGAATAATGTAATATGTTTAGCATATGATTTTAAAAAACTTAAATGTTTCCTTCTAATGTTTAATTTTAATATTTCCAATATTTCATTTAATGAAAATATTAATAATATACAATAATATACTTTATTTCAGGTGGAGATAAAGATGCTGTCAATGTATCTCTCTTAATGCCTCTGGTTCAAAAAGCTGAACTTAGCCGTTCCGAGATTCAAATTCTCATTGATCAGCTTTTGAACAAGCAAATGGATAATCCATCAGAACATTCAGAATGGACAGAGGGACGTGCAGATCCTGTTATTAAATTGAAAAAGCAGTTAGCAGAAAAAGAGAAAGCTTTGAATGATGAGCATGAAGCTAATATTGCGTTTCAAAATAAACTGAAAGAATTACGAGCTGAGCTTAATTCGGAGAGATCTAGATTATCTGCTAGTGTAAGACAACTAGAAGAAGCATTAAATGCTAAGGTCACCGAAAGCCAGACTTTACATACGCGTATGCAACACATTTTGGAGAGCCATGCTGCTGAGAAGCAAGGATTTACTAGGCAAATTGAACAGCTGCAAACTAAAGTCAACGAAAACGCTGCGATTATTCTTAAGATGCAAGAAGATCAAGGACAAACTCAGGGTCATTTACAACAAGAATTGATAGCACAACGGAAACAAATGGAAGTTCAGTTTGCGCAAATGAGGGAAAATGAAAATGCACTGAAAGCTCAGCTAGCTCAAAAGCACGTAGAAGTACAGGAACTACAAAGCGAATTGCAGGCAACTTGCGAAAGTAGTACGACTGAAATCGAAATGTTACAGCAACAATTGGGAATTATGCAGGGTCAGTTAATGCATTCGGAAGGTCAGTTACAACATTTCAAGGAAGCTGGTGGTAGATTGCAAGATGTTACTAGACAGCTTGAGGTGAGAAGATCAATATGTAACGTATAAGAAATATTATTTAAATATTACTTACTTTTATATATAAGTTGCTAACATGATATTTATGTTCATTTATGAAGGAATCTCATCGTGCTCATGTCGATTTGGATCACAGATTAAAAAATGCTCATCATCATGAACAGGAACTTCAGAAACAAGTAAACTCGTTGCAGGCAGAATTGAATGCCGTAAAAACAGAAGCTAACGATGCTTCTGCGTTAAAGGCTGAGTTAAATAAAGTTCAGGCTGAGCTGGTAAAATTAAAATCCGAATTATCAGCTTCAATGAACGAAGCTAAATCAGAAGCACTTGAAATTACGGCTCTTAAATTGACATTAGTCAACAAGGAAGAAGAATTAAAGAAATCTCAGGAGGAGCTTAACTCCGTACGAGTTGAATTAAAACAATCTACGGAGAAAGTAACGCAATTGGAAACACAATTAAATGCCGTACAAAAGAAGCTAGATATTACAACAGCCGAGTTTGAAAAAGCAACAGAAAGTCTAAAGAAAGCTCAAGAGGATGTTAGTATGCATCAAAATGAGGTAGAAAAATTAAAAGAAGAACTGAAGCAGGCACAAATCGAATTACAAACTACTTGTGCAAAACTTACACCTGTAAATGAAGCAGCAAATGAAATAAATACTCTGAAATTTGAAATAAATCGATTACAAAGTAATGAGAAGAAAGCAAGTGAAACACAATTGCAGATTACACGATTGCAAGAAGAAAATGAGAGACTTTCTTCACAGGTATTATTTATGCATAAATTAAAAGTACGTTTAACCAGGCAGGTGTATAATTGCCTCATACTGTTTTAGCTAACAAATCTCACAGATTTGCAAAAACAACTTAAACAATTGCAAGAAGAAAATGAATCATTAGCTTCCCAACTAGCAGCAACCACCGAACGACCAGCTGCAGAAGGCCGAGAAAATGGAATTGATGACAATGTTCAAAAGAATGTGCAACTTGTAGAACACGCTAATTTGTACGTAGATGTGCAATTTAAAAACAAAAATGTTATAATTTAACATACTAGATTCTTTTAAATGAATTGTTTTTAAAGGTTGGCCCAAAAGGAGAGTCAACTAAATGCCTTAAAAACAGAGTTAACGCATAAAGAAGCAGAACTTACACAATTAAATGCTCAAGTTGACGCATTAAGACGTGATGTGAATCATCAGTGTAGCCTTGCTGTCCGTTTGAATGATGATTTAGAAGCACAAAGATCTAAAAATAATGTAAGTTACGATATATGAATGACGTAAAAATGCTGTTCACTATTACTCCATACATTACCATCCTAATTAATAGTTTTTAATAACACTATCGTTGGTCAGACTATCGATATATTATTGTAATAAACGATATTTTTGTGCAGACTATATGCATAAGTAAATTCATAATTAAAAGTTAATTCAATATGAACATGTTAGTTGTTAACACAAATTATAGCTTCCGCCAGTTCCAAAACTTTTGTTCTTTATATATTGGTATCTGTGTAATTATTGCTTCCATCACTTTGCCAATTTTTGTCATATTTCAACTGTAAAAAATTAATATCTAATCATTTTTTATTTTCCTAATATTTAAAATACTGATATTCAGCTATAATACATCGATTTTTTTTTCTTTTAATGGTTGGAACAGGAGTTACGTATTAAAAACTGGAAAGTGATGGAAGCTCTTTCTGCCGCCGAATCACGTGCTAAATCTAATAATGGGAAGAACTTTGATGTAAGTCCCCATTTTATCTATTATAATTTTCCCTTTTCAAGTTTCCTTCTTTTTGTTTTTACTATCTTCTGATAATAATTCATAAGATTTAAATGATTGGTCATTTCTCATCTATGATTAGGAAGTTATGCAGAAAGTGAAAGTAGAACAAGAAGAATTAACAAAGGCTTTCTTACAAAGGATATTCCCAGAAATTAAAGTATCTGAAAAATCACACGATCAGTGGCTCTCGACTTTTGAGAAAAAAGTGAACTCGGTTTTAATCGAATTAAAGGACAAAAATATATCTCACGCGCACACAGACTTGGAAAAACAAAATAAAAATTTACAAGACATGGTTTCGCACTATAAACAAATCATTGATGATACAGTAAGTGTTTTATGGACTTCTATTGCTATTGAATACAAGATAAAGTAATACGTTTATTAAAAACAATTATAGGAGGGTATGCTTAACAAACTTCAAAGTCATGTAGAATCAGAAGAAACAAGGTGGGAGTCTCTGCTCCGGCAAAAAGAAAATGAAGTTGCAAGTCTTAGGATTGAGTTAAACGAAGTCATGAATAAGTTAAATTCGAATGAAAAGGTATATTTAAAATGTTTTTGTACAAATCCAAAGTTAAGAAACTTAACAATAAATAGAACAGGCCTTTACGTATGTATTTTACAGTTACAAGATAAAATAACAGAATTGGAAATGAGGCTAAAGGATACTGAGCATCTTAACGAACAAGCTAATGCTGAATTACTTGCACTTAGATCTACTCCAAAATCAGTTTCAAGTGGAATAAATTCTCACGATTTAGCAACGTTGGAAAAGCTTCAAGAGGTAACTAATTTTTTAAACAAAAGTATGAACGCCATATGAGGTGTATGTGAGACAACTAAGTAATCATTTTTCATAGGAAAAAGCGCAATTATCAGAAGAACTTCAAGCAGAATATAGTAACAGGGCAGTGTTAGATGCAGAAATAATTAAGTTACGCTCTGTAATTGCACAACTGCAACAAGAAGTATCACAACTTATGGTATGAACTGTAATTATTATGTTTATATACAAATATATAACAATAATTATTAAAAATTGAATAATAAATTTTATGCATATTAGAGTGAAGTCTCCGGAGGTTGCAGCAGCTCAGAGCAATCAATTTTGAATGGGCCACCAACGTCTGAGTGTTCTAATTCCGAGGTTAGTATACATTGATTTTGTATGTTCCGTGAGTGTTCTAATTAATTTTTGTCCAGTGCCTTTTGTACAAAAACAAATCGTAAAGCTTATATTATAGTTGTGACGATAAATGTTACGGCTATAATGTGAAAACATGAGAAATCATGCAATGCTGCAAAACTCTGACATAATGCATTATTTATAATCAGTTTGTGCAAATAATCACTAACAAAAGGTCTTTGTGTTCTACCACTATTTCACTAAGTATAATAATTGTAAGACAACGGCTGCATATTATAGATATTATTTTGTAAAAAGTCAGTTAGATATTATAAATACTTTTGTAAAAAATAATTGTATATATAAAAAATTGTATGCCTTTCTTTGAACAAAACATGGAATTCATTTCATGAAATATTTTTCTAATTTTTAGCTTAATAAATTGTCTTTTACAGAGTATTATCTATACAGAATCTATTCTGTTTATTAAATAGGCCTTAATGTAGGCAATTAAAATAATTAATTAATGGGGAATAGTAACGGTATTAAATACAGTTAAATTTTATTACACTTTATTTTATCAATATTTGTAGCAAAAGAATCTGAAATCTTACTTTAGGATTCTATGAGTACTACTTTATCGTAACATATGGTATTATTGTTCACACATTATAATCTCATGTTTACAATTAAAGTTACATCTCATATTTAATAATGTTATTCCAAATTATGCAGTAATACTGTATACCATTTTTGTTAAATAATTTAGCATAATAATTAAAATTACAAAAAGTATTCAATAAATTTTTAATAATATATTCCATAAATGTTGAACACAGGGATTAGTTTGCTGATACTATTTGTTAGCAATTGATGTTGCTTTTTATAGATATTTTATACACAGGTCTGTATCTAGAAAAGTGATTATTCAAAGAGTGATATAATGAAATAATACAACGAAAGAAATATTTTCACTATAAAATTAGTAAAATCAGTATAGATTATTAGAAGAAAATAATGAACTGACTTTAAAATAGTTATGTTTTGATATATTTACTAGTTTCTGTGTCAAACAAGAAAATACCTTACATTATTTCTGAGTAAAATTATTGAAGTTGATCACGTTTCTAAGTACTTTAAGAAAAATGTGTGAATTGTTTTAATAATGTTTAAGAAACAAATAATATCAAACGAGTATGTATCAGCAATTTAGTTGTTGTGTATCATTTGATTTTTCAACCATTTTTAATACGACAATTTTGCAAATTTTTTCATTAGTATTTACCATAGAAATTTGATAAATTGTCGTTATATAATGTATAATGTTTGAAGAGTGAAATAATGATATATCTAAAATGCAGCCCCCACTAGCAGCTCAGACTCTGATAGCTGCATTAGAAAATACCCCTCTCAAGAATACAGAGTTCGCAAATTGTTCCGTAACCAAGCCCGTCAATTTGGTTCAGTCTCAACAAGAAATTGACAACAGCCCCCTTACTACAAAATACTCCTCCAAATCTTGTCATATGACAGATCACAACACACAGGCTAGCTGGAATCCGTTGATAGGCCAGCAGAATAAAAAGCACAAGAAAAAAAGGAAGGTAAAATCTTCAAAATTATGAAAGAAGGAAAAACTTTTATTGGTTCTATTACCTATCTATAGGTGTACTTCCATTAGTTTCTGAACTGTGAAATGTTTTTATTTGGGCTCAGTATTACAAAGAATGTTATTTTAATTAATAAACTGCGTATTTCTTCATCTGTTGCTATCATAATTATTACAAAGGAGAAATTAGCTATGTTGAGAACTAAGTTTCAGTTGTCAAGAATGTAAAACAACAGTAATAGTAAGCTTGAGCAATTTTATTCACCTGCATTAGATAATAGCGATAACTACAACTTTTAGTTTCATTTACATATCTTTTTATTATAGTTCTTGTAAAGTGATAACAGTTCCTTGTGATAGCTCGAGTCCTCTATTATAATTCTGTTGCCTACTATTGTTTGAGTAGCCAATATTTTGAAACAGTATTTTGTGGTAGATCTGTTTTAATATTTCAATTTAATTGTTATGTTGTTTACTGTGGCTGTATCCATAAGAGCATTAAGAGTAATCATATTCCAAGTGGCATGTAGCTCTACATAAAATATTGATGAATTTCTGTATATACAAATATCTTTATTAATTTATGAATATGTATATATTTTTCTATATAATATTACAAAGTTTTGTTTAATTCGTTAAAGAGATGATTAAATATTGCGTTTATTCATATGTACGTACTGTTTTTGAAATATTATTTCATAAAAGTGACAACTTATAAATTAAGATTAAAGTCCACATGACAGTGTCCGTAAGTTCGTTATTACACTTCGTTTATGTACGAAATTTACAGTCAATGAAAAGATGGACAGTGAGCAATATTTTTAATATTAAATAAGTAATTTATTTTCTTCATAATTTTTTCTCTTTGGGAAACAAGTATTTGAGCATCTACCTTCATATACATACCTATATGACTTCATATACTCTTTCTTCTTTAATAGAAAAGAACTAGCTTTCTATAAAAATCATTTTTCATTGAAGTCCTTATAATTGTAAGAGAGGATCGTTTAATTGGTAATTTTATTTCAGAAAATTTGATGCAGACTGTAATAACATATTTATCCCTTTGTCCCAGTGTTTGTTTGATAGAAGAAAGAAACATGTTTAATATCGTCTTTGAATATCAATCATTGACACACCACAGGTCATTATAATTCTTCGATAAATGTGAAAATTTGCTTTGACATACAAAGTCTCGTGCTATAATGATGAATAACAATTTTGTTGTTTTGATTGTTCTGACAGTCCACTAAGAAACCCATGGCAAAACGGCGCAGATTCGCAGGTATGCAAACTAAAACATGAGATTCTGAAACTTTTTCTTCTTTTTGAAAGGGTTTGTGATAGGCTGCTGCTAGCAGTTTATGTCAGGTGTTATTATAATAGTTTATTTTTAAATATTCATTTATGTTGCACACATTATTTTTTCTATAATATTAAAGTGTTCATTTTTATTTTATTAGGCACTATTTTTTTATTTGCTTATAATTAGTAGTGTTTTTAGAATCGAAGGAAAACAAATGTGCAATTTATTTGTTGAACAGTACTCAAAGAAACCATATAAAAAGAACGGTTGTGCTTTTCTAAAAAATTAAGCAATACAATAGTTAATTAAAATAGTAGTGAAATTTAAATGTATTTTACTACTTTAAATTTTAAATAGTACCTACATTTTTAACTCAGTATTCATAAAGTATTTCGAATTAGATGTTTTGCGCACGTTATCATTAAATGATAGTATAAACAAAATTTTAGTCATACTTAATCTCTGTATCATACTTGTATATACTTTACTTGTCAGATTCCCCAATTTCTTAGATATATATTTATAAATAATTTTCTATCATTAGCTATTATAATGTGTATGTCCTTTAAGATATGTTGCACAATGTTTAGATCTTGTTAGCTTTATATTTTCATTCATGATCATAATGCATTTTGAATGTCTTGCATCTTGACTGTCCCAGCACATACACAAGGAAATCAATTTTTATATATTTTTTATTTTCAATGACACTGATTTCTAAATATTATAAAAGTAATTGTTAATTTGAACTTATGCTGCAAACTATTGTTGCCTATACCAATGTGAAATACTATAATATATCTTCATTGCATAATTTTAGAGTACATCTGTGACATATGGACAGTAAAGAAGCTAATTAATTCGTCTAATATTGATTATTCACTTATAAAATACGCAGTATTCCTTGTATAGATATAGAAACAATTATAAAGATCAACAAATTGTATAACATTGCCAGTGCAGAAAGGAGTGACGCAGAGACGATGGGTATCAAAGAACATGCATAACTACATGTGGATGAATTTTTATAAACACAAACACTGGGGTAAAGGGCACACCATGAAACTTTTATGTTTGCTCTATTTAATGGATTACATAAGTTTCATCTACATCATTATTTCTTTTTCATACATACGCATTGCTTTCATATATTTTAATTAAGTTTTCTTTACAGATAGTATATGCATTGTTGGATATGAAATAAAATTTTTTTAGCAGTCATGATACGTTTAGTAAGCAACTTGCTTATATTAACAAATCGTATTTCGTATTATCCTGCTGTATTGTTAACTTTATGCTGTTTGAACATTGGTAATTTGATTTCATTTTCTTATTACTTTTTCTGGATATTAGAAATATACATATTGTATTTCAACTTTAAAGATCATTAAAATTTCAAACGGCATAAATATTTTGTATTATGTGCTTACAATTCATACATTTATATATTTTTGCTTGTACTAATTAATTACGTATTTATAATTCGCGTGCAGTTAATATTTTGTGAGCTAATATGAAATAATTAATATAGCTTCTTATACATGTATGGTGGTGGATTTTGTTTAAAATAATTTTACTATGGTGTGCTAATTTATTTATTTATATGTATTGTTTTAGTTACAATTTTGCATAATTCGCATAAATTAATATAAATAAGCAGACAAAACGATTAGAAGCGTATTTTTAGCTTTTTATTTTCCAACAGATACATCCTAATATTCCTCCATAAAATGTAATATTTTTATAAAATTTATATATATATAATTAATAAACATTACTGAGACCACTCAGTAGTTGAAAAAGTTTCATATTATGTATCTGATGGAACAAATATACAAAAGATGATTATTTTCATTTATGTATATTAAGCTTTCATTTAGCTTATTAAATAATAGAAACATAAGTATATTTAATTAATGTATTTTTCAGGGTGGTTCAGGAAAAAAATAACTTCAAAGAACAAGCTGCGCTAATGTAGTATGAAACCAGATGATTCACAAAGGAATTCAAGTGAAATTACATATGCTCTGATGCTATATAGACATAAATAGTAAACTTTGCTACCAAGAAGACTATTATAATGATGAAAATATTATGAATAACGTTTCTTATAAAAAGAATATCATATTTTATTATGTGGAGAAAATATAAATAATGAAACTTGTAGTTATGAATTAAGAAACATTAAAACTGGTGTTTGTCATAGTTACATGATTAAATAGATAAAGATGAACTTAAGAAGATGAATTTAAAAATGACTGAAATTGCGCATTGTAAATTGAAGTTTAATGATTTTTATTGTTTGAATACTTTGTTGTACAAGGCACGTTAATGTATTTATGTTTTTTAAGCATTCGTAGTACTTTATTTAAAGGTCATTAATATACGTGACATCATCGATAGGATAGAAGAATATGTGTATTATTCTTACGAAACGCACGATACTCAAATTATGAATGGCAAAGACAAACACCTTTGTGTAATTCTTATTTGAATGTATAGCAGACACCAGACTTTTAGACAATTTTCATATTGTTAAAGCATTTGTATACAAAGCAAAAATCGTTAATGAATTATGTGCAATAAATAAACATGATTGTGCGATCATGTGTTTGAAAAGAAATATGTAGTATGTTCAATAGGTGATTTTTTAAAAACAACATGAAATTCATAAAGTTAATTTTACGAAATTATGCGCAACTGCAATAAAATATAATACAGTAAAAAAGATATATTGAATAAATATATGATTTAAATAATTTGTAGACAATGAAATTTGAACAATGGAGATAAATTATATATAGTTGGGGCATTTAAGAGCGTTTATTGAAGTTTTTATGTTAGTTTATTTTTAAACCACGTTTTTTATTATAATCTTGCATTACATAACATTTGCCAGATAACTAGAAATACTCTATTTATAATATATTAAATATTTGTTTCCAAAAATATGGTTGTTTCATTTATTTTACAAAAATACGTATGTTTAATAATTATATGCTGGTACTTATTTATACTCTACATTTAATGTAAGACACAGAAGTAGTTAATAAAAAAAAGTTTTATTTGATGTTAAATGCTATGTATATTATAAGTAGACAATATAATTTATACAATTAGGCTTTTAAAATCTGATAAGATAAATGATCATAATTATTTATCATTTAATATCATTTAATTTAATAAGACATATTTTCGATTTCCTTTCACATTATTGAAAAGACAATTATAATAAGTATTTTGTTTTTATATTTTTATCAATATTTAAATAAGTTTTAAAATATTTTGGATAAGAATACAAATACCAGTTGCAAAGAAATCAGTGGATTCTAAAGTACTGATATTTGGTTGTAACACTTATAATGTAAATATTATAATATTATGTACATAATTTGGTATAATGCAATTATTTTATTTAACAGGTAATGCTTGTCATTATAAGCTCATAGCTCAAAATTAAAATGAATGAGTAATTATAGATACGTGTATTAAGCAAACATAGTAATAAAAAAGATAGTATAACAGACGAAATAATGGGACGGTTCTATAATACGAGGTGACATTAAACTTCTGAAAATAATTGAATGAAACTTTTCCATTTTAAAAATTAAACAAACGTGAGACTATTGCCTATAGAAGTACATTCTGAGAGTGTACATACTTATTTCAGCATCAAATCCATTGATCACAACGTTTCTGATAGTATCTTTTATAAGCACATTACATTATATCGAATTTCAGAAATTGTTTGAAACTGAGTTCTTTCAGAATAGTAAAAAAAAATTACACAAAGGCAAATGAAACGAATACAGCCAAAGTGAATAAAAAAACCACTAGAAAATGAATATTAGAAATGTTATGATTAGTGAACCCGACTTTGAAATTTTTCACACGATCTTATTCTTATTTTCAAAAAAACAAGCGCGCAAAAAAATACTGTAGGCAAACTTACTATATTATACAAAAACATAGAATTTTGCCTATCTTAACTTTTATTATGTTAGAGAATTTTCAATTTTTCACATTATGTACGGTAATCGTAAGTAATGCAATATAATTAGTATTTTCTTGAATGTACGTACGGAAACGGACTGAAAAATTAGTTGAAGTTAGATAGAATTATTCCTACACTTTTATAGTAGTATCGGCGTATCAAACATAATTCTGAACTCTTAGTTATCTATAACTTTAACTGAATTTCAATCCAAACAGAAGGTTGTACATAATAGAAAAATAAGAGTTTTTCTATTCTTAAGAATTTCGATTGTTTTAGACGGAGTTGTGGACACAAGATGATTCTATTTCACTTTAGTAGTTTTAATAAAAACGTGATAAAAGGAACATTTTTTCATCTCTTTTCCTCCTATGAATAATAATTATAAAATATGAGATTTTTTTTAGAAAAACTAGTATATATTCACTGCAGCAGTATCACAGAGTACAAAAATCTCTTAAAATCTATTAATATTATTCTTTGTTCTTGTGGAAAATGGTTCAAATTACGTTATCACTTAATTCAACATGGTCTGTAAAAATCCTAGAATGTAACTACCTAAATCTTCATCTTGATTTGTCCATGACACATATACACTTTTTTGGTCATCTTCATCACCTTCCACTTTCACTAAAACAGATTCAACTGATATGGATCCATCTGTTAACTGGACAGTCCAACCTGATAATCTTTCTTTCAATGGTTGTAACAATTTTAACGTTGTTGAATGTGCTGGACCAGGATCTCTTACTTGAACGGTAGATGTAAATCGTACTACATGTTTCATTATACCTGCTGCTTTTGTTACCTTAAACGAAAATAAAATAGGAGTTTTAAATCATTGATATATTTTCTGAATAAGACGTAATAATTACCTCATCTGCATCTACAAGGCATGCTCCATCTTCACGCAGCATTAAAACACTGTGTAGTAGTCTTCGCCTTTTGGGATCTGGTGGTAACGCCGAATATCTTTTTGCTTCAGCTTTCAGTAAAGCCAAGGAAGCATCAACTGGTACTTTGGAAATAGTTGTAATAACACAAGTCTCACCATTTGCAGGATTATAACAATTGGTTCCAAATTCTTGTTTAATTTTTTCTTTTAAAAATTCCATTTTAGCAAATTCTCCATGTACTAGCATGACGTTTTTCGGTTCACAATATTGTATCAATTGCATAATACCTTTTGCATCAGCATGTGCAGAGAAAGACATGTATTCTACAGCCATTTTAACTTCGACTATTTGCCGATTTTCGAATTCGATCCTTCTAGACCCATTCAGAACTTTATGCCCAACAGTGCCTTGAACACAGAATCCAGGCATAATAACCATGTTTGCTTCATTTGGAGCCCATTTCTTAAATATTTGTAAAGATAGTCCAGCATGTAACATTCCTGGTGTAGCAAATACTACCATAGCTCCAGGATTATCAATGTATGCTTTATCAAACGGTTTTATATGTTTAAAATCAAACATGTTTCGTTGAACAAAAGTTTTCTTGATTTTTTGATTGGTCCATGTAATAAACATTTTATAATAATTATTAGCTTTTTCAGTCAATCCTAGTGCAAAATATACAGGGGCTTTTAAATTCATTCGTTCCCAATATGTTTCTAACAATATACAAAGTTCTTGTGCACGACCAAGTGCAAATACGGGAATTAGTACTTTTCCTCCTCTATCTATACATTCGTGAACCTAAAATTTCAATGAAACTGAAATAAAATTTAACTCATTTTTAGTATATTTTAGTATTAAAAACTATTTTAACATACCTTCTTTAGAAAATCTCTTTCTCTACATCGTTTGGAATCTCTAATAGTTGTTGCATATGTTGATTCTGATATTAATAAATCTGGTCTACATTTATCTATCCATGCAGCACCTAAATGTCTATCAGGTGTCATATTATAATCTCCAGTATATACAATTGATTGGGAGCCAACACGAATCCAAAACATTGCAGCCCCAAGCACATGTCCTGCATAATATGCTTTTATTTCTAATTCTGAGTCAACCATTACTGATTGATGTAATGTAACTGCAATAACTTTTTTCATACAATCCTTTATCATTTGTGATGTAAAAAAATTACTTTCTCCTTTACGTTCCACAGCAACTTTTCTCATGTCTTCAAGCAATATAGGTGCAATAGCTTTTGTTGGATGTGTCATATAAATTGGACCAGTATAACCCACCTATACATATACGTTATTAATAATTTAATACATATTAATACAAATTATATTAACATGTGACATATTAAATATCATGTGCACTATATTACCATTTCTGTAAAATATGGTAGGGCACCACAATGATCCAAATGAAAGTGTGAAATAATCACACAATCAATGTAATTAGTTGCTGGGCCTTCTGGGACAATGTAAGAAAAATCTGGGAAACGTCTTTCATCGTTGAATCCCATGTGCATACCACAATCTAACATGATATTCTTCCCACCCATTGATACGAGAATGCAACTTCTTCCAACATCCTGGCCAGCCCCCAATGGGGTGACTTTAATGTCTGGCATTTTTCTAAATAATATATAATTAATATAACTACCTTACTCAATTAGAACATAAAAAAATATTTTTGTCTATCTTATAATTCAAAATAAGGTAAATTTTTAACTACTAATGAAAAACAAGTTAACCTCTATAATGTATTTCGATTAGATGAATTTAATTTTATGATATGTGTAATTGTTACCTGATTGCAAATAGTCAGTACGATATAAATGCTTATTAATAATTCCTCATTTCCTTTTTATTTCCCTGTTATTAAGGACAGGCAGATTAGAAATACATCCTTGATACATCATATTCTTAATCTATAACATCCATTAGTAAATATAACCTCCATATTTGTAATATGTTGTTAAATATTTAAAATTATTCAAGTTATCAGAATTACGCGGGAAACTTGTTATAATCCAAACATTGTTGGAATATATATGTGTGCAATCTAATGTTTAAAATAATTACATAGATAAATGTATTAATTCTTGTTTGAATAACTAAATTTACGTAAAATAAAATAATTGTTGTTTACATGTATGTATTTCAATCAGAAGAAGTAACGTCAGAGTTACTTATTTGTGAAAATTACATAGGTATGTAGAAAAATTATAAATTAACCTCTATAATTAAAAAAAAATATAAATTTTTACATGAAAATGAATGCTATAAAATCTTTTAAATATGTATTTTATATTTTTAATCTATGACATTTCACACGTGTATTTAAAATATGATGCGACTCAAAATACGTTTGTTAAATTATGACCACGTTATGACAATGAAATATTTTAATAAACACACTGTCAAAATATATACATGTGTGATTTGTTTGTTTAGAAAAGTTGGAAAGCGATTTGTTTGTGATGTAAACGCTCCTTTAATAAGTAACAATGCCACCAAACGGACTTTCGGAAGTTACAATTTGGCGCGCAATAGAGGAATAGCAGTAATAACATTGACTACATATCTATAATTTTGTAATAAAAACTTGTTATATTAAAGTAGCGGATTAGATATATAAATCACTGTTTAAACTAAGTGATATTAAATAATATAAGGTTATCTATAATTTAGTATAAATATATAGGTAAGTTTCATAAGAAAAATTTAAAGGGTATATCTAAGTACTGACAAATTAATTAATTAACCAAGTGTATTATATCGAAAACGATATTCTAATTAAAAAATTAGAGTTAATGACAAATTGTTTATTTTATATGTACACAATAATGTATATTTTTAATATGATGTATTTTGTGTCATTTTTGTTTGTATCATATCTTTGGAAATGTTTTTTTAGAATGTTATTTAAAGTAGTTGTTCTTTTAAAGGTGACATAATGCAAAAATCCACCAGATTAAACCGTGAATTAGAACGACTTGCACAAAATCCTATAGAGGGAATTTCTTGCTACCCTAAGTCAGATAATTTAGATAAACTTGTTGCAACAATTGTTGGACCAAGTAGAAGCCCATATGATGGAGGTGTCTTTCAATTAGAAATTAACATTTCTGATCAATATCCATTCGAACCTCCAAGAATCACTTTTCAAACACCTGTTTATCATCCAAATATTGATAATAAAGGCCGTATTTGTATGGATCTTTTAAATATGCCACCTAAAGGTAGTTGGAAACCTACTATTGGCTTGAAAAATCTTTTAGAAGCTGTACAATGTTTACTAGAAAATCCAAATCCTGAAGATCCTTTGATGGCAGATATAGCTGAAGAATACAAGTTTAACAGACAACAATTTGAAAGAAAAGCAAGGAAGTTTACAGAAGAAATGAAAACTAAACTTTCTTTTTAAAATATACCTTTGTAATAAATACATAAAATTATGAGTATTTAAAATGTAAGATACAATAATATATTTTTATATTTCTTTAAATGAATAAATATTTTATTTTGTAAAGAAGGGGCTATGTACTATGTTTCTTTTAAAAATAATTATTCTATTTCTAATGAAAATAATTATGTTACACAAATAAATCTATACAGTTTTGTATACATATTTTTTTTATGATTCTGTGTTTTTAGACTATTGTACTTTCACTTATATGATATCCTTGCCATTATCATTTTCGTTTATTCCTTGCATTTATTTATTGTTATTGATTTGCTTCTAATGTGTTACAAATAAATAAAGTACTTCATTTTTTTTTGTTATCTAAAATCGATTTTAAGTAATTATTTATGATGTGGAAAATCTTTTAATAGAAATTCAATCATTAAAAAACAAAATGTAAACATTACGAAAATGCAACATTTATAACACTAAAAAATAAATGCTTTAGTATAGTAGCGGTTAACATGATAAACATAAAGTTCTTTTTTCTTTATTTTTCCTGTTTATCACAATGTAAATTTCTCAATAAAAATTTAATCAAATATTTTAACGAACCAATAAGATTCTTTTAAAATTTTCTCTTTCATAAAAATCAAGAATGCGTTCAGATCGCCCTCTAGTAAGAAAATTTGGTAACTATCTCTTAACGCATATCATTAAACAGGTCTCTTCCTTTTGACAACGGAAACATACACACATACACATATGTAGTACTTGGACATCAATTTGCGAATCAATAGTTTGCAAATATAGATACTATACTGTACAATACAGGGAAATAAAAACAGTAATAACTTAGATAAATTAAATCGGTTAGAAAATATGGAATTCTAAAAAAATACTAAACTCAGAGGTCCGATTCGATTTTTCTGAGTTTGTCTTTATGCCGCAAGGAAATTCCGGAAGTCGAGTAGGGAGAGAAGAAAGTCGCCATTTTGTGTTCGTTGAGAAGAGGATAAGGACTCCGTGAATGACGGCTTGTTCAAGCTGAATAGGCTTCGTGCGATTATTGTTCTTTTATTTTTTTCTTGCATCATTCGTTCGGCTCTGCCGTATTAAGCAGCGTTGATGATTGGAATTCCGCGTGACGATCGACACAAGATCACGGTTAAAATCCGCAACAATATGAAAAGAAGCTCCAGTCGAGACACTCCGCCTCCTCGCGTCAAACGCAGCAGATCCTCCATGGGACGGTAATTTTTCAATGATTTACTTCAATTACTCAGATTTAATAATATTTACTCAAATTAAATCAATAAGTATTGACACAGTACGCGGTTCTGTATACAAACATTTGTAACTACTGAAAAGTCGTTTATACTACTTGTTTTTTTGTGTAAATTTTTACTCAGAATATTTTACTTGGCTATATAGGGTGAGTCTGGCAATTGGGCCAAGCAATCTGTTTCAAGTGAAGTTACAAAACAATTTTAGATTGAAATTTTGTACTGCGTGATAAGCTTTGTCATCCTACCATACAGTTTCTTTCATAAGTGCATCAATTTTTTTGTGAAACTCTATAAGAAGTTTCAGTAAAACTGAACTTTTGTGTCAGCCTGCATGTAGAAAATATATGGTAAGGTCAGTGAAAATACAATACTTTGCAAGATATTTTATTTTTTTAGGAGAACTTAAAACAGATATTTACCTGTTTTGCTATTACCTTAGAGAAATTTTTGTTATACGTTTCTTTATATTTTTCATTACATTGTTTATCTGTTCAATATTCACATTTGAACAATAAAATTATATTTTACAAACGCACTAGTGTACTTCTAAAAAAAATTGTAGAGCAGAATATGCTTGTTAAACAGTGCATTTTCCTTTGCTTTTTATAACTTTACTTAAAACAGAGTTGGATCAGTTAGTGGAACCACCCTGTACATAGATAAAAAAGGGGATATTCCAAACAAAAATCCATATTAAAAAGAGTGATGTAAACAACTTTTTCAATACCTTTAATTGTGTGTATATGTAACCATATATGATGCCAATATTTATGTTTACTACTATAAATTGTTGTGCTTTAATGATTCATAAAGTTATTGCCTAAAATACATTTTATCCTGTTATTTAAACATTTGAAAAACATGTACATTGGGAGTCTTCAATTTCTTATTCATTATAAATTTATAGTAACTGTATTAGAAATCATGTATTTACAGATATGATGATTCCAGTGATGAACGTATAACGCCTGAAAGAATTCGTCGTCGCAGTAGAGGTGCAAGAAGTCCCAGTCCTCCGACGCGTGCCTCATCCCATGCCCGTTACGTGGAATCTAGTTCTCACCGAGATGATTATTTGAGAGCGCCCAGAGAACTACCTCCGGAACGTCCATACAGTTATAAAGTTCTTTGTATTAGTTCCATTCATCCAAAAGCTAGTGACGAAGTGATTAAAGATACTCTTTACAGAGAGTACAAGAAGTTTGGGGATTTCTCTATCAGAATTTCTCATGAGTTGGATGAGCGTGTCGCGTACGTTTGCTTCAGAAGTTCCGAAGATGCCAGAGACGCCAAACATGCGAAACCAAGGATTATTATGTACGACAAAGTTGCACTTGTTGAACCAGTTTATGAGAGACCTGACAATTATCGTCGCCCAAGATCGATCACACCGCCCGATTACGAAAGATACTATGCTAGAAGTCCTGGTCCAACAGATAGGCATAGGCCATTGGAGAGATACGAAAGAGTTTATGGACCACCAGTTGGATTACCTCCACCGCATAGGGAAATGAGACGCGAAGCGATTCCTCCACCTCATCACGAATTTGTTAGACCACCAATTCACCATGGTCCACCTCATGTTCATCCTGGCCCACCTCATCATTATGGTCCACCAAGACACATGATGATACGACATCCAGTTCATGGATTTGAACGCGTGGAAAATAAAAAAGATAAGTTTCCTAATTATTTGCACCATGTTTCCCCTGAAGATGATCCATTAGCAACGAGAACGCTGTTCGCAGGAAATTTGGAAATCAATATAACAGAAGAAGAGTTGAGAAGGATTTTTAGTAAATATGGAATTGTTGATGATATTGACATTAAAAGGCCTCCTCCAGGAACAGGAAACGCTTACGCTTTTGTCAGATTTCAGACTCTAGATATGGCACACAGATGTAAAGTTGAACTTTCTGGACAATATATAGGAAAGTTCCAATGTAAAATTGGTTATGGAAAGGCCACACCCACGACACGAATATGGGTTGGTGGTTTGGGACCATGGACCTCTGTACCACAATTAGAAAGAGAATTCGATCGATTTGGAGCAATAAAGAAAATTGATTACATAAAAGGTGATAGTAATGCATATATATTGTACGATTCAATTGATGCAGCTCAAGCTGCTGTAAAGGAAATGAGAGGATTTCCTTTGGGTGGCCCAGATAGAAGACTCAGAGTTGATTTTGCTGATGTAACTCCAGGATTTGGATTTAAGCCAAGACCTTATCCAGAAGAAAGTGGAGAATTCAGACCAAGACCAGTAGATTATGATTCTTCTTATGATCCCTATGGACCAGATAGTGACTTCGGTTATGGACCAAGAGGATTTAGAGGCAGAGGATCTGCTCCATGGCATGAAAGGAGAGGTGGAGGAAGAGGAGGCTACCGTGGAACTTATCCCGAAAGTTACATGCGAGATGAAGCGGATTGGTCTAGTCGTAGACCACCTCCAGAATTAGAATATGAAGCTCCAAGAAGTTTGCGTAGGTCACTGTCAAGAGAGCCTGGTGTAGACAGGTCAAGATCGAGGTCTCCCCGCAGAAGACAGATTGATTCAGATTCAGATTCAGAAAATACTCGCACTGGAATGCTTTCTACTTCTCGGACGTTACCTGAAGTTGCAAGAAAATCGATAGCAGTATGGCAAGGAGCATTAATTTTAAAGAATTCTCTCTTTCCAGCCAAATTCCACTTGACTGATGGTGACACAGAAATAATTGAAGCGTTGATGAAAGATGAGGATGGAAAGCACATGCTAAGAATTACACAAAGATTGCGTTTAGATCAACCAAAGTTGGATGATGTATCAAAAAGAATTCAGACTTCTAGTTCACATGCTATTTTCTTAGGTTTGGCTGGATCAAGTACAGTTATTTCTACGGATGATGCCAATGTGCAGACTAGACCGTTGCGTAATTTGGTGTCATACCTGAAGCAAAAGGAAGCAGCAGGAGTCATTTCGCTCCTTAACAAAGATACAGAAGGAACTGGAGTTCTTTATGCATTTCCACCTTGTGCATTTTCTACAGAGTTGTTGAAAAGAACATGCCCTAGCCTCAGTGAAGAGGGACTTAAGGAGGATCATCTGGTAATCGTCGTTGTTAAGGGGGGTAGCGCCTAAGTTTTCTTTATAATCAAGATTTAGAACATATAATACATACACAATATATACACATACATACATATATACATACATGTGTGTATACTGGCTAGGGTGTTAAGTACCATCCCTTTAAATGCACTATTTACATCTTTCAAACAGCTGGTTTCATATGAATTATGTAAAATCTTGAAGATCTCGTAAATATGATTTTTTATGTAATACATTTTTTATATATATTCATTTGAATCTTTTTGCTGAAATTTCTACAATTTATAAATGAATATATAAATAATAGCAAACATTTTTTAACTATGCATTATGTATAATATAAAAAAAAAGTTTGTTATTTTGGAAGTATAAATAGGATAATATAAGATAGTGAAGAAAACTATTAAAAAGTTGAATTTAATTATGGATAAAAACAAGTTTGTGTAATAAGTTACATAAATAATAGTATAGAAAAAAAGTTAAATGCAGAAATGGTAGTGGGTTTGAGTTAATAGTAACATTGAATCATATTTAATAGTAAGTTACAACATGTATTAAAATAATGAAACCTGTAAACATAATACTATAAATTTTTCAGAATTAGATTAGTTTCATATAAATAATAAAATAAGGAAAAGGTACTGCACACACAAGCCTGTATATGCGTGAAGAATATCAAATTTTTGTGAATCTGAATTGCTAAAAGAAAGTTTAAATATAGAAGAGATCTAGTGTACCATATTTTTTAATTTGTGATTATAAATGTTTACCAACTTCTGGCACAATACCTTTCTTTAATTTTATGTACATACATGTTTTTTTATTATTTCAAAAACTATCAAAAACGAAACAAAACAAAGCAATTCAGTATTCAATTTTTGATGCAAACACTTAATTAAGTTGTCCTAACTATCACAGGTAACTCATAAGGATCTTAGATATAATTTGTACTACATTATACAGTCCTATGCATGGATACACAGTTCTTTCATATTCAAATGAAATTCTGTATAGAACTTTTGATTTCTAAATTTCATTCTAATCTTTTTGTGAAATTATTTATATTGAAATATAAATATTCGTGTTAAAAATTGAATATGAAAGAGCTGTTTGAGCTATATTTGATACATTAATTAAGTCTAATTAATTGTAAAGTTGCATTTTATGATTATGTAGAATTATCAGTGTGATACATACATAGAAATACTTACATAAGTGAATTGTGCGGACGTGTTCTGAAAAGTGAACTGAAGAAAGTGAACGGACAGAATTCTAACATGGCTCTCTGTGCTTTTCTCCCAGTGAAAAAAGACAGAATCGTTTCTCTTAAAAGGACAGTGTTTGGTGATAATTGAAAAGCGTAAATGAAAAAACAAAATGTGTACAGTGAAATGTAAAAAATATCCAAGTGTTTGTGCTTGGCGACCAATACTGTGACGCTCTTTTAAGCAACTATTTTAAAAGTGCGTTACAGCATGGCGCAACCGAAGGTGCAGTGGTTTAATCATATAATAGTGTCGGAACAACAAATAGATGACCATTACGCTGAGTCAATGAGTTCATTATTCCTAGTTCACCTACCAAAGTTTCAATGACATCAAATGAAAATCATGATTGTTATATTAGAAATTTAAATGATTTGTAACAGGAAGATGCATTCATGATTTCAGTGGCATTAACAGAAGTAACAATTTGCTCAATAAGAACAGGAAATTTTTCAAGAAGAAGTATTTTGGTTGATTTCAGTGGTATCAAAGAAAAAAAATGATTGTTATATAGAAAAAGTTTAGTTCGCATCAGTATAAAATGCATGCTGTGACTTGGCAATCGGTCGCATGGGTTTTGAACACAAGTTTCCTTGTGAAGTTGATCGTGAATTTGGTGGTGTGGTTTTTCCTTGTTTTTTTTCTTTCAAGAAGAATTTTCCCATCTTGCTTAGATTGATTGTGCAATTAGTGTTCTCTGTGGTCTGTGGCCATTTCTGACATTTTAATTCCTGAAAAGTATTTACTACAATATTTAAAAAGAAAATGTAGTATTTTCAAGTCTTAAATTCTGACCAAAAACAGTTGTGTCAAATCTAAAAGTGAAGAATTGTCGGTGCTGTTTCAAAGTGCTTCCTTTTAAAATTAATTAAACTTGAAAACAGACAGATTTGTTTCAGAGTCACCGCAACAAAAGGGTTGGATAGAAGAAACCATCTACTGTCCACTGTATTTTATGCTTTGTACGAATAAATTAAATAGATTAGCAACTACATCATAGCTCAGTTTTTTAATACTGAAAAAATACATGGAATAAAGCATGCATATTAATTTGTTGTGTAATACTTCAAAAAGCTATTTAGTACTGTTTAACAGTGGAAGTGAGAAAACGCTTTAGTGCTCCTACTAATTTACTTTCTTTCAATTCAATTTTCCATGATTTATACACAATGATTAAAATTTCGCACTTCCACCGTAAATTACAGATTTAGTACATTTGAACCCTACTAAATTATTTCTACAAAATAATTGGACTCGTCAAATTTATATTCAAGAAATGCTTAATCAATGCATTTTTGTTAGCTATATAAACATGAAGTTGCATAGCTACCATTTTATGAAAAGTAAGTCTAATAATATGAGGTACTTATTTAATTCAATTGAAGCATATAAACTCAAACCATAAATACTTTTAACTTTTTAGCATAAGATTATCATGGAACAAGGCTATTTTCTCCACAATACAACTATACTACGTATGTACATAATTTTCCAAATTTTTTTTTATATAAGTACATTATACATAATAACAATCATTTTTATACATACATAGCTGCTGATTATCAAATAATCGTACAAATTCCACAGCATAATTTTTCAGTAACCAACATATTTTACTATATTTTTCTATTAAAGTTAAAATATATACATAATAAATAATCGGATAAGCGTGAATTAAATTTTGGCTGTAACTCAGCTTTTCTAAAACTTGAAAGTAGAATACATCTCAAATTTATTATTTATATTTTTTTTCCACCCCAAAATGACAATTTTACTTTAAAATAAACGTACGTTAGTTCTCCAGTACTTCTAATAAAATGTAACACAAGATTACAGTACGAAATTATATGAAAAATAACGGTTCGTAAAACTATTCTAATTTCCATTCACCTATAGAATATAACCTTTATGTGTCTGGTTCTAAGTAATTGAAGAAAATTCTTTTCGTAATTAAAGTCGTATTTAAAAACATATCTTAAATGCATTTTTAATACATTTAGAACTAGAATCAAAATATTTCCAAAAGTTTTGTTTAAAGAATATTTTTTCTTTCAGATAATTAGATTAATGAAAATAAAGCCAATGCTAATACTATTTCGATTCTAATTCAATAACAATACACTGGTTGTATTTTATGTAGAAAATATGAAAAATAGAAAAATAAGTAATACTTTAAAATAGCACCCATCGGTGACAATCTGGGTTGTGTCTTTTACTCCCTTTGACTTAAAATATATAGTTGTATTACAAGTATATAAAGAATATACTAAATGCACGTGTACGTCACACTAATTGTATTCATGCTTTTTATATATTACCACACTCAAGAAAAAGCAATAATACAAAGTATATGAAACGCTTTCCATATCAAATTTGCTTTTTAATGCCACATATCAACTTTCTCTTATAGTAATTTACAATTACAATTACACTCATTTTTACTGTATAAACTGTTTTTTGTTTCATATAAAAAACATTCTTCCTATTTATTTTGCCAAGACTGAATTTCGAAGAAAAAATGATTATTACCTTTAGTTCTGAAAAATTTAGAGTTACACATAAACTCACTGTACTGTATTCTGAAATGACAATGAATCTACTACAAATGTTATATGTTAAAAGTAATGGTAATGCATCCGATATAAGAAACATTTCTGATTCAAATTCTCAATATTTTGCATGAGTGACATATACTTTCAGATGGTATTATTTTTAATAACTTTACTTTTATATTGATTTACATGTTTTAAGTTCCCAATTTTAAAATAATGTAACTACTTTTTCAAATTTGAAGTGCATAATTAATTACGGTGTGTGTTTATTCATGAAAATTAATTAAAATGATTTTCTTAAAGAAATATTACGTTAATATGTTGTATTGTGCTAAAAAATCTTACATGGATGATTACCTTAAGTAAATGAATCGGATAGAGTATAAACTATATTGTAAAAGTAATCAAATACTGATTAATATTGTGCATGATCTAGATAATTACAATGTGGTATTTAGGTATGATGCGCGCGCGCATCCATATCCAATGATTTTACTTTCAAGGTTTATGATTCAAGAAAAGTATCTAAATAAATATCAACGTCACTCTGTTTCTTGTTACTTAGAAAATACAGTTATGGCATCGTATTACGGCTGAATATCTATCAAAATTAGAGTCCCTTTTGGCATTCTTATCTTAATTATAATTGTTGTAAGGCTTTCCATTATGAGAGGAAGCTTATTCTTTCCAGTCTTTCTTAATTTCAAACGACCACTCCCACTTCAGATGTTCGTGTTTGTCATCGTCAGTAAATAAGGAGCTTACACTGTAGGAGCCACGTGCCATTACTCCAGCTGGTGCATCTTCTGCTGGTGTGGTATACGATTGCACTTCTGTTTTTGGTGGATAGGAGCCAACCATATGCATCATTTTATCAACTGAAATGTAATACAAAAATAAAACAATTAATCAAAATTTTTTTCTTGCACATTCAATTTAATAGGTTAATATTAAATGTTAAGATTACCTGTCACACCTAGCAAGGTAAACATTGAACAAAAATGAAATATATTTTAATTTTATAATTCTAACGTAATGTAATTTAAAGTTCTACAGTAATGAGAACACATTTGTTATTTAATGTTTTAACCAGAAGTTTTACCTGGTACTCCAAGGCGATATGTTTTTTGAACATATTTTAACCCATGCACAATTTCACGTTGTACTATAAAGTCAATCCTAATTCTGTAACTAACACCTTCCTTTATTACAAATGTTTGTTTCTTCAGCTGAGTAAGATCACCAGTTAAATCTAACTCCATATCAGGTCGGTCAGCCACACAGAGTGCTAATTTTTTTACTATTACTTTTCTTGGATCATTTGGATCTATAATAATTCATAGTATTGTCTCTTTTTATTTATTATCCTCATGCCATCTACTTTAATCCCAATGAAATACAAACCTACTACAATACTGCCAGACTTTGCTTCCCCTAACAAAGTTGCTTTATATTTGCGCAAACTTTCATCTTCTTTATCTGTTTCTAATATCTGTTCTATCGTTTTTTCTGGTGGAGGTTTGTAGTTGGATTCTACTTCTAATTCTTCTTCAATGGAATCAACGTGGTCTGTGTTAAGTTCTGACATATTTACTACAACGAAAACATGTTATTATATACATTAATATTTTACACATTTTTATACATTTACTTTAAAATCTTTGTTTTTATATATTCTATACTATTCTACATGTTATAAAAGAGTCTTACTACATTTTACTGAATTGAAATAAATATTTTTTACACTAAAAATTTATTATACCGTTAAAATAACAAAAAAATTTATTCGCTAATTTAGTGCTAAATTAAATAAACGATAACGCTTAATTATGATTAAAATATCGAAAAGAGATTGATATCTGAACAAAGTACAATAATATATATAGTAATTTCGAATCAATAATCGATTCTAAAAACTTGATATATCACACATACATAATGTATATTGTGCATGATGTAGATGTTTCCATGGAATATTTTTAGAACGATCGAATACTGGAGAATTATAAGTAAAGTATTAATCTTTTTTTTTCACATATTCTTCTACTGTAAAATAATCAGAGAAGGATATTTGGAGTGTGATAGATCATAAAATGATGGTGCAAGAAATGTCGAAACAGGAAAATGACAGAAAGGTAAAAAATGTCTGGACGAGACTATAAAATCATTGAAACATGATCGATAAAAAATAGATATATTTCAAATGGCATTAAATATTCGAATGCTATACTCACCCTAATTATAAAATAGTAAGATGAAGACTTTAAATGGAAAATCTGTATAGAATTATTCGCAATTTCTTAATCCTGTTTGCTACCCTTCTATGATTCGCTCCTCAAAGCGGAAGACATGGACAATATGGCGGTCTCAAAAGGGCGGGTACTTCCTGCTTCGATAGTCATTCAAGGTTCTCTTTTCGTTTAACTCTTTAACACGTTTTACTTTTAAAAGAGTTACTTATTAAGGATTTTCAGATATAAGGTTCTTCTTAATTTATTTCATTTTTATTAACATCGTTTTTTGTTTCCTAGTTTAAACACTAAATCATAATTTATTAAATTTCACGCTCTTTGAACTTGTGAATTATTTCCCGCGTTTCATGTATCAGTAGATTATGTACTTTTGAATATTTTCGATAATATCCACGATATGGTTAATCAATTAGATAACAATATTTGTATATAATTTTTAGAGAATATAGTAAGTAACTAAAGTAACATGATTACGTTTATTGTTTTAATCATTAAAATATTAAAAATATTCATACGAAAAGGTTTTTGCCTTTCATATTTATTTTGAATATCGGTTTCTATTTTTCATCAACATATAAAGTACATAAACATTTCCCTACTAAACTAGTCCACACATATACGTATTAGACTTTAATGTGATTTTGTTGTTTTTACTTATTACTTAAAATATATTGACAGTGTTCTAGAAGTGCATTTATACCGATTTGATTTCTGAAGTTTGTCTTACAATTTTGAAGCTTGTAGTAAAGTAACTCTGGATGAACTTTTGATAATTCTTTTAAACTACCTGAGAAAACATTCTATGTAAATATGATATTGATATAAAGTTGTAATGTCAATATATACAACAATAAATGTTAATATTACCTAGTACAACATTTTGAAATTCACTGTCTGGATCATCTAAGTAAATTACAGTTGTAGTATATAGCATATCTACATGCCCTTTATTGAATTGTAAGTCATAATCCTTGGGTATAGCATTCCAAACTTTTACCAGAGCTTCTAATGATGTTAATCTAATATCATCACATCCATCATCAAGTCTTTTGAGTAAGACGGGATACATCCTATGTATATAATCTTCTGTAAGATCATGAAATTTTTTTCTAATGCACATTATCAAGTACATAGCACGTAAAGAATACAATCTGCTTTTCTTAGAATTATCATCTGCAAGACTAATTAAAACTGGGATTATTTTATCAAATATTAGCGTAGCGTTTTGTTCAGTAAAATATTGAGTTTCTTCTAGTGAAGAGTCGTTTTTAAAGCTCTCTAAGAATGCGCATAGACAAGATACTGCAGCAGTACGAATAGCTTCAGCGGCTCTTCCTGCGGTCCAAATTAATCCAGGAAGTATACAATTTTCCAGAAATTCATTAGACAATTTCAGGTCTATAATATCACTTAAAGATTCTTGGTTAAAATATTCTGATAACAGAATGAAATGTTTCAGTCTTAATTCAGGATCAGCATCGTTTGTCATGGTTTTCCTTAGGATTAATAGTACAAGGTCCATATTGAAAGTGAAAATTTTTCTGATATAAATCAGGCATGCACAGAAAATTTGTGAATCAGGACTGTGAACTGACCATGATTCACAATCAGAAAATGATGAAATTAATTGTCCTATATGTTCACGATACATTTCTTCAATATTGTTGAAAGAACTAACGGTTGCAAGAGCGTTTAATAGTTTTTCTGCTTCCAGTTTCACTGGATACTCTTTGGCCATTGATAAAACAGTAAATATTACTATAAATAAATCTCTTGATATAACGTGACAGTTCTACAAATTATTCAATATGTTAATAAATACATTCAATATATTATCAAAGAATTAATAAGAATACAAACCTTTTCGCATACTGAAATTAAAGAGTGACAACAAGAAAGTATTTGTTTCTGGTACGCAGTTTTTTTACTTTGATAAATATGTGGTTGTTGTAAAAATTTTCCAATATCTTCTAAGAATGGGACAAGATCACAGGCCTTGCTACTTTTTAGAATCGCAGAAAATACTCTTAAATGGCCTGCAGATGGAGTTTCTTCAAGAGTAGGAATTATTAAGTGACAGTAAGTCTTTGGATGTACAAAATATCCCAAATATTCAGCTGCTCTTTCTACATTTTCTACGACTCTATTATCTTCATCATTACAAGCCCTAGTTAAAGTTCGTTAATCAAAAGTAAATATAATTTAATATAATTTTACTAATTTATGTTTAAAAGTTGTACATTTACCGATACATAGAAGGTAAGAGTTTTGTGATATGTTGTGTTACTTCTTCTTCTATGTTTAAAATGAACACACAGAGTAACTGTGCAGACCGCACTCGTATATCAGCCATCCAATCTCCTAACTCTAAGTTCATTCCATTTATTAATTTACTGAAAGTCTGCTGTGCTATTATACGGCATCCTAGGTTCGGTCTAATAACTGTAATAAATTTCTTGTAATATAAATGATATTTTATTATAATTTGTTAGTTTAGAATACCATTAGGATAGTGCTGAGGAATTGCTGTAAGAAAATCCAATTTGTCTTTTAATTTTTCATCATTCTGATTTTCTTCGATATATAGTTGTCCTGCAGCATCCCAAAAATTTGCAGCTTTTTCTCTAATATCTTTTAATTCATCATGAAGGCCTGTTAAAACTAATGGAAGAATTTTGTGCCACCAACCATATCGATCTCTTAGTTTTAAAAGCCAACAACCTGCTGCCTCTACTACAGCTGCAAAAAATTTTAGTAAATTATATTAAAAATATGATACTATCTTATAAGGTACAATTAAAAGTACTATATGAGTTAAAATAGAAGAGACTGAAATACCTGCTCTAACAAGTCCATTTTG
Source organism: Calliopsis andreniformis (assembly GCF_051401765.1). NCBI lineage: Eukaryota > Metazoa > Arthropoda > Insecta > Hymenoptera > Andrenidae > Calliopsis > Calliopsis andreniformis. The sequence continues at coordinate 15,861,674 of NC_135066.1, forward strand.
ATCAAATAGTCTTTCTGCTAAAGGTGTAGCTACATCTTCTATTGACTTACTATTTCCATACAGAATTAAATCTTCTATTGTTTTAATAGAAGCAATTCTAACTCTATAATGTTGATGTGCAAAATTACCTAAAATGGGTTTCACAAAATTCTCCGATTGTGTGTAAAAATATTTCGTTAAATTTTTAGCGAACTCAGATACACAATCGCAACTTTCTCTTTTAACTAATGGGTAATTATCGGTAATAGTGCGTGTTAAAATTTTTACTAAATCATCTATATATGATGCCAGTAAGTTTTTATATTTTAATATAATTATTTTTAATAATACAATACACTTCAGTCTGACTTCTTCTGAAGTTTCTATTTGCTCATAAGATCCTAATCTTCTACATAAAATTGGAAGCAAGTGCATAATATATTTATCATTAGGTGTTAAGTTATTTATAAATAATTTAATAATTTCTAATGCTTGATCACGACAAATTTCTACAGAGTCGTTTAAAATTCTCACTAAAGATTTGTTTATTGCATCCCACAATTTAAGAAGTTCATTCTCTGGCTGTATTAGTTCTAAAATTTTAAGAATTTCTTTTAAGCCTTGTATTCTTCGTCTTTTTTCGTCTGATTGCAACATAATACAAATCCTTGTTATTTCACAATTCAATGTTTCTGTAGACATTCTGGAAAACCTGCAAATTAACTAAGACAAAGGCACGTTCAGAACTGCTCGTATAGTTTGTGTATCTCCTTAGCAACATTTTATTGATTTAATAGTTTTCGTTCAAGTGTTTATTAATTATAACATATTCATATATGTATGTAACTTAATTAAAACAAATAAAAGAAGCTACTCTATCATTTTTTGTATTTATCATTGTTACTTTATACTCTAAACTAATGTATTCATAGATATTCTAATTATTTCCGACATTTCAAAATGCACTTATTATTTGTCGAATATAAAATACAAATTTTGCAGATTATATGATCGAATTGAAAACAAAATTGTATGCAAGTAATAAACTAGGAAATACATCTAGACACCTAAATGTGTGGAAATTCGTTTAAAAGACTAGCACGTTCATTTTTCTGTAAAGCAATAAACAAAACTTAATAGATATGTTTTGAATGTGGTCCCCCAACGGAAACTCTCAGTATATTTAAAATGCACTGTTTCATTATGGATTTTAATCTTCTAATGTGACATTTTTAAACAAATAGGACATAGATTCTTTGTTGTGAATACGCCTAATAGCCTCTGCCAGCAAAATACTGATATCAACAGTCTTTATTTTCGGGCACTGCATTTTTTGGACATCATGAGGAACTGTATTGGTTACAACAACCTGTAAATAACAATAATGTACGATGTAATTAAAATAATGTAAGTAGATTTTTATACATCATGTATTGTCTATATATTAACTATTATAATAATACTATTATAATAACATTTCTAATGCTATTACCTCATCAATTGGAGATTCTTCTATTAATCTTGGAGCATCAGAGCTTAAAAGACCATGGGTCGCTAAAACATAAATTTTGTATGCACCCCGTTCTTTAAGAACTTCTGCTGCAGCCACATATGATTGAACATCATCTATCATGTCATCCTGAAATTTAAAAAATCTTTTAAGTAAATATTACTTTGTTTTGTTGATTTATTATTAAACTTACATACCACCATGATAGCTATACGTCCACCTACATCTCCCACAACATTAATTGGTGGTTTTTCTTTTGCAGGGTGCATAGGAACACCAACTCCAACCTCCATTGTTCGTGAAGCCAAAGCTGGTGGGGAATAACGTCCATCATTCATATCTGACTCTGCTTCTCGTTGCTCCCCATGAATAACTGCTATACCCAAACGTAGTCGTTCTGCATAGCTAGTTGCTTTTTTTGCGCTACCAGGATTTCTGGCAACTATTACTGAATTATGATAATCTGGAATCTAATAAATGTTATAATTAAAGAAAGAAAATGTGTTATATTTGTTGTTACTAATGCTGTTTACATACAGATTCTTGAATATACTGTAATAGAAAAGGACTAGCACGTAGATTATCTACAGGAACATCAAAGAATCCTTGTATTTCTTTCTGATGTAAATCCATGGTTATTATATGAGTCAGTCCACTCTTGCAGAGCATTTTTGCTAATAGTTTTGAAACTATACAGCCACGTTTACGCATTTTACATTGTTTTGAGTAAGGTAGATATGGAATGACACCAACAATATTTTTTGCAGATGAGGTCTTGCATGCATATGCCATGATCAAAAGTTCCATTATATTGTTATTCACATCTTTTGTTCCAGTCTGAATAATATAAAGATCCTTGCTACGTACGGAGTCTCCAATTTCAACCATAGTTTCACGATTTGATTTGTGATATACAGAGCATCCTCCATGTTTAACCCCCAATCGACTGAAAATGAGAACTATTATATACAAGTAACACTAAAATATAAATTATATTTATGGATACTGACTTGGCAATAAGATTAGCCAATTCTGGATGAGAATTACCCGCAATAAGTACAATATCAGATGATACAGGTTTATCCATGGTAAAACAGCTTCTAAAAAGTTGAACAATGCATATGAATATGATAAGATAAACAAAAATTATATTGTTTAAATTACAGTTTTCTTATAATATAAGAAAAATAACATTATAAAGTAAACAATTTTAACTAATTGATGGACTCAACAAAATTGCTGCTAATTTTTGTCTTTTGTATTATGTTGTAATCTCATTTTTGTCTACTAGAATCTGTTCTTATTAAAAAAATCGTAAGATTTGACAAGGTCTTTTTAAGTTCTTGAATCAATCCTTATGTCAATAATCGGGTAGCCGAGTATACTTTTTCTCATTATCTTTAATGTTGACATGAGGGTTAACACAGTAGAATACTCAGTAAATACCTTGTAATTTTCGAAATTATGATAATAGATTAAAGATTCATACTATATTACGTACTATAACTGCTTTACAACTGTAGAAATGAATTGTTTTATTTATTTCAGTACAATTATTTATTTGCAATGCTATTGATGAAATGTTACTAACTATCTGATTCAAATGCACAAAGTTATAAATCGAATTTATCCAATTTCTTGAGCTTCGTTTACGTTGGCCTTGGACCCATGTGAAGTTAGCTCACTACATCCCCACCAATATTAATCAAATAATTGCTCTTTAATTACTCTTAATCCTTTGGCTATAAAAGTATGGACCGCTAACGCTACCTTCAAGTTGCCTGTCAAGATCTCAGCGCCTCCAGAGACCAAGTTTCAATAGTGAGAACTAGTGAATCGTTGCACTGTTTTTGACAAATGTAACGAAACATTTCGTATCCACAAATTAACACTTCGTTTTGCCTTGGATTTGTTATTAGACTGTAGCTTATGATAATTTTCGAAGTTTCACTAGATGGTTATGAGATTATTACAAGTATTCTGAAATAACAATAATTAAAGTTTTAGTTTAACTGAGTAAAATCTTAACTTGTAATTTCCCGCGCACTGAAAGAAAATTCAATGTTTCATTAACACCAGCTAGTTTAATAAATCCGAAAAATCTGTGCTATCATTTTGGAAGTTTTTGATAGATGCGTTTTTGCATATGCGATATAAATGATCATTATGTGAATGTGCAATTATTATATTCTTAGATGTTAAGATTTTAAGATTTAGTGACGCATGCGCAAGAAGGTTTGAGTTTCATAGGGCAAAACTGATGTTAAGGTATCAAACGTAATCTGTATTCATATTATACCTATTTGGTTAATTTTTTAATGTAAAAAATGGCATTACGTACAACGTCATTTTTACGCAAAAAGGATAATGCCACAAAATGTTGCGGGTAAGTTTTATTATTCGGTTTTGTCATCATTTTAATCTTGTCATTTCTGTAATGTAGGATTTAGTTCTAATACAATTTTACATAATTTACGACCTGTTCCTAATTTTTCAATTTGGTGTGCAGATTAATAAAAAGATACCTTGCGGATTCAAGTAATAAAGATGTAGAGAATAAAGATGTAGATACATCAGTATTGTTGACTCCCAAGACTCCTAAAGAACATTTTATGGACAAACAGGAAAAGTTATATCAGCAAGCTATGAAAGGTACAATCACTGTATCTACAGTTGAAAATGTTGGTTTGGTTTCTGGTGTGCCCGAGGAGCATATAAAAACTCGCAGAGTCCGTATTTTTCAACCTGCAAAAAGTGCCATGCAATCTGGAACGAACAACATACATTTCTGGCAAATAGATTTTGATACACGCGAACGTTGGGAGAATCCACTGATAGGATGGACTTCAACGCAAGTAGAATGAAATATACATCTTCGAATAATTTATACTTTATTAATGTTACATTCTGATCTACAGAGGTGATCCCATGTCTAATGTCAAGGTTGAGTTTGCATCCGAAAAAGAAGCCATTGCACACTGTGAAAAAATGGGATGGGAATATTATATTCAAAAGCCAACTGTCAATAATCCTAAGCCTCGCAGTTATGGTACCAATTTCTCATGGAATAAGCGTACTAGAGTTTCAACTAAATAAAGAAAAAAGTTGTTAGAGAAGAATAAATATAGTTCTGTTTACAGTTTTGTCATATACATATGTATATACATATGTGTATGTGTACATGAGTGTGTCTGTTGAATGTACAGCTGTTTTTGCATGTAAAGTTGTAAATCTTAAATAAATTTAAAAAAGATACTCATGGTGAAGACTAAATTTAAAATTTGTGTAACTTCTATTGAAACTAATGTAATAACAATATTACAAATGTTTCAATCAATTTTATCGATAAATCTCACAATTTATTCTTTAGGAATAATTATATAATGTCATTCTTACATGGGTTAACATTCTTATTATTCATTTTTTGTTTATTATTATTAGTTTTTTATTATAACATCAGATTTAATTAGACTATGTATTTTAAAATTTAGTGTTTGCTCGTATTAGCTTATACACCAGGCGTGTTCACCTTAGAGCGCCCTTTCTGTAGCTCACAGAATTACTTCAATTTTTGTGCATGTAGAGGCCTTATGGTTTTTAATGGATCACATGAGGCTTAACACACGCATTAATACAATTCTTTCCGCCGCGGTAAGCTCTTCGTTCTGGGAACTAAAAAACGCGCTCGAGCTGTTAAATTGCTTCTTTGAACACCTCTGTTATAAACTATATCGAGTATTGTCACTAGTACAAGAAACTGACATTCAATCGAATGTAGAGAAAAAGCACAGTTTTGATGCATCTTAAGAAACTTTAACAAAAGAGTATATGAAAGCTAAGTAAATGTTTGCTAAAATACTATTAGTGAACTTATTAAATGAATATTGCATATAATCTACAGATTAAAAACTTGATTAAATAAAACCGATAGATATGGAAGAACAATGCCCGCCTTCATTTGTAAATCGATACATTATAATGAAACGGTCATACTTGCAGACTAACAAGGATTATTAAACTATGTACAAGTTTGAGCTAAAGGAACGTTTCACTGCTCTTTTAATTATTTTTGTATCTGACGAATTATTACAACACTAATATAATATTTTCTGTCCTATTTGCTCTCTTTGTCTCTCTTCATACTGTTCACTTTTATTCCTGCTTTTTTTTTATATTTCTGTCTTTGTCAGATGTCAAAACGAAACATTGCCATATCTACAGCAAATACTTAACAATGTAACGTTAATTTTGCAATAATTCAAAATTATACATCTTCAAATGTAAAACATTAATTATAACGAATAATTGTTACCGCTTATTTCGTGATAATCGCAACAAATTTTGTTCCAAAGTGAATATATGAAACACGGAAGAAGAGAAAAAAGCCATTTCCTTTTGACTTTTTCGAGATCTCGATTGTCATTGACCCTGTACTAATAGTTATCTATTAATTAACATTATCAAATAAATCTTTCCTACATTATCGCTTTTTTCTTTTCACCTGAGCGGCAGAACATTCGACTTTTGACAATATATTACTTTATTAATGTTTCGTGAACGATATTGTCACTGTAATATCTTTTTTTCTCCCAAAAATGCGAGAAGTGAAAAACGAACTGGAATGAATGACGCGCCAAATAATCGACTGTCACGTGCCAGAGTATTAAAAGAAAAAAAGCTATAAACTGCGATAGTTGATTAGCATTTAAGTGTATGTATTTTTCTGATGGTGTGTTTAAATATGTATAGATTTGAGCAGGTGTTATTTTTTAACGATTTTCTACACACGCACGCACGCAAGCACGCAGACACGCTGAAAAATGCGCTATCTGAAAAATTATAACCTAAACAATTTCGAACCCCCCAAAGGTTGTCCGAGTGTGATTGTACAATTTTTTTGGAATTCTCGCTATCCTCGGGTTTAATCGGGATAGCAAAGTCGCGTATGTCCAGTCTCTTGTGTTTTGGTATATTTATAAGTATAATATGTATAATATCTAGACGTATCGCGCGTATACACGCCAATTTATGAATAAACTACGATATACATACATATTTATGCCTTTAATTGACATGATACATAGCTTTACAATGTGTGCCTTGCAAAGATCACTTTTCGGAAATGGATCGTTTATCGCAATACGTAGTCTGCTTTATTTTTATTTTTGTTCACCGCTCGATTCGACTTTATTCGTCAGCATTCTTTCTCGTGCTCCTCGATGCTATGTCGTTTGAAGTTAACGCGCGAAAAAACAGGTTCACCAAGCATTAAGCATCAAATGCTAAACTCTAAAAGTAACGTACGTTGTACGTTCTAACAAGAGACTTTATACGTAAAATTTAACTCGTACTCACTGTCCTGTACGAATATATTCGTAATATGAAAATCTAATATACACGTTTATATTTCCGTATATGTATATTAATTCACAATCGTTTTCTAATAATAGGCACTATAGGTCGACGAGAGGTCGTGGCGTGTTGATGGCAACGCTTATCGGTGAAAAGGAAAATTGAGAGAGGTAAGGTGAAAATCTATTCTTGTCTAAATCAACTTCCTTGCGTTCTTACTCCAAGGATTTGAATATCGTAAAATGAAGACAGTTCAATAAGGTTATAGTAAAAATTTAACTAATTACTACAAAATTCGTTGTTCCTTTCTCTTTGCATCTCTAACCTTTGCAACATTTCCTGTTTTTCTTTACTCTTTCTCTCTCTTACGTCTCTTAACTTTTAATTTCATGTTACAATAAATAATAAATAACTTGTGACGTGTTTGTTTAATGCATTAGATATAATAACAATATACTCGTCATCGGAGATTCCAAAACTCATTCGATAAGAAGTATAATATAGTGAAGAATTGTCAATGTGAGATTGTCAATAGTTGAAAGAATAAGAATTGAATAAGCTATTTGTACCATTTCCCGAGGTACCGTTGCTTAGTATATCTTTTCGTGTATGAACTTCTACACGTGTTCGTTTGTATGAATGGCAATCGTATTTAAAAAGAGTTCTATGTTTATTAAAATTAACTAATTGGAGCTGTTGAGACGTGCTTATTGTCGCACCTAGACGCATTAATTGCCAAACAAACAGTAGCCGCGTTCTTCCTTCGAAGACGAGTACAAATTTTGGCGATATGTTTAAGCGTTCTTCGCTATGCTCTTAATGAATCGAATGTAATGAAAAAGACGAAAGTAATGAAAGAAGCAGGTGACATAATATCGCTCTATTTATTCCACGATATTTCATTTCATTTCATTCATTTTTCACCGCGAAGTCCTCTTCAAAATGTCGAAGATACGAAAAAATTCGAAAATCAATTGCGTTCAATTGTTTTTCAACATTCTTCACATTCCTTTAAATAATGAAAACCGTTTACTTTATAATAGTATGTGCCTAATTGTGTCTACGTACGATATGTAAAATTAATTCATTGTACAATTGAAAATTACTTCTTTAATATCAAATTACGTCAGATTGTTAGATATTTCTATCTTTGTATTGTATTAATTAACTTTTCTGTTTGTACGATTATGTGTTTGTGCGAAGAGAGAAAAGATAGTGATAGATAGTTTAGTGATCTTGACCAGCCAATTGATTTTACTTTTTACACTCTTTTATTTGTGTGATTTATGTTTAAAATCTTCTGTAAAGAAAATTCAAAATTATAAGTACATCGAGTAGGGGGTAATTGGAAACAATGAAAGTAAAATTTATTGTTTAACAAACATGTACTTCTTCTTGCTTTAAATATTTATGTAATATTATTGATTATGCTCAAATTTTAAATATCATATTGTCGATGTTTTAAGTATCGTGCAATCTTTTATTGAAAATCTGACTAAGACTCTATAGAATCTAAGACTCTATAGTGCATAACAAATTGTTCGTTAGTAGGTATTTAGAACCTACATTTTTAAAATAATTAAATACGAAAGCAAAAGCAAGAATATATTTATTAAACATAGTCTCCTTCATTATTTCTTACTACTTGTTACCCAACTGATCTCTAATTTCGTATAAACTTAATCACTTTGAGCCACCTCAGCAAACGAATTATTTTAACAAATCGTACGCAAATCACAATGACTTAAATGTATAATCAAATAATTCATAAGAAATTGTAATTTTTCTGCCCTGACGGATCCACCAAATTGCACGTACTATCCATGCTCTACCTTTATAGTAATTTGAATTTCATTAATCCAATCGTGTTTCTAGTAATCTACATTTCTTCGAAAACGTAACGAAAGAAGAAACGATAACCCTGTCGCTTTGATCTTCTAATTTCACTAATTTCACGCGTGTCTCTTCCCTTTCTTTCTTTCCATAGCGTTCCTTTTCCTCGTTCCTTCCCGCCTTTCCTTTCCACACAATTATGAGACGTGTACGCTATTACACGATTCCAGGCAGTATACATTCTATCTCTCATTACTCGTACCTCTTCATAGCAAGCCGGGCAGTCTGCGAAGCTATAAACTGTACCAGTGATTTAGTTTCGAAGAAGGGATGCGGTGTTCGTATGTACCCCACTAATTTGGTCCAATCACCTCTCTAATCGCGAATACAAGAGCACGAGCCTCGAGTAACGTGGGCTCGAATAGGAATCGCGTCGACGCGCCCCAACCATGTTATCCTCTCCGCGTGTGTACTCTCTACGACGTAAGAAAAAGACTTAAGCTCGATCGCGAGTGATCGATAAACGGCAAGGATAGGCTAACGTTAGTCGCTAGGAATCGAAAAGGGCGTTTCAAGAACGGCAGTATTTCCACTGTAGAAAAAGAGTGCATCGTTCCGGGTGAAGTTCAAATATTTCACGACGAAGTTACGTGTTTGTGAGGTTGCGACGCAAAAATCGTAGCGTTTACGTAATTCAGTGGGTCTCGAACAATATTCTATAATGGAGTAGTAAAGGCGTCCGAACGACGATATAAGGCAACGGTGTCAAAGAAAGAGGAAGTAGAGAAGAAATCGAGGAAAAACAATGCTCGTGGATTCCCGTGACACCTTGATAACGAAACGTATGGCGATCGGCTCTGGCCTCACGCTGGGAATGACTTCGGAAGGATATCGAGCGTGACGGTTTAAGATCAACTGGTATCGTCAGGTTGCGCGTCTCGATACTCTTCGCTCTCTCTGTGAACGAGGACGTGAACGACCGTGGTCGCGGATTGTCGCCTCAGGAGCGCCGGCCTCGACGGCGGCGCCGAATTCTCTGGACTGGGTTCTGTTACGAGTATGCTTACGTCGGTGGACTCGATTGGCAGCGGAGCTGGTTCAGGAGCTGGTTGATGTTTCTTTCGTAGGCTACCGCAACGTCTGCTGAACGCTTCTTTAATGTCACGATGCAGGCTGTTTAGGGAGAGCGTTGTGGCGCTCGGCGTTAGCGACCTGCGCTTCGTGGGAAGACTGTGGGAGACTTCCTCATCGGGATAACTTTCGACGGCGTCTTGACGGCCAAGTGTTGGCCCCCCGATTGATCTATGGATCGCAATTTTGTAAATACGTGTGTCATGAAATTGGAGTTTGCAAGCCTGGATTGGCTAAAGGTGCGATCAATCGTGTATGTTCATCTGCAGAAGTACTGTGCAAAAGGGTGAATCCTATAAAGGTGTTCGATGAGAAGTGTCAGACATTTTGTAGACGAAATTGCGTTTCAGGTTGCCGTCCCAAGTTATTAAATCTACGTTTACATTAAGCAATTGTTTGTCGGACAATCTAGTTGATCAACCTAAAGTCGATCAAAATTGTCGTTTCAATTTGGTTGAAAATGGATTCACATGGTCGACTTTGATAAACTTTAGATTGATAAACTCAGTTGCCTACTCAAAAGCTATTAAATGTGAACGTAGCTTTATTGTTGAGAAGACGTCTAAGGAGGATGCGCGTGAAGCATGTCTGACTCGAAACTTGACTTATTCTACTACCGTCGCTACGTCTGCCTATACACGCAACCAGTAGAATAAGTCAAGCCTAGAGTCAGACACATAACACGCGAATCGTCCCGTCATATTCTCAATAATTAATAACTCTGGAACGAAACCCCAAACTTAATTCTATTATTCTTTCGTTCTACTTTGACATGTAAAATCAGCCTTTAAAGCTTCTGACACCTGTTGCCGAACAACCTGTATAATTAGAAAGCTAGTGTTTATCAGATTAAAGGGTTGGTACGCAATTACTTATGCAGAATTCCTTTACACAGAATCGTGATACAGTAGATGCTATGTACATTTCATTTTACTAGAGATTGAAATTTAAATATTAGAAACTTAGGAATCTAATCCAGACCAAAGCTCGTGAGCTCCATACTCTGAACATCAGTGCTGTCCAAGTGAGGGCTCTCCCACTCCCGTTTCCATCGTCAGAGAAACCACGCGACGCTATGAAGGCCGACATGATATATTAGTATCCCTATTTATAAGAAAGCTCAAACACTACGAACAACGTATGTATTGGTGGAGCAACAGAAGGGTAGAAAGGAGAAGCAGGCGAGTGAGTGGGCCCTACGCTGGACAGCGCCGCTGTATATATTTATACTTGTATTTATGAAATGCAAACCTAGTGTGTTGATCAGAGCCATTCGCGCTAGCAACGGAGGAACTGGCGAACGGCTGCTGTTCTGTGGTCGGTGAGGGACGGGATACGGTTAAAGCAGGAGGAGGCAGGTCCTCATGAGTACCGGTGGCGCCGGAGAGCAACAGCAGAGGTAAATTTGGAAAAAGCCACGCCGAGGCGGCACCGAGCTCGCTGAAATCGCTGGCGTCGCTGGCCCTCGAGGACTTGCGGCTACTGGCTCGGCTACCTCTATGTACATGTAGAAAAGCCGATACTTTGCCACTCCATCCACCCCCGCCCCTACCCTCGTTCCCTACACCGGGACTCGACGTTTGCGTCTGTGAATCCACTTCTTGAGCCATTCTTTCGCGTTCCTTCTTCGCTCTGAAAATAATTTCATTAGTGTACACTAAGGGCTTTCTATTCGCTGTAAGCTCGCGACGTGATGCATCTGACGGGTGACAGAAATTTTAAAGGGTGATTCTACGTGTCAAAGTAAGACGGAACTAAAGAACAATGAAATTGGGCTTGAGGCTTCGTTTCGGAGTTATTAGTTGTTAAAGATATACCTAAAGTGTGCATGTGTCTGGCTCGACTTATTCTACTGACCTATTCTACTGGCATCGTTGTGCCTGACCTGACAGTAGAATAAATCTACGTTAGATACATCTCACGCGAAGTTTAAGCATTTTGGAAGCAATTAATTCTGAAAAACGTTTCAAGTGCAATTTCATCCTATTTTGATAGGTAGAATCATTCTTTAAAATTTAACCTTTGACATGCCATACAGAGAATAGAATAACTTTATTACGGTCAAAGTTCGAGGACAGAATTTTTTTACGCTATAGGATTATTGTTTTGGGAGTATGTTAAAGGTCAAGTGAACATCAATAATTTGCAAACACTGACGAGCTCAAAAACGAAATTCGACGGGTCATTGGCGAGATTGAGCCGCAATTACGTAAAAATGTATTGAAAGGAGTAAACAAAAGGACGTTATTGTGCAAAGAGAGCTACGGTGGCCACTTGGCCTATATTGTATTTCATATTATAATTGTAGAGAATCATGATCGTAAAATATTTATTGCAGTGAACATTTACTCACGCTATGTATTCTCTAATGGTGCGCTGGATTAATCTAGCGGCTTTGTCTTGACGCTTCCACATCCTTGTCGAAGAAACAATTTCGAGTTCCTTGCGGGTAGGAAATTGTTTCTTGAACTTGATGTCCATCTGTTCTTGTAGCTTTCGGAAGTCCTCGGACTCCTCGACGTGTCCGAGAACGTGCTTGACAAGTGCGTGTAGAATGTCCAGACAATGAATCTTATTACCCTTCGCGATAGGAAGATTGAAGCTGACCAACGCGACCATGTTGGGCTTCGATATTCCTAAGGGTGGGTCTAGGCTCGCTATGAAATCGCTCAGTTGCGAAAAGTTTATAAACTGCGTTGCATGCGGGTCGTACCTACGAAGCAATTGTAATTTACCAGCATTAGGATAATATTCTAACCCATATAAAGAAGAAAGATAAACAAGATGGGATTAGGAAGACTGAAGAAGGAACGATTTCTTACATGTACTGAAACAAGTTCATGAAGACTAAAAATTTATTTGCTCTAAATACTTTCAAGATATGATGAATAGAACTACATAAGTACAGCATAGTTTTTAACAAGTGAATATAGATTTAGTAACACTGTTAAAATCAGTTTCCTCGACAGCAAAGTAGCAAACATAATAAGATTGATTCTACCACTTGAGATCTACTTTTTGCACAAGAAATCGTTCCACAAATTCATTCCCATCTCAGCTAAATAATTTCAAGAAGATACTTACTTGGACCATCGTATATAGAACATTTCCAAGTCATCCTCGACGATGCCAATTTCCTCTTCCTGGTGGGCCTGATTAAAGTTCTCGAGGATAATGGCGATGTACATGTTGATAACAATCATGTAACTGATTATGATGAAGGAAGTAAAATAAGTTATTGCTAAGAGAGGGTATCCGCAATTTCCGTTTAACTGCCGGCTAGTAGGAGTCGGGTCGCAATCCGGTGGTTGCACCATCAGGGATTCTAGCACGTCGTTCCAGCCGGCCGATGTCATTAATCGAAACAGTAATTGCATGCTTCTACCGAAAGTCTCAAAATTTACCTAAAGAGCCAAAGGATCGAGATCCGTTTCAATAATTATGGGGAGAACATCGGGAAGAGTAGGGGAGAACACATGGATGTGTCCAGACTCGAGCCGCGAGCTGAGTCGAGTCTCGACTAGGACACAATGCCGCGTTTCCACATGAAAAGAGAGGGTCAAGTGTTTAACAAAATCGTGTATAAATCGAAGACTGTGCAGACTGCTTGCAGAGATGAGAAGAAATCTAAGGAAAGAAATAAGGATTCAATTAGCTTTAGGATGACCTTCTTATGGCTGAACCTTTCTTGAATGGAATACGTCAACGAGAGGTTTTGTTTTTATGAACTAGCGTATATGTAGATTTATGGGATTAGAGATGTGTTATTAATTCATAGGCAGAATCCTCTTATCCCTCTTTCGCAAGTTACGCTGAACTTCTTCTCATCTGTGCACTATAGTTATAGTAGAAACTATAAGATTATATGGTTGGATCTTTATGGAAGTTTCTGAGTTTGACTCTATTATAATATGGAAGTAAGTGTAGGGTTTAATCTTAAGATTGTTATTACTTGTGCCCCTTATAGAAGTAATAAACGCGTGAATTTCAGTATGCAAGTAAAAAAATATATTGTGTTGCAAAAGTGAAGTGACCAAGTCACAGCTTTGAAATTGAAATTAGACTGAGCAAGGCATAGGCAAACTGAAAATAAAAGGCACTTAAACAATTGTGAATTTGTATTTAGTGTAAAACTGAATAGAACCTATACGTATTAAAGCAATAGCGAAAAACTTATAAAGTGTGTAGAGCAGAAAAAGCGTGTAATGTAGCTCTTGACATGTGGAGAAGCAGCATTAGTGAGGCTCGGCTCAGCCCGCAGCTCCGAGACCAGATCGCAGTCCGATTGTGCTAGTGGTTTAATTGTATAGTACTAACCATGTCGTCGAGCGCACCCTGCTTCTTAACGTGGCCAAAGACCGACATGCCGATGATGGCATAAATGAAAGTAATCAGAGCTAAGAGGGCACCGATGTTGAACAGCGCCGGAAGACTGACCACCAGAGCGAAGAGCAGCTTTCGAATACCTTTCGCTGCTTTAATGAGCCTTAAGATTCTACCGATTCTGAACACTCTCACCACCCGCAGGAGCGTCGGGGACACCGGAAAGTCTACCATAATGTCCTCCATTAATATCCCTAGAATCGACGCCAGCACTAGGAGGAAGTCGAACAAGTTCCATGGGACCGTGAAATAATGATAACGGAGTCCTATTATCTTGACGATCGCTTCTAAGCCGAAAACGGTCGTGAAAAATGCATTGGACACTTCGAGGACGAAGAAGATCGGATGAGGCTGATCGTAATGCTCGATCCCCATAGTCAGCATATTGAGAAATATCAAAATGAAAATTGCTATCTCGAATCTGGAAATATCATTACAAGTTGTGCGTCGGTCAGGACGCGGTTCGAGATCGTCTCGCAAACAATATACGGGATAGATTTAAAAGCGATTCGAGTTGCTCACCTGCGTGAATTCGATAAGTCGTAAAACATTGCGAGGACTTGATTCATCGGACGCTTTATCACCTTTTGCGGCTTTTTACGGCCAAGCTTTTTCATGGCAGTGTAGTAGTGTTTTTGACTTTCGGTCAAAAACATTTCTAGCACCCCACCTTCGTACTGGAAGTAAGAATAGGAAAAAAAAAGGGGAAAAAAGAAGAAACGTGTCATTCGCGCGTACACCGTTACCATGATTATTACATAAATCGAGAAACATTGCTATCTTGCTTCATTCGATGCTTACCTTCTTCTTCAGCATGTTAAAGTTGTCTATAATTACTCCGATAAAGAGGTTCAGTGTAAAAAAGGAGCCGCAGACGATGAATATCACAAAGTAGAAATACGCGTAGATGTTCGCCTCTCTCTGAGGTTGAAGGTCAACACCACGCGCGTCCACCGCGTCTTGCATCACCTCCATCCAACCCTCGAAGGTTGCCACTTGGAACAGAGCCAGATACGCTATTCCCACGTGATCAAACGTGATTTTACTATTCTCCCAGGAGTAATTCTTCCTTAGGCAATCGTCCTTCGTATTTACGATCTAAGAGGGGGACAGGGGAGGGTGTTTCTCCATCAGTGTCTTTTCTGTCCGTCCAGCTCCCTCAAATCATCTCTCCTTTTACCTTCTTCGCCGCGAAGAAGAGGAATAGGATCAGGATGGTCTACTCACCGAGATGTCCAACAGTTCCCCGTACTCGTTGACGCACTTGAAAAACTTGCCGCCGAAAAATTGCACACCCATTATAGAAAATATCAGCCAGAACACGAGACAGACGAGGAGCACGTTGAATATACTGGGTATCGCATACATCAACGCGTTCACTACGATCTAATAGAAAAGAAAGCGATACTTCTAGTAGTACTCTCTAGCCTGAAGGCATATTGAATTTCTAAGTATACTTTCAGCTTTTTTCATCATACACGTGTCTACGGCTCAGCTCGGACTCACCCTCATGCCTTGCCATCTCGATATTGCTCTTAACGGTCTCAGTGCTCGTAAGGTTCTCAAAGACCTTAACACTTTCAAGTTCTCGTTCTCTTCTATCAACAGACTAAATGTTGATACCTGTTCAAGAAAGAGAGCGTTACAATTGGAAAGAAGCCTAGCCCTATTATTGTATCGCGGCTTATAATGCATGCGTCAATGTGTCAATTGGTACTCTAATTGTTGTTCCGCTAACTAAGAGATAGAGGGAATTGACAAAGAGTAGAGTAAAAAATTGATCTGTTACTTTTCGGGATACTCGAGTTGCATCAACTGTTTTATTTCGTTTTTGTGGCAGAAAGTTGGAAACAAGATAGAAAGCGCATAGCAAAGCTTGTTACGACAACTGTGTTAGGGTCATTACGCTACAAGCTTGCACACTATGACGATTGATAGCATGCTGCGAAAGCAAAATAAGTAGATAAAGTCAATGTTGAGTGACCAGTTTTTATTTCACCGTGCTTCTTATGCAGGCAATTTTTTAGTCTAAAATTGTATTTGAGAAATATGTATCTGATTGTCGTAATAAAAGTTAAAAGTCCATAATCGAATTTTATAGCATACAGAAAATGTAGGCGTTGTGAAGATTAGATCAAGTGCTATGAACAAAAAAAAGAATGAATTTTAAGTAAATCAGAAGCTGTAGTTAAAGAACAATCCGATTGAAATATTTTTTATTTTGTTTTTAATTTGTTGCCTGAAAATATTTCCATTCTGGAATATTCTTACCAATGCTTTTCTATTCCGTTCCCTGTACAATGCGAACATAAAAATTGTACGAAATCTAAGGTCACCAGGATGAATGGGTTGTCAGGGGAAGACAAAGGAAAGTGTACGGTTTTAAGAATTGCGGTGGGTCGAGATAAGGTGGAGACGGGAAAAGAAACAGTCCAAGGTGTGGTAGGAGTAATATATTAATTTTGCACGTACCTGAATCCGCAAGGCGTTACATATAAAGAATTCAAGAAAGAAACGCACGAAAATGAGCACAAATAGTAACACAGAGGGAGACACAAATAGATGGAACTAGAGAAAAGAAAAAGTGAAAGAGCGACAATCGCGACGGCTAAATTTGCGATTGGCGAATCAACGAAAAATCCATGCAGCCAACAACGTTTTGGACGTAAAATCTTTTATAATCACATGCGCTTCGCTCGCGCGCACGTACGGTGCTTCCGGTCGCGCATACACGCCAAGAGGAATTACATATACGATCGATATATATGTATATCAATGGTTGCCACACGATTGTACGCGGTTCTACTTACAAAGACAATTATGAAATCCAAGATCGTCCAAAAGCTGGTAAAGTATTTGCAGAAACCAAGCGCCAGCCACTTTAGCAGCATCTCGATGCTGAAAAGCGCGCAGAAGCCGAGATTGGTCCAATATAGGATTTTCTTCAAAAATGGATTGTCATCTAGGTAAATATCCTCGAAACAGAGCGTTATGGAAGATGCGAAAATTAAAACTAGTATCATCCATTCGAAGCCCGGTGTGTCGACAACCGACAGTACAATCGTTCGCAGTTTGATCCATTTCTTGCCGATGGCCGTGGCGACGCATCGATCGATGCAATTACACCTGCATAGACAATGCATCGTTATCACGATCGTTTGTTAAGCGCCTGAACCTTGCAATTACGCTCAGGATGAACGATTTTTTCGTGTAACGTTAATAGAGTTAGACGTGAAAATGTTCATACAAGGTATTAATCAAAGTATGAGATATATTTTCATTGAATCGATTGTAGATATCAAAATGTCGAGAGAAAGTTCGTATGTACGTGTATTGTATTATGCATATTCTGATTTTAATCATTTCCTCCTAATCTTGAAGGTCAGGGATTTATAGTTGGGTGTTGCACATCTAAATATATTATACTTGTTTCTTTCCTTGAATACTGCTGCAGCAGAATTATCAAAATAAATTGCAACTTTTCAGGCGATAGACAATGTAATGATATTCTGTGATATAATGGGCTGGCTCTCTAATAGATTTTGTGCACGAACATTGTCGAAACGGTGTAAATTTGTATAACTACATATCTTTAAACTGTTATTTTATGTAAAAGAAGAATCTTAATTATTGTTTGTCAATATGGTAAAAAAAGTTTGTGTCAGACACAGCTAAATAAAATGCAAAAACATAATAATTTTTTATTGATATAGTAAACGATTATTCATTCTTAACAATTTTCTAAAATAAATAAGTAGCAAGTGTTTTTTGTAAATTATTTGGTAAAGGTCCAAGTATTGATGAGTTACCGTATTTAAAACGTTCCAATTTTTTGTGATAATCACTACATACTCATCTTATTGATAATTCTGTATTTTGTCACGACAGAAAAAGCGAAGTATAGTTTCTTCAAATTTGACAGAAAGTAGCTAAAAATGTACAATTCAGAATACCTGACCTCTTTACTACACTCTTCGTACAGTTAAGTAAAATTAAAGGGAATTAAAATTGTTGCATGATTTATGACAAATAGTTTTCAAAAAGTATGCAAATATCGTAATAACGAAACAGACTGCTAACAGCGTGAAATTTTCATACGAAATGTATTTAATATTTATTATCCCATTAATATTCAGAACGTGTAAATACCTTTGGACACTTACCAATTTTGTTCCCTTACTTTTGTTAGCCCGGAATTAATTAAGTTGTTGAGGGTACTTGTGCTTAAGTGCATTAGATAACACGGAGAAATTTGCATGCATATTTCTACATCATAATTATACTAAAAGTTCAGGCAACAGGATGGTATATCTATATAATAATTGGCAATTATTCTAAAATATTTGAAGATTAGAAGTGATAACTAATTCAGTGATTATTTTTAATAATATTAACTCATAATACTTGCGTAAAACTATCTTTTTAAGTACTTAAAAATATATTAAAAAAATAGAATTATATTCAAAAATATATGTACAACAAACTTTTTCATTATTTTGTTACCTTCAATTAATCCTCCACAAATATGCCTCATTTGCATTAACACCTTGTATGTAGCCCATCCTGAATAAAGAAAGAATATACATCTCCTTACTTTTGATAACACTGCCGTGGAAAGCAATCCTGCGGTTCCTTCCGTCGATTATTCCTGCCAAATCCTGGGAAAGATCCCATGCCGTCTAAGTATTTACCCTTGCTGTCTCTTCTACCGCCAACAGTCAGTTCGTCAACGTAGCTCACGAGCGCGTGCCAAGGTCTCTTCGGTACCCGATCCTCTCGTTTAGGAGAAGGTTCCTTCTGCGGCAGCATCGCGGTTCTTTCTTCCACAGGCGCTTTACTCGTCGTGTCCTTCGCCACCTCGAGATCCTGACACTCCTCCTGATAACCCTCCTTCAACTCAGACTGTTTCTCCTTAATAGAACCACTCTCATCGTACTGAGACTCGTTATCCTTTCCCCACTGTTCATACTTCTGCTCCTCCAGTTGGGACTGAGCGTACATAGGATCATAAGTGAAAACAGGCTGATTCAAGCTCTCCTGGTAGGATCTATTATAAACATTGTCCTTCGGAAGGCTCAACACAGTCTCCTGGATCGCGTATTTAGTCTCACTGTCGGACCTATCCATCACCCTCCGCACTATCTTCTCCAATCTAGGGTCCTTCTCTCGCGCCCTTATTCCATGAGTCACGCGAGAGCACTTGTTCTTCTTTATGATCGAACGAATCCGATCGAACGACCTGGCGAGCTTCGAGTCTTCTCCAACCTCCTCCTTCTTCTGTTTCAGCTCCTCCGAGTTGAAGCTGTTGAGCAGCAACGCAAGAAAGAGATTCAGCACCATGAAGTTACCCATGACTAGGGCGGGCAGGAATATGGCAAAGCAGGCGCCAGGACCGTCTTCTTGCTCCGCCCGCATGCAGTCCCACAAAGGTTCGATCCACTCCCCGCAGAGTATGCGGAAGATCATCATGAACGAGTGGAAGAAATCGTTGAAGTTCCACCGCGGGACTGGGTCAGGATAGAACTTGTCCAACGTGTAGTCTTTACTGAACAACTGCATGCCGATCACAGCGAATATGTAAATCACGATCACGAGAACTAAAGTGAGGTTACCAAGTGCGCCGATCGTCGAGATGATTATGCTGAGGAGGACCTTCATCGTCGTCCAGGACTGTGCCAGCTTTAAGACACGAAGCAGCCTCAATCCGCGTATCACGGAGAGACCGTCTACCAGCTCGAAGGTAAGATCTATCAGAGACGCTGATACTATTATCAAGTCGAAATTGTTCCACCCGTTGGCGAAGAAGTCTTTGCTCAGCGCCAACAGCTTCAGCAAGCATTCGAAGGTGAAGATACTGGTAAACACTTTATTACCGATGTTCAGGGCTTGTCGTATCGACTCGCTCATTCCGTGGTGCTCCATCGCCAAGAAGCCGGTATTCAGGACGATGCACAGTGTGATCGTCAACTCGAATAGTGGATCTCTCACTACCTAGATACGAGCCACTCGTCAATCGAGAGTCGAGCGTTCTCCTTTTCTAGTGTTTATGTTCTTTCGCGCGAGGTCTGTTTGTGTGATCCTTGTTCGTTATTCGTTATGTGCGTCAACTTTAGGAAGATGCAACGAATATCGAACTCGGTGTGAAAACGTTTGTATTTCCTCCAAAGACGCTCCTCTCTCGACGCTACGTTTACCTTTCTCGTGTACCTACCTTGTACAAGCAGTTCTGAAATCGCAGCCAGCCCTCGTAGTCTATACAACACTGTATGCATTTCTCGCAGTTCCTGTCCGGAAGATCATCTACAAACAAGATAATCTTTTGTGAGAAATTGTGAAGCTAGTGATGTGCAGATTCTTTTAACTCGATGAACTCAGACTTTGATCAAAGACATTTAAGAGGCTTGAAAATTTGGGTGGGGTGGATTTCTACTAACTATAACTTTTAAAACTCGTATGAGAAGTACCTGAAACCATCAACCATTGCCATGTGACTGGTAAAAGAGCCTATCCTTATAATAGAATAACATGAATAGTGGATTAGCAGAGATATTCTAAAACTTTAATAACTAAAAGTAAAGTGACTATTATAACTTCCTCGTTCTTAACTTTCTTCTACATTGTTCCATAAAATCATTTTCCTGTTTTATGATAAATAAGGTTGCTTTGCTTCACTCTTCACATGACTTTACAGAGAATTCTGTTATAAGTAGAAGAGTACTTAAAGAGTAACCACCTGTTTACCTATCTTGCTTACTTAACAACCTAAGTTTGTCTACAAGTAAGTTCTTTTCATGCCATAACTAACGAGAGTAAGGTCGCTGAGTTGACTAACTTCGTCATACGCAAAAAAATGTCTACGTTACCTAATATAACAATATGCGACAAGTATTCTGGCGGGAGCGTGTACATCTGCTTTTTCGTCTTGACACCATTGTATTTGAACACCCTGATTTCCCTAGCGGTTCCAGCGCCAAGGGAAGTAGGAATGGGCGCTCGGAGGTATCCAGAACGAGTTGCTTGCGACTTCTCCCGTTCGCTGTCACCCTCAGCTTCAGTATCGGTTTTCGCTCTCCCTCTTGCATCAGATTCGCCGTTTCCATCAGCATTGTTGCCAATCGCCGACTTCTCCTGCCAATCGGCCCTCGACTCTCTATTCTCTTTTCTATCATGCTCCTCGACAGATGTGACGTCGTCGCCGTCGTGATCGTCGACCACCCCCGAGTCGTCCAACGACGATTGCTGATTGCTGTTGTTGCTGGCCTGCCTCGAGTGCAGCATCCCACGATTCGGGGCCAATCGATGGACCGCGTTGTTCTCCACTGTCCGCGGGCTGACATTCTGCAGGTGCAAGTGAGAGGGTCGATGAATGGCCGAGTGCCTTGGACTGGGACTTGGACTCGGCGTCACTGATCTGGATGGAGAAAAGGTCATGAGAAGTCGTGCAACTAATCGTTTATATCGGGGCTCATTGAAAGAGCGTACCTGCTTGGCACGGAGCCACCCTTGTCCTGGCCAGACGCGCCGGATGCGACAGTGCTCCTAGTTCGTCTTCGCTTTCGCGTTTTTTTACGTGTGTAGCTACTCAAAAGGACGCCTTTTCTCGCGTCGAGCTTCTTTTGCTTCTCTTTCGCGAGAGTTTTAACGTTGATCTTTGTCGGGTCGAAACTAAACGTCGAGTCATCGCGATGGTCGGTTAAGTCTTTTCTTCGTTCCTGGAAAAGAATGCCAGTTGCCCGTGTATAAATGAATGGGACTTGAGGAGAAACTTTTTGTAACTATATATAAGTTGGACCTTGGGATTTTCGAGAAATGTAAAGCTAATATTAAGGGTCAAAAAAGAATTTTTTTAACGATTGCCGTGTTAAATAGCAATTCATATTTTAATTAATATTGTTAATTCTTTCTTTATTATTCTGCGAAACGTGGAAGTTTCTATACAAGGTAAACCGCCTGAAATTTGGTACTAATGTCCCCAAAAATAAAAAAGTAATTCTAAACTCTGATTCTTGCTAATGTATATTTGTTATTTAATTTTTGTATGCAAAATTGTGTCAACTTTAATATGCATTAATTTTAATGCATAGAATTACAATAAGGCCAACGCCTCACATAGATGCCTAAGAGCTTTCGTAATCGTGTTGCTCTTTTGAAACTAGTGCACACATGAGTTGCAGTGTCATCTACCTTCCTCCCTTCTTTTTGTGGTGTTGTGAATATAGGCCACGGACGCTTCTAATGCTCGATTTAGACTGAAGAAAAGATGTCCTTTCAAAGACGTATTGGAATGTTTTGCATATATGATGGTTTCCATCGCAACGGTTCACGCCATCTTTCAGGCTTTTACAATAAAGTGACTATTGACTACCATCTATAAAAGTATATCTGTTTCTAGCGGATGATAAATTAAAAAAAAAACCTACTTTTTTTTAGAGATATTAAAATTTCATTAAAAGTCAACCTTCAAGTTAACTATATTTTATCAGATTGTAACCAGTCACTTATCTTGTACACAATATCGTAAAACAAACTTATAGGAAAAAAGGGGAAAGAAAACTGTGCAACTGTGACGTCAGAGGCATCGACCTTTCAGCGTTAGTGGTGGTGTTTCGCCAATCATTAGATGCTTCGTTTGTGAAAAGCCCTCGAAATAATCACATACCTCATTTGTAATTTCAGCTTCCTCTTCATAGCTGAGCGCAACGACCGCCAGCATAAGATTGATTAAATAAAATGAGCCGAAAAACACGACCACCGTGAAGAACGAGACGCTGATAGGTCCGCACGCCGACAATACCTGCGCACAACGTAGGTGTTCATTAGCGACAAGTACTTTCGCATACTTCCCATCTTCCCGAAGATATCGGTGAAGAAACGCATTACATGTGTACCTTGTTGTAGACGTCTTCCCAATAATCTAAAGTAATCAACTGAAACGTTGTAAGCATCGACCACAGGAAATTATCGAAGTTTGTATACCCGTGGTTTGGGTTCGGGCCAACACAAAGGCAGATGTAGCTCTCGTTGCAGTGCCTGAAAAGCAAAGTTCCTCCCGTTAAAGTCGAGTTATCATTTAAGGCAGTCGTGCATGATAACAAACAGGGTTCGTCTAACCTGGCGCCAGTCGCGTTCCCGCAAATTATTGGCTCTTCGTCTTCGTCGAATGCCCAGTTGGATGAATTCCAAGTCCACCTGTGGCCGGCGCAAGGTATCAGTTAATGCCTCTCGTGGCTCAACAAGCTATTGTCTTTCACGTCGATCCGTGTATATACATATACACAGGTGTATATATAATATGTGTAAACACAAACATGACCTTTTTATAGACGCAACATATGAATACGTACTCGTTCCAGTCGATTTGCGTGTCGTTTGATTCTATATTCTTCACACACTTGTTCCGGAGCTCGCCCATGTAGACTTGCAGGGCGAAAAGCGCGAAAACCATCAGACAAAAGATAGTGAGCGTCATCACTTCGGCAAGCTGCTTAAAACTATGTAACAATGCGTTGATGATGGTCTTCAGACCTGAAAGGAAGCCCGTGCAATCACGATCTCGTCGAGATTCTTTCCGAGTTGGAGGAACTCGTTAAGCTTCTCCAAACACGGGTTGAATCGAAAAGGACTATTTGCGAGCATACATGGCCGCCGAATTTTAATGTTCTTCTTAATCTGGCGTTGGTGGTGCAACTTTATCGTGCCCTCATTTACCCTGATTTATGGTCTCTACTGGCGTTAAGTGTGATAAATTAGGACATATTGGAATATTTAATACTGGAAGCTGTTTCAAAGCCAGAGGGAATGAGTGAAAAAATAAAATAAAATTAATATTGTCTTTGCACGATTTTGTGAATGTCAAGCATATGAAAAATGTAATTAGGGTTTCGATTATTTTATGCGGCAGGATATGGAGTTCTCTATAGTGTGCTGCGGCATTGCGACTTATATTAATGCAGGCTACACCACGACATCACATTTTATTTCACTAAATTGTATTTAATTGTCAGAATATTAACAATCATTTATTTAGCAATATTTAATACTTGAAATCTGAGATAATATCTAGAACTATTTAATATTGAAATATGTTGGACAGCACGCTATGGGAGGACGTCCTCACCATTCCGCTGTCTGAAGTAGATTGAAGTTTAATTACATTCTTTGCATATTTGAGATTTACTAACTTTTACGCAGATATTGCAGTGCTTATAAACAAAGAATTAGGGTGAGAAGGTTGGACCTCTTTTACTGTGCGTTATTACTTTCTTTTTATAGAGACAGTAATGGAAGATGATTGATGTATTGTATATCCTACATTCTCTGTGTATTGAAAAGAGTTAATCGTGTTCTTCCCCCGCGATCTTACCAGGCATGATAGAAACAGTTTTGAGAGCCCTCAATACTCGGAACGTCCTCAGCCCAGCTAAATTTCCTACTTCCATTCCTATTGTAGCGTATCCGCTGGTGATCACCACGAAATCCAGCCAGTTCCACGGATTTCGCAAATAGGTGTACTTATTGAGCACAAATCCCTTGGCTATTGACTTGATCACCATTTCGGCCGTGTATATACCTAAGAATATATACCTAGAAGAAAAAGAGGAGGAAAAACATGCGGGTCTCTGCCGTTTGGCGAGCTTTTCGTATCTCGAAGGGGGGATGCTTACTCAGCTTCCTCGATGGTCTCCGTCATGGCGAGGAAGGCACAATTTAATATTATCGTAGCCATGACCACATAATCGAAGTACTGATTCGTGCTTAGGAAGATACAGTACCGCCTTATAGGATTCCATGGAGAGAATATGAACCAGCTGTTCGTCGCCGTAAATCTATGAATGTAATTTTTACGAAATCTCTTCGACACCACGCAAAACGTCTGAAACACAAGGAAAGTGGACCAATGGCGGACCTGGAGTTCTTTTCTTGCTTAGATGTCTATGTATTCGGTCGTTTTGAATAGCCAGCACTCAGATGTCCATTTCCAATAAACAAAAATGTGTATCGGGCACTGTCGTATTGATAAAATACCATATCCATATATATTTATACAGAATGTTCGGTTAGAGGGAAGGGAAGATTGAAGAGAAAGAGTGATAGAATTGCGGTCAAGCTTTCATTTGGTAATTATAAACGTTTCAAAATTGGTGAAATCCGCTGAAACTCGGAAAATCGAATGACACTGTCGGCGCGATGCTCGTGACAGGAATCCAGTCATGGAGAACAGTGATTATCAATTAATCTTCAGAGGCTATGATAGACTCTGTTACCTTTAAACGCTAATAACTATAATAGCAAACGAAGACTTAAATGCAATTTTATTATATTCTTGATTTTATCGTATTTTGCAGTCTAGGATAACTCCATAAATTTTCCTCCTCTAGCCGAATATTCTATATAAATATAAGATAGATATACGTGAAATATTGCAAGTTATTTTTTCATCAATTTCTGAAGATGAAGTCAAATTTCTTCTTTAATATTTCAAAGTTCACGTGGCTTTATACTGTCTTAATTATAAAAAAATGAAATTTTTTTTAAGGAATATTTACTCCAAAAATAGCTATCTGAATTTGCAAAGGTTTTATACATTGCTGAGAAGCACTATACCTTATTAATCCCTAAAGCATTTAAATATAATTTGTCTGTGTCTCTAGACGAGACATTTCTATATTCAGATAAAATGTTATCCCTTTTCTCAATTTTCCTCTATTTCTGTACCATTTTCAACAGTTGCTCCAAAATCGTGGCAACACTTGTATTCAATTGCCAAATGTAATGTACCATATGTGGTACACGAGCAACGACACTGTCAAAATCGCGTTCGCTTCGAGAAACATTCAACGATGCAAAGAAAACCAATGTCGTATACCTAGAGCAGTTTATGGCTATCGATTTGACGCCAAGTACTCGAAATACTCAGGAACCTAGATACCCGTGAGATATCCGAGAAACCAAAAGTTACTAGTGCAATCTATCGAGAATACTTGATCACTGAAGTGGCAGAATCATACGAAATTGCATGCAACGTAAGTGAATCGCATAAAAACATATAAGGGGATAACAATACGAAATACTAGCTCGCATGAGATTTATAATTCTTATCGGATTTAGAGCTCCACTCCGTTCTCGATATTGGAAGGTTTTCTCTCATAGAGGCTTATCTCGGAAATAGTGTCGCGTCGTACAAATATAGAGATCCATTAACAAGGATAGAAACTGATAAATGAGAAAAGCAAAGAAGATTTATAGTGTTTTTTCTGTTATAATTTTGCCGCTGTTCTGTTCCTTCCATTGTCGTATTTAGAAAACTACAAACAAGCCTTTAATATGTAAATTAACTTGAGAAAATTGCACCCTACCTAAATTGACTGGATTTGCAAATCGTGATTTGGTGTCAAAGTATAGTGAATACGTATTGAATGTAAGAGAATTTCTGTAAGCTAATTCAAGAGAACATATGTGTTTTAACAAGAGAACTGTTATTTCTGTTGTTGACTATTCTGTTTTTTTAGCGATAGTACGCGCAATAGTAATAATGAAAATTAATAGAGAACTGATTTTCTTCAAATATATAGGGTTGTTACATTATGTAGTCCATTATATTTTTGAAAATAATACTTTTTACCAAAAAAATAAATAGTGACTAAGAAATTAAAGTTTAAATTAAATGAATTAATGTAAGGCATAATCAAAAGTATTTCTACTGAATTTTATTTTTTATGGAAGAATTTCAAATTAAATATTCTCTCAAAATAGTTTATCTTGTTTTAATTACTAGGTATAATTATTCTACACATATATCAGCTAGAATATAAAATTATATCTTGATCTTTAAAATTATATTTATATCGAAAAATATCTTTCCCCGATATTAACAGACAGATAAAAATTATTATAAATATCACAATATTTTCATTATCATATAAAACAGAACAATCATGGAAACCACTTTCGACACAAAAAGAAATAATAGTAAAATTACAATTCAAAAACACGAGTATTTAGATATTAGGACATATGAATAAGGAAGAAAGCTTTATCTCATCAAAGAGAATTAGAAAACATTAAAAGAAGACTTGAAGTACCATATCCACAAAGAAAGGAACTAAATTACTCGGTTCGTTTCTAAATCATCCCTTATGGCCATTAGGAATCTCCGTTCAAACGAGTTCTTTGTGATTTTTAGGGAACAATTCGTACGCGCTGACACCCGAAACGGCCTTCTTCCTTTCCAATTTCCGGTCCCTGTGCCGCAATGATCGAGTCTTCACTCGGTATTTCCAACTGTACTAGATTGCTGACACCGATTCTAGGGACCAAATTTTTAATCTCCCTCCTCGGGCGTCATTCATTCTAATTCACTCTTTTGTCCCATTCAATCATCGACCTACACCACTTTCCTCGTCGGCTTTATGCTTTAATCACGGCGATCGAAGCATTAAAGACGATCGCAATAAAACCCAATTTATAGTACCAACGAGCCAAGCACGAGTCTAGGAAATATTATACACACTAGTGAAAAATCACAAATACAGAATTACAAATGGTAAAAGACTATCAATATGTGCTTCGTCGATGTAATCGTCCCGCTCGTCCCGTTCCCAGCTTGTCGGATAGTACAAATTGAGCTTAAGCCTAAGCGCTCATCTACAGAAAATAGTGGACCAAAAGTTTTGTTGGTCCAAAGACCGATAACAAATGTTATATATAGACTATTTTCTTATCCATTAGATAAAAGAAGAAGGATTGTTCAGTTTGCAATCGGCCTTTAGACTGGTAGAGTTATTGGTCACCGATTGTCAGTAGATATGCGCTTAGGCTAAAGCATGCTACAAGAAAGAACACAATGAAAAGACTCACCTCGTCGTATATAAAGTTGTCGATTTCCTCGAGTGGCCTGCCATACAGTTCGGTCGGGAACGGTTCGTATTTGTTTGGAAGCACCGCACCATCCTCAACGGACATTCGTCTTTTCGGTTGAAACCCATAATCCCTCACGAGCTGCACCGTTCTGTTCTCCAGCCTATCGAGACTCTCCTTCGTAAACAGTTTCACCGTCTGTTTATTGTTACCCGTTGGCGTCTTCACAGACAGCTTGCCATCATCCTTCTCCGCGTCTCTGCCGTCGGAAACATCAGCTGCCGTCGTCGCGCGAGGAGTACCCAGAGGATCTACCTGGATCTCTGCGCTCCCTGAGTCTCCTGTCCCAGAATCAGCAGAGGCTCCCGCCGCCGCGGCCAGCGGAGGTCTTAACCTGGCCACATCCCTGGGTCTGGAGCCATCCTCATCGCCAGACCTCTCGAAACCTGCCTCTGCTCCTTCTTGCCTCGGTGAACCAGACCTATCAGGAGCTGAGTCCTCGCTAACCGCCAATCTCTCCTCAGCCCTCATCCGATTCTCGCGTGTTCGATCCTCGAACTCCTTCTCCAGAGCAGACCTCGATCGGTTCTGATGCGTTTCCTCAGCATATGAAGCCAAAGGGTAACTTGGGAAAATGGGTGAAGGTGTCTCGCAGCTCTCCACGTACTCGTGGTCCATGTACTCCGGAGGGCTGAGACCTGCGTATGGTGGCGGCGAGGGTTTCTCCGCGGGAGGCGATGTCTCTCGACCTTCGCTGGTCTCGCTAGCTGGTGAAATGAGTATCGAAGCGGAGGCTGACGTGTCTGGTCCCCTCCTGGAGTAGTCGCGAGTAGAGACTCGCGAGTTGTCCACGCTGGAGTCCATCCATGAGGCCTCCTGAACGCGCGAGTACTCGAGGACAGAGTCTCTGGGAGCAGGAACACGGCGGTCATCCTGTTGTTGTTGGCGGTGGTCCCTCGAGCGAGTCCTATCGATCGACGATGAGACACGATAGTCCCACCTGATGGGCTCCGGGTTGAACCTGGGCCTGGGCTCATAGTGTTCTCCCCGTCTCGGCGGCTGAGGCGTCCTCGAGATCCCGAGCCTCGAGCGATCCAGCAGCTCGAACTCCTCGGCGATGTCTACGGGGAGATTCAAGCTCCTCTGGCTCCCAATCTCTCGCGGCGATCTCTCAAGAATATCCCGCGCGGCACCGCGGGATCGAGTGGTCTCTCCTGAGAACCGAACGAGCTCTTCTCTGGAGAGGTTCGTCGCGTAAAGACCCGCCACTCTAGGTCGATTAGTGAAGCCATTGTCCTCGGAGCCGTTGCTCGAAGGGTTGGGAGAACCTTTACATCCCTCACGGCCACCGTGCGAAGGTATCATTGGAGTCTGTGGTTCCTCGGCTCACCGGAATTCGTACCTTTCATCGTTGCGACGCCCTGGCCCAGTTTCTTCCTTTTCTTTCACACAAAAGTGTCGACGGCTCGCGCGCATTCCGCGGGATCTACCCCTCGTGAATAGAGCCGCGCGAGAGACGTCATTCTATGCACCCCCGATCCGCTGACACCGCTCAACAGTGGAGGGCAGCGTATTTTTTTCTGTGTCTCGCCGGTCGCTCGATGTCCTTCCCACACTCGATGGACGTTCTTTTGATTTGAGATGCTATTGACTAAGCGCCGAGCGGAATGTGTGTCGCGGAAACGATATATAGGTTCTTCCCTTTTTCGTCGATGACGACACGTTTCACCCCTCCAAAGGTGAAGGACTCGAGGTGTCGAAAGAAACGGGTGCAGATGAATCAGAGAACACCAAAGGGGTAAGCATGGCTAAGTGGAGTATGGGTCCCTTCTCTTCTAGGCGCGAATGGCTTGCACCTAATCCGGCCTGTCCTGCGGCGATACCTGGCTGTCGTTCACGCACGCTTCTGATCGCATCACGGTATAAAAATGTAAAACGTTGACTCGCGACGAGGCCGCGACGATGCTCGACGCAGTCGATCCTCTTTCTTGGTCACTCGGCACGACACTCGCGAGCCATGGTTACCACCTGTTTTAACCGAAGGGAGGTGAGAATCGCGACGGGAACCGTGTCCCCAATGTCTCTCCGACGAGATGACAACGTCGTACCAACGAACGGGACGTGGAGAAAGCGCGGCAGGAGGGACTGGCGGAAAGGGGTGAGTGCAAGGGAGCGAATTGAAAAGAGTGACGGGGAGGAAAGTGGCACGTATGGGACGGTGGCGAGAAGGATGACGAGAAGGAGGGGAGATCCGGTCGAAAGGAGGAAGCCGGAGAAGAAGAGAGACGGAGACGAAGGAGAATAGGACAGGAAGCCGTGGTGCACCCTCGTCATATAGTTCGATAAATCGTGACTCAAGCAAGGGTGCAAAATCACGGACGCCTCCGATGAGAACTGTGACGATACTATGGACGAAGTCGATTCGCTTCGCGCGCGCGCGTATCGAACGGCCGAGGAAAACGGCTTTGAGGTCTCTCGGTTCCCTCTGTATAAGCGAATTTATCCTAACACATTGAAATACGTGCGTACACACGCGCATCGGGGGTTATCGCTGCCTCGAAACTAACTAGCGAACCACCAATCTGCACCAACACTCTCTCCTCGCCGCCCTCGACGCGAACCCCCACCCTGGGACACAACTGACCCCTGCAGGTGATACCGTAGTCAGCGAGCGTCACGATTCCTTAGCCTTTTTCTCGCCGCCGACATTTCCTCTTGGGGAGAAGGTTGAACGGTTTCGAGGACGAACTACTTCGTGGTAGATTAATTGCATGGCTTCCCAATCGAATCGGTCTTCCATGAAATTTGCATACATACACAGAGTTTGCTCCTTAAAGCGGTTTTTTTCTTTAAACGACGAACCTTTGGTGACGATTGCAGTACTTTTTTCGTTATAGGCTCGTGATTCAATGAGAGCAGTGAATTTATAGAGAGTAGGTTAAAGAGTTGGAGTATAAGTCTAAGAAAGAGGAGTAGTGACAAAGGATACAGTTGTGTTGGTTTGCGAATATTTAAATTTGGAACGTCCGAATTTTTTAAAATATAACTTTAACGGGTGTTATTTTTTAAATACGTATTGATTCGACCGCTGGCGAGTTTTTTTTGCTCAATGAAATACTTTTTTAGGTTTTGTTAAAGACAATGAACGTATATATCGAATTTTTAAAGTGTGCGCTTGAAGATTGCGCGTCGAAGTTAATTGCTGCGATTATTCGTTATTATTCTTTACCATTTTCTTCTATAATTCTTGTTCAAGAGAACAAGCAAGAGCTTCATTTTAATCGATTCTTAAAAGAGTTGTAAAATAAAAATCTTTCTGCCATGCTTTTCTATAATATATTGTAAATTTATAATTATAATGTGAACAATATTTATCTTTATATTAGCAGTTTAATATTTTTTTATATTAATATAAAGTTGTGTATTCATAACCTCGATATTCATAAGACCCATACATTTACATGTGTTGAATACGTGCTCGCACATAGTTTCATATATTACGTATGTATACATGTATCTATATTAATGATCGACATATGTAGTTGATCGTAGAAATTTTTGGTTTTCACATCATAAGAGTGGAGCTTGACTTAATATTCAAATGTTCTAATACTCGAGAGAAATTCAATGAAAGAGAATCAAAGAAGACAATACACGTATAAACACGCTGAATCGCGTGACTGTGTACGTATTTAAAATGTTTTATAAGCTGTGATGTATTTGTTATAATTCATAATGAATTTTAAATTAGAATTAATACGATTTTTCATATTATAATATAAGGTACATTTATCTTTGTTAATTTTCAATGGTAAAAGTAGTTCTTTCAAGATCATTTCAAGTGCATTCAATATTGCGCGAAGCGCAACTTCTGCATACGCAGTACGTTGTCTCGTGCACATTCATTCATTTCATTCTTTAGAAAAATATTTATCTTAAGTTTAATTTATAATATATTTGCGTCCTTTCACATATATACATAAAATAAAACTTTCGAAAGTCGCCACGTTTATATCAGTTTGATTCCTCCAACGAAAAAAAATTAAACATTGACATCAACGCGTTAGAATCCAAAAATATATTAAAAATTAGAGAAACCATTCGAAGATATTAAAATAATCTTCTGTTTGTATTCAGAGTATTATTTACGTACATACACTATTTTGCAAGTTTGGTAGAATCGATAGCGCATGAAACAATTTAGAAATCAACGTACTGCGATGAGCTAGTAATACTTTAACTATTCATTTGTTTATTCTTAATCGCCTAATAACTTAACTAATAACTTAAAATATCTCTAAGTAATAATTATATGAAAATATAAAAAATTACACTATCAGCACAGAGTGTCGATACTATGCATTATAAAACATTTTCTCTATCTCTCATATATATTTTTTTATATACATTCTTTAATTAAACAATACAGAATTGGGATCTTCATTGTCAAGCTGCTTTACGTGTCTCAATACGTCCTTTTTCGTGATGACTCCCAGAAGTCGGCTATAAAAACAAAGAAAATATTAAAAATGACCAAGATGCAATGGTAGAGAGATTCAATTTATATGTGAAAATAATAATACTCAATGAACAAAAAAAATATATATATACCCATTATGTGTAACAAGTGTTTGTCTCAATCCCAACTTTCTAAACATATCAACGACTGTTTCCATGGGTGTTTGATCTGTGATAGTAATTGGAGCCATATCAAGAATTTTTTTGAGTTTTAGGGGCGGAGGGGAATGACTCTGGATATTGTTTCCGTTTGTAAATATAACCAGCGATTGTCCAGTAATCTCTTCTGTCATGCGTTTAGCATTAGCGATAGCAAGGTTTAAATCTCTACGCAAGACAAAACCAACAAGATACTGCGATTCTTTTGATACTATCACAGGAAAACCATTGTGTTCTGTTTCTTTTAATAAATTTTCAACGTCCTCGACTGTCATCGAATCCTGTGTGAGTACATGAAGTGCTTCGTTGCGTCTACAAAAGAAAGTTAAATTTATTACTCAAGAAAAAGAATGTTAAACGCGCGGAAATGTTGAAAAATTCTGGACGTAAATAAGATCAGAACACATAGTAAGGTAATTACTTTGGCTGCATGACGTCAGCCGCCAAAGTGGTGTGCTGAAATTCGTCTTTGCTGTCGAGGAACGGATATCCGTTTAGACCGATGTGGGCGTCATAGATACCCTGTTTTCCAAGAGCATCGCCAACCCATTTGCTTGCCATAGCGGCTGCCATTAAGGGCACAATATATCGTACTCCTCCAGTTAGTTCGAACATTATTACGACCAAAGAAACAGTCATTCTAGTAACACCGCCAAGGACAGCCGCGGCGCCAACCATCGCGTATAATCCAGGAGTTATGCAATCCACACCAGTTGAACATTCCTCGCTGAACATCCAAATATGTGGATAATTGTAAGCAAGCTGCTCCATTCCGATGCCAACGATGCGACCCACGATTGCACCCAAACAAAGGGATGGAATAAATAATCCACAAGGTACTTTTATACCGAAGGTGAATATTGTCAGAACAAGTTTTAGGATCATCGCTAACACGAGAAGCCATATCGCCTTGTAGACACCAGGCCCAGCTGCTGCGATCTCGATTGCCGACTTTACAGCAGTAAAATTTCTATTATAATCGCTGTATACAAAGGAAACAGTTACAAGAAATTCATAGGACATCGTAAAATAAATACTAAGAATTGAAACACATTGACAAACCATAAAATATCTGCGTTAGATACTCCACATTGACTAAATAATAAATATATAAGTTGACTTGTATTCATTCGTGTATATGGATTCGGATATCCAATGACAGCAGTCGCAACTGTCACTATTAAAACCTCAGTAACTGGATATTGACCTAATTTCGAAGTCTTACGGTATCGACACCAAAACAGATTTGCTTTAATGAACAAAGTGGCTATTACTCCCTATAAAAGGAATAAATAGTAGTTTAGAGATATTTCTTAACTTTAATAAAGAAAAGCATAGTAAAAGGTACTTACGCCAATTATTCCGAGCATAACGAAAGGTATCAACTCAAAGAATATCCAAGGTTTGTTGTATTCGACGTAAAAAAGTACTGAGTGCTCATTTCCAAAAGGATTTATTGATCGTAAAATAAATGCAGCTATCAGAGCACAAAAGAATGACCGCCACAATGTTTTCAGAGGAAAATAGTAACTGACCTATAAAACAAACATAAAATTGTATGCCACTTATGTTTATGTCCGATTTGTAAATTTAAGAATATTACTTTTTAATCACATACCTCCTCAAGGCTGAAAAGAACGCCTCCAATTGGAGCACCAAAAGCTACTGAGACTCCGGCAGCAGCTGCAGCTGACAAAATTTCTCTTTTCTTTGCTTCATTTCTGCCATATTTCGGAAAGAGATAAGAAAATATATTTCCAATGCAACAAGCTATGTGAACCATTGGGCCTTCCTTGCCCAAATTTAAACCTGCTGAGACAGATAAGATCAGGCCCACTGACTTAATGATCAAAGTCCATTTTCCCAAATATCCACGAATAATGAATCCACTTAAAATTGTTTTTATCTGAAACCCAGTTTCAAAATATTGTTTAATAACTATCGTATTCTTATATTTATTTTCATTTTTCCTGTATACACACCTCAGGAATACCAGAACCACAAGCGTATGGGGCAAACATTCTTACTAATGAAGCAGACAGGGACGCAAACAGTAAAGCCCAGGCTATGTAGAACATGTATGAGATCATGTAAGGTCCTGCACCTTCTTTCGATTGACTAAATACTTCAGGCCATGTTCGCCACTAAAACAAATAATGATAGACTTATATTCAAGCACCATAAAGACAGTGGAAAAGTTATTTACTAAATTGAACGTACTTGAGAGCAGTTTCCGCCATCAAAAGTAGTTTCATTATAACTCCAACAACACTGCTCTTTATTCAACCAAAAAGCTTGTGGACATATGCCAAATTTTAGATCAGTCATCCAGGAAGCCCCAATATCTATGATACCTGCTGCAACCCCTGTAAAGAGGCCAACCAATAAAACGCAAAGCCATCCAGACCATGCATCATGAGCTCCTTTAATTAAACCCCAAATAGAGTCATGTTTCTTTTTCACGATGTATCGATGTCGCATTCTATCTCTGGCAATATCTCGTTGCCAGTCAATCGTGTGAAAATCATCATATTGACCGATTCCAGGGATATCGTCGGAATCAACTGAAACTAAAAGGTGGAAATCAAGCAAAATAGAAATACTTTATAACTTCATACACATCAGAAATAAAATTAAAATACACATTACTTACTGTGGGAGGAAGCATCATCAATGCGAATAGTGTGTTCTGAAAGAACAGTGTGCTCACCGTGATGAGAGCCTACGTTATTAACTTCCAACATGTCGTCGTCACTGCTTAAATTGATATCACGTCCACCAGTTCGATTCTGCAATCGTGCATCTTCTATGAAAAAGGTATCATCTGAATTCTCCACCTACGTTGTTTGAAACAATTAATGTTATTCATTTATCATTTCTCTTAGCATATCATCATTAAATGTTACCTTAGTATCGACTGATTGGTATGTTGTTAAAGTATTCTGATAGTTCTGTGGAGTTGTATTGTTTGACAAGTTTGTACCTTTCAGTGGAAATTTCTCCATGGCATCGCAACCTGTAAAATAGAATTCCATGTATATACAACTAGTATACTCATAATATACTACAGAATAAGACCAACATTTATAGCATTTAAAATTTCAATAATTTCAGCTAAAATTTACTTTCGAATAATACTAAAATGATGAACAATATTTATAATTCCCCTAATAAACATTCATGGATTCATTAATTAAAGACAGGCATTTGTTTTTTTTTTTTTTTCAATAGGAACAGCCTATCTTGTATATTTTTTTAATACGTACACTTTATTATTTT
This sequence comes from Calliopsis andreniformis, assembly GCF_051401765.1. Lineage (NCBI taxonomy): Eukaryota > Metazoa > Arthropoda > Insecta > Hymenoptera > Andrenidae > Calliopsis > Calliopsis andreniformis. The sequence continues at coordinate 15,897,675 of NC_135066.1, forward strand.
AAACAATAATATAGTACAACAAGGATCAAGTAAAATTCTTGTAACCTGTCTGCAAAAACAGAAATACTGATATTACCTATTGTGTTATATAAGAAAAGTGCTATATGGAAAATACTCTATTGCACATGAATGTTAATAAATATTACAAAAAAATATACATACTGCTAAAATTAAATAAATTATTCATTTTGGAATACGTGTGATTTAATTGAAACTTTATATAGCACAGAACAACTACCTCTGTGTGTGTTACTATCAGTCATATTAATATAGTATCTTCTTATAAGAGATTATCAGGCTGGACGTGTTGTTGGATTATCTTGATGAATAATTTATAATCATTAGGTACACATTTGTAGTTCCAGTGTTTCTATTGTTATCTTATGATTTCCATTGTGATATGTTATAGATGAAATTATTTGAGTAAAATGTGTCATTTTTTATCACTGATTTAGATTAAAGATAACTTTTTCATGCATTTTAAAACTTTGAAAAAATCTAATTCAAAGAAAAATTGACAGAAAAATCAAAGCTTTCTTAAGAGGTATGACATTTCATCAACTTAAGTTTTCAAAAATTATAAAATTACATTACTTCAATTATATTAACAATTTAAAGCATTTTACATAATTCATAAAATTATTATTCTAATTACGATTGTAAAAATAACTCGAAATTAACAAACATTAAGTAACACCAATCAGGATTATATAAAATAATGACAGGAAACATTAATGTACTTAATGAGATTTAGACTAAAAACATGATGTACTTAACGCAATGATCATTCATTGATACATTGTTACCTACTGTTGTAGTTTATTTTAATGCGTTTGTACCATTCTTAAGGCCAGAAGTAGACAAAATAAATAATAATAAGCGTATAAACTACAAAGGTTGATTGCTTCAAAAGAGTAGGAGTAGAGGTTACAAACACCCAAGTAAAGTGCGAAAAGGCATTCTACAAAGAAAGTTAAACACACTTTTTGCATAAAATATTAACCATGCTTAAATTGATTTGAAAATTTACGATAAATTCATCTTCAATACATTTTATTCGTGCAAGGTTAAGATTGACAGCATATTTTCGACGTTCATCAAAATGTTTGAGTATAACATATTTACCATTTTTTTAGCTGATAGGTTTCTCAGCTTTCTACTCATGAATTATCTTTCTCTTTCTTATCACCGCGACATTGAATCACACCATTTGCATTCCTCGCGGTGACAATTTCACCTTAGAAAACTGAATATCCTTTTTAGCCACGGAGAAACTATTAGGATGGAAAGAGGAGAGAACACTTGTCAAAGAGCTTTCTTTCCTTCTCACTCGTTCATTCCCTCTTCTTCCTCTTTATTTAATTAAAATCTGCCAACCTGCGCCACCTTACCGAATTCCATTGAACGAGCGGTTCATTCAAAATAATTTTAAAGTTCACTTAAAAAAAAAATATAAACTCAAAATTTTTATTTTAATTACTATGAGCAAATTTTATATTACGCATAAATATGTATTCTTTTATTATCAGTGTTTGACTTTAAAAAATTAATCATATACTATTAGAAAAATTCAGTCTTCAATGAACTATTATTTTCGAAGGTAGTTCTAGCATCAATATCTTATTGTTCTATAATTTAATTATTTTCCTATTATTTCTAATTATTCCAGTTATGAAACAGCTAGAAGAAATGATTAAAAATCATTTATAATATTGAAAGAAGTAAAAAACTATGTATTCGTTGTCTTATTTGTCTTTATATTAACAAAAGGTCAATGGATAAATATATAACATATTTTGTAAATTTTATAATAATAAATTGGATTGATACAAATTTCAAATCCCAGATTCAATACCCCTGAGTTCTTCTTTCATTGTGGCATTTGCAAAACCTTGATACTTGATGGGATAAGCTAATTGGTTGCCTTTATTCCAAGTATAAAGCTCCTAAAAAAAAAATATGAATTGAAAATTACTAAATTGGGTAGATTGAATCGTATAATATAAATTTAAAAAATTGTACTTTTGTTTTGTGATTATAGCTGACTGCGGTAGTCTTATGGTAAGGATTTGTGAACGATAAGTGAACAGGTATCGTAACATTTTTATAAAGGTCGAAAGCTAATCTAAAAAAAAAAAACATAAGACATTAAACAATTAAAATCTTCAGTTCTTAATAATTTTTTATTCACCATTCTTTTAGAAACTGATTTATACCTTATTTTCATTGTTTCTTCAGTAACACTATGAACAGCATAAAGTACTCCTCCAGCAATAAACATTTCTCCAAATTTATGATTGTCAATACTAATATTCCATGCATACTGGATATTCATACTATTTGCGTCCATTTTTAGTACTACTGTATTATTTGATGATAATCCATATATTACCCACAACCCTACGAATAAAAATAATTCATGTGCCATCCCTTTTGTATTTGTGTTTAAACACAATGCATTTACCGTTTTCATCAACGTTAAAATCAACGTAATTAAAATTATGATTTGGTGTATAGAGATAATTTTTTGTGTTCACCAATAATCCTGGAAGATGTAATTCGCATCTTGGATACTCCTTATCACATGGTTGATGAGGAAAGGAATGAAGATTGAAGCGATAAATGGACGATCGATTTATAGGATTGTAAAAGAAAGATTTATTATATACTACATGTCCGTTTCCCTGTAAGTGAGTGAATTTACTAAAACCTCTTAATTACATACGTTTAAAAACATTACAATGTACCTGAAATGGATGAGGCAATGGAATGGGTTTGAAACTGGCATTTTTAAAATGATCTTTTGATTCGTACTCGAAAATGATGGAAGTGTTACTTTTTCTAGTAACCCAAAGTTTATCGGAAACGCCGTCTGATTTCAAGTATGCATCATGCATCCAACTACCATAATGATCATCCATCGTACCTTTCAAAACAGGTTTCCCTAATGCTTCTATTACACCATCTATCGAATTTCATAAAGTTAATAAAAAGACAGGTTTACCAAGTATAAACATCAAAAAGTGTCTTTCACCTGCTAATCGAGGAGGAAGTCCAGTAAAATTAACGTTTCTAAGTGGCTGAACGTTTAAATATTCGGCGACATCTGTAAAAGTACACCTTAATACGGGACAGGCCGCGCAAGTTTCATGCGGTGCGCAAAGTTCTTCTAAGTCAACGTGTTGTGGAGCAGGGTCTCCATACGTAACATGTTGTTGCTTTGCAATCTTTAATCTTTCCATATTTTTTATGTCATCTGAAAATGTTCAATAGTAGTTTTTAATCAATTCAATGTTCAAAACGTATAATTATTAAAAATTAATGATAAATAATTTACCATCGACAATAAATGTGCCCTTAGTGGTATCAATATCGTTTTTAACGACACAATGATAGGTACCGTGATCTGTCGAAGTTATTCTCGTAATTTTTAAGCGCATTTTAAGCTGGAAATTGTTTAAAAATATGTACAATCAGATATCTATGTTACCATATTATATGTTGTGTTATCAATATTATATTACTTTATACATGTCTTTTTTATCATAAACTTCTAGTCTATATTTATCAGACATTTTGAGACGACGACCATCGCCGCGTTCCCAATGAACAATCGGTTCGGGAAATGCTTCAACTTCACATTCTAGTATTGCAGTACTTTGACTGCGTACATGAATCATTTGATTGCGGATTCGAATAAAAGGTGGGACTAAAAAACAATTCTTTTGATAAGCAATAAATAAAATTTAAATGCACTTAATGCTTATTATTGTGATAGTCTTTTTGTGGAAATACCACATATGCACAAAACAAAATACTTACATTTAACTTGAAGTCTGAATCTCTTATATGCCTGAGGAGGAATTCCATTGTTAGCAACACAAGTATATTCTCCCATGTGTTCTCTATTCACTACAGTGATGTTAAATGTATGTCCAATGACAGAAGTAACTGTTTAATAAATTATACACTTAGCAAGTATTAAGACATTAGCTGTTCCGAAAATTAGGATTTCAATTTATATTACCTTGCCAAGATCCTACAGGGATCACACTGCCATCACTTCTAAACCATTCAATTGTAGGAGGAGGTTTTCCGCTTGCGATACAAATCAATCGTATATTTGTTCCCTCATAAACAGAAATTAATTCAGTAGAATTTCCCATTGTTGGTAACATTTTATCATCTGAAAAGTTTCATCAGAGAAAGTATCGTCCTGAAATTCGATCGTTTGAAAAGTACAACAGAATGTTTAAACATACCTAAAATGGAAGGAGGAATCAATAGATCATTTACATTGTTGTTATTCAAGTTCACCTTCCAGGCTGTTATCCCTGGCCTGCCATCTTGTCCTGCTACCCCTGGTCTACCAGGAGGACCCATATCTCCTAAAGTTGTTTACATCAGCACCATATCTTTTTTTCACCCATGCGCAATTAAAATGAGGGAATTTGAAATAAGATTAAGTTACCGCGAGGTCCAGGTGGTCCTTGTGGTCCCATTTGACCTGGCCTTCCTGAACAATAATATAAAATAAAAAGCATTAAAATCGTAAAATAATAATGCATATATCTTACCATCTGTGCCATTTCGTCCAGGTCGACCAGGAGATCCATTTATCCCTGGTTTGCCATTTATTCCAGGTAATCCATCTAATCCACTACGTCCAGGGATACCATCTAGACCAGGTTCACCTGGTATTCCATCTCTTCCATCAAAACCAGTTGGTCCTATATCACCCTTTTGTCCTCGAGGCCCAGGAGGACCTGGTGGTCCTTTTGGACCAATCATTCCTGGTGCTCCTGGCAATCCTGGTGGGCAATATTTCATTGAAGATCGACAAAAATTTTCAATTGCATCAACCTAAACATATGGTAAAATTAATAAATTGCACATTTTTTAAACTTGTTTGTTACGTAAAGATGATAAACAACTTACTTGCACACGAGTGTCTGCATTTAACCATACCCAATCATGTCCTATAGGAGTGATTGGAGAAGATGCTACACCTGACATAGCTACAGGTGGCAAAGTTACTTTTTTCGATTCTTTTAACATATCCTTTTCCTCCCAAACCTATGAGAGAAAACATAGGTATAAATATGAAGTATAACTCTTTGCGTAAACTATATTATTAACAAGTACCCTAGAAGCATCAGAGACTTTATTATCTTCTGTTACAGGTACAGCACTACTTCGTTTCTGCCGTGTCAGTTTCTCTATTTCTAAATTATTTCGATTTTGCATAACACAAATGTCTGTCTCCATATGTGACACATAATTATATAGATAAATAGATGTTAAAAATTGTATCAAAAATTGAATTAAGATTAAAGAAAAAAGACTCTGTGGTTGCAATATCCACTGTATTGATTTCATAGATTTCCTTTCCATGATTGTTATCTGTTTCATATTCCTGAAAATAAATTACAGGCTTAATGTTGTTGTGAGAAGGAAAGTTTCATAATACTTACCAAAGAGGAACTTGGTATCCCTAAAGAGATCCGTATCCCCAATATATTAAATAAGAGAGAGGGGAGAACTCATAGACTCAAGTTGGTTGATTGGATACTATCAAGTAATTTAACACAGTACTCAACTTCTGTAACATGCACCTTTCAGAGTTTGATCATCCAGATGTTTTAAATTGACAAATCATTTTGTCAAAGGAAACGAAACACATTATATATTTGTACATTATAACTTCTTTTTATTTAAAAACTGACATTATAACACTGAAGTCATTGTATGCCTAAAACACAGTTCTTTAAATATCTTCAGATATAAAATAGAAATATTATTTTTTACTGATAAACTCTTTGTTCATTGTTATAACAAATATGATACACTTAAAGAAAACAGAAAAAAAGTACAATCACTCTTTCCATCACTAAAATAAATGCATGGGCTAAAACCCTGTCACTTGAGTCGGCTACCGGTATTATCTCATTCCAATCACGCATGCGCGCATTTCTTATACTTTCACATTACAAAAAAATAAATACATACGTATTATGTCATAGTTTCTAATTTTAAACTAAACATGGCGGCAACTTTCAAACGATTATATCTATCGTTCTATTATGTACGTGTAAGTACTTACTGTTTCATTAAATATTTTAGTACGAATGTACGATTGTAATATTTATATGAGGAAAATAATTACTTTATATGAAACATCAAATATAAAAATATTAGTAACTTTTATATTCACATAAATATACAAACGTAACACGTATTTATAAATTCGATGAACATCTTCGTCAAACATATTACCGAATAATAAAGTCGATTTTTTAATTTTTTTCGCAGTCTTTTCCATCATTTTCAAGTAATGTAATTTGTATACTTTCATCACTCTCCTCTCCTTTTATTTCAATATTGTAAGTATTCGCCTGTGAAAATAACAGATTCGTCAGAATCTTTATTAAGTTTATAGAGTAAACAAAAATTCGTGATTATTAAAAATAAATATACCAGTTGTAATGAAGCTAAAAAGTATCTGGCTACTTCACAGGGAGGTTGATCCTGAACTATAGTGTCAAAATTAGTTTTCTTTTGATCTAAAGCTTGTAAACCTTTTATTATACGAGAAGCGTAATCATGAATACGAAATGTAGATCTGATTTCAGTTTCTGATAATTTTTGCTGCAAAGAAGCATGCCACTGAGCTACAGTTTGGTCTAATTCCGTCGTAACGTCGGATTCTTTGAAGATTTCTTTCATTTTATCCTCAATTAGCGTTTGATAATCTGGTAAGGAATAGTTTAAATCATTTTCCGAATCTGGTTCTTGCCAATCATTATATATGTTAGGAGATCTTGGAGTATCGTCAAGTGAATTGTGACGAATTGCTGAGTCTAATTCTACGCTTACAGGCGAAGAACTGCTTATTTCAGCTATGTTATTTTGCGTGAAATCGTTTTGATTTTGAGAAATACGAAAACCTAATAAATCCATGCTTATATTTGTTACAGCTTCACATCGAAGAATATCAATGTCTTTCTCTGTTTCATTCAAACACTCATCGAATTTTTTCATAAAATCATCCAATTCGGCTAGTAAAAAAACAAATATATTATAAAGTGCTAGAAGATTATTTTGAAATATCACATATTTTGGTTCAACTTACGTTTTCGCAAACGTTTAAACTTCTGTTTCCTCTGTGAAACAAAATTATTTTCCTTCCTTGCAAACGATTCAGATTCGCGTAAAACAAGTTTCGTTAAACACTCGGGCTTGTATCTTTTTGATGGAAGCTTCCGTTTTTTCTAAAAGTAGAAAAATTATATAATTTTTATATATTTATATAAATATTTAAAAGTTTAAATAGGTAAATATTATACAAAGAAAGTGAAGAACAATCATCTAAACGTACTGAACCAAATTTTGCTTCCAAACGAGAAATATATTCTGGAATTCTTAAAATAGATGAATTAGTTGGAAGAACATTTTCTGTTCCTTGTGTAAGTGGCATTGGTCTCCAGTCACGCTCATTTATGTCATCCAGAGAACATACTGGTGTTTTTGCTGTTTGAGTCCTAATAAAAATATCAACATATGCAGTATTAGCATATCACGAATTTCAGAAACAATACAAATATTTCTTTACAAGGTACCCTTTTCTTAATTGTTCTTCCTTAGAAATGCGATTTAGTTGTTTGCAATTATTAGTTTCAAATTTTTCTATAGTTTCATCGATCTTCCGAGAGTCTTCCTCAATTTGTTCTTTTTGTTCCGAATGTTCATTTCGACATTTTTTTTTTAATTGGCTATTTTCTTTGGAATTCTGAGTTAAAGAATTTTCATCATTGATATTTTCTAAATTTTCTACTGAGTCATTTTGAGTACATTCCGTAAGAGAATTCTTTTCTGCAGTTGATTCATGTGATATGCTAGGATTGGCTGAGGATACAGTACAATCTTCTGTTGTATTTTCTGTTGTGTCTGTTGTATTTTCCTTATCAATAATTGTTAATTCGTTTGAAACACTTTCTGTTTCCAAAGAAAAATTATTTTCTTCCTCAAATTCGTCTTGATTGAATGAAACAAACTCATTATCATTCGGTGAAGCAGCAGAGTGGTATCCAGAAGTTCCAGTACCAGGAGTTTTTGGTTCTGAACACGAAGATAGAGAAATTCTTCCTTTTTGTACACGAGAACCATGTATACTAATAAAATCATGGGGTGTTAACTCATCCACCAACATCCCATCTGTATTTATGGCTTGATTACACCTTAAAATTAGAAATAAAGAAATGATGAAAAAAATAAAATGAAAAAATAGTGAAAAATTAATTTTCACTTACCGAAAATCATACTTTTTTCCAATAACTTCTCCTAAAACATCATATATTTGAATGGGGATATATAACTGTGCTACATTACTTTCTAACTGAGTAAACCGGTGACTCAGTAATTTGACTTTCTTTTGTGTATCAAACCGATTTTTTTTATCAATGTTTTTCCCAATGTCTTTTTCTAAGTCAATAATTATAAAATTTTCAAAATCAACATAAGCTTTTTTTGATGCTTTTGTTTCTTTTTGTGTAGATCTTCCTTCTTCTTCCCTATTAAAAATTTAAGTGGATTATTAAAAGTTACACATGTATTTAATTAAAGTGAAACATAAATCATTGCATATTTAAAAAAGAATTGTTCTTTACATTATTAATTAGTAAAACATGGAATAAAATTTTTCCATGACTATTGTTTTCAAAATTATTGATTATTTTTGTACTGTTTTTACACCACTTATTTTTACATGAAACATCATTGTCCTTTTTAAAATAGCAATAACTATGTTCTATTCTATATCTAGAAGTAACAATTACTGGTAAACAAAAAATGACTGTCTTAAAATTTCTGCTTCACTAAACAGACGTTCAATTCTTCTCACATATACATTTGTTGAATTTTGAAGAACAAGTGCTGCTTCTCCAAAATTGATGTTACATGGTTCTTCTAATAATGCATAATACTCTTCCAAAATCTAAAACAAAATACAACAATATTTTCTCTGTAATGAAATGTGAGTATAACATTATATACCTGTGATAATGGGAACTTCCAATCAGCAAGATCCTTAGCAGGTTTCATGAGCTGTGTACTAATATCTTGTAGTGTAACCATTTCAGCATCCAAAAGTTTTTTTTCTTTAAAATATTCAATTTAACAGGTACACTTAAATATATTTACAAATAATGGTAGGCACAACAATTTACTGATTGTTGCAAATAATGCTGTCAATGGTTCTGATTAATTTCTCACTTATAAAAAATATAATAAGTTTAAATCATTGCATTTTATCGTTTAAAAGTCAACTTTGTACATTTTGTATCACATCCCATATTTTACTCAAAAGCTCGACCCACTCTATCCGCTATGTAATCATAATTTACTGTGCATCAATCATAAAGTATCAGAATAATAGAGTCGCGCCGAACTATTTAAAATTATACATTCAGGTGCATACAGAAGTGACATTCTTATCGCAAATCTCATTTGAAATAAGATTTCGTGATACAAAATGACGCGCAGAAAACAACTACATACTTTGCATCGTAAAAGGTATCTACTTTTGAAGATTTAAGGAATTTTATGAACTGAAATTTCGATTTACAGTGCAAACAAAATTCATTTGACTTAATAACTAAATCTTATAGTCAAATTTGAGTCTGGTGAACTTTTCATATTCTCATAATAGAAATTCACTAAGAATTCCTCAACTATAGATTTTGATTTGTAAGCTCTTCATTCATACATCTTCTAAATTTAAAAAATACAAAACGCAAATTTGAATTTGGGCTTATAGTGCCATCTATAAAATAACTGCGTATTTGATCTGTCATATCGATAAATGATATCGCTAAGTTGTCGAGGCTTGGAAGTCGTAGGAATGATGTATTCCGAAATATCTCCCATTAGAAATGAAATCTCCTTATTCTCCTTCTTTTGAGCGTCGCTGTCGTTTTACAACGTACTTCTATGAGATACACTCTGAGAAACTGAAACGAAACTTATGTTTTTAGAAATGTCATTGGAATGATTGTTTATCCACCATTTTGTTTTGCTGTCGTTCTTACGGTTTTTCCTGGCACCGTGGCCTATTTTACAATGAACTAGATCGACTCAAATTTGGAAAAAATACGTCGTACACGACGACATCCTGTGCTTCAAGAGGATATTCTCTTTAGTCGGATTTGAGTCAGTTTCTTTTTTGTAATGAATGTTCCCGTTATGAGGATACGTGAAATCTTGCGTCAAGTTCTGACCCAACATTCCTGACTTCTTTGAACAAATGGCGATTACTAGATAAAGCGAACAGTTTTCGCGTCATTTGCCACGTAAGTTCGATACTTCGGCTTTGATCGTTGAGACTGAACTTACTTTAGTGTAATATTTCTAATGCGGAAATGATTGAAGATTGTCTAACGATACTGCATTATTTTTGTTGTGACGGCCCTCCAAAATCGCGCAGTATCGTTAATCTTTCACGATAATACAGTTTACATTGTAACAGTTGTTGTGGGAGTTGAATATATGAAGCATATGAACAAATTATTTTCCTTTTATAGAATGTCAGGTCAGAGTGGAGGGCATCGCTTGAGGTTGTCCAAACTCAACGACCAGCTGACATGCAAATTATGCGGTGGATATTTTATCGATGCCACTACTATTATAGAGTGTTTGCATTCGTGTACGTTTATCCTTTCATCGCTTCCTTAATCCTTTTGTCTCTGATGAATAAAATTCATTTCATCAATACAAAAGTGTTGAGTTATAGTTTGAACATTTTTATGAGTGATGATTAATGTTATGCTACAGTTTGCAGAAGCTGTATCGTCAAGTATCTAGAAAATAATAAGTATTGCCCAATATGTGAGGTGCAAGTGCATAAAAGTAAACCATTACTGAACATTCGTCCAGATCGTACTTTGCAGGACATTGTGTATAAATTGGTACCTGGATGTTACCAAAGTAAGTCTTGTAATTGTATAGAAGAACATATAGTATAGATAATTAATCTAACTTGTGTATTTTAGATGAAATGCGATGTAGGAGGGAGTTTTATTTCAAACACCCAGAAGCTTGCACTCAAGTAACATCACCAGAGGCAAGAGGAGAACCAACTGAATCACACATATATTCACCAGATGAATCTCTCAGTTTGTCATTAGAATATTATAATCCATCCAAGCCTGTCAAGGAGATAACTATAAAACCTTTATTGAGACGGTATCTTCGTTGTCCTGCTGCAGTGACAATTTTTCATTTACAAAAGCTAATACGAGCTAAGTATGGACTAACAGATGCACACAGGGTAGATGTAATGTATAAAGAGGAGCCACTGTGCAGTAGTTACACATTGATGGATGTAATGTACATTTATCATTGGAGGCGGGTAAATATTAAACATTTGTGTAGATGAATTAAGTAAAAAATTATAAAATTTCTTTTTTAAAACTATTTCCTTTATTTGTTTCAGAAAGTGCCATTGCATTTAAGTTACAGGATATTCGAATCTTCTCCCAAACGAATAAAACTTTCAGAAGACAATATCAACTACAAAACATCTTTACTTCATGCTGGGATCGATTCTATTGAATTAAAAGAAGAGAAACCAATGAAAAGAGAATGGAAAGAAGTTCAATTAAAAATTTCAGAAACTGGTATAATGAGTATTACAGATATATCAGACCAACAATTTAAGAAAAATGCAAGGGCTGAAGAACCCATTGCAAGTATTGAAACAATAAATTCGTCAATAATTCAGGAAACCATTGGTGGAAATGATACATCTCAGACTCCAAAGAAAAGTGAGCAGTCTTTAGATAGACAAATTATCGATAATTGTGACATTTCTTCTAAGTTAAGTGAACTTAACGAAAAGAAAACTTCCAATGAAACAGAAGGTGAAAGAACATCGATAAAAGAAACGGAAAATACTATGAAGTCTAAAGAACAGAACGAATTGAAAGATCAATCGGATAATAATAATATTGAGGATAAAACAGTTTTACAAAGCGATGTGCAATCTCGAGAAACAACACAAATTGTGCATAAAGAAGAAACCAGAGGCAATTGTAATGATAAAGACCAGAAAGTGTCATTAAAGAATAACAGTAATACTAATACTACAGAAAATAAAGTTGACACTCTTAAACAGAATTCAAAAAATGAAGTAAAACTTGTAAATACAGGATCAAAAATAAATGCTCTCAGCGTAAAATTACAATTTCAACCTAAGGTTGGACAAATTGGCAGTAATAGTACTTCTTTAAAAAAGACTACTAAAGATAAAAAGATTTTACCACAAACGTCTAAAAAAGTAGACGCAAAAGCAGTTGAAAATTCGAAAGCTACAGACTCGAAAAATTCTTCGGATACACCAAAAACCCAAGTCACAATAAATAATTGTGGAGCAACTGCAAGTAAATCATTAGTTCCAGTCGCCACAAAAATGTCTCCAAAATCGGTATCTGAGTCAAAAGAAAATGGAGAATCTGTTTTACCAACACAGACAACTGCGACTAATTCTGAATCTGATACAAAATCCAATGTAAAAAGTACGCAATCCGCTGATCAAAATCGATGTACTTTTCAAGAAGAAAACACCACCGAAAAGAAAACATCTTCGCAGGATCAAACTTCGACAGAGATAACAGAAAAATCAAATGGACAAACGAATGCAATTTCGCAAAAATTACCTATTGTACAAGTCGAGTCGTTAACAAATGAAAATCTTGCATCTTTTAATGTATCTCTACCTGCAGCTGTTAGCAACGGAATTAATTCAACATCTATGATGACGATAAGTCAGCCTGCGTCTACGTTTTCATGTACAGTTCAGGATTCGATGAACAGCACTATGTTAAAAGATTCTCATAGAAACTTAACGATGTCAGTGGCACAGAAATTATCTACTAGTACAGCCTCAGAAAATACAGTAACCACAAATGCAATACCAGGTAATTCGACTGCGTTTAGTATGCCTCTTGTGAGCATAACTTCTCTAAAAAATAGTTACACGAATCCAGGAATAAGCACGTCTCGAGAGTCAACGTTGAAGGCGAGCTTGGAAATGACCAGTGCATATTCAACCCCACCTTGTCCAGATGCTATTCCAATTTCTTTAATGAAACCACCTTTCCGTAAAAATGAATTGATCACAAAGGGTTCAAATTTGAACGAAATTTGCGCAAAGATTGGAGCTTCTGGTTCAAAAATTAACGATATCTGTGCTAAGATTGGAGAAAATTCCAAAGAAAAGAATAAAACAGAAGCAAGAAATAAAGCTGACATTCCAGATTTATTGAAGATTAGGAGGAAGAATAGCTCGTCATCAATCGCGATTGATTCTACAAGTAAACAACAGCATACTAATATTCCAAACGTGCCCATTTATGCTCCTAGTAGCAATGCAATTACAACAGAAAACAAAAGTGTTTATTCGAACGTAAAGGATAGCCTTAGAGCCACTTCGTTGGTATCTACTTCCCCAATAATAACATCACATGCGATACAAAAGATTCCATCTTCTGTATCTAAGAAACAAAGTCAAGCAGTTGGTTATAAGACTCTCCGTGATCCTCCAAGATGTTGGAATCCTACTCTTTCCAAAAATAATTACGTAGCAGTTAAGAATCAAAGCAAAGAGACGCAAAGTCAATTAAATCAAACTGTATTTTCAGAAAAGAGCAAATCAATTCAGTCGAAACCCGCTAAGATTTTTAAGATGAGAAACATGCCAAGATATTTGGGTAATCCAGCGTCTGGAGTAAAACCAATGTATGGAATCGGGAACGAAAGTAAAGAAAAAGAACAGCTAACTTTAACAACAACAACGACAACAAGTACATCTACTAATTCCAAAAACGGAAGTTTAAGCATGATGAAAATAGATCCTAAAACTTTATCTCCAATTGTTTCTACAGTTAATTCCCCTATTGTTTCGCCGCCCCCATATTCTCCTAGTGCAAGGAACTACCCAAACCCACCATTTTCACGAGATATTTGCAGAAACACTGGTTCTCCAATATCTCCGAAAAATTCTCCCGTAAATATGCTTTCAACAAGTCCTTTTATACCTTCCCCAACACCTAATGTAAATCCTAGACTAATTTATTCTCATTTTCCTCCTCCATTTCCAGATGCTACTAGATTTCCGAATCCTCTGATTCGCTCGCCTATAGGAATTCCATCTCCCAGTGCCTTCCACAGTAGTTTGCCTCCTTCGATTAACAAGCTGTACCAGCGATCCAGTTATATTCCACAAACTACTGGGTTCTCCCCTGTTTCTCAGCCACCAACGGTCCAGAGAATACCGCAAAGCACTTACTCTTCACCAAAGTCACCTAAAACTACCTCTTTAACAGCCATCTCGCCTACATCTTACGGTTTGACTAAATCAGAGACACAAATAGTTGCAACAACATCTCTTGAATCTAGTAACTTGCTTCTTCCAGAAAACACACAACAAGAAGATCTCAGTGCATTTAATTTGTCTAAGGCCGGAATTTTTTGCAATTCAGAAACTGTTAAGACATCAACAGAGATGGCACGAACTTCCAAATCGGTTGCACTTCCTCCTACTTCAAACGTTGGACAGAGTAAAGGTACCTCAATGGCTACTTCGAAAACCAAACCAGAAGCTTCTCAGCTGGAAACTGGGCATGATCAACAGAAAGAAAAGTCAGAGAAGGAATCATCGAATTGCGAAGAAGAAAGTTCATATATCTCGAAAGGACAACATTTAGAGAAGAAAAGAACTGAGGAAAACAGTGACAATGTAAATAAAAAGAAAGAGAAGTCAGTCACTCAAGTAAACGGGGATCTTTTGCGTGAAAGTAATGGAGAGACATCGACGAAAAAACATACGGAACAGCAAAAGGAACAAAATGAAACAAAAACAGTACAAGGTTCAGACAAAATTATTGAAAAGCATCAAGAAGAATCCAAAAACGACGAGTGTGGAAAATCTGAGGAACAAAGGAAAAAGTCTGAGCCCCAGGCTAGTAAACCAGAAACGTAATTTCAGAATGCAGAAATTGTTTCGCAAGTGAATTCTTATAAAATTCAAAAGCTGATGGGCAGGATTTTATTGAAATGCACTATATATTTCACACTTTTTACAAATGTTTTCATAAGCTCTTGAGAAAAGACAATTACACGCTATTATTTTAAACCTTTTAATTGCAAAACATCGCATAATTTCGAATTTAGGTTTCGAAATATAAATCCATAATGAATATGCAAAGCATACGTACTTGATTTGAACGGAAGCATCGAAAAACTGAGTAAATAGATTCAAAATCATGAACGAAGGAATATATAATAACAAAGAAACAGTTACATATAATGAATCTATGTAACATTATTCATATAATGTCATTTTATAAAATGACCTTGTGAAGTGTCTTAGTTTGCAGTATTTATAATACTTTTGAAAGAATTTTATTAACCGTTCCTTGATATATCTCAGTCAACCAGATACTCAACCAAAGCCTCGAAACTGAAATAATCTTATCTATGAAACAGATTTAGTCACAATAAGGTTTTCTGATTGGTTTTAGATCCGCTTTCGTGTTTTCTCTTTAAAAAGAAAACAGTTGTAATAAAATACCCGAGGCCTTATCACAGTAATCTTATATACGAAGTAACGTTAAAAAATCGATTAAAAAGAAATTGTTGTTAAATGATTTTAAAAGAAAACGGAAAAAAGTATTAAGTCCTAAGTAATTTCTCTCTTTCCAGCTTAATTAGTTAATATTATCAATGTATTGTATCGCACCGAATTATTGAAATAGCACGCATGGACAGAAACCCACTATTAATTTCGCTAAGTGCCGGAAAGAAAGAAACAGTTAATGTATAGAGAAATTTTAATATTTGACGATCGTTTTCTTTCCTTTCTTTTTTTTTTTTTTAAATATATTTACTTGTAAATAGTGTATAATGATTCAAAGAAATCTATATCACGTATTAGATATAAAAAAAATTATCGACTATTAATATAATTTAACACGCATATTTTTAGGGTGTAAGGACCGTAACGATAGTATTTTTTTGTCTAATACGAAAAAGCAATTTTTAGAGAGATGTCTGATTGTAGAGCAAAATGCGAGATGTATTTTTAATAAGTTATTAGTTGTGTGCGCGCGCGGCTCTTTTGTATATAAGGTGTACCTGAGTGAGTGAGTGAGTGAGAGAAACAAAATTGCGTGTATAATTTTCGTGCGAAGAAAATTTCAAGGTCGTTTTGAATCGAAACGATTTAAACGATGTTTTGGAAATTTGTTTTATTTATAAAAAGAAAAAACGTTGATCGTCGTTTGTTTTTGAATTTATGCAAGTGTTCTGCGTATGCTGTGCGCGCGCACGTACGCTCCCACACACACACGCGCGCGCGTTATCATTACAGTAATAATACTACGCGAAGTAGGGGATGTTTTAATTACAAAAATATAGTTGATTATACTTTACACAGTCTGTTATTTGTATAAGATTTTACCATTACACTTATACGCATAAAATGAATTTATTATTAAACGATTATTATAATAACCCTTGTGTAAATGTTAATATACATGTATAATGTCATAAGTTGCTGACAATTATTTCCATACATTGAATGTAACACCAAAATTACGTACAGACAAATACCTGCAGTAAGATCTTACGACATCATACATGTGTAGTATTGTATTAAGTAAATCAACAATTCAAAGATATAACTAAACATTAGTCAGTTTTTCTGAGTATCTGATGGCATCTTTAAGCTTAAACACTAATTCTTGCAGCTGTTGTATTGTACATGAAAATGTTATGTGATTTATTGTTTCATGTTCTTTAGTTCTAAGTCGCACATGGTAAAGAGGAGCACCCAGTGAATCACACGTGTCCAACTAAAAATCATTTTCACATAAATAAAGCGTCAGTGGATGAAACGTTCGGTGTTCTATTCACCGATCGATTACCTTGACGCGATAATCAAGACGCCAATCCACATCAATGATATGTGGTGGATTATTGCCTATTGATTCTAGTTCAGATTGTATTGTTTGTTTATTACTGATGTATACTTCGCAGAGTTTCTTTCTCCTTTGTTCATCAACGCATGTTTGACATAAGAAATTCCTTAAGTTTTCCTCATCTAAATCATGCCGGGCTGCTTCTACAAACAAGCATACCATATCAGCAAACATCTTCTTTGTTATATTTGGTTTTGAGTCTGCTGCTTTGACAGTGCCTATAATTTTATGAGCGTAAATGAATCTGGGCTGGTTGAAACTACGTACACTCAGAAAATATACTCAAAAGGAGTTACTCACATTTTGTTTCCATAGAATTTTTACATATATGAAAAACAGCTGTATCTAAGACTTGTAAAAAATTATCTTCTGTAGTAATACTTGCATTTAAAATGTTGATAAGACCTTCCATAGTTTCTTTTGATAACTCCATTATAATTATTCTCCTTTACTTTGGTTTACTTCATAGACTACTGAAATTTAATTAAAATGAAACAAAATTTTAATCGTTATAATTTGTACACAATTTTACTCGTTTTATAATGTATATTTTAAATTATTTTATTCGATTTACATGTATGTATGAAAACTATATAAAATTCTATATATCAAATTAAACACAAAAATTGTACGACTAAATAATAACTGACATTAGAGGTTATGTTAAAAACAACAGTATAAAACTTCTAATCATTTAGTTTCGCAAAGTGTATTGTTTATAACAGATTTGATCACAATTAATTTATAGTAACTACTTTAAATAAATTTATTTAATTTATTTAGGAAGATATGTGTGCAATATCTCACTTGACAGTTCACAGACCAATTTGTAATTACAATGTACAAATTTAAATATATAATATACAAATTTATTGAATTTCTCTTATATAATAAAAATTTTAAATGAATAGATTGTTCTTTAGATAAAGAAATAAATTAATTCTGTAAACAGTTCAATTTCAAGTTGGATTCGAATCAATTTGAACCAAATCACACAGCTCTAATGGAAACGCATGATAAATCATGATAAAAGATAAGACATACTCTACATACATACACAGAATCTTTTATTATATATTTTATTACGTATAATTATTAGTATACAGGCTGTTTCGCGAAAGCTATCATAACTTGACAGGCAAACTTGACATCAAGAATCGAGAGTTAAAAAAGTGGAGAGTCCAGTAGCTCCCTCTATTCATATTTAAATAAGTAGCGCGTTCTACGCACAGTAGATTTAAATACGAAAGAGACTATCATAATTAATCCAAAAATAATATTTATAACAAAATCCAATAATATTTTATTATATTATTGAATAATACATATACAGAGTGTTCAGTTACAGATGAAAGAACATTTAGGGAGTGATTTTAGACATTAAAATAAGATAAAAATAGAAAACAACAAAATATTGCGTATGCTAATTATAAGCTTTTAAAGAAAGCAGTGGCTATCGCAACCACTGATGTAAGATCAGATATATCTTCAGCAATATTTTATGATTCTCGTTTCTAAAAAAAAATGTAAACTTTAGCAACGATCGATTTGCAAAGACAGGAGAGGAAGGAGTATACGCCTGCGCTACGTGCCGTATACATTCTTTTATTAAAAGTACTCGTACAAATTGTACAGCAGGTGCGGAAACGAAGCATGTAGCTGATTCTGTGATATTTTTTTATGTGATATTTCGGGGTGGCTGTGTAATAAAACATTTACACGAAAAAATCGTTGAAGATGCGTAACAACGTAAGTCTTCAATAAACAATGGAGTTCCTTGAACGAAAATAATTTATTGTTGCATGTTGAATTACAGCGATCGATTTATTACGAATTACACCAACTGTCCCTTTCATCCTTTTTTGTCTTTATCTTCATTCCGCAAATCATAATAAAACTCAAACATAGAACAAGAAGAAGTCGAGATTTTTGCAAATTAACTTGTTTGTATGTTACAGAAAGGATTGACATTCTGTTTGTTACTGGTAATAGTTTTATATACAGAAGTGTATGCGGCAAGTGGGAAGCACCTCATTAAAAAGCGAAATTATAGCGACCAAAGTGTGAGAGGTTACTTAGCAGAGGTAAGCCAAGGATGAATAGAACTGGTTTTATTCTCAAGTCTCATGTTCTTGCAAGGTGCCCTACTGGTCACGATTTTTGCCCGATCACTAGTTGCAATTCATTCCTACTATAATTATACTGACATAGACCTTTTTTTATTATAATTACAGCAAGATCCTAGAGTCGCGACAACTAAACGTGCATAAATTCATTCGATTATTGTAATTATCGATCGCAAATGTGAGATCTTTTTTGTAGCGAACTTGTTGGTGGAATGAAGTCTGCAAGGAAGAGTTCCACAGTAAATTTCGATGTCGTTGTCCAAGATGGTCCTATTGCCGTGCTCCAGGCAGATATTACGACGCACATTGCAGCATGACACGCACCGGCTACATCTGGACCCAGCCAGAGACTTCATTGACACTCGAAGTGAAATGATTCGAGACAACGAATCTCTTTTTATCGCTCTTATTACTTCTTTCAATGAGAGATTAAGGATGTTAAATTCTTATTCGGCCAACGTGGCCGCATTTTTATAGAGCAGCGCTGTCCTTATAGGATCTCGCAAGCCTTTTCAGGGTTGTCCCATTCCCATTCCCATTATCAAGCGAAACATGCGACGCTATAAAGACAGTGATGACAGATTAGTGTCTCTTTGTTATTAAGACGCTCAAATGTTGCACACGATGTATAATTGATGGATTGGAGAAACGATTGGAAGGGGAAGCAGGTGAGTGAGGAGCCTCCATCGTTGGACAACGCTGTATAGAGACTGATCTATGTTACGCTCTTATACATGTATCACTAAAAAGGATTTTTTAGTGAATTGTTATTATAACTCGTCTTCTATCACTTTCCATCTCTTGCATCCTTTCTTGTTTCTCTTGCCTACTTTCGAATTACGAGGAAGGGAAAGCAAAAGCGAAACGAAGTTTTTATTCTTCATGATTTTCAATGAATTTTCATATTTTTCTTTATGAGAAAAGAAAATATTTATCAGTTAATATGAAATAAATTTCCATAACTATTTTGTTACAAATAGTATACTGCATTGATTTCTTGTTATTTAGTTTCGTACATGAAGAATTTATTTCATTATTCATTTTTTTTCTTTACCGCGGTTACTTTTCATACTATACAAAGAAAAAATAGGCACTAATTGCATCATTAAAAGCACATTAAAAATAAGCCAATCACTTACTGTGATTTTAAATCTTAGAACTATACATAATTATATTTCTATCATTTGAAACTGAAAGAATTGCGTTTGTGTTGCATGTAAGATGCTCACATATAAATATTGAATCAATGTTTGTCTAGTAGGTTTATAATTTTACTATTTATGTAATTCAAAAGTAACTAAATGAGATTGTCGAAAATGTTGAATTTTTTTATTTCCTTTTTTCATGAGCATCTCACATGCACTCATTTGAAAATTTTTCTACTGCTTAAAACACGTCTTTCGTAGATAATTGTAAATTATGTACTACACACGAAATGCTATACTTGAAATTATCTGAGTCTAGTACAGTTTTTTAAATAAAGAAGTTATTTAAATTTTAAATTTTCTAGTTCCTCACGAACGAAATAACCATTTTTTAAACGCATACACAGAGTGGTCCAATCATTTTAATTGCCTTGATTATCTCCGTTACTAAATGCAAGTACTAATTATTTTTGGTGGTGTTTTCGGAGATTTTAAGACCACCCTCATCTTTTCAAAATGAAATTCTATCTATTATCGAATAAGCTTATATGCGGGCTTGTTAAAATTGTCTGAACCCCCGCTATTTTACTAAGAATGTGGAAAAGAAATATTTCAGGCAATATTTGGAATCAGAATTAATTTAATTTAAATTTCTTAGGTACTTTCTTTAATGTTTAAATACATACAAAGTGGCATTCAACATATGAAACAACTTTTAGTACATTTTAACACATTAATGTTAGGATTAAGTGAAGTCTATAAAACTTTCATTGCATATTTTTATAAATAAGATAATGATATGGATTAGTCTGTCATTAGCAAGTTTATAATTTTCAATGATGACTTCAATTTCCTTATCCCTTAATAAAAAAAATAATACAACGAAAGAATTTCATTATAATAAATATTAGATATCTTTATATCATTCAATAATAAACATTTTTAAACTTGCTTGTAGTATTAAAATCATTAACTAAGTAAATCCATTATATCCTGAGCAGGTGATTTTTCAACTTTCTGACTTCCATTAGAATTCAAGTTTGAATTCAATTCTAATTGATTAGTTGCAAAATGGCCTTGATTTACAGGATAGTTAATAGTATTTTGTGGAATAGTTGGACTTTGCATCCACTGATTTGAATTCCAGGTATTGGGTTTTTGATTCATCTGTACACTCATCATTCCCTGTGGATTATAATATGGTTGATTTGAATTCGTAGATTTCCAAGAATAATCGGGCTTTGAATTCGACATTGAAAAATTTAACTGATCCAAATTTGATTTCAAGAGAGTATCAGTTAAATCTTTTACTGGAGGTTTTGTAGGTTGTTGAACAGCTTTTGGCATCAGTGGGGGCTGAGACTGTAATCTCTGATGCACTTCTTGCTGCTGTATTAATCTGTAAAATAAAAAACATAAGCAATTAAATATTAAAATATTGTGCTTAATTATATTCTTTAATGCTTATGATTTTGTACTAACCGAAGTTTATCTTCCATTGTTAATCCATTTTCCATTTGTAAAGATTTCAAATTTTTATTTACAGTTGGAGAAGGAATTGTGGGTATTACATTTACAGTATCCATAGTTGAATTGATCTGTTTGAAAACATTGGAAGCTTGTGAAAGTTCTTGTTCAAGTTGTCGAGTTTCATGACGCATGGCATCTAACTGCTTCAAAGCTTCTTTATGCTCTGTTGTCACACGATTTACCATTTCAGTCACAAGATTTGAAAGAATTTCATACTGTGATAAACTAAAATTCTGTTCAATGCATAATGGCAATAAGAATGGTAAAATCTTTGTTGCTAATATTTCCTTATTTGCTCCCAACTTGCTGTGACTTAATAATATTCTATAAATACCTAATAAAATAAAATGAATTGTAAGTTCCTGGAAATATTATAACTAAGCGAGCATCACATAAATATTTTAATATGGTATAGTACCTATGATAGCCATAAGAATAGCAGGTTCACCAGAATGTGGAATTTCTTGTAAGAAAGGTAACACTTGATCAAGAACTAACCATCGATCAAAACTGGGTAACATTTTTGCAAGACAAAGTAAACAATTAACCCTCACTCCAAGACTCTTACTGTTACTTCCTTTTCCATGTAAACAAATCTTTTTCATTCTAGGCAGAATTGAATTTTTAATCACTGGCCCTTCAATCATTGTTATAATATTGGGCAAAGCTGACAAACAAAGTTCTTGCAATTGTTCCCATTCAGATTCTAGGGCACGTAACAACATTGGAACTATGTCAGTTTTTATTACTTCTGTAGTACATAATTTTAAGAGTAAATCAGCATGTTGCATTAATACAAGACTTATTTGTGGTGGATCATCTAATGCCAAAACAGGTTTAATATTTGGCAGAATATATTCTCTAAATTCTTCAACAGAATTTGTTTCCATTGCATACAATATGCTTGGTAAAACAAAAGGAATCATTGGTGGATTAATTAATTCTTTGTATAAAGCAGGTAAAATTCTGTGCAATATAACTCTCTGTGGTAGTTGTTTCAAAAGTTGTGGTAACCCTTTATAAAACTGTGATTTCTGTAGATTATCCCACTGAAATATCTTATCCAAATAATTTAAAGTTTTAACTCCTATATCATTAAAATATTCAATTTTTACAAATTGATGAGCATCCAGTCTTAATTCAGGATTATGATTTAACATCAATTTAACTGTGTCTCTAAGAGTTTCTGGAACTGAAAGGAGCTTTCCAACAACAACTGAGCCTGTGAAATTTTCCAGAAATTTTTTGCATTTCAATAAATCATTATTTGATTCATGAAGAACTGTGTTCATTGGAGAATATAATACATATGCTAGCATTCCCAAGGAAAAAATGTCACTTGCTGTACTAATGCTACTTGCTAGAATGCATTCTGGTGCTTGATAGTCCAAGTTTGGTTGTATCACAGATGAAACTGACATATCGTATTCTGTATATGACCATAAAGGTTGTTTTCCTTCCACGGTCTGATTCAAAGCACAGAAATCAAACCCAAAGATTTTCCATGCTCCATGACTATTAACAACAATAGACGTTGGACACAGATTTCTGTGTAATAGTTTCACATCGCTGTGTAAGAATGCAAGACCTTCTCCAAGCTGAAGAAGTCCATATTTAATTTCAACATCATGCAGTTTATAATCTTTTAAAACCATTGGCAATGGTTGTGGTAAATTTTCATGATGTCCTAAAATGTTAGCTAAACTAGCTAATACAGGCTCAGTTGCAAATGCTAAACTATCTCTTGATTCTTCCAAAGGATGCTGAACAGTTAAAATCTGAGGATGGCGCAATTTTGTTAATTGCGTTACACCTCTTTTTAAAGTCTCTAAAATTATTTCTCGATCATTTTTTGGATACTTGTCGAGCACACGTTTTTCAAACACAAAAATTGCTGCTTCCTGTTTTGTGGACTTTTTATAACCACTATAAATTTTCCAAAGTAACCCTGGGCCAGCACTTGCAATATGTGCAATTACTTCAAATTCTCTAGTAACTGGATTACCCGGAAGGACATTTGATAATTGTGATAAGCCATAAGCAGTGTTCTGAACCGTATTGGAAATTGTATTGCTAACAGTATTCCGTAATTTTGCTAGTACATCCATTTTAATTTAAGATTTATATTACTTTTATATTTTTATGCTGTTATTTATACAATTTTTTAATAATTTTATACTTTATACATTATTTAGCAAGTTTTGGTACTGTAACACAATGTATGTCAATTGACTCTTATTTTCTGTTAACGATTTTATAATCGCTGATCCGTTTTTGACGTTTGAACATATTTTTAGTACCTTTTGATGTTTAATAACCTTACTTTTTGTTCACAATATATCTTGACACTTCGACACATTTTATAGATTGTCACAAATTATGCATTATCATTGTAAACCATAACTTTGCAAATCCATCGAAATTACGCAATAATTTTTTTACGTGTCAAATGATCGTACCTAATACCCATACTTTTAAATCGAACGAAATATAACACGAAAGCTTTCAAACTGTTCAGCCTTGATGATTCATCTTGCTTATCGCATTGGTTACAGATGTATTCTATTATTTAGTTTTCAATTGACAGTAAAAAATTACTAACTCAATGATACTAGCTTCATCACTCAGTATTCAATATGTTAACTAGTATCAACAAGTTTCATTAAAATTAGTGTATTTTTTATTGCATTTATTAGATAAAATTATCTTCTTATCTATATCGAGATAAAATGACTAGAAGTAGTAGATTTTCACTGTAATCGCGACAACATGTGTGAGAAGAAAGTAAAACTATGAATATAAAGTGTCATGTAAAATTGTATGCTCGTAATTAGCTGTGTCAACTTGATCGTAAAAATAAAACCTTAATAAAGTATCGTACCGACCTAATTTCTAGGATGGTGATTGATCGTAATAATTTACAATTTTGTGATTTGTAATTAATTTACGAAATTTAGGTTTATTGCCTCGAATTTTTCAATAATTTTCTTCTTTATAGTTAAATATTTGTTTTAAGATAGTGGCGAAGAGAGAAACTAGTTCAAATGCAGAGTATATACTCTTATTTTGAATCACCACTCGAAGCACGATTAATGGATAGAGTTGCTTTGAATTATGCGATTCGTAGTCTTAGATTTTCTTTTAAGAAAGTTAGTAGTTTAACTGAAAAATGGTATCATGTTCAACTTTCTCTGTTCTTGATAAATTTTCCTATAGCTCTTGACCTTTGAGCTGTAATTGCACCAAATGTTCTGCTGATCTTGTACTTCGTGATGATGTTTAACTGGAATTTTTTATCATTTAATATCACGTATCGCGATTGAAATGAATTGATACTTCTGTATGATTTATTTCTATTTTCGCTGCAAATATTTACAAACTTTTTATTCTAAACTTTTAAGTAGAACGGTGTTAGAACGTCAGAGTTTAAAATTGGAATGAATGAATATCTGTTTTACAAACTTGTAGCGATTTTATATAATTTTACTTAAGTAAGCTTCAATATGTACATTAATGTATCCTAAATTTGTAATAAATATTTATATTAAAGGTGCATAGATGTTTTATCCTTAAACCACAAATAGTTTCTGAAACAAAATTCTATCAATATGTATCTCATAAATACAAGTTTAATTCGGTTTCGTTAATTATACCTAAACACGTTCAAATGAACAGTTAAATAATGATTAAGTCTACAAAGACGTACATCAATATAAATATACAAAATCATACTTATATTTATAACACATATCCTCAAAGTTTATTATCATTCACAAACAATTTTACACGACCGTCAAGATCATCGAAATACATACGAAACGTCTAACAAACGAGTACATGTAATCTCTTTTAACTAGACCCATTCAATTTAAGCGTTTAATTGCTGAGCACGCACGTTGTAAAGTGAGGGAAAGAATGCAAACGAGTGAAAACGAATCTATTATGGTTGCACCCTTAACGCAAGAAAATAATGACCCCTTGGTTGAAAAAGAAGAGAAAAAAGGAGGAGGAGGAGAAAAAGTGCCTCCTATAGAGAAGCACAGTGCAGGTCGATATAATCCCACCATTGATTAAAGTCGATGTCCTGTCAGAATTCTCTACCCCAAAGGACGACCTTCGTAGTGGGGCGAGCTGTCGGCGAATAAGGGAGAGAACGCTGGCCGTCGACCCCGCTTTAGTTGCCTTATGAACTCCGTAGGAGTCGTTCCTGCTTCACCCTTATATTTCCACTAAAATTCTTCGTATTTTTTTCTCGTTAAATGTCCATTTTGATTCGTTAAATATATACACGAGTTCTCGGGACACTTGTTTGTCGTTTTCAAGGGGACAAAGAGTGAAGTGTGAATTAGTAAAGGTATAAAAATATACTTTCGTCGCACATCTCATCGGGGAACGCGTTTAATAGCATTCAATCGATTTTCTCACTCTCGAACTTTTTTGCGTAAATCGCAATGTTCGCCAGGTCCATTTTCTCTGCGTTACGACATTTTTGCATTCTATAAAATGTACTTTAATAAAATGCAATTTCGTATTTAAAAATAACAATGTTATCAATTGTATTGTAAATAATTTTTTAGTATAACGTGGTATTTTTTTAAGAAATTTTTTGAGTGTACGGAACACGTAAATATTTTATATAAAATTAATTAAAAATTGACTGGATTTTAAATTATACGAAAATCAAGTATAACTGGCTCGTATGTTTCATAATTATTTTTACTTTTAGTGTTTTATACACATAAAAATATTATAAGTTACATAGAATTTTGAAAAATTTCAAAAGTTCATTTTTTGTCACTGTGAGTAGATTACAAGAGATTCAGTGTTCGCTGGAAGTGGCGCGGTTTGCGATCAGAATATAAAATGTGAAATATTATTGAATACCGAACATGAAAAAATCACAGAGGAGTAAGGAGTGAATGTGTAAGGGTGCACACGTTCTTCGATATCGATTCCTGTGTAAATTGCCGCGGTGCATCCACCAACAGCGCATTTATGTTTTCCCTTTCTCCAAACCGAAAGAAACGCTCGAAAAGGATGTTTGCATCGAGATAAATAACGAAATCGTAAGTTTAAAACTGAACACGTTGTCGAAAGATAAGGTTGTAGTGGAGATTCTACTGAAAGACACTAGTTTTAACGTATCTCTAATAAAATAATTCTCTAGTGCAATAGTTTTTATATCTATACAATCCTTTAGGAATTGAACACGGATGACGAGCTGGCTATGAATTTGAAATCCAAATGGCTCTTATTTGGGACACTAATTATCATCCTCCTTGAATGCGGTAAATTTCTTGACAAATCTCTCGTTTACTAAATTAAATTGGGATATGAAAAAAAACCTGAGGCATTTAAAATCACTCGATTGTATAAAGACTAAGACCGTCTGGAAATTGGGTCGTTGAAGGCACAATACAAAAGTGTAACTTTGATCACGTGCTGATCAAAGGTAAATTCACCTGAGCTAGCATTCTTTGGGGGGCTAAAACCCCACCACAGCTAAGTTTTTTTTAACTAGGATAAGCAGGTTCACTCTCCCCTTTCGTTTCGAAGAAATTCGAACCTGAAATTTCACTTGTATCGTCAACGACTCAAATTTTGCTTACGGAAGTTAATTTAAATAATTAAAATATTATGTGAATATGCAAAAAAAAGGAAAAATATAATCGATTATTTAGACGTGATTTTACCATATTTATAATGATAAAAAATAATAAATTTAGGAGTCACGAGATCAATGATAAAAATGCGAGAAGATTACGGCGCATTAATAATCGATTCACCCTCTTCTCACGTCGCTCTTTCGGGAGATCTTACAGTGTTTATTGCAAGATCTGATCAAGTACTGACAAATGAAAACTACGCAAACGATTTAAAAGAGGAAAATGGTGATGCTGAGCAATTGGAAGGTTCTTCTAACGAGTCTTCTCTATTGCGGTAAATTTTAATAGAATAAAAAGGTTTCACTTATACATCGATTAAGATCAACGATCAAAATTTCCTATTTCTATTGTTCCTAGAGTACTGTACCTTCTTGACGACATATCAGAATTAATCAGTGAAATTCAATTAGAAAAGCTGCCTTCAGGGAATGAAACCATTTCAATTGTTATACCTTGTGAATATTTCGCTCGTGGAGGTATTTATGCTATACGAGTGGAGTACAAGTACAAAAATTCAACAGTGCCTGTGGCCTCTCTTTATCAGGTTGAGAAATTTTCTATTAACATGATTCTAAGATTGCACATTCATTTGCTCCTTTGTAATAATTCTAATAGAATAATGAGGTATTTCTATTTACAGACAAGTAGAATAGTGGACGTAAAGTGGCCGACACCTACGATTTTCCTGGAATCTCAACAAATTACTACTTATCCAAATAAAGATATTACAACCACCGTGAAATACGCTGGAACGAACTGCAATCCTTCGAAGAATGTTCCTGTAGTTGTTTATATTTTACAATTAGTGTATTGCGGGCCCAGCTTGACTGCTTGTTATCTTCAAAATGACACTTATACTCAAGTAATTCAATTGCAGACTTTTATTCCAGTTATTCAGGACTTTTTCGTCTATTAAATATCACTGATATTATATCACATGTAAAAAGGCGATGTACAAAACTTTCTTGCAAATTAAATGCATTTAGTTTGTATTATAATAACTGTATAAACATAATTTTAATGATATTTCCTCAGATTTTGTACTATGAAGAAGTGAAAGGTTTTATACCCCCAAAGACTATCTTTTTCCGCTGCGAATTTTTCGGATTACCTGGAAATTACGCGATCAAATTGAAAGCTTCGAACCTTAATCCTACAGCACCAAATACCAGCGTGTATTTTAAGGTAATTAAATTACAATTAAATGTAACCTTATAATCTAGTTGTTTTTCGACGAAGTACGTAATTAATTTTAAATTACAATTTCATATTTTAGGTAAAATGGTCAGAAGAATTTAAGCTCACAGTTCACGCAAGGTCAATATATCCTTGTGAAGGAGCTGGTGGTATAGCCGTCCTCTTCGAATATCCTTCCTGTCGACTGGAGGGTGATCGTGTTCGTGTCTACGGTCGTTTAAAAGCTGACGTTACTTCGGTTGCTTCGCCATCCAGTCTTCATTACATTACAGAATCTAGATCGATACCTGGTAAACACTCCATAACTTTCGACTGCGATCTTTTTACGGAGAAATTCGTCGAGTACTGTTTCGTCTACGTTAGCCAAGCCATTACGGGGGCAATGATGGACGTTAAGATAACTTGCGTACCCACGTTTCCCTTTCAAGGTATACTTTAGATTTTTGTGATATTAAAAGACTAATATTTGTGTTTTACACAGTCACAAATGACAGACGTATTTTAACATACTTTTGTCGATTTATATAGAAGATGATGTTGCTGGATGGGGTCCTTGGAGTCCTTGGAGTCCCTGCAGTAGTTCTTGCTTTGGAGGTATTCGAAATCGTTATAGATTTTGCGACACTCCTCCTCCAAAATATGGAGCAGAATTTTGTCAGGTAATTGACTCTACTCCTTTCGTTATCCTTATATATCCAATACAAAATAACTTTACTGTTTGTTTTTTAATCACAGGGAAAAGCAGTAGAAACTGAATTCTGTGGCAAAATTTTCTCCAAAGATTTGAATAAGAATGAATGGCTCAATCAATCTGAAAATTTCGAGTGTAATAGTGCAGTTTTAGCTGCCACGAAACCAGAAATTGCAGCTGAAATTGGAGTGCAATGTCGATGTGGGTGTCATATTACACTGAAAGAACAACTTTCTAGAAAAATTCTTGGAGCCAGTACTCAAGCGTGTCCTGGTCGATCTTTTTGGCTTTTACAGGTAAGTGATATAAACCAACGACTAAGTGCTGCTTTTCCGTGTAAAAGGAATTTGTTATAATGATTAAGTTGATTTTATTTAGGCCGAGGAGAATTTCGTAATTGGTTTGTACTTGGACCAATTACAATTTCCTTGTCCTGGACAGTACTTTCGTGTCCGGGATGGTAATTCATTGAATGCGGATCTTTTGGCTGATGTTGCGTCAGATAAAATGCAACATATTACAAAGACACTAATGAGTTCTGGACCAAACTTGTTGGTGGAATTTTTTAGTGATGAACTCACAGCATCTGGGAATGCTTGCATTGGTGGTTTTCTTGCTCACGTAGCTATATTAGGTAATAATTAATTTCATTCCAGTTCTCCCTTATTTCAAGATAATATGTACATCATATTGTGTAAAAGTATTGGACGATATTTATTCTCATAGAAAAATTAATTACAGATAAAAGATATCTAAAGAGAAACGGAAGTATAACTATAGTGCCTTTTAAAGTAAATTCAACAAACGTCGAAAAAGAATGGATTTTTTGGAAACCAGCACATTTGGTGACTGCTCTCCTTTTAATACTCATGTTCATTATTTCTATTTTCTTGACTCTACAGTTTATTATAAAATACAGAAAATATCGCATTGCCGAGGATTTGGATAGTTTCAGCGATGTATCAGGTAAAACAGAAAATATCTCATTCTATATAAAAAATATTTTCTAATTGTAGAATCTTAAAAAAAAACTATAATAATTTCTTACTTCATAAGTAAATCAAGTATTTTAATATATCGTGGTCATGTGAAAATTTTTATGATTGTTAGAATTAATGCCTGGAAGATCAAAATTTTTGTCTACGAGTACAATTATCTCAGAGGTGATATCAATGATAGAAGCAGCTACTAAAGATTCTCCAAAAGAAACGTTATGCAATACAGGAGAACATTACAACAGTATAGAAACTTTAACTGGGTAAGAATGGTAATAAAATTATTAAGTTCAAAAAGAAATTGCAGATGCTGTGATCCTATAGTAACTATAAAAGTATCAAATTCTTATATTAAAAGATTAATATTACTATTTTAATATAGATATAAGGATGGGTCCACTTTGAGTTCAAGTACATTAAAATTGAACAGTACTATGGAAACTTCCTCAGACAAGACTTTAACATCTATGACATCAAACTGTGATAAATTATTATCAGCTTCCACTATTGTTGTTTACAATAAACCAGAAATAAAATATGCTTATCCTATAAAGTAAGTAAATTTATACTTAAAACAGCCTCTTGTCTCAAATTATTACAATAATAATTATGGCACTCATTTTATAGATTGCAAACTATAGATTCTGATAGTCCTGAAGAAAAAACATTAAATATAGACAATGAAAAATTGCAAAACGACAGGGACACTAACTGCTCCAAAGAAAAGGTACACTTATATTAAAATTGTTTAAACTTTGCAATACTGATAATATATCTATGTCTGAATGATAATTTAATCATTTATAATGATCTATTACTTTTTTTTAAAATGTAGGAATCTTCACCTGAATGTGTTCTCTCAAGTCCATCAACTATAGGCAGTGGGAAAGAAACAAAGGAAAGAAGAAATCGCGAGAAACTTTTGCAAGGGCCAGGATCAGAATTTAGTTTAACAAATCCTGATTCAGAATTAGAATTAGATTACTATGACTATAACGTGGCAAACGCTAGCGCAGTTCCTGGATCTTACTTAGGGATGGACCCTGCTTTTTTAGTTTGGATTCCACCAGCTGAGGAATTGAAACTTGATACAGATGACCTTCTTTTAGGGTAACTAGTAATTTTTTTTTATTAAGGTATTCATGAACAAAATTAATATTACCGATTAAATAAAACATTTAATTACAGAAATAAAAGGAAATCCATTTTAACTGTTGAAACTGAAGGTGCTGCATTAACGCCTTCTACGTACAGAAGAATGAAATTATCTAGCTTCGAAGATATTGAATTTGAATTTGAGCAAAAGTAAGAAATAGAAGTATTTACTAAATGTAACTAAATAAATTACTTTTTTATTTGAGAAGAATGATAGATTACAAAATATTCTAAATGCTAAATTGTACTGCCTACTTGTATCTAATTGCTACTATGTTTGCAGTGAAAAATATTCAAAGAAAGATGAAAAAAGTTGCCATAATATTGATTATGGAAACTTATTGTTGGATGAAACTCCTGGTACTCCCAGAACACGGACATATGAAAAATTATTTCCTATTCATAAGCTTCTTGAAGATTCTAGCATTAAAGTCAGTGTAGAATCTATGCCTGGTGTACTTGATCATAAACAATACTGTGTTATTCCAAACAGGAGGTAAGTTAAAAATTCTTAGGCAATTATTAGAACATTTACAAAATACAAGGTGTATTTTAGTGACTGATCACTTATTTGAAACTATCTTACAATTTTTTTTATATAAAACAAAAATGTCCAATAGTGGACTATTAAACAGTTCTCTAATTTTTGCCAGGGTTCGTGTTGGAAAGGATGAAGAATCATCTGAAGAATCTAATTCTTCCAAAAGTCTTCTTAGAAGCCCTATAAATTTACTTGATAGTGATGAGAATAGTAAAGAAAAATTAAATTCTGCCATGAAAAAAGTATTGCAGGATGATTTGCACAAAGTGAAACACAGTTCTAATCAAAGAAAAATGTCTAAAAATCAAAATGATGATATAATGAGTACACCATGCAGATACAAGGAATTGACAGAATGCACACAGCCATTTATAAACAAAAAAGATACAGTAAGTATTCCTATGACAGAATTATCAGGAAGTCCTCTAAATAATTTTGTTCAGGTTCGAAAGATAGATAACAAAAAAGCTGAGGCTTTAAATATTGAAAGCCCTGATTGTGGAATAGAAACATTTTGCATAAAACAAGGTAGTTTTTTTGATCAAAATATTAGATTTGTTGATGATGATGATGACGATGAAAACATTCATTAAAGAATTAATAGAAGTATTTATAACTTTACAGTTCTCATTTTATTATTTAAATTTATTTTTATACTTGTCTACTTTTATGTACATAAACAACTGATTTCATTAATATTTCCATAAATATGATGGACTTTTTTCAGAAATCACAAAAGCTTTAGTTTTAATTTTATTTTAAATATCTAATTTCGAAATATTCATACTTAAATAGATATATCTAAATAAATGAAAATATCACAATTTATCTTCAATCAAAATATATAAATATAATAAAAGAAGATAATAATCTTATGTCTTATATAAAAGTATCCCTATCAAAATATGGAATTGACTGCAATAATAGACTAGTTTCAGATTTTTATAACTGTATTTTATATATTTCTATAATTATTAATAATTTTATTGGGATAACAGTGCAATTGTACATAGTTTTTAACAGCTAAGTATCAACATAGTACAAATTATAAGGCACAGTACAATTATTATTAGAACTCACAATTTATTTATATATTTATACAATGTAAAAAATATCTAAAAATATATAACAATCTAGACTGAAACCTTAATCAATGATTAAAATTATCTGTATGTAACTGATTACAAAATTTGTATGATTTTTATTGCTCTGTTTTGAAATCTACATTGTATTTCGTTTCTATTAATGGTACAATAATTTCATAAAAAATATAATTTATATTTAATTAATAATATGTAATAATATTTTTATTTATGTGTATATTAGAAGTGAACTGAAATATTTCATATAAAAAATAAAAACTGTACATATAAATTCGAAATATGTTATGCAATGTGATAAATAAGAAAAATTTTAATTTTCATTAAAGCTTATTTTTCACAGTATGAAACGTAAAAAATTATAACCACATGTTATATTATAGAAACATATTAAAATCTTATAATATACATATATGTACAATTTAGATGGTTATATACTTTCAGAAACATGCTATTCAGTAGAGATTTTTTATGGGAATTAACATTTCTGTAATTACTATTTATTTCTGAGAGGTTAATATTAATTTTTATTATATAATTCGTGAATTATAGTTTTTAATGTGTATATATATATATTTTATTAAGAAGAAAAAAGTATTTTTATATCTATTAACTTTCTTAATTAAAACACATTTGAATCTATCTAAATTCTTTGCCTTTTAATTCTTTAATATCTTCTTTATTGACAAATTACTTCTGTTGCAATTACTAATTTGATCACAAGCCTTAACTGTAGTATGTATAAACATGTATATAATTAATAGAATATTTAGTAAATATTTAATAGATTTATTTTAGTTGTATTTCACAAAAACTCTGTACTATATTTTATAAGGCTTAATTGTAATCCTTACTATAAATTACTTTTTATAAATGTCATTAGATATTAATAAAAAAAGCTAACTCGATTAATAATTGTGGTTATTTAAATAACAAACATATCTAGATGCTTAATGTAAGATGTACAATGCATCTATGTAATTTAAGTTCATATTAATATATAATTACATATGTGGAAATAAAAATGTATTCAAATGGTATACTCAGCAAAAAATACATAATTTATGATTGGAAAAAGTATTAGAACAAAATTACAAACCTAAAATATTTTTTACAATGAAAATATGAAATCACAGTCTAGTAACTGCAATAAACAAATTTAATTTGTTACTGACCTGGTTACTCACATTTTCTTAATATCATCGATCTAACCCAATATATCTAATTATAATTTCTACCACTCGTAATCAACTCATAACCACTCGTAACCACTCGTCGTAACTGTTCACAATTCTTAACAGTTTTTTTGAAATCTGCTTTTAAACTGAATCGATAACGTAGGATATGAGATGAAATGGTAAGAGAGTTCCCTCTCATTGTCAGTTCTTTGACAATAAATGCGTAACAAAAATTTACGTTAGATGACAGATCTATAGTATATATCGTTTGTGATATTATTATTTTCCCGCCAAAACCTACTCACGGCGAAGTATTTCAAACAATGGCTACAAAAGACAGAATTGATGACGATTAAGTAGTGCGTATTTTAATAAAGCACGAACATGGGAGACTTAGCGAATTTAGCTGATTTATTACCAACTTATTACACCAGGTTATTTCCTTTCCATGATTACTATCGTTGGCTCAGTTATGGAAATGGTACGTTGAATCGACTATTTGTAACTTTCGTAAAAGTTTTTAATTCTCTTTTAATTTGTAATAAAGAATATTTATTATCAGTGTCTTTCGATTAATGTTATAGTGAGCACCTTCACTCGCAGAGAATTTTCATTCACCTTGCAAGATGATATTTACCTTCGTTTCCAATCATTCAAGGGTGTGAAGGACCTAGAAAATGAAATTAGGAGACTGGTTCCTTTCAAAATTGATATTGGAGCGATTTATAATTATTGGTAAATATTTATCTAACAGTAGAATTATTAAGAACTGTATTTCTGTAAAATAAATTTCTAATTTGACTGGATATAGTCCAAAGGATCAGCGAAAGGGTTCAAACTTCCAACCTATTGAGAGAGAACTGGTGTTTGATATAGATATGACTGATTACGATGAAATAAGAACATGTTGCAGTGGAGCTGATATTTGCTCCAAATGTTGGAAATTTATGGCGCTTGCTTGTAAAATCCTGGACAGTGCCTTAAGATGTAAATACAAATAATATTTATTGGAGAATTCTGTACCATTTATATAGCTAAATTGATTTGATTTTAAACTCTATAGTGGATTTTGGATACAAGCACATCTTATGGATTTTCTCTGGTAGAAGAGGTATCCATTGTTGGGTCTGTGACTCTAGTGCTCGCACTCTGTCTACTTATGAACGTGGTGCTGTGGCAGAATATTTACAAATTATAGATGGTGGAGAATATATGAAAAAGAAAGTGAATTTGCCTGGAGATAAGATACATCATTCTATTAAGTAGGTATTCAGAGTATGTAAAAGTTTCTGTTGCTTTGAAGGATGGTGCAGACCATGGAATAAAATGTAAGTATTATATTCTCTAATTTCAGACGTGCACTAGAGATAATAGAATCTGTTTTCATTCCATTTTGTGTGGAGGAACAAAATATCTTAGGGACAGATGAAGGAGTAGAAAAATTCTTACTAGTACTCCCTGATGAAGAAGACAGACAAGAACTGAAGGCACTTTTTGGTCAGTCTAAATCTAGCAAAGATAGGTGGAATTCGTTTGTTAAGTATACTAAAAGCAAAACAACGGTATGTTATAGCATGTTTTATTAAAAGTATTGAACTGCTATAGAACTGTTTTATATTATATATTTATTTTCAGGGAGATAAAAAGTGGTATCAGTATCGTCATTTAATAGAAGAAGTAATGATACAGTATGCTTATCCAAGATTAGATATAAATGTCAGTAAAGGAATGAACCATCTTCTGAAGTCTCCTTTCTGTATTCATCCAAAAACTGGCAAAGTTTGCATACCATTTACTGCAAATACTGTAGATAAATTTCATCCAGATAAAGTACCAACAATCACAACGCTTATCGAGGAAATAAATGAGTATGATGTGAAGGATAAGGCTGAGCAAGAAACGTATGATTTGAATACAAAGAAAATAAAGGATTATAAAAAGACTAGTCTGAACAAGTCTTTTCGCGTCTTTCGTGAATTTATTTGGAATATGGAACTTGAGCGGAAGGGGCAAAAAATTAAAGAAAGCGGTATACATATTTTTATATTTCCTTATATTTATAACACTAAAAATGGGGTTGTCTTTATCTATGCTTTTTTTATTTTTCAGATGAGAAAATGGAATTCTAATTATTTATTTCAATATAATTATGTCTATATGTAATACTACAGCTGTAAATTTTCAATATATTTTTAAATATAATTTAAGAAAAATAAAAAATTTGGTGTAATCTTAATCTATCCTTTACCTTCATCAGATGATGAAGGAAACGCCTGTGTGTCGATAAAGAAGATTTTAACAATATTAAAAAGTTGAATGATTTTTTTTATGTTTGATATTGAAATCAATTGCCCATATTTAAATATAAGAATTAACAAAAATGAACAACGTAAAAGTTGATTGAAGTAACCTGAGAGGTTTATTAAACAAAAGTGTGTTCACCTTTAATTTTAATTTTCTTGTATATTAAAAAAGTATGTACATATCTCACTAATATCATTAGATTTTCTACGTTTTTTGC
The DNA here is from genome assembly GCF_051401765.1 of Calliopsis andreniformis. Classification (NCBI taxonomy): domain Eukaryota; kingdom Metazoa; phylum Arthropoda; class Insecta; order Hymenoptera; family Andrenidae; genus Calliopsis; species Calliopsis andreniformis. The sequence goes on from NC_135066.1 coordinate 15,934,553, forward strand.
CCTAAAACTGCAATGCCAGATAATTTTAGAAACTCATTATTCGCTGTAAACATTCTCCCAGAAATCTCTGATACTTCAAATACGCACCCCAAAGGTTTGCATAAGTTTTACGAAGAGCAAACGTGTGTCAACCAGAAAAAAATATTCATTAAGACAATATTTGTCTCGGTTAAATAATTTTCTGCTAGAGGTTTCGAAACACAGACTACATTACTGATTTCTACCATGGGTAAGCATAGTGGAAGCGGCGAGCCTAAAGGATGTCTACCTGACTGTTGAAGTAGTCGTAATGAAAGTACATCGCGATCCCCTTCTAACTGGCCTTAGCCATATTTGACTATTTACTTATTCAGACATTTTCCGCGACAAGATAAACCATCCTGGTGGCAGACGATCGGCTTGACATTTTGCCATCGGTGAGATCGATTGCCAAGATTTCTAGAAAAATCACTTTCTCCCCACGTACGTTTCTACCTAGCCCGTACCCCGTTACTTTTCCCTGTTTTTGCGTGAAATACTGCACCAACGTGAGATGATTCTTTCATCGATCGTTAGCATAGCATTGTCCTCTGTTCAATTCAATTTCGATGGGCAAAACGAGATTTGTAACAGACGTTGCTTTTCCATAAGTGTCTTCCTTTGGCACGCATACTCTGGGAAAAGAATGCAAGAGTTCTTAGAATAGAAAATTCAACGCGTTAGAAGAGAAGCAACGAGACTATTTTTACAAGAATTATTAGAGTTGGAACTATGATAGATTTGTGGTCAAAATGGAATTGAACTTGCATGTCAAGATGAAATAAAATATATGGCCAGAATTTTTTTTATTTATGATTTCCAATGGTGGATGAAAATTGCTTTTTGTAATGATATTTAAGCTGTTTTATTAATACATTTTTTGAGACGCTGCAAGTCACTTAATAATTATTATTTTTATATATTTTATGAGTTAGGTTCATATTTTTTTTGATTTTATAAAATTTAAAGAAAGGATCACTACAAATTGCGGAGGCATTTTATTGTACGATACGTTCTGTTTTACGAAGTATACAAAATGTCTGACTTGGGAAGTTATTCTATTTCTGGCGAGTATTAGCCAGACTAAATACAGTGACGTTAGTGGAATAAAACAGTAGAATAAGACCCATGTCAGACACATTCTTTCAGCAATTAATATACGCATATTTTGGAGAACAAAAGATTAAAACTCGAATTTTTTTGATTAAATTGAAGTAATTTTGGTAAATTTAATATTCAAGACTAAAGACAAGCTTTTTCGCTAATCAGAAACTATTCACACAATTTTGATTTTTTAGTTCCATCCTATCCATACTATTATACATATGTATACATATATGTATGTCTCTCAGACTCTGTTCTTCGAATATTCAAACTTTCATCGCTACCAGAGTAATAATTAATAAATGTTCTGCAAATAAGATATTATTCGCGAAGCTATATTGAAGCTAACAGTTATATCAAACATCTGTATGTACAAATATGTAATTCTGTGGCTCGTTGTAAATCAAACATCATCGCATGTTCCTCAAGTCACTCGCGCAGCGGGGAGTAAAGTGACCATGCAGGATGGCCTCTTCTTCGACAAAAGTAAATATCTTATGGAAATGGATATCTTACCAGAACGTTAACCGCGTATGAATTTTTGTAGGGATAAATTCATACATAGTTACCGCGAGAGCAATAGCCTGTTGGAAGAAGGGCATTATACATTATTTGTATCCTTGAATGTCAAGCAGTTACAAGATCTTCGTTGAAGCAGCGAACCAAGGATCCCTAAGTAGATAATTAATTCATGTTCTCCTCGTTCGCGATTCTGCGAATGAGATAAACTTTCTCGTTACGATTTCTGGCTGGTGGTGATTCAATTACGACATCTCGCTTTCGTGGAGCGACTTTAACCATCCAGCAGAAAGAGATCAGACGAGAAATGGGTTAATTGTCTACGAAAGACGCTACGCTCCTTGACGAGAATAGTTATTACTGTTCTTATGGATAGATAAATAAATTAGGTGTTGCTGCAACACCTTGTTTGTCTGTTCCCTCAATTGCCATCTATGCTGTCTCTGCTCCTTTCGGCGGAAACGGATGTTGTTTACAGCCTGTTATTAAAACTATACTTACGTCAGATCGATCAGAGAAATTTAGCTCAGATATTTTACTGGTATGTGAAAATGTGACCTAAGACATTTTTTATTTACTAAGTAAGTACCACATCAGAATAGATACTAAAAAACGTGAGGCATTTTTCCAAGACTGATCATGGACATTAAAATAATGAGGAAGATTTAATGGTCTTACAAGTATGTGCAGTCTATCTTTTGTACCACTGTCAATATATCGCCTATTTTTTGCAATACCAATATAAGTAAAAAATCATTTACTTTGAGAGAAATAATATTGTCACTTAATATAAAAAACGTTCTTTCTTGGCTAATAATTTGAAGAGGGCAATATTTTGAGTTATGCAAATTATCAGATTTTAGAGAATGTAGAACAACGACAATGTACTTTTTTCGATAAAACAGCGCAAAACAGTTCTTTATCTTACATTAATGAGAGAGTAAGAACGATTTTGTGTTAAATAGGCTTGAGGCGAGCAACAGGGTTAAATAAAAGAACCATGTGTACATCCTCTACATACTCTTTTGGTACTTTCTCCATTGTGGGTACTTTAATTTGAGCCCATTTTCTTCTAGTCCATTCAAGAAATTATAAAGCACAGTTATACGGATTGGCCCATAAGCGTCGCTCATCTGCCAAAATTTTTTTCTTCAGGTAGCCACTAAATCTCTGGCGTCACGCGAAACATTAATTCTATGGTAACTTAGCTCGACGTTTTTTCTTATGAAAGTTAATAATTGTCTTTTAGTATCAAATAATAATGGTATAAAACTTGGATGTGAATTTGCTTCACCCAATTTTCAGGACCAGTTTCAACCATACTTATACTAATTATGCAATTTACTTATTGCGATGAAGGGTGCAGTAAAGAAAGAAGAAAGTGTTTTCATTCGGTTGGATCTGTACAATTTACAAAATAAAAATTGTTCTTTGCTTTCCAAGCAAATACCATTTTCAAAGTTCCTTGGAACGAGGCGTTGAGGCGCCCAAATGTGCAACATATAATTTCATCTACTTAGTAGCGATCTTCACACTAGCTGCACCTGGACAGTTTCTTTTTTCCTCAGAGAGTCCCATGAAAGTATTCGAAAGTCTATAGAATCTACAGGCAGAAAACTTAACCTAAAAATCGTGAAAGTTTTCTTGCAGAACGGTAATTCGTTAATGAGATCTACGTCTCTGAAATCAGACGCAAATGTATCGGTTATCACTCTTGATGGACCCAAAAAGCCTTTAGGCATTCTCAAAAGTACTGAAATATTTACCTAGGTAGACACCATTTAAAATCATTTCTCTAGATAATAGAACATTAAGCTGCCAAGAAACAGTAAGCTCCAGATAATTAGAACATGAAGCTGCCAACAAAATTTGGTGTTCATAAGCGTAATTTTTTTTTATTTCGCGAGAAACATAAAAATTTAGGAAATATTGATACTCTTTTCAAAACATACAATTACGTTTGAATAATGCGTTCTTAATTAATTAGAAAACCTGCATTCCAGATTTTACAGAATCTATCTAATTCTATCGCCACAGTATTCGAAAATATGATACTAGAGATTCGAAAGGCCATCGTTAGTGATCATTTAGTGATCAATATAGTGACTGTACCCATTTTCCTTTTTTATTCCACTGAATCGTTCGAGTAGTTTTTCAGCTATAAGGCATCGGTCAACTGTAACGATTCAGATAAAGGGGCGTCTCCTGCCCAGTATCAGAAGAAAACAGGTATCGTTCTTTGTCGCTTCGTATCCATTACGCCTGTCACGGGGTAGGTGGAACCCAATGGAAAGTAAATCATATGATTCGTGAATTTTTGTTCAACTGTTAACGCTATTTTCTCGTATTAGTCGGTTAGCCCGGGGCTTCCCTAGAAAAAAGAAATTCCTTTGGCGAATGGCTGTAATTGCGATCCTAATCGACTGTGACCAAGTGGCCGTGAAACTATGATATTAGTGGGACTTGGAAGTAGATTAAACTTCCTTTTCTACGTTAATTACTCCTAGGGTGACCAGATCGATGGAACTGCAAATCGGCACACAGGATGTGACGACTATAAAGAGAAATAAATCTTCCTCTTCGAAAAGTGCGTATACTTAATATTTGCATTAAACAAGCACAAGTTTTTCCATAAAACATAGCAAATAAAGCATCGTATCTTCTAAATAAATATCAATTAAAAGGATTTTTTAAATGTAAATTTTAAATTACGATATTACGTTAAGTTCTTATTGATAAATAATGATTTATTTATTTATTTAACTGAAATAATGATTTTTTTATTACACTCCTATTCGATCTAAAGATTTATTGTCTTATCACCAGTGTGGAAGATGTTCTTCTTTTCTAGCTTCAGCTTGATTCTCTTACCTCTTGGTGTGATAGAAACAAGTCTCACTTGAGTGTCTCCAAGTGCCATTCCTTCGTTAACTTATTTGTCATTATTAATCAGCCTCTTTAGTGAGCTTGTTTAATGACACTTAAGGTTGGTTATCCGACAGATCGAACACATAAATAATTAAGCAAATAAAAAAGTAATAAAAGATGTCCCTGGTTCATGACAAATCTTTGTCTTCCAAGCAATTTCGAAACGAGATTCCTGACTCCTCTCTGTCGAACGACCGATTCAGGGAAGGATTGTTTTTTGCGTCGCGATTGATCAACCTCTGATTCACTCCACGATCGATCAAGCCGTTCCTTTCTTCATGATGATCAGGAAAAGACCATAAACGATATCCGCCACTACGTGCCGCGTTTCAACATTATTTATTTGAAACGTCAATCCGCGAATGTGGGTCGTTCAGAATTACTGCTTTTGGCCTTGCCGATGTAATCGTACTCCATTTATCGACAAATGTGACTACTATCCTGCACTTTCTCTTAACATTACTAATTTCATGCTTGTGATCAACCGTCGACCGTGTAATAACGAAAGAAGAGCAAAATACATGTGATGCTGTCGGTTCGATATCGATCCGAGCTAAGGGATCCAGAAGAGTGAAAGTCCCGAAGCGACGATTAGTCAACCCCGATTGAATGAAATTAATCATTCTGGATTCAGGACTTGTAGGTGTCAGGATGATACGAGTTTATCACAGATTTAGAAATCGTTCAATCATGCAATCGATACATTTAACAAACGTAGGACTGACTTCCTGTTATATTGATAACTGTTTTATACTGTTAATTAAACTTTATGTAAGTCCTAAATTTGAACAGGTTCTATTAATAGTTCAATTAACAGAATTATTTCTTGCTTTGCTGAAAATGAGTAAATTGAATTATTTAAGTCTCTTTGTAATATTTTACACAGAATGTAATGGGATATTATGGAATGCAAATTGTTGTACCTAGTACTTTTAAAATTATGAGAGGATAAGACGTGTCTAGTTCATCTGCACTTGCTTCAGGGCGTTTTTGAATATATGGGACATTTTGGAAGTTACACATACGTAGATAATGAAAAAAGTTTATGTGAACATATGTTTGGAAACACTTAGCTTTTAATTACACGTTATTTGTATGACGTAGGACGCTAGCTAAAATCCCGTAAAATATAAGAAAAAGGTGGAACACTTTTGAAAGAGAGATTCTAGACACGATCACAATGGAAAAAGTTCAAATACGCACCTGCCTGAAAACACATAGCTCTTTAGCTATTTTATATTGCGTAAAATGATGGCCTATTTCGTCCTTGTACGATATGCTATCCTCTTTAAGGGTCCTACTAGGCTCAGAGTTATTCTGGCCCTTTAAATGAGTGGCTTACGCTCATGAATCTTAAAGAAAGTATCACATCATATGCAGTGTAAAAAAACGTATAACTATAAAACTAAGTGTATTCGAACATATGTGTACAGGAACTTTTTTCATTGTCTTCGTGTCTAGATTCTAACTTCCAAAAATGTTCCACATATTTGGAAGCACTGTGTATAGAGATACAAAATGCTTTATTATTCTGGTCTACAAATGCTTATTTCTAATTTTTGCACTATAGAAACACAGAGGGAAACACCATTAGAAGGAATATTTTCTAGGACAGAAAATATATATCATCATCACTTATAAGAAATGAAACAGATTAAAACCAAAATTCGCCGATCTTGTTAGACACTTTTCAATAATATTTCTCAAATATTAAGAGTCATAAAAGTAGGCAATTATCCGCTGAGAGTAATAGAAATAATTGTAAAACAACAGCACACTATGGCACAGAAACAATAAGCTCCTAGTTAAAGTACTCGTAAAAGGTTCGAATCTACTTGGTCACACTTCCTCTATATTTGGAGATACTGCATTCTTTTATCAAGATACTTACAAGGAGTTCAAACCTATCTCATCTAGGTTCCAGTATAATTGAAACTATCGTTTCTAGTTTTCGAAGTACTCATAAACGATTCGAAACTATCCATCTTCGATTCCAACCTAATTGCAATATACTTGATCCCATAGTAGCCAGCAATTCAATTTCATAGATCGATAACCTTATATGTAGTTCTGTTTTCACCTTGACCAAGCCATTACTGGCGAGGTTTACTTATAAAAGTTGAAAGATGAAGGACCACTGTTTCACAGGATCGCGTAGGAAAGACGCGTGCACCTGAGTGCAGCTACCGTTTACAGTTAGACGTGTAAGCAGACAAGCCAGTTGGCTCTTCTTCGCCAGCTTCTCGAGCGTCCTGCAGATTACAAAGAGATTAAAACCGTGGCGAACGTGACGCGTGTTCGGAATGCTCTCGATTTTATCTGACCGCGACCGTAACAGAGACTTTGTCTTGTCAACGAGCGAGAGTGGAAACTAGATGTAGATAAATGGTGAAAAATCAAACAGGTAGGAGGTAAGAGGAGAGAACTTGTGAAATCTGGGTCTGGGCTCGTGCGAAAATTCACGAACGAACTTCTTTTTGTGGATACTCGATCTCCCTCGCTTCGTCTTTGAACTTCTCACAATTTCTTCTTGAATTTCTACACAGTGTTTCGAGAATTCGGGTTCTGGGGATGAAAATTGGAACATATAATGCTTCTTTAAGAATTTTTGTTTAGTTGAATGGCTGTAGAAGACGTGCACTTTGGTCATTTTATTATAGCTGAATGATTTGATGTATTTTTTCCCTTTTTACTTCGTTTGGACTGTTTAAAGGAAGTTAAAGTACTTTGAAAAAAAATATGAATAAAATATACATATATGCTTTCAAAAATTGTGTACATTTTCCTGATGCGCGCTTTCTTCTGGATGACGGCCCTGAAAGCGCTTGTACATTATACATAAAGTGCAAAGAAGGAAACACTGCTGTATTAAATATATTAATAGCTATTTGGTACCCAAGAGGATTTCAAAGTTCTAAAAAATAAAGATTCTAAATATAAAAATAAAGGAAGAGTGGTATGCTAAAGAAAAAGTTCGGCTATTTCGCAAGAAGGATCAACTTTTTTGTTTTATAACTAGAAACTGAGGAATCGTATTGAAAAAAGCCTTGCAAAATTTGAGGTCGATTAATCGAACGTAGCTACTTGCACTGTCCATTAAAAATTCTATAACTTCCCTAATTCTTCGAATCTTGTCATGGGACTTGTTTTAAAATATTTTTGAAATATATATAAATATGTAAGAAACTTGATTCATTGAATTTTTCAAATGGGTATCCCCTATTAACAAAATAAAATAGTGCTCAGACATTGGAACTAGAGCCTGACTTTAGTGCCTTTCCTCTAACATTATAATTTACGTTTCTTTAATAATTTCTTTAACAGTAGATACGTTCCTTTAATAAGCCCTTTAAGATACCTATATAAACTTGTGAATCGTATACTTGAAATTTGTGACCCTTGTCCATAGATCGAACAACTGTGCGCTTGAAAGAACCATTTATTCGATCGCTCATATTTAATCAAAGAGAAACACCGCGGTTTCAAGAGGAAAGCGAACAGCCGGTTATACCTACGCGAATTGTCTATCACACACTGTTCGTTTATAGCGTAATTACTTAGTTCATGGGGAGGCCATTACATCCAGTGTCTGGCATCTACCAGTCGCTATTACACGAACCAGTTAAGGTGTTATTCTGATTAGCGCGAACGACGCCGTGGTTGGTAGCGATACGCTCGATTATATACAAATTAATACCTTCCATGCGCTCCGACAAGTTCCCAGTCCCTTGATTTATTTTTCTTCCTCGTAACAGGTCTCGTAATTCTTGTGCAAACGCAGCAGCTTCATTACACTTTTTAATGGGGATAAACGGTTCCACGCGTTTCTAATCTATTTCAGAAATACAATATACATTTACTTTCCCTTGTAATTAAGTGGTTCTTCGAACTTTTAAGTCAGATTTGTGCTACGAGGTGATCATTTTAGAAATAGAAACTTTGTTTCCATGATTTTCATTATTTTCCTTATTTTTTTTTTTTGCGGAAGTGTATCCATTTGGAAATGCAGTTAGATAAATTTTGTTGACCTTATACTGTTTGACGATTAAGAATGTTCAATATAAGTTTAATTATTACTTGAAGTATATTTTCGGTTTTTTAAATCAAGAAAAAAGGTTTTCGATTAGAAGGAAATTCATTGCCAATGATATATTAATATATAATTCAATATAATTTAATTAATAATCAGTTTCGTAAGGTATATTTCTCCAAGTTCAGGTACTTGTAGCTTAAAAATCACAATATGTAACGAGAATGATTCCATTATGAAACAGTTACAACTGAAGTTTCCTTTAAACCTGAGCCTCGAAATGGTAATACATACAGTCTTAATTAAAAGAAAATTCCACTAATTTTTTTAAGGGGGCCTATAAATTCGTGCCTCTTCACTGTCAGCTCTTCGTTCCCGTTAAGTCAGATGCACAGTTAATGGCGCTGCGTTAATTGCTCCGAGTTGCCCAGTTCTCACGAAGCGAGATCTGCCCCGAAACTTTCATCGTCTCTATTGTTACTAAAAAGGGTGCTTCCATAAGCGATTCAGCGTATCCTGTCCGCGATTTTAGTTCATTTTGAAGCAGGCCACTCATCAGACGAAAGTAAAGCGTATCTAATTTATGCGATAAGGAGATTACAGTTTTATTTCTCACGAAAGTAAAACCATTCGAGAGATAGATTATCTGACTGTACTAATTAACGACTCGTTACGACGAAACGACCGCGTATGAGTAATTGATTCCGTGGCTACTTTTTAGCGAGAAAGCGAGGAAGTCGCAGCCACATTTGCAATTCAACGCGCCAAACTGGGTGTACAGAGTGGACGTTTCAGCGCGACTTCGGCGATTAAACATCCGTCCTCAAATATTTTAACTTCCACGCAAAGAGAAAATTCCTGCATCCTTGGAAAACGACGCGTCCTTGGCGAACGTCTGAAGGGAAGGAACAGGTATGAGATAGGTGTGTACAACTACGCCATGAGGCAGTGAAATTGCATACATGGTTTACTGGTCAAAGTGTAATTAAGTAATATGCTATAGAAATAGTGTGGGTAATAAAGTACGAACAATTTATGTCCATACTTATAGTTTATTAGAAGATATAAGGAAACGATGAATGAATAACTGGGCAATACCAACAAATTGAATAAAAAGTAGAAAATTAGCTATGGAAGGAACTGATATCTAAGAAAGAAAATTCGATATTCATTCCATTACATTCGGTGGAAAAATAACTAGTATGACTACTTCTATATACATTTATGGTAATAAGGTATACTCTTTTTTGGCTAGAAGCATCGCAGGAGATTCTCGTGCCAAGTCAGACGATGCATTTGTCATTGGTAGTCAACTGGCGTAAATTGGCGCTAGCGTTTATGAGCGTATAAACAGTTAATGCCAGTTTCCTAACGGGCACAAACAAAGTTGTCTATGACTCAAATGTTAATCTCACTGTTGCGTCGAAGCTTCAAGTTATAAATATAAAGAAACATAGGTATTCAGAGTCTTTGACGACAGATGTTAAAAATTTTCAAAGTGACTACGTGTTAAAACAGTTCGTAGAATAAAGCAGTAGAATAGGCCTCCAATCAGACATACCGAAGTCAGTAGAATTAGTGTACGATCAGTCACAAAAAATCAGTAGAATAAGCTCCAAGTAATACACAAAAATGTCAGAGAATAAACCTGGACACAGTGAAGTTAGTAAAATAAGTCTGAAGTCAGGCAGAGAAAAGTCAATAAAATAAGCTTCAAGTAATAACTCCATAAAGAGTCAATAGAATAAACTGCAAGTCATACTTCCACAAAAATGTCAGTAGAATAAGACACAATGAAGTCAGTAGAATGAGTCTGGGGTCAGTAACCCTGAAGTCAGTAGAATAAGTCTAACGTCAGGTACAGAAGATTCAGTAGAATAAGTCTGGAGTCAGACACATGGTACTCTTTAAAATTTCTAACATTTCTTGTCGAATACTGTGTACAATACACACACAATTACATACACAATATTGCCATTCCTGTATCCCACTACCACTCACCATACACACGTGCTTCGGGTACATAGCCTAACGCCGCTATCACTAAACTGCCCAACTATAGAGAAAGTCAATAACTACAGAAATATATGAAATTCAATTTTCTGAATTTTTAAATAATTTTGAACATTTGGCATCTCATTTCAGTACTAAAAATCAGCAGTACAATATTTTCACTTGCCACAGCTTTTCTCCCTAGTCAGACAATACTACTCCTATTCCTCTCTATTGTCCCTATGTCTGACATCCCTGCTCTGGTCCAAGTCTACCTTTCCAAGCCTAATAGCGCGGTTGACCGCGTTCACGCGGATCGGAAGGCTCGCTTCCTGTCCGCCGAAAAATCGGCAAGCACTTAATTAAGGAATCTCGTCTCGTTGTCTGTTACTCGATGGTCAACGATCGCTCGGCGAATAGAGATGGCGAGGCAGTGGCGAAAAGGAGAGAAGAGAACGTGCAGCGGGACTCGCACAGGTGGCACACGCAGGGGAAGCCTGGCCCGAGCGGTAAAGTACACGGGCCAGCAGCGGCTACCTGTCGGCGGGAAGGAACGTGATTAACAAACGTGATCGATCCCCGCGATGCCCGAGATAATTCGACGGGGCAGACTTCGCACGCACGATCAATATTTATAACGCGTGCTGGCTGGTGCTCCTGTTTCTTCGACGCGTGGAATCCACCGTGTAGCTGCGCCTGCACGCGCGGACTATCGCGTTTCGCGCGCGAACGTGATCATGTTTTAGCGTTCCTGCTCTTCTCAGGTTTACAGGAGGAGGCTATAGGCCAGGGCCTCGCCCTTTGAAGACCCTCATTTTTTTATGTACTGAAATAAATTTCAGCGAATATTTAAGGAAATAATTGGTTTTGATTTATGAATGGTCTTCATGAAAAATTACATTTAATTGAAAACGATGGCCAGGCATACACTGGTATTCTTTTTGTGAGTACAGCGTGTCGTCTTTGGTGTCAATACTTTCCTTTATAGTCGTAGATGTACACGACGTCTTGGTGACGTTTATTTTATGCCCATTTGATGCCTGAATGTTTTACGATATAGCTTGGTCGTCTTAAAAACATCTGACTGTGTATGTCTTAAAGACACTACAAAGACGTCTTTTGGATATTTTTAGGACTTAACTGGATGTCTGTAAGACGTTTTTAGGATGCCTCTGTGCTAGCTGATTTCTAATGATTATACAAGAAAATTAATTATTGTGATTTCAAAATGATAAAAATCACATCGTCGAGCACTAACAGTACATTCTTTCTTTTCAAATTTAATGGAGGACATTACGGCAGGAATAATCATCAAAGTATATGAAACGATGAAAATCCTTTTCTACTGCAGTAATTAGTGTTCTTTTTATTCAGAATCTGTATTCCTCAGAGAAAGAATTCCAGTGTATGGCTACCTATTTTTTATAAAATGAAGTTTCCTTTGGGTCAAGGATTGAAAGCAGTTGCTCCTCGCATAAAATCCTCTCCAATTATTTCAATTCTTAAATGGCGAAACAGCTTGTGGGTTATATTTTATAGATGTAAAGAGTCTATTTATATATAATAGCACATTTTATGCAGGTTGCGTCATCAGTGATCTACAATATTCAATGAAAATGAAACTTTCATCAAATACATGCTTATGCATTTCTATTCAACAGTTAAAAATTGGAAAAGTATATGAAAGAAATAGAAATTACGAAGTATTTAATGCGTTACTTTCTATAACGAAAGTAACTATTACTTTCTATAACTGAATCACTCGGTTTCTACGTGACATACATCGAATCAATATTTTATGCCATCATAAAAAAATAATTTTAGAATATTTTTTAATAGATTTAATTAACACAGACTTTCTAACGAACCTGAACGTAACATGAAATATAACAGTTAGTAAACTTGGGAATTAAATTATCTAGTTAAATATGGTATAATATTCCAAGGAGTGTTTAGCATGCTACCGAAAATCAGAAATTTCAATATGGCAGGGAATGTGCTAATTAATCTTCCCATGTAGACGGAAATGAAAACATACGTCATAGATAAGACTATATCTGAGTATTTCTCAAAATATATGTGTGTCACCAGAACTCGAATGGTAGACTAACAGATATACATAAAATAAAATAAAATAAAAATGTATAAATAAAATCGCTTTTTTCGAAGACGTTCTCCGAGTTTCGTTCGTTATTCATATGTCATAAGTGTCATCACCTTTAACGATTACAAAATAAATAGATAACCATTATTAAATAAATAAATTTGATCAAATCAAAATGTAGTAAATAAATCCTTGAAAAATTCCATGTACCTTATCATTATATACATTTTTATATTTTTCTAAAGAAACATAAAATACTTATTCCAAAAACCCTTTTTCAAGCCCAAAAATACACAGCTATTCAAAAATGAATGTAAATTATTAATATTAAAGTATTATTTGTTCACGCCTTTTTACATTTCTTTTCTGATCACCCTCATAGGTCGTAGAGTGAGGAAAACGAGACTTGCGTTTAACTTTTCAAAGTCTGACCGAAGGCTAACTCAAGTTAAAAGAATAGTCAGTAAAAGTTGTAAATTGCTCCCTTTTTTAAGTAGAGTATCTTCGTCAATTTGCAACCTCAGACATGTAAGAACAGTTCGTCGTGTAATCACGGTACTTAGGCCACACTGAATCAGTGCAGATTCGCGGATGCTGATAGGGTTCGAGCGCACGTACCTTCGAGTACATGCGCGTTTTCCCTTTCAGGAAGGTAGCAATTTTCCAAATTATGTTACTACATTTATATATAATCCACGGAAGATACTAATTTGAAACAAGCATCAGTTATTTCGATTAACCATGAGATCACTCATGGATCGCTTCTTTCATAGAACCTTTACTTAATCAATACCACTACAACCACAATTCCTAGTCTTCACGAATATACTTTAATTTAGAAATGGATTTGAAGTTCAAGAATGCTGTCTAATCTAGAACTTAAAAAAAAATCGATTTCTTTTATATATTTTCTAACAATTCAAAATTATAAATACGTGTTCGTAATTAGTAGTTTATTTTATAGTTTATAGTTTTACAAGATAAATAGTTTATACTCTTAACGAGAATATATAAAACAATTAAAAAACATTTCATCTAGATCGGACAAAAGTAGCTATTATTAATATAAAATTCAGAATCTATGTATTGGCGATTTCTCTATAATTTCTCTATAAGAACTATAGTCATAACTCCTCTATAAGCAGCATCCTCTATCGTCTGTAACTCCTCTTAATCCTTCATCTCCTCAGTTAAAAAGCTGTTTTTAATCGTTCACTTCAGAGGAAAAAGAAACTCCTAAATAGCATAATTTTCGACGGTCTAAATTACAAGACCCATTTAAGCGACACACTATCTTCGACTTGTAACTTTCTCAAACAGCGGCTTCTAATTCACAGGTTACATCAGACCGGTTGATTGTATGTACAGAACCGGAAGCGCACGATTTTTCGTCCGAACGTGGATTCCCACAAAGACCTAAAGTCGGCGAGGAAGCCTGTTTAACAAGAAAGAAGCAAAACACCACAGTGAGTTGTCTCATTAACATTTTACTTCCAGCCATCGTTTCTATCTTATTTGTCATAAAGACTAAGTCTAATGTTTGCCTGCTCGGCATCTGATTATTCCTTGCAGTCATATATTGCGGCGCCTTCATCCGTAAACAGCAATTTATTGATCATATCTTAAATGGCGTCCTTTATACTACCAGAATTTGAATAAAACCTCGGCCAGAGTCGTATATTCAGCCTAAAACTTTCAGCGCCTGCGTTTGATATCTTTATCCCTACTCAAAGGACAGATAGCATTAATTTACGAGGGCTCGTAAAAAGGGGCAGTATTTCCAATTTCTGTACGTTTTACGCTTTAATTGATTCCGTTTTGGCGTGGTAAATCAGAAACCAATATAATCATGAAATTAAGGAGGAAGTAGAAATGGGGCATAGATAGTAAAACAATCATAATTGTTTACCATTTTCATTGAATGAATGAGTTAGACATATCGCAATTAAATTTCCTACGTAGGATAAGGGCAACTAATATCCCTTACGATGTAGTTGTTCGTAATAATTTATGAAATAAACATTAATGAACTAAGAATTAAGTGATGGTAGTGAAATATACTAACAATAACTAATTACCAAGCATGTTTGCACTACCTTCCCTTTTACATCTGACACGTCTCAACTAATGTTATTTAAAATAGATATTATCTTACGTAACGCATTATTTTATAATACAGTCATCGTATCTAATTTCAAGGTATTTTTAAATTATTAATTTGCTATCTGGAACTACAAAATAAACAAAAATTTCAACTTGGTTGCTGTTTGAAATAGTAAAAAATAATAACTTATGTGAATTTCTTTTGAAAAATAAACCTGACACTAGGAACAAAATGATCTTTTTATAAACCATTTCCTCACTCATAAATAACTAGAAATAACTAGAAAGGAAAAACGTCTAAAAATGGGAAGGCACTGTATATTTCACCGTTTATTTCAATTCGTTTCGACAAATTGCGATCGAGGATTGAATGAAAGAGCGAGAGCATTATGCGCAACACTTTGCACAAAACGTTCCCCTCTGTTTGACTCCGCGCCACTTGGATTTTTCCCTTTTCTTCTCCTCGAGCGAATCTTGTTCTCTTTGCTGAAGGGCGCAGCAAGAGCGCGCGGAATGTGTTTAACGTGTGACTGACGGTTCGAGCACGTGTTTCCTTTCGCAGGTAGCATCGTTTTATTCGCACTTTCCTCGAGCCGGTGTTTACCGCGTCTGTTTAAATCGGCAACGATGAGAGGTCGGCAACAGGAGCCTTTAATTATGCATTTCAAGCATAATTGACAGCGGCACGGGGGCAGGTGATTTTCACGAGTGTGTACTTTAATTGTGACAAACGAGCTCTTCGATTCGGCGAACGTAACACTCGGTTCGTAACAAATTATTTAATGGCGATCGCACGGTGGAATCGTTGGATGAAATTACAGAGCGATCGGTGCTATTTTCTTGATGATCTCGAGGAGTTAATTAATAGTCCCGCGAGTAGATTACGCAACCAGTGTACTGATGATTTATGTTCCACGTATGAGCGTAGAATGTTAGTGTAAAGTGTGGAGGGTTAGGGCACCCAATATTGCCTAGATAAATTAAATCCTCTCAATTAGAGGGTAATTGATGTTTCATATCTAATTAGATACAAAGGCCATGTTTTACGTTTCATTTAAGAGGAGATGAAACCCCTAAATTTAAATATTTAATGACTTTCAATTATGACTAAAGAAGCATGACATGCAAAAATGGGATTTCTTGTAGACACTTTCAATGAAAAAATACACGTGAAGATACACTTTCATCTTTTCGATGCTCTGCAAAAGAATATTCGTCTTACTATTATATCTGGACTCCAAAGACAAAGTGCAAAAATGGGATTTCTTGTAGACACTTTCAATGAAAAAATTCACGTGAAGGTACACTTTCATCTTTTGGATGTTCTGCAAGAAAATATTCGTCTTACTATTATATCTGGACCCCACAGACAAAGTACAAAAATGGCATTTTTTATAGACACTTTCAATGAGAAAGTAGCTTACATCTATAGGTACATTTTAATCTTTTCGATGTTCTGCAATAGAATATTCGTCTTATTATTATATCTGAATCTCAGAGATAAAGTGTATTAAATCACATAGAAACCAAGTGGATTTAATGCATTGGAACTTTGGGGTCCAGAGATGTCTTTACTAACTGTTCATAATATTTTACGAATTTAGTAAAATAATAAATTCTCAAACCAAAAATATTGTGACGCTACAACGTCTTACTAAAGAAAAACATTACTTTTTAATGGCTATACATGACTTTTATATGAGTTTATTGTTACCATAAATCTCTGCAGAGTCGGTCATTACAATCTAGCTGTATCACTTTCTCTTATGGGTATTCTTAACGATACAAAGTGTTAATGTAAACATGCAGTTCGAGATATAAAGCACACTATTTAGTCTTTAGCTCTTTACAGACCCAAAAACTAAAGTTAATTACCCTAATTCAGAAAAATAAACTAATTAAAAAAATGATCTCTCAATCAAACCTATCACCTTGCTCATACAGTAACCCTCCTGTAAAAAACTGTAATTTCAGAAATTATAATATTATTAAAAAACTGTGTAAATGTCTGCTAAATAACTCATACAGCTAAAATAAACTTTGTATGAGGTTTCAAATACTAAAAAAGCATAATATTGCACAAAAGAAGATTACATAGAAGGAGAATCGCGTAAGAGGGAAAACACATAGGATTCATTGCACCTACCCACGCCACCTGAACTCCTAATCCAAATCTGTCCATAGCATAGTGCATAACAATATCCCAACGTCACCATATTATCTGTAGTAGCGTCAAAAATCGAATCTCTGGAAGATCACAGATATGGAGCGGAATGTCGTCTCGGTATTACGATCGGCATTTGTCGTTGGACGTCGAAGGGACTGCAGCACCGGTGCATTCCGTTCTAAGTGGCGGGTCAAAGAAACGAACCAGTACATCGCGAAGAAAATCAAAGTTACTGGATTTCCCTGAAGCTTCGATAAACCTGACCATCTAGCTCTTCAGGAAGTGAATCGTGGAATTCAAACGTTTCGGCCCCGCCACGCTGTGGCCGAGAAGGAAAGCCAGAAAATACTTGCGATTTCTTGCATCGCGGAATAACAAGAGCGGGGACGAAATTTCTCGCAGGATTTTCCCTTTTTGCAGAGATACAATTACGAGTGCAGAAATCGTGTCTGCACGAACTGCGAAAATGGTTCGTACTCAATTCATCATCATTATCGCCACGATCGTGTTCCGCAGATCGATCATACGATATGGCTCTGCTTACCACCCTCGTGAAAGTTTAACGAGCTGTAATAATTCAGACCTTGTAGAAATGTCGGAATTCAGGACAAATATTAGAATATTGAATAGTTACCGATTACGACTCTTTTCTTTGAACTTGTTCTTTGAGAAGATTCGATTGCCTAAGACAAGTTTATGTCGAAAGCAATTACATTGTATTTATTCATGTGAAAATTTAATTCTTCAGGGGAAGAAGTGAGTGGATCATAAATTTATTAATAGGGAAAATTATAATCGTAATTTTCTCAGATCTTTTATGGTACATTTCTCATTTGGTGTTGACTTTGAAAGAAGCTTGCGAAGATTGAGCACTTTGCAAGTGGAATGAGTGAACCATTGTGGGTCTTAGATGTAATATTCGAATCCTACGAAGTAAAACTATATTATTGAATTCAATTTGGATTTATTAAATAGGTATATGAACTGTTCACAGGCCAAAGCGACTAATTCCACTTTCTAAATTTTTTAAATTTGAGCGTCCATGCAGTTGATCGATTTTTTCAAATTTTAGTGTCAAACCCTATCTTTTCATATTTCAAATAAATGTATTGAAATATTCTTCTTTGGTAGATTTAATCGATGTAATAAATGAGAGACATATCGAACTTGATCCCATTCCTAGCACCAGGCAATCATTATCGTCTGTTTTGTGGTTTTTTAGGATGGATACAAGCATCACGAAAACTATATCAACGAAAGCTAGAATCGGCCATCGATATTCTCGAAAGGAAGATCAAGCGCATTTAGAAAGCGTTACGGAGCTCCGATATTGTTCCATTTCGCTGAAACTCGACTGGTCGTCTTGTCGTGGAGCAGGTACTCGCTGCAAACAGCAGTTCCACGCAAATGAACGTCCAATCTGACATGGCACACATGTTTCTTGCTGCTGGAGACTGCGTATAGATTGCACGATGCATAAGTATGACTGAATAATGCAGAGATCCACAGAGAAAGTATAACGATCGAGACCGCGAATGATTCACGGATCGAGGGATCGCGCGAGACGCCGTCGATCGTTACGAGAAGGAAAAAAAGGAGGAGTTTCGCTTATCGTCGTGCTTAGTCGCCGGTGAATCGAAAGGGAACGCGGCTTGCGCGGACGAGGCGAGTGGGAACGCGAAAGGCAGATGGACACGATTGTGTTCTCAAATTTGTCACTCATAAGAAAGACATGAAGTAGAAATTAAAATCCCAAAATACTATTAGTGTAGAGTCTGTAGAGAGAAGGAACCATGATACCACAGTGTTTCAGCTAAAGCTTGCGAAGTATTGGTAAGTAGTAAGCATTTTGGTAACAAATAACGCAGTCGTTCTTATTTTTTAGTCAGTGAATACGTTTTATAATTTATGAACTATGAATATTAGTGCTAATATTACGATACAGTTAGCTTCATGAGGGCATAAATGCACATTGGTACTAATGTATAATGTGCATGTATAATATACTAAGAGGGAAATCAGGAATATCGAAATTGGGTTTGACGTTTCGTTTTCGACTTAGTAGTCGCTGAGAAAATGCCTAAAATATGTGTAAGAGAAGTGTGTCTGACTTGAGAACTCGTTTTACTGATATTATTGTGTCTGACTTGAGAACTCGTTCTACTGATATTGTTGTGTCTGACCTGGCTGATACACACTGGCAGTAGAATATGTCCCAAGTCAGGTAGAAAAAAAGAATAGAGAAGATTGAATGTCATGCATGAAAATCTTCTTGAAATAATACAGTGATCAATTTAATCGGACAATATCAGATCCTATTAATACACGATATAGGAAAAATAAGAAAGAAACAGTTAACACTGGAAATGTTGAGTCTTCTAACAAAAACTTTACTTGAGAGTAGCAGTTTGAAAACAAAAAGAATGGAATTTCTCTATAGT
Organism: Calliopsis andreniformis; assembly: GCF_051401765.1. NCBI lineage: Eukaryota > Metazoa > Arthropoda > Insecta > Hymenoptera > Andrenidae > Calliopsis > Calliopsis andreniformis. The sequence goes on from NC_135066.1 coordinate 15,953,959, forward strand.
GCAGATAGCGAATAGTTATTCTAAATAATCGCAAAAATACGTTTAATTAACAAAAACAGATTAAGTTTCATCATAATGGTGTTGTTATTAAATCCTCAAGGATGAGATCGGCACCCGTAGTCTTTAATTATCATGGCATAATTACTGGTATTATTCACATTTAATGCGACTCCGAGTATATCGGCTGCTAAACAACAAAATCGTTCATTTCTAATTTCGTCCAGCTACAACTGTAGCGTCCCGAAGAATGAAGACAAAGTACAAAACAAGAGTGGACACACGTCGAAAGAGTGGCGGACCCGACGAAAGAACGAACGAAAGTGTGTCGTCTGTCCTGGCACGTACTTCCTTTTCTATCTTCAGAGGGGGGCATAGTTGTTCGGGGTCCGAACGCTCAAGAACTTGAGAGCTCGCGGCGCGTAGCCCCATAGTGGGGGCAGCGACATAAGTACGAGACGGCCTTAAGAAAAGCCTTCATTCTGATAGCAGATCGCGATTCACGGAGTCGGTGAACTCGTTAAACGCGAACGTGTGTCGAACCAGCAACGGGGAATCCATCGAGGGGCGATATTCGTTTCGGGGGAATACGGTGGGCCCTGTTCGATGAGTCAAAAACGCGAAGGAGACACGTAACCCCGGTGGTGACCGTTCACGGGTGCAACAGGTGCTATTTCGATCGATCGTAACATCTAGAGACCCTGAAGACGCCTGTTCAGAGACATCTGTTCCGTGGATCCTTCGAAGAGACGACAAACGAGAGGTGAGTAGAGTGAACAAACTTCGCGAGGATATTAACACCCTCGATGTCACAAATGTGTGGGGAGATGGGAGGACTCGTTGAAAGCACAAGTGCTTTTTGTGTATATAGAAGACTGAGGTTTCGTTGTGAGAGGTTTTTGGAAGATGTTTCATGAAGGAGCAGATCAGGAATTTGTCACTTAAAGTATAGTCGATAGTGAGATATAGAGATTTCAGTAAAATAGTGGGATATCGATCCTTCACGCTTCTATAGCAATCGACATTGCAGTGGCCAGCAGGAGACCTAGGAATGAATCAACATATTTTTTCCTGATTCTTATTAATTTAAAGCTCAAGAGATGGTAAAAGAGCCAAAGTCGATCACTAGAAGTATGAACAACCTATAACTTCCTGTTTTACTGGAATCTATACTTGCGCTTATGTAACAGGCTTCTGAAGGGAAGTAGATACAAACACTTGCACCTGTAATTAACACATACCTACCTGAAAGTGCCTCCTAGACAGAAGACTAGAAAAAGGTTTTCAATAATCATCTATCACTAAATACAACAAAGAACGCACGAAAACTAACAAATAGCTCCACAAATAATCATCGGAAGCATTCTAGTAACTTCACGCGGAACAGTCTACTATCTCTCAGTAATGCTCCTTATCGGTACGTCAAACTCCCGTTTGATATTTAATTATTTATTAAAAGGTGCCTAGTTATGTGCAAAGCGCATTTCCTAATTTCAGCTAAAACAATGTATATTCGCGAATCATGGAGTTTAATCGAACCTGAAGCCACTGTAATTGTTTAACGACGCGATTTTACCACGATCCTTATCCGTTTCGTTAAGGTTTCCGCGATATTAGGAAGTTAATGCCGCGTTCGCACAACTCAATCTAAATTCCGCCGACGCTGGATGACGGGCGCCGCGTTGTTCCTCGCTGAGGGGACGTTATCTCGGGACTATTCCCAGGGACTTCAGCGGCGACTTCCTCGTTACCACAATGTTACGCAGTTATGCGAGTAGCCGCGACACGTTTGAGAACAAGAAGAGGGAGAGGAAGAAGATGACATGGGCCGCCGCGCCGAGGCCTTTCGAGTGGTTCGCGCGCGACGAGCTTTGCTTCCTTACGGGAGGCTCCTCTTCAAGGATCCCTCTCCTCTTTGTTTTCGAAAAAGTCTACGACGAGACTGTCGCATTAAGGACCTGGAGCTGAATTACCATAATCGCGCTTTGATAATCTCGAACGAGCATCGCGAACAAGTGCATCGCTCGCGATTGTGCGGCAAAGAATGGCCCGGGGATCGGAGAACGATCTCGAGCCTGCAAAAATGGCGGATCATGTAGGAAATACGCTGTTCGTAGGATCAAGAATGCTTTATTATGTTATGGTATTCGAGAAGTTTATGTATCCATAAATAACGAAAAGACTGAAGAAATTTACATTTACTCGTTGATGAGGAGATTAATTGTAAGTGGGTCGTTGAGAGCATGAAAGTAACTTTGATTGCGTGATATATGCTTGTGGAAGACAAAGTAACTTGTGTCAACGTCCTTTCAGAACCATGACCCTACTAATAATAAATATCTAATTATTTTTTGGATGGGCAGTTCATGCTTCGTTTTAAAAAAACTGGAGACTGAAATTTCGTCTGGGTTATCAACAACCCTGACTGTCTACGAAAGAGGATTTAAAATGGAACTTATTATATTTTCTCCCGATCCAAAAAATCTGCTTACACCAGATCCAAAGGTACTCTATGAGATATGAGGGATAAGTTCCCATTGCAGTTTTAATGTTTTTTCACATGTTGGTACTGTAACCAAACTGAAGCTCTTAAATCAAGCAATTGTATACATATACTATACTACTAGCCATTTCAAGCACGTATTGCAATGTTTCCAAATGCCTGCCAAGAAGAGGCGACATGTTCAAGATACATGAAACAGCAACAGAAGGTTCCCCCTTATTGCTTCAATGGAGATATATATCTTAAGAATAACCAGGATGACTCCTGTTGTAAGAAGAGTTTACAGTTACTGACATTTCGGGTGGCCCTGGTATTGCATTTTTGCCCTGGAAACCCAGTGATCTCGTTCCCTTAGATTGCATCTGACCCTTGTGCACGGGACATGGAATTTCGTGGGCGATTTTGAGCCGCTGATAAGCCTCGAATAACAGTTCTAAAATCGTGCACGATCTGGTAACACAAGTCACTGTACGCGTTTGCTGCATGCTTTGTGGGAAAAATTATTCTTAGAGTAAAGTCGGCTAACTCCGTCATAATTTTCTAACTCTGCTACTAACAATAAGTGATATTTGTCTGGGGAACGAAATGACTTTCTTAATTTACAAAATTAATTCAGCTCAGTAATTTTTTTATTGCAATGTAATCTACATAGAATATCAAGAGTATTTATTGCTTTTTTTTTACCTGAATTAGATTTAGCAACTTCGAGTTATAGACGAATAAAAGAGTATGCTGTAATCTACATAGAAGGTGTTTGACAATAGGCGTGAGAAATTTTAAAGGATGATTTTATATTCTACATGTCAAAATAGAACAACAATGAAGAATGACGAAATTGCATTTGAAGCTTCATTTTTAAGTCACTAGTTGTTGTAAGTTGCATATCAGCAATAGTATCATTAATTGTTGGAAAGAGCAAGTAGAATAAGTCTACAGTCAGACACAGCAAACCCAGTAGAATAGGTTTCCACTGGACACAGCAAGGTCAGTAGAACAAGTCCCAAGTCAGACACAAGGAAGTTAGTAAAATAAGGTCCAAGTCTTACACAAAAAAATCAGTAGAATAAACCTGGGGTCAGACACAGAAAAGCCAGTAGAATGAAAATACATAAAATTCAGTAGAATAAACCCGAGTCAGACACATTTCAAGCATATTTTAGGTATCTCATCGACAATTAATAACTCTAAAAGAAAGCCCCAAAAGCAATTTCATCATTCTTCATTTTCGTTTTATTTTGTACACGTAAAATCATCCCTTAAAATTTCTAACGCCTCTTGTCGAACATCCTGTACATAACGGACCAATCCAAGGTTACCCTAGGTGAAGATTGTGAGGTTTAAAAATTGGTTGAAATCTCGAAAAAGGTCGTTCGAAGTATTGGCGGCTAATCCAAGGATTGTGGTGGATAGAAGGCTTAATCTCGATCTTAACGATTCAGTGGATTAGAGGCAAGAATATTCTTCGCGCGTTTTATCGAATCTTCCATGGCAAGGACGTTCATACGAGCAGCACTTTTGTCTTCTTGCTCACTTTGTACCACTTGTACGTCACGGAAAGTGCTTTCCACTATAATCATTAATGACGTTGTCTGTACCTATCCTGCGTTAGCGAAACCAGTTCGACGTGGCTTCGGATAAGGACTGAATCGACGAATGTCTACCATCGATAATCGAACGAGATTACCATTACGAGAATGGAGGAAGGTTTCATAATTAAGATGGCGAAATTGCTAGGCGTTCGAATACTTTGTACGAGTGGTCAGCTAGGATTGCATAGAACGTCTAGTAAATAGAAACAAGACTAGGAAGATCAAGACGCGTTGTTACATCCATTTTACGCGTGCTACATGGATTGGGACTAAAAACAAACTATAATTTTCACAACTGTACAGTGCGTGTTATCTCTGCAACGATTCGGTCTGGAACGCGCCACGCGAGTGCCAATCTTCCGTGACCATTTCTATATACTTTTAATGAAGTGGTGGCCGTCGATCCATTTGTATGCAAATGCAGATATACCGCTGCAAACACGGAAATATTAAAAGCGCGGCTTTTAGAAAACGCTTTGCATCAGCTGGAAACTGTTTCTTATCAAATATTAATTCAGCGATATTAAGTGGTTAGTGATTCCTTATTTTTCTTGGCGACTCCTGAGATAACCCATGAAATTATTTCCTGATCGAGAAATGCGTTACGATGGGGGATGAATAGTCTTCCTATTAAGTTGGAATTCTGTTATGACGATGGTTTCTGAGGGTTTCCAAAACTGTGGTATAACTTGAAAAACAGGAAACATTATTATGTATAGTATGATTAGAGCCTGTGATAAAAAGATAGCATACGCTATCACTTTAGTCTTTTTACGATTTATATCAATCTTGATGCTCAAACATTTATCGTGTAGTATCTCTCCACTCTATTACTATAAAAGATAGAAAGAAAATATTCTGCCATTTAATAACTGTCATTCAAGTATACAGAAAAATAATAAACAATCGTAGCCACAAAAATATAATATTATTCAAAAATTATAATAAATATGTACCAAACACAGTTTTTAATATTCTATACTTTTCCCTTGCTCTATAAAACTGCCATCATATTTTAGTACCCACAAACTGAAGATACCAAAAACGTATTATTTCAATGATTATTTTTTCAGCAAATTTTTTCAGTAGAACTCTAAATGTTTCCTGAATTTCAAATACATTCAAGCAACCTATGCAACAAGACATGCCTCTTAAGGTGGGTCTTCACCAAACCTCAATTAAACCTAGAAATCTGTTGGTCCATCTGTTCGAATACTGTTCTTGGTCTTCGCGAAAAAATTGAATAAGGGGAATAAAAACTTAGCAAACTGTCTGCAAACATTGTTTACGAACAGCGATCGCAAACTCTTTGCTGCTGTAGACCCAGCTTACAAGGTTTGCATGTATGAACACTTTCACTACTTAATGTGAACAGATACTGTTTTACAGCTATATCTAATCCTGGAAGCTAAGGAGAATAATTCTATATCTAAGGTCTGGTGTGAACCTGGCATTAGAGGCTCGTTTTACCAGTAGCTTTTGTTCATGTGAGTACGCACAGCATTTGAACTGCACTGATGAGCGATGGTAACACAATGGTCTCACGATGGTCTGTTCTCTGGAACAGATGGTTATCTTACACGCTAATAAGTGGTCATATAATAATCTGTCGGCTAATTGAAATGTAAAGAACGACTACCGCGGTCACCGCTTGTTTTGGCCAAACGCCAATTTACGAACTCGTTTCACCGTTTCGTGAGGTTCCACAGCCGTTGTGACGCAAAATTTGACCGCCTTCCTGTTCCTCCGGACTCCGCGCCGAAATTATGGGACGTTGTCGACGAAAGACGAGGAAGACCGTCTGGGCCCTCCTACGTACAAACGATTTGTCCGTTTTAAGAGAAACGGTTTGGATCGCATTCAAGACGACAGTATAACGGTCCTATTTGCATTCAACCACACCAGGATTAATGACTAATTGAAAATCCGTGTAAACTGTGGATTAGCCGCGGCTTTTATAGCTCACGAACTGGCTACTGACTTTTGGAGATTCTTTAGAAATTGGAGACTAGAAGATAAGGTTCGATAGGGAAACAGGACTGGGACTAGTTTTATTCTTGTGATTAGAAATTCAGATACTGTACTGTGAGGTTTAGTCGTGTTGGAACAGAAACAGTCGGTTTGGTTTGTAGGAACATGGTGGGTCTACAGTATTTATACTAATTTAATTTTTTATATTTTGTGTTTTCATATTCACAATTTTTTATTAGTTTATATTTTTTCAATATTGTTACATGCTTGGGTCTTTTTATCTACGGTGGATGTGTACCATGTAAAAAAGGTCGAGCAAAATTGATTTGTATGCTGTAGCTTGTGGCTTACAGCTTATTAAACAAGACCCCAGGTATAGATCATTTTCCAGAGTGGAATTGTACAAAAATTAATAAACAGAAGAATGGTGTATATTCTACAAATTACTGTAAACCATTTCTCCCAGTGGAATCCTAGTAATCTTATCATGCACTGCAATGCTAACATAGCGGCTCAGAGTTAATATTGTACGCTATTTAACAATAATTGAATCGTTTCTGATCGTAAATACTGATAGTGAGCAAACTAAGCACTCCATTTCCTCTAAGGACAATGAGGTCGATTGGCTCTAAAAGGATCGTGCAATTTGCCGATCGCAGGATTCGTAAAAGGCTCGAATCGCTGATTCATTCGTCAGCTCTTCGTCATAGTGCTCGAAGGCAAGGCTGCAGGCACCGTCGTCTGATGTCTTAATTTTTATCTCGGCGTGGAATCAGAAATGGAAGAAAGAGATGGAAACCAGTAAATAACTGGAAATTGCCGTTTGTCCAAAGAGAAATTATGATCGAAGTAATTAAGAAAGAAATGGCACGCAAGCGTGGCTGGTTGGGTCATGAAGTTCGATCGGCAAAACGAAAGACACAGTTATGTAAGATTATTCGATGCGATTTGAACAGCTCCTACGCGGCGATCACGATCTTTATCACCGCTACTAATTGGTATTCCGATACCGACCGAGCCTGCGAACGTTATTCGAGCAGCTAGTATGGCATGAGAAAATCGCGAAGAATTTGTCTGGTTGACTAGGCTATCGACACCTACTGAGCATACCATATTTCTAAGCAAGTAAGCGACTGTTATTTTTATGTCGAAATACCGGTATACGATGTGTCTTCATGCTGAAACATGGTAGCCATTTGTAACGAGCTCTTTTATAGGCTAAGGATTCTATCACTGCTTAATATATGTGTAAATGTTATTTGAACAAATTGACTGCCTCGCTATATTCATTTAAAACTTTATTAAGCACACTGTTAGTGATTCCAGGTTTGCAGAAGCTATTCTGAATTCATTTTCATATATATTCTACAGTATATAGTATTCCTTTTATAATAATAATAGTAACTATCGTTATACCTCCTTATTAGTACCATTCGTAATTTTGTAATTTTATTTTACTGATAGTTATGTAGAAATAGCCACCCGTATACATGAAGTTAAAGAAATATGGCAACCTTCACTCCTTACAGTGACTCTAGGTGGACAATTGTATACTTTCTTTTCACAAAATTACAATCATTCAAATACCGACAATTTTTTGGTCAAAATTTAGTGATCCTTTAACTTTATTGGGCAAGTGAATTTAATGTAAAATTTTAGTAAATTGCTATTATAACACGATTATCATGTATTCGCATAAATTGAGCTCCACGATACCATCACTGTTATTCTCAAACGTTACGTCCACCTCCCAATTCTCAAACCCCGAAATAGTGATCGTACAGTTGCATCGTCAGTGGCACAAAATTCGAAAACTGTGTCACTATGTGAAGACCTAACCCACTGATACAGAATCGTTTCGCTCTCGCCATGCACTCACGAAAATACAGAAAATTCGAAAGCGGTTGGCCCGTCTTAATTCGACGCGAAACAGCTAGAGGAGGGAGAGCAAAAGCTCTTTTGTATTTGCGAAGTCGAGCGTTCGTGAGGTGGTTGGCAATGGGTGGTCGCGTAGAGGACAATTTTTGCACGCCTGGAGCTTAACAACATATCCGACCGGTTTAAAGAGATTTCACTTCCGCGGTGATTCTGAATACAAATCGTAGCACCCTCGAAGTGAATGGCCGATCTCCCTCGTCAGGAAGAAAGGACGAGTGCACACTCGGCAGGGGAACGTTTCGCGATTTGTGAATTACTCGGTGCAGTCTTTGGAAAACGAGAACACGCGAGAAACAATAGACACTGGGATCGTTAGAAAGAAACCTCGTTGACGTGAACTGTCGATGACGTTCTATTTACGGACTTCTATTTAGGGAGATATAACCTTTTAGTAGAGTAATAGTCATCGTTATAAATAAATATAATTGCTGTATTTAAAAATACTATTTTTCTAGAGTATCTAGAGATGTCTCAGAATAGATAAGTGTTTTAAATACACTGCGAATTTTTATGTAATTTTATACTTTTATAAACACAGTTAAATAAATGGAATTTAAATAAAAATTTGCTTTATCTTTCAAATATTATAATTTGTACTCTATTTTTCATATTTTCTATATTTTTGAATATCCAATGCATTCTGTAACTTTTGCACAGTTCAGATTTTCATAAATGCATAAAAATCTAGTCTAGCTATAAATACAAGATAAAATATATTGAAATTGATATTTCAATTTTAAACTTCCTTTTCTTAGAAACAATGTAAGTTGAAATCTACTTCAGAGAATTTTTACTTTAGCATTAGACTGACAATTATTGATCATCAACCAGAACATTACGCATAGTCTGAGGATCAGTTGATTCTTGGGTGTCTTCTAGTAGAAGTGTTCTGCTTTACTGATTCTTCAAGTAGTTATTCTGCTGCGTGATATCCCGTTGTGGCAAAAGAGCGTAAGTAGTTATTCTGCATCGTATCGTGTTAGTAACAATAACACTGCATGTTTCAAAATTGCTTAAGCATTGTGTGGAATATAATGGTAAAGGTAAAGGATGAAACATGTACATGTGCACATATAATAAGAATGAAGTACCACATTAGGCTTTAGGTGTCGATCGTTTACATAATGAAACGGAAAGAAGCTATGAAACATGGTCATTACGAAGTAAGCTATAATAAAACATTTATTGAGATTATGAAATTTAATACTGTTACGTTTGTCTTGTAACTCTGCTAGAAAAGAGAGAAAATTTCTGACCCTCATTTTCCCGTCGACTTTTTCATCTTTCGTTAGGAACGAGCACAGAAACTTTTATAGGGCACGAATTCAAGTAATTTGACTGATCTGAATCAGACAATACTGAAGTTATTTATTTCCATGAAATCGACTTAATCGCTTCGTTGAGCACGATACCTTTTCTCCGACGATTTACCTCGACAATATCTCATTAAACGATTCATTTATCAGGCCTTTTTGTTATCTTCTATCATCGTTAGAAACTGGCCCTGTTCACTAATCTACCGAGAATTCCAGGCATTAAAAGCTAGTGGTCTCCTTTTAAACGGTGATTTCCACAAATTTCATAGCGACACGAAGAGGCGCGTTGCTACTTTCACCGTAAAGAATAATGAAACACTTCGACAACCAGCATAGGAAAGCGTTACATGAGAGGATCAAGGACTTCTTGATCCGAATTTCACGCATTAAGGTCATAGCGGTATCGAACAAGCTTTCTGAGTTCAAAAAACGAGCTGAACTAACGAAAAGGTTTCTAACACCCATTCACTCGATTTCGGTTGAAACCAATACGAAGATGGGCAGCTTAAGAGTTTAACTTTCAATTAGGCAACGCTTAGTTGACCTTGATGTTTGACCGACAAACTCCAATAGAACGGATCAATGACTCCAGAAAATAAATATCTATAAGCAGTCTTTGAAATATAATATTAGGTTGCAGCATGTGAAATGTATTTTTTAAATTTAAAGTACGTAATACGATTATCAATTTTTATGAAACACAATATCGACAGAATCGATAACAAATGTGATTTTTAAATCCTTAATATTCAAATATTAGAATAATAATATTTCAAATGATTGATCTCGATATTTGATTTACGAATTTAAATATAACAAATCATTGACTCCAAAAATCGAATTAGGCAACATCGTATTGATGCAAACGATCTAAGTAACCAATTCCAATTTCGTAGTTGGTATATTTGTGATCTTCGTCGCCTTTCTGTCTTTCAATCCACGTAAAGACCCATTGTCGTCATTCAGTCTAGAATTCACACGCAAAACGTCCATGAAGAAACGCGGAGATTCCGACTGTTCTTTCGCTTAAGCCAGGAAAGTAGAATAATTCTCTTCACGTATAAGAATCCGTGAAAGAATCTAAAATCCGCTGAAGTCTCGAAGGAGGTTAATTCGGTTTTTATTCGCTGGATTGGGATCGAATTCTTCTTCGTGTTATTAAGTCTGGAAATAGGTACTTTATAGCACGCTGAGGATGCCAGCTCTTCCAGTACCGATTCTTCACGGTGTGAAAAGAAACCAGTAGTTTGTATTTATTTCACAGTATACTACTAATTAGTAGATACAACGTGATAAGAGGATCAGTTGGGCAAAAAGTTGATCGCTCGTTGAGACGAAAATTAGATCAGGATCCAGGAATCTGGAATTCTACCTTTAAAGTGTAACCAACGACAGGATGAGGCGATTGTATGATGTTGGAACACCTTGACTCATATGATTGGGATCTCGCGAGAACCAGCTGCAAGTCAGTCTGGCCTTCGTGACTACCGGTGCAATTATGAGAAAGTCTAGCGAACTCGCTTGTTAGAAGAGCCACGTGCGACCTTCAGTGGCGCTCAAATTGCTGATAGTTTAATTAGTGCTTTCGTAGGCTGACAAACTTGCTGACGTATAAGCTTTGACTCCTACCGCCTTCCTTTCGCAGCTCCTTTCATCTTATATGCTACTGTCGTGGTAAGAATTTGCGAGTTAAAATTAGGAGCTTATAGCATGTAAGAAACTTATTTG